>NC_091469.1:197998294-199284544 GCF_036971445.1 Narcine bancroftii | reverse complement strand
AGGATGTTTTGTCAGGTACAAGGTACCCATCAGCCCCAGTGTAGACAATCTGAGCTGAGCCTGCATTGCACTCCCTATTGATTAGTGTGCATCCTGGTCATTTAGGAAACAACCAGAATGCAAAACGGTTTTGTTTTTGTTGATGACAATTGGATTTCTGTCAATCCTGGTTTAAAATAATATCTCAAAGCAGCAGTCACAAAGTGTCCAGGGAGTGTGGCAATAAGAAGGTTTATTTCAGAAAAACCTCAGATCCTGATAATGTTCAAGAGGAACAAACTTTGTTTTTGGTATCCCCTGACCAATAGTTAACCCAGTCTTGGACTCAGCTCAGTAATGGGGTAACTATGTTAGTTATTTCTGGGCTGGGGTAACTAACATGTTCGCTCCCCTACCCCCATGGTTGGTGAACTCCACTGCCCATGGGGTGGGGGGCAGCGAGTGTCAGAGGTCACTGGACATGGAAACTGAGACCCCATCATGTGTTGGGGGTGAATGGCCTTCGGACACCTCCGCTCACCAATCTTTGTGGCCTCTGAATGTCAGCTGTTCAGAGACATGAGGAAATATGCTCAAGTACTTTGGTGAGAGTAGTACTGGGAGACACAACCTCAAGATTCAGGAAGTAGATTTAGGATGGAGATAAGGAGGAACCACTTTAGGTAATCCCCATTGCATCTTTCCATCTCTTCCTTGCCTATTTCTTACTCAAATTTTTTTCTGTCTTTTCTACCCCTTCCAAGTGGTCTCTTGTTCTCCCTGTATCTCCACCTCTCACTTTCAGTCCTATCACCTCTAGGCCCTTTCCATATAATATAAAGGGGGCTTCTTTCCGGAAACCCTTTATATATATATATATGGAATTTTATCATTTTACATGAGTCGTAATGAAGGGTTTTGATTCTCAATGCTAACAATTGCAATTTTCAGATCTTGCCTGACCTACTGAGTTGCTCTAAGACAAGGTTAGAGAGGATATCATGGTGTCACCAACGATGTGATGGAGACCACCCCTCCACCACTGGAAGAATCCAGTTCCATGTGGCCCACATCCACACTGCATGCTCCAAGCTGAGCCTTCCCCCTTGCCTCCACTGCCCACAGCTGCAGTGTGTGCCATTCCTTTACTGCTCCTTCAAGTCAACCTTCCAACCTGCCACTCTCTGCTATTGGAAGATGGCAGCAGGTGTGTGGGATCACCAGTCCTCCCCAGTCACTCGTTTCTGACTAATCACTCTTCACTGCCAATTAAACTGGCAGAGGCTGGAAATATTGGTCAACATTGATCAAAGTTTGCTTTCCCTGAACTAAAGACCTTGCCATTGCTTATGCAACCAAAAATGGTTGCATTTCTACAACGACTTTCACATCCTTTCGATCATTGCAAGTGATGGTTTTGAGGTGCAGTGTTGCTGCCATATAATGGATAGCAAGCCCTACAATACATTGAACATGGAGCAGAACAGTACAGGAACAAACCCTTCACCCCACATGGCTGTGCCAAACATGATGACCCAATTAAACTAAAACTCTGCTACCTGAGCATGAAGCGTATTCTTCCAATCTTTGCACACTTGTGTTTATCTAGAAGCTTCTTGAACACTGCTATACTATCTGCTTCCACCTCCTCTCCTTGCTGTCTGTTTCAGATCCCCACCTTGTATGTAGGGGGTAAAAATTCCGTACATCTCCCTAAAATCCCCTCCTATCTCTTTAAATGGATGTCATCAGTAGTTACAGTGAGATAAAAGTTAGTTGGGATGCAGGGGAGATCTCGTGCCCCATTGTAAGGGCAGATAGCCTGTGTTTGGGGTTTCATCCTCAGTTATGACAGCAGTGCCTCAGTGGAACAGCATCATTTTTTTTTTTGTCCTTGATTGTCTGGAGTGAGACCTGATCTCTGAACCTTCTGGCAAGGCAGGAGCACTACTGAATCAGAGCTGGAGCTCAGAATTGAGTGCTTTAAAGGGGCTTTCTCTTTGCTGGACTGGCCTATTGCAGTCTTGTCTGAACAGGAAAGAAGGGGTTCAGTAGGTCAGGCAATGTCTATGGAGAGAAATGGTCAGACAGTGATTTGTATTGGGACCCTTTATTGAGACTAAAGTAGGGAGGAGAGAGGTCAAGTGTTTTGCTACAAAATAACATAATGAAAATAGTATTCAGCTTTTCCATTTCATTTGTTTTGTCAATACTAAAAACATTGAGCTGCAGTTTGATTACAGAATTAAATAGGACAGCAGCTCGTTCTCAGTCTTGGATGATTTAAGATGTTTTAAAAATGCTGTAAATGCCAAAAAGGCAATTATACTGACAAGAAAGGACAGACATGGTTACCTAAGTTCATCATGAAATGACTGAAATAATCTTTTAAAGAAAATTAAATTTAAAAGACCATTACAGGCCCCATCCTGAACCAGCAGACAGTTCCCTGAAGGGGAACCGATAATGTTGATGTCCAGAGACTGTATGAAAGGTCTTTCTGTGCTTTGTCAAGTAATCTCTGGCACAGGATGTAGGAGCCAGCGATAGAAAAAGGACTCCCACTTCACCACGGAATGCTGCTCTTTGACAGGAAGGTGAATGAAATGAAATCTGGTGAGGAGAGACAGACCAAAGACTTCCACTGGGGAGCTGCCTGCCTGCCTGGCAGGGTCATAGGTTTCCATGCCAAACAGAACAATTACATGATGGTAATGAGGAGCAGTCACAGAGCAGCTCAAGGGAGTAGGTGACAACTGTGCCCTTGCAACACGGATATTAAGCCTAATGCATTTGAAAGCAGCGCATCAGCAAAGGGGGTACAGGCTCATCAAAATCAGGACTGCCAGGCTGGGAAATAGCTTCTTCCATCAGGTTCTGAGATTGATGAATGGTAGGCAACCTGTCACCCAATAAATCATTCCAAAATGTTTCCATTTATTTTAAATTATACCTTTGTGCATATGTCTGAATTGTGTATGTATGTGTGTGCACCATGGTGTGGAGTAACACTGTTTATTCTGGCTGTATATGTACATACAGATGATGATGTGTGTGTTGGAAAACCATTGGAGCCTGAGAAAGCTCCTTCTGCATTCTGATCTACAGACCATGGATCTAAAATCTAACTAATGAATACTGGGGAAGATTTGAGGTAAAGCACAACTGCTGCAGGCTGTCATTATGGGTGGAGGTTTGGTGGAAATGCCATTGGTGTTTCTGAAAGGCAATTGGAGTGGGAATATTTATAGGGCAATGAGAAATGACTTGGGGAATAGTCCCAGTGGCTTGTACCATGAGGGACCCCAGATTCGCTGTGTGGGCCTGAGCAATCCCACAATGCCATGTCTGTGCCTACTTTTTCCTGACATCCTTTTGCCCAAAAATCTAGAAAATTGATGTCCCTTTGCCTCTGTCTGCCTTCCCATGAATGCCACACCTGCAGTTATCCCTGCTCCTCATCATTTCCTTCAGCTTCCCACTCTGCCCCAACTCTCTGCCCTCTACCATCCCATCCACAGGCCCTATTCCTTTAGCCAATCCAGGCCCAGCCAGGTCTCCGCAGAGTTTCCCCTTCACATCTAGGCACACTCTGGTCTGCGCACCTTCCCCACGTGGTCCTGTTCCCAGCCTGAACATCTCACATTGGACACAAAGGCACATCACTGGCTTGCGTCCCTTGGAAGGAAGGGCAGTGTTGTAGATGATGCACATGACAGCCCCTCGGTGGGGTGGGTAGGGAGGATGGGGATGAGAGTTTAGGCTGGTTAATAGGGCATCAGTCAAGTGGTCTGCTTTCTCCTGGATGTTGTCAAACATGTCGTGAGTTATTGGAGCCACACTCAACCAAGTCATTGGACCATTTTTCATCTAATTTCCGACTTGCACCTGGTATGTGGGGGGAGAAAGGAAGAACTCACTTCTGCTGAATGTCCACATGTAAAACGTTTGCATTTCTACATCCATTCTGCAAGAAGAGCCGGTGTTGCCAAGAGGAAGCACATCCATGATCCATGTCCTAAAGCTAAGCCATATGAGAACAAAATGTAACTTACTAAATAATTCAGATGAATGATGTTTGACAAATTGGTAACATGGGGTTTTAAGATGATGTATACTTTATTGATACAATCTTGCATTTGAAGAATAATGGTATTTCTGGGCAAGACTGAAGAGTGAAGGATGTTTGGTAGTTTCAGATCGGGTTTCTTGCCCAAGGAAGGAAAGTGAAACCTGGTCATGTTACTGAATTCTATCAGCAAACGATGGTGACACAGGTCTGTACAAACAGCAAATTTTTTAACTGAGTTGAAAGGAATAATTATCATTGCTTCATTCTGTTGATGTTTGTGGTATGAATGAACATGGCTGGTTTAAATTAATAAACCTTCAGGAGATGCAGCTGGACACCTTCACAAAAATTCCACAATTCATTCAGCAAAGAGCAGTAGAATTAAAGAGAATGTGAAATTAAAAGAATCACACTTTATGGGACCTTTCATTTAATTCAGTGTTTAGTGATAACGAAACATCTTGGAATGTAGTCAAGTATACAGGATTTTACTCAAGGCCAGATTATCTGTTGGATAAATTTTGAATGACCAGGTAATTGGGGGAAAATCCCCAGCACTCTTTTACCTTGGAAGGGTGGACTAGTCTCATCTGACAGATGGCTCCTCTAACAAAACAGCACTCCCAAAGCATTGCCCCAGTGTATCAGCCTGGAATTGTGGGTGGTGTAGAATTCACATGCGTACTGTTTATACACTCTGCTACCTTCCTCAAAGTTGAGAGTGCTTACTTGGCAATATAATCAGATTTTCCCAGTGGTTGAACAAAGATTGCCATTTTCCAGTATTTCATTTGAAAAGCAGCCGAAAAATCTTCATCAGAAGACCTCTCTTCCCCTGGTGTGTGTGTGTGTGACTTGTGGTATTGTAAACATCAACAGATGGCAGCCATTCATTGGTTATTGGCCTTCTGTGGGATCTGTTGAAATGTTGTGAATGAATTATGACAACCATAATTTACAAAGTTTGAATCAAACTAGGGGAGTGGCTATTTTATTTGGAAAAAAATGTTCCAGTGATGGTTGAAACTATAATTACTGACTCAGCTGGGAGTTTTGCGTTAGTGCATTGTCAAATATATTCAGGATTTTGGACACTCTTGAACCTATATACACCACATTTTGATGATGAATCATTTATTCAGAATATTTTTATGAAAGTGGCAGAGGGGAAACAAGCTGTTCTAATTGATGGGGATTTAAACCTGTTTGGATCCTGTTGTGCTATCTTTCCAATGGGAAGCTGTGCTGAGATCCTTTACAATGGAAACGTGATTTTAAAATAACTAGCACAAGTTGGTGCAAGTTTTTAGATGCACTTAGAAACCCATTTGCAACTGACAAAACAAAAATCACTATTTTTAAAATAGTTCAGTAATTACTGATGTTAAATTTTTATTTTATATCTTTTTTTTCTTCTTTGGCTTGGCTTCGCGGACGAAGATTTATGGAGGGGGTAAAAAGTCCACGTCAGCTGCAGGCTCGTTTGTGGCTGACAAGTCCGATGCGGGACAGGCAGACACGATTGCAGCGGTTGCAGGGGAAAATTGGTGGGTTGGGGTTGGGTGTTGGGTTTTTCCTCCTCTGCCTTTTGTCAGTGAGGTAGGCTCTGCGGTCTTCTTCAAAGGAGGTTGCTGCCCGCCAAACTGTGAGGCGCCAAGATGCACGGTTTGAGGCGATATCAGCCCACTGGCGGTGGTCAATGTGGCAGGCACCAAGAGATTTCTTTAGGCAGTCCTTGTACCTTTTCTTTGGTGCACCTCTGTCACGGTGGCCAGTGGAGAGCTCGCCATATAACACGATCTTGGGAAGGCGATGGTCCTCCATTCTGGAGACGTGACCCATCCAGCGCAGCTGGATCTTCAGCAGCGTGGACTCGATGCTGTCGACCTCTGCCATCTCGAGTACTTTGACGTTAGGGATGTAAGCGCTCCAATGGATGTTGAGGATGGAGCGGAGACAACGCTGGTGGAAGCGTTCTAGGAGCCGTAGGTGGTGCCGGTAGAGGACCCATGATTCGGAGCCGAACAGGAGTGTGGGTATGACAACGGCTCTGTATACGCTTATCTTTGTGAGGTTTTTCAGTTGGTTGTTTTTCCAGACTCTTTTGTGTAGTCTTCCAAAGGCGCTATTTGCCTTGGCGAGTCTGTTGTCTATCTCATTGTCGATCCTTGCATCTGATGAAATGGTGCAGCCGAGATAGGTAAACTGGTTGACCGTTTTGAGTTTTGTGTGCCCGATGGAGATGTGGGGGGGCTGGTAATTATTTTATATAATTTTCATTAAAAGGCAGAGTAGACTGATTAGGGCAGAGATATGAAGAGCCTCTACGGATGCCCAGATTCACAGCTTCCTGTTCCAGGGCCAACCAGTAATTTAGCACAAATTGTGCTATTTGTAGTATTAGTCAGGTAAGAATTTTTATAAATATGGAAAGTGGAAACGGATGGCTAAAGGGGATGCACATCCCTTGAAGGATGAGAAGGGGGAATTGATATTGGGTGCAACAATGATGAGTTGCACTACAGAGAAGAGGTGGCAAATCTTGTGAAATGGTACAAGAGTAACAACCTGAATTTCAACGTAGACAAACAAAGTGGATGATTGTGGACTTCAGGAGGACTAGGGACAACCACTCTCCACATTAATAACCCCGTAGCGGAGAGAGTAGAGAGCACCAAGTTCCTTGGAGTCCACTTAAGAAGTGACCTATCCTGGACACAAAACATCTCACTTGTCAGGAAGGCACAACAGTGACTGTTCTTCCTGATAAAAATGAGGCAGATAAGGTTACTGGCCTCCATCCTGTCAATATTCAACAGATCTACCAACAGCGTTCTGGCGGCTGCATAACAGCATGGTACGGTTGCAGGAGAATGTCAGGTCAGAGGTCAGATAAGAGCAACAGAGAAGAACACTGGGGTCTCCTTCCATACCACCCACACACTGACATAATTTACCGGCATCTTTGACTAAAGAAGACTCGCAAAATTAATGAGGACACTTACCAGCCACCCACATCTTCCAGCTACTTTTGTCAGGAAGGAGATACAGGAGTATCAGAGCCAAAACCACCAAGGCTGAGAAAAGGCTTCTTCCCACGGGCGGTAAGACTGCTGAACAACTGATGAACTGCTCATACAAACTGTACGTTGTGATAAATGAGTGTTTCTCTGGTTGGCAATCAATGGTCAGAACAGACTATTTATTGTCATTCGAATAAAACAAATACAATATTACACAAAATTACATTTAATCCCCCAAAATGCATTGTCCAGCACCCCATGTAGTCAGAGAAAGAAGCAAAAGAGAGTCGATCCCCTAGAGTCACCACGTGCCCGTGGATTTGTCTCAAGATGCTAGTTCAGTTCAAACCATCTCCAGCCCAAACCCAGAACCCAGCCTCCAACGTGACAAGGAAGCCTTCAAGGCCCTTCATGAGTTCTCCTTGCCCTCAGCAGAGCCTGTCTCCAGCAGCCTATGGCCTGTTATGAGCCCTTTGACCTCACATCACCAGCAGCCTGCAGCCTGTGTGAGTTTCTCGCCAGCAAGTCGTCAACACCTTCAGCCTCTGAGCCCCGATGATCTGCCACCATGGTCACCAGTCCTAGAATTGTCTCCCCTGCTTCTCCTCCTCAACAGCGGCTGTTCTTCCTGTAACTGGTACCCCATGCCAGTCCATTGCTTCCCCAGAATCTGAAACCCCCTGTTGCTACTGAGCTTAGATGCCTCCAACTTGGACCCAGACCCCCACGGTCACAGGATTTTAAATAAAACACTGTTGGCTCCTTTAACAGGCTGCTTATAAAGCCACTACCCATTCTCCTGGGTCTGCAAAGTACTGCCGTTGGAGTGTCTCTGGCATTGCCACCTTTTTTTTGCTTGCATGCTGTTGGGTTTGGTGCTGGGCCTGCAACTGTTGGCAATTTAGATCAATGATTTGGAAGAGGGGACTGAGTGTAATGTTTACTGATGACACTAAACTGAGTGGAAAAGCAAATTGTGTGGAGGATGCAGAGAGTCTGCAGAGAGATATAGCTATGTTAAGTGAGTGGACAAGGGTCTGGCAAATGGAGAACAATGATGGTAAATGCAACATCCACTTTGGAAGAGAAAATAGAACAGACTATTATTTTAATAGTGAAAGCTTACAGTGTACTATTGCTCAGAGGGTCTTGGGAGTACTTGTGCATGGATTGCAGGTGCAACAGGTAATCAAGAAAGCGAATGGAATGTAGGCCTTCATTGCTGAAGGGATTGAATTTAAGAGCAGGGAAGTTCCACTGCAATTGCACAAGGTAGTAGTGAGGTTGCAGCTTGACTACTGTGTGCAGAACTGGTCTCCATACTTGAGAAAGGATATACTGGCTTTGAAGGTGGTGCATAGTAGGTTCACCACATTGATTCCAGAGGGGGTTAACCTATAAGTCGCCTGGGATTATACTCATAAGAATTCAGAGGAATGAGAGGCGATTTAGAAAATTATGAAAGGGATTGGTAAGGTAGAGGCCCCCACCTCTGCCCTGCCATTGGGTGGCCCTGCCTTCGCCCCCTCCTGGGGCTGACTCCTGAGTATCGGGACTGTATCCTGGGTGTGAAAGTGAATGAGATGAAGTCTCCATCCCCAGAAGCACCAGAACTGGGTCCCACCCCTCTCTCTGCCTGATCATGACCTACCTCTGAGGAAACTCAGTAAGCCTTTCACCACAGAAGCCACAAAACCATTTCTAGCTGGTATAATAATGCTGTTAACACGCATATAAAAAAGTGTTTATGCATCCAGATTTTCACCCCCTGGAAAGAATGTGCCTTCTTGAAATTGCATGTATTATTCTGGTGTTGTCGTGTACCATTGTATAACTATATAACACTTTGGTCGGGTTGCGCTTGGAGTATTGTGTGTAGTTCTGGGTGCCCAAGTACAAAACATCTTGTCCTTTCCCCATCCATGTATCGACCCAAAACGTCATTTGAATTTTGTATCTGAACCTGCTTCTTCATCTTCCTCTGCCAACTCATTTCAAATATAGACCACCCTCTGAGGAGCAAAGTTGTCCCTTTAAATCGCTTCCCTCTCACCTTAAACTTGTGCCCTCTAGTTCTAGAATCATCTACCCTCGGGAGAGAAGAAGTCTCCCATCAGCTTGGCTTGCCTTACCCAATGATGGATTGTGAATGTCAGAGTTTACCATGTGGATTATAAATCAAAACTTTAAAAATCAAGATGAAGAATGCTAGATGATTCAGATTTTGTCAGAGTACATACACGACATTACAAGCAACCCTGAGATTCTTTCTTCTGCACGTGAGGCAGAATTACTATGTATTGGTGGTGCAAAAAAGAAACACAGCGACTCAAGGAATAAATGTAACCAAATGACAATAAAGAGTGAAAACAATCAATAAAGAGTCCCTACACGAGTCCCTGATTGAGTTTGTTGTTGAGGAGTCTGGTGGTAGAGGGGGAGCAGCTGTTCCTGAACCTGGTGGTGTGAGTCTTGTGGCACCTGCCCCTCTTTCCTGATGGCAGCAGCGAGAACAGAGCATGTGCTGGGTGGTGTGGATCCTTGATGATTGCTGCTGCTCTCCAACGGCAGTGTTCCCTGTAGACTGTGGGGAGAGTTTTGCATATGAAGAACCATCAAGTTCAAGTTTATTATCATCTGACTGAACATGTACATCCAGATGAAACAGTGTTTCTGCGGATCATGGTGCACACACATGCACAATGCACAGTACCTAAAGATATAATATAATACAAATATTTTGTGATCATTTACTTGGTTACAGGATCCCATTCATCAATGTCACAGCCTCCAGCATGAAGTATTGTGGGGGTGTGGATTGTTTGGTACACATTTACAGCTGGCTAGAGCAATCAATATGTTAAACTGGTGTTGCCAAATCACTGCTTCCCCGTTTCCCTGTTGTGTTTAGTTTTGTTTATGTAGCTGATCTCACAGCTCTTGGAATCCGGTCCTAGACATTTATGGAATCAAGGAGCTCATCGATGCTGGCCAAAAAAGTGAATTACTTTAGCTAATTCCACTTAACCCAGCTCTGTAGGCTGCAGTATTCCAAGTGCACCTTCTGGTAACAGTTAAAATGTGCTGAAGCTCTCTGCTTTCTGTACCCTTGCTGAGTATTGAACTCTGACCCACTCTGCTTTTTGAACAAAAGCTAGATTTCCCTGAAATCTGTTGTCCGTATTTGTCACTTTTGGCATTGAAGTATTCAAGTACTTGAGCTTTCCTGCATGTAAATTGAATTAAATGTCAATGCTCTGTGACATTCTTGCATTTGGTACACCTCAAATATACTTGTGCCCTCAGAAAGCTGCCTTAGTCAGGCTGTTTCATTCACAAGCCTGATGACAGACTCCCAAAGCACTGTTCCAAGCTTGAAACAGACAAGAGAGTGCAGATGTTGGAATATGAGGCAATGTCTTGATGAAGGGTTTGAACCTGAAATGTCGACCACTCTTTCAACTTCCCCCTCCTTTTCTGACTGACCTGCAGAATTTCTCCAGCTGATTGAGTTTATGTTAGTCTTTTTACCCTCATGGTAGATGATCATTGGATCAAGGGTATAGGTTTAAAATGAGGGGAGAGAGAGAATAGACAAGAGGACAACTCTTTCACCCGGAAGATGGTCCATATCTGGAAAAAGCAAACAAATATGGATTTTGAAACGTGTCCAATTAAGGCTTTCAAAAGACATCTGAGCTGATAGCTGGATAGGAAGTATTGTTTGAGACATGGATCAAATGTAAGCTAACAGCATTCATCCAGGATGCTTGGTTATAGCATAGACAATTTGGGGAGAAGAGTCTGTTTCCTGCTGCATGACTGTAATGACTAGTTAGTAAGTTTCATGATCTAATTTTAAATATTTTAGATCAAGTTTTTGGGTCTAAAGGAGGCTCCTGCAATTTGTTTTGATTGAAAGTTATGATAATATTGACCAGGCAGATTGAAGAAGCTTGCCTGTCAATCGTTGACACTTGGCATGACATTGAGGATGAATTATATCATGACTTGGAAACATTTATCGCTTGAACACAAAATCAAAATCAGGTTTATTATCATGAACATGTGTCTTGAAATTTGTTGTTTGGTGGCACCAGTATTGTGCTGAACAAGGTGCAAAAATTACCACAAGTTACAAGAATTAAAAAAGAACAAATCTTGCAAAAAAAAATAAAAATGAGGTCATATCCATAGGTTCACTGTTCAGAAATCTGATGGTGGTGGGGAATAAGCTGCTTTTTTCATATTGAATGTGCATCTTCAGGTTCCTGTACCACCTTCCTGAAAATAGCAATGAGAAAAGGGCATGGCCTGGGTGGTGAGGGTCCTTAATGATAGATGCTGATTTCTTGAGGCACCACCTCTTAAAGATGTCCTTAATGGAGGGACGACTGATGGCCATGATGGCACTGTGTGGGACTATAACCCTCTGTAGTCTTTTCCTGTCCTGTGCATTGGCACCTCCATACCAGCCAGTGATGCAACCAGCCAGAATATCTCTCCACGCTACACCTGTAGAAGTTTTCTGTAGTCTTTGGTGAAGTACTGAATCTCCTCAAAGTATAGCCACTGGCGGGCCTTCTTCGTGATTGCATCAACATGGAAGCTACAGGAGAGATCCTTGGAGATGTTGACACCCAGGAATTTGAAGTTCTTGACCCTCTCCACTACTGAGCCCTCGATGAACACTGGTTCAGTCTCCCCCAACTTTTCCTGAAGTCCACAATCATCTCCTTGGTTTTGCTAGCATTGAGCTTTAGATTGTTGGCGTGACACCACTCAGTGAGCTGATCGATCTCCCTCCTGTATGCTTCTCCATTTCCATTTGTGATTCTGTCGACCACTGTGGTGTCCTTGGAATATTTGTAGATAGCATTGGAATTGTGCCTGGCTACACAGTCGGACTAAACACACATTCTTGGGTGTGCCTGTGTTGATAATCAGTGAGGAGGAGACGCTGTTTCCATTCATACTGATTGTGGTCTTCCGATGAGAAAGTCAAGGATCTAGTTGCTGGTGGGGGGGGGGGGGGGGTGTTGGGTGGTGGTGTAGAGGCCCAGGGTTTGAAACTTCTTGACCAGCATTGAAGGAATAATGGTATTGAAGGCTGGACTGTAGTTGATTAAGAGCTGTTTTCGAGGTGATCCAGAGCTGAGTGGAGAGCCAGCGATATTGTGTCTGCTGTGGAGCCATTATGATGATAGGTGAAATCCAATAGGTCCAGACCTTTGCTTAGATGCATGTTAATTCTGGCAATGACCAGCCTCTCATAGTGGAAGTTAGTGCTACTGGGTGGTAGGCATTGAAGCAGCCAACACTGCCCTTGGGCACCGTGATAGTTGATGCCCTTTTGAAGCAGATGGGAACCTCTGACTACAGCAACAAGAGAATGAAAATGTCCATGAACATTTTGACTAGTTGGTTGGGACAGGCTTTCAGTACCCTGCCATGTACATCATCAAGGTCTGATACCTTGCAAGGGTTCACCCTCTTGAATGATATTCTGATGTCACCCTGAGACACAGAGATATCACAGGGTCCTCAGCCCTTTTATGGATTCTAGTAGGCGCTGTTTGGTTCCTCTTCTCAAAACAGCATAGAAAGTGTTCAGCCCATTGGGTAGTGAAGCATCACAGCCAATGGGCTGAAAGTGTTTGCCCTCACTTTGTTGGCTGTAATGGCCTGCGCTCTCTGCCTTAGCTGGCGTGTATCAGTTTCTGTTTTAAGCTTCCTTCAAAATTGCCACTTTGTATCAGAGAAGGCCTTCTGCAGATCCTACTTGGACTTCTTGTAGAGATCTAGATCCCTGGCCTTAAATGCCCTTCATCTCACCCTCGGCATGTTGTGAATCCTATGATTCCAAGGTTTCTTGTTGGGAAACACCCTGTATGTGCACATGGGCGCACACTCATCCATGCAGGTCTTTTTTTTAAATTGCAGTCTTGCAGCGTACATAGGAGAAATATACTGTCAATGTTTTGGGTCGAGTCCTTCTTCAAGGAATAAGCAAAAAGTAAGAAATCTCAGAATAGACACAGTAGTGGCTGGAGGAGGAGTCCAGACACAAAATGTTGGTCTACGATATTAAGGGAGAGGTGAGAATTGATTTTATCTGTATGAAAGGAGACAGAGGGAAAAGGGAGAGAGACAGAGCTGGTGGGGAAGGCATCAACAGAATATGTTACAGTCCACCAATTTAAAGCAGTCCTGCAGATGCTTCTCTGCCTCCCTTGACCATCCTTTCACTTTCTTCATCAATGGTGCTGTGGTCTTCAGTCTCTGCTTGTACTCCAGGAGTAGAAGTACAGCCAGATGATCAGACTTGCTGAAGTGCAGTTGTGTATGGTTTGGAATGCGTTCTTCATGGAGGTGAAGCAGAGACTGAGTTTGTGGTTCCCCTGGTCTCGCATGTGATGTGTTGGTGGTAGTTTGTCAGAGACTTCGTCAGGCTGACCTGATTGAAGTCCCCCACAATGATCAGGAAGGCATCAGAATGTGCTGTCTCATGACTGTTAATCACAGAACTCAGTCCCTCCAGTGCCAGCCTGGGGAGGAAGGTACACTGTGACCAGCTTGACAGATTCCTGGCTGTCATTGGCACTTTGAATTTGGACTGATTCAATCAGAATTCCCTTACACCCCTCCCCCCCCCACCTCCAAAAAACCTTGGGATGGATAAAACGTTGGAACTGGTGGGAGGGAAAACAGTTCAAATTTCTGTGATTGAAGCTCATGAGATGTTCCAGAATTTCTGAAGCGATCTTGCTGACTTTTTGTACCACAGAAGCTGGTCAGGAGACGTGCATGGAGAGAAATGCTTCAGGAATCTTCATTGAGACTCTTTGAGGGGTCGTGTTGAAGGGTCCCACAAATGCTACTTGAACTTCTGAATCTCTCCAGCTTCTCTTTGTCCACTCAAGATTCCAGCATCTGGAGGTCTTGTGTTTTGATTGTTGGCAGTTTTGGAACAAAATGTCACGGGAACATTGTTCATACTGGAAGTGTGACCTTTCTCATATTTCTAACAGAAAATGTTGCGACACTCCTCGGCCCTCCCACAAGGACCAGCAATTATAGCATCATGATGAGTTAATTCAAAAAGGAACAAAATATGAATGCACATTTTCCATGCTAAGTGATTCATCTCTCCGGAGTGTTTTTAGGGTGGACCTTTCAAAGAAAAAAAACACTTTATTGTGATGTCATCTGGAAACAATCTTGCAGCCAGAGTTGTGATCGTACACATGTTGCAGATTCTAAGATGAATGAATTACATAAAGTGGAAAAAGAATCTTAATGCATATCATTAAAGCATAATGTCTACACTTGAGCCAAAGATTGTGAGGGAAACAGTGCTGTAATGCACAAGCTCAGCACTCAATGTCCAAACGTGCTTTCCTAATATTTAACATAACGGATTGTTGTTTGACAGAAAGGATGATGGAATGAATTAGAGCTGTTTTAAAAGCATCTGTTTTATGTTGTGTGACTTTTTTTTCTAAAGAGCACTATCCCGAGAGTTTTTGTTTGGGACCCCACTTTTGTCGGCTGTCTTTCTGAAGCCTGCTAGCTGAGGCATTTCTTCCATGCAGTAAATCACTTTAACCCTTGTGCTGCCCCAGTACTTACAGGATGCCAATTTGCTGCTTGGACAGTGGCATGGCAGATTACTGAACAGTAGCCTGTCTGTGGTCATTCAAAGTCAGGCCAAGCATGTTCTCTTGGGATGATCCAAAACAATAAAATTTCAGGATTATGCTTGTCAAAAGCAAGACTGCTCCTATGTTTCTGCTTGCTAAACTGCACTGGCTCCTAATTTTTTTAAACCATGCCTTGTTTTTAAAACTCGTCCACTTTTTTTCTTGTAACATACTGCTTGGTAATAGGCCTTCTGGCCCATGAACCTGTGCCTCACTAATTAGATCCAATTAACCTACAAACAAAATGTTTTGAAGGGGGATGGAATCTGTTGCACCCAGAGGGAAACCCATGCAAATATGGGAGAATGTACAATCTCCTTCCAGACACTGGTCATGGCGCTGTATTAGCATTGCACTAACTGCTACACTAATCTTGCCGCCGTGTCTCTCTGTGCCCTTACCCCTGCCCACCTTGAATAATTTCTGCAACCTTCCAATCTTTGAGCCGTCTCCAGATCCCAGATTTTATTCACTGCCGCAAGCGCATCTGCCCCTGTAGTTGCCTCGGTGTTGAGGTCTGAAGTTTGTTTCCCAAATCTCTCCTTTGAATTTCCCCCATCTAACTTACTGCTGCGGTTCCTCCTGGGGAAATCAGCTTTTGGCAATTGATGCATGATATAGGCACATAAAGGCAAACAAGAGAGACTGCAGATGCTGAAAAAACTGGAGCAACATGCAAAATACTGGAGGAACTCAGTGAGTTGGGCAGCATCCATGAAAAGCAATGGACAACCACTGAACCCTTCATCAGATTAATGAGCCCTTTTGAAAAGGATTTGGACTGGCCATTCAACAATACATTTTACTTCATGTCATGGTCTTGTCATCTGAGAGAATATTTATGTGCAATAAGACATGTCGTTGGTAGCTCGGGGAACACTCTGTAGTGCAATTGGTAATGATAGAATTTTGGTTAATCCAGTTTGTTACTTTAATCTCGTTATTTTAAATCCCTTCTCTGGGTTAATCCCTTCTGGCAGTGATGTTGTAGGCACACTCTGAAGTCAATTAAAATGCTTCATGTTGAGAGACAGTTTGATCATTGTCTGCAAATTTCTGGCTCTGTTCTGTGGCAAATGGCCAGATTAGCGAGACTGAAATTCAAATTTGCTTTCAGCACTTTGAAGTCAGGCAGAATCATAGTTGTCTTTTACACAAACCAAGAGAGTATGTAGCTCTACATGATGGATGGGATATTGGTTTGTAAGATGAGGGTTGCTACATTGTATGATGTGCAGAATGTTCTCCTTGGAACAAATAGATTGCATGCGACTACATCACATTTATCTCATGCAATTTTCAATTCGGATCAAATCAGAATTTAACGCCATGAACATATCACAAAGTTTGTTATTTTGTGGCAGCGTTACATTGTAAAATATTGCTATAAATAAAATTTAAAATAAAAATTGGTGCAAAAGACGACAAAAGTGAAGTAGTGGCTTTGGTTCGTTGTCCATTCCTGAATCTGATGGAGGGAAAGGAGCTATTTTTGCTATACGAGGTAGCAGTATAGTAGCACTGCCAAAATGTTTGGCCTGGAAGTCAGCCTGAAGAAAACTGAGGTCCTCCATCAGCCAGCTCCCCACCATGACTACCAGCCCCCCAACATCTCCATCGGGCACACAAAACTCAAAACGGTCAACCAGTTTACCTATCTCGGCTGCACCATTTCATCAGATGCAAGGATCGACAATGAGATAGACAACAGACTCGCCAAGGCAAATAGCGCCTTTGGAAGACTACACAAAAGAGTCTGGAAAAACAACCAACTGAAAAACCTCACAAAGATAAGCGTATACAGAGCCGTTGTCATACCCACACTCCTGTTCGGCTCCAAATCATTGGTCCTCTACCGGCACCACCTACGGCTCCTAGAACGCTTCCACCAGCGTTGTCTCCACTCCATCCTCAACATTCATTGGAACGACTTCATCCCTAACATCAAAGTACTCGAGATGGCAGAGGCCGACAGCATCGAATCCACGCTGCTGAAGATCCAACTGCGCTGGGTAGGTCACGTCTCCAGAGTGGAGGACCATTGCCTTCCCAAGATTGTGTTATATGGCGAGCTCTCCACTGGCCACCGCGACAGAGGTGCACCAAAGAAGAGGTACAAGGACTGCCTAAAGAAAGCTCTTGGTGCCTGCCCCATTGACCATCGCCAGTGGGCTGATCTCTCCTCCAACCGTGCATCTTGGCACCTCACAGTTCGGTGGGCAGCAACCTCCTTTGAAGAAGACCGCAGAGCCCACCTTACTGACAAAAGACAAAGGAGGAAAAACCCAACACCCAACCCCAACCCACCAATTTTCCCTTCCAACCGTGTCTGCCTGTCCCGCATCGGACTTGTCAGCCACCAACGAGCCTGCAGCTGACGTGGACATTATCCCTCCACAAATCTTCGTCCGCAAAGCCAAGCCAAAGAAGAAAAGTGACAGT
The DNA here is from genome assembly GCF_036971445.1 of Narcine bancroftii. Lineage (NCBI taxonomy): Eukaryota > Metazoa > Chordata > Chondrichthyes > Torpediniformes > Narcinidae > Narcine > Narcine bancroftii. Next base: position 199,267,325 of record NC_091469.1, on the reverse strand, counting down.
AGCAGTGAGAAGAGGGCATGGCCTGGGTGGTGAGGATCCTTGAGGATAGAGGGTGCTTTCTTAAGACACCACTTCTTGTTGACGTCCTCGATGGAGTCGAGACTGATGCCCATACTGATGCTGGCAAGGTTCACAACTCTCAGTAGTCTTTTCCTGCCCTGTGCATTGGCACTTCTATACCAGACCATGATACAACCAGTAGACTGCTCTCTGCAGTACACCTGTAGAAATTTGCAAGATTACCAAATCTCATCCAACTCCACATGAAGTATAGGTGCTGGCGAGCTTTCTTCGTGATTACATTGACATGGAGGCCTCAAGAGAGATCATCAGAGATGTTGACACTGTATCGACACTGATTTACCCCAGAAAGACTCACCAGATGCCTTTGAACATGATGAGGTAAACATCAATGGAACCTGTTTCCAAAAATCGCCTGTGACAGGGTCTGTTCCAGCTAGCCTGCGCCCCTCCTCAACATCTGTGATGGTTGCCTATTGCCCAGGTGGTCAACAAATGGACAATACGAGTCTCCCTAAATGGCTGAGTATGCCACAGAATAGCTGCCTTAAGCATGTTGTATGGAGGTTACCATCTGGATCCACTAAGACATTCTACACTTCAGGCAATATGCTTTGGAATATACGCCACAATTTAACTATATTTTGTCTTCTGACTTGTCACACTGAGGGCAGAGAGGATACCTTGAGGATGGTGAACCATGCTGGTGCATTATTAATAAAAAGGGAGGGGGAAATCTTCCGTTTAACCACCTCGACTGCTCTTATAAGGGATTTATCCTCATCACTATCTCTTTTAAATGAGAAGGGACTGTGAACTCATGGGGTCACCACTTATAACGACACCAGTTTACCCCAGTTTACAAACAAGAACACACTCACTCGTTTCTTTCAGTACACCATGGGGTCGACTATCTTTATTCTCTTCAGACACAACATTGCATTCTCTTGCATTCCCAAACCCCTCTGACCTTCTCATTGACTCACTGCCTCACGGGTGATCCTGACTCTCTCACTCTCCTCCTCCTGTGTCTGAGATCTATCACCCCTATACTGACGTTTAACACACCTGCATATGCCCGCTATTACTCGCTTTGCTTACTTCATCAGCGGCAGCTGGCACCACTCCCGACGCAGGTAAGTACGCTACTGCGACAACACTCAGGAATTTGAAATTCTTAACCCTTTCCACTGTTGACTAGTTTGCGTTCTCTCGATTTCCCCCTCTTGAAGTCCACAGTCAGTTCCTTATCTGTATCTGAGGAAAATGTCAGAACATTCTTTAAGAGGGTGAACCCTCACAAGGTGCCAGGCCCTGATGGAATACCTGGCAGGGTCCTGAAAATCTGTGCCAACCAACTAGCTAGAGCGTTCATGGTCATTTTCAATCCATCATTACTGCAGTCGCAGGTTTCCACCTGCTTCAAAAGGACATCAATCATACTGGTGCTCCGGAAGAACAGAGTGTGCTGCCTCATGACGATCACCAAGTAGTAGTGATGAAATGCGATGAGAGAGAGGTTGGTCATGGCCAGAATTAATATTGAGTGTAAGTTTGTTGTTAGCTGATCTGTCTCACTGCTGTACGTTTCCTCATTGCTGTCTGTGACCCTACTGATGACTGTGGTGTCATTGCTAAATTTATAGATGGCAATTAAATTGTGCCAAGCTAGCTAATCACGTATCCTTGAGGTGTGCCTGTGTTAACTGTGTTGCTTCATATCCGTACCAACTGCGGTCTTCAAATGACGAAGTCAAGTATCCAGTTGGGGGGTGGGGGGTGGTGCAGAAGAGCTTGTTGACTAGAACTGAGGGTATGATGGTGTTAAAAACTGAGGTGTAGTCGATGAAGAGTAGTCTAATGTACTGTACACATTGCTGACATCGAGGTGATCCAGGGCTGAGTGGAAAGCCTGTGAGATTGCATCTGCAGTGGAGTGATTATGGTAGTAGGCTAATTGCAGTGGGTCCAGGTCTTTTACTTGGATACAATTTAATTCTGGCCATGACCAACCTCTCTCTCATAGCATTTCATCACTACTACTGGGTGATCGTCATGAGGCAGCACACTCTTCTTCCGGAGCACCAATATGATTGATGTCCTTTTGAAGCAGGTGGGAACCTGCGACTGCAGTAATGATGGATTGAAAATGACCATGAACGCTCTAGCTAGTTGGTTGGCACAGATTTTCAGGACCCTGCCAGGTATTCCATCAGGGCCTGGCACCTTGTGAGGGTTCACCCTCTTAAAGAATGTTCTGACATTTTCCTCAGATATACAGGTATCACAGGGTTGACAACTTCTGCAGGGATTCTCATTGGTATTGACCATTTCAAAGTGAGCATAAAAGATGCTCAGCTCATCGGGTAGAGAAGCATCACAGCTATTTATGATGTTTGGCTTTGCCTTGTAGAATGTAATGGGCTGCAAGTCCTGCTATGACTTGCAAACATCTGGCTCTGTCTCTAGCTTCCCTTGGAATTGTTTTTTCGTGCTGAAGTAGCCTTCTGTAGGCTGTACCTGGACTTCCTGCAGAAATCAGGATCACCAGTCTTAAACAGCAATGATCTGCCCTCAGCAGGTTTAAAATCTTTTGATCCATCCTTTATTCAAGTGCCTGTTTGGCCTTTGAGGAAGGGGCTCAGGCCCAAAATGTTGGTTTTGTATCTTTATCTTTGCTAAGTTCCTCCAGCATTTTTGTGTAAATCACTGTCTTCTTACAGAACTTTGCCTAAAGCATAACTGCAAATATAAATGTAATTGACTATAAAACACTTGTTGAGATGGTGACAGGTGTTATTCATGCAAGTCTTTCCTCGATCTTTCATTTTCAATTAACCTATTTATTCACGACTGAAATGTAATCCATTTTCACAACTTGCTGCCTCTTCACATTTGCCTCAGGTGATCTAATTCCTCCTGATGGCATACATCAGCAACTTTTCCCCTGGCATTAGCCAGCTTTATTTATTTGCTGCTGCCCTGGCCTTCCCCTTTCAAGTCACTTTACATCGTAAAACATTTCTGCACATTTGCTTGATTGCAAAAGTCAGCACTTTAAAGTTTCCCAAACTTTGCGCACTTGTCAGTTTGTGTTTCTATGCCGATGTGCTGCCTACTTCTCCGTTGCTCGTCCACTTCCAGTCTTGAAGCCCACATATTTATTCAGTTAATTTCCCCAAATCTCTGCCAATCTTGCAACATAATTTCCCATTTGTGTTGCAACTTCTCATCCTGTGGAACACTGCCTTCAATCTAAGAGGACTGCATGTTTATTTAATTTGTCTTGCCCTTTGGAGGTATTCCCTGCTGTTACTTCCTTTTTTCAGGCAATGAAAGCAACTTCCATTTATATGATGCCCTTGAGGTATCAAACATATTCCATGGACTTGTTACCAAACAAATTTGGCATTGTTCCACAGGGAAAAATCAGTGCAGAAGTTGGATCAAGTAAAAATGTTTTAAGAAGCAAGTGGGGGAGATATACAGAGGCAGTCAGATTTATGGAAGACATTCAAGAGCCTTGGTGCTTGGCATTTGAGGGCATGACCACTGGGAATGCTCATGAGCCTGAATTAGGAGACTGGATTTCTCGGCAATTTTTAGGGCTGATGGGTTTTTAAACTGAGATAGGGAGGGATGCTGAAATTATGGAGGGAATTTGAAAACAAGGGGCGGCACAGTTGCCTTTACAGCACCAGAGATTGTGACCAGGGTTCGAATCCCGTGCATTCCTTAAGGAGTTTGTATGTTCTCCCGGTGTCTGTGGCTTTTCTCTGGGGGCTCCAGTTTCCTCCCACAGTTTAAAAAGTACTACCGGAGGTGTAGGTTAATTGGGTGTAAATTGGGCGGCACAGGCTTGAAATTAATGCTGAAATGTTTGCTGATCTAGGCCCTAATGTATCAACAGGAACTGGGAAAATGGGACCATAATGCAAGATAGCATACAACAGCAGAGCTTTGGATGGCTTTGGCTTTTATAGATCCCAGAATGAGAGAGGTCAGCTGAGGGAATAATCTGGCCTGAAGATGACAAAGATATGGATCAGGGTTTTAGTTGCATCTACATTTGTGGTGGATGCTCCTGGTTCTTTATTTATTGCTTCTGGTCCCAGTGTCCCACAACAACTTCCTACAGATGCTCCAACAAAAGCAGGTATTCTGTTGCGATGCATCACTGTTTGATCAGGGAGTTGCTGAAGACTGCAGAGAATTATGCACACATTTCAAACCATCACACAAACCGAACTTCCCTCCATTGATTCCACATGCACTTCCTGCTTTGACATAAAAGTAGCCAATGTATTAAAAGACTCACCCCACCTGGCCACACTCTCTTTTCTCTCCTGCTGCTGTGAAGAAGATTCAAGAATGTAAAGTCACCCATCAGCTCCTATCAGACTCCTGAATGAGCCCCACACTCATGGGGAAAAATTGTTTTCCTTTTGCTGTTTGAACTGATCTTTCAGTGCAACACTATTCCCTCACCTCTGTTTTCTTCTGCTCATCTTGTGTATGGGCTAGACTTGCTGAATAGGATCCAAAACAAATCTTCTCACAGTACCTCGGCATGTGTGTCAGTAAACATAAACTTGACATCTATTAGGATGCTGCAGACTTCACCTGGGATTTTATCTGAAGGCTGCACCTGGCAATTGGAGTCAGGTAGTTGGAGTTGAAAGCTCAGATCAGCAGGAAGCTGATTGGGCCATAGAGATCTTGTGACACAGGGTGGTCTTAATTCACTTCAACTCAGCAGTCTAAGAAATGGTACATTTTGATTGGAATTCCATGCAGTAGTGAGTAGGAAATTTACAACTAACTACTTTCTTTTTCCCTACAAGGATAAAACATGACAGCAGAGAATAGGCCCTTCAGCCCACAATGTTGTGGCAACCTATATAAAGCTATTACACCCCAATCTAAACATTCTCTACCATGCAGCTATAACCTCTTTTTTAAAAAATTCATGTCCCTATCTAAGAGTCCCTATGTAAGAGTCCCTATTACTCCAGCCTTCACCACCACCCACAATAATGCATTCCAGGCACGTACAATCCTTGGTTATAAAAAAAACTTGTCTCTCCCCTCAAGTTTTCTCTGCTCACCTCAGACAGATGTCCTCTGCTTTGTCACCCTGGGAAAAAGGTGCACCCTATCTATGCCCCACATAATCTCCTATACCTCTTTTAAGTATTGCAGGGACTTGGTGCTTCTTTCAGTGTGAACAGGCAGAAATTGTCTTTGATTCATGGCCTCAAATTATCACTTCTTTTGTGTATCAGAGAATTAAGCAAGGCATGAACCTACTGGATGTATCACTCCTACCACATGTAATATCTTCCTCTTCTGTGTTTTTTCAAAAATAAGTTGAAGAAAAATACCGACCTCTGAATGATCAGCTCACAGGACCTGAGAGCTGTACTGTTGGTAGATCGAATTTGTTCCAACAACAGAAGCTTCGGTTTGCTATAGTTTTGTCCAACCTTTGTTGTTTCTCATCTGTTCATGGTGTGTGGAGGCATGACAACAGGGACTACACTTAACGTATTTCAACTTTGAATATTTATTGCTGTTCTTTTTTAATATATTTCTCTTGCATGTTAATGAAACTTGCTGGTAGTCTACATTATGTACCTGGGAAGCTCCAGCGAGTAAGAATTTCATTGTTTCTGCATATTGCACTTGTGTATATGACAATAAAATAGACCATTCATTCATTGAAGTTGTAAATGACCCCGACTTGTGAAAGATGTTACAGGAGTAACACGTCTATCTTTATGTCCTATTCCTTTCTCTCTCTCTTCCTTCTTTTATACCCCTTTTCTCTTGCTTTCTGTCCATTCCTTTTATGTTTTGTTGCCTCTCTCGTTCTATCCACTCACATGACCAGGCTATGAATTCTGGCATTGTAAACTGGGTTAGAGGAGATGCATCCCAAACACTGAGCTCATATGCATTTATCAGGATCTGCCATTCTCATTTCATGAATGAGGATTTCCAAATTAAATCAAAATCAAAATTTTATTCTTAATAAGTGGCTTTTCCAGTGTATAACAATGAGCTGTATTCATGATGTATCTTGTTCAATTCCCCCAACTGCATGTGAATGAAGCAAGTCCAAACAATATCACAATTGTTTGGATTGGGCTGTGACCATAATCTCTATTTTTTTTAAGCTACCATCTTCTAAAGTTTCTGTTATTTAAAGATGAGCAAGAAGGGTCCATCTGCTTATTGTCTTGTAACTTACAAGGAAAATGGGAAGAAAGCGCTGCATTTATATCTTTGATTTTTTCATTCACGGGATGTGAGTATCCTGGCGCGATGACAGTATTGTCCATGTCTATTTTGGAAGCAAGTGGAGAGGCAGCCACATAAATGAACCAGAGGATATGGGTTTAAGGTGAGGATGGGGGGAGGGGAGAGATTTAATATGTACCTGAGGGGTGACTCATTTTTACACAAAGGCTGGTGGGTGCATGGACCAAGCTGCCGGAGGAGCCAGGGTACAATTGCAATGTTTAAGAAATATTTGCGCAGATATATTTAGAGGGTATCAGCCAAATAGCACTGATGTGGGTAGAACATTTTGGTCAGCATGGGAAAATTGGGCTGAAGGGCCTGTTTCCATGCTGTACAGTTCTATAACTGGGAAATCCAAATTGGTGGTATATTGAATTGCTGGAAGGTGCCCTTCCATGAATGTTAAAATTCATTGATTTAGGATAGTTAATGTTTCCAAAAGTTTTTATTTTTAAAAAATGGTTAATTACTTGAATTTCCCCACTACCCTTGTGGGATTTAATCTTCTGACTTTGGATCAATGGCCCAACACCTTTTGGCTACTTCAGTAACTAGTTCACTGTGTTGCCACCAGAGGTGAATGGGATGGCTATTGGAAGACCATACCTGGCCATAAAGCATGGAGAAAGGTTAAAGAAAGGCATTTTCTTCCTTATGGATTAGCTGTTTTTTTCTGGTTTGGATTTTGGAATGGATCTGTTTAAAGCAGTAGAGTACCCAGTGGCCCTTTACAACTAACCTGTTTACAAATGCTGACTTGTGGAAGAAAAACCAATATTGGCTTGAGGCACAGTTAATTTAAGCTAATCCAAAGGCATTTCATGCTGTGTTTGATGTAGTAAAGTCTAGTGTAAACACTAGCAGTGCTGGTTTGTAGTTTGGAAAATGATTTAGCATCGAGGAAATTAAGCTGGCCTTTGACAAAGCAGGCAGACGTGGTTAGATACGCTGGTCTCATTAACTGGAATTTTAATTACACAAAGCAACGTTGCCCAAAAGTGTTAGAGGAACGGAGCACAACATCCTTAAAAGGTAAAGATATATTACCAATGTTTTGGGCCTGAGTCTGTAACATGGGACACTACAGCATGGTACAGGCCCTTCAGCCCTCAATGTTGTGCAAACCCATATTCCTTTAAAAAAAGTACTAAATCCTCCCTATCCCATAACCCTTTATATTTCTTTCATCTAAGTTCCTGTCTAAGAGTCTCTTAAATGCCCCTAATGTTTCAGCCTCCTCCACCATCCCTGGCAAGGCATTCCAGGCACCCGCAACTCTCTGCGTAAAAAGACTTATCCCTGAAGTCTCCCCTAAACTTCCCTCACTTCACTTAGTATATATGTCCTCTGGTTTTTTTGCTTTTCCTGCCCTAGGAAACAGGTACTGGCTGTCCACCATAGCAATGCCTCTCATGTAGACCTCTATCAAGTCTCCTCTCATCCTTTTGTGCTCCAAAGAGAAATGTCCCAGTTCTACAAACCTTGCCTCATAAGACTTGTTTTCCAATCCAGGTAACATCCTGGTAAATCTCCTTCTGCACCCTCTCCATAGCTTCCACATCATTCCTATAATGAAGTGATCAGAACTGAACACAATACTTTAAGTGTGGTCTCACCATAGATTTGTAGAGTTGCAACATGACCTCTCTGCTCCTTTTTTTAAAAACTTTATTTATTTTAAAAATCAGTCGTAATCATACAAAATACAATCCACAACAAGATTTATATTTATATATGTATATAAATAAAAAATATTAAGAATTTAAAAAAATTAAAAAAGGAAAAGAAAAGAAACCCCATCCCCCCTTCCACCCCTTCAGCCAGCTCTCTTAAGGAGAGCCAAAGAAATATATAAAGAAAAACTAAAAAATAAAATAAATCAAAGTACATCTAAATGCATATATTCCAAATATAATGACCGTTTATTAACAAAAATAGAATAATTATCATGCAAAACATATGTAATTTTTTCCATAACAATACAAGCTTTCATTTCATTTTGCCATCGCATTATATTAGTCATTGTATTATATTTCCATGTACTTGCTATACATTTTCGAGCTACGGACAACACTAAATATACAAATGCAATTTGGAATTTATCCAACCCCAATCCCTTTAAAGGAATCACATAACCCAATAAAAAAATGGATGGATCTAATGGTAACTTAAACTTATACAATTTTTCCAAAATTAACTTAATTTCTTCCCAAAATGGTTGTACATACATACAGGACCAAACAGCATGTAAAAAAGTTCCAACACATACACCACATCTAAAACAGAAATCTGAATTACTAAAGCCATATTTTTTCAATTTCTCAGGAGTTAAATATAACTGATGCAAAAAATTATAATTAACCATTCCATATCGTGCATTCATCAATCTAGTAACACTGTCATAACACATATCCCTCCAATAGTCTTCAGAAAAAACAAAAGTTAATTCATTTTCCCATTTAAGCTTAGATTTCTCCCATTCTGACTTATCCATATTAGACTTCTCTACTCCTGAACTTGATCTCCCTTTTAATGAAACCCAGCATCCCATAGGCCTTCTTAACTATCCTATCAATCTGTGTGGCAACCTTGAGGGATGTTTGGATTTGAACCCCAGGGTCCCTCTGTTGATTTACACTCTCAAGTAACCAACTCAGCCTTCTGGTTTGTCCTTCCAAAATGCATCACCTCACACTTACCCGGATTGAACTCCATCTGCCACATTTTTGCCCAAATCTGCATCTTGTCTATATCCTCTTGTAACCTACAACAACCTTCAGCTCCATCCATAACTCCTCCAACATCGTGTTATCTGCAAACTTACTGACCCATCCTTCCGCCTCTTCATCCAGGTCATTTATAAAAATCAGAAAGAGCAGAGGGCCCAAAACACCCTTTCGGGCCTCCACTGTCACCGACCTCCAGGCAGACTACTTTCCATCCACGACTACTCTCTGCTTTCTTCCTTTAAGCCAATTTTTAAAATCCACACAGCCAAGGTTCCAGTGATCCCGTGCCTCATAACTTTCTGGATGAACTTCTTATGGAGGACCTTGTCAAATGCCTTATCTTGATCTTTTTAAGAAGATCCAACACTTCCTTAATCTCCACATCGTCCAACACAAGCCTGTTCTATTCCGACCTCACCCTGATCAAGTCTTTTTTTCTTGTAAATACTGAAGCAAAGTATTCATTTAGGACCTCCCCAACCTCCTCCGCCTCCAGGCATGATGCCTCCTTTATCCTTTAGCGCCCCCCCACCTGCATTCTTGTCATCCTTCTGCTCTTCACATATGCATAGAACATCTTCGGGTTCTTCTTAATCCTGCATGTCAAGGCCCTCTCATGCCCCCTTCGAGCTCTCCTAAGTCCTTTCTTAAGCTCCTTCCTGGCAACCATATATTTCTCATGAACCCTTCCTGTTTCCTGCTTCCCATATCTAACATGTGCTTCCTTTTTTCCTCTCGACTAGTTGCCTCACCTGTTTCTTCAGCCATAGTTCCCTTTTCCTACCATCTTTTCCTTGTGTCAGTGGGACAGACCTATCCCTTTTCCATGGTAGGTGCCTGAATAAAAGGGTTGGGGAAAAGGATAGAAAGGGCAGGGAGAGGAACACAAGCAAATAGGAGGAAAAGTGAGAATTGGTCGGGGAATGGGCTGGCTCTGTGAATCCAGAGGAAAGGAGATGGAGGGAAAGGAAGGAAAAATAAGGAGAAGGGAGAGATGGATTTGGGCGAGGGAGCTAACAGTTGATGTTAATGCCATCCTGTTGGAGAGCGCCAGATGGAATATGTGGTGGTGTTCCTCTAAATTGCGGGTGGTCTCAGTCTCACATTGCTTGAAACCATGGACAGACATGTCAGCAAGGGAAAGGGGCAGGGAATTGAAATGGGTGGTCACTGAAGATACCCACTATTGCAGCGGACTGAACTGAGGTGCTCAGGTCTTTGGGAGATTTGTTCTCTGCAGGGTATAGTTAGTTAACAGAAGTTGAGGTGAATAACACTGACTTGTGTCCACTGTACACACAAACTTTTGCTTTATTTGAAGTGATGGTCAACCTGTTGAAATATCCATTTTGACAGAAGACTGTGAATTACAAACGTTTCAGTTGGAAAAATAAAGTAATTAAATTTTCAAAAAAGCACAGCAACAATGTTTTTTTTAAAAAAAAAAGCTTAGCATTCAGCTGCCCTGGAATTCATTGGTGGTGGAATCAAATATAATCAGTTGTTAAGAGGCATTTAGCCTCAGACTTAAACAGGCAAGGTTTCAAGGAGAGAAATGAGCTCAGATGTATCTATTTCAATGCGAGGAGTATTGTCAGTAAGGCAGATGATCCGAGGGTGTGGATTTGCATGTGCGATTATGACATTATTGATATTAGTGAGACATGGTTGTCGGAGGGACACGACTGATAGCTCAGTGTTCTGGGGTTCCAATGTTTCAGAGGGGGAGGGATGAAAGGAGGAAGATTGGGACTGCTAGTTCTGTGCTTAAACAGGACAGCACTGTGGAATTGCCTATTGAGGGCATATGGTTGAAGCTAAGGAATGGGAAAGGTGTAAGTACTATTATAGACCACCCAATAGTCCAAGAGAATTGAAGGTTCAAATCTGTTGGGTGATTGCAGACCATTGTAAGAAACAGAAAGTTGTAGTAGTAGGAGATTTTAACTTTCCGCATACTGAATAGGGCTCCCATACTGTAAGAGGGCTGGATGGCTTCGAGTTTAGCAAATATGTACAAGAACATTTTCTAAATCAATATGTAGATGTACCAATGAGAGAGAATCTATTAGGGTACCCGGCAGGTCAGGTGACAGAAGTCTGTGTAGGTGAGCATCTTGGCTTCAGTGACCATAATGTCATTAGTTTCAAATTAATTATGGATAAGGATAGATCTAGTCTTTGAATTGAGATTTTAAATTGGAGAAAGGCTAACTTTGTGGAAATGAGAAAGGATCTTGGAAGAGTCAATTGGAATAAGCTTTTTTTTGGCAAGGATGGGTCCGGCAAGTGGAAGGCATTCAAAGGTGAGATTTTGAGGGTGCAAAGTTTGTATGTTCCTACCAAAATTAAAGGCAAAATTAACAGGCATAGGGAACCTTGGTTTTCAAAGGATATCGGTGATCTGATTAAGAAGAGAGAAGTGCATAACTGGTATAGGCAACAAATGAGGAACACAGGGTATAAAATGTAAAAGAATACAAAAGAAGGAAATCAGGTAGGCAAAAAGAAGACATGAGATTACTTTGGCAGATAATGTGAAGGTAAATCCAAAGGGTTTCTACTTTAAAAGAACATTAAGGAATAAAATTAATCCCCTGGAAGATCAGAGTGGTCATCTCTGCATGGACTGGCATAGTGCATGTAAATGGAAGGAAAACAAATAGAAATGCCATGAAACATTTGGAGATTAAGGAGGAAGAGATGATCGCTGCCTTACAGCAAATAAAGGTAGACAAATCCCTTGGCCTGAGGTGATATTCCCTCGGACCTTGAGGGAGACGAGTTTTGAAATTGCAGGGGCCCTGAGAGATATATTCAAAATGTCCTTAGCCACAGGAAAGGTGCAGGAGGATTGGAGAGTAGCTCATGTTGCCCCGCTGTTTAAGAAAGGCTCCAAAAGTAAACAAGGTAACTATGGACCAGTGAGCCTGATGTCAGTAGTAGGTAAATTATTGGAAAGAATTCTGAGAGAATATATAGGTATTTTCTCAGCCAGCATGGCTTTGTGCATGGTAGGTTGTGTTTAACAATTCTTGTAGAATTTTTTGAGGAAGTTACCAAGAAGATAGATATGGATGTTGACTACATGGACCTTTGACAAGGTCCCACATGGGAGGTTAGTTCAGAAGGTTAAGGCACTAGATATACATAGATGAGTTGTAAACTAGATTTGAAATTGGCTGTGTGGGAGAGGTGTGCCTCAGGGCTCTGTGTTAGGACCATTGTTGTTTGTTGTCTCTATCAATGATCTGGATAATAAGGTGGTAAATCGGATCAGAAAGTTTGCTGATGAGACAAAGATGGGAGGTGTAGTAGACAGTGAGGAAGATTTTCAAAGCTTGTGGAGGGATCTTGACCATCCGGGAGAATTGGCCAGTAAATGGCAGATGGAGTTTAATGTAGACAAGTGTGAGGTGTTGCATTTTGGAAGAGCAAATCACAGAAGGACGTACAGTGTAAATGGTAAGGCACTGAGGAGTGTGGAGGAGCAGGGAGACCTGGGGATACAGGAACATTGTTCCCTGAAGGTGGCGTCACAAGTTGACCGGGTTGTAAAGAAAGCTTTTGGTATCTTGGCCTTTATAAATCAAAATATTGAGTACAGGAGTTTGGATGTTATTTTGAAGTTATACAAGACATTGGTGAGGCTAAATTTGGAATATTGTGCCCAGTTTTGGTTGCCTAACTGCAGGAAAGATATCAATAAGACTGAAAGCGTGCAAAGAAGATTTATTGGATGTTGCTGGATCTTCAGGAGTTGAGTTACAGGAAAAGATTAACTAGGTTAGGACTTTATTCCTTGGAGCAAAAAAGAATAAGGGGAGATTTGATAGAGGTTTACAAAATGATGAAGGGTATAGGTAAATGTGAGCAGACTCTTTCCACTGAGATTAGGAGAGATAAATATGAGAGGATGTGGCTTTAGAGTGAAAGGGGAAGGGTTTAAGAGGAACATTAGGAAGAACAACTTCACTCAAAGAGTGGTGGGAGTGTGGAATGAGCTGCCATCTGATGTGGTGGGTGCGGACTCTACCTTGAGTTTTAAGAATAAATTGGATAGATACATGGATGGGAGAGGTCTGGGGGATTATGGAATGGGAGCAGGTTATTGGGACTAGCTGAACAATGGTCAGCACAAACTAGAATGGCCAAATGGCCTGTTTTCTGTGCTGTATGGTCCTCTTGCAGGTAAATCAGAGCAGTGCAGATGGGCAAAATAAGATTGGTGTTGGTAAGGTGCGCTGAAGGGCTGTTCCTGTACCCTGCAATTCTATTAAGCACTAAGGAACCAAGAACAAATCTCCACCTTTATGTTTAATTTTGGATTTATTTTTACGCAGATCTTCAGAGTGCAGTATAGTGAGTTGGGGTTCTGGGAGGTGAGTACCCCACTCCCACCTCTATTATACACACCTAATGGTGTAACTAACTGACGGTATTCTAGAGTAGTCATTCTCAACAATTTTTTGGCTCTGCCCCCCAACCCCCCCCCAGGACTCTACTCAAAATTTATGGCCCTTATCATTGTGAAGCGGTTGTTTAGTTGGCTTCTTCCATATTTCTCTGCTAAACACAAAAATATTGCGTGATTTCAATCAATGGCCCCTCTTAAATGTGTTGTGGCCCTTTGAGAATGGTCATTCTAGAGTATTTCACACTGATGCCATTCAAACATAACCACAGAAGGGGGAAAAGGGGGGCAGGTGACAAAAGATTGGTCAGAGGTGTTTAAATCAGAGCAAAGTATTGTGATAAATGAAAGGGAGATGCACAAAATAAATGAAACATAAACCTGGAAATTTACACAAAATGACAATGACGAAACGTGAGTACAAAATCTGTGAGTGATTATTTATGCATCCCTCTATCTAATTAAACCTGCTATTTTGCATGCAGAATTCTCCAAAATACATTGTTCTTCTTATGAATATACTAGCACAACTCTACTGCATAACACCTGAGGAAATCTGAAGTAACACATCACAACAGCTTCAGTTTGTAGGCAAACAACATCATGACTCAAACAAAAGATTATGGCGAATAATTAACAGGGACCACAGTTTTTCAAATACCTGTTAATTGTGATCAATGCATTAAGTGGTGCCATGTATCTGGACACAGCACTTTAGTGTATGTGTCTAGTTATTTTGTCCTTTTTACTTCGATGGAAGCATTTGATGCATTTTTCCAGCCGATCCATAACATTTCTAATGCTTTGCTTGCCAGTCATTGAGGAAGTATTGCTCATTTTGGAAATGTTAACACAAACATTAAATGAATGAAGGGAACTTTATTCCATGGGGCTGGTTATGAGGTCGTGACTGACAAGATTGTACTGGCCAACCTGACAAAAATGTTTCAATCCTTGCTTTGTGCCTGCACCCACCCAGGGGTGCTCTCTCTTCCTGTCCAAAAACAGCTAAACTAGCTCTCTTCACTTCCACCTTGCCAAAAGATCACATGGGGATGGCAACTTGATACAGATTCGGAGGAAGGAGTGCAATGTTGACTGAACATTGTATTTCAAATGTAGCATGGTGCTGCAATAACAGGCCTGATAGTTGCAGTGATCAAGCATTCTCACAAGGCCCTGTAAACATAATATCATGAGAAGAGGCGTCTCAGCCCATTTACAACCATGGTCACTTTGTGCAAGAGCAATCCAGCTCTTCTGTCTCTCCTGTCCTCTTCTTCAAGGCCCTTTGGTTTATTTTTCCATGTTACATTTATCCCCAGTTTTCATTTGATGATTGGATTGAATTGGCCTTCATTGCTTGTATCAAATTCTGTCCTGATCATCAAATTCCCTTACACACTGCTCTTACACCCTCCCTGCACTCCCCTCAACTCTGTCCGGATTTTGTCACCCACTGACATGCTCATGGCATTTTACAGCCCTCACCACTTTGGGATGTGGGAGGAAATCTTAGCACCTGGAGGAAACCTGAGCAGTCCCAGAGGAAATGTGCAAACTCCATACAGCTGCGGAGGTTGAAATTGAACCCTGGCTACTGCATCCAGAGCGCAGCAGCTTCACTCAAGGCTCCACCATGGCACTCAAGTGTATTTGTGCTTGCAGTAAATCATGAGCAGGTTTTAGTTATTCCACAGAGTCTGTAGCATAGAAATGAGCCGTTTGGCCCAGATGAATGGTGTTTATAACCATATAACCATTTACAGCACAGAAACAGGCCAGTTCAGCCCTTCTAGTCCGTGCCGAATGTCTTCTCCAACCTGGTCCCACTGACTCGCATTTGGCCCATAACCCTCTGCACCTCTCCCTATCCAACCTTTCCTTGAATATTAACATCGATCTCGTTTCTACCACCATTGCTGGAAGTTCATTCCACACCCCCCACCACCCTCTGCGTGAAGAATTTCCCCCTCGTGTTTCCCTTAAACTTTTCCCCTTTTACTCACAATCCATGCCCTCTTCTTTGAATCGCTCTCACTCTCAGTGGAAAAAGCCTATCCACATTGACTCTATTCATCCCCCTTACAATTTTGAATATAAAATCATCCCTCAACCTTCTACACTCCAGGGAATAAAGTCCCAGCCTGCTCAACCGTTCCCTGTAACTCAAACACTGAAACCCCAGCAACATTCTCGTAAACCTCCTCTGCACTCTCTCTTCACTGTTTATATCCCTCCTGTAATTCGGCGACCAAAACTGCACACGGTATTCCAAATTTGGCTTCAGCAATTCCTTATACAATTTCAACATAACATCCCAACTCTTGTATTCAATACTCTGATTTATGAAAGCCAACATACTAAATGCCTTCTTCACCACACTATCTACATGTGATTCAACTTTCAGGGAATTATGTACCATGACTCCTAAATCCCCTTCTTCCACTGCACTCCTCAGTTGTCTACCATTTAACGAGTATGACCTATTTTGATTAGTCCTACTTTGCCCTTTGTTTTTCTTTGAAGATCTTATTTATTAGTATCTTTCATACATATCAAATTAACTTGCTATAACATTACATAATAGATACTAAATAATATTCAATTTTCACCCTCTCCACACCCCCCCCCCCCCCCACCACCACCTCCCACCATCCCCAACCCCTACAGATAGAAAAAGTGTTGAAGTGGATATGTCAAATCCCTGCTAATCCAGGGAGTGGAATATACAAGGTCCTGCCACACCGTAACAGTTGGGAAATTTAATTGGTTAAATGCATTTGGGTGTTTAAAAGCTTGGTATTAATAATGGTGACTACAAAACTAACAGGATGCTATCCAAACCCAACTCTTTTACTAGAATCCTTCCTGGAGGACATCTACAATCTTTATTCCTGGTCTGACCTGTACACGACTCCAGGCCCATTTCAGTGTTTTGGACTCTTAAATGACTCAATAATGCAGCAACCTACCCATTTGAAGGGTAATGAGGGATGGGTCATAAGTACAGTACTTGGTAATGACACTTGCATCCAATATATATGGTAGGTTGAAGAAAGAGAACTTGTTGCTCTCCTCCCCTCCCTTCCACTGATCCCCAATAACACACCTGCTTCTTTTATCTGGTTTTTCCAACTATAAATCTGTTTGCCAGATACACTAAGAAGTAGTTGTTAATTAGGACCAGTATGGCAAAAAGGTCAAGTTATTAAGAATTATTTAGTGCCACACGTACACTGATAAGCATTATTTTGCATGCTACCCAGGCAAAGCAACGTGTACTTAAGAACAGGAGGTAGTGCAATAATAAAGAGTGCAGGGTGCAATGTTACAGAGACAAAGTACAGATAGAGAAAAATGTGCTGTTAAACAGTGAAGGGGCATCATCTTTTGACAATGAGAAGCTAATTAAAAATTTGATAACAACAAGTGGATTAGTTTTAAAATGGAATTGGAATTTAATAATTCTCATTAAAGTTGCAATGGACTTTAGGTTCCATAAATAAATGGTTAACCAAACATCCAATTTTTTTTTTACATATCACATATCAATATCGATATGATTGCTGTCCTAAGTGAATATAACAAGTTCACTGGTCATCATTCTGAGGGGTTTTAATCCAATTGATTAGGTTGTTCAAGCAATACAAAATCAATTTCATAAATCACAAGATCACAAAATATCAGTGCAGAAGTGGGTCCACTCAGCCCCACTCCCTGGCTTTCTCCCTGTAACCCTTGATGCCCTGATTAATCAAATACCTATGAATCTCTGCCTTAAATACACTCAACAACCTCACTTCCACAGCTGCATGTGGCAACAAATTCTATAGACTCACGACTCTGACTAAAGAAATTTTTTTGCATCTCTGTTTTAAATTGACACCCTTTTATCCTAAAATTATGCCCTCTTGTCCAAGAATCCCCTACTATAGGGAATATTCTTGCCACAGCTACTCTGTCCTGGCTTTTCAGCATTTGAAATACCTCTACGAGGGTTTCTCCCCCCCCCAACCCCCTCATCCTTATGTACTCCGAGTTCATCTGCTAACCCTTTCATTCCTGGTATCATTCAAGTAAATCTTCACTGAATCCTTTCCAATACCAGCATGTCTTTTCTCAAGTGAGCTCTCACTTTATAGAGTTTCAGTATTACATCCCTGCTATCCCTCTGGAAGTAAATGCCAACATGGCATTTGCCTTCCTCACCACTGACTCAGCCTGGAGGTCCAGCATAAGGACTCCCAAGTCCCTTTGCCCCTCAGAATTTTGAATTTTCTCCCCATCTAAATAATATCTGCCCATCTATTTCTTTTACCAAATTGCATGACCGTACACTTTCAAACATTGTATTTCATCTTCCACCTCTTTGCCCATTCTCTGAATCTATCCAAGTCTCTGCAACTTTTCAGTATCCCCAGCATCACCTCCCCTACCACCTATTTTAGTATCATCTGCAAATTTATCCACAAAGCCATCTATTCCTTCAACCAAATCATTTATATACAAGTAAACCAACACCGACTCCTGTGGAACACCACTGGTAACCAGTATCCAAGTAGAATAGGATCCCTTTATCCGTACTCTGTGCTTCTGGCCAACCAGCCAATGCTCTGGCCATGCGAGTATCCTTCCTATAATTCCCTTGTTCAGCAGCCTTGTGTGTGGCACCTTGTCAAAGGCCTATTGAAAGTCCAAATACACAAGATCCACTGCATCTCCCCTCTCCATCCTACTTGTGATCTCTTCAAAAAATTGCAATAGGTTTGTCAGGCATGATTTTCCTTTAAGGAAACCATGCTGACTTGGGCCCATCTTTTCATGCACCTCCAGGTATTCCCTAATCTCATCCTGGACAATCGACTCCACTGACTTCAAACTAATAGATCTATAATTTCCTTTCTGCTGCTTCACTCCCTTCTTAAACAGTGGACTGACATTTGTGATCCTCCAGTCCACCAGAACCATGCCAGACTCCATTGATTCCTGGAAGATCATTACCAATGCATCCACAATCTCTACAGCTCCCTCCTTCAGAACCCAAGGGTGCATTCCATCTGGCCCAGGAGACTTATCTACCCTTAGACCATTTAGCTTCACAAGCAACTAATGTCTTCCACAGTTGGGGACTGATTCAAAATATTGATTCAGTTCCTCTTCCATCTCCTTGTCTCCCATTACAATTTCTCCAGCATCATTTTCTATTAGTCCTGTGTCTACTTGGTCACACTTTTATTTTTCATATATTTAAAAAAGCTTTCAGTATCCTCTTTGATATTGTTTACTAACTTCCTTTCATAATTCATCTTTTCCTTCTGAGTTGACTTCTCCAAGTTTTAAAAAGTTTCCCAGTTCTCTATCTACCCACTTAATTTTGCTTCCTTGTCTGCCCTCTCTTTCACTATGGTTTTAACTTCCCTCGTCACTCACAATTGTCCCATTTTTCCATTCACAATTTGCCAATGCGATGATTTAAAGGGGATCCCGCCATCTTGATAAGGCGATGAATGTTGCATCATGCACTCATGGGATCTGTCAGCCATCAGTAACCCTCCTCCCCCATCAGTTTCCATCCCGACCATCAGTTGCCAACCCCTGTTAGCTGCCCCCCCCCCCCCACCCTGCGACGTGCTGCTGTTACAAAAGGAGGGGGGGTGGATGCTGCCACAACGTGCCACTCCAGTTTGCGGCAACAGCTCAATGTGGGAGTGTGGGGGAAATGGCCATCTTCCTTACCCATAATCCTCTATGCTGCTGGAACTGCTCTGCCAGCAGCAGAGTGGTTTCAGTGGTGTGGGGGATTATGGGTAAGGAAGATGGCCTTTGCTCCCATACTCCAGCACTGAGGCGTTGCTGTGAACCAGAGCGGCATTCGCAGCAGCGGCACATCACAGCCCGCCAACTCTCCCCCTGATCCCGGCGGCAACCTATCTTCCCCCAATCGTAACCCACACCCCTCACTCTCTCTACTCCCCCCCCCCACAGCAGCAACCTCTCTCTCTTCTCTCCAACCGCCCCCTGCCAAAATCACGGCAGCGGCACCTCAGCCAAGGGTTTCCCTGTGATGCAATCTTGCAAACGTTGATGTCACCAGAGTAACCGGGTCAGCCATTTCCCTTTTCAAACCGCCAGACCAAGGCGCCTGGGTAAGTTTGACTGGGTACCCTGACCACCTCTGTAGTTCTGACCTTTTCAAATCACCATGTAACTGGGTTGCTAAAACTATGCAAATTGCCCAGTTAACCTCATTTTATATTGTAGTCTGAAAGGGCCTTTACCTTAAGCTCTCTATTCACGTTTGGTTCATTACATAGCATCCAATCCAGAACAGCCTATCCCCTGGTGGACTCATCAACAAGCTGCTCCATAGGCATTCCACAAACTCTCTCCTGATAACCCATTCTAACCTGACTCACCCAATCTACTTTCATGTTAAAAGAACCCCATGATTATCATAACGCTGTTCAGACGCACCTTTTTTATTTCCAGTCGTATTTTGTAATCCACATCCTGGCTGCGGTTTATGGCCTATAAATACTGTAACTCCCATTAGTGTCCTTTTTCCTTTACCATTTCTTAACCTCTTTTGATCATATTTCCTTCTTTCCAATGTTTTAATATTGTTGCTTATCAGCAGAGCCACGATGTACCCTCCTCCTCCTTGCACATCCTTGTGATACACCGTGTATCCTCGGACATTCAGCTCCCGATGATACCCATCCTTTAGCTACAACTGTGTACATTTAGACCAGTTTTTGAATGTATTGTGTCTCTGTCATCCCTCTGGCTACTACTTTGTCTCGTCACCTGCCTGTCATTCCTGCTGCACACTATCTTCACTTTACTGCTGTTTTCCCCTTCTTCAGCCCTAGCACTCTGGTTCCCCCCCTGCCGAATTAAACTCTGCCAAACTGCTGTATGAAACCTACCCGCCAGGATATTGGACCCCCTTGGGTTCAGGTTTAACCCATCCTCTTTGTGTTGGTTGTACCTTCCCTAAAAGAGATCCCTGTGATCCAAGAATCTGAAGCCCTGCCCCCTTGCACCAGTTTCTCATTTATCTGCCTGATCTCGCAATCTTTCCCCTTACTAGCACGTGGCACAGGCAGTAATCCTGAGATTATCACCCTGGAGGTCCTGCTTCTCAGCGAGAGATGCAATGCCCCACCGTGAATTTGTCTTCCCACACTTCCTTACACTTTACAGCAAAGCTCACATTAGAATGACTGACTTTGGATGTTGTGTCTCCCTGCACCTTGTGGCAGTTTTCCAGAACCAGTAGCACTGAATGCCCCTCCAGGTTAAACCTCTTTTGCATGTTTTGCGTCTTCTGCTTAAGCCATTATAATTCCATTTCCCATTCCAATGCCGATATGTCAACCTATTTCACTGCCAAGTTGAGGCCACACGTAAATTAGAAGGACAAAATCTTGGCAGTCTCCAACCAGATGGCATTGACCACTATTTTCTGATAACCCCTTCCCCTTGTTTTCTTCCCCCTCCTTTTGTTACCCCAGATCTGTCTGGCCCCATTCCTCCTTCTCTTTCCCCTCCCCAACCCTCTCCACCTGCCTGACCCACTGAGTTTGAACATGGAATATAGAAAATTACAGCACAGTGAAAGCCCTTGCCCACAATGTCATGTGACCTATATAAACCTCCTCCAAGTCAATCTAATCCTTCCTGATTGTACACCCATAACCCTCTTTTCTTTCTTACACCCATGTGCCTATCTAAAAGCCTTTTAAATGTCCCTGTTGAATCAGCCTCCACCACCACCCCTATGAATTCCAGATACCCACCACTCTGTGTGTAAAAAAAAACACTTGCCTCTTGCATGTCTTCTAAACTTTCTTCCCCTTAAACAGATGTCCTCTGGCAGTGGAAATTGTTGTCCTGCTTCCTCCAGCATTTTTTATTTTGCTTTTAATAAGGGCAGCATGGTTACCATAGCGTTAGCCCAACACTGTTACAGCTCCACCGATGAGGGTTCGAATCTGGTGCTGTCTGTGAGGAGTTTGTTTGCTCTCCCCATGTCTGCTTGGGTTTTCTCCGGCTGCTCCGGTTTCCTTCCACCTTTCAAAAACGTGGAGGTTGTTTGTTTAAATGGCATATTTGGATGGCACAGACTCTTGGACTGGAAGGGCCTGTCACTGTGATGTATGTCTAAATTTAATAAGTCTGCTTGTTGTCCAGGATCAGGCAGGGTGAGAGCATTGGCAACATTATGAGCTGTTGTAATGCTGCACTTCTGGTTAATTCAGGAAGACCCTGTCAATTAAGCTGGTGTCTTGTCTTTGCAGTTGGTCAGTCGGAAGGACAAAACGACCTTTGAGAAGCTGGATTATTTAGTGACAAAAGAAGACAACTACAAGAGAATGCGTGAGTTCATCAGCAGCTTGAGGATGGTTCCCTGCATCCCTTACTTGGGTGAGTCAGATGCTGGCTTGATTCTGTGTGAAACAGCTCCAGATGTCAACGGAGAGGCTGAAAAAATGTTGTGGTATTTTTGAAGTCCATCATTGGAAAAGTCATGCTCAACATTCATAGGTTTGATGATCCCAGCTGCGGTGATTTCACTTTCCTTCTCCCTCTGCCAGCTACGGTTGATTGGTACTTGTGCTTGAAGTTGCCTTGAGGTTTAATTTTGTGTTGATGCCTGATTGTGGCTTTGTTTGATTAATGCGCAACCCATGTGGTTCTTTATGTTGCCACTATTGGTAACTGGGCATAGGGATACAGGTGACCGTAAATGCTAGCAAAATATGTTTCCTCTCCTTCCTGTACTTGAAGGTTTAGAATTGAGATTTGTGGTTTGAAGGATCACTTTGTCAGAGTGAAATCGGAATGTTACGTTAACCATTATGTATGTCTCATAATCCTCCTCATTGTCCAAGTTGAGCTTTCATTTTTATTTTGCTCTCTTGTTTACTGATGTGGGATGTTAACGCATGGCCCAGTCTCTCCGATTTTAGACAGAAAATAATTTTTACTGTGTGAGAAATGTTGATCCCCAGGAAGGTTCCACATAGCTATTCCCAACAGCTGTAAGCCAGATCATTTTAAAAACTAGTTTTAACCTCTTGGACCCTTTGAATCATGAAAGCTAAATTCATTTCAGATCAGGAAATCGTGCCCATACAAGACAATAAACTGTTTTGAATTTCACTATAAAGGTCAAGTTGGTAATAATGATGATCTGCAGTGCTGTATCAGAAACCTGAAACAAATCATCAGATTTATAACCCTGTTTATTTTGCATGTAGCTGTAAATGTTTCGATCTTTGGGCACTGAAATATTGAAACAGGAAGAAGTCTCAGCCATTCATTGAAAATTTGACATACATTTGTATGTCACAAGACAGTAATCCACTAGTCCATTTCTTTTAAGCAAAATGACCGCACGAGTTTCTTGTTGCAAATTTTCAATCGTGCCTCACCTCGCGGTTTTGCTGCTGTCACCGCCAATGTTGTTTCCTTCAAACTGAAGAAGAGCAGACAAGCTGAAGCTATTCATCCTGCAGAGTGCAATGGGTCAGAATGTGGAGAGACAATAAGGGTGTGGTTCTTGCTGCTTATGGTTCAATGGTAAGATCAGAGAGCAACTTCAGGACTGCACACACCTGCAGTTATACACAGGGGTCTATGGGCATCTCCTTCTTCCACAGGGCTTGCTATGGTCATCTTTCTCACTGCTATCAGCAGAACTTTTCCCACTGATGAGAAGGGAGGGATTTGGGAATTTTAACTGTCCACACAAAAAAATTGTGCCAACATTGTTACGAGCCCAGGGGACCCCAAGACAAGGCAGCAATGGATATTCACCATGACAAATGGTTACTTAAACAAAAGTTGCTTTTAATTATCTTTAAACATGAAAACAGAATCAAACTTTAACTTATCACTATTGACTTAAATAACCCAACTTAACCCCCTTCTAATTCTAAGCGCACATATATGTAATGTGTGTGTAAGTTCAGAAAAGTTATTTGATTCACAGTCCAATCTCACTTCTCATTCCTCCAAGTTCACTGGTTGTGGGCAATTCTTATACTGTGCACAGAATTGAACATTTATAAAGTTTACCAGACTTTGGTGCTTGAAAGGTAAATGGTTACCACTCAGGAAGGTTCTTGTCGGGTTTCAGAGAGAGATTTGTTATTCCAGGACATCCACAACTGATGTACTTCCATCAGCCACTTCAGTGTCTTGCTGACGAAACTTGCCCCTTCAGGATTCTCCAGATGATAACCTCTTTTCTTTCAGGTCATCACAGAGTTCCTTTTTGTTTCTCTTATTCCAAGTGAAACATTAGACAGCCAATCCTCTCCTCTTGCATGAACCAAAAGAGCTTCGACCAAGCCATCTTCCAAAATGGGGCTTCTTGCCAGCCTGTCCTGTTCCAGTTCCAGCTACTTTTGCTGACTGTAACACTGTAACAAGTGATGTCTGTTTCTCTCTCTCTCTCTCTCTCTCTCTCAGAGAGAAAAGCCTGCTTGACTCTCTCTGCTTGCAAAACCACATGACCCTCAGAGAACAGCAAGTTCTCTTCTAGACAATTGGCGGCTCCAGCCTGCTGTTTCATCTGTTGCCTTTTGTAAACAACAATCCATTAGTGAAGTCTCTTCAGCACTCTTCAAAGCTCTTGCAAAAGCTATGAGGCCCCGATATGTCTAGCATGGGGCAGAACTCCAGTATTTTAAATAAGGTCTGTTTTAAAGTGCTTGTATGTAACCTACTCTAACAAACCATTCCCAATTTATCTCTCAAAAACATATCTATATATTCTGTCACATTATCCTCTGGTGGGTAAAAGTTTGAAAGTGTACCAGCTTGTAATACGGCATGGTTGGAGGAACTGACTTTTCACCGTAGAAGGAAGCGTTAAATTTCTTTTTTAAAGATAGAGCAGATTAATTCAAAGTTCAAATTTATTGTCAGAGTGCACACATGGCATAACATACAACCCTAAGATTCTTTTTCCTGTGGGCCACTCAGAATTTCTACTTCATGGTAGCGTAAGCTATACTCAATAAAAAGATTAGCGAGGTGATGTCCTGAAAACACCATAGGCAGTCTTTGTACTGCATTGCCAATACTTTCTCTGTATTCTATTCCAAACTAATTTGATTACAAATGTTGCATTTCCAAAGAAGCCTCACAAGGCTGCATGTTGATATAATCAGTACAAATAATCTTTCTCTGCTGAAGGGCATTTTAACATACAGGAACCTAAAGTCTGATTTTAAAATTAGACTTTTGTGGAATCTGATACAGTTGAAATACTATTTCAATTTACTATGTATTCAAATGTATTCAATGTCTCTGGGTTTATTTTGGCTGTCTGCTATATTGAGAGGAATTTCTCTAATGCATGTAATCTTAGATGTACAGATGATTCCTTCAATAAACTTCCTTGAATCGTGAACGCTAATTCAAGATTAGCATGGGGCCAGTTTTGAGTCAGGCGGTGTAGCAGTGAAGCTCCTGCACGGAAGGAATGCATTCCATCTTCAATATGCACTACCTATCTTTCCCTGACATTCGCTTAGAATCACTGCCTCTTCCACCCAGGGCAGCAGGCTCATGAGGAGCTTAAGAGTCAGGCTATGCTTCACTGTGGCAGGAACTGAGCACTCAGGTCTTTGAGGAATGGTTTGGGGAGTGGAATATTCCAAAGCTGAGATTTAGGCAGTTTTTCTTCAAATTGTTGATGGTCACCTGTACCGAGGTGCAGGAAAAAGCTTTGTTTTGTGCAACGTCCAAGCAAGTCAAATCGTGCAACAGGTAGTGTAATAATGACAAGCGCTACAAACATAGTGCCACAGTAAACAAAATAGCACAGGGTCAAAAAGAAAAGTACAAAACCTGATTGCAGAGTAGAGGGAATACTATCTTTAAAAACAGTGCAAAGGCATTTTTTTTTTGCCAGTCAAGTGCCCCAAAGTCCAAAAACTCTAGCTCATCCTTGAAGTTGTGTAATGGATCACCCTCCTCCTGCTCTCTGGTTCAATCATTCTAAAGACCCTCAGAGACAAAATATCTCCTCATTGCTGTCTTAAAAGGATGACCTTGTGAATAATACCACCTTGCTCAAGATTGCCACATTAGGGAAATGCCACAGCACCAACCCTATTCATCTCCCAAGGGATTTTTCTTTTTGTATTCTGTTCCTTGGACATTGAGTGTGAAGACAGGAAGGAGTTGGCTTGCAGTGGTGTGCTCCTTTCCATCAGTCATGCTGGGCTTTTCTGTGCTCCTGATTTGTGACCTCAAGTTTAGAACCATAGAATGCTGCAGAATAGAAACAGGCCCGTTAGCCCATTTAGTCTGTGCCAAACTGATTCTGCCTAGACCCAATGCCTACACCCAGATCATAGTCCTCCATACCTCTCCCATCCAAGTACCTATCCAATTATTTTGAATGTCAAAATTGAGCCTGCAATCACCACTTCAACTGGCAGCTCATTCCATACTCTCAACATGAGAGTATGGAAATGAAATTCATGAAATTCTCTATGCTAAAGAATTTCTCCTTAATGTTCCCCCTAAACGTATCTGAGTACATATTCTCTGCACTCTTTCAATCTTATTGATATCTTTCTTGGAGATAGGTGCTAAAACTGCACACAATTAGTGAGGCCAATGTCTTGTACAACTTCACCATAATATTCCATCTCCCATTGACTCTATCTCTACCCCTCATAATTTTGTATATCTGACAAATGCTCCAAGGAATAGTGGCCTAACCCGTGTTTAACGTCTCCCTGCATTCATTGATAGACGCATTAATGTGACAAGTATAGATATGACCATCACCCAGCGGCTCGTTGTATCTCATGGACACAGAGAGAAAGACCTTGGTAAGACTCCAGTGCAATGGGAATCAGATACCTTTTCTTTAAAAAAAAAGGTGGAAATGACATTGCAAGGCCAAACATGATCTTTCGGCCGTCGTGTTGCACTGCAACATTAAGAGTAGGGAGTTGCACATGGCACAAGTACTCAGAGTGAACAGCAACGCTTTTGAAAAAGTTCCATTAGACCATTAAACATGGGAGCAGACACTCTAGGGAATAAACTCCTAACATGTTTAATCTTTCCCTTCTACTCAGTTGCTCAAGTCGCGGCAACATCCTTGTAAATCGTTCCTACTGATCGTCAATCTTACTACTAGCTTTCTTGTAGTTCTGAATGCAGTTCCCAATATTCCTCCTCCTTTTAGGGAAGACATGGGCCAACGATCCCCAGAAGTTGGTGGGGATGCTGCAGTTGTCCAAGGAAGCTTTAAGCACATTATTTCCTCCCGCAGTAGAGTATTTCGGGAGTCCAGTGTCATGTTTGTAAGAGGCGTGGCCAGCTTAACGTTGACTGCTTTCTCTCCCTATGTGAGACAGAGGAAACAATAAATTGAGGTGATAAATGTTTGCAGTAATCAGAGTGTAACTCGTAGCCACCAGACTGAAGTGATGGATCGTGTGAGTGGAAAACTGAACACGTAGTTTTATGTTACGACTGCTTCTAAATTCCTTGCTGCTCCATGCGCTTAAACTCTTTGTGTAGCTTTTGACAGGATGTCTACAAGCTGTGTATGATTAATCTAGTGCTGCACTTCACTTGCAATTCTAGTCAGACTGTGGCTAAGACTTTTGTTTGAACCACTTTTAAGTACCGAACCAAGACAGAGTCTCATTTTCCAATTCTGCCTGCCATGGCAATGGGGGAGTAGCATATGGTCTTGGCATTTCCAATGGAGGCTTTACTCCTGCTTCACTGTCAGTTTTTTTTTCTCTCAGTATGAAAGAATAAACCTCAACACTTGCTTGGACCGCATGTCCATGCCATCTGTTCCTGCAGTTGCATTTAATAATACTTGTCTAATTTTACAGCCAACAGATGGAGGGTCCTGCTCCAATATTTCCCTTGAACTCCCACTTTAGAATAGGGTCTGATTTCCCCCCCCCCCCCACCCCAATAACTAATTAAAACTGGAAAGTGCCTTCATACCTTCTAATGGGACCCAACTTGGATTTTGATTTCACTCTGTGCCACCAACAATCAAACAGAATTTAAACTATGTTTTAATTTAGAGGTGCAGCACACAAGCTCCCCCCACCAAAATAAACTCACTAGCCCCATGCATCTTTGGAATGTGGGAGGAACTGGAGCACCCGGAGGAACCCACACAGAGATGGGGAGAATGTACAAACACCTTACAGATAGCCCTGGAATGGAACCCGGCACACTGTCAATGTAATAGTTTTGCACTAACTGCTGTCCTCGCTGTGCTGTCCTCACTCATTTTGTTTTGAGAAGGCTCATATTAATCACTGACCAATCTCACTGGGGTGGCGGGGTGAGAAAATCCAGAAAGTGGGAGGAATGGGAAAAAGACTAAAATTGTTGCTGATGACATGAAAGATAATGTTTGTAAAGGAAAAATAAAAGTCATGAATTGTTCTTATCGCTAGTGTTTTACGTTACACAGAGGGTAGGCAAATGAAGTTTGTTTGAATAGTCAGAGATCAAGTTTTTGCCGAACTGAAATTAAAAATGAAACAAAAACATTTCTACCCCCAATTGGAGCCAAAATTAAACTCTGAAATATTCCAATCACATTGATACTGTATATTAATAACTAATATTTAATTTGCATCTTCTACATTCACACTCATTCCTTTGCTCCATAAACCCACACTGGTTTTTACAATTAGCCTTAAAAAAAACCAATAAGCCTCCACATTGACATCATGCAACATCCAGCACGATTTAAGAAGGTGGCGTTTGAAATGTGGATATCACGTCCAGATGACTGTCAGATTATATCCTTTATGTCCAGACCGCCATTACGTGCGAGTGGTTTAAATCTGAAAATAAAACAGAAAACGCTGGAAATACTCAGCAAGTCAGGTAGCATCTGTGAAGAAGGGAATTAGGCTGACGTTTCGAGTTTTTGATGAACTTTGAAAGCTTGTTAATCTTAAAGGTCTGTTTTTTTTTTCCTCTCTCCCACTGTCCTGAACATTCTTATGAATTTCTGTTTTAAGTTTGCATTTGTTACAATGTGTTTGGTACACTCTGTTGGTCAGAGATGTGACTAGGGTGGGAATGGGTCAGAGCTGTTTCCCCCATTGTCATTGGCTGTTGCCATTTATCAAAGAAACTAAAAGTTGACTTAATTGCCCATATTTTTTCTAAATAAGTAAAGGTTCCAAATTTTTCAAACAATGAAGGTAACCAGAGGAACGCAGTAAGACACTAAAACAATGAGAATGTTCAGGCCCATGTATGTCACTGAATCAAGTTCTTTGAAAAGTCCAATCACTTTGACCCACACTTTCTGTGGAAAACAAAAGTGTTGGAGAAACTCTGCAGGTCACGCAGCTTCCATGATAAAGAAAGAAGGGCTCAGGCCCAGTACATTGGTTACACTTCACTTTAAATAAGTCGAAGGACCCACACAGGCTGCGGGATGCTGCAGGCTGGCTCACAGGAACCGGCATTCGAGAATGTGCTGAGGGGCAAGAAGGGCCACTGAAGGGCACCGGGCGCTGAAGGATTCCTGATCATATCGGAGGTTTGCATCTAGTTTGTTCAGGAGTCTGTGAGGTTGCAGAGGCCGGGGAAACACTGGAGGTGACTCTGAAGGGACTCTCTTTTCCTTCTCTTTCTCCAGTTTGGGTAGTGCTCATGGTAGCACTTTGCCTGCCTCTTACGGCAGTAAAAAGTTGAAGGGTATCGTGTACAATTACACTTTTAATGCTTTTTGTGTGATAATAAAAGGAACCTTGGATGCTGCAAGATCTGCAGAGTTTCTCCAGCACTTTTGTGTCCTGCACTTAACCCCAGCATCTGCAGATTATTTTGTTTGCAACCTACATTTTCTCACTAATAAACAACATTCTTGTTAGTCTATTTTTGTGTGCTTTCTGTCTCAGAGTACTTTGAAGCTTTGAATCGTTCTCTTTTTCAACTAAACTGATCCTTTTCACTAACTGGCTGGAACTTGACTCATGGTTATATATTGTGGAAGAGTTCTCACTTTGATCTGTACTCTTGTGCCTTTTTTAATACAACCTAACATCCCATAAATCTTGTTGCCAGGAGCCAGAAATTGCCTTGCTGTCCTGTGGGATTGATTTCTAGTTGAGTCACAGATGAATGAAAGGTGGTGTCTTAGGGGTAGTTATATGTGTGTTTCCTGTAAGATAGGTTTGCACAGTTGAAGTGAAAGACAATCTGGCCTTCCCTTCACTGACATCCCTTTGGGGTTTGGGGCTTGCTTACATCCATGGCAGAGGTCATTGGGTCCTGAGGATGACTGGAAAAGTGGCTTAGTTATGTTTGATGCCTTAGTAATATAAGCTCAGAACATGGGAACATGAAGCTGGAGTTGGCCAGGTGGTCCCTTGACCTTCTTTCTCTATCCAGGTCGAACGTGGCTGATCCTGTGCGTCAGTTTCCTGCTCAATCCCACGACATGATTTTCTCTCTCTTTTTAAAAAAAAGAATCTAGCCTTGAATAAATGCAATAACGGAGCATAGGAGACAACGCTACAGAACGATGACCCTGGCAGCAGACCAGTGAGGGGCTCAGCGGCTGAAGGACTCACACAGGCTGTGGCCTGCTGCAGACTGGCTCATAGGAACCAGGTATCAGAAATGGGGTTTGAAAGGGGACTGAGAGCAAGCAGTGCTCCCGAAAGGCTTCCTATTGGCTTCCTGATCGGATTTGGAGCTCGGGCTGCTGATGGATTGAACTGGAGTCTGTGTGGCTGCAGAGGCCATGGGAGCGCTGGAGGCGAAACCACAGACACTCAGTACCTCTGAATCGGCTTTCTTTTGCTTCTCTTTCTCCTGTTGTTAGGGGCGCCAGGTAATCCTCATGGCGACTCTTTGTTTGCCTTATGGCAGGCAAAAGCTGAAGTATATCATGTATATTACATTTTTAATATATTATTAGGTGACAATAAAACAAATTTGAACTTGGGCGAAGAAATGCAACAGGAACAATCGTACAGGAGGTTCACGAGACTACACGTGAAGTATTGTGTGCAATTTTGACACTCATTTATGTAAATGAACTGGAAAAGGTGCAGAGTAGATTCACAAGAATGTTGCTGGGATGATATGCTTGAAATCTCAAGACTGGGAGTTTTCTCCCGGGAGGATAGGGGGTTAAGTAGAGACCTTGTAGATGCTCATAAAATCATGAGGGGCATAGATAAGGGAAATAGTCATAGCCTCTTGCCTAGAGCAGGTGAATCTTAAGTGAGAGGGCATAGATTTAAGGTAAGAGGGGGCAAGACTTGAAAGGGAGGAGCACCTGCTTCACACAGATGGTGGAGGTGTATGGAATGAGCTGCCAGAGAAAGTGGTAGAAGCAGCAACAGTTGCAACATTCAAAAGACACTTGGACAGGTACATGGATAGAAAAGGTTCAGCGTGATCTGGGCCTAACGGAGGCAAGTGGGACTGGCTGAGTTGGCGTTTAAAAGTAGGGCCAAAGAGCCTGTTTCTATGACTCTTGACATTTTCAACCCCCTGATGAAGAAATGCCTCCTTATTGGCCCTGACTGGCTGCCATCTACTCTTTCATTGTGGCCATTGGTGTTTGATTCTTCATCCTTCCTGTGTCTACCCTGTCTTTCTTTCTTGGGATCATGAGTGTCTCAATTCTTGTTCTAAACTCCAGTAAGCATAGGATCATGCGAGACTCCTTGCGTCCCAAGGACATGTCTGAATCACCTTGGGGATTGGGACCATAGAGCACCCAGCTCCCCAGCTATTGCAACACCCTGCGCAAGAGTTCCTTCTTCTTCATGCAAATTCCTTTGGGATATTTAATCATTTTTGCCAAAGTATCTTCTTTTGAAATGGAAATTTTGCACATAAGCCTTTACAGAGTTAGATATCAGCATGATGGGTCTTATAATGGATCAGTTATTCTGTAGCGATCTTTCAATAATTGTTGTGTTGTAGTGGGCCGAGCAACTGCATGGTTAGACGGGCCAAATTGCTGGCTCAGTCAGCTGACTCAAGATGGCGCGGGTTCCCCTTCACTCCCAATGAGAAGCCCGCAATTGACACCACATGTGGTCCAGGGGAGCTCCATGCTTCCAGGTGGTGCACCACCGCTGGGCAGGGAGTGATGCCACGATGCACTGATGTCACTTCTGGAAGCTGGCCACAAATCACTGGAAGTGGGTGTTTCCCTGCATGAAGCGTGAGGAATTTAAAAAATAAAGTCAGTTACTAGTTCACCCTCGCACCATGTGGATGTCTCTCGATTCCGTAGCGCTGCTGTAGCAGATGCTACAGTGGTGACCCCAATGGTTCCAACATTTTTGGAACCCACCTTGAATGTGACAGAATGCAGGATGCTGCTACCACTACAGTCACATTGGCTGCAACCAACGTGGTGGGTGTGGATTTGCTGGCCTGGACACAATTCATGCAGCAGACACAGCTGCACAATCACGGCCGTGGAACAGGCCCTACTTGGAGCAGACTTCCTCCAGACACGTGAACTTTTCATGGACATGATGAGATGCCAGTTGGTGAATGCTACCATTTTTCAGTCGTTTCCCCCTCACCCTGTGGCAGCACCCTTTTCTGGCGTTATAAATCCATGCCCTGGACGGAGATGAGTACGTCCGCCTACTGACCAAGTACCTGGTCCTACTAGCGCCCAATTTCCACGATGCCAAGCCACCTCATCAAGACCACCAGGTCTCCAATATATGCACAGGCCCAGCGTCTCCCACAAGATAAACTCCAACCAGCCAAGGCAGAGTTCGCCGCCATGGAGTAGCTGGGGATTGTCCGCCATTCAAACAGCCACTGGGCCTCCCCACTCCACATGGTACAAAAGATCTCCAGCAGTTAGCGCCCGTGTGGCAACTACAGGTGGCTGACAGTCCCAGACAGGTACCCTATCCTACACATCCAGGACTTCGCCATGAGGCTCTTGGGCTGCTGGATCTTTTTCAAGATTGACCTCATCAAGGATAACACCAGATCCTGGTGCATCCCAGCGACATCCCAAAAACAGCCATCATCACACCATTCGGCCTTTTCGAGTTCCTATGGATGCCCTTCAGGCTGAAGAACGTAGCCCAGATGTTCCAGCAACTGATGGACGTGGTCAGCGGACACCTCGATTTCATCGTTGTCTACCTGGATGACATCCTCATCGCCAGCACCCACAGGAGGCACCTGACTCGCCTTTTCGACAGGCTGCAGCAGTTCGGACTCACCGAGTGCCAGTTCAGCCTGGACACAATTTACTTCCTGGGACATTGCATCACTCCAGAGGGAGCCTCGCCACTGCCAGACAAGGAGGAGACCATCCAGAATATTCTCAAGCTGAGCACGACCAAAGGCCTGCAGGAGTTCCTGGGGATGGTGAACTTTTATCATCGTTTCCTCCTGGAAACAGCCACCCTCATGCAGTCCCTGTTTGACCTCATCAAGTTCAGCAACAAGATGCTCCAGTGGATTCTGGAAACCACAGAAGCATTCCAGACTACGAAAGCAGCACTAGTGCAGGCCACATTCCTGGGCCACCCAGATTCTACCTCCCCCCTGGCCCTTACTATGGACATGTTGGACAGAGCAATGGGCGCATTGTTGGAGCAATAGGTCAACAAGGTGTGGTGCCCCCTGGCTACCTTCAGCAAACATCTCCAGACACCAGAGCTCAAATACAGTGTGTTCGACCACAAGCTGTTGGCCCTGTAACTGACAGTATGACATTTCCGGTACATGTTAGAAGGAAGGGTGTTCACTGCCTACACAGACCACAAACCACTCACCTGTGGCGATGGCAGGTGTTCTACCAAATACACGGCCTGTCCCACCCCTCCATAAGGTCCATGCTCTGCCTGTTGTCTGACAAGTTCATATGGCACAGCCTCTGCTACAACGTGATCCTGTGGGCTAAAATCTGTTTGCAATGCCAACGCTCCAAAGTGCACAGACACACCAAGGCCCCGCTCCAGATTTTCAAACCAGCATGGTGCCGGTTTGAGCATGTGTACACAGATATTGCCAACCCACTCCCATGAGCCAGGGTAAGCAGTATCTGTTCACAACAATCGACTGTTTTACCCATTGGCCAGAGGCCATACCCCTACCTACGTGTGACACAGAAATGTGTGCCAGAGCCTTTTTATCCACCTGGGTCGCACATTTTGGAGTCCTGACCCACATCACCTCAAACCAAAGGGCACAGTTCATTTCCTCACTCTGGGGTCACCTAACCAAGTACTGTGGCACCACAGCCTATCATCCTCAGGCAAACACAGCCCAGTCGAGCATTTCCACCATCACTTTAAGGCAGCCCTGAAAACTCAACTACAAGGCCAAAATTGGGTGGACGAGCTCCCATGGGTGCTCTTAGGCATCCATACAACACTGAAGGAAGAGCTACCAGCC
Organism: Narcine bancroftii; assembly: GCF_036971445.1. Lineage (NCBI taxonomy): Eukaryota > Metazoa > Chordata > Chondrichthyes > Torpediniformes > Narcinidae > Narcine > Narcine bancroftii. The sequence goes on along the minus strand of NC_091469.1, from coordinate 199,233,413 downwards.
TCGTCCACCAAGATAGTGTACGGTTTCCCACTTACCATTCCCGGGGACATTCACTTCAAACCCCCCACCCCCCACCAACCCCTTGGCCCACAACCCAGTGTCTTAAATGTCCTCCAGAGGTTGAGGGTGCAAGTGGGTAAACTGGAGCCTCCGTCACTGTCCCAACACAGCTCTCCATGGCAATTCTTAGGGGGGGGGGAGTGGTGTAGCAGGCTGAACCACCGCGCGGTTGGATGGGCCAAATCGTCGCCCCAGTCAGCCGTCCCAAGATGTTGCGGGTCCCCCTTCACTTCCGAGGAGAAGCCTATGGTTGACTCCACGTGTTTCCCAGGGGTACTCCCCACTTCTGGATGGCGCACCGCTGGCCAGAAAGTGATGCCGCGACACACTGACATCACTTCCAGAAGCCGGCATAAACATTATTGGAAGTGGGTGTTCCCTTACGTGCAGCACGAGGAATTGAAATTATAAAGTCAGTTACTAGCTCATCCTCTGACCATGTGGACGTCCCTTGATTCCATGGCGCTGCCATAGCAGATGCTACAGTGTTTTCAGTTTATTTATCTTATTTGAAATTCAGTGATTTAGCTCTATCAGTCAATTAAAATCAGAGACCTAACTCCATATCCTTTCCTTTTCCCCACATCTCTTCATAACAAAATCTTATGAATTTCAAATTTAAATCTGTCTGTTGACTTACCATTCATACAAGAATTCGGAGGTTTTACTGCCTCTCTCTGTAGAAGTGTTTGCTAACTTCTCATTTGGGCAGCACTGGTTGGAACGAAACACAAAATTCTGCAGACGCTGAGATTGCAGTAAAAACACAGAGAAATGCAGGAGGAACCCAGCCAGTCTCACAGTGTCCTTAGGAGATAACGATATATGATAGATGTTTCAGGCCTGAAACCTTCTTCAAGGTATAAGCAAAAGTCAGGGTTGAGGGGGTTTGTCTGTGTAGGCTTGTAGCATGGATTGCTCCACATGGGCAACAAAATGACAGGCATAGCTGGGGCCCATTTGGGTTCCTGTGGCTCCGTCTTTAATGTGGAGGAAGTGGGATGGGTCAAAGGAGATGTTATTGAGGGTGAGGACAAATTCTGCCAGCTGGAGGAAGATGATATGGAGGGGGACTGGTTGGATCTGTTGTCCACAGAAAAACCGAAGGCTTTGAGGCATTTGGTATGGGGGAATAATGTGTATAACGATTGCATATCCATGGTAAAGGTAAGGAACTTGAATTCAGGGAACTGGAAGTTGTGTTGTTAAAGTGATGGGTGGCATGTGAAGTGTCCCGGATGTAGGTGGTGAAGGACTGGACCAAGGGGGGATAAAGTGGAGTCATGGTAACTGGATACAAATTTGGTGGGGCAGGAGCTTGAAGAAACAATCAGTGTACCAGGACATTGGGGTTTGTGGATCCTGGGTAGGAGGTAGAAATGAGCAGTGTGGGATTGGGAAACAATAAGTTTGGAGGATGTGCTAGGGAGATGACTGGAAATGATGAGTTCAGAGATGGTATGTGATACAGTGGCTTGTTTGGGTCCTGTTGGAGCGGTAAGTAAGAGGAGGTGTCCGAGAGATGTCATCTGGCTTCAGCCTGGTAGAGGTCAATGTGGCAGATCACAACAGCACCACCGTTATCTGCAGGTTTGATGGTGTAATTGGGATTAGTGTGGAGAGAGTGGAGGCCAGACATTCTGAGGTGGAGAGATTGGAATGAGTGAGGGGAATAGTGAAATTGATACAGTTAATGTCTCACCGGCAGTTAGAAATATTAAGATTCAGAGCTGATAGAAGACTGGAATGTGGTGTCCAGGAGAAGGTTTAAAGTAGGAGAAGGGTTCTGTAGTGGGGGCTGGAGAATCCTGATTGTGTTTGTGGGCTCGGAGACGGAGCTGACAGAAGAAGAGTCTGCATAGTGGCGTTCGCCGAATTCATTGATGTGTGCCCTGGTTGGAATTTTTACACGCATCCTTCTCATCTCCACCTGGCCAATATAGTTTATCTCTGGCCTGCCGGTTTCCCAGCAGATAATGAAAATGTGGATGAGATCACCTTTGAATTGCAGCCTAATTATCCAACCTCTCCTTGGAAGTGAAGTCGTAGAATCCTGGTATCAGTCGAGATTATCTGCATGTGCACCCTTGTTGAGACGTGGACTTGGTACTCCACGTTTGGGCTTCAAGCACTTTGTAAAGCTGTAGCAGAGCCAGCAGATCATTGCATGCCTTGTGGATAAGTATTGAAAATTGCCCATCTGCTTTTGATTTCATGGTTCCTGGACTTTATTAGAAGGGTGATGTGTTTTCCTGTACAGCAACCACCATGCTACAGAAGTTATGCCCTACGCATGAAATACTTTGAGACATTTATCAGGCATGATGAGACATCAATCACCACATTTCTCTTCTCCCTTTCAATTATGGAATTGTTTCTAAATGTTGCAATGGGGCCCTGCGGTCAGTCTTGTAGATGAGATCCTTATAACATTGATGTATGGTAATGGCCATTGTGACATTTCAACATTTATGTTCTGATCTTAAAATTAGACTTTTGTGGAATCTGATATGAAAGGGCTACTATTATTACTGGGTTTATTTTGGCAGAGCACTATATTGAGAGGTATTCCTGATGTAGGTAACCCTAGATGAGGAGATGATTCCTTTTATAAACTGCCATTCTCTTCCTCATTTCATGAAGATCAACATTGGGTCAGTGTGAAAGATGAGTAGGTGTGTCAGTGAAACTCCGACAATGAGGCCATCTTCAAAATACACGAAAGGTACTTGCCAAGAATTTCTCTGGCTGTTCCTTTGCTCATGAGAAGAGCTGAGCAAGGGATAAGAGGCTGGAGGGATTCAGTCAGTCAAGCAGCATCCATGAAGAGAAATGGTTTTTCACTGTTTCTGCACAGGACCCTTTATTGAGACTAGATAAAGACCATCTATCCAAAGATAAGACTATCTAAAGACATGTTCAATTATCATTTCTCTCTTTGGAAGTTGTCTGACCAGCTAAGTTCCTCCAGCTGTTCATTGTTTACTGATAAATTCCAACATCTGGTCTTTTTGAGCTTGTCCGAAGATTGTCCAAGTCACACACCACCTGACTTCAACACTGGATCCATCCCTCCAACACCTCACTTCACAGCATGTACTGTGGCAGTGGAAAGGGATGTCTCACCACCTTCACCTTGCAATGAATTTGGGATGAGTAATGGAAGCTCACCTCGCTGGTGACATCAGCATTCTGTAACAGAATCTTAATGCAGCCCTGCTGATCAGAAATCCTTTCATCGCCAAAAATTAATCTTCAACTTTCAAGAATTTGTTAAAAAAAATCTCTTGCTGAGCTCAGTACATGGACGTGGAGTGAAAATAGAGTGAGCAATATTACTAAACGTGGCCTGGTTTATATCTGCAGTTCAAATGTAATTTTGAAACATGTATATTAATGAGTTGCTGAATAAAAGCAGTGTTTTTCTTTCTCCTATTTTGGCTCGGAGCGGGGAGCTGTTTCTAAAAGTTATTTGTAATTAATTATCTGCAGCATGAGCTGTTGCTTCTATTAAGGGAGTTTGCAATTACAGTCAGCTTTGAAATTTGATCTTTCTTTATAAATCTATGACTCCTGACAATGGCATTTTGCTGGAGTATTTGTGAGACTCGTGAACAAATAATGCTCAAGTAAGTTACATTGAATGGAGTTTAGAAGTGTACTGACAATAACCACACCAGCAGTGCGAGTATAAGACAGCTTTAATAAACTAATATGGACACTACAAGGTCTTGTCTCTGTGCAAGACATACCTGGAAGGCTAGACTACTTTATATACAAGGTCATCGGGATGACCCCTGGTGACCTAGTGGTGTAATTACATATCACCACAAGAAGGCCTTAATTGGATTTGCGTTTAGTTTAAGAATCTTTTTTGAAGAGAATGCATTGTGCTTTCATTTTGGGCTCAAGTTAATTTTTGTTTCATCCAAACATGCAGCCCATCATTGTCAATAAAATAATGGTTTATTGGTATAGCCTAACTCACAATTAGTGAGCTGTGGATATGATTACATGCAGTCATTGATAAACCTCCTTTTGACCATCAAAGCAAGAGGACGCTTTTATGCATCTTCTATGCATCTTCTGGTCTTGTTGTTGGTTCCCCTCTTCATTACATTGAGAGAGAAGATGCATCATTTGCTAATTTCCATGGGCACCATATCCCTGCTTTAATTTGTTAAATATCCTGCATTATGAGATGGAAAAGTCAATCCATATTCATAAAGTCTCAACCAAAGCACAATTAAATATGAAAACTGTGCAAACTAGACTCGAAGACAGTTCCCTTCCCGCCACTAGCAGGTTCCTGAGTGAACCTCACACTAGTGAAATAATGTTGCCCTTGCTCTGTTCTAACCGTTACATGATTTTACAACGTATGGACCGACTCACCACACTACTTGCATAATAGTCTTTCTCATGCTATGTGTAAACTTGATCTTGAACTTCAACCATAATCTCATCCATGGGAAAATTCCTTCACTTACCTGTACGGGATAGAAGTTATTCCGCTAGCAAGCTTACTGAAAGATTGAGAATTTTGCTTAATATCTGAAGTGATGGAGGAATATAATATTTTGTATAACTCTTGTATCTAAGTGGTGCAGTTACTGGAGCATGAAGATGGAACTGACAGTTCAAATCTCATCTTTCCAACTGTAGAATTCAAATGTAAGTAATTGAACACATCTGGTTTAACTGCTAGAATCAGAGCTAGTGACCTTAAAGTTTATCTCCAAAATGTGTTTCATTCATTTAGGAAGGAAATTCGTTGCCTGGTCTGGCCCATGTGTGTCCTGAACTGACTCCTGACTTTGGTGGCAAGTCCTGGAGTTTCCAATGATGTCCACATCCTGCATTCATAGAATAAACAAATCCAACATATCCTGGCCTTTTCCATCCTGAAAGCATGATGATGTCCAGTAGCTATGCAGAGGGGTTGACTGTGTCGTAGGTTGATAGGAAGGTCAATCAGTATATGATATAGAAATAGATGCTTCACCCATCATGTCTGTACTGATATTTTTGTCCATCTGATGAGGTCTGTATCCTTCTGCACCTTGCCAATCTAAATGTCTTAACCATAGTGCTTGTATCTGATTCCACCATCCTCTCTTGCAGTGAGTTCAAGTTATCAATCATTAAAATCTACTTTAAACTCTTTTTAAAAAAACCTTCAAATCCTCCAAAACTCTGTTGTCTCACCTTAAGCATATGCTCATTTGGTTGATCCCCCATACCAGGGAAAAGCTTCTATCTACTCTATCAATGCCTATAATATAAATGTATATGCCTCTATCAGGTCGACCTTCATCCTCCTTTACTCAAGTGAAAATAATCAGTCTATCCAATCTCGTTTCAATCCAGGCAAAATTATAATGAATCTCTTCTGCCCTCTCTCAATGCAACCACACCCTTCTAAAAATGTGGCAATTAGAACTGTATGCAATACTCGTAGGGCAGTCCATTGCTCGTTCAATCCTGATTTGAATCCTTGCATGTGGGAGAAGAGCAGAGGGAAAACAATCCTGTGCTCACCAGAAAGAAAGAGAAAGAAATTCTAGCCCAGAGTCACACACAGGAGCTAAGGGGCTACTTTGAAGATTGACAATCGCATTTCATTAAATACACCAAAATGGAGTTCAGATCTCCCCAGCTGGATTGTTGGCTGTGGCTCACTGTGATGCATTCTTGTCTGTGATACAGGACAATGTTAGTTCAAGTCCCACTCTTGGGACCTGACCACATGATCTAGGCTGACATTCCAGCGCAGCACTAATGGAGTGCTGTCCCAACAGATGAAATGTTGAAACAAACTGCTGTCTGTTACCTTGGCAGTTATAAGTAATCCTGTATTGTGGCTTTGGTTTTTGGTGAAAGGATATCTCTCATTCCACAGCAGTAAACTGACTAATTGGTAATAATTGCATTCTTGTTTCTGGGAGCTTGCTATGCATAGATTTATTGATTTCTCACAAAACAGCAGTAATGTTGCATTAAGGAGTAATTCATGAGCAATTTGGGCTCTCCTGAAAGGGAATGGGAAATGCTATATAGTAGGGGTGGCCAAACTTGCTTAACATAAGAGCCGCATACCATAAGCTTCAGATGTTTGAGAGCTGTAGCAATCACGCGACCGCAAGCCACACCCACTAACACTATCGTTAGCCCCTTCCAGGTGGCCATAATACCCGAACGTAAAGCCGCCTAAAATACCCGAATGTGGCTGTCGGGAGGCCATCTGAAAGCGGAGAATCTGTCCCCGAGGCTCATCCCACCTTAGGGAGGTATATTATTTGCTTCCAAGCACTCCCCCAGGCACCTGAAAGCAGCAGGGGGGAGGCTGATGACAATCAGCCGGCGACCCAACTTCCCATGCCTGACAGCCCGCTGCCCAGCGACCCAACTCCCTGCTGCCTGACAGCCACTGGCGCGGGAATATGGGGCAGTCAGCATGGGCCACCCTTGCCCTGAAGTCCTGCGCTCATTGCCCTAGCCTCAGGAGCCGGCGTTTGCTCCGCGGCACATCTCCCCGCTGTGGACCTTAAAGGTCCACACCCACACCTGCAGCCAGCTCCGGAGCCGCATTTCCCAGGCAAAACCACCTGAAAGGGGCTCTGTTCAATGGCATGTAAGGTATTGCTGCGAGCCGCACATTACATGACAAAGAGCCACATGTAGCTCTCGAGCTGCGGTTTGGCCACCCCTGCTATATAGAAACAACAATTATTTTGTTCATTGAGGCACAAAAGAACGGTAACCTCCTCCCCCAATGCAATGGTACCTTCCCTAGAATGTTAATCATGTTGTCCAATGAACAATTAGGATGCACTATGTATTGGCACAGATGACTAATGGGAACCAATGGCAGAAGTGATCAATAGTGTACTGGGAGCCGACGAGTGTTCTTCATTGTCAACTCTCCACCTTCCTTTATGCGATGACGTTTTATTGACCCCAATGTGTGTTTATAATTATATATAATGTGTGAATATTTATGTATATATTTTTAAATGGCATATTATATATAAAATATACTATATATGCACATATGATACTATATATATAAAAATATACATATAATCTATTTACACACACATACAGGATTTTTTAAAAATTGTATCTCTATGTGGTTACTATGTGCTATATTGTGTGTGCACTGTGGTCCGGAGAAATGCTGTTTGGTCTGGTTATGTACAGTCAGATGATAGTAAACTTTAATTTTAAGCTGATTGCATCCTGCATTGTGGTGCCTTATATTTCTACTCTTCCCTGCATTGTTGTACTTTCATCAATGCCCTGCACAATTTAACTCCCAAAGCACTAGTCCCTACACTGTTGTCTTATTTATACATTTGTTTGTTATTATTGCTGCAACAGTTGGGTTGTCTAGGTCGCATGCAAAACAAAGCTTTTCACTCATTTTCTGCAGACGTGCCAGACTGAAGAACGCAGCCCAGATGTTCTAGAGAAGGTGAGGTAGTAAACTGGATTCGACATTAGCAATACGGGAAAAGCCAGAGAATAGTGGTGGATGATTACTTCTTATACTGGAGGCCTGTGACTCGTGGTGTGCCTCAGGGATCATTGCTGGGACCATGGTTGTTTGTCATCTATATCAACGATCTGGGTGAAATGAGTATGTTCTCCCTGTGCCTGCGTGGGTTTTCCCTGGGGGGGGGGGGGTCCAGTTTCCTCCCACCGTTCGAAGCATACCAGTGGTGTAAGTTAATTAGGTGTAAATTGGGTGGCATGGACTCATGGGCCAAAATGGCCAGTGGCTGTGCTGTATGTGTAAATATTAATGCATACAAGTATGAGGGGTTGCATTTTGGAAGGACAAGCCAAGAAAGGACATTGAAGGTAAATGGTTGGGCACTGAGGAGTGTGGTAGAGCGGAGGGATCTGGGAATACAGATACATAATTCTGTGAGAATGGTGTCAAAGGTAGATAGGGTTGTTAAGGAGAGCTTTTGGTATATTGGCCTTAAAAAAATGAAGTATTGATTATAGGAGCTGGGATGTTGTGGTAAAGTTGCATAAGACATTGGTGAGGCTAAATTTGGAGTATTGTCTGCAGTTTTGGTCACCTAACTATCATTGAGATAGAAAGAGAGTAGAGAAGATTTTGCCGGATGTTGTCAGGATTTCAGGAACTGAGTTGCAGGGAAAGGCTAAACAGGTTAGGACTTTCTTCCTTGGAGCATAGAAGAATGAGGGGAGATTAAATAGAATTGTACAAAATGATGACTGGTATAGATTAGGTAAAAGCAAGCAAGCTTTTTCCATTGAGGTTAGGTGAGATAAAAAAAAACTAGAGGATATGAGGGTGAAAGGGGAAAAGTTTAAAGGGAGCATTAGGGGAAACATTCTCACACAGAGAGTAGTGGGAGTGTGGAACGAGCTGCTAGCTGAATGCCGGCTCAATTTTCACACTTCAGGAAAATTTGGACAGGAACATGTGTGAGAGAGGTATGGAGGGCTAAGGACTGGGTGCAGATTAGTGGGACTAAGCAGAATAATAGATTGGCACAGACTAGAGGGTCGAAGATCCTATTTTCTGTGCTGTAATGTTCTATGGTTCCATAAACAAGTCAATTCCTTCGGGGAAAAATCGACTTTTTGATTAAAATATAAATGCCATCATTTTCATGTGTCTGAAAGTGGACAAAACATGCCCAGGGATTAAGATTTATATGTTTTCCACTATGACTCACAGGACCGCAGTCTGCTCCGCAGACTTGTAAACATTCCAACTTGCCAGCTGTGGACAGCATCAGAACTGTTAAAGTGTACACCTCGGCACTACACATTATGCAAAAAGATTCCATGGCTCTCCTCCCTTCAAGCTTTTCCTCCCTCCAGAAAGAAAGTGTTAAGGACCTATGAAATAAGAGTAGGAGTTGGCCAATCGAACCTGCTCTGCCATTCAATAAGATCATGTTGCATGGACTCAGATCCATTTATCTACCCCTTCTCCCATTATTCAAAAATCTATCTATCTGTGTCTTAAATGCATTTAACAAGGCAGCCTCCGTTTCTTTACTGGGCAGAGGCTTCTCGATTCACTGCTCCCTTTGAGAAGCAGTTTCTCGACATCTCTGAGATGCAGCTTTATGGTGTCTTTCACAACCTTGGGGTGTCACAAACCATTTTGCAGCCAATTAAATTTTTTTTTTGAATTGCAACCTGTGCAGCAAGCTCCCACAGAGATGCGTGGTATTGGCCGGCTGAAGTGATTTTTTTTTTGGAGGATAAATATTCTATGGGCATCATTGCTCTGCTTTACAGTGTTATCAAGGCATCTTTTGCATTTGGCTGAGAGATGATGTGCCCTTGGTTTCACATCTTGTTGGAGGATGATGCCCCAAGCATTGAAGCACTCTCTCAATGTTTTATTGAAGAGTCACCCAGCATGCATTTTCTGCTGAGTCTCTAGATGTGACTTAAACCCACAACCTTCTGACTCAGGATAATATGCTACTCTATAACCAAACTGAGATGCTGTGGCCCCATGACTCAGCTGAGAATATTCTAAAGTGCAGGGGTAATTCCAGCCATGCTGCTTATTGTGAAAGGTTTTGGGCATGAGAGAGGTTCTCGAGAACAATCCTAGGAATGAAAGGGTTATCGCTATGAGGAGTGTTTGCTGGCTCTGGAACTGTGCTCACTAGTTTAGAATAATAAGGGGAGATCTCCTTGAAACCTGTTGAATTTTGAAAGGACTGGACGAAGTAGATGAGCAGAGGATGTTTCTGTGCTGGGGGACTCTGAGACCAAAGGCAGATCCTCCGAATTCAAAAACGTCCCTTTAGAACAGAGATTAGGAGGAATATCTTCATCCAGAGGGTGGTGAATCTATTGATGGGATGTTTAAAATAAGAAAGTATGGGTAGATACCTGGTTTACAAGAAGCCTGAGCATTCCCACCCCATACACGCGCAAAATGGCTGGAATCTGGAGTGTTCTGCCTGAAGAGGTGGTGGAGGCAGGTACGTCCAGACAAGCTCTTCAAAGCTGTGGAGAAGACTATGGATCCATGTGGGAAAGATAAGTGGTGGGCCACAGGAACTGTGTTTGTGCTCTGCAACTTTGAAGTTGGGATTCTGAACCTGACAACTAGATGGTAGATCCTGCAGGGCAGTGGGAGCATGAATCTGCATTGTGGGGCTTGTGTGCATCACAGGGAGGTGAAGCCTAGCATGAAGGTGGTTGCCTCCAAACTGCCAACTGAGTTTTGTTCCAGTGAAGGCTATCATTCTTTAATGGTAAGTTTCTCCCTTATTTCTCTTCTCCTTGACTGATCTTCAATCAGTAGAAGCAAATGTGCTGCAATTCTGGAAGGGGAAGCTGGATAGTGGGGGTACCCTGTGAACAGCCACAGTGCTGACAAGGGACAAACTTCTCTGCTCAGCACTTGCTTACACTTTGGAATGGCACCTAGCATAGGGCACAATGGCTGGGGAGATGTTGGTCACCTGTCATCTTGTCCTGTGATGGTGGATCCAACATTTCAGCAAAATACTGACTCATTTTGAATTGGCAAATAGAAAAAAAAACAATCAATCTGAAGCTTACACATCAGAATTACTTATTTGACTCCACTGCCAACAACCTGACAATTTTTGAGTTTACTTGATGCTTGTAGGGCTTATACTATTGACATTTTACATGGGCCTAATATTTCCACATTAAGAAACATTTCATGGTTCAAAATAGCCAAAATGAGTAACTCCTGGCAATCTCATTCCTGGGATAAAGTAATGGCAAAAACTTCTGATTCAACAGTTTCTGTCAGGTCTTTACTTGTTCTTATTTCAGTCATAATCTTTCTGGATCTGTCATCATGGTTGATTTTCTTCCACTTAATTTGCTTCTGTTTGCACTCACATTTCAGAACTGCAAATCAGAAAGCTCATATCTGTCAGAGGAGCTAGACATTAATCTTTGCGATTGGTAAAGAAAAGCAATCCATGAACTGGCAATTCCAGTCTTTCCATTTCACATTTCCAGCTTCACTTTTCTATTTACCCAAGGGGAATTTTAGGCAGTGGTCACTTTTCTCCCTCGTACCCTCTCCCAGATCTTTTGCAGTTCATTAATGTTGTCACCCAATTCTATCGCCACTTCTGCCAGTCAGTTTTGAGATTCCATTCATTGCCATGTACACAATTAACACAACAATCTTTTTCCTTTGTTTGGCCTGTAAAAGGACACAAAGAGGTGGCCCTCATACACCACCACTCTCAGGATGAGAAAGAGAAGCAAAGTATCTTTAAAACACACCAGGATACCCTGGTGCATTTGAATGACAATCAATTCAATTCAGAATTAGAGAGAATAATTAGGGAAAGAGACAGATGCAATTTGTCTACTTGGATCAACTCAATGAGTTCAATGGCCTCCCTCTGTGCCTGAACAATTCTATGATTCTCCAATCCTTAACCAAAGTTGCTGACAGCTTACCATCTCCTTAAGGTCTCCATTCAGATCAAATGACTTCTGACTGGGAAATCTGTTACATTTCAAAGTTTGCTGTGCAAAATGGATCAAAGTGTTATGGATTCCAGCCAGTTTCTTGTATGGTGCTTTGTCCCAACTTCATAAGGCCACTGTGGAGATTTCATTGTGTGGCCAGGTTCGTGTGTTGCTCAAGGTTTATATAGAGTTTCAATTGCTCTTGCAGTTGAATATGAACTGATCTTAAGTTTTACTTCTTGAGGGTGCCCAGTGTTCCATCTAATTTTTACTTTGCTCATTAGAGAGTTCCAAAGAAGTCATTTGACCTTTCTTGGACTAGTTTTGTTTGACGTAACCATGATAACTTCTGAATACTTTATTCATCAACCTGCTTTCAAAGAATCCCTGAAGATAAATCTTTTGCAGAATCCAGGGCTTTGAACAAGGTTTTCGCTTACTTCTAGTAAAATGACTCGATGCCAAATTTTGATTCATGCCATTCCTATTGGGGACAGTTGGAGCCTGCTACAAAAATAATTACAAGTTGCTCTTGTAGAACATGAGTGGCTTAATTTCTGGTGCAATGTCTCAAGGTGTTGATCCAACCAGGTGAGAGGGCGAGCAGCCAGGTTAGGAAAGGCAGCAAACTGACTTTGGGTAACAAGCTCTGAGCCACAAATGACTGAGGATTACATTACCCACTTTACTTTCCAGTTACACTGTCAAATATTTACCCGGTTGTGAGTTTCTATTGCTGTCAATAGACCACATGGATGTACACAATCTGTTGATAGTATGTTTTATTCTAGCTGGTAGTGAAGCTGTGGTTATAGAGTGTGTTCAGTTTATATGGAAAGTGGGTGTTGGTCTGAAATGTCAGCATGTCGTTTTGAACGCAAGTGAACTTATGCCTCAGTTAGGAAAATAGGTCATATGTATGACACCTGATTATTGCTGCATTCAAGAAGCGGCCTATTTGAATTTGAATGGTGATTGGGTACATATACACTTCTCACACAGTGCAATGGGCACCCTAACATGCCTGGTGATAAATTATTCCATGCAATTGCTAGGGTATCGGAGAGTCCTGGAAACAATTGCAGTCAGTATCAGTAGGAACCTGGAATCCACCCAGCAGCCATCCGAAAGGCCCTGACAAGCTGTTCGATGTTCATTGTGCCTTGGGGCAGGGGACATGTAATAATTTTCTTCTTCATCTTGAGTGTTTTCTTTCCCCTCTCATGTGTTGAGGAGCTTCTGGTTGATATATTTTTTTTAAATTTAGAGATTCAGCATAGTTACAGGCCCTCCTGGCCCATGAACATATGCCACCCAAATACACCAGTTAACCTACAAATCCCATATGTTTTTGGAGGGTGGAAGGAACCCAGATCATCCAGGGAAAACCCATGGGGAGAACATACAAACTCCTTCCAAACAGTGGCGGATTTGATCCCTGGTCATTGGTGCTGTCATAACGCTATCTGTTATGCTAACCAATACTTCCCAGGGTTTCTGGAGTGCAATATTTTCTGTTTTAAATGTCCCTTAAGGAAATGCCCTGCTTTAACAGTAGGCAAGGAAGTCCGATTCATTCATTCTTAATTGTGGTTGTATTAATTCTGTCAGGTTTTACCATTTTGCCTCTCAAACATTTTTCTTGTTAATAGGATGGAATCATAGTCATAGAGATTTTCAACACAGAAACAGGCCCCCCATGGCCCAAGGATCAAGTTGTCTACCAAAACTCATCCTATTGGCCTGCGTTGAGAGCCTATCTGTGTACCCGTCTTTATGTCTTGTAACCCAAATAATTATTCTAGCCTCCACTCTGGCAACTCGTTTCACACACACACAATCTTGTGGTGAAGGGTTGCCAGCGAGGTAGTCCCTGTTTTACCTCTTAGCAGCCTCTTGGGCAATTTGAAGAGGGGAGATTAACATCAACAGGAAGGCAGGGGTCACAGGCAGACGAGACTGGGTAAGGATGACAATTTATTTCGGAGATATTATCAAGCCAGGTCTGCTTTTTATGATCTAAGTTTCATGGCAGCCATTATTGATACAAACTCCATGTTATTTGATGACTTAAATTTGAATTCCCAAGGTGCAATATAAACTCCTTCTTGACACATGCATTCTAAGTGCCTGAAAACCAGTCCAAGAAATTAATCATTAATCTAGGGGAAGACCTGCTGTTTGTTCTGCACAACAACAACCCTCTCTCCTGAGATCCTGGGTTAAGAGGTGGATTACAGGTGGGTGTTGTGAGCAAATGCTTTGTTGAGATGGAATTGAATCTGGACAAGTTCAAGGTGATGCATTTTGGAAAGTCAATGGGTAGGATGTCTGCAGAAATGGTAGGTTGCTAAGGAGTGGTGACACAGGTGGTGGGTGGGAGGGGCAAAGAAGGCACATGGCATACTTACCTTCATAGCATTTAAAAGTTGGGACAGATGTTACGTTACAACTTCCCAAAATACTGGTTCTCCCACATCTCTCTTGTACACAAACCATTTCATATCTGCATCACCTGCATCAATAATGGTTTAGTAGTCATTTAGAGCTAGTTACCGAATTATGGAATTATTGGGTTCACTTGCGTGGTTGAGTAAGGAAATGTGTCATCCTTATCCTGCGGGGCCTGAATGTGACATCTGATTGAACAATGTGATTGACTTGGAATGGGACACCAAAATATTTCAGCTGGCACTTCAGTGTCAAGGCAATTGGGATGTGAGATAAATACTGGCCTCATCAGTGACGTGCACATTTAATATATGAATAAAAATCCAACTGTTTGATGTTGCCCCATCCGCACCCAACCACGACTGGCAGCAAAATTGATGTTTTATAAGATATGATCAGTACAAATAATACTACCAATTGTAGTTTAAGTAGGTTTATTGCAGCTGTTAATGGTTATAGTGGAACTGTCAAAACACTGTTACAAATGACGCTTGGTTTTCCAAACTCGACAATGAAGGCTCAAAGTTGGAATTTCAAGTTGTTCAGTTAGTAACACACTGAGAAGTACACAACAGAACACATGAGATATGTTATAATAATGTACTGTATAAGTAACTACATAAATAACCAAGATGTGCACTGCCCCTTGTCCCTGCTCTGGCCCAACTGAATCCTCTTAAGGGCTTGTGACTTTTTAACGATAAAAGATTCATCAACGGAAATGGACAAGTTGGAAAACATAGGATTAGTATACAAACATTCACAAACACAAAAACAATCCCTTTCTCAATGAGTTTTGAAGCTGCAATATCCACAATATTTCTGACCTCAAGAAATGGAAAGAAAAGGCTAGAGATTTTGTGGTGGAATCTTCCTCCAGGATGAACAATGGGTTTTCCTGCAATGCCTGTTTCTGTGGCTTTAAGGTGACCGACTGCACCACTTAAAATCAAGAGATTAATTCAAGAAAGTTAACAAATGTGGCATGGGGGCATCTGAATTTCACATGGGATTCCAGGACCATTATGTGTGTGTGTTTGTCTCACCACACTAACTTTTTTATTGTTACAAACACTGCAACATCATTCTCCTGTGGTGAAGCGAGAGTTAGTATGTTGTCAAAAGAATTCCACCATTATCACTTAGTGTTCAGGGTGCGTACTGGGAATTATTTACCTGTTACAAAAAAGTTAACACTCATTGAATTTCCCAATATGGAAAGATCTGTAGCAGGGAATTCTAAAGATGAGGGGATCTTGTTCATTCTCTATTTAATAAATTATTTTCATAACCCTGGAGATTATGCCTGGAGTGGTTATTAGAAGTGAAGATAGACTTACTGAGCAAAATTGGGCATACATTAGTTTTGGTGGATGTGAGAATTTTTTAGTTAACAGCTATATCCCCAACAAAGTTAAGGGTGCACTCTCATTTTATAGTCTCAGGAGTCTCAGAGTTAATGACTATGGGATTTCATTAACCCATAGTTCCATCAAAGCTGCATCAGAATTTACAGACCAAGTCAGACCCTGAAATTCTGCAAGGTCACGGACTTGCAATTTGCTTTGGCAGAGGGCTGCTTCAGTCAATGTGAGCTTTTCTCCCTGTGGAATGGTTTACGAATTGTAACAGTCATCCCCCTGCTCTTCAACAATATTGGCACCTCTCCTGTTCCTCACGTGCCAACTGCAAATTTGTCAGCTGCTGCCTTGAGCAAGTATTTAATTTTGGTGTGAGCAAAAATAACTTCCCGAACACAAGTAAGTGTTTTTATAGTACAATTTTTTAAAGAAGAATTTTAAGCATGTATCTGAATTCAGCATTTTTACCAGCAATTGCTGTTACACAAAGAAAAAGTAGTTTGCTTACATGACATAACCTTATGTTGTAGGAAATAAATACAGAGACAATATTCTTTTTGTCTCGAAGAATAAGCACAGCTTGGTATATAAATTGATGTGAGGCTGATTTCATATCCAGGGCACGATTCAGTTCTGCTTCTCAATGGTCAAGGACCTTGGTTTGTTTCAGTGGAAAGTATTGGGGTTGGAACGAATCATCATGGTCACTGACTTGAGCGAGTAGGCACCTCCTCTGAACTCTGCCCAGTACACACCGTCCTGGTACTTGCTGCGATAATGTCCTCCACGGTACCAGACACCATTGAGATTTGAGTGGGCGCAGGCATTGTACCACCAGCCACCTTTCTGGTAGTGTGCACAGTTCCCTACAAAGACAAAATTACAAATAAGAACACACAAGGATAGGAGCCGGAGGTGGCCATGCAACCCCTGATGTCTTCCTGCCATTTCAGATGTATCTTGGCTCGAGCCCATCTTCCTGCCTGCGCTCCACAACCCTTCAATCTGCCTGCGCTCCACAGCCCTTCACTCTGCCTGTGCGCCACAGCCCTTCACTCTGCCTGTGCTCCACGCCCTTCACTCTGCCTGCGCTCCACAGCCCTTCACTCTGCCTGCGCTCCACAGCCCTTCACTCTGCCTGCGCTCCACAGCCCTTCACACTCTCTGCACTCCACAGCCCTTCACTGTGCCTGTGCTCCACAGGCCTTCACTCTGCCTGCGCTGCAGAGCCCTTCACTCTGCCTGCGCTCCACAGCCCTTCACTCTGCCTGCGCTCCACAGCCCTTCACTCTGCCTGCGCTCCATAGCCCTTCACTCTGCCTGTGTCAGTCTTGGTTGTATTGTGACTCAGCCCTCATAGATCTCTGGGTGGAGAGTTTACAGCCCTTTGATTTCAAGCAGGCAGTTTGTTAAACTGAAGATTTGTCCCAGCTACAGATCTCCCATTAGGATAAGCATTTTCACAGGTGTGATGAGTCTTGTTCCCTCCCACCCTGGCAACATTATCTTCACCGCCGCCCCCCCCTTCCCATCAGGAAGGTTAATGAGTTTGAGATCAGTGCCATCAAATTCAAGGTCAACTTTTGTTATCAGGCTCCTGAATGAGCCCCAGAATAGAATAGCATTATGCTGTCTTTGCTCTCTCTCTCTCTCTCTGAAAGTCTGTACTGTTTTTTACTAGTTGTACTATGTATGAGATGTCAAAGTAGCCTGCTTGCAAAATCACATCTATCACTGCACCTTGGTACATGTGACCAATAAACTTCAAATTAATGAAAATTGATAGGAACTAATCAATTATGTATACCTTAAAATCTTTGATATGTAAAACAAAAATCTGTTATGTTGCATGATCTATACTGAGAAAAAAAATCATTTACATGAAGTCATGGTTTCAACAAGATATCTTGTTGGTCTTGTCTACAATCATGGAAACGAAGTGCCGAAGGCATAGAGAAATGTAAGGAGGCTGATGTAAGGATTAGATTACAAAGGGGTTAGTTAATACATTAAGTAGTCAGATCTGTGGCAAAAGGCAAGTATTTTTGACTTTTTATCAAGCTCAAAGCAGTGTTAGACCAGGGTGCATCTACTATTAAAATATTTTGGATCGCTTGGAAAATAATGAGGGCATGGGAATGATGGTTTTTACATATCAAATACTGAACATGAGGTGATGAATTTTACAGCTTTGCAAAGCCTGGGTTAGATTGAACCTGTGTTCTGTGAGCAGTTTGGGATCAGACCTCATAGAACACTGTGCAGTGCTGACCTACATAAACTTACTCCACAATTAGTCAGACCCTTCCCTCCCTCACAGCCCCAAACACTCCATTTTCTTTTTACATCAATGTGCCTATTCTAAGAGCCATTTAAAGGTCCATATTGTATCAGCTTTCACCACTACCCCTAGCAGTGCATTCCTGAAGGATCTCTTTGCCCTGGAGGGAATGCAGAATAAATTTCCAACCAAATATCTGGACTCAAGGATATAATAACTGTTAATTTTCCACATGGGTTTAGTCCCTACCTGTATATGCATCACGGTCGCGGTCCAGTGTAGTGAACTGTTTCCCATTGTGCCACGTGAAGGAATCGCCTGCGTTGCCATGGTAGCGACCCACCCAAAGCTTGTAGTTCTCCGCCTCAGAGTCCACCCTGAAGCTGGCATATTCCGCAAACACCTTGCGCCCTTGCCAGTCCTCCATGGTGATGAGAAGCTTATAATTTGCTTGGTTTGTTAGCCAGTAAATGTTCTCCAGACCCAGCCAATATTCACCATCAATGTTGCCAAATCCTTGCTGTGACAAAACGTCAGACAAAAAAAAAGTGAACTTGCATAGCTCAAGTTCAACATGCCACTTGATACTTGCACATCATTTCATACAGGGAAAACCGAACACAAAAGCAAAACGACAAGGCAACCCCTGTAAATTCCATAACAAGAGTCAACCACTTAGCTGTTTACCACCCCCTGATTGCCTTTAGGACACTGCAGTCGTGTTTTCAATGCATTTTGTTCATTCCTTTGAGCCATAGATCATACAGAGTATGTTTTGAAACTCCATATCCTTTGATGGATTCTGATACAGGTGATAATTACATGCTTTTTTTATATGCTTACTCTCTGTTCCTTGAATTGGGTAAAGGTGATCACACGCAAACCTTTCCTTCCATTTGTTTTTTTTGGGCATTCTTCGTATATTCTACATGCCACAAAGACTAAATGCTAAGTGGTGAATACAGGCTTCATTTGGACATTCAATAAAAAAAAATGAATAGGTACATGGAGGGGAGAGGTATAGAGGGCTATGGTCTAGGTTCAAATAAATTGGACTAGGCCAGGGGTTATCAACCTTTTTTCCCCCACACTTTAAGTAAACCCTTACCAACCACAGAGCTCCAAAGGCATCCTGTGCTCTGTATTGAAAGGAAGTATTGTAGGAAAGGCACGTGGAATTATGACATTGTGCCCATTAGTGAAACTTAGTTGCTGGAGTGGCTTGACTGACTGCTCGATGTTCTAGGATCCCATTGCTTTAGACAATAAAATAGGGTGGGTGGAGGTGAATGAAAGGGGGAGAAGTGGGATTACTTGTCAGAGAAAATATCACAGCTATGTTCAGGCAGAACAGACCAGAAGTGCTTGTCTACTGAGGCTGTATGAGTGGAGCTGAGGAATGAGAAAGGTAGGACCACACTCATGGGGTTATATTATAGACCACCCAACAGTCAAAGAGAATTGGAGGAGCAAATATAGAGAGATAGCTGACGGCTGCAGGAAACATAAGGTTGTGATAGTAGGAGTTTTAATTTTCTACGTATTGGCTGGGATTCCTATACTATAAAAGGGCTGGATGACTTGGAATTTATCAAATGTGTTCAGGAAAGTTTTTAAAATCAATATATGAAGGTACAAACTAGAGAAAACGATACTGAATCTCCTTTTAGAGAATGAGATAGGACAGGTGACAGAAGTATGTATAGGGGAACATTTTGGGTCCAAGTTAATTATGGAGAAGGATAGGTCTGGGCCTAGGGTTGAGATTCTAAATTGGAGAAAGGCCAATTTTGAGGAAGTGGAAAAGATCGAGAATGTGTGGATTGAGATAAATTGTTTTGTGCCCATTAGTGAAACATAAGGTTGTGATAGTAGTGAAAGGATGTGCAAGGTGAGTGGAGGATCTTCAGAGGTGAAATTTTGAGTACAGAATTTGTATGTTCCTGTCAGGATTAAAGGCAAAGTTAACAGGCATAGGGAACCTTGGTTTTCAATGGATATTAGGGGTATGGTTTGAAGAACAGAGAGGTGTATCGCAGGTATAGGCAACATGGAGCAAATGAGGTACTTGAGGAGTAAGAAAAATCATAACGTGAAGGAAAATCCTAATGTTTCTACAGGTTTATTAACAGGAAAAGGATAGTAAGGGACAGAGTTTCTTCTCTTGAAGATCAGAGTGATTGGTTGTGTATGAAGCCAAAATTGATGGGGAAGATCTTAAATGTTTTTTTTCATCAGTATTTACTCAGGAAACAGACACAGAGTCATGGGAAGTAAGGAAAACAAGCAGCAATGGAACGTCTATATATTAAAGAGGAAGAAGTGCTTGCTGTCTCAAAGCAAATAAGGGTGGTTAAATCCCCAGAGTCTGACAAGAAATTCCCTTGGACCTTGAGGGAAGCTAGTGTTGAAATTGCAGGGGCCCTGGCAGAAATATTTAAAATGTCCTTAGCCAAGATTGTGGTACTGGAAGATTGGAGTGTAGCTCACATTGTTTAAAAAAGGCTTTGAAAGTAATCCTGGAAATTATAGGCCGGTGAGCCTGATATCAGTAGTAGGTAAATTATTGGAAAGTGTTCTAAGAGATTGGATATACAATTATTTGGACAGCCAGAAACTGATTAGGAATAGTCAACATGGTTTGTGCATGGTAGGACATATTTAACCAATCTTTAGAGTTTTTTGAGAGGTTACCAGGAAGGTTGATGAAGGAAAGGCTGTGGATGTTGTCTACGTGGACTTCAGTAAGGCCTTTGACAAGGTCCCACATGGGAGGTTAGTCAGGAAGGTTCAGACCCTAGTATTCATAGTAAAGTAGTGAACTGGCTGGATGGGAGAAGCCAGAGAGTAGTAGTAGTTCATGATTGCTTCTCAGACTGGAGGCCTGTGACTAGTGGTGAGCCTCAGGGATTGGTGCTGGGACCATTGTTGTTTGCCATCTATATCAATGATCTGGATGATAATGTGGTAAATTGGGTCAGCAAGTTTGCAGATGACACTAAGATTGGAGGTTTTGTGGACAGTGAAGAAGGTTTTCAAAGCTTGCAGAGGGATCTGGACCAGCTGGAAAAATGAGCTGAAAAATGGCAGATGGAATTTAATGCAGATAAATGTGGGGCATTGCATTTTGGAAAGACAAACCAAGAAAGGACATACATGGTAAACTGAGGAGTGTGGTAAACAGAGGGATCTGGAAATGCATACAATCCCTGAAAGTGATGTCATAGGTGGTTAGGTTGTAAAGAAAGTTTTTGGCATATTGGCCTTCATAAATCCAAGTGTCGAATATAGGAGTTGGGATGTTATGGTAAAGTTGCATAAGACATTGGTGAGGCCAAAATTGGAGTATTGTGTGCCGTTTTGGTCACCTAACAACAAAAAAAATATCAATAATATAGAGAGTGCAGAGAAGATGTACTAGGATGTTACCTGGACTTCATGAACTGAATTAAAGGGAAAGGTTAAACAGGTTAGGTCTTTATTCCCTGGGGTGCAGAAGAATGAGGGGAGATTTGATAGAGTTATTTAAAATTATGAGTGGAATAGGCTTTTTCCACTGAGGGTAGGTGAGTTACAAACAAAGAGAACATGGGTTAAGAGTGAAAGGGGAAAAGTTTAGGGGAAACGTGAGGGGGAACTTCTTCACACAGAGAGTGAAATGATTATGCAATGAGCTGTCAGCTGAAATGGTGAATGCTGGCTCATTTTTAATATTTAAGAAAAATTTGAACATGCACATGGATGGGAGAGGTATGGAGGGGTATGGACTAGGCGCAGATCAGTGGGATTAGGAAAACAAATGGTTCTGCATAGACTTGAAGGGCCTGTTTCGGTGTTGTAGTGTTCTATGGTTCCAACCACTGGACTAGACAGAATAATTGTTCAGCACAGACTAGATGTGCCGAAGGGCCGGGTTTGGTGCTAAAGTGAGCACAATTAACAAATATCTTTTCTGAATGTTTTATTGATGGATGGGTTTGCTTTAGCAGTATTTATGCTATGATTGGTGTGGTAAAGGCATGTTGGAATCATTGGAATTGGGATAAGCAGATGTGGTGAAGAAAGAAATATTTTTTCCTGTGTGTGTTTGGTGTCTGGGTGTCATGAGTAGGGCCTTTTCTTCTTTGCTCCGAGATGTTAGAGGTGAGCTACCACTTCAACCACTGCAGTACTTCCGACGAAGGTTCTCCATGGTGTGATTGGGGAAGGGCTTCCATCATTTGGTCCTAAAATATATTTTCAAATATAGCAGTTGTGGGGGAACTCAAACCACCACCTGCCCCAGGTTGATAGACTGGGAGAGAGGGCAAAAAGAGAAATTATTAGTATGAATAGAAGTGAGAAGCCTTTTACACAATTTGAACAGGACTTTTCGCAGGATTAGGGAGAAATGAGAACATTCATTCAGGAGGTGATTGGATGATGTGAGTTTCAGTGCTCAGAAGCAGACCATTGTGGCTCATCATGCCACGACTGAGAGCACTGGCTGTCCCAGTGCTAGGCTACAAACAGTCTAGCGCTGGCTGCATTGTGTGAGCAGTGGTTGATGTTGGCCTGTGAACAAAGTGGCATGGCATATCTCCGCTTTCTGTGTTACAGTGAAGATTAATCCTTCCAATTCAATCTTCTTGCTAAATGGCAAATAATAAATAAAAAAAGAGGAATGTATCTCCATGAGACAGTAAGTAGTCACAAGCACGCAAGTTGACTTCACTCCTGAGAGTGCGAGGGTTCCCCACCAACGTCTGGAGAGTGCACTACCAACTACCACCCTAGGAGTGTGTCGGCTCATAGTTTGGCCTCAGCCCCTTACTCCAGGCAAGTCCCTGAAACCCTGATAAAGAATCACAAGGGTGCAGAAGGAATCCATCCAGCCTCTTATTTCCAGATCAACTCTGAAAGAGCGGTGCTATACAATCCCTGATTGCACTTTAATTCTAAAACCTTCCTCATTCAGTCTTTAGGACTGGAGCAATGGTCCCCAAAGCTCTCCCTGTGGATTGTGAATACTTCCATTTAACA
This sequence comes from Narcine bancroftii, assembly GCF_036971445.1. NCBI lineage: Eukaryota > Metazoa > Chordata > Chondrichthyes > Torpediniformes > Narcinidae > Narcine > Narcine bancroftii. The sequence goes on along the minus strand of NC_091469.1, from coordinate 199,210,757 downwards.
ATGCTGGCGCTGAGCCACTACATTCACTGCAGCGACAATGTTGGAGGTTTCCACTGGCGCTTTGTAGTAGGAGGGTGCTTCAATTGATAACTCCTGGGCTGCCTATTTGATTACTTTGAGAACAATGTCTCCTTCTTCACAATGAAGTGGTAGTGTTGGATCAAACTAGGTGCTAAAATCATGCAGTTTTCATACTTTGGTAGTGGGCTCATCAGCTTCCATAGGCATGGGTTTTTACAGTCCAGGATGAGACCATTTGGCCCTGACTTCCTGAAACTATCCTCCCATCCTTGAGCTCAACTCCCAGGTCCTGTACTTCCCTTGTAAATCAACAACTTTGTTTTCATTGATCTTAATTGTTACAGACTCCCAAATATATTGGTCACTGGTAAAGGATGCAGTTTTTAAGTGTACTGCTCTCTCACCTGCACTATGTTTTTGTACTTTTCACTATCCCCTCTGCTATTTGAGTTATGGTAACACAACTCTCTACATTCTTGTTTATTACTATTGCACTACCTTGCTGCATGAGTTGACTTGCCTGGACAGCACACAAAACAAAGCTTTTTTACTTACTGCTGAATTAACATAGTAGCAAAAGTAGCATATGCTATGGGCCCACACAGTTTTAAGGGCCCTACGCTAAATTCTGGCTGACTTGCTCTGTTACTTTACTCATGAATTATGAACAACTGACTGGGTGTTTAACTTAAACATTTTTGTTTTCATCTATGTACAGTGACTATGAGATACCACACTCCCAAAGTCTGTGTTAATAATCCCGATTCAAGGTGATAATTGGCTAAAATCACTAACCTTAGTTATTTACACAGACTATGGGAGTGTAGTATCTCATAGTCACTACACAATTTGTCGATTCCCAACTTGTGAAAGAAATGGAGACTGAACATAAATATTGGGGCACACTTCTAGAACAAATATTTTTGATATTTGAAATTATATCTACATAAAAGTAATACTATCAGTGTAATATAATGGCTGTTTGGGTTTGGGAGGGGGAACTGGTGGGAAATATGGAAGCTTAAAGGGGTGGTAGCAAAAATTATTATAACCTTTCATCAAGAATGTAATCACTGTATATATAGAGAAAGCTAGTATCATTTTGTTAAGAATAATTAAGACTATTTCAAACTTACCAAAACAGGGGACATGCAGGGTCAGCGTCAGAAACTCTCTCTGTGGGGTGGGGGGGGGGGGGTTGATTCCACCGTCACACTTCCCCCTCATTGGGCATGCGCCAGCCAGCACTATTTAGGGCCCCTTTATGTTATATGTATAGGCCCCACACTACCTTAATCTGGCCCTATCTCGGATGATAAACAATGCAATCTGACTTTGATCAAATGGGACAGTGGTGAATTACCACCCATCTGACCTTGTACGTTTCCCAGTTGCGGAAAAAGTTGACCGAGCCATCCAGCCGCCTTTGAATTACGGTCCAGCCTCCAGGGTCGTGGGTTTGCTCACACCACACCTGCATGAGACGGTTTGTGTTTTCGGGTTTCAGCAAGTAGATACCACTGGTTTCACTGCCAGCCTCTGCTGCTTCCATGCAATCTTTCCACGGTCCTAGAACATGGATTGAAGAAGTGCATACAATGAGATGGATGGGCATTTGCCAACAGGGACTCAACTCTTGATTGGATCACATCCACACAACCCAATTCCCTTGTTCCCATTCAAAATATGTTCTAAGGAATCACATTGGCTTGACAATTTGATTGCACCTCTTCCATAAAGATTATAGCCCAAATGTTGTGCAGGGGGACCTGAGAGGGGCTGTGCATGAATGACGAAAGCTTGGTTTGTAGGTGCAGCAGGTAATCAAGAAGGCAATCGGGATGTTGTCCTCATTGCTAGAGGGATTGAATTTCAGAGCAAGGAGGTTCTGCTGCGACAGTTTAGGGGACTGGTGAGCCACGCTTGGAACACTGCATAAAATTGTGGTCTCCTTTCTTGGGAAAGGATCTACTGGCTTTGGTGGCAGAGCAGAGGAAGTTCACCAGGTTTATTCTGGAAATAAAAGGGTTAGCTTACAAGGAGAGATTGAGTAGACTGGAACTGTTCTCACTGTAATTTAGCAGAATGAGGAAAGATTTTATAGTAACGTAAAATTATGAAAGGTGTAAGATAGAAGTCGTTTCCATTGGCAGGTGAGACTAGAACTAAGGTATATCACCTCACAATTCAAGGAGCAGATTTAGGACTGAGATGAGGAGGAACTGCTTCTTCCAGAGAATAGTGAATCTGGGGAATTCTCTGTCCAATGATGCAGTTGAGGCTGCCTCGTTAAATGCAGATAGATACATTTTCCAAACGTAGGGGAATTAAGGGGTCTAGGAAATGGGTGAGTGTGGAGATCTTATTGAATTGTGAAGAGGGTTCAACGGGCCAGATGGCCGACTCCTGCTCCTATTTCTTCTGTTTTCCTGGAGCCCCAGTACTCTGAAGCCTTTTGTGGCTTAGCTTGTGTCAGGCAATGCAATCTTGCTCTACAGCTGCAACATTCCAGGGTCTCTTTGTGGTCTCAATATTGCTGAGTAAAACGAGTTGCACTGTAGGGGGGGTTTACTTAGGGTTTGAAGAAAATGTCCCTGCTAAGTTGAGAGAACCAAATTTAGTCTCTCATCTCTCTTTCACCCCCCACCCCCCTCTCTTATGCTGAAATTAGGTCAGAGCGTTGCGTAGTTATTCCTGAACAGGGAAACCATGAACATTGACTAATGCCAGAGGTATTGGAGAGAATTTACGTTTCATTGATCAGAAATTAAATCTTGAATACAAGTACAAATCAAAAACCATTGATTACAATGCCCACGTGACCAGATTGTCATAAAAGGCTTATCTGGGTCACTGGAGGGAAGGAAATTTCTCTGGAGTCTGGAGATGACTCCAGAATTAATGTAATTGAAATGGTGGGAATTTACTGGTTAACTGGACTACTTTTCCAAACTCAAAATGAAAAATCTCACCAATGTAGTTGTGATTTTAAATTTGGAATGAAAAGTTAGGATGAGGAATGCTGTAGCTGCCAGAATTAAATTAAAATAGAACAGGAAATAACCTTTAAAGAAGATAATCTGCCACCCATTTGTGACCCAGCCAGAACAATCAATGTGGTTAACTGTTTAATAAATACACTTAGCAAGACAGACAGTATCTGTGGAATGGCAAATGCTTGATATTCCAGGCCAATGGAGTTCAGGAGAATGAGCGATGATCTGGAGGCTTTCAAATTCCAGGAGGGAGTGATAGGTCCTTAGCCTGGAGAGTCGAGAACCAGGAGGCCTTTATTCTCGAATGACTGGCGGCCCTAGTGCCAGCCACTTGGGTTCATTCCTGACCCTGTCTGTTACCTGTGTTCTCCAGGACCATGTGGCTCTGGCTTTCCTCACACATCACAAAGTCTTGCGGGATGGTGGGTTAACAGTGCTTTGTGTACAGGTCAGTGGTAGGATCTGGGGGGGAGATGATGAGAATGTAGGTAGAATTTAAAAAAAGGACAAGATTTGTGTACAAAGTGTGGGCCAAAGTCCTGTTCTATGCTGCATCCCCCATGACTCTTTCTCTTTAATGAATTCAAATTGCAGAGGTGAAAGTCCTTTACTCAGAATGTCATCAAGTAGTCTATTGCAGGGAGTGGGAATGCCACCGATAACTGGGATTGGTAGATTTTTGGATATAAATTAAATCAGGGGATTGGACAAGGATGTGGACAGAAGGAAGAACATGATCTTTTTGAAAGGGATTCTTGAACAAAATAGCCTGTTTTGCTTATGGTTCTATGTTCTGACCCAGCATTAAAATGTTGTGTTTCTCAACTCAGGAGCAGATGTATTCTCCCTCAAAGCCATATTAAGTACTTTTACACCTGTTTGAGAAGAGGATAATTGATACTGTAGTCTGCTTGTTCTCTTGTAGGATTCCCACTGGGAGAATGAGCTGACTCCTCTGGCCAATCTTCAATGTCCAACTGGTTTTGTAGCACTCATCAGTGCAAAAGGATTGTTCTTGGCTTCCTATCTGGTCTGGGAGAAGGTACAGTTTGACAACAGGCCAAGAATAATCCTGGCACATGAAGGAGTAACAACTCGAGATTGGTGCTTCTCGTGGGGGGGTCAGACTTTCAGTCGATAGAGAGACAGATCTTGGCAGTTTGCTAACTAAAACAGAAATGCTAAAGAAATGTTTGTACTAGTAATGGCACTGGCAAATGGAGAGCCTCGTATTCAAAGGCTTGAATGCCTTTTAACATTGATCTCATTTTTTACAAATACATATATTGATGTCAGCAATAGTTATTTATGTGAACCTTTGGTTGGAACTTGTGGACATGCATGTTTAAAAATTCTAAATATCCATTATCCTATGGTTTCAAAATCCAGGTGGTTCAACATCTGGTTGACTGGAGCCCTGTTTAATATGCGTCTTTTAATCGCTTTGGGACCCTTTTCTATATTCATGTTTTTACTGACTGGCTTCACTGGAAAATGTATTAATCTATGGTGTAACATGTAAAAATAGTGAATTTAAAAGCATTAATAAAACAAAAGAAATAATATGAATGGTATTTGATAGCCTGGAAAAATCTGCCAATCCAGCACATGGTCTCAGTAGTGCTAAGGTCTAGCACAGAGGTTTATATCCGTACAATTTTTACCTAAACTGATCAGTTATTTTAAAGATGACATGTATCTATAAAGTTTTCTTTCTGGTGACCAGGATATCCAAAATAAAATGACATCACTTTCTGAAGGAAACACAGCAGCGAGGTACTGACCAAATAGTGATTGTTGGCTGGGACTCTGCGGAATGATCTCTTGGAGATGGTTTGAGGGTTTGTGCTAGTGGGTTATGTATAACATTTCCATATACAGTCATAGAGCATGGAAACTTGATGCAAATCAACCCAGTGCACCTGCAGATCCCTCTGTATGTTGAAGCTCCTTAGGGTCCTGCTTTTCCCTTGCACTTGACCTCCCAAAGTGCAACACCTCACTCTTGTCCATCTACTATTTCTCCACCCATATCTCCAAATGGTCTCTATCCCTTTGTATCTTTTTCACAACCTTATTCGTTCTCCACAATGCATTAAATTCAAATTATCCACTGGTCACAGACTTCTTGTCAGAGTAACACCCTCCACCGCAACACTTCATCTTCTATGACCAAGCTAATTTTGAATCAAATCAACTCAGTTACCACGGATGCAATGTGATCTAATCTTCTGTGAACACCTTGTCACATGCCTTAAGTCCATGTACACAGCATCCACTGCCATACCATCAATCATATTTGTCACTTCCTCAAAAAACACAGTCCGTTTTGTGAGCCACAACACCATCCAGATGTGCAAATTATTACATCAAGCATCTGGGGAGTTAGGGATCATAATGTTAGGACTGATATTGGGCTGTGGCATTCACTGAAATGATGAGAGTGTTATTTTGGGAATTTCTTCAGTACTTTTGTAGGTTATTTCTGTCCACACTCTAACTAACCATAGTGACAAGATGCAGGGGAGAGAATTCAACGTTCACAGCAATGGGTCTAATTCCTTCCTGCAAATGTTTTGAGACCAATTCAGGCTGATGATATAATGAGGAAATTCTGACCGCAATTTAACTTAATGTTAGATTAGTTTATAGAATCAGTGGCAGTGATGTCTCCTGCTACCTTCCATCTTTACAACATCTGAGAGGAAAGACTTAGACTTAGACTACATAAAAGGTGGTGGGTTTATGAAATGAACTATCTGAAGCAGTGGTGGAGGACAGTACAGTCACAATGTTTTAAAGACATTTGGACAGGTGCCTAAATAGGAAAGGATATGTGCCCCCATCTTGACAACATTTTACAGAAGCATAATTGAGAGTTTCTGTCTGGCAGCTTCATTATGTGGTTGGAGCAGCTGCAAAGCATTAAACTGGCTGAGAAAATCACTGGGGTCTCCCTTTCTTCTATTGACGGCATTCATCAGAACTGTTGCTTATATAGGGCTCAAAGAATTATTGAGGACCCCTACCATCCATCACACCGATCTTTGACCTACTACTTTCATCAAGGAGGAACAGGAGCATTAATATTAAGCTGGGAAATAGCTTCTTCTCACAGGCTGTGAGATTGATAACTGGTATCCTCTAAGCTTGGGTCTCCTTTTAATGAAATTTAGTAAATTATTCCAGAATATTGATACATATTTATTTTGAATTATACTTCTATATAATACAAAGTTTATATGTATCGTGATGTGGTTATTAGGTGTTGTGTGAGAAATGTATTGTGTGTCTATGTGGGTTCCCCGTGCTGTGGAGAAAGGCTGTTTCACCTGGTTGTATATGTACAGTCAGTTGAAAATAGACTTGAACGTGAAATTGAAAGGCAAGCAAATTGGACAAGTTCAAGATGGATGAGTTGGGCTGAAGGACCATTTTCTGTGGTGTATAGCGGACTATGATACTTCCAAATCTGTGACTTCAGAAATGCCTTCAGCAAATGCAACATAACTCTTCATTTTTGTGACTTCCTCAAAACAAACGCTAATAAATTTGTCAGAAAAGATTTTTCCTTTATGAATACATTTAAAATTTCCAAAAGTTATTGGCTTTATTATTAAAATGTTGCATATTTTTGCTATAATTAGCATTGATTCTAACATTTTTCCATCAATGGACATTAGGTTAATTGGCCCTCAGTTGCCCATGCTTTGTCTCCATTTCTTTTGAAAATGGGTGTGGCATTGACATCTACCAGTCCTCTGCCACATCTCCAGAACGGAAGGAAGATTATAAATAATACATTTACTAACAGGGGATCCTTGGATGCAAGCCATCTGGGCCTAGGGACATATCAGCCTTTGACCCCATTAGTTTTTCCAACTATTTCTCTTGTTATGTTATTTCATTCCTCCTCAGTATTAATGAGGTATTCATTGTATCTCCTCCTTGTAAAGACTGATACAATCGATCTATATAATACCTGTTATTTCCTTGTCCTGAGGACTATTACCAGTCTCTTTTGACAATATTCATTTGTATTTCTCTCTTTCTTTATAAATAATTAAATAGCCCTTATTATCTATTTATACATTCCTCGTCAGCCTGCTCTCCTTTTTTATTTTCTGTTTATGTTTTTAGTTATCCTGCATTGGATTTTGAATTGATCCCTTTCTTCAGGGCTAATGCTAAAATTTGCTTTTCTCTGTCAAGTTCCTGTACTCTTAAATTTGGATGGCCAGGATCAGTTTATCTCTTCCTTTGAATGTTCCTCCTTTTAGGGATATATAGTCACAGTTATTTACTCAGAAGTATGGAGTGCAGTCCTTCATGTACATATACACCTACTCCCTACTGTAAGAGATACCATTGTGCAGATGACAGGCATACTGTAGTCCCAGGATGGAGAAATAACTATTTATCTACATAGCTACATCTATGTGCTTGGAAACTGAGGTAGAGAAATGGAAAGATCAACAATTTAATAAAATCTAACGTTTATCTTTTGCGAGAAATTCTTCAAGAGTTTACTGCTTGCAGTGGCTAGGTCGAGAATGAATGCGCGCAAATCATTAGCTTCAAATGTTAAAAGGATGGTTGAAAATAACTGTAATTGCTCTGCCATTTATTTTGAATGTGTGACCATGTACAGTATCAGACATTTACCTCATTCAAAGCTACTGAACTGGTATTTGACTTCAAATTATGTGGAGAGAATTTCCTGGCACGTTGCTGGTGGGATGACTATCTGCTACAATGCCATAGGGCAATGAAGAACAATTGCTGGCATTGGCAACAATGCTGTATGAAGGTTCACCGTTGCTGTGACGAGGACATCTCAAGGGTGGGTACTAATCATTTGCCATTTCAAGGCAGAGTCATCTTTTTGTAGAAGGTCTGAACGCCATTCATAAGGACTGGGACGAGGAAAGGAAACATGAAGCGTTCCTTGGGAAGCTTCTCGTTGCTGTTTCGTCTGATCAGCAGCTGATTTGAATTATGTTTCAGCAGGCGGGCTATTACAGCCCTGATTAAATCAGTAAAAACAGCGGCATTTCCAGCTGTTGTTCTGAGATCCTTTGAACTCATTTTGTACATGGAGAGGAACCAAAAGATGAGAATTTCTGTGGGATTATTTTAAATGGTGCGTAGTCTTTAGCTACTGGACGTCTAGAACAGACATGGACACAATCGATATTTGAGGCCACTATTAATAATTTCCCTATTCTCTTTGAGCGTGTATCACGGCAAATGTTAGCCCACGAATAAAACCTACTCCTCAGAAATTATGACAAGCATCCTGGTGTGGCCATTCATACAGTATGTCAAGATCATCTTGAATACTTGGAGTGTGACTTAGAGGCCACAATCATAGTCATGAAGAGATGCAGTGTGGAGTAGGCTATTTGGCCCAATGAGTCCATGCTGTCCTCAACCCATTTCCTCTGATCCCATTTTATTATGAGGTCAGATCCCATTCCAGAGTTGAGAGAGTGCTAGACTATCAGAGGACTGCAAGGCTTGGTTACGTTTCTGACTGGTAGTTTATACTTTGTTCCCACATGAGCCTTAGACAGTAAAAGTATCTTGAGGTGGAGGGGGAGGGGTCTGACCTCTAAATCCAAGTGCTCCTGGCTTATGATAGGGCCTGGCTCTATACCACAATCACTGGGGCTCATCAAGCTACTCCATCTGAATCACACAATTAAAGGTGCCATGAGCAGGTTCAACACCTATAGTTTCCTTGTATGTTGGTGCTCTATCTGCTACTCAGAAGAACTGCACCTTTATGTGACATTGATGAGATTGGGTTTTGATAATTTGAAATGAACTGCTAACCTGAAGCTGTACTATTATATTCATCGACATATTGGGGAGACAATTTTTGCAACTTGACTTTTCAAACACGTGTGAGTGAGATGTTTGGACTAGAGCGGGATTATTTTTGATTGGGAAGATTTGCATTTTGGATTTTATTCCCCATTTGGTATCTTGAATTCATAAGAGCAGTGGAGAGGGAAGTGATTCCATGCCACAGGTGCTCTGAGGTTAGTAAGGAATTACTTATGGTGGTATGTGAGTGGGTGAAAAAGATGGAGAACCACTGGTTAAGGCCTTGAAAATGTTCATTGATCCATAGCATTCCAGGGTTGAGAATTCCAAAGATTTCTGTCAAAGGGAAGAAGCTTCTGTGCATCTCCATCTCAAAAGGACAATCCCATATCCTGAAATGATGCCCTTTTGTTCCAAATTCCTCCATGGGAAGACACATTCTCTAAGCGTCCACCTTGTAAAGCCCTCTCAGAATTATTTCTGATGAAGGGTTTGGCTCGAAATTTTGATTGTCTGTTGCCTTCCATGGATGCTACCTGACCTGCTGAGTTTCCCCAGCATCATGCATGTTGCCCCTCAGAATATTATATTTCAATTTTTAAAAAGTCTGTTATTATCTCTTAATGTTGCTGAGCCCAACCTGCTTAACCTCTGTTCATAAAATGATTTCTTCAATCCCAATAAGTCAGAGGGAACCTTGTCTGAGGTAAATCCCAAGTAAGTGTATTCCTCTTTGGGTGAGGAAACCATACAGTAAGCAGCACTTGTGGTGTGATCTCAGTAACATGTGTATCAAGCTTATCGCCACATGCACCAAATTGTTTTGTGAGTAGACCAGTTGGACGTATCATGCACAGTACAAGATGTATAACACAAAATGAAATTGCAGGTGATAGAGAGCATAACTTTACTATTTTGAAGTCCATTCAGGTCTCTGATCTAGCAGGAAATAATCTGTGTTAGAATTTGATATTCTTATACTTGTTATTATACATTTGTAACAAAACAATTGATATTTAAGTGGTTCAGCACCCAAAGAAAACACCTTCCCTTGGGACTGTTGGTGACAGAAGCCTGGTGTAAAAGGCAATCCACCTTTTGGGCCTGAAACCCTTCCTGATGAAGGGCTCAGGCCCAAAACGTTGACTGCCTTTCACCTCCTGGGGATGCTACATGACCTGCTGAATTTCTCCAGCACTGCAATCGACCCCAGCATTTGCAGACTTTACCTCTCTTTAGCTGCACGTGAAGCTACTTTGAACGTTTCAGTGAAGCTCAGATTTTGCCCAATTTGGTCACTGTGAAGGGTGCTGCCCTGATCCACAAAATTAGGATTGCAATAATTTCAGAAGGGGATTTTCTGTGACCTTGCTCTCGATCTTCTGCTTCTGCCATTAGCTTTGAGTTTCTTGTGTGGGGATTGAAGGGAAGATTGATCACTGCAGCTTGATGTCATTCAGAGGCCAACAATTGGGAAATGTCGCCCCTCATTTCAATCCACAGATATTACCTGACCTCATTATTTTAGTATTTTCCTCACAGAATTCCAACATCTGCTGTAATTTGCTTTTATTTCTCTGCATGGGGAACATTGCAATTCAGGCGATTCAGCTTTGAGTGAGCACAGGGCAAGGACACAATCTCACAGGGGTTCATTGTTGTTTGACTACATTTGTTCTAATCATTTAATGCAACATCGTGGCATCACAGTTACTGCATACCAGAGCTTGTTTCAATAATTGGAGAAGTGGTTATGAGCTCATTAAGCTGAGGCAGAACTCCTTCACCACTGACCGGACACCCTCGCTTGCACAGGGTGGGAATCATTTCCTTTCCAGCCGGGGAGGAGGGAGAGTGAGGAGGAGGATAGTAAAAGGAGGTGGACGGTTTTCATTTCTTTGGGGCCCAGAACTTTGATTCAGTATGGGATGGAGGCATCTTTTTAATGTGTGTACAAATATGTCCTGTTTGTATGGAAATACCTGAAAGGAAGATTTCTATTTCTACTGCTGGAAACGTCACTTTTTTTGCATGGAGGTTTAGTCGTCTTTATGAGGAGATCTTTCTGGCTGGGGCCGATTGAGTTTTCTGCATAGCAGGACAAACACCGTGATGAATGAGGAGCCTCACTCCCCTGGGTTTTGGTGCCACAGTATCTACTTCCCATCTTCAAAGCATCAGACCATCTTGTATTGTTCAAAAGCTGTGGCTCCCCATTACATCAGCTTGTGCTCTCGACATTACATGTATCCTATCTCCTTGACGGTTTAGATGCCAAGACTTCATTGCAGGTTTCCAGCATGCATTCCCCCCCCCCACGGCCATTATTTGTAATTCCAGAATAAATGGATGTTTGCAAACACAAAAATTGCAGGAAGAGCACTCAATTTTTGCTAATGAAATGTTTCCTTGGAAAAAAAACCAAGCTCATTGGTGCCAACGTTATCATTTTTATTGGCCATTCCCAGCCACTTAGTAGTCATGCAAAAGATTGCTTCCTCTCTCCTCTAGATACATATCCTCCCAGCCCATCACATCGTGAATGAGACTGTAAATTAGCCAAAGCTTTTGTTTTTATTTTTCCACCTATGATAGATTCATACATTTACATAGTTATACACACCATGGAAACATGTCCTTCAGCCCATCTCAAACATTTGCTGACCCAATGTTTATCTCTGCTAAACCCAGTTTATTTGAGTGTGTCCTGTTTTATGCAGGCATGAGATGAGATCACAAGGAACAAGAACAGGCCATTCAGTCCCGTGAATCTGTATTTCATTTAGTAAGATGATGACGACTGATACTTTGATTCCCTTGCTGCTCAAATGCTTCAGCTCTCTATGTGCTTGACATGTAGTGATCCACAGCTTTCTGTAATTCCAAAGCCTCTCAACCCCACTGAGGAAAGAGCCAGCATCTCATCCTGCCATGAAACCCCCCTGCTCAAGGATGGTTAAGCTTCAATAAAAGTTATGTTGCAATACGTTACTCAGCTAGTTCTGTCCTGTGCTGTATTTTCCTCCATAGCCCTGTCATTATGTCTGTGCCCGCCGCTAAATGGTTCATAACCGCGCGCCTTGCATTTCACTTACCAGACAGCGTACTTGTGGGAGGCACTTTGGAAAGAAGTGGTGGCATTGTTGGCAGCAGGTTCAATGCCAGTTGCCGCCTGTCCTGATGGTTCTGATCTCGCTGGATCTCATTGGTTGTGATGAGGATGTTTTTGCGTTTCTGGGGCGGGGGCTGCACCGGCTTGGCAGCTGGTAACAACTGGCACCTTGCCTCCAGCTGTGCAATAAGGTACGTCTGGTTATTTGCCAGCAAGGCCAAGTGCTGGTACTTGTGCTCCAGGTCCCTGTAGTGGTTGGAAAGCTTCATCATCTCTGCTGTCTGATTGAGAATCTTGTTCTCAAGCTGAGAGACCTCAAGGGCATTGTCCCGTTTCCGAATGATCTCGTGCAGTAGCTGCATGTAGAGTTGGGTTACCCGTGCGTTCATGTTCCTGCTCTCCTTCCGCAGAAGCTTCACCTCATTGACCACCCCACCGTCCACCTCGACCAGCTGCTGGAGGCTCTCGATCTGCCTCTTCTGCTTCAGGAGTTCATTGTTGATCACCTCCAGCTCTTGCTTATTGACACGACTCTCCCTCACCACTTCAGGCTTTGAGTTCACACATATGGCCCCTGTGACCTTCTGCTGAGGTACAATGAAGGTATACGAGCACTTGTTTTCCATGGACACGGTGGCGCGTTTGTCTCTGCTTGTGCGGAAGATCCGCCCCTCCCTATCCTCGCTGGATTCAAATTCCTCCACCTTGTCGATGCCTGCTGCATGATGAATCAGAGCCAACAAGGTGACAAGCACAAACTTCTTCATGGTGGCTCTGGAGATAAATAGCCTCTGTAAGAGGGACAGAACGATGACGATTATTAACTCCAGCATCATGGAAAAGAACATTCACCAGATATAAAAGGAAAACTTTTCAAACCATTAATGTTCTTTGCATTGCAGTTCTTGAAACAATTTAAGAGCTGTCTTAAGAAATGTCACAGCAGTAAAAGGCAATCAGCGTTTCATGCCCGAGCCCTTCCTTGGGAGTTCTTCCTGATGAAGAGCTCGTGCTTGAACTGTTAATTCCTTTTACTTCCTATGAATGCTGCATGACCTGCTGAGTTTCTCCAGCATGTTTATACATTGCACTAAACCCCAGCATCTGCAGATTTTCTTGTTTTACTGAAGAAACATCTACATTTGGTGAAAATTCTTGACCCAACTCTAATCTCATCAGACAAATCTATCTCCATCTTAATGCCACTTCCACAGACCGCATAATGTCTTATGTTAGCCAGACCCAGCTGTGAACATCTCACTTTTATACAAATACAAGATGTGTTCTGTTTATCTTGGAATTATTGATTCATGATCCATGTAAATTTGCCACCTCACTGCTTCCAGCTCTCTCAATTTTCTCAGTGGCAGAGAAATGCAAACTTTATTGTTTGTGGAGTGGAGCAAAAAGCTAAAATTTAGTGTCAGGTAAGGAAACACATTTTGAAAGAGATTTTGCTGTCAGCTCTCAGTACACACCCATCATGCATTATTCCAACTTGATCGTACCTAAGGGATTGATGGCATTAATGGGCAATCATTTGCAATCACCTGTTTCCACATATGGCTCCAGTCATCTTCAGTTACACAGAATGACCTGATGGTGAGTGAGAAGTAGGAAATTGTTGAACAATGCTTTCCCTCTTAATAACAGATTTGTGCAAGCTGTAAGCTGTGGTATGTCTGACCGTCAACCTTGTTTATTATCATTTCAAATCACCCACAACAAGAAAACCGATCAGAGTTGATGCCTGGTAATCGTCAACGAACCTCCCTTCACAGAACCTCCCTTTGATTGTTCTGTTTTCAACCAATTATATGGGGGGGGAAGTCCCAAAAAACCTCCCACTGCCTTTAATACAGTGCCAGTGATCTGGTTCGAATCCGGTGCTGTCTGTAAGGAGTTTTACATTCTCCCTGAGTTTGGGTGCACTGGATTCCTCCCACCCTTCAAAATGTATAGGGATCGTAGGTTAAATGGGGTTTTTGGGCAGCACTGGCTCATGGTTCGAGGGGGCTGATATCATGTAATCTGTCTAAATTGATTGATTAAAGCTGCATTCACAAGTATGCGATGATGCATCGCCAGATTTAAGACTTTCTTTTCCACCGTTGCCACACTCCTGAATGATCTCCAAAATCCTGTTTTTCCATGATTCCTGACAAAGGGCTCAGATCCAAACCGTTGACTTCCTTTCACTTCAAATGGATGCTGTGTGACCTGCTGAGTTTCTCCAGCACTTTAGACCCCAGCAAGTGCAACTTTTCTTGTTTAACTCCAAAATAGTAAAATTACGTTGTCTTTGGTCAGTCCCAACTGATGTCTCTCTTTAATTCTTCACTTTTCTGTCTAACTTCTTGTACATGTACGAGATATCTACCAGTCCGCACACAGAACAACCCCTATTATTGCATTTTGGAACATGCGATAATAAACTTGACTGAATTAATTATATTCCTAGGTGACGTCTGTACATTTTTAAGAATTTGCCTCAATACATCCTCTGTAGATTAAACAGAAATTGTTTGTAGACCACTGGAGTGAATAAAGCAGAATGGCAGCAAGCAGGTCTGCAGGAATCATTTTTGACCTTAGAGGCAGATCGGAGGAGGAGAGGCTGCAGGTGCTCTTGACGTCTCTGTTCTCGGCCCCTCAGATTCACACCTGAGAGGGCTGGAGGAGGACTAGTAACCCAATTTATATGACGGCATCTCCGATCCTGCAGAAATAAGTCAGTGTTTGAGAGCACAAGAGTGCAGAAGCAGGCCACCCAAGCCCTCCACTCCATCCTGCATTTCTGCCCCAGACCTCGTCTCTTCTTCTATGCCAGTTCCGCAGAGTTGAGGGAAAAATTCTTCACTTCCTTTTTAAATACTCCCAATATTCAAGCCTTCACCACCCTCTAGGGTAGAGATTCATCTACAAGTACAGACTCGTGTGTGACTCAATTTTAAATCTTGTTTCTAATGCGCTTATGGTTCAAGCTTATGGACACATCACAATATCAAGTCGTCACCTTTATTAATCATTCATACCATGCTTACATGGTAAAGCTGAGGTAGCGTTTTTGCTGGACCATGAAGCATATTTACATATATAAAACTAAAACACATTTACATAAAATAGATGTTAAACACATTTACATGGAATAGATGTTAAATACGTTAAAATATTAAGATTTATACATTAACAGTCCACGGTACACTATCCACATATGTTCTGGGAATTTAGGAGTCTGATGGTTTGGGGGAAAAAAAACTTGCCCAATCTAGATGTAAGGGTCCGTGTAACCTCTTACCAGATGGCAGAAGGGAGAGCAGTTTACATGAGGGATGTGTGGAGTCCTTCACAATGTTTATTGCCTTTCGCCTGCATTGAATGTTGTAGATATCCTTCATGGTAGGAAGAGAGCCCCCGATGATCTTTTCCACTGACTTTACCATCCTCTGTAGGGTCTTGCGATCCGAAGTGGTACAGCTTTCAAACCAGGTGGTGATGCAGTTGCACAGGATGCTCTCAATACATCCTCTCTAGCAAGTAGGAGGGTGGGAGATGCCTTCATAGGGCTTTCTTGGCTATGGACCAGGTGAGATTCTCCACCAAGTGCACTCCAAGGAACTTGATGCCCTTGACAGTTGAGCCATCAATGGTCAGCGGAGTGTGGTCCCATGGGGCCCTCTTGAAGTCGACAACCATCTCTTTTGCTTTATTAACGTTCAGATACAGGTTGTTAGCGACTGCACCTCTTCTCTGTTTGCTGACTCCTTGTTCTTACTAATAAGGCCCACCACAGTCATGTCATCAATGAACTTATGATATGGTTTGAGCTGTGTTTAGCTGCATAGTCGTGGGTCAGCAGAGGGAACAGCACCCTGCTCAACTCCACAGAATCTTCAACATTTCTGAAAGATTACCTCTCATTCTTTTAAACTCGAAAGATCATTAATCTATCTTCTAATCTCCAAAGAAAATATTTAATTTTAATATTTTAATTATTTGCATTTTAGCATAATATAATTAACTTTTAATCTGTTTTCAAATCTCAGTTATTATGTTATTGCAGACTATTTGATTATTCTTTGAAAATGTGTTTAATTCTCAGCCACATTTAAAAGTTGGACCAGCTTTGAGGCAGGCAGGAATGCAGGATTCATTGCCTGCGGCCAACCGCTGTTGAGGCCCTACCCCACTTCAGAGGGCAGCTCTCAGGATGGGTGCAGGTGGGGGGGAGATCTATCTAACCCAGTAGTTGTTCTGGGAATGAGGCCAGGGGGAATCTAGTGACTAATCTGGGGATGGGGTTGGTGATCTATCTGACCTAGAGGACAGCTCTTGGATAGGATAGGGGAGGGAGAGAGGAAGTGTAATCTATCTGACCCAGCAGCAGCTGATGAGGGTGAGATGGCTGATCTATTTGACGCAGCGGTCTAGAAAAGGTAAGAATGGGACCCAGAGACCTTGGCAATAGCCCACAGTAGGGCTTTTTTCAACAACCCATTCAGGCTGAGGGAAGAAAACCATCAGAGTAAAAATCAGGCTGGCAATAACACCATAAGATACAGAGCATAAGTAGGCAATTTGGCCCATTGAGTCTGCTCCACCCTTCCATCAGAGCTGACCCATTCTTCCACGCAGCTCTACTCCCCTGCATCCTCCCCTTCGCCCTTGATACCCTGACCATTCAGACACCTTTTCAACCTGTAAGTTTAATTACAGAAGTTGATAAATTTGACTTTTTTTTAATAAATGACCGAAAAGAAGGCCATAAAACAGAGGAGGTGTAGGCCATTCATCCCATTGAGTCTGCTCCATCATTCAAATCATGACTGATGCGATTTTCCACTCCACACCATTCTCCTGCCTTTGCCCCAAAAATGTTGTGCAAGGGTTTTTTTGAAAAAAGTCCTCCAAACAACCAAAATAATGGGATCATTTTTAGCTTCTATAGATGTTGAACTTTTACTGCTTTAAACTTTGTTGAGTTTAATCTGTGTCCCCAGATGACCAAGACCACCAAATCATGGCTTATCCCCTGCTCTATAATAAATAAATTATTTTATGGTCCTTCTCCACCACTATCTTGTAATCTTTGCTTTTTATCTTTACCCTTCTGACATTAAGCAGGAATGCAAAACAAAAGCTTTCACAAATTAGGGCCTGTCATCGCAGTTTAAACCAGATCTGCCACTCCTGTGTGAAGAAAACAAGGTAAATGAAATAATATTCATGAAGGAACCCCGTCCAAGAGTGCCAGTTAGCCTTCAGGTGAAATGCGGTAGGTCGAGGTATGCGCTTTTGATGTATGGTATACCAGAGGCTATTTTGGTGATTCAAGTGTGTCACTGTTAAAACATGCAATTCTTTCCTCAATTTACATTAGCTGAATGTTTTAAACTATCCATGACCTTTTGGAGTTCAATCCTGCACATAAGACACTTGTGACTGTTGAGAAGCAGTTTCTATTGCAAGCAAAGCTCTAGGTTCAGCTTGGAATCGTGAATGGGGGACTCGATAAGGACAGAGCCCCAATCTCTGACCAATGCTCCCAAATTTAATGATGCTGAGGTTGTGCTCTGTCCTCTTTGGCAGTGCCATGGGACTGGCTTCTTTGTTGGCTGATGGGAGATACAGACTGAACCAGGATGGGGCCGATGGGTAGGTGAGGTGATGTACACCCACATCCATGGAACCTTCGCCTTGAGGAGTGGAAGTTGCCCCTGTGAGGTTTATCGTAAAGCGGATAGCTGTTGCACCCTGACTACACAGAGCAAGGTCTCGATTGAGTGGCAAGGGGACCTACAGTAATGGGCACTAAGCTCTACTGCCTGGGCATCACAGTGATCCAACCTGGTCCAACCACATTGACGCTACGGCCCAGAAAGGAACCTCTCTATTTTCTCAGAGGCCCAATG
Organism: Narcine bancroftii; assembly: GCF_036971445.1. Classification (NCBI taxonomy): domain Eukaryota; kingdom Metazoa; phylum Chordata; class Chondrichthyes; order Torpediniformes; family Narcinidae; genus Narcine; species Narcine bancroftii. Next base: position 199,192,884 of record NC_091469.1, on the reverse strand, counting down.
AAAGTCAGTGCGTTCCTGGTGTCCTTTATTGATTTTTATAGAAAAGATCCTTCCCTGATGCATCACAGGAATCTTTCTGAGTATATACTTTTGACTAATATTTTTGAAGGAAATTAAAAGGGATCAAACATGTGACTTGTACACTGGTTTATTCAGATAAATTAAGGTTGGTCTAGTTTATGTTTGCACATGTGTTCATGTTATCTGCACATTGATTTGTGCTTTGCTCTGCACCATTTGATTTCTTTCTGGAATTATCTATTTCTGTACTGTTTTATTTGTGCTGTGTATGACATGTTCAGCTAGATTGATCACTGAACAAACTCTATCGCTGGATATAACAACAAACTTGAACTTCAACGCTCGGTCACTGAGCACGCGCCAGATTGATAGATGCCCGTGAAACATACCCGCAGGCGGAACCAATAACAACCTGGGTGATCCCTCAATACTTCAGCATTCCCTTGCACATCTCTTCTGCCAGACCAAACCTTTTCTGCAGTTCACTTAGGAGGAAGCAATTAAATTGTGAAATACAATACTGCAGAACTGTGCAGGGCCTCAAAACTTGAATTGTCTTTTTCTTTTGTAGTTGACCTCAAGATATTGGAAGAAAAGCTCAGGGTCATCAAAAAATGTAGGCAGCATCGATGCAGGCAAAAAGGCAGGGAACTGTAGGCCAGTTCGTTTAACAGGGAAAATGCTTGCAACTATCATTAAAGAAGAAATAGTGAGGCATCTGGAGTGAAATGGATCCATCAGGCAGACACAGCAGGGACTCAGCAAAGGCAAATTTACCAGAGTTCTTTGAGGATATAATGAGCTCAATACATGGAGGGGAGCAGGTGGACGTTGTTTACTTGGATTTCCAGAAGGTGTTCAATAAGATGCTGTATAAAAGACTTGTACAGAAGATAAGGATGCATAGAGTTGGAGGATGATGTCTTAGCATGGATAGAGATCTGGTTAACCAATAGAAAGCAGAGAGTTTGGATTCAGGGGTGTTTTTGTGGTTGGCAATTGGTGGTGAGCTGGGTGCCACAGGGGTCGGTGATGGGCCCACAATTGTTCACAACATACATAAACAATCTGGAAGAGGGGCAGAGTGTAGCGTATCTAAGTTTGCTGATGACATTAAATTCAGTAGAAAAGCAAATTGTGCAGAGGATATGGGTTGATTGAGTGGGCAAGGGCATGGCAGATGGAGTACAATGCTGGCAAATGTGAGGTTATCTAATTTGGAAAGAAAAATGGAAGGCCAGGATATCATTTAAATGGCAAGTGATTGCAGCATTCTGCAATGTAGAAGGACTTGGAAGTGCTTGTGCATGAATCGCAAAAGGTTGGTTTGCAGGTGCAGCAGGCTGTCAAGAAGGCAAATGAAATGTTGGAATTAAAGGGCAGGAAAGTTATTCTGCAGCTGTACAAGGTATTGGCAAGGCCACATCTGGAGTACTGAGTGTAGTTCTGGGGTATGGAGAAAAGGCAGGTAGGTGGAGATTAGTCTATCATTAGATCCGCCATTATCTCGTTGAGTGGCAGAGCAGGCTTCACAGGCCAGAAGGCCTACTCTTGCTCCTATTTCTGATGTTCTTGCTAGAAGTGTTTCACTTGAAGTGAAATCTCAGAAAGAGTAGCAACAAGGGGAGAGGGGAAAGAGAGAGAGGCTTAACATTCAATGTTTTGTCATGTACATGAAATACATTAAAAAGCTTCATTTTGCTTGCTTGTCCTGCAAAGCAAACAAACACTTCAAGGAAATCGGCACCACAAGAGGGAGTTACTTTAGAAACATAGAATGACCGATGATCTCATCGCCTCTTCCCAAGTCACTGTCTCCAGCGCCACCATATCTACTTGAATGCTGCCATGACGTATATAACCAGTATGCTTGTATGCATCTGTCTCATTTCTCTCTCCTTTCCCACTACTCCTGTGATTTGCATTTTGGCATGGTCTTCTAGGGATATTTTTTTGGCCATGATTGTCTCAGAGGGGTGTCTGTTGTAAAGCACAGCACAAGTCTGAGTAATTTTTGTTTTTGCTGGCATTTAGCACTGCTCTGTTTACAAATGGAATAAAAAGGGAAAATCTTAATAAGTCCCAGACTCTGACGACATTTGAAACTGTTTTGCTGTGAATTCCATTCCCTGAATGAGATTGTGGGATTACAGAAGCAGATTCCAGCTGACAGCACCTGCTTGTGGAAAGATTTGATCCCAAGGGCACACAATTTTCTGGGAGGAAGAGCAGTATTGTTGTGGGGATATTGGTGGAAGTGACAGTGGGAAGGGAGTGCAAGCCTGTTATTGAGGCACTTTTTCAGCTGGAATGGGAGATGAGCGTTGATCCCAATCAGAGCTAACCAATTCCTGTGGTGTAATGTAACTGCATGAATAATCATTGGTAAATATTGAACAGAAACCCATTTATACTACTACTATTCCATGTGCAGGAAGTGATCAGTTCACGTGTGAATGCTGTTTCTCTATGCATGTCTGACCATGTTAAATACATATGGAAGCTGTAAAGCTTTTGTTTAAAGGCATGGGCACATACAATCTAAATTTTAAAAATAAAAAGAGCTCAGCAAGCTTGCACAGCATCTGTGAAGAGAAAAACAGAGCTGACAAGTCAGGCTGATGAGCATCATGTCTGGTGCAAAGTGCCCAACCTGAGTCCTCAACTCTGCTTCTCTCTCTGAAGATACTGACTGACCTGCTGAGTATTTCAAGCATTAGAGTCACGGAAACAGGCCCTTCAGCCCAACTTGTTTGCGCCGACCAAGTTGTCTACTCAAACTCATACTTACTTGTTTGGCATGTACCTCCCAATTTTTACGATTTACATACCTCTCTGTTTCCCACTTCCCCTGAAAGCTGCATGTATCCACAGCCCTCTGAATACTTCTCAGATTTCATTTTGTGCCTTAAAATAATTGTAATTATGTCATAATTTTTGGGCCTACAGTCCCCTTGCTATTTAGATATTTATTAAGGATTCTGAGTTCTCCATCAAACACCAAATGCCCACAGCACCAATGTTCCTGCAACCTGACAACAGCATTTCCACTGTAAAGCCATACATCTGTGCTTGAGTATGAAATGGTGAAAGGTGATATTTGAGCAGCCATCTGCACTCCTCTGTGGCAAGGGATTGTTGAGTGCAAATGAAGGGATCATGTGCCTTCTTCCCTGCAGTGCTTAACACTTGGCAGACGTTGCTCAGTGTACACAAATTTCACCCTGCTGAACATAAAAACTCCAGTTAAAGGTAAGAACGAGACACCAGGCCAGTTGGCGTGATGGTGAGGAATGCAATCACTCTTTCATTAGTAGCACACAGAAGTTATTTTGGAAACTTTCTGCAGTGCCTTTTGTGACTCATTGATGCTACTAGAAGTGTAGTCACTGTTGGCCAGCTTCTTCTTAGACAATCCCTCAGGATCAAGGATGACCTGCTTCCATTCAAGTTCTGAGGTGCTGATACACATGCAGCCTCTCTCTTTCTCCAGAGAGAGGAGGTGCATGTCAGTGGCTAGTTCGATGGATGGCATGCTTCTTTTTATCCTGGGCTTCTTTGTACACGCATTGCAGGCACAGGATGCTCCTCCTGGTGGGCCAGCTTCCCCATGAGTTGGTGGGAAGTTTACACCTTCTCAGGAAAGAGAACTGTGTGTTTGTTTAAGGAGAAACACAAAGACTGTATGCTTAAGACAGTAAAAGCACAATGCTGGAGAAACTCAGCAGTTCAGAGTACTTTATAAGCCAAAGATAAAGGTACATAATCTATAGTTTGGTCTTGAGCTCTTTGTCAAGGTGCAGACAAAATTTGGGCAGGACCCAAACAAAATGATGGGGGAGAGTGGGATGGGAAGGAGCGCAGTCCTGCAGGCAGGAGGTAATAGGCAAGGGAGGGCACACTAGCAAACGTGGGGGATGGCTCTGAATGGGGAGGAAAGGGGGGTGAAGAGCTGGAGGAAAGAAGGCAGAGGGATGAAGAGAGAGCAAGAACAGGGAGTAGGCTCACGGAAACCGGAGACTTAAGACAGTTTCTTCTCCACAGCCATCAGGGTCCTGAAAGAACCTCCCAACTATCACACTGCCTTTGCTTGGTGGTAATTGATTTTGTCAATACAATCCTATACTTTATAAATTATGCTCTTTACATGGCTGAATGAATATTAGAGACAACCTGTCAACATAATGAAAGGCAAAGAGTCCTGATCCAACAGATCAACGGACCATTTCTCCCCACAGATGCTACCTGATCTGTTGAATCCTTTCAGCTTTGTATTGTTTGCTGAGGATTCCATCGTCTGTCGTTTGTGCTTTGCACTTCACATGATACAGTGGCCAAAGACAGGAGAAGAGACTTCAGATTTATTGTCAGAGTACATACATGACATCACATACAACCCTGACGAGGCAGGCGAGGCAAAATTATCACTTATTGGTAGTGCAAAAAAACTGTACACAACGTACACTTGTAAACAAAGCTGCAGTAAGAAAGATGAAGGAAAGTGTTGGCACTGCTTGCCATCAGTCTGTTTGGGGATGGGGTCTGCTGTACATCCGTCAGTCATACAGTGTGGTAAAAGAGAAATTAATTCCCCTAGGCAGCTGAACTTGAGAAGGATACTCCATGGTGCATCTGAGCTGATAGAGTTAAAGCCTTTTGTTGGGGCATAAAAAAGATTGATGGTGGGCCCTCCATTTCTCTTGGAGCTAATCCACACCGAAGACACATCATCCCTCAAGGTGGACACAATCCCACGCAAGGAATAATTCTGGCCACAAAAATAAATAGTGAAGTACAAATGCTGATTTACATTGGGAAAACTCCCGTAAACAGTATTGTGGGCAAAAAGTGGACAGAATCTATTTCCCAGGGGAAAATGTCAAATACCAGAGGACTTGCATTTATCTTGTGATGGCATAAGTTTAAAGAAGATGTTTGAGACAAGATTTTTTTTTACATACTGGTGGGTGGCTTGTATGGGCTTCCAGGACCTGGGGTGGAAGCAGATCCTATAGTAGCATTTAAGATGATAGACATGTAGATCTGATTGTGTGCTAGCAGAAACTGTGTAGTTTAATTTGGCTTCATGTTCAGTGTAGACATTGTGGGCTGAAGAGTCTGTTCTTGTGCAGTACTGCTTGATGTTCTGACCAAAAGAAGGCTCCAGGAGGTAACAGTTGTAGCCAGGTCCAACACAAAATTATGACCTCCCATCCACTGCAGACATCCATGTGAGGCATTGCTTCAAGAACGCAGACTGCATCATAAAGGAGCCCCATCACTCTGGTCGCAACCTCTTCTCACTGCTACCTTTGGGCAGAAGGTCGAGATGCCTGAAGGCCATCACCTCTAGGTTCAAAAACAGTTTATTTCCAACAGCTATCATGCTCTAGGACATCCCCCTGTTACACTAATTATAGACAGCTCCGACACCACAAAAGGACCATCTTCACTATTGAAAAATCACTTTATTTGCTCTATTAACTGTGAATATTTAATGTTTTTTTTTTATTTACTGTCTCTTATAATTAAATATTGTAGTTGTTTTGTGATTTTTTTTTTACAAAGTACCCATTCAACAGCAGCAAAAAAGAATTTCAGTGCATATGTACATTATACAATGGAGATTTCAGATTGAATGTCAGAGACAGGAAAAGGCTGTTCTTTTTCCAGCGGGTGAGGCAGAATTACCATTTATTGGCAGTGTAAAAAAAAACCGACCTGATGTACAAATATAAGCAAATGAAGAAATATGAACAAACTGCAATACAGAGAGAAAAAAATTCAATAAAGTGCAAAAGTAAGAGTCCTTAAATAATTCCCTGATTGAGTTTGTGTGGAGGAGTTTGATGGTGGAGGGGTAGCAGCTGTTCATTAACCTGGTGGTGCGAGTCTTATGGCACCCATACCTCTTTCCTGATGGTAGCAAGAAGAACAGAGCGTGTGGTGGGTGGTGTGTGTGTCCTTGATCAATGCTGCTGCTCTCATACAGCAGCGTTCCCTGTAGATGTTCTCGATGATGGGGAGAGTTTTGTATGTGATGTCCTGGGCTGTGTCAACTACCTATTCCAGGACTTTCCACTCAGTGGTATTGGTGGCCCATACCAAACTGTGATGCACATTTTCCACCACACATCTGTAGAAATTTGGCAGTATTTCTCGTGTCATACCAAATCTCTGCAAACTATTGAGAAAGTAGAGACGCTGACGTGTGTTGGGTCCAGGAAAGATCCTCCGAGAAAATGACAGTTGAGAACTAAAATTTGCTCCCCCTCTGATCCCCCAATAATCACTTGATCATGCACTTCTGGTTTTCCCTCCCTGAAGTCAACAATGAGCTCCTTGGTTTTGGTGACATTGAGTGCAGGGTTGTTGTTGATGCACCATTCAGCCAGGTTTTCAATCTCCCTCCTGTACACTGACTCATTACCCCTTTTAATACAACCCACCACAGATTTGTAGATGGTGTTGTCATATTGAGTCACACAGTCATAGGTGCATAGTGATAGAGCAGGGGGCTAAGAATGCCACCCCGTGGTGCTCCGGAACTGATGGAGATGGTGGAGAAGGTGTTCTTGCCAATCCTCACAGATTGTGGTCTGAAGGTGAAGAAATCCAGAGTCCCAATCCTTGGGGGTTTGATCAATTTTGATGGGATGATGGTGTTAAATGCTGAACTGTAGTCGATAAAGAGCATCCTGATGTATCCATCTTTGCTGTCCAGGAGTTCCAGGGCTTTGTGTAGAGTCAGCGAGATGGCATCTGCTGTAGATCTGTTGCTACAATAGGCAAATTGAAACAAATCCAAGTCACAGCTCAGACAGAAGCTGATATGCTTCAACACCAGCCTTTCAAAACACTTGATGTAAGTGCCACAATAAACTCATCATCAAAATGGATCATTATTATCTGACTAGGAGCAGGCTGATGTCATCTCACCTGAGAGACAGCACTCACTCACTGATGCATCAGCTGATATTTTTGTAATGAGCCTTGAAATGTGACTTAAACCCATTGATCCGAAGATGGGAATGTTGCTGACAGGGCCAGGGTTTTCTGTTGCCATTTCTTTTCATTTCATTCATGGCTAGAAGAGTAGTTTTCCATACAGGTTATTATACTTTTATAATGCCTTTCACAGGCTTGCAATGTCCCAGAGCAGTTGGCAACCAATGAAATGGTGTTTGAAGTGCAGCCACTATTGTAACAGAAGCCAAGCAGAGAAGCCAGGGGTGTATACAGTCAGCAGTGAAAGTAAGTGATCTAATAGTTCATTTTATGTGATGTTGGCTGATAATGGGGATTGAAATTTTCACTGGTCATTTGCCTTCAGTTGAGCATTTTTCCTCTAACTTTTTGTATTTAGCAGACTCGGCTAGTGACGATGTTTGAAACAACCTAACCTGATGCATCAACATCTGGTCTACAGTGTAGAATTGTTTGGGTTTTAGTTTAATTATCTCCCCAACAAAAGCTGTTGTTTTCTTCATTGTAATGGCCCACATCCTTTGTTCATTCCCTCTTTCCTGTTCACATTTTCACTCGTTCCTTCCCCCCCCCCCCCCCACTCCCCTTCCCTTCCCCATCACACTCTTGACCATCGCATCTGGATAGGTGGGCAATGTGTATGAGCATCCTGTAAGGCAGGCATGCCATTCTTAAAGATGTGTTAAGGTCAACATTTCTGAACACTGTGATTTTTGTGATGAGAATTTGAAGTGTGAAAATTGGCTGTCATCCTTCCTCCTGGTGTCATGTCTACATCAGTCCGGGACACAGGCTCTCGTGTCAACTGGGACTGCATTTCAAAAGTACTCTTTTGGATAATTCATGCTTTGGAGTGCTGAGGCTGTGAAAGGAGCTATAGAAATGCGCTGTTTTTCTTTATTGTTTGAGATTCTGCTTGGAGTATGTCACTTGGATGTTGAGGAATCACTTTTACTGCAACTTTGTTCTTCAAGTTTATGCCTAATTAAGTTCAGCAGTTTCAGTAGAGTTGCCAGGCCACAAACGTCAGTGGTACATTGCAACTGCCGTGTTTCATGAACAAGTAGCACATCAAGGGAAATGCAATTAGCGAACCAGAGATCTGCTTCTTTACATTTTGAAACAAAATGCAATTGGACACTAGGTAGCAGTGGGATTTCCAGGCAAATGCTTGGTAGCTTGTAATAATGTCAGTTGGAAATTCAAACAAATCTTGGTCTGCAGCATGGAGATTATGGAAACCAGACCTCAAGAACTGATCACAACTTTTCAGCCATGCTCTAGGTTATTGCATTAACCTCCTAGCTAGAACAAAGAAATTAGTTGGTCCCCAACTCTACGGAAAATGAATAGCAAGGTTCCTATGTAGGAATTCCCAAGCTACATTTAGTACTTTTCACACATGGTAAGAGTTTTGTTCTGGAAGATTTTCCATCAAGACTTGTCTGCATAGTTTTAATCATGCAGACAAATGTCCAAGTCTATTCTGTATGGAAGGAGTGTGATGGCAAAATTGATTCGGTGGTACTGATTTCCTTTGATTTAACATTTAATAAAATTGTTGAGGTATATTTTTGTCTCGTTGTACATCTCCCACCACTCCTTTCTCCAGGAATCTTTTGGCCATGCTTGGACAGGAGATTCAGATCAAGAATCTACCATGTAACCACACTGCCTGTTGCATGATCTCATGGGGGCTCTCTGACAGTAGATGTACAATACTTGGAATAATCTTACTAATGTGAGAGGTGCTGGCCAGCAAACTTCAACATTTGGGCCTCTGCACTTCCCTCTGCAACTGGATCCTTGTCAGAAAACCACAGTCAGTGAATATCAGTAATGACACCTTCTCCTCACCAACATTCAACACAGGAGTACCTCAAGGATGTTGCTTATCCCACTGCTCTACTTTTTCTACACCCGTGACTGTGTACAATTCAAATGTCATCGACAAATTTGCCAATGACACCACTGTTGTCGGCAGAATCACAGATGGCAATGAGGGAGTGTACAGGAGTGAGACTGATAAGCTAGTTGAGTGGTATTACAACAACAGCTTTGCCTTAGTATTGTTAATATTGAGTACACTGATTGTTGACTTAATAAAGGAAAAACCAAGAGTATACAAACCAGACCTCATTGAAGGGTCAGCAATGGAGAGGCTAAAGAGGTTCCAATTCTTGGGTGTCAACAGCTCTGAAGATTTATCCTGGGGCCATCATGTCGATGGAATCATGAAGAAGGCTCACCGTTAGGAAGTTGAGGAGATTTGATATGTCACCAAAGACTGGCAAATTTCTTTAGGTGCATCGTGGATAATACCCTGACTGCTTGTATCACTGTCTGGTATGGAGGTGCCAATGCACAGGACAGGAAAAGGCTGCAGAGGGTTGTAAACTTGACCCACACCATCATGGACATCAGTCTTCACTCAATTATGGACATCTTTAAGAGTCAGGGTCTCAAGAAAGCAGTCTCTACCATCAGGGTCCCTCACCACCCAGGCCATACCCTTTTCTCGCTGTGACCATCAGGAAAGAGGTACAGGAGCCTGAAGACTAACACCCACAGTACAAAAACAGCTTTCCCTCTCCCTCCAGATTTCTGAATTGTCAACGAGTCACAGGCACTGCCTGTCGTTTTTTCCCCCCCATTCTTTTACCCTGTTTATTTTTAAATAGTAGAGTTAAGGACATTTAATTCATTGCAATTTTGCCCCTGTAATGCACAATACTCTGCCTCAAAACAACAAATTTTGTGACACATGTTCATGACATTAAACCTGATTCTGAGGTGAGCCAGCTGACCGTTCCAACCTCTCCAAATCGCTCTCTCCCTCCCCCCCCCCCCTTTCATTATTTTCCTTTTTGATACACTGTATATCTTCCCTCTTTCTCTCCCGACTTTTCCTTACATTCGCGGTCTAGCCCCTTCCCCCCGATTTGAAAAGCGTGCCCTGAGCCAGCGCTGCATTTGACTGGGAAAACAAGTGCTCGGACGAACCGCATCTCAGCTCCTTCGGTAAAACTGGCTTGAAGTGTAAATGCAGTAAAGGTGGGAAAAGTTGAAAACGCGGTATTGTTGGCTGCCTTGATGGGAGCAAAAGGAGGAGAGCCCACTCCTCTCACCCCACACCAGCCAGGGGTCAATTCCACATAATAGCGGCGTGACTGTCGAGGTACTCAGAGGTGGAGCGCGGACTGAGGTCATTGCACCGATTCAATCAATAGGCAGGGGAGCTCAATTCGTTTCAGATGGACTCGAGTCAAGCTTTCGAACGTGGTATTTTCCTCCCTAGACAGTACATGACGAATCCCGAAATCACTGCGCACGTAAAAGAGGATCGTGGCAGTGGTGAAGTGGGATATTGCCACCGTCCTGCCCTCCGTTACCCCCGAGAGTGACGAGCGCAGGCCGCCGCAGTAACAGAACCACTTGGCGGGACGGGCAGCCTCTCAAAGGTTGACAGGTTCGTTGGGAAACCTTTCTGTTCAAGCCTCTGCCTGGCCAGTTCGCGGACTGGGCCACCCGCACTGCCGCCGGGGCTGGATTCTGTAGTGAGTCGGTCAGCATTGATGTGTTGAACTCTCCACAGACGCTCACTCGGCGGCATTTACTTTGCTCTTTTCGCAACCCCCGCTGTGTTCAAGCTCCTGAATATCATCTGGATCTTTATTATCTCTTTTAACTGTATTTTTAAAAATCATATCCGATTAGCAAATGCTTCCTGCCAGCTTTTCCTTTCTTAAAATAATCTTTCACTGAATATTAAATGGACAGGTTTTTAATTGCCTTGCAACCACGCCTTTTTTTAAATGGTCATTCCGGTGGCAATATCTTTGCTGTTAGTTTATCGACAGTGTTGCAATTGAGATACAGTCTTTCGGCTCAACCTTTTGTGCCATGGATCTGTTCTTTCTATCCCTTCTGTCCTTGGTTCTTTCTGCCTAGTTGCCCTGATCCTTACAGCACCACAGTCTCTTTTCCCCACCCCCTTCTGCCCAATTGCATCAGCTTTGTTCCAAAAATAAACTTTGTTCACAAAGCAAAACGATGCAAAGTTTTTTTTTTAACATTCTTAGCTGCTATTTCGTTATTTACATTGCTATTTAGTCTTTACATTTCGTTTCTATGCATTCCAGGGTTAGCCATCATTATGTTATATAGCACTAATGTGGCGCCCTTTCAGCCCCTGGACGGTGGTCCTTCCCCACAGAGTTCTTGGTTGGCTCTTCCAAGCTTCAGTGCATCCCTCAGCACGTCCTCCTGCAGCCCGGAATGTGCCAGTCGGCAGGATTCCCTCAGTGACATCTCCCTTTGCTGGATGACCGGCTAGTCTTAGAACGAGTTGATGGTTTTCCAGCAGCTCTGGATACTTGTCTCTGCGCGAGTCCCCGGGAACAGTCCGTAAATATCGCCGAGCTTGTGCTTGTCGTTTCCCTCTACAGAAGTGAGTGATGTGGACCGGAGGTCTCTGCACCCTGCAGGGTTACCTGCCTTTGGACTTGGCTGACCCTGGAAAGACGTTACTGGTAACCCGATCTTTCTCTCCCTCCCTCCCCCTTTCTCTCCCATCCACCACCTTTGTGCTGGTGTCCGTTCGGTTGATCTGGGCTGTGAATGTTATGGGGGGGGGGGGGAGTTGTGACCCCCTCCACCCCCACTTTTTTTCTCTCTCTTTTAGTTCAGAAAAGCTCTTGCGGCTGCCAACATTTTTTTTCTCTCTCAGCGTCAGTTTGCTTTTGGAAAGTGTCTGGTCGTGAAACCGGCTCCTTTAACTCCTGGAGCGCACGAAGAAAGGGGAGTGGGGGCGGGGTCGGGAGAAGAAAAGTCCTCCTCTCTTTCCTCGTTCTCCCACTGTCTCATCAGTTCCCCTCCCCCTCACCCACAGTCGTCCCCCCCCCCCCCCCCCTTCACCACCTCCAAACTCTCCGCCACACAAGGAGGGAAAAAAAGTTTGTTTCATTCAAAGTTCGAATGCCAAGTTTTCCCAGGGGATTTTTATCCAGCACATGGAGCCTGCCTGGTGGTGGCCAGCGTTGCTTGGCCATTTCTGGGCACCTCATTAAAGGATCCTGTCATGGACAGGTTGCTAAGTGAGAAAACTTGGACCATTCACTTGGAAAGAAACAAAATGCTCCAATCCCACACTTTAAGGCTGTTGTAAAGCAATTCCCATTCAATCAAACTATAAACATAACGAAAGCACTCGGCTCCTGTCTGGTCATCAGAAACTTCGTTTACTCGCGATTTATTTCACTCGTTTGTGGAGCTCAGCGGAGCATTTAATGCCCCATGCACAAGTCTCCAAGCAGTTCAAAACAGCCTGTTGTGCTTGAAGCTCTGTGCTAATTGAACCCCACTGTGTAAGATGATGCTATGTCTGGAGGTTTTTACATTTCCCTTTCTTGCTCCCTTGAAATGGAAGTAACATCTCACTTTGTGGAGCAGACGTGTTGTTCTTACAGAGGTTTGGCCCCATCGCTACCTGCAGCGGGGTGGTCTGAATTATTTCAAGAAAATGTGGGTTAAAAAAAGAATAAAAATTTAACATTACTCATTGGGTCTAATGTGAAAAGCCAGATTCTGTTTAATTCAGTCCGTATGATAGCGAAGACAAGGTGCCAATTGTGTCGACCAGTAAACCGCAAATGAAGATTTTGATTTTAAAAATGCATATTCTTGCAATATTCCGTTGCTTCATCTTACACTCTGCGATCCCAAAGTCTTACAATGACATTCCTTATCATGTTATTGATGTTTGTGCCAAGAATGTAACGTCAATAAACTTATTGGAATTCATAAAATCGCTAGATCAACGCAGGCAACAAAAAAAATCTGGATTTAAATATTAAATTTTATTAAATACTCAATTGGACTTGTAACGGTAAGTGTCTCACCTGTTGAAGAAATAGAACTAGCCATCCCCAAATTCCCTTCCTTGTGAATTTGACACTGAAAACCCTTTGAGGTATTGAAAGAGACTTCCTTACCAGGTTGGAGTTGCCAGTATTGTTGTCCTTGGTCTATTAGCTCTTCTGTTTAACTGGACTAAACGCCTCTGTGAAGTGTAGCATCTCACCAGAGGGGCAGTTATCAAAGGCTCCAGACTCTCTCCCCTGCGTCAGTCACTGTGGTTTGCTTGTCATGGGACTTGATACGCAGGTAGCAGCTCCAAGGAATAAATGCCAAAAAGATCAGCCTTTTTTTAAAAAAATCTATCTTATTCCTCGCTCTCCTGTCAGTTTATCAGATTTGAGTTGACAGCACCATTGGTCCTTGATGCTTCCTGCTAAAATTGAATAAAAATAATTCTTGCAACCTTATTCGTGCCGTGAGTTAGCACCCTGTCTGTGTTGTACTTTGTGCAACATCAACAGGTCACTGACATTCGGAGCATTGAAGTCCAGCATTCTGTGGGTCTGAACACTTGGAAAGGACAATCGACTGGATCTTCTAGATCATTTTGTGATGGATTTACATTCCGGGGTGAGTTTTCAAGGAGGCAGGCCTTCTGCAAGGACCTCCTTTTTTTCCACTCCCTCGCTCTGTCCCAGAGCTGGGTATGGATTGTGCACAGAGGCTCCCTTCTCCACCACAGACACCAGTAGGCGTGCTGCAGTCGGCGTTTCGGTGCAATGATGTCATGGCGGTCCGCTCCAATAAAAGGGATCTGGGCTGCCCCCACAGTTTCTGGCAAGCTGCCGTGCTGGAAAACCCTGCCTATTGACAGCAACTCGGAAATATGCAACCTCCTTCCTCCGAAGATGTCAACAGTTTAAAATGGGCAGACCTCGGCAGAGGGCAGAGCTCCTCCACATTAGATTCTCCGCAAAGCTCGGTGACGGTTCTGTTTCGCCCAAGCGCTTGTGATGTTATAACTGATGGAAAGTAACATTAACGTATTGCTCGCTGTATTATAGAGGCTCTTTTGCATAATGAAGCCTCACACTTGTGCTGCTACTTCCAACGTTGAACTTGAAATGTGCACTGGGTTAATAATTTGGTTGAAGTTTCGGATGCACTTTTTTTTCACGTAAAGCAAATCCCATTTCCTGCTTATATGGGCAGGAGCGATTCAATCCCATGCCCGTAGCATTCGGAAACTCGGATTGGGTCATTGACTCAGAGTCAGGGAACTGGAGGAGGTCATTCAATCTCTCTCCAGCTTGATCAGACACTTCCGTCACAGATACTTCATTTATCTGCCTTTGCTACAGCTTTCTCATGGGATTTTAATAAAGATCCATCTGACCTTGGCCACATGGGCCTTAAACTCTGCAAAAAGTGGCTGTTGAACGATCATCAAGTCAACTTTATCATCTGATTGCACAAGGGCAACCCGACAAAACAGCGATGTCCGATCTTTGGTCAAAACCCGCAGACACACAACCAGACATAACACAAGACAAATATATAATGCAGGGCGAATCCTCATATACAAATAAAAAATTGCTTTGTGAATATGAGAGTCTTGGGTGGTTAGTGTGAGCAGTTCCTTTGGTCGTTCAGTGGTCTCACTGCCCGAGAAGAAACTAGCTCTGATACTCCTGTATCTCTTTCCCAATGGAGCAGCTGAAAGATGCTGTGGGCAGTGTGGAAGGGTCCTCAATGAGTTTGCGCACCCTTTTCACACAACAATCCCAGTAGATCACGTTGATGGGGGAGGGGGGGGGGGGGAGGGACACAAGTGATCCACTGTGGATCCTCCTTTGAAGAAGACTGCAGAGCCTACCTCACTGACAAAAGGCAAAGGAGGAAAAACCCAACACCCAACCCCAACCCACCAATTTTCCCCTGCAACCGCTGCAATCGTGTCTGCCTGTCCCGCATTGGACTTGTCAGCCACAAACGAGCCTGCAGCTGACGTGGACTTTTTACCCCCTCCATAAATCTTCGTCCGCGAAGCCAAGCAAAAGATTTCTCTGCAGCAACCATACCATACTATAGCCCCTTTTCCAGTAGTATCCCAGTTAATTGGCTGTGCAGTGTCCTGGGATAGGAAGCCTTTTGTGCCATTTCCACTGGGCCACCCTTAACTGAGACACTAATTGCTTTTCCACTGAACACACTCATCCCCGGGGATCAGAGTGTTCTACTTTCAACTGGAAATGGGTGACTTTCTGCTGTCCCTTTCCACTGGTTTTATCATTTGGGGATATGAGTAGAGGTAGAGGTGGTTAATCCCCAGTGTAAAATTATGTCATTTGATGCCGGCATTCAGACGGTGTTCCTTTTCCAGTGGTCCCTATCCCATTAAATTCCCAGTTAATTCCTGGCACAGGGTGCCGGTGGAAAAGGGGCTTGTGTTACAAGTCGAGAGGACCCCAAAACCCAGCAGCAATTGATATGCATCACGTCAAATGGTTACCTAAGCAAAAGTTGCTTTTAATTATCTTTGAACATGAAAATAGAATCAAACTTTAACTTATCTCTATTGACTCACTTAACCCCTTTCTAATTCTGAGTGCACGTGTGTGTAATGTGTGTGCAAGTTCAGCAAAGTTCTTTGGTTCACAGTCTAATCTCACTGATGCAGGCAGTGCTTATACTGTGCACAGAAGTTAACATTAATAAAGTTCACCAGGCTTTGGTGCTTAACAGGCAAATGGTTACCACTCAGAAGGGTTCTTGTTGGTTTTCAGAGAGAGCGTTTTTCTTGTTCCAGGACATCCACAACTGATTCCTTTTTAATCAGCCACTCCAGTGTCTTGCTGATGAAACTTGCCCCCTTCAGGGTTCTCCAGATGATAACCTTTTTCTTTCAGATCACCACAGAGTTCCTTTCTTTTTCTCCTATTCCAAGGGAAACACCAGACAGCCAGTCCTCTCCTTTGACCAGGCCATCTTCCAAAGCTGCCAGCAGTCACTGTTGCACCTTCCTAACAAGTGAGGAGGTGTGAGTGTCCACAATAGGTCACTAGTTAAGTGAACTCCAAGGAACTTGGTGCTCTCCACTGTCTCCACTACAGAATTATTGATGTCTAGTCATCCCTAGTCCTCCTGAAGGCCACGATCATCTCCTTTGTTTTGTCCGCATTGAGACACAGGTTGTTACTCTTGCACCATTTCACGAGGTTTTCCACCTCTTTACAGTAGTGCAATTCATCGTTGTGGCTAATACTGTTGTGTCATCTGCAAACTTGACACCTGATAGATCTCCTACAAGTCGATTATTTTAGGTCTATAACTAAATTGCGAGACAAATTAAGAAAAATTGCTGGTGAGTTGAAAATGAAGAAAAAATTGAGTAAAACTAATGCTTTATTCATTGCAGTAATTTTCACAAGCCTGGGGAAACTCAGCAGGTCAAGGTTCAAATGTTCCTTTTATTGTCCTGTATATTAAAATTATAATACACAAGATATACTTCAACTTCTGTCTGCCACAAGACAAACAAAGAGTCACACGAGCATTGCCCGGCACCCCTAACAGCAGGAGAAAGAGAAGCAAAAGAGTCCCTTCAGAAACGCTGAGTCTGTGGATTTGCCTCTAGGGCTCCCGCAACCTCTGTAGTCATTGACTGTTCTTTTTCTCCCACTGAGGCTGCACAGCCCACTGAGTTCCTCCAGCAGATTGTGTTTAGCCAGCCGGATCATTATTTCAGGGAAATAACTACTGTGCAATAGTATCCATTCAAACCTGACCCGTGGGCTGTGCTGTGTGATGCTCAACTTTCCGTCTCGCTGCTGTAGGTATGAAGGACACAATCAGTTTTTTGGCAAGTAAATCGGAATCACATTTCAGATCCTGAATACGTTTTTTTTTGCCATTTCCGTAGAAACAATGTAAACAGAAACAGAATATGTTTATTGACAACAGGAGTAAATTATGACCTTGTATTGTACAATCCATTTGAGCAGTTTTGGCATTTTGTATGTTAATTATGATATGAAATCCTCACGTAAACATGACTAACTGTTCAGATTTTTCCATTAGAGCAAAGGCTTGAGCAGAAGGAAAACAGAAAGTGATTTGTGGCTCAGTATTACCAGATGATCAGAGCTCAGCTAGATTTTGCGTGGAAGGTCTTGTTCGACTGGTTGTCAGGTAGAAACAAAATATTGTTTGTAAATTTAACAGCAAGCTAAACTGACCAAGATAGTTTAGCGGTAGTGGATAAACTGAACATCTATCCAAATGTGTCATGCAGAAGTACATGTTTTGTGACCCTATTGAAACCGTGACCTAGAGGGAGTGATACGGGGGGAGGAGGGTACCTGTATGTAACTATGTAGGAATAAACACAGGACATGGTGGGAAAGCTGAGCAAAAGAGGGAGCATCTGAGGAAAGGGTCAAAAACCCTTTGTCAGGACTAGGAAAGTGGGAAATGTGAGGAGTGCCTCTAATAGTCCAAGGGTGCCCTGGTGATAAACTGCAAAACCAGCTAGTTGATAGGTTAATGTGAGGTTTTTGAGACAAAACCCACAAAGAAAGAAATGTAAAAGCTGAGAAATGCAGAGCTGTAGGGAATGGTCAGTGAAAAAAAAGGAACAGTTAATGTAACAGATGAAGTAGTTAATTTGTAGAAAGCCAGGGAGAGCAACATCGCACAATGGCTGAAAATAATTCAGGTCCACCTGGACCCAGCCTGCTGCTTGTTTCAGGTTAAGTCTTGTTCGAACAGCTGGGTGAAAATCTCCTATAAGCCAAATTTTATCGTTGAGGTCTTGTCGAACACCAGATTACTGATAACTTTTGAACCATATCATGAAGTTATAAATATGGCAGGAGATTCAAAAATTCAGCACTTTGTTTCCTGAGGACGATTAATGAATAAAAAAAAAATTGAGTCTTTCTTCCCTTACTTCCTAGCACTGCTGAGGTGTATGAGATGTGGCGACTGCATATTCTTTCTGTGATCTTGTGAATTTCCCCAGCCTGCTCCCATTTTCCTTCCACAACCCTCTGAGGTTGGTGGACCTCTGTAAATTACTCCTAATATACAGAGTAATTTTATGTATGCCGGGACAATTTGAAGGAGTGATGAGCATTGGAGAGAGAACAGGCTGCAGGGAATAGGAGGGGTGACGGGCATTGAAGACATTGCACTGAGAGCTGGTGTAGATGATGGACCAAGTGGTCACTTTCTTTGACACCATAAGTAATTCCCCTTTTCAATAAGCATCCACAACATTAACACTAGCAAATTCAAGTGAAGCAAAAGAAAATCAGGAATTAGTTGCACTGTGAGAGCCCTGTGAGCGCCCCTATGAAAAAGCCTTTACACCCATATTACTGTTTGCTCTTGAATGTAGCCTCCAGGCTCATTCTGCTTATGATGTAAGTAACTGTCTTTATGACTCTTTGACACAGTGAGTTCCAAACAATTGCCATCACTTCAACCCACCATCTGAGTCTTGCTGCTTTGGCCGTAACTTTAAATCTGTTACACCTTGCCGGTGAGCAGGGAAGCTGCTTCCTATCCAATTTATCTTTCAGCATCCCTGCGGAATGTCTTGCAGGACAATTCTTTTGTTGTTCTCCTGTCAAAGACGGCAAATCATTTCTCCAGCATTTTTATGTAAACTATAATGTGCCCATCACCATCAGTCTTTGCCTTTCCAAACACATGCAGTAATTTATCCATGATGATCATTCAGCTCGTGTGCCCTGGCTCGCCTCAGGTGCCCCCACCTTACCCCAACATTTTCAACCTTCTGCAGCTGTTTCAGGAGGAAGATTGAAGAAGCAGATGGCAAACCTTGGCCTCTGTCGGCCTTCTCATCCTGGTGTATGCTGGAATGCCCACGCACTGCCAGTCACTCACTCCACCACCCACACACAGCAGCAGTTAGTACAACTACAGGATGCACTGCAGCAACTCACCAAGACTTCTTAGACAGCACTTTCCAAACCCCTGATCTCTACCCATGAGAAGGTCAAGGGCAGCAAAGGAATGGAATCAGCCACACCTTCATAGCAACATTGTGGGATGGCCCACACCTTGAGGATTGCAGTGGTTTTGGAAGGCACCTTCTCCAGGGCAATTAGGGATGGACAATTAAACAGGGATGGCAAACCCACATCTCTTGAGTGCTGAAGGGAAAAAGATAAAGGTATAAAAGATAAAGGCTCCATTATTGTCATGTAATACTGCATTTACATGAAATTCTTTAACTTTGTCCACCGTAAGAAAGACAGAGAGTCGCCACTTTGTTCCGTGCCCTTCACAGTCTAAACAGACTACCCCATTGTTTGTGGGAGTTTGCTTTGCACAGAATTCATTGAGCAGTGTGAAGGAGCTATAGAAATACAGGCCTCACTTTTGGATAAAGACACCTGGAGACATTGGAGAATGGGAACAACGCACACAAGTGCTGTAAGAACTCAGCAGGTCATGCAGCGTCCATAGAAAGTGATAAGCAGTTGATTTGGGCCTGAGCCCTTCTTCAGGGATTCCATGGACAGCATTAAGTGGCCAACGTTGCTGATCCCAGATGAAGGGCTCAGGTTTGAAATGTCAGCAGTGTATTGTTCTCCAAAGAAAATACATGACCTGCTGGGTTCCACCAGCACATTTGGGTATGGTTCAAGCCTCACTTTTTCCTTGATCAGTTTAAGGAACAGTCCTCCAATTAGTAAGCTGTCATTAGATGGCCTGAATCGGCAGCAGAGATATTTGGCTATAGGTGCCCTGTTACTGTTCATGATGTTGACATGATTGTGCTTCAGCTCCAAGTGGATATCTGCCAGAAGCCGCCTCCAAACCGCTACCATTTTGATTTTGTGTTTTACTGAAGGTTTGCTGCAAAGCTCTAATGGAATTCCCTCTCTTACTTGGCTGAGAAGCCTTCAGTCTCTGCACGCAATCTCAACATCAAGCTGTAATGTCAGCTATGCTCTTTTGGAAGTGGTCCAAATTGTAAGTATAAGGGTGTGGGACAAACATCTGCATCAGATGAGAAAGACATCAAGGAGGACTCTGTACAAAAAGAGCAAGCAGCTTCAGAAAGCCCTTTATCTTGCTTCAAGTGATCTCTTAGATTGTTCCATGTTATTCTGCCTCCCTTCTGTTTTTAAACAGTGGAGATATAACCCCAAGCAGCTGCAGAGTACATCAACTTTTATGTGTCTGAGGGCAATTACATTTCCATTATAACATTAATTCCAGCTTAATCACACATGTAGACATTATCTTTTAAATATATAAACAGCAGTCATGATGTAATGATTAGAATTCCCATAAAGCCTCCTTCAGAACTTGAGTAATTCCTGTGTACACTGTCAAGCTCCTCCTCGTTCCTAAATCACTCACATTACCAAAAATTCTTGTAGATCTCGTCTTATTTTGTTTCTATTTGAATGATTTATTAATGCTTTCTTGAAGAGGATTAGCAATTGAACTCTTCAGCAAGAGCAGTCAAATCCAAAATCTCACATTACACATGTACTGTTGGCAGTTTTATTGTACCTCATATGTAGATGAGAGAATCATGTACAGTACATATTTGTTTCTTCCTTCTTTTACCCCCTCCCCCTCCACCGCATTCTCCCTTATCCCCCCCCCCCCGCCCCCCCCACCAAAGCTGAGGTGATAGGGCAGGGTTGACCAAACTTGCTTAATGCAAGAGCCCCATACAGAAAACTTTGGATATTTGAAAGCCACAAGACATTAAAAATATTACATTTCTGCTTTACTCTTGTGTACGCATTTGTTACAAAAAAATTATATAAATATTAAGAAATACATATCCATAATAATTATTCATTTATGTAGTTTTTAAACTACTAATTTGTATTAGTTTCAATAATCAAAATGTACTCAAGCTGAATAGTCAAATACTGGTCGTCGTGTAATAGTCAAATTTTGTGGACCAATTTTTAGGGTAAAATTTAGTGGGTTGACTATTACGTGCAAACTACTTTTGACCGCAGTAGGTACCTGTGTCATTCAGGGCATCAGGAGCTTGGATGGGAGGGCATCCTGGGCATCGAGAGTTTGGATGGGCAGGCGGCCTGGGCCTAGGCAAGTGCACCTGGTCACATGCAGCTCTTTGACGTATAATGTGCGGTCCATACGATTCCTGTCTTAGCCAACATATTTCCTTGAGCCGAACATTATACACCAAAGAGCCACATGCGCGGATTGGCCACCCTTTGATAGGGTGAGGGGAAAGCTCTGAATGGAGATGGAAGGGGATGGGGAGATGGAGGAAAGGAGACAGAGGGCTAGGGAAATAAAGAGGAAGAGATAGATAAAGAGAGTAAACGAGACAGACAGACAGGGGAGGTGCCTAACCAAAGCCGGACAAGTCAATGTTAATGCCATCTACTTTTCTGCTCGTACCTTGACGAAGGACTCAAGTCCAAAATGTTGGTTGTATACCTTTGCTTCCTATAGACACTGCGTGACCTGCTGAGTTTCTCCAGCACTTTTGTGTAGTCCTCTAATATGTGGCATTTTTACACTGAGAAAAGATTCTGACTGTCTATCCTATTTATCCATCTCATAATTTTATAAACTTCTATTAGGACTCCTTTCAGCCTCGAATACTGCAAAGAAGAAACCCAAACTCTCCCCATAGCTCATACCCTCTAATCTAGGGAGCATCCTCTTCCATCCCTTTTCCAAAGCTTCCACATCCTTCTTGTAATGAGGTGATTTGAAATGCACAAAGCACTCCAAGAGCTGGCCAGCCAACGTTTTGTACAGCTGCAATGTGATTTCCTGTACTAATTCTATTTCATATTTTCCCTCATTTCCCCAAATTCCACCACTCCCCTAAAAACTATGGACAATAATTTTTAAAAAAGGGCATCACGGTTAGCGCAGCCCTGCTACAATGGCAGCAACCTGGGTTCGAATCCCACGCTGTCTGTAAGGAGTTTGTACGTTCTCCCTGTGTCTGCGTGGGTTTCCTCCGGTGTTCCGGTTTCCTTCCACCCTTTAAAATGTATCTGGTTGTAGGCAAATTTGGGTATTTGGGCAGCATGGGGGTCATTAAAAATTTACAAAATCCAATAAGAATTTAAGAGGCTTGTCGATAGAGGCAAGAATATGAAGAGAACAGAGGGATAGTGTTGTGTGCATGTCTTTGAGATGTGGGAGGAAAGTGGATTGCCCAGCAGAAACGCACGTGGTCACAGAGGGCACCTGAAGTCAGGATTGATCCCAGGTCCTTGGTATATTGAGGGAGGGGGGCAGCTGTGCTACTGCTCATGAGCACTGAGTCCCTAGAATACATGAAATGAAGCTCCAGTGAAGTAGGAACACAACATAAAAAGCAATGGGAGAATTGATTCTTCAATGGTACCAAGACTTTGCATTAATTATTTTCCCAAAGTACTGTTTTTTATTGCATTGGAGCCATGCCATTGAGTGATTCTGTTTATTATGAATGATAACAACCCAGACCACATTGCCACACACAAAGTTACTATTGTTCGCCAAGGATTTATTTCCTTCCCATGACTGGCTTAACTTGGTGCTATGAGAAAAATAGATTGTTTTTAATCTTTCTGTCTTGTTACTAAGACAACCTCAGCTCATTCAGTCCAGCAATGTTAGCCACATGTTTGAATTGTGGCGCATCTGTCTTTTCATTAGAAATCACGCAAGGTAAATGACGAGGAAAGATGCCATGTGGCCCCTCGTGACTGCTGCGTCGAAGGTAGCAATGCAATGCAATCCCACCTTTCAACAATGTGCCTGTAGGCCATGGGTCTTTGAATGCAAACCCAAATGATTCCTGTGATGTTCACATGACCATGATTCCATCAATCTTGTCTCCACCTGGCCATATTGCTCACCGATTGTAATCAGCCACCTCTAATTTACTACATATATCAAGCAAAGTCAATATGTTCGAAAGGCAGCCAGTTCATCAATCTGATGCAAGTCTTGATATTGATCAACTTCAGGTCAGTGACCATAGCTTCTTTATCTATCCCTCTGCCTCCTTTCTGTTAGCTCTCCACTCCCTCCTCTTTATTCAGAGAGCTGACCCCTTCCCCTTTCACCTCAGCTTTTATCTCTTTAGCTCTCCCACCCATGACCTCTTGCCTGTTGGTCTGTGCTCCTCCCCCTGCCCCTTTCCACCTCCCCCTGCCTCTTTATTCAGGTGCTTGCCTGCTTTTTGCTCATCCCTTGGTGAGGGGCTCAGGCCCAAAACGTTGGTTCTATCCCTTTGCTCCTCATGGATATTGCATGACCTTCTGAGTTTCTCTGCCACTTTTGTGTATTAGACTACAATTACAGCATCTGCAGACTTTCCTGGAAATGCATTTAAGTAGTGGGAAGGGTTACAGGGTAGGTCGACTTTGCTAGTGCACTTCAGCATTCAGCTTCTACATTTTAAATTCTGCCAGTGTAAATAACGCATCATTTTTGCAGTTACATTTTGTGTATTCAGTTGAAAAAAAAGTTGAGAAGATTACCAACCAAATTAGATTTGGAGTTCTGCATCCACTTCTATTCTTGGAGATGGTGGAACAAATTTGCACTGTGAAATTTTGCACCACAGTGTGCCTTTAGGTTTTCTGTGTATGCAATGGTTGTCGAGCAGCAGTCAATTTATTTTGAAATGCCAAAAAATACTTTTTACCTGCGCAAGTGGTGATGGAGCATGGAGAGGATGCAGGGGAGAGGTGCTAACTGAGGGTACTTTAGATGACAATGACATAATCAAAGTGCATAAATATGCTTAAAACAGAAATGCTGGAGGAATCCAGGAGGTCACAGGAAGTAAAGAAATATAACCGATGTTTCGGTCCTGACTCTTTCTTCAAGTTATGAATAAAGAGCAGGCTGGTGGAGAAGGGAGGAAAGGGTGGGGGGTGGGGGGGGGGAGGGTGTGTAGGAGAACTGCCTTTCTGGTGACATGAGCAAAATGCCTGCCTGCTTCCTATGGACACTGAGAGAAAGCATTTTGGAATTTTTAACTACAGTCACAGCATCTGCAGACTATGTGTTTCATTTCTGAATTCACAACTTATATCCCTGGTCAACAGAACTTTGAGTTTAGGTCCATCTGCAACCAAGAGTAGGATCATCCTCATCTTTCATGACAGCTCTGTCCTATTCATCAGCACTCTTTCCTCCGTGTCAGAGGGTTGTAGGTTCAAATCCCACCCCAGAGTCTTTTTACACAGATATGACAGTGCAGTTCTGAGAGAAGGCTGCACTGTCGAGGTGCCGTCAGTGCCAAGGTGAACCTCAGCCTCAAGCAGCTCCAGGGCAAATGCTTAAAGCTCCTGGTACAACTGTCGAAGGTTAATACAATATCGTCAATCAGTATTGCTGGAAGATTGAATAATTTGGGAATTATTTTATCAGTGGGAGTTTGCTGTGTGCAGTTGGGTTTTGCTGACTCTACATTTTAACAGTGACAACATGAACAGTATTTCACAGGTTGAGAACACATTTTGTTATACAAATGTGAGAATTTTGATTGCAAAAACAGTCTTGAATATTGGAATACCATCACCACTGATGTGTTGAGTTAGTTCTCGAGTCACCCAGGATTTTGATCAAGTTCGTGTGACCATACCATTCGTTGTACTAACTCTGTTACCTTATAGATGAGGTAAGAGTCTAATTTGAACAAAGTAGATGTTACATAAAGAGGAGCAGAGATGGCTCCAGATCAAACTAAACTGTACTCTCAGTAAAAGGTAGCACTTGAGTGGATCGAAGGAAGTTGGATATCCAAACCAAGTCCTCCATTGCATATAAAAGAAGTGGTCACGTAGGTTTGCATTTCCAGTCTGGAAGGCTGGTGGCAAAGCTTTGCATACCAAACTGCATGAGTTTTTCATGCTCTGCTGGGACCAAGGAAAGCTGCCTCAGAACCTTCGTGATGCCATCATCATCACCCTGTACAAAAACAAAGGCGAGAAATCAGACTGCTCAAACTACAGGGGAATCACGCTGCTCTCCATTGCAGGTAAAATCTTCGCTAGGGTTCTCTTTAATAGACTAATACCTAGTGTCACCGAAAATGTCCTCCCAGAATCACAGTGTGGATTTCGCGCAAAGAGAGGAACTACTGACATGGTCTTTGCCCTCAGACAGCTCCAAGAAAAGTGCAGAGGACAAAACAAAGGACTCCACATCACCTTTGTTGACCTCACCAAAGCCTTCGACACTGAGAGCAGGAAAGGGCTTTGGCAAATACTAGAGCACCTCGGATGCCCCCCCCCCCCCCCAAGTTCCTCAACATGGTTATCCAACTGCACGAAAACCAACAAGGTCAGGTCAGATACAGCAATGAGCTTTCCGAACCCTTCTCCACTGACAACGGTGTGAAGGAAGGCTGCGTCCTCGCACCAACCCTCTTTACCATCTTCTTCAGCATGATGCTGAAACAAGCCGTGAAAGACCTCAACAATGAAGACGCTGTTTACATCCAGTACCGCACGGATGGCAGTCTCTTCAATCTGAGGCGCCTGCAAGCTCACACCAAGACACAAGAGCAACTTGTCCGGGAACTACTCTTTGCAGACGATGCCGTTTTAGTTGCCCATTCAGAGCCAGCTCTCCAGCGCATGACGTCCTGTTTTGCGGAAACTGCCAAAATGTTTGGCCTGGAAGTCAGCCTGAAGAAAACTGAGGTCCTCCATCAGCCAGCTCCCCACCATGACTACCAGCCCCCCCACATCTCCATCGGGCACACAGAACTCAAAACGGTCAACCAGTTTACCTACCTCGGCTGCACCATTTCATCTGATGCAAGGATCGACAAAGAGATAGACAACAGACTTGCCAAGGCAAATAGCGCCTTTGGAAGACTACACAAAAGAGTCTGGAAAAACAACCACCTGAAGAAACACACAAAGATCAGCGTGTACAGAGCCGTTGTCATACCCACGCTCCTGTTCGGCTCTGAATCATGGGTCCTCTACCGGCATCACCGACGGCTCCTAGAAACGCTTCCATCAGCGCTGTCTCCACTCCATCCTCAACATTCATTGGAGTGACTTCATCACCAACATCGAAGTACTCGAGCTGGCAGAGTCCGCAAGCATTGAATCCACGCTGCTGAAGACCCAACTGCGCTGGGTGGGTCACGTCTCAAGAATGGAGGACCATCGCCTTCCCAAGATCGTGTTCTATGGCGAGCTCTCCACTGGCCACCGAGACAGAGGTGCACCAAAGAAGAGGTACAAGGACTGCTTAAAGAAATCTCTTGGTGCCTGCCCCATTGACCACCGCCAGTGGGCTGATATTGCCTCCAACCGTGCATCTTGGTGCCTCACAGTTCGGCGGGCAGCAACCTCCTTTGAAGAAGACCGCAGAGCCCACCTCACTGACAAAAGACAAAGGAGGAAAAACCCAACACCCAATCCCAACCAACCAATTTTCTCTTGCAACCGTGCCTGCCTGTCCCGCATCGGACTTGTCAGTCACCAACAAGCCTGCAGCAGACATGGACTTACCCCTCCATAAATCTTCGTCTGCGAAGCCAAGCCAAAGAATTTAGACATGCAGACCCTTCCGCCCCGTGAGCGCATGTGCTCTAAATACCCCAATTTCCACCCATCCTGTACATTTTGAAGAGTGGGTGGAAACTGAAGCTCCCAGGGAAAACCCACGCAGACATGGGGACCGCATACAAAAACTTTACATGTAGCGCTGGATTTGAACCCGTTGTTGTTGGCACGTGCCATGCTGCCTTTATTTCATGATTCTACTTTCAGGTCAATTTGTTCATCAGAAGAGAATGCTTGCACAAGTGCACAGCAAGGCACTGATTTCTTGGAATGTTTAAAGCAGAAAGTGCTGATGGGAATTCCATCAGGGAACCAAATGGGTGAAAAATTGAGGTTTGGACGGGGAGCTGTTAAAGATCACGTGGATTGATGGTGTAACACAAGTTAAAACTCGTGAATCTTGAAGGTTGTTGGTGGAATATTACTTGGATTTTTAAAAATGAAATTAGTTGAATTCAGTTCACTGTTGCATAATGAAGCACCCCAGAACATTTTGTGTTAAAGATGTTATAAAAATGCACCTTGTTAACAGGTATTTGTGTTGTTACTTAACAGTTGACAGAAACAAGTTCAGCACTGAATCTCAGAGCTCTTGGAGTGGTGGAAGAGCAGAGATGGAGCTAATGAGCTCATCTATTCACTACAATTTGTTCTATTTTCCTGCATTTTCCCCAATAGCAGTGAAAATATCACCCCCCCCCCAAGTTCCTGTGTGATTCCCAACTGAAGACTCCTGTTTCTCTTTCCACCCTTTGCACTCTGAGTTGTAGATCACCAGCCTACGTTTCACTTATTACCCACCACTTCAAATCTGTGCCTCTGCTCTGTAAATTGTTCAAGTTTATTATTATCTGTCTGTATGTATACAAGTAGATGAAGCAGCATTTCTCCAGACCACGGTGCACACATAATATGCAGAAAATAATCACCTAATAACGGGCACAACTCCTCCCATTTATCCCATTATGTTCCTGACATGTCTTGTAGTCATAAAGCTTGGATATTGCCCTTCAGTCCACCGACAGTGCACGCATCAATCGCCCATTTACACAATATCGGCACCGATCCCATTTTATGCTCCCTACATTCCCCTGGATTCTACTACTCGCCTTTATACTGGAGGCAATTTACAGAGGCCAATTAACCCACCAACCCTTTAGGATGTAGGGGGAAAACAGAGGACCCTGAGGAATCTCCCGTGGGCAGAGGGAAAGCGTGCAAACTGCACACAGACTGGAGATCAAGACTGAACTCGTATCACCGGAGCTGTGAGGCAGCAGCCCAACTAATTATGTCACTGTGTAATGCATTTTCAAACAAGTTCTCTTCTTAGACCAAACAGGCCACCAAGGTTGATAATGGTAATGAGTTTCTTGTCATCTACATTGTACAATGTACATAGGCACTGAAATTGCTGCGGCCAAATTTTGCATTAAAAAAAAATCAATGGAACCCAATTCCATATTAAATATTTAATTGAATTAAAAAGACAAATGCACAAAAGATATAATAAATATTCTAATAAATTATCCTAGTGTATTAGAAAGTAAAGTGGTGTCAGAGCAGTACCTGATTAGTGTAGAGGAGGTTGAAGAGCTTGAACCTGGAGGATGTGGTCTTCAAGTTTTCTTACCTTCTGCCTGAAGGGAGCAGTGAGAAGAGGTTATGATCAAGGTGATAGGGGTCCTTTAAGATTTCTGCTGCCATCTTGAGGCAGCATCGCACATACATGCATTCAATGGATGGGAGGTCAGAGCTTGACATGGACCTGGCTCTGTTTGCTACATTCAGAAGCATTTTGCAATCTTTAAAGAATTTAGTAATAGTTTAATGAATGTTTGTAGGATTAGGGAATGTTAGTGATGAGAAGTTCAAAAACTGCACATCGTGGGATCTTGAGCATACAGCGAGAAGCTGGGGTGACTCGATAGGTCAAGTAGCATCCATGGAGAGAAATGGTCAGCCAACAATTTGGGTTGGAACCCTTTATTTAGATCTAAGAAGTGGTCAGTCCACATTTCGGGTCAGGACACATTTCAGGTCAGGACCTTTTATTGAGACATCAGTATTCCATAAGTGTCCTTTGGGTGATTCATTTTGCTTTACAGCTTATGAAATCACAGATGGAAATGTTTAGTTAACGACAAAACTGCTTTGCAATAATTCAATATGAAATCAGTGGCATGTTTTCAAATGCAGTTGGGCTCATCCACAGTTTTTAAATCATTTGTTGCTTCTTCAACATAGGTGCAATAAGTGTTTTGACTAAATTTTGAAAACTGCACTGAATTACTCAGGAGATTGCTGCAAGAAATGCCAAAGGTCATTTGCTCATGGCTTAGTTATCCTCTCTTGATGCTCAGACACCTCTGTGGTGGGAGGGTAGCAGGAAGGAGCCGATCGAATTCTGGGTTTAAAAGAATGGTTTGAAACCCTTGGTTGCTTTTGGTTGAGAAACAAAATTATTGACAAGGAAATGTGCCCTTGATAATGAGCTGTCAAATAATGTGTAGAATCTACAGTTTAAATGTCTAATTTATTGAAAAAGTGAAAAATAGAGAGTTATGGGTATGAGGTAGGGAAAGATGAGATTGTTGTGGAATAGGCTTGTGATGACCTGGGCTGTGACCTCTACCTTTTGCAGGGCTTTCCACTCAGGGGCATTGGTGTCCCCATACCAGTCTGTGATGCAGCCAGGTAGCACACTTACCACCACACATCTGTAGAAATTTGCCAGGGTTTCTGGTGTCCTACCAAACCTCTGCAAATTCCTGAGGAAGTAGAGGTGCTGATGTGCTTTCTTCACAGTGCCATTAGTGTGTTGGGTCCAGGAAAGATCCTCCGAGATAATGACTCCCAATAACTTAAATTTGTTCACATTCTCCACCTGTTATCCCCCCATTGTACGCCTCTGGTTTTCCCTTCCTGAAGTCCACAATCCGTTCCTTGGTTTTGGTGACAATTGAGTGGGAGGTTGATGTTGTTGCACCATTCACCCATTTTCAATCTCCCTCCTCTATGCTGAGTCATCACCTCTTTTTATACAACCTGCTACTGTGGTATCGTCAGCAAATTTGTATATGGTGCTGTTGTTGTACTGAGCCACACAATCGTAGATGTAAAGTGAGTAGAGCAGGGGGTTATGAACACAGCCCTGTAGAACTCTGATACTGACGGAGATTGTGGAGGAGATGTTCTTCCCATCCTCACTGATTGTGGTCGGGAGGTGAGGAAATCCATGATCTAATTACACAGTGAGGTATTGAGGCACAGGTCTTGGAGTTTGCTGATCAGTTTGGAAGGGATGATAGTGTTGAATATTGAACTGTTGTCAATAGAGAGCATCCTGATGTATGCATCTTTGCTGTCCACGTGTTCCAGGGCTTTGTGCAGAGCCAGTGAAATTACACCCGCCGTATACCGGTTGCTGCGGTAGGCAAATTGGAACTGATCCATGTCACCACTCATGCAGGAGATGATAAGCTTCAACATTAGCCTTTCAAAATATTTCATCAGTGTGGGTGTGAGTACCCTGGTCAATCCCCATGCTCTTCTAGGGCACTGGTACAACTGGGGCCTGCTTGAAACAGGTGGATACACACCCTGGTGAAGTGAGATGTTGAAGATATCTGTGAATACATTGGCAAGTTAGTCAGCACAGGCTTTCAGTAATTGGCCGAATACTCTGTCCATACTGGATGCTTTTCTCAGATTAATTCTCCCGAAGGCAGCCTGTACATCATCCTCGGACACGGACAGGAGAGGATCATTAGGGACGTGGTGGTGTGCTCTGGTGGTCTTCCTTGTTCTTGTGGTCAAATTGGATTTAGAAGGCATCGAGACCATCTGAGAGTGAGGCTTTGCCATTTCCTACTACATTGGATTTGTTTTTGTAGCAGTTTATGTCATTCAGGCCCTGCCACAGCTGTTGGAGATCCTTCGTTGTTTCCATTTTCGTCCAGAAACTCCATTTCTTCCAGCAGATGGCTTTCCATAGGTCGTGCCTGCTTCTTCTGTAGTGATCTAGATCTCCAGCTCTCAGCAGGGTCCGGATTTCAATGTTTGAAATTCCACGACAGTATTTCCTTCTCATTATAGCCTGGTGATTAGGTGAGAGCCAAGAATCAAGCTACCTTTGTGAAATTGCATCTTAGCAGCTGAGGAATTTTAAATTGAAATTATGAAATAAATCAAGAATAGAACCTTAGCATCCCAGATGGAGTAACAAGAGTTCCTTGTCATATACATGGGTACAATGTACAGTTGCAAAGAAACCCTTGCTTCCTGCAGCCCCTGCCCCTTGCATGCTGTGGCCCCTGCCCCTTGCATGTTGTGGCCCCTGCCCCTTGCTTGCTGCGGCCCCTGCCCATTGCTTGCTGCAGCCCATGCCCCATGCTTGCTGCGGCTCCTGCCCCTTGCTGCAGCCCCTGCCCCATGCTTGCTGCGGCTCCTGCCCCTTGCTGCAGCCCCTCCCCTTTGCTGCAGCCACTGATCCTTCCTTGCTGCTTCTCATAAATTATGAACAAAAGTGTCTCCAGCTCTAACACCACCCACCTCTTCCAGTCCACAAGACACAGGAATGGAATCAGGCCATTCAGTCCATTGAGCCTATCCTGCCATTCATCATGCATTTGAAACAAGCTCATTTAGAGCTCTCACCTACTTTGTGCAAGAACCCAGGATGCATTTTGCTCTGTTTGTATTTTAATCTTGTTGACAATGGTGAACTGAGAGCAGCCCATCCGCTAGAGCTGCTGCCTCAAGTCTCCAGTAACCTGGGTTCAATCCTGACTTCTTGCACACTTTCCCGTGATCATGTGGGCTTCCTCCCTTATCGCAAGCACAGTAAGTTAATTAGCAGATGAGTGGAGAGCGGAGGGGAATGTTGGGAGAATAATTTGGGACATGTGTCCATTTCATGTAAGCGGGTTATAGATTGGTGTGGATTAAGCCCCAGAGCCTCTTTTTGCGTTGTAAGATTCAATAGACCAGAATTAGGTCAACCAGCCATCAAGTGCACCCCACCATTTTATCATGGTTGATTTACTATTCTTTTCAATTCCATGCTCCTGCCTTTTCCCCATAACCCTTGATTCCCTTCCTAATCAAGAACCAACCTACCTCTGTTTTAAATATACCCAATAACTTGGCTTCGACAATTATCTGTAGCAACAAATTCTCTGGTTAAATAACTTCCTGCTCATCCCTGTTCTATTGTCCCTCTCCCACCATAGGGAACATCCTCTCTTTATGAACCTAAAAACACCTTGCTCTCATTCTGCTTTCTACCTTTGGACCGGTAGTGAAATTTTGCAGTCATCTTCACTGCATAGAAATTCTTATGAGTTCAATCTTGTGTGCAGTGTTATAATAGCGGTAATGAGGTCAGTGTTTAATGTACATTTATTGATGCCATCGATTTCTCCAGATTTTCAGACTGCAGCAGTGTCCAAACCATCAATAATCATTGCTAATTCACCATGAGATTGGCAGCAACCTCTCGTTGTGGCAAAACATAGAAATCTGTCAATTATGCCATGTCTTTGTGAAACACCTTCCCCAACAGAATCAACACAAATCAGTGAATTGACAAGAACATTTCTATCACAGTTGTTTCACAAGTTGAAGTATGTAGCCATTTTAATTGCTTAACAATCTCCTTATTCAGAGATTTTCAGAGATAATTATTTCAACAATCTGTATGTTTTACAAATAACATTTCATTTTTAAAAACTATTATCACCTTTATCTCAGAAATATCCTGGTCTCTACTTCAATACCACCATGTGCTAAAAATTACACTTTCATTTTTGGTTCCCTGTTTTCCAACCATAGAAAATAGCTGCTCACTCTGCCAGATAACACCACTGGATACCAGGACTTGTAGAGCGAGAACTGATGTCAGGAACTGTGATATTCATGCCGCAAAGATCACAAGATCCTGACAGGTAATTCCCCATGAAATTTAGCGCAGAAGGAATTGCCTTCTCACCGAATGCAAAATTTGAGACAGTGATTTTATAGCACATCTTTGCATTGATCTTCAGACTCTTCATAAACTTCCACGATATACAGCTGCATTGTCAGTGCGAGAGGCTGCTGGTCTCTTCCAAAGGGTTTCGAAGCAAATGATGATTCTATTAACTTGTGGCTCTGAAACAAACCAAATATCTTTGCTAATGTGCCAGCCACTGCCATCAGTCAATGAAAGGGTTCTTTGTGAATTTAATTGAAGCCTTATGAAATGAGTGGCGTAAAAGCTGTTCCCACACCTGCAAATTAATTGGAAATACTTAATTGAGCAGTGAGGCTTTTCATAACAAGTGCTTCCATTTTAACAATTTAACAAAAAAAATTGAAAGCAAGAAAAGTTTATTCAGTGGTAGTGTATTTTTTTTTTTGTTTAATTGTTGCTGCAAGAAGTATTTGAGGACCGGTTCCCACGTTTTAGATTGTAAGATTCATAGTTTGTCCAGAAGACAGGAAGCGACCAGTTCCTTCGCACGAAGTGTAAATCTCAAGGAGTAGTTCTTATTGGCATGGCGATAATTGGCAGGAAGAAAGGCAGGGAAATGGTAAAGAGGGCAAGATGGACAGAAACTGACCAATTCATCAAGCACCTGCACTCCGTCCCTGGGCCCAACCCGGGCCCAGCTGCTAATCATTTTAATTCCCTTCACCATTCCTGCACAAACATGTCTGTCTTTGGCCTCATCCATTATCAGAGAGAGGCCAAACATAAATTTGAGGAACAACACATAACATTCCTTCTGAACAATCTTAAACCCAACTGCATGAGCATTAGTTATTTTCTTCAGTTTGCAATGTCGGGAAAATCGCTGAAAGAATTAACATAATTACTGCCTGTGTTCGTTCACACTGGGTGCTTTTTTAGACTGCAAGTACCTGAGTACAACAGTCCTGGTGGGTGGGCGTCCAGTAGGGTGGATAACCGTCAACAAATTTTTCCAGTATGATTTTCACTGCAGGCTTCCTCCAAAAAGTTGTAGGGGTTCTGCAGGATAAATCATGGTGCAGGACTCAAAATTCCTGTACATTCCTTTTTAGACTGCCCGTGTAGCAGGAAAAATCTTTGATTGTGCCGTTACATGCCTACAGCCTAACAATCATAATTGATTATCTCACAGGTTCCACTGTTTCCATCAGTTCGAACTTCTGTTCTTACTCTTCTTTCTAATCTCATCTCCCCTCCCCCCCCCCCCCCCCCCCCCCAGCGAACCAACCATTAGATCAGAGAAGGGAAAAGGTGAGAGAAGAAGGTAGCTCTGGGACATGATCTTCAGTGGAAATTTGCGGCCTCGATCTTTATGGGGTTTGAAACGAGGTTTTGTTTGCTCCTATCTTCTTTGCAATATCCAGTGATGCTCAGAACTATTCCTTGATATGGGGAACGAACTGAGCTGGCTGAACACCGACTCCTATAATGCGGGGGGCGGGGGGGAATCTTAGACGTGGATGATTTACTTGGTACTTCTGGGTGAACGTACCTGTGAAAGGGGCACCCTCATCCTCACCGTTGACACCCTGGATCATTGTTCTTGAGTTGGGAATGGCCTTGGAGCCTCTTCCTCCTGCTGGTTGACTGCATGCCCGTCACCATTCGCAACCAGGTGTGTCACTCTTGCAGAACTCTGTGGTTGTGAGATCATCAATAGACAATAGACAATAGGAGCTGGAGTAGCCCCTTCGGCCCGTCGAGCCAGCACCGCATTTTACAGATCATGGCTGATCACTACCATCCTCTCACTCCCTCACAGGTCACTCAGTTCATGGCACTTAGCAACATCCAAACAATGGATAAATTAAAAGGAATGAGGAATCCTGTACAGATTTGTCTGGAGGATGAATGGAACCAAAATGAATTGCTTACATGCAAACTAGTCTCTGTTTTCCCACTTAAACTTCAAAATCACCTTTCTGAACAATATTGCTACCCGTGTCTGTTGGAGATTGTGCTCAAGTACTTTCTCTCACAGCTACCAGCATATGTTTCTGTGATAATAAATTATTTTCTTGTAAATATTATAGCCATGACCAGTATGTGCCAACCATTTATATGACATCACTGCTCTGGTGATAAACTAAATACAAGGGATTAGCACAAAAGGAATTGTATGATAGAATTTGTCATTTGATCTCAGGCTTGATTGAAAACATTTTTACACGTGTGGACCTGTGCTGTTAGTTTTGGACTTTCAGTAATTTTCTCAAGCATTTGTATAATATTTCTTGTGCTATAATGTAATAACTGGGGGTGGTCTCATCCCCTCTCCCACTCTGATCACTGAGAACTTCATCTGGTACAAGGAGTCAAGGCACAAAATTCATCAAAATCTTGGGGTTGGTCTTTAACTGAGATGAAGGGGTCACAGCTCAGTCTTTATCTGAGATGTAAGGTCACAGGCCAGTCTTTATCTGAGGTTAGAAAGTCACTGGTTCACTGACCTGAGATGGCAGGTCAGGGATTCTGTTCTAACGTGAAGTAGCAGGTCCTCTCATGATGTGTGTGTTCAGAGAGCATCTGCAATGAGAGATTCACAGGTTCGGGTGTGATCTAAGGTGGAAATTCACAGGTTGAGGCTGCACTTAGAGATCATTTTGGTCTTGTTGCCCCGCATCTAAGAAATGAGAATGAGCTTTTGGTTCCACCCTGCCTGTTATTCTGCAGCTGGGCTTGGAAGTAACTGTGCAACTGGTGCATGTTTACACTTGCCTCTGCTTCACAGACCAGTGCTCTGGAGATGGCCACTGCTTTCCATATTCAATGCAAGAGGTTTGCATTCTTGACAGGAACAAACTACTTAATTAATGACAACACTGAGGCCATATTGTCACCTGACATTCTATTGAGACTATTAGGCATGAATGATGGTCACTTTGAAAGAAGCTCCAGGGTGCATGAGCACCTGCAGAACTTGAGCAGGAAATTGGGGCCTTTGGGAGTCAATTGGAGCATGGAAAATGTTACTTCACTTCAACCCTCACATAAATCTTTCAAAGTGGAGGGGGAGATCAGTGAATCAAACACAAGAGATTTTGGATTTTCTTAAAAAATAGAGAGCACGAGAGCCAGGAGAAACTTTTTAGCAAATTGAACTGGCCTCCACGGTAGCTTTGTGTTCATTTCTGGTCCCTGCACTTTGAAAAAGATGTGAAGATTCCAGAGGGGTTTGAGTGTACTGGTTCCAGGCATGAGGAATTTAGCTGCCGTGTTTGACTGGAGAATATGGGATATTATTCTCTGGGAACCAAGGAAGATTGAGAGGAAATTTAAAAAAAACAACTTTATTTATTCGTTCAAAAAACAAATAATATTTGACATATACAACAATTAACCATAAACATGAACTTTTTTTATATATAGAAAAAAAAGAAAAAAAAAGAAAAGAAAACACTCTCCCCACCTCTTCAGCCAACTCTCCTATGGAGAGCCATAAAGAAAGAAAAAAGAAAGAATATTAAAGAAAAATTAAAAATACATATTAAGATCTAATCAATAAAAAATTGAAATGTTAATATTCTGAATATAACAACAACTTATTAATAAAAAAATTATAATTATCACACAAAACATACGTAATTTTTTCCATTATTAAACAATATTTCATCTCATTATGCCATCTATTAATATCAATCATATTTGTATCTTTCCACGTACTAGCAATACATTTTTTTCACTACGGATAAAGCTAAATATACAAAAGCAAGCTGAAACTTATCTAATCTCAAGCCTTTCAGAGGTTGTAAACTACCCAATAAAAATACTGTTGGATCTAGTTTTTTTCTTTGGCTTGGCTTCGCGGACGAAGATTTATTGAGGGGGTAAAAAGTCCACGTCAGCTGCAGGCTCGTTTGTGGCTGACAAGTCCGATGCTGGACAGGCAGACACGATTGCAGCGGTTGCAGGGGAAAATTGGTTGGTTGGGGTTGGGTGTTGGGTTTTTCCTCCTTTGCCTTTTGTCAGTGAGGTGGGCTCTGCGGTCTTCTTCAAAGGAGGTTGCTGCCCGCCAAACTGTGAGGCGCCAAGATGCACGGTTTGAGGCGTTATCAGCCCACTGGCGGTGGTCAATGTGGCAGGCACCAAGAGATTTCTTTAGGCAGTCCTTGTACCTTTTCTTTGGTGCACCTCTGTCACGGTGGCCAGTGGAGAGCTCGCCATATAACACGATCTTGGGAAGGCGATGGTCCTCCATTCTGGAGACGTGACCCATCCAGCGCAGCTGGATCTTCAGCAGCGTGGACTCGATGCTGTCGACCTCTGCCATCTCGAGTACTTCGACGTTAGGGGTGTAAGCGCTCCAATGGATGTTGAGGATGGAGCGGAGACAACGCTGGTGGAAGCGTTCTAGGAGCCGTAGGTGGTGCCGGTAGAGGACCCATGATTCGGAGCCGAACAGGAGTGTGGGTATGACAACGGCTCTGTATACGCTTATCTTTGTGAGGTTTTTCAGTTGGTTGTTTTTCCAGACTCTTTTGTGTAGTCTTCCAAAGGCGCTA
Organism: Narcine bancroftii; assembly: GCF_036971445.1. Classification (NCBI taxonomy): domain Eukaryota; kingdom Metazoa; phylum Chordata; class Chondrichthyes; order Torpediniformes; family Narcinidae; genus Narcine; species Narcine bancroftii. The sequence continues at coordinate 199,155,922 of NC_091469.1, read as the reverse complement.
TTTGCCTTGGCGAGTCTGTTGTCTATCTCATTGTCGATCCTTGCATCTGATGAAATGGTGCAGCCGAGATAGGTAAACTGGTTGACCGTTTTGAGTTTTGTGTGCCCGATGGAGATGTGGGGGGGCTGGTAGTCATGGTGGGGAGCTGGCTGATGGAGGACCTCAGTTTTCTTCAGGCTGACTTCCAGGCCAAACATTTTGGCAGTTTCCGCAAAGCAGGACGTCAAGCGCTGAAGAGCTGGCTCTGAATGGGCAACTAAAGCGGCATCATCTGCAAAGAGTAGTTCACGGACAAGTTTCTCTTGTGTCTTGGTGTGAGCTTGCAGGCGCCTCAGATTGAAGAGACTGCCTTCCGTGCGGTACCGGATGTAAACAGCGTCTTCATTGTTGGGGTCTTTCATGGCTTGGTTCAGCATCATGCTGAAGAAGATTGAAAAGAGGGTTGGTGCGAGAACACAGCCTTGCTTCACGCCATTGTTAATGGAGAAGGGTTCAGAGAGCTCATTGCTGTATCTGACCCGACCTTGTTGGTTTTCGTGCAGTTGGATAATCATGTTGAGGAACTTTGGGGGACATCCGATGCGCTCTAGTATTTGCCAAAGCCCTTTCCTGCTCACGGTGTCGAAGGCTTTGGTGAGGTCAACAAAGGTGATGTAGAGTCCTTTGTTTTGTTCTCTGCACTTTTCTTGGAGCTGTCTGAGGGCAAAGACCATGTCAGTGGTTCCTCTGTTTGCGCGAAAGCCGCACTGTGATTCTGGGAGAATATTCTCGGCGACACTAGGTATTATTCTATTTAGTAGAATCCTAGCGAAGATTTTGCCTGCAATGGAGAGCAACGTGATTCCCCTGTAGTTTGAGCAGTCTGATTTCTCGCCTTTGTTTTTGTACAGGGTGATGATGGTGGCATCACGAAGATCCTGAGGCAGTTTACCTTGGTCCCAACAAAGCTTGAAAAACTCATGCAGTTTGGCATGCAGAGCTTTGCCGCCAGCCTTCCAGACTTCTGGGGGGATTCCATCTATACCTGCTGCTTTGCCACTTTTCAGTTGTTCGATTGCCTTATATGTCTCATCCAGGGTGGGAACCTCATCCAGCTCTAGCCTTAGGGGCTGTTGAGGGAGCTGGAGCAGGGCGGAATCTTGGACTGAGCGGTTGGCACTGAAAAGAGATTGGAAGTGTTCTGACCATCGGTTGAGGATGGAGATCTTGTCGCTGAGGAGGACTTTGCCGTCTGAGCTGCGCAGCGGGCTTTGGACTTGGGGTGAGGGGCCGTACACAGCCTTTAGAGCCTCGTAGAAACCCCTGAAGTCGCCAATGTCCGCGCTGAGCTGGGTTCGTTTGGCGAGGCTAGTCCACCACTCATTTTGGATCTCCCGGAGTTTGCGCTGAAGATGGCTGCATGCGTGACGGAAGGCTTGTTTCTTCTCTGGACAGGACGGCTTTGTAAGGTGAGCCTGGTGGGCAGCTCGCTTCTTTGCCAGCAGCTCCTGGATTTCCTGGCTGTTTTCGTCAAACCAGTCCTTGTTTTTCCTGGAGGAGAAGCCCAGTACCTCTTCAGTGGATTGCAGTATGGTAGTCTTCAACTGATCCCAGAGGGTTTCAGGGGACGGGTCCGTGAGGCGGGTTGCAACGTCGAGCTTTGCTTTGAGGTTTTCCTGGAAGTTTCCTCTCGCTTCGTCTGACTGCAGGTTTCCAACATTGAACCTCTTTCTGGGGGCTTTATTGTTCCTGGGCTTTGGCTTGAAGTGAAGGTTGAGCTTGCAGCGAACCAGCCGGTGGTCAGTGTGGCATTCCGCGCTAGGCATGACCCTGGTGTGGAGCACATCTTGTTTGTCACTTTCTCACACCAGGATGTAGTCCAGGAGGTGCCAGTGTTTGGATCGGGGATGCATCCAGGTAGTCTTAAGGCTGTCCCTCTGCTGAAAAAGCGTGTTTGTAATGACAAGTCGCTGTTCTGCGCAGAGCTCCAACAGGAGGCGCCCATTGTCGTTGCACTTGCCGACGCCATGCTTGCCCAGGATTCCTGGCCAGGTTTCTGAGTCTTTGCCGACATGAGCGTTGAAGTCGCCCAGGATGACAACCTTGTCGGCTGTAGGGGTACGTTGGATGAGGTTGCGCAGGTCAGTGTAGAACTTGTTCTTTTCTGCTGGTTCCGCCTGGAGGGTTGGAGCATAGACACTGATGAGGGTGATGTGACGCTTGTTTTGAAGTGGGAGTCGCATGGACATGATTCGGTCCGAGAGGCCTGTCGGAAGGTTTTCGAGTTTGGAGGCAATGAAGCTCTTGACCATGAAGCCTACACCAGATAGGCGTCGTTCATCCGAAGGCTTGCCAGACCAGTAGAGTGTGTAGCCCGCGCCGCGTTCTTGGAGGCTGCCTACATCTGCCAGGCGGACTTCACTGAGAGCGGCTATGTCGATGTCAAGTCTGAGGAGTTCATGTGCAATGAGGGCAGACCGACGTTCAGGTCGGTGGCTGTCAGCCTTGTCTAGCATGGTTCTGATGTTCCAGCATGCTAGCTTGAGTTTGTGAGCATCTTTTGAGGGGGAGGACGTGGAGGGGGAGGACGTGGAGGGGGAGGACGTGGACCTGTCCTCGGGCCTGCGCAAAGGAGCTTTTAGGTGGAGTGCAGTGCGCGCAGTACTGGCCCCACCCTTTACACCCATGGTTCGTGTGCCGTGGCCAAGCAAGCTGGGACGTGGCAGCGAGGTCCTTGGGTCCTCGGGAGAGGGAGTGGGAGGCGGCGGCCCCAGTCCGGGCACAGGGAGAGCAGCAGCGGCCCCGGCCCCGGTCCGGGCGAAGGGTAGACGGCGACGGCCCCGATCCGGGCAGGAGCAAGGGGGAGACGGCGGCCCCGGCCTCGGTCGAGTGGGGCAGGCGAAGGCCCCGATCCGGGCAGAGAGTGGGAGGCGGCGGCCCCAATCCAGGCACAGGGTGAACTGCGGCGGCCTCGGCCCCGGTCCGGGCAGTATGGACCGACCTAGGAGGGGAGGCAGGCCCCTCCAGCCCGGGTAAGAAACCTGCATAGGAGAAGGCCACTCCTGTTGGATCTATACAGATATTCTAAAAACGATTGAATTTTCTTCCAAAAAGATTTTATATGTATACATGACCAAACAGCATGAAAAAAGTTCCAACCGTATCACTACATCTAAAACACAAATCTGATTCATTAAAACCATATATTTTTAATTTTTCAGTTGTCAAATACAATTGATGTAAAAAAATTGTAATTAATCATTGCATTACGTGCATTTATCGATCTAGTTACACTATCATAACAGATAATCTAACCAATCCTGTTGAGAGGAAATTCAATAGAGGTGGACAAGATCATGACCTCTTAAGAGAGGTTGAAAGGGGGCTAGCTGGTCCAACAGTTGAAGGTTCAAGGACTGATGATCAAAGATTGAAAGTGGTAGGCAAATGTTAGGGATTGGAGACAAGTTATTTTTTTGTGGAGATTCATAATGGTGGAAATTTAATTATTAGGCCTTCCAAAAGGGAAATTAAAATCAAAACCAGCAGATGGTGGAAGCCTGAAATAATAACAGAAAATGAAGGATAAAACTCAGCAGGCCAGGCAGTATCTATGGGGAGAGAAGTAAAGATAATTATTCAAGTTTCAAAAGGGAATTGGATGGGCAGGAAGGAAAATAATTTACAATGCCCTGGGAAAGGAAAGGGACTGATAGGATTGTTTGTCAATTGAATGATTTATTGTCAGGTGCACTGAGATACAATGAAAAATGTTGTTTTACGTGCTATCCAGGCAAGTCAACTCATTCATTAGTACAGCACATGATGTAATAATGAAACAGAAGAACAGGAACCAGAGTTACTGTAAGTCAAAGTGTCCAGGGAATCGACAAAGGCAAATATAAAGACAAAGGCAGGGTGTAGAGAAAAGCATTTTGAAACAGTGTAAGGACACAAGGAAAAGAGCTCCCAGAGATCTGAAAAGCCAAGTCACGAGCATCTGTTGTGCAATGATTTAGTCCTTCACTCTATGACTCCTCTTTGATTAATTGCAGTAATCTTTAAGGATTAGAAGGATGACTTGATTTTACCTTGTCAGTCATGCCAGAGGATCACATGCATTGTTGCCTCCCACCAAAATTACCTACATGCTCTTTGAAGCAAAAATATTTTCCTTAAAAGTTTAAAGAAATGCAATTTAAAAAAAAACCCAAGATAATCCTAATCGGGGTCCAAGAGTTTGCAATCTACCCGCTGCTATTCATACATAGTGAACATAGTCCAGTCAAATTCTAGTAAATGGGAAGGTTTAATCCCAAAGTGCAGAGGTGGTAAATCAGAGAGGCTTGCTGGGACTGATCACTCCAGGGAGATGAATCTTACAGTTTTCTGAGAGATTCCTTGTGCCAAAGTTGTCCACGCGCTTTTGCCATTACAGCATTCGGCTTATATCTGTGATATTGCCACTGTATTTTGAGATGAAGTACCTTCTAAAACTGAGTTTGTGTTTTATTCACTGGCAGCTTTGGAGAAATTTCCCACCTCATAATGGTTCCTGAACTGCCTGGCTAAAATATATGCCATGCTTTTATGTTTAGCTGTGGGTCAGTATAGCTGTTGTCAGTTTGTTTATTGTCTGTGTTTGCTTTCCTTTCCACGACGGATTAAGTGTGTTGATCAAAGCTCATTAGGCACAGCGGCTGTGGAAGCTGGGATCTGGAGAAAAACGACAACCTGCTGGAGGAACTCGTGGGGCAAGCAGCATCAGTGTGTGAAAGAAAATAACATGGTCATTTCAGAATGGAAACCTTCATGATGAATCTGATAGTTTTATGTCTTCAGCAGATTGCTTTTTTTTGCTCAAAACTCAATGTGCGCCGGAGGGTGCTCAACTCCTTGGTCAGGTTCTAGCAGATAGTTATAATTTGACCACTTGGTTGGACTGCCACTTGGAAAGGCTGATGCTGGTCACAAATCCACCCCCTGAGGGTGCATCATTTACACTGGTGAAGTTCTTGCAGTTCAAACCGGAACAATCTCACATCCGACCAAGAAATGCTAAGCGATTGCAATGCTTTGATCCACTTTGAGGCAAACTCTGCTTGACTTCACTCGGCAAGTGAAGGTGGTTAGATCTGTAAATGTTTCCAGGTTTCCCCTTGTGACTGCTGGTAGTGTTAAATAACCCAGGAGAGTGCGATACAGTGCGTTCTTTCATTGTAAGTTCCTTTCTTGCTGATTAATACTATTGCATTTCAACTGAATGAGGGCAACCCAATGAGAATGGCTTCACGTGTCAAAGTAACCCGATAGTCCCATTTCATTATGGAAGCAAGATATGTACAGACTTTTGGATTGCAAGGCAGTTAGAGCTTTTATTTTGTGGATGTTAAATGTGCGTTGTTCATTATAAGCATGGAAACTAGCTACACTCCTGGGACAAATCTTACACCAGAGATCTGAAATCTTCTCCCGTTCTTGAGGCAGGCGCTATTCAAACACGTCCACATGGTGCAACATTGCTAAGCAAAATCACTTCCACACCTGGTCTGCCACCATTGTGATGTCCTTCCATCTTGCTTCAGTCCTCTGCTATACAATGGGTGTCAACGCTGGAATGATAATAAAGTGAGCAGTTTCTTTGTAATTTCTGTCAAAGGGTCCAGCCTGGAACTCTCTGTGGATGCTGAATAACCTGCTAAGTTTGAATTGATTTGAGTTGGATGATGTGTTATTTACTCAGGTTTCATCCATCAATGCATTTTGAACCTGAAACTGTGCACATGACATGTCAAATCACTTAGCAATATAAAGTACTAGAGCGCATCGGATGTCCCCCAAAGTTCCTCAACATGATTATCCAACTGCACGAAAACCAACAAGGTCGGGTCAGATACAGCAATGAGCTCTCTGAACCCTTCTCCATTAACAATGGCGTGAAGCAAGGCTGTGTTCTCACACCAACCCTCTTTTCAATCTTCTTCAGCATGATGCTGAACCAAGCCATGAAAGACCCCAACAATGAAGACGCTGTTTACATCCGGTACCGCACGGATGGCAGTCTCTTCAATCTGAGGCGCCTGCAAGCTCACACCAAGACACAAGAGAAACTTGTCCGTGAACTACTCTTTGCAGATGATGCCGCTTTAGTTGCCCATTCAGAGCCAGCTCTTCAGCGCTTGACGTCCTGCTTTGCGGAAACTGCCAAAATGTTTGGCCTGGAAGTCAGCCTGAAGAAAACTGAGGTCCTCCATCAGCCAGCTCCCCACCATGACTACCAGCCCCCCCACATCTCCATCGGGCACACAAAACTCAAAACGGTCAACCAGTTTACCTATCTCGGCTGCACCATTTCATCAGATGCAAGGATCGACAATGAGATAGACAACAGACTTGCCAAGGCAAATAGCGCCTTTGGAAGACTACACAAAAGAGTCTGGAAAAACAACCAACTGAAAAACCTCACAAAGATAAGCGTATACAGAGCCGTTGTCATACCCACACTCCTGTTCGGCTCCGAATCATGGGTCCTCTACCGGCACCACCTACGGCTCCTAGAACGCTTCCACCAGCGTTGTCTCCGCTCCATCCTCAACATCCATTGGAGCGCTTACACCCCTAACGTCGAAGTACTTGAGATGGCAGAGGTCGACAGCATCGAGTCCACGCTGCTGAAGATCCAGCTGCGCTGGATGGGTCACGTCTCCAGAATGGAGGACCATCGCCTTCCCAAGATCGTGTTATATGGCGAGCTCTCCACTGGCCACCGTGACAGAGGTGCACCAAAGAAAAGGTACAAGGACTGCCTAAAGAAATCTCTTGGTGCCTGCCACATTGACCACCGCCAGTGGGCTGATAACGCCTCAAACCGTGCATCTTGGCGCCTCACAGTTTGGCGGGCAGCAACCTCCTTTGAAGAAGACCGCAGAGCCCACCTCACTGACAAAAGGCAAAGGAGGAAAAACCCAACACCCAACCCCAACCAACCAATTTTCCCTTGCAACCGCTGCAATCGTGTCTGCCTGTCCCGCATCGGACTTGTCAGCCACAAACGAGCCTGCAGCTGACGTGGACTTTTTACCCCCTCCATAAATCTTCGTTCGCGAAGCCAAGCCAAAGAAAAATAAAGTACAGTAAAGCCCCTGGTATCTAGCATCTATGGGGATTGATTGATGCTAGAGAAGTGTGTTTTCCGGTTGCTTGAGACTTACTCTTATAATGCCTAATACACCTGCATTAAGAATAAATCGTTTCAAAGACAAAAATACTATAGTCTACTTGCACTCAACAAACTTCACTTGCATGAATATATAAACTTTAAAGCATTTTTCTTCATTTTTTAGTCACATTCTTTCAAAACATTTAACTGTCACTGCATCCGCAGGTTCCTCCCCCTCCATGGAGCTGCCAGAAAGACGAACAATAACATTATAGATAATTAATCCCTCCCTCCCCAAGTTTACAGATAAAGCCTCTGACCGGGTGACTCTTACTAAGCAGGGATAAAGAGATACTTTAAGAGAGTCACACCAACGTGAAGAGGCATCAACTTCATCCTGGATTTAAAACAAACACAACCTTATTCAAACATTTGCTACCAGCAAAGCACGACCAAGGTACTTTACTGGCTGAATATTTGCTCCCTTCTTCACCAAAGGTTTATGTGTTACTCCAGAGAACATTTACATTCACAATTTTGTTTTTATCTATTATTTTATTCTTATTTATTTTAATTTTTCTAATGTATTTTCTTCTTTTATTTGCCAGTTGCTTGAGGCTGCTGGTTGCTTGGATACCAGGGGTTTTACTGAGTCATTTGCTTACTTAGATCCTACTCTATTCGTCTCACGGTGTCGACTTTTTGGAGGCTGCGAAGGAAATCAACCATACCTGTTTCACATGAGGCTCCTGGGAGCTTTGAAAATGTGGTTTCTGCTACTTTCCATGTAACACAGCCTAGTCATTGAGTAGAGTAAGAACTGACATGCAAAGAGCTGAGAAACCTGGAAAAAGTAGTTGAAAATACTTAATAGAATATATTTTCCACCCTCTATTCTATGCATTATTATGCCAAAGATGGATATTCCTAACCATTTACCCATTTCAGAATATTTGATCTTCCATGTGCTATCTATTGGTTTTGGGTAAATTCAGTGAACAGTGTGTGATTGATCCAGCTGTGCATCTGAGTAAAACCTTCCTCCACCATTAGTGCTGTGTGCATTTGCCTTCGACTCTGAAAAGCTGATTATTGTTTGACTGGAAGGTCCAAGGAGCATTGTAATTTCTGACCTAGATAAAGACCCACCTTTACCACAGGTGCATGGAAGCCCACTAAACATGTCCTTGAAGATGGTGATGAGCAGCTATCATGAACTGCCGAAGATTGAGTGGTGAAGGTGTGTTGTTCGGTCGGTAGTTCAAGGATTTAAATCCAGTGACAATGAAGGAACAATCATATATTTATGCCTACTGCATCATTGTGAGGTATGGTAGCTGCAAAGCATCGGACTGGATGTCAATGCAGAGGATTATCAAAATGGCCGAGAAGATCACTGGGGTCTCCCTTTCATCCATTGAAGACATTTAACAGGAGCACTGATTAATACAGTTGATCCATTACACAGTATCTTTTACCCACTACCATCAGGAAGGAGGTACAGGAGCATCAAAATCATGACTGCCAGGGTGGGAAATATCTTGTTCCTGCAGGATGAACAGTATGCTGTAGCCAAGTAAACCACACAAAATATTTATATACATTTATTTTAAATTATATCTTTATGTATATATGTGATTATTATGTGGTGGGATATGTGTGCACCATGGTCTGGAGAAACACAGTTTGGTTTGGTTGTCAGATGATAATCAACTTGAAAATCCCTGCCTTCCGGCGGCCCTTGCCTTTTCAGACGGTACAAGTTGTAGGTTTGAGAGGCGCCAGTGAAGAAACCTTGAAATACAGTGGACCAGTTATTGAATGACTGGCAAAATCAAAGAATTGAGGCACAGTTCTCTCAGTTAGTTGATTCTTGATATGATTCAATAAGAGAGTCTGTTGTCATATACGTAAGTAAAATGTACAGATGTTCCAAAATGTTTACTTGCTGCAGCTGTACAGATACACAAGATACACCATTAAATTACCATAATGCACTATATGACAGAAAAGATAATAAAAAGAATAGATAAACAATTCTTAACAATGATAAATAAAAGTCAGTAATAATAATTAATAAATGATAGAAGCATTCTAATGTGATGGCAGTCATTTGGAAGTCACACCTGATTATGCGATGCATGGGATTGGTTACTGAGCCTTGTGATTGAATTTGGATTCAGCCCATGAGGTGTTTTAGGAAGTAAGGTTTATGATGAATAAAAAGGTATTGCACCTTTGGTGCATAGATTGCTGTCACCAACATACTACTTTGCACGTAAGAGGTTGATGGATCCAGTGGGCAAGAGAGTCTGGTTGGCAGCCAGAATGGGAGTGGTTGGTTGTTTATCAATCCTTCTCACCTGAGGATGTCTTGGTGTGGGGCAGCAACTGTAGGAAGGAAGCAGCCTTTCCAGCTTGCCTTGAATGAAGAGCATTGGTCATCTTGATGAATTTATCATTGCTCCTTGGATCAATATGCCTGTGCACTAGTTTGGCCAATGTTACACAGACCACTGTGTCTGTCCCTCATTTTATCCACTTTTGGTGGATATAGGTTATAAAAAAGAAAACACACTGAAACATGAGAGTGTTGGACTGGATCGTGAATTGTTATACAGGTTGGATTTCCAACAACACTGAGCCTTCTGCCTGCTGATCACAGAAGCCTCACTTTCATGGCTAGTAATTTCATTTTAAAGCATTTATGCCATTGCAAGTTTTTTTGCAAGGCAGGGGATTATCCACTTTTTCTCTTTGCAGTGTCCTCCTGCTGATTACGGTTTAATCAAATTCATTCATCTGTAACCAATTGCTGATGGTTGTGTCCTTATATTTTTCAGCATGTAGCCAAATGCAGGAGCTCAGGCTGTGGTGAATTAACCTACAAACCCTGTATGTTTTTGAAGGGTGGGAAAAAAGCCACGCAGTCATGGGGAGAATATACCAATTCACTAAGGACAGTGCCAGCTTTGAACCTGGGTCTCTGATGTTGTAATAACATTGTGCTAACTGCTACACTAACTGTACCTCCCAGAATGACCTGACATTGTGCATTTTACTAAAAACGCACCAAAATGGTGGAGGAATTCAGCTGGTCTTTTCAGCGTCCATAAAAAGCAAAGATATATTGTCGACGTTTCGGGCCTGAGGCCTTCTTCAAGGAATAAGCAGAATGAGCTAGAAGCAGGAAATCTCAGAATGTCTCCGAATTCAGACACTGCCGGCTGGGGATGGAATCCAGACCAACAGAAGGTGTTAATTGGATATGATAAGGGGAGAAGTGAAAATTGATCATGTCCGTGTGAAAGGATACAGGGAATAAGGGATGGGAGAGACAGAGCTGGGGGAGGGGGGGGAGGCGATGGGGGAAAAAGTGAAGGGCGGGGGGTGGGTGGAAAGGTTCTTTAATGAAAGCCAGAGAAGTCAATATTAATGCCATCCAGTTGAAGGAAAATGAGGTGCTGTTTCTTCAATTTGCAGGTGATCTCAGTCTGGCAGTGCGCAGACTGAGAGATGGCTTTGTGGAGCACTTTGGTTTTGCCAACTGCAATAGTATGGATCTCCCAGTTGCCCCCCATTTCATTCCCTTGCTGACACGTCTGTCTGTAGTTTTGTGTACTACCAGACTGAGATCATCTGCAAATTGGAGAAACAGCATCTCATCTTCTGTCTGGGCACCCTCCACCGGATGGCATGAACTTGGACTTCTCTGGCTTTCGTTAAACAACCTCCCTTCCCCCCCCCCCACCCCCCACAACACTTCTTCCCCCAGCTCTGTCTTTCACATCCCTGATTCCTTGTATCCTTTCGCACAGACATGATAATTTTTCACCTCCCCTTTTATCATGCCCAGTTAACACCTTCTGTTGGCCTGGATTCCTCCCCCAGCTGGCATTGTCCAAATTTGGAGACTTTCTGAGATTTCCTGCTTCTGGCTCATTCGGTTTATTCCTCAAAGAAGGGATCAGGCCCAAAACGTGGGCAATATATCTTTGCTTTTTATGGACGCTGAAAAGCTGGCTGAGTTCCTCCAGGATTCTGGTGTGTTTTTTTACTACAATCATAGTGTCTGCAGACTTGAACCTGCTGTCACCTAATTGAGTCACAGACTCGTACAACATGGAAACAGGCCATTCGGCCCAAGACAACTGCATAATTATGCACCAACTTACACAAGTCGTTTAAGTCTATGGTCACATGTGCCGAAGTTTAGTGAAGACATTCATTTTGTGTGCTGTCAAGTCAACCAGTACACAGGTACAGCAAATAAATCACATAGTACAGAGTTATGCAGAAATGTCAGTTAGAGTGGAGCAAGGGCAATGTGATTTAATTAAAGTGAAATACGTTCAGTCTTCTAGCCGTAGGAAAAGAACTGTGCTTGAATCTGGCCCTGCATAATAACCCACATCCCTATCACCTCACCTGCCAAGATCTACCTCTTAGCTGGGAAGTAGTCTTAGACTGGCCAACACTTTCCCATCTGGACTGGGCTCTATTACTTAAAGCTTTTTCAGCTTGATCTATTACTGTCTGGCTGTAGCATCACCTTCCTGAGAAACCTGCATTGTACTCCGGCTGGATCCCACTACCGGGAACAACGGTGGACTGTCACCTCTGAATGAAGCAGCACAAGTACATAAAGCAGGATTGTTCTGTATTTGCATCCGGAAGGTCCTTTGATGCTGTCTATAATCCAGTCTTTATTGGCTTCACAGCTGCGTGTAGGCATTGCTGTTTCAAAGTGAAGTGTTTAAGGAGTCAGCCTCCTGATGCAGTTTACATTTAAGATTACTTGGAAGGCATTCATTTTTATCCCCCTAAGATTTTATTCTTGTCTGTTTATGTAATCCCTGAAATACACATTCAAAACGAATAGTTACAGAGGTTAGTAGCTGGTCAGGAAAATACTATGGGACCTCAATGTTGAAAACAGTTTTTCTCAATATAACTTTTCGGTTGTCAGGCTGAAGAGTTCAAAGATGAAGCACTCCAATTTAGTGAACTAGCAGGGTGTAGCTTAAGCCAATGTTTAGTTTAATGGTGAAATTTCGCCTAGAGCAGAGGATTAGCTGGTTATCTCGATGTTTGAAAGCATTTGAGGAGCACAAAGATGAATTTTCACCATGGCTAAGGACGCACACTTCAGTGTAATGGAGTAGCATTTAACCCTGGGAGAAAACTAATTCATTTGCACTATTTATAATGTGAGATTCAGGCCAGATTTTTCCTGGCCAAGCTTGTGCATTTCCCAATGCCGAATATGCCAAATTATTCATTCTAATGTCACACTGATACCAAGATTTTCCACTGGTGTAATTTAGATGTGGACACAACTTCAGCCTTCCAAATGAATTCTACTTTTTGAGCAACTTGTTTATTAAATTATAGCCAATTTAAAAAAAATCACATCAACTTTTAAACAAGTTGGAAGAAGCAATTATCTTCAGTGATGCTTTTTCTCTGCTGGATTATGGTTTCTATAAGTCACTTTCAATTGTGCTGCCTCCAAGAGCTCCTTAGATTTTGACAGCTAGCTTTAACGTAAGTGAGGCATGCACAAAATAAGTTGCATTCTGTCATATCCTTTAAGCCTAAAGTCCCAAAGCAACGAGGTAGCTTGGAAACATTGCAACAGTTGTAATGCAAGTAACATAACAGCTAATTTGAACACAGCGATCTGTTGGTATCTCACCAGATGACCCCTTTTGGTCTCTGAGGTTGATGGATAACTTTTGGCTTGAACTTTGGGGAACTTAGGTTTTGTTAAAGGTATCAACGTGCAGTTCAGCACGTGTACACCACGGTGCTCCTGTATCAGATGGGGGTTTTATGCTCTGACTTCTGTATTGGGACTTGAACCCAGAATCTCCTGACTCTGAGACATCACCAATCCCACGTGATTGGCAACTTTGTTTCCCCAACTGGTGCCACATGATCACCAAGCATCTGCTCTCCTTGGTCAAGGCCAAGTTCTCAAACCCTTGCAATAATCAGCAATGAGCTATCAGCAAATGTTATCCTGGTCCTTTACAGAATCAACAATATCAACAATCCTCTTCTGAAAGTTCCTCAGTCTTGAACTTGCACATGTGCATTTGGGACTTTCTGCTGTCTGCACTTCTCTCAATCACATCTTGCAATGAAGGCCAACTAGACTCTCAAGAGTTACCATGGTTTCAGTTTGCATGTGGCTCCATTCTGTGGTTTTAATGAACTTTCTTCTGCATTCATCCTGTTGCACAACAGCTTCCACTGAATGAGAGGGGGGCATGTTCTTTAATTGCATTTTAGTTCAGAAACTTGACACCAATTGCGTAGGTTGACTTGTACGACTTGAGAGCTTATAACAGCAAGGTTACAGTGCCAGTGACCTGGGTTAGAATCTGGTGCTATTTGTAAAGAGTTTGTATGTTCTTTGTGTCCCTGTGTGCGTTTCCTCTAGAAACTCCAGTTTCCCTCCCACCCTTCAAAAACATATGAATATGTAGGTCAATTAGGTGCAAATGGGGCAGTGTAGGCTCATGGGCCAAAGGGCCTGTTACAGGGCTGTCTGTCTATTTGCTTAAATTCAAAATTTAAACTTCAGCACAGCATCTGACTCTGATTCTTATGCCATATAGAGTCGTACAACTTTGAAACAGACTCTTCAACCACCACATCCATCCTGACCTTGTGCCTTTCTATCCTAACCCCACTTACCTGCATTCATTTTGTATCCCTCTGCAGTGAATTGAGATTCACTAGTGATGGGTTGTGCAGATGGCTGGCTCCTTCCCGCAGGCTCCGCCCCCATCTACCATATATCACCCAGGTTTCTCGCCTAAGACCCTTGTAAGACCCTACCCTTTGTTATAAGCTAATAAAAGCACGTGTTCTCCCTCCATTTGAGAGCTTTTATTTGAGCTCCACCCTCTCACCCTTGCTGATTGAAGTACCTGTTAAGATGCCTCTTAAAGGTGGTTGCTATTCCTGCTTCCACCACCATCTCTGGCAGCTCATTCTAGATGCCATCTACCCTTTGTGTGGAAACATCTGCCTCTCAGATCCCCTTTTAATTTCCTCCTCTCACTTTAAACCTATGCCCTCTTAGTAACAGACTCCAGCTATCAACACTATCCCATAATTTATATTCTCTCTCATGTTACATTTGCTCCAGGGGGGAAAAATACCCAGCTGGTCTGCCCTCTCCTGATAATTAATCCGGGTAACATCGTTGTGAGTTCTGTCCTCAATATCATCCCTGATTCAACCCAGAGAGACTTTGCTATATTGGAGTAAGGACATAGCGCAGAGAATAGAAAACGTCATGAGAAACTCAGAAACGAATTGCTTTTGCCTAGCATGTGCACACGTGCGTTTTGAACAGAATTTGAGCCTAATATGGCTTGCATTCTGTCAACCGTCTCCCCCTCACCTCCCCCAGGTGATTAGGCTGGACAAAATCTCAAGACCAGGTGATCGTGGTAGGTCCAACCCATCATCCACACTCACATGGACCAAGGTCCACCTGTTCCACTCCCTCAAGAGGTCTCATCAGCAGGTGTCATAGAGCATGCATCCTGTCTAGGGAATATCCCTGATGGACGTTAACTGGAGTTAATTTTGGGGAAAATAAGTTTGCTTCGAAACTGTCCATCACCTTCCGTGGATGTTGCCTGATCCGTTGAGTTCCTCCAGGACTTTGTGAGTTGCTTCAAGGAATTTAATGCTTCACTCCCACATGTTTAAAAAACTAATGAAATTGAAGTAACTGATTTAATGTTGAAAAACCCTCAAAACCAGGTTAAGACATTGAAGTAACTAGTATGCTAAGACTGTATGTAAATACAGTTATGATTTGTTCTTGTCTGTTGTTTTGGGGTTGCACGGTTAATACAGTCATCTGGATTCAAATCCACCATTGTCTGTCAGGAGTTTGTACCCTCTCCCTGAGTCAGCATGGGCTTCCTCCAGTCTCTCCGGTTTCCTCCCATGTTCTAAAAGCACACAGGTTAATGGGTCACTTGGGTGTATTTGGGTGGCACAGGCTTGTGGACCAGAAGTTGCCTGTTACTGTGCTGTATCTTTAAAATTAAATGGATTCATCTTGATTGAAGTCAATAGGACCTGCAACCTGTGCCAGGTCTGACCTCGTGCAGGATCCTAGTGACTTTCCCAATGCACGTGAGAGAGTCTGAATCTGCACCTAATCAGAAACATAAAATCCAAAGAGCATGATAGATCCCTTAATGCTGCTCTCAATAGGGGAATAAATAATCTGTCCTCTGTTAGAATGGGGGGAAAAAAGAATTTAAACAATGAACTTGAAATCAGGGGCACAATATAAAAATTTCCAATCTATTTAATTTTGGGGTATTTAAAAATCAGTGTGAACTTTCAGCTCCAAATGAATTTGAAATTGAGTTCAATTAAATAGTAACATTCTGCATTGTTTTCTATATTATCTTAAACTTAAGTTATGTTTTGTATTGAGAAGGGAAGATCAAGAAAGGGCATCTTACTGGTCTTGACAAGACGACTGATTTTCAGTTAGTATTTACTATGAGGGCCTCACTTGTAAGTTTGAGCTGTAATGAATTCAACAGAATCTGGCTCTAGACCCTGGGCAGGTAGCGAACTCTTCACTTGCGATGCTTTGAGATAGAGCCCATTTCCTCTCAGCGATCACAACAGGAAAATTTATGTTGCAGTATCTCGCCTGTCTGTCTCTTTATTTTCAAGAAGGGGGAGAATGTGCAAAATGATCCTTCAACAAAAATAATAATTTCTTTCACAGCCGCCTGCCCTTCCAAATGCTACGTGGATTTGTAACTTTGCTGGCTGCTTCACCTGACCTAATTGCATGCAGCTGCCTAATGATTACTTCACATCTGGATAAGCTTGCAAGAAGAAAACTGGCCCAGGTTAAATTGCAAGAAGAAAACTGGCCCAGGTTAAAATAACCGAACAGAATATAAACCTACAACATTCTCACCTTCTGACAGTACACCATTAGTGCCATGGGGTGAGAAACCAGAAGGGGAAAATCTGGAAATCCTTGCTTATCTGTGGCACTTCAACACTGACAAAGCTCTTTCCAATCAGCTTATCTTAGAATTCAAGGAATGCGAAACCCAGTCTTTGGGATGGACAGCATAGTTCTTCCAAAACAAACACGCTTTTCATTTTAAATTCTCTGCAAGGATACTTGGAGGGAAAGGATTAGTCTTGTGCGTCGTACTGACCATAGAGTGATAAATTATTCTGACGAGTGCAGTTATTTTTTCCAAAAGGTGGATGTTTTCATTTTTAACCTCAGTGGAAACTTGAATCAAACCAGGGTGAAAAATGAAAAGATGTGTTTTTTTTGAAAAATCTCTACCATGGTGAAGTCTGTGAGAATTATTTCTGCAGACAATTGAGAGTGTGGAGATTGGCACTTTAGTTACCTTTGAATTGAAGTTGAACAAGCACTGGAGGTAAACTGTGGAGACCCAGATGTGCCAACATGGGATGAAGAGACCCAATGGGCTGTTTCTGTGCCACAGTTATAAAATCTCCCTGCTTCATAACTGGTGACACTGAAGCAGATCTGAGATGTTCAGTCTTTCAATTCGATGTTTGTCTTATAGCATGCATCCTTTCGTGATATAAAGCCAATTACTGATTTCCCTCTTGAATCCAGGTTGCTTTTTGTAAAATCTTACCAATTTTGCTTATTCCCATCTACCATCCTTGTCTCAAATTTCTGCCTCTATGCTGCTTAATTTTTTTTTGTGAGGTACAAAATCTCTTTTCTTCACTGCTGGTCATTCTGATGCAGCAAACAATATTTGGATGGGTTTTTTCCCCAGAGGAAAAACCACTCCAGTATATGTAGAGGAGGGATGTGTGGTAGTTCTCCTACTGCAACATCTGTGAAGATGCTTGTATCTGTGAATGTTATGATTTCTCATTTGCTATATGGATCTATTAGTATATATATATATATATGTTTGCTTGTCCACATCAATCATTCTCAACCAATTGTCAGATTTTTTAACCTCTCTCCTATACTCACTCATGTTTCCCCAATCTTGCCTTCACTCTTTTGTTCTTGTTCTCGCCCATTCATTTGCATACTGTAGTGCAACCACTGTCTTTCTTTTCTTTGGCTTGGCTTCGCGGACGAAGATTTATGGAGGGGGTAAAAAAGTCCACGTCAGCTGCAGGCTCGTTTGTGGCTGACCAGTCCGATGCGGGACAGGCAGACACGATTGCAGCGGTTGCAAGGGAAAATTGGTTGGTTGGGGTTGGGTGTTGGGTTTTTCCTCCTTTGCCTTTTGTCAGTGAGGTGGTATGTATGTATTGTATGAGCCAGCCTGCTCCTGATCCTCTGACTCCTCCCTTCTGGAAACACCTATAAAGCCTGGTATGGCCAAACTCCTCCCTCAGTACCTGCCTTGGAACCAGGCCAGCAGCATGTCAGATGTGTTGATAACTTAAGGTGATTAAAACCTATTAATCACAACTTTGTCTAAATAGAGCGACACATACTCTATCACGCTCTTTGTTTTCTTTCTTTTGTCTCCTCTCACACTCTCTCCTGCTCTCATTTAGTTTTCATTCTCTCTCATTCTCTTTCTTGCTCTCTGTCATGTTGACCTTTGTCATGTTGACCTTTGTCATGTTGACTTTTGTCATGTTGACCTTTGTGGAATTTTTCACACCCTCTCTCTCTCCATCTTCTACACTCTTTTATATTTGCTTTCTCTCGCTCTTTGTTCCACATGTTGTTACTTTGATGCTTAGTTCCCAGTTCAGGAACTTAGAAAAGAGCTAAATCTGATATTCTTGCTCCTTGTGTGGATAAGAGTGGCGGTTGTAGAAAGGATGACCAACCTGACCATGACCCTACGGTTCAGGAAGCCATTCAAGAGGATGGAAGAAATCAGAAATGTTGGAATTGGGGATAGATTAGTTAGGGGGCTAGACAAAGTTCTCAGTCGCAGAGATAGAGCATCCCAAAGGCTGTGTGGCCTGCCATGTACCCAGGTTCATGACATCTGGTTTTCAGAGGAATTTTCAGTGGGAGAGGAAAGATTCAGTTGTCGTTGTCCAAATGGGTACCAATGACATAGGTAGAACCGGTAAAGGAATGGTGTGGGAGAAGTGGGTTCCAATTCATGGGCAACTGACACCAGTATCGGGGAAGGACGGAACTGTTCTAAGGAGACGGGCTCCATCTGAACCATGATGGGACCTGCATCCTGGTGAATCACATAACTAGGATTCTGCACAGGACTTTAAACCAAATAGTAGGGTGGTGGGTTCAACAGATTGGAGAGGGATGGGTGAAGTGCAAAAGAAGTGTGGGAAAATGAAGTGCAAAAGAGGTAAAGATTACCAGATTTTAATGGCACAATGGGTATAAAGGCACTTTATCTGAATGCCCACCGATAAGAAATGGGCAGTGAGCTTTTGGCATAATCAGTACAAGGGCTATGAGTTACTGGCCATTACAGAAATATGGTTACAGGGTGGAGAGGGTTGGGAATTAAATATCCAAAGATGTCAGGTAATAAAGAAAGACAGGCAGGAAGGTAAGGGGGTGGGGTAGTGCTCTTATTTAAGGATGAGATCAGGGCAATGGTGAGAGGAGATGTAAGATCTAAGGAGGAAAATGTAGAGTACATTGGGTATAGATTAGGAATAGTAAAAGGAAAATCACTCGTGGGAGTTGTCTATAGGCCACCCAATAATAACATTACAGTGGCACAGGCAATAAACCAAGAAATATCAAAGGCATGGAAGGATGGAAAAGCATTTATTAAGGGAGAGTTTAACATGCACATAGACTGGTGAATCAGGTTGGTCGAGGCAATCTTGAGGAGGACTTCATCGAATGCATACATGGTGGCTTTCTTGAACAGCATATTACTGAACCCACAAGAGAGCTTGAATCTGGCCCTGTGCCATGAGACAGGTAAAATTAATTATCTTGTGGTTAGGAATTCTGTAGGAAAGAGTGATCTCAGTATAATTTAGTACAATTGTTGGTTTAAAACCAATGTGTTATGCCTAAACTAGGGAAACTACAAGGGGATAAGGGAGGAGTGGGCCAGGGTAGACTGGGAACCCAGGCTATATGCAGGGATGGTTGAGGAACAGTGCAGGACTTGAAAAGAGATTTTTCACGGTGCTCAATAAAAGTATATTCCAGTTAAAAGTAAGTGTTGGGACAGCCAGTTTTGGATAACAAAAGAAATGAAGGAAGGCATCATACTAAAAGCGCGTGTGTTCAAAGTCACCAAGAACAGTGAGAAACCAGAAGATTGGGAAAACTTTAAGAAGCAACAAAGAACCATGAAGCAAGCAATAAAGAAAAGGATGATGGACTATGAGAAAAGATTAGCACAAAATTTAAAAACTGTGAAAGTTTTTATAATTATATAAAGTGGACTCTTTGGAGATGAGAAGGTAGAATTGATAATGAAGAAAAGTCTGATGCTTTGAATGACTAAATTATGTTGATATTCATGGTGGAGGACACATTGAACATGACATAGACAGGTATTATGGATGTGATGGGAGGTGAAGACCTGAATGTAATAGGTATCACTAAAGAGGTCATACTCAGAAAACTGAGGGTCTAAATATAGATAAATCCCATGGTCCTGACGGAATGCATCACAGGGTACTGAAATAAATGGCAGAAATTCTAGTCGATGCTTTGGTGATAATTTACCAAAATTCTTTGTACTCCAGGAAGGTCCTGGTGGATTGGAAGACAGCAAATGTCACTGTTCAAAATAGGGTGTAGGCAAAAGGCAGGGAACTAAAGGCCAGTTAGTTTAACATCTGTAGTTGGGAAATAATGAAGCATCTGGAGTGAAATGGATCCCTCAGGCAGATGCAGCAAAGGCAGGCTATGCTCAACAAATTTACTGTAGTTCTTTGTAATAAGTGTAGTAGATAGAGGTGAGCAGTTGGATATTGTTAACCTGGATTTGCAGAAGCCTTTCAACAAAGTGCCGCATAAAAGACATACAGAAGATAAGGATAACTGGAATTGGAGGTGATGTATTAGAATGGATAGAGGATTGGTCAACCATTCGAAGAGAGTTGGTGTACAGAGGTGTTTTTCTGTTTGAAAGAAATGCCACAGGGGTCGGTGCTGGACCAGCAACTGTTCCCAACATACATAAACAATCTGGAAGAGGGGACAGAGTGCAGCGTATGTAAGTTTGCTGATGACACTAAATTTAGTGGAAAAGCAAATTGTGCAGAGGATACGGAGAGTCTGCAGAGAGATATAGATAGGTTAAGTGAGTGGGCAAGGGTCTGGCAAATAAAATACAATGATGGCAAATATGAGGTTATCCACTTTAGAAGGAATAATGGAAGATCAGAATATTATTTAAATGGAAAGAGATTGCAGCATACTAATGTGTAGAAAGACTTGGAAGTGCTTGTGCATGAATCGCAAACGGTTGGTTTGCAGGTGCAGCAGGCTATCAAGACGGCAAACAGCATGTTGGCTTTTAGTCCTAGAGAGATTGAATTTAAGAGCAGGGTGGTTATGCTACAGCAGTACAAGGAACTGGTGAGATTCCATCTGGAGTACTGCATGCAGTTCAGGTCTCCTTACTTGAGAAAAGATGTATCGGCTTTGGAGGTGGTGCAGAGGAGGTTCACCAGGTTGATTCCAGGGATGAAGGGGTTAACCTATGAGGAGAGATTGAGTTGTCTGGGACTGTACTTGCTTGAATTTAGTAGAATGAGAGGGGATCTTATGAAAACATAAAATTAAGAAAGGCAGATATAAGATTGAGGTAGGTAAGTTGATTGGTTGGGGAGAGATAAGGAGTAACTGGGCAGAGATAAGGAGTAACTGCTTTTTCTAGAGGATGGTGACTGTGGAATTTACTCCTCATTGAAGTAGTTGAGGTGACCTCAGTAAATATATTTCAGACAAGGTTGGATAGATTTCTACATAGTATGGGGAATTAAGGGATATGGAGAAAAGGCAGGTAGGTGGAGATGAGTCTATCATCAGATCAGCCATAAACTCATTGGATGGTGGAGCAGGCTCGACAGGCCGTATGTCCTAATCCAGCTCTTATTTCTTATGTTCTAAATTTGTTGCTTAAACATGAAACCTCTTTAACATTTTGGGTTTAAACAAAAACGTGGAGATTCAATGCATAAGAGTGGTAGAGAAACTCAGCAGGATTCTGTGTGACCTGTTGACTTTCTCCAGCATGTGTCTTTATTAACAATTTGAGTCTTTTCTCACACCTTCTGTACAATTGAAGTCAGTGGTTCTCAACATTTTTCTTTCCTCTCACATTCCACTTTAAGTATTCCCTATGCCATAGGTGCTCTGTGATTAGTAAGGGATTGCTTAAGGTGGAATGTGAGTGGAAAGTAAAAGTTTGAAAACCACTGTTTTAATTGTACCTAATTGACTCGTTATGTGCTTGGTTTCATAACTCCAAAGGAAATGGGCCAATGACGATTTTTTCAAGCAAAATATTTCAGTAACAATTGGGTCTAGAGCAGTGATTCTCAACCTTCCCTTCCCACTCACATCCACCTTAAGCAATCCCTTACTAATCACAGAGCACTGATGGCATAGGGAATACTTAAAGTGGTATGTGACTGGAAAGATAAAGGTTGAGAACCACTGATTTGTATTCCATCTATGGTATAAATTTAGCTCTTTTTGTTGAATTAAAGGCTTGTGCATTAATCAAACACTGTCGACTGTAATCAAGTAGCTTAATGGTAATCTTGGACAAGAAGAGTTACAAGAATTATTCCAGAAATAAAAGGGTTAGCATATGAGGAACATCTGTTGGCTACTGGACTGTACTTGTTGCAGTACAGAAGGATGAGGTGGGACCCCGTAAGGGATTTTTATGCACAAAAACTGTGTAGTCACCTGCTCACATCTCAAAAAAAGGTGAATTTACCTTTTATGGCAGAGGATGGAAAAGGCAGATCGCGCGGTCCTTTTACATAGCCCAGGAGCAGCGCACCGGCTTCCCAGGGCAAAAGAGAGCAGGGTGTGCAGCATAGCAGCAACTACAACAGCAACAGCCCCACTGCTTGACAGCCCTGCTGACCAACAGCCCCCCCTGCCCCGCTGCCCGACAGCCCCCCACCCCACTGCCCGACAGCCCCCCACCTTCCTGCCCCGCTCCCTTCCTTCTCCATTCCCATCCTCCTTCCCCTCCTATTTCCCCTTCTTCTTGGCCCATCTCCCCTCCATCACCCCCACAACGATCCTACCACCCCACTTCATCCCAACAGCCCCATAGACCCTCTGTCTGACAGCCCCTTCAGGAACGGGGTGTGGAAATGGCATAAGGGAGCGAGGCAGAGGGAGGAACATGGCGGAGTGACCGAGCGCAGCCTGACAGCTCAAATGGCTGCTCTGTGACAATGCAGCGGGGCGTCAGGGCTGTCAGCACGAGGTCAATCATCTTACCTTCCTGTTTGGAGCTGCTTTCTGCGGCACTCCTTTTATTGCAGGAGGCGGAGCGACATTGCTCCACCTCTGACACTGCCACCTTTGGCGGAGGGAACCTGGAGCTAGTTGGACCTGCCAGTCCACCTTTGGACCTTTTATGCAGGTAAGTGGAGTGTCTTAAAGGCAGAGAAAACGTGTCTTTACAAATCACTTATTTTCATTATAAAAGGCCCTATAAAGACCCTTCGAGTGCTGAAAGGCCTGGACAGAGTAGATGTGTGACAAGGTTGTTTGCCATGGTGGGACAATTTCAGGATAAAAGGGTATCAATTTAAAACCGAGATGATGAGAGATTTCTTTGGCCAGAGGGTCATGAGTCTGTGGAACTTGTTCCCAGAGGCGGCTGTGGAAGTGAAGACGTTGGGTGCATTTAAGGCAGAGATTGGCAGGTATTTGTTTGCAGGGTATCAAGGGTTACAGGGAGTGGGGCTGAGTGGGAGGATGGATGAGCTCATGATACAATACCTGAGAAAACTCAATGGGTCAATTGACTTACTTCTGCTCCTATACCTCATGATCTAGAGGCTGACTTGTTGGATTTTGGGGAATAGGTCCACGGCTAGATCAGCCATGAATAGCAGAGCAGGCTTGATGGGCCAGATGGCCAACTCCCGCTCCTATTTCTTATGTACATAGGTATTTCTTTTAGTAACAGGCTTCTATTATTGGTTTGCAATAGGAAAATAAATTTCTCGGTTAAGAAATGAGCTGTTATGTGGTGAACTGTCTAACTTCAAAGCACATTTTCATGTTTACTGGTTAAATTTAATTATGATGCCTTGGTGGTTTTATTTTGCTGTCTCTACTTTTAGCTTGTATTGCACTTTGTCGGATGCATTTTATATAGGCGGTTGTTATTTTATTTTAAAGAATGCTCTGCTAATTAGCCAAAGGATTTAAAGCCTTTCCATTTTATTTGCCTTCTTCCCAGAGGAAGTTACTAAGATGAGTGTGGGAGGCATCTTCAAACACTTGGCTCCTATACTTCAGCTAATAAGGCAATGCTTGTGCACGTGGACAGTGCAGAGGACTGGATTGGTCTTCTCCTTTGCCTGTGTAACACAGGAAAGAATGCAGGATAATGGGAGTTCTGTCGCTGAAAAATTGTAGCCCTTCCTAGGCTCAGCTGGCAAGGGGAGTAGGGGGTGATGTCAGTGGAGAAGTTTCAGCAGACTACAGAAAAGTTATGTGGGTAACCCACAATCCTCCAATCTCCGCAGAAGTTCGATCACTCTTTCTAGAGGCAGGTTGGGGAAATGAAGTGGAGGGGCGTGTGGGTTGTGAGGGAGCAGAATAGAGATGGTGCTGTTGGCTTGGTGCCTGGTCCAATTTCCCAGTGGACTGGACTTTGACAGGAAATAGATGGAATCACGCTAAGACACAAGCAGAGTGCTTTTGATGTACACAGGCAAGAGTGGCTCCAATTTCAAAGTGCAGGTTTATCGATGAAGTATTTGGTTCATTGGATCTGCAGTGACAGTAGATGTCAGGACAGACTTCTTGGAATGACAGATGAACCTCTTACCACTGTAGCAAGAGGATGAAAATGTCCACAAAATTCTTGGCCAGTTGGTTCACACAGGTTTTAAGGACCCAACCAGATAAAATATCTGAGCCAGACACTTTTTGAGGATTCACTCTCCTCCTGAAGATTCTGTTCAACCCTTGCCTCAGAGATTGGAAGCACAGAGGCATAGGGGACCTTATGGGTTTTTCATTGTTTTCTCTTCAAAGTGAGCATTGGCCAGTTGATGACACTGCCTTGTTTCACGTTGTAGGGTGTGATGGTGTGCAAGCTCTGCCACAGCTGTCTGACGCCTGTCTTGAGATTCCAACTGGGTCAGGAATTGTCTCAGCATTGATGACGGCCTTCCAGACATTGTACCTGGACTTTCTGTATGCTTCTGAATCTCGAGGTTGGAGCCTGCATTTCCCCAGTGCATGAAAATGCACCTTTTAGACCAGTTTGGCTCCAAAGCTGTTTCTCCACCTCCAGATTCAGGAACAGTTTTATTCCCAAAAGCTTTAAGGTTCTTGAACATCTCCTTATTACCCTAACCAGAAAACTACTCCA
Source organism: Narcine bancroftii (assembly GCF_036971445.1). Lineage (NCBI taxonomy): Eukaryota > Metazoa > Chordata > Chondrichthyes > Torpediniformes > Narcinidae > Narcine > Narcine bancroftii. The sequence continues at coordinate 199,131,208 of NC_091469.1, read as the reverse complement.
GGACAGTCAAAGAACGAACCGCACTATCGAAACTGCACACTGTTTTGTTGGACTAACTGCACCGGTAAACATTTATCTATCATTTTAAATTTATTACCTTTCTTTAATTTAATTTGTAAGTTGGTTGTGCTTTATATACCTGTATGGCTGTATCAAGCAAGAATTTCAGTGCATCTTTTCATTGTGCTTATTTATATAAAACACAGAACATTGCAGCACTGGACAGAGCTTTCAGTCCACAACGTTGTGCCGACCTACACAGCAACCGTGGGTGGCACTGGTAGCATGGCAGTTTAATGCAACACTGTTACAGCACCAGTAGCCTGGGTTCGGATCCAATGCCATCCGTAAGGAGTTTGTATGTTCTCCACATATCTGTGTGGGTTTCCTCCAGGTGCGCCAGTTTTCTCCTATCCTTCAAGCTTGTACCGCGGTGTAGGCCAGTTGGGTGTAATAGGGGAGCATGGGCTCATGGGCTGGAAGGGGCTACTATCATGCTGTATGTCTAAATTAAAAAAAACTAAATCTAACCCTTCAGAACCATTGCCCATAACTCATTGTTTCTCTTACATCCATGTTCAAAGAGAATCATAGAGCATTGCAGCACAGAAACTGGCCCTTCGGTCCATCTACTCCGTGCCAAACTATTATTCTGCCTTGCCCTATTGACCTGCACCAATACTATACTCTCCATCCTTGTACCTGTCCAAAATGTTCTTAAATGTCAAAATCAAGGTCACATTCGCCACTTCAGCTGGCAGCTAGGAGTATCTTGAATGTCAGGATTGCACCAGTCCCACCTCCACCCCTCTTCAAGTGGTGGGATGTGTTTGACAGTAAACACCTATCCTTCCACTTGGGTTACTTTGAGTGCAACATAACCTAAGTTATGAACAGATCCAGCTTGCAGCTGAAGCAGTACATTTCATCTGAATGGGAGCAGCGGCTGTGACTTGTGAAAGCAGAGCTTGGCACGTATCTTGCTTCACCCTGCCAACATACTGACAATATTCCTTGGTCACTCTGTTTGGATGAAGCAATAGCTGAAACCTTCCCAAAGAGCATAATGCTGGAGCTATGCACACATGCAGAAGTCACTTGGTTCTGAAAGTACACGGTTCCTACAGCAAATAATCTAATTTCTTTTGCAATTTTTTAGGAGTATTTGATTTTGCGAAAATAATGCAGCAAATGTGAGACCTTCCTTGGCAAGGTGTGAGAGTATTACTGTCCACCTCTCTTTTGGTCTAATTCAAGATTAGCCTTCATGGACGGTGGAATATTTATGACTCTGTGACTTAGTGAACCAGAGATTCTGCTTCCACAGAAGGAAGAAGCTGTTCAGCATGTCCCCAAGGTTTCTTACCAACTTTTGCATCCTGTCCATATACATCACAGCTCTGTATCGGAACTGCTCTGTCAAAGACAGTGAGAACCTGGCAAGAGCAGTGAATGGAGCTTGGTAGCATCACACAAGCCAGCCTCCTCTCCATCGCCCCCGTTTGAGTTCTCCACTGCCTTGGGAGAGCTGCTAAAATATTAAAGGATCCATCTCAGTTTGGTCATAGACTTTTCTCCCCAAGGTTCCATCTAGCAGGAGACCAACGTCCTTGAGGATGTGAACCTCCAGATTCGAAGACAGTTTCTTTTCAGCTGTCATCAGGTGCTTGAATGAACTCACACTGGCAAAAAGACGAGGCTCTTGATGGTAGGCATCAACCTGATAGGCTGAAAGGCCCATTTCCTTGCTGTATCACTCAGTGGTGGTGATATTTCATATATATGATATTCCTCTTCAATTTTTAAAATCTTTTCTTTCTAGAGAGAATGCAGAGGGGGTTCGAGGTGTGTTTCCGAGGTTACCTAGTTTTCTCATTGGAGGCATGTTTAGCACGATGCTGTTACAGCGCCAGTGGCCAGGGTTCAAACCTGGTGCTGTCTGTAAGGAGTTTGTATGTTCTTCCTGTGTCTGTGTAGGTTTCCTTCAGCTGATCTGGTTTCTTCTCACCCTTCAAAAAATATTCCGGGTGTGTTGGTGTTGTGTTTGGAAAGTATCAGGTTCAATGGTTTCACAGAAAGTCAAGACTGGACACAATCAAAGGTAACTTTATTGAACACATGGGAAACAAACAGGGGAAGAAGACAAACGATACTTAATTACTCTACGACTAAACTACTAACCAGACATTTATATCAGATCCAGGTTGGACTCCGATGCTAGTGGTCGCCCATCTTCTACACGTTCACGCGCGTCCACACACTTCACAGACAGCGACTTTCAAGCACACTCACGATCCCCTGTACCAACGGTGATGTGGCTCTTTGCAAGCACTAATCTATCGCAGTACTACAGCTCAGCTCAGTGTAGTGAATACCTTACCCACATCTCCTCCAGCAATGTCCACAATAGCAACTTGGCATGGAGTGATGTCCACATCTTGGACCAAGAGGCAGAGAGAAAGAAATGTATTCATTGTTGTTTTATACTATTCTGAGATTGAAGTCTGGCCAACGATGACATTGAATCATTTAAATGAGCCAACGGTAGGGTGTGCACTAATGGGTGGCTGGACCAATCTTGATTGGCAGGTGATATGACTTCTGGATAAGTTTCAGACAGGGAGGTCATGTGACCTCCACAATCCACAATGTTTCAGGCAGGCCATGTGTCCCTCCACAATCCACATATAATAGAAGGTCAATTGGGTGTGATTGGGAAGCACAGGCTCATGGACCGAAAGGGCCAATTACCATGCTGTATGTTTAATTATTTTTAAATAAATTTAAATTAAATATTCAACTTTTTTTTAGTGCCTTTGGACTATCTCAGTGAGATTGGATGTTCATCTTTTAGGAGATAAGACTGATGTCAATTCATGTGCTCAGGAACATTTATTTGGAGTAAAGTAAAAAGGAGTGTGTCAGGGAAAAATGAACAATTATTTTATTGATTGACATGGAAAGGTGAAGTGAGGGGGGGTCAGAGAGTGGTGGGGCACAACTAGAAGCTGTGGGAAACATCACTGAAGATGCAGGAAAGTTGTTTCGGGTTGAAGGTGTTCTGTCAGAACTGGGAAAGAGAAAAAAGTGAGCTTCAAGTTGTAGAGAAGGTGTGATGGTGTGCTGGATGGGACAGAGGGGATATTTGTGTAGACACTAAAGAGCTGGAGAAACTCAGCGTCTATAGGAAATATCGGGAAATCACTGTTTTGAGTCTGAGCTAGTCTGATGTCAGCAAGAAAGGAAATGTCCATGAACATGGAGAAAGAGCAATTTCCTGGAGGACCACAGTGCGATGAGAGCAGCATCAGTGGGAGAAAAAAGAATGGTTAATATTTCAGCATGAAGGACTCCATTGAGACTTCTCCTACTGATGTTGCTCGACCCGCGGAGTTCCTGTAGCAGATTGGTTTTCATCCAGATTCCAGTGCAGTGCTGGCAGCCTGTTGAGCGTCCTTGAATCCAGATCCACATGTTTTCAAACTCATGAGCCTTGTGCCCGGGCTGGGACAGGCCCTTTGTTATGCCAGCTGCTTTCCCAAGAGAGTGGTAGGTGTAGACGATGGAGGGGTTTTTGTGATGGCTGACTTGTATTTAAAACTCTCTGCAGTTTCTGGGAGTCTTGCGCATTCTCTCCCCTTGCACAGAGGTACCTTTGCTAAAACCTATTCCTTAATCTAGCCAGAATATTGCAGGTAGACCTGTTCCAAAGCCTCAATGATCATCAATCCTTTGACCAACCATATTGAGATAAATTTGATCAATAGAGGTTGAGTACCCCTTATCCAAATACCCAGAAACCGAAATGATCTAAAATCCAAAACTTTTCTCGACCATAGTCTCATAAGGTAATACATAACAGAGTGCAGAAATCCTGATTGTAGGATGGGACTTAGCGGACATGAGTAATGCATTATTGAGTGTAGATTTTTCATTATGTCTACTTCAGTTAATTTGTGCATATGTAAATACTGTATAGACGTGATACCAGCCCCCCCACATCTCCATCGGGCACACAAAACTCAAAATGGTCAACTAGTTTACCTATGTCGGCTGCACCATTTCATCGGATGCAAGGATCGACAACGAGATAGACAACAGACTCGCCAAGGCAAATAGCGCCTTTGGAAGACTACACAAAAGTGTCTGGAAAAACAACCAACTGAAAAACCTCACAAAGATTAGCGTATACAGAGCCGTTGTCATACCCACGCTCCTGTTCGGCTCCGAATCATGGGTCCTCTACCGGCATCACCGACGGCTCCTAGAACGCTTCCACCAGTGTTGTCTCCGCTCCATCCTCAACATTCATTGGAGTGACTTCATCACCAACATCGAAGTACTCGAGATGGCAGAGGCCGACAGCATCGAATCCACGCTGCTGAAGATCCAACTGCGCTGGGTAGGTCACGTCTCCAGAATGGAGGACCATCGCCATCCCAAGATCGTGTTATATGGCGAGCTCTCCACTGGCTACCGTGACAGAGGTGCACCAAAGAAGAGGTACAAGGACTGCCTAAAGAAATCTCTTGGTGCCTGCCACATTGACCACCGCCAGTGGGCTGATATCGCCTCAAATCGTGCATCTTGGCGCCTCACAGTTCGGCGGGCAGCAACCTCCTTGGATGAAGACCGCAGAGCCCACCTCACTGACAAAAGACAAAGGAGGAAAAACCCAACACCCAACCCCAACCAACCAATTTTCCTTTGCAACCGCTGCAACCGTGTCTGCCTGTCCCGCATCGGACTTGTCAGCCACAATCGAGCCTGCAGCTGACGTGGACATTACCCCTCCATAAATCTTCAACCGCGAAGCCAACCAAAGAAGAAGATATACGTAATATTGTATAATAGTTGACTACCCCTTTTTTGGCCTAAAAATTGGGTGGTTTTTTTGTAGGACCCGTGTAAAAGTCGACGCCCCTATTTTTTTGGCCTCAGCTGCCCATCCATCTGAGCTCCTGTTACTTGTCCGCAAACCTTCTCCCTAGTGCCATCCCATCCAAACTCCCGACTGCGGATCCTTGCCCCCAACACCCACCCATCCGAACTCCTGAACGTGGATTCTCTCCCCAACATCCATCCATCTGAACTCCCGACCGCGGATCCTCAGCCCAACACCTGTCCATCAAACTCCCGACCGCAAATCTTTGCCCCCAACACCCGCCTATCCAAACTCCCGACAGCAATCCTTTCCCCAGCGCCCGCCCATCTGAACTTCTGACCACTGATCCTCGCACAGCCCCCCAACACCCGCTCATCTGAACTCCTAACCGCAGATCTTTTCCCTCCCCAACACCCACCCATCTGAACTCCTGACTGCAGATCCTCATCCAGGCTACCCGCCCAACTGAGCTACCGATGCCTCATTCATGAACGTACCACTTGGTGCTCGCCATCTGCAGGTGGACATGAGGTCAAAGGTTTGAACCCCCCCCTGCTTTATTTTTGCCCCAAAAAGTGGTCCAAAAAATTTGACGATTACACAAGTATACAATATATGGGGTATTAGTATTGTAATGTGAATGCATGTGCCTTTCAGTCTGAGTGAATGAGTGCATTTTTTAAATGGTGTTCCAACATCTGGAAAAAATCCAAAGCACTTCTGGTTCCATGCATCTTGGATAAGATGTACTCGACCCCTATTTATGTTGTGTGTCAGACCCCTATGTGCTTTTTGTTCACACTTTGAAGAAGGGCTCAGGCCTGAAACATTGGTAATATAGCTTTACCTCCGATGGACGCTGTGTGATTTTGCTGAGATCCTCCAGTTTCTGTGTTTTTATTACTTCTTACTAAACCGGGACTCTCCACATCTGGCACCGCTTGATGTGCTCAAAGTTCCCCAGAGAACTTCCGTGTTAATCGGGCATGTCATTGTTATGATGCATGAAGCAGAGCAGCCAATTTGTGCTCAGCATGCAGCCTCGATATGTAATGGAATAATAGCCAGGCAGTGTGCTTTGAGGTGGGTGTTACATCAGGTAGCTACGCTACTGGCCAGTTACCTTTTGCAGACCTCAGTGAGATCTCCTACATCCTGTTAAGAAGACAGGTGGGGATGTGCCTTGTGCTTTCTGTACGCAGTGAGGCTGGCCTAAGTTGTGCTTCAATCACGGTTTCGTCTGCATGCGCTGTTGTTTTTGTTGCTGCTGGTGTTTTTTTTTATATAGCCATTGCTTTTGTCAAATTATCTGGTGTGTTAACTACAATATTGTGTGTAGCGCGAATAAAAGCTCTCACGACTGGATGTAGAACAAACGCTTTTATTAGATTATAATAATGGGTAGGGTCTCACAGCAGTCTTCGGAAGGGTTCTTGGTTTAGGCGGGAAACCAGGGTTTTATGTGGACAGATGGGGGCGGAGCTTTGAGGCGGGGGCCAGCCATCAGCACAATACCCTACCAGTGAATCCCAGTTCACTGCATTCACCCCTTCCTGTAGAATTTAGGGTCTGTGAATGAAGACGGAGAACATCAGTTCAGAAAGAAAAGGTTGAAAAATATACAGTTATTTATAAATTTACAAATTTAAGCAGACCATGGGTCTGGAGATCCTGGTGGAGTGCCTTAGCACTGGGGGACCTTGGACTCCTTGGGTCTCCTGGTTCCCTTGTGAGGGAGGAGTGGTGGGCTGGGTCTCCTGCTCAATGGTGGAGGGGGATGCTCTTTCCTCCCCAACTGGATCCCCCGAGGTCCTGACTGGGGGTGGCGAGAATAAGCTCTGTGACTCACAGGGCACGAGGCAACGGCCCTGTTCCGGCAGGTGGCAGGTCCCTGATGGAGACAGTGTCCTCCCTGTCATCCGGGTACTGCACATAGGCATGGGGTTGGCATGGAGCAGTTTCACCCTTTCCACCAGGGAGTTGGTCTTGCTTCTCCTCATGTGCTTCCTGAGAAGAACTGGTTAGGAGAGTAGTTCCCGATGCCGACCTTCTTTTTAAATTGAATAGGAGCTCATGAGGAGTAGCGTTGGTCAAGGTACATAGTACCGATCAGATGGAATGGAGTGTCATAGGGAGAACTTCCTGCCAGCGTGACTCTGGAAGGCCTTTGACTTCAGGGCCAGCTTAACAGCCTTCCAGACCGTGGCATTCTCGTTTTCAACCTGCCTGTTCCTCTGGGGGTTGTAGGTAGTAGTCCTGCTGGACGCTATGCCCCTCACCAGCAGGTACTGACTCAGCTCGTCACTCATAAAAGATGAGCCCTGGTCACTATTAATTTAGCTGGGATACACAAACATCGAGGATGAAAATGGAATCTAGGGCCTTTATGACTGATGAAGTGGACGTGTCTGGACATGGAATGGCGAAGGGGAAGTGGGAGTACTCATCAATGATAGAAAGGAAGAAAATATTCCTGTTCGTGGAGGGGAGAGGTCCCTTAAAATCGACGCTGAGCTGTTTAAAGGGGCTAGATGACTTGATCAGGTGCACCTTTGCGGGGCGGTAGAAGTGCGGCTTGCACTCTGCACAGACCTGGCAAGACCTGACATCTTCCGTGGAGTAGGGCAGATTGCGCGCCTTGACAAAATGAGCCATGCGGGTAACCCCTGGATAAAGGACCTGGAGGGTAATTAAGGGCTCCTGGCCAATAGGCAATGTTGTAATTTTATGTTGACAGCTCGATCCTCCACCTAGCCATCTTGTCATTCTTGATTTTGCCGCTCTTGACATTATTAAACATGAATGCGACTGAGCACTGGTCAGTTAGGAACGTAAATTTCCTACCAGCCAGGTAGTGTCTCCAGTGCCTTACGGCTTGTACAATGGCTTGAGCCTCTATTTCCACAGACAGATTCTGGAGCCCGTGGCCTAGTAATGCCTGCAACAAAAAAAAATGCAACCGGCCTGTCCGCCTGGTTGAGGGTAGCGGCCAGGGCTACATCCGAAGTGTCGCTTTCCACTTGGAAAGGTACATTCTTGTCCACCGTGTGCATGGCGGCTTTCACAATGTGGTTCTGGAGGTAGTTAAAAGCCATTTGGGCTTCAGCCAAGAGGTGGAAATTAGTGGCCCAATGCCCTTTCTTGTCACAGCTGGAACACACTGAGTCTTCAGCCAGGTAACAAGATAGGGGATACTGGCTCTTGCAGCTGAAAAAACACTCCCTAACATAGGAAGTGGCAACCATTAGGGCAGAGGTAGTGGTAGTGGAAGCAGCCAGTCCTTGGAAGGGGTCAACTGGGTGAGCAAGCTCGCTGGCTTCAAGATCATTGTTCTCAAGCTTGACCTGTTCCAACAATTTGGCCAACTTGACATGGCTAGACAGGTCCTTCTTTCCCGACTCGAGCAGTTTCTGCCTCATGTACCTTGAGCGGATCCCCACAACTAGAGTGTCCCGGATCTATTCTTCCTCATGAATATGGCCGCTTCGTACTGGCACTTCTTGGCGAGTGTCCTCAGATCCAGCAGGTAGACATCGATGGTCTCTCCTGGCTGCTGGCAATGCAGAGCAAGTCGGTGTCTCATTAGGACCTCATTTTGTGACCAGGTCGCTAGCCTTCAACACCTCGACAGCAGCATCATATGTAGTACTGTCCTTGATGACTGCATACCGTTTTGTTCCTGAGTTCATTGGTGTGGAAGACATCTCTGGTCATGTTCAGGTAGGCCTGGAAGCAGTCTAGCCAGTATGTGAACTCCTCAGCCATATCAGTAGCACTTCCATCGTTAGGGAATAAGGTAATAAAATTGTAGCGTGAATAAAAGCCCTCTCAGCTGGAGGGAGAACAAACACTCTTATTAGCTTATAACTATGGGTATGGTCTCACAGTAGTCTTCAGAAGGGTTCTAGGTTTAGGTGAGAAACCAGGGTTATATGTGAGCAGGTGGGGGTGGACCCAGGAGCCGGGGCCAGCCATCAGCACAACACCCTACCAGTGAATCTCACTTCACTGCATTGTGGTAATTAGTATTTGTGAACCTCTATCAATAACTTTTTTGAGAATGAAGTGCTATGATATTGTAATGTAAAGGTGTAATTTTAGTTTTGTTAGGTGTTTATCTCACTATTATTGCCATTGCATTAAGTGATTATATGAGAATTACCATTTACGAGCAACATTAATACAAAAAACATTACTAAAGATTCTGTATAGTCACATATGAGGGGGGGGGGGGGGCGGGGAGGTGACACCATGACTTACCACACTGGGTGACTCCAACCCTCGTGACGCCACTGGTCTTCTACCACCGATATTAGCTAAAACCATGAAATTCAGCCTGAAATTGGGGTCTTGACTGTAAGGTAAAACATCATGAGATGGGAATGTGTAAGGAGTTACCCTGCCCTGTACAGGGCTGTAACAAGATGTAAATGCATCCTTGTACTTACAAGATAAGAGAGACATTGATGGATTGAGAGGCAGGAAGCTAGCAGGGAAAGGATAGCAACAGTTTTAGTCATTGGACAAGTAATGATATGATGATGTTCTAAGCACGTATCCAAGGGTATAAAAAATCACCATTTTGCTGATAACGGCAGAATGCATTCTCCGACTAACATGGTTAGTCGCAAGTGTTACAATCCGGTAATAAAGAACAAAGAACCCTGATTTTGACTCAGCCTGGTGTTTGTCTCACTCATTCATGAACAAAGCAGACCTAACACGACTTACCTGAAGGTCGCCTTTTCTACGAAACTAGATTTTAAGTGATAAAAAACCACTCACTTTGGCACAAGAGGATTTGTTGGTTCTGTAAATAAACTCCTTCAATGTTTTAAATGAATGTTGTGACTGACACAGCTAACTCCATAATCTGGTGGACAATGTGGCTTTACTCTTACTGCTTTGTGTGGATTTGTGTGAATAATGTTAACTGGATCCTGAGTATTTTAAAGTACTCATGGACTGACAGGAACTGAGTAAAATCATAAATTCATAGTCACAGGATTCTACAGCACAGAAATTTGTCCCATTTGTCTGGGTTCAGCCTATGTCCCTCGAAACCTTTCCTTTCAATGTACTTATCCAAATGTTTTTTAAATGTTACAATTGTCCCTGCCTCCACCACTTCCTCTGACAGCTTGTTCCATGTACTGACCAACCTGTGGGAAATCCTCTGTGGCTAGATCCCTTTGAAATCTTTTCCCTCTTACCTTCAATTTATGCCCGCTAGTTTTTGATTCCCCTAACCTGGGAAAAAGGCTGGGATTATTTATCCTGCCTATGCCCTTCACGATTGTATAAACCTCGGAGGTTTCTCCTTTGCGCTCTGTTCCAGGTTAGGGAACCCCTCCTTATAATTCAAGCCAACCAGACCTAGATATGTTCCCGTGAATTTTATTGCACCCTTTGCAGCTTAATGACATCTTTCCTCAAGCTGGGTGACCTAAACTGTGCACAATCCACTTCAAGTGAGGTTACACTAATGCCTTGTGCATTGGTCACATGATGTCTCTGCTCCTGTACTCAGTGCTTTGACTGATGCAACCAAGCATGCCAAATGCACCCCCCTCCCGCCCCTGACCCGACATTATACTTGATATCATCCCTTCCTATTTTAATCTCAAGAAAGGGTCCCAGCCCAAAGAGTTGAATGATTACTTCTACATCTGGATGTTGCCTTTCCTGCTGAGACCCCCCCAGCTTCTCATCATTTCCCCTCGTCCAGTGTTAGATAGACTCATGAATGCAAGAAAAATGGAGAGTTATGGCCTATGAGGGAGGCAAGAGTTAGATTAGCGTGGAGTAGGTTTATAGAGCTTGGCACAACATAGTGAGCTGAAGGGCATGTACTGTGCTGTACAGTTCTATGTTACACAACAATATCCAGTGAATCCAGTGTGTTTGAAGGTAGTGGTAACCATGTTCATTCCCAGACTCCAGTTCCAGCTGCAAACCTGCCTTGGTGGTCCAGATCCCAACCCCAGTTCTGGCCATATACTTGAACTACAGTCCAGATCCCCAGCTCTGGCTCCAGTCCAGATCTGTGTCCAGTCTCCAGATATCTGACCCCACTCTAAACCCTTATCCAAGCCATTTGTGCTCTGGAACCCTGGCTCACATTCTGGACCAATGAGACCACCCAAATTTCCAACCAATTGGATGCCAGGTTCTCATAGATTTGCTCCAGTGAGCCACCTGGGTTTTTCAGGGAAGTCAGTAGTTTAGTTTAAGAGGCAGTGTGATCCTGGGCCAAGCCTCCCCTCCCTTGCCGAGCACGGTACACAGCCACTGACACCGGTCAATCGATGTCCATCATGAGTACCTCACACAGTCACCATTCAGCTGACACCGAGTGCTCTACATGCTGATCTAGATCCTAACCCAAGCTGAACATCTTGCCTGAACTTATCCTTATGAAACACAACTGGCCAAGGGCCGTCACCCAGCTCTGACCATGGCAGAGTTTGGAGCCACATCATGAAATAGATTTGGCAGAAGCCTAACTCTCTCTCCACTTACTGTCCCAAACCTGCTCCTCACCCCTTACCTACCTCCCCTACTTCTCTGAAGAGTACTCCCACAGGAGTGGGGAGAGTTGCCAGGGCTTTGTTGACTGTGTGCCTCTGCACTCATCAGCGTGGAAGTGCTCCTGACAGCAGCAGGCTAATCCACACCAAACTCATTCAATTGCCTTTTTTCAAAGGTTAATCCAACAGGTCCCAAAGGCAGCAAGGTAAAGTCTAATGTGTTTAAACTAATAAGCTGTGGCAGAATTGTACATCAGACATACTTCACAGCATTTTAATATCTGGGGTGGGGGGGGGGGACATTGAAGAAATAATAGAATTTGAACACATAAATAATATTTAACCACCTAATTTATGATGCTGACTTTTTGAACTCTCATTTCCCAGTGACTACAACAATGTAGAATTATTACAGCACAGGAGGATACTATTCAGCCAATCAAGTACATTTCAGCTCTTAGTAGAGCTATCCATCTCATTCTCTCACTCTTTCCCCAGAAGTGCAGGTTATTTTCCCTGAAGTGCTTCTCCAACGAACTGCTCAAGGCACTGATTAACTGTGTATCCACCATCCATCCAGGCAGTGAGTTCCACATTGTAAATTCTCCACTTGATTTTTAATTTCCTTGTGCCCTCCTTGTACTTTACCCCCAATTTTAAAGCTGCGCCCCAGTCCTTAAACCGAACACAGAGGGGAAATACTTCCCCTTTTTTAACTCTCTCAACCAATCTTGTCCCTCTCCAGTCAAACCTTCTCTCATCCTTCCTTGCACTAAGAACAACACAGCTTCTCCAATGTAACTATTCCTGTGGAAACGATTTTTGGTGAATCTTTTCCACACCCACCCTAGGGCCTTCACATCCTTCCTAAGCTGGAGAGACCAGAATACTCAACTGGTGGTGGTGTAACCAAAGTCTCCTTACCAGTTTAATGTAGCCTCTCTGTTCTTGAATTTTAAGGTCAATTTCATTCAACTACTTTACCAGCCACTCTTTAATATCCTCCTTCCAAGAAATTGTAAACATGTACACTTGGCATTTGATACCCTTGTAAATCCAGTGTGGGCATGTCGTCAGAACATGTGCAACCTCAAACAAGTGCAGATGTTTGAAGAGTGACCTGGGAGTGCAAAAGATTGGTGTGCAGGTGTAGCAAGTAATCAGGAAGGTAAATGGGGTGACAGCTTTCATTGCAGGAAGGGTTGAATTTCAGAGCAGAGAATTTCTGCTGTAACTGCAGAGGGACTGGTGTGGCTGTTACCTGGACAACTGCCTGCAATTCTGATGTCCTTGCTTGAGAAAGGATATCCTGGCCTTGGAGGTGGTGCAGAAATTGTTCACCAGGATGATTCCAGAAACGAAGGGAGTTAGCTTGTGGGCAGAGATCGAGTAACTTGGGTCTTCGCTCATTGCAGTTTGGAAGAATGAGGGGGAATCTTTTAGAGACATATAAAATTTTGTGAAAGAACAGAGCAGATAGAAGCAGAGAGGTTGTTTCCATTATTCAATGTGACCAGAGCTAGGGGGCACAGCCTCAATATTCAGGGGAAGTAAATTTAAAACCAATTAGAAGGAACTGCTTTTCCTAGAGAGCAGTGAACCTGTTTCTGACTAAACACCTGTTTCTGTGCTTTATGACACCAGAATTCCTTTTGTCCTCATGCTTATGGCCTTCCTCTTACAAATTTTATAGCTCCTTTCTATTTATCTATAAGCCTCAATGCTTTTGATAGTTTACAGCTCTATCCCCCCCACCACCCTGCTCTTTCTGCCCCTCGATCATGTTCTGGGGTGGAGTCTGTGGAAGTAAGAGACTGATGTAGATTGATCAATTTTAATTAATTCCCATGTGTACATTATTGCTTTATGAAAGAATGGTTGTAAATACTTTGGGATAGTAAGGAGGGCCCAAGATATATGTTGCCTGGCAATGACACCCAAGCTAAAATTCCAGTAGCCCCAACCAAGGACAGTGAATGTGAGTTGCCTCGTGACAACAGGCTGGCTGATAAATTTCCTGCAGTCACATTTCTCTCTGGAATCATGTGACTTACAAGAAGTGTGGCAATCAAAACTGTAAAAATACCTGAGGGGAGGGGGACATGTCTGTGTGATTGGTCCACAATATAGTGCATCATAGCAAAGCTTACTGCTGAAAGGATAATGCTTGCTGCCAAAGGAAGTGATTGTTTTGAGAATGATAATGTTAGAGAATTTAAACCCATGCATTTATATGTTTAGAGAGCTCCTTGATCTCCGACGGGGGTGATGGACCTCCCGCCAAGCTTGTGTGAAATTAAAGGAGTACCCCTGGGAAATGAAAGTGTCCGAGTCCGCCATTCCTTATAGTTCGTTTGCTAAAGACCTGGACGAAGGAGGTTGAAAAGTGACCATCCTCAAGTTGTAGAATCATACAGCAAGGAAACTAGCCCTCTGGCCCATCTCATCTGAGCTGACCAAGTTGTCCACCTGAGCTTGTCCCGTTAGGCTATATTCGGCCCATATCCCTTTGAAACTTTCCTATCCATGTCTAAATGCCTTTTAAACACTGTAATTGTGACTACCTCTGGTGCTCCCTCTGACAGTTCCACCACCCTCTGTATACGAAAAGGTGCCCCATAGATACCCCTTTGCCCCCTCACTTGAAACTTATGCTCTCTAGTGTTAGATTCCACTATCCTTGGAAATCATTGTGACCATTCATTTTATCGCTGTCTCTCATGATTTCAGAAAGGCCCACCCTTCATCCACCTATGCTCCAGCAGGGAATATAAGGGTCCCATCATCTCCTTGTAACTCAAGCCCTCCACTTACAGTAACATCCTCATTAATCTTTGCTGAACCTGTCCTGCTTAATGGCATCCTTCCTACAGCTGGGTGACCAGAACTGTCCACAATACTCCAAGCATGGTCCTGGTACAGCTGTAACATAACATCCCAACTCCTGTTCTCAAGCCCTCTCGGGTGAAGGCAGGGAGGGCAAGCACCACCTTCACCATTGGACCCCAGGAACCAGGACTTAGAAGGGGGGGGGGGGAAAGACAAAATAAATTAAAACAAAAGAAAGAAAGCATTTTCTTTTGTAAGGCTGAGTGTCTCCTTCATTAAGCCCTGCTCAAAATAAGAAATCTGTGTTCAACTGCTGCGGTAGAAAATGTTGCTATCGACCAAGCACGCAAAACGCAGGTTTGCAATGTCTACAAATGCTGGCAGCCTCTGCAATTGGCTACTGTGCCACACTGGAGACTGATTGCAACAGCATTTTTTTAAATAATGCAGGAACCAGACCATGTTGAGTCTGGATTGACCACAGTGAATGGCACTTGCCCAGAGCCCAAATTTACCATGATTTCTATCCATAGATGTGTGCCTGCAGCAATTTATTGCAACTGACTTGTTTCTCCTGCATGCCAGTTTGAAAACACACACCTCCAGTTTCAATGGCAGTTTCTTTCCCACTGTTATCAGACTCTTGAATTGTCCTCTCATTAGTAAAGAATAGTGCCTTGCACTGTTTAACCGTACATTTCTTTAACACTGCACCCCACACTTTTGTCTGATGTGAGCCTATCTCCTGCCTGTTGTGCTCTGGGAAGTTTGACTTGCCTGGATAGCATGCAAAATAAAGTATTCCCACTATCTCGTTAGATGTGACAATAATTCAGTTCAATACTTCGAGAGCAATTTAAACCCACGTTGCCGGAGAGAAATCTACAAGATTGCATTGCACTCACACTCCGCATGTCTTCAGAGGATGTGTGTAAAGCTAACGTACCAAATTTTACCAGTCTCTTGACAAGCATGACATTTTCGGAATTGGTCTTAAGGAGTTCACTAGCATGTAATACAATGAATGGATGTGGGTTAGATTTGAAAAGTAGCTGTTAAGTGAAAATTCTGCCTGGTCCACAGGAAAAAGAATCTCAGGGTCGTATGTGATTTCATGTATATACTCTGACAATAAGTTCGAACTTTCTTTTGTTCTGCTTTCCACTGGAGTAACATCTACAGCTATCGGATAACTTGTACTTTTATCTATTCACTAAAAGGCATTTTATTCTGTGTCCCTGACCCACAAGGCAGTAACTTGGTGTTGCTTTGATACATTGCTCCAAAATTCCCTTGGGTAGGGAGTTCTTAGATTTACACCCCATCTCGATTCAGCAATGGCAAAGTATTTTCACCTCAGAGATGTGATACAGGGAGTAGGATTTCTGAACCCTCATCATCCTTTTTGCCATAGTCTTGGCTTTGGGAGGTACTGTCAACAAGGTACTGTAGGGAACTTTGAAGATGATGCACACTGCAGCCATAGTGTGGCAGGAAACTAGTGATTAAGGTGAAAAAATGGTTACCATTTAAGTGAATAGCTATCTGTGAATCTTTGAGCCCATTATTGTTGTCATATCAAGTACAAAATTAAATAGCCAAACAAAATTATAGATACCACGTCTTGATTAGCCAGCGTTAAGGCTGGAGAGAGGGGGTGAGTGGCAGAATAGATCAGCTCATGATTGATTGGTGGGGCAGGCGCGATGGGCTGAATAGTCTTTCTGCTCCTATGTCTTATGATCTTAAATGTACACTGTGACTTTTATTTAAAATGCGCAGCTAATTAAATCATTCAGTTGAGTAATATCAAAATGTCATTCCTGGTTTTATGATTTAAGGATCAAATATTGTTGATTAAAATGACTGGATAAGGATATGTTTTGTATTCACCCAAGAATTAGTCTCTCAGGTTGACGGGGATTGGTTTGTGCATTATTCACAGGCGAATACCTTTTGAGAATTTTCGTGCATCTGTACATTATAATTGTGTGGATGACAATAATAAACTCTCTTTGATATCAGCTGGAGAGTTCAACAACAGTGCATACTTAATCCATTTCTTATTTTGATCTCTGGATTCTACGATTTTAAATTTAGGCATACAATACGTTAACAGGCCCTTTCGGCCCAAGAGCCCGTGTCGACCAATTACACTCAATTAATCTACACCCCTGCTGCGTTTTGAAGAGTAGGAGGAAGGCAGAGCCCCTGGCGAAATCCCACGCAGACATGGGGAGGACGTACAAACTCCTTACAGACCCTGGTTCCGATCCACCTCTATAACAGTGTTGCCGTAACTGCTGCTGGAGTGAAGAGCAAATAATCCACCTCAAAGTGATCAATTGTATTGTCCTCTAAAAAACCCTGGGGGGACTGTATTTTAATTTAATTTAAATTTAGGGATACAACACAGTAATAGGCCCTTCCGGCCCATGAGCTCCTGCTGCCCAAATACACCCATGTGACCAATTAACCTACCTGTACTTTTTTGGAATGTAGAAGGAAACCAGAGCACCTGGAGGAATTAATTAGCATTTTTTCTTTGTACTGAAAGAAAAACAATCTTGTTCCATTGTTAAGCCTGAATTGTAACTTGCAGCTAAAATCTCCTTTGAGCACAAAATACCTGAGAATACCTCAAGGTGCAGAGATCAAACCAGATTAAAACAGCAAATTTTAGATGGTAAAATTATAACGCACAGGGGACCTGAAAGTGATGGAGTGAGTGTGTTACTCACTTTTTCAGGTGGTTTGCGAGTGATGAGTTTGGAAATGACGCTGCTGATGTTTGATCATTTCAGTGAGCTTTGCAAGGTAACAGGAGAGGAAGGGAACCGAGAAATCTGAAGTTTTTTTTGAAATATTGCTGTGAAAGCTGTAAACACTGTTGTTTAAAGTGGGTTAAGTTATGTGCTTTCACAGAGGTCAAATAACACCATGGTTTATTCCTGGTTTAGATGTTTCACCAAAAGATTAAACCAGGGCTCCTTGTTCAAACAGACAAATTCCCAGGAGGCCAAGTTGCACAGATAAGGCCGTCAGTGGCTCTAGTCACCTACTCTCACTTCTGGACACTGTTGATGACAAAGCTTCCAAGGGAAAAGAAAACACAGCAGTCTTATTTTCATCTCTCTCTGGAGACCATTTCCAGTTCAAAGCTTTGTGAATTTCATACATGTTCAGACAGAATAATTTAATGAAAGGAAGTAGTTGGATCTGATTTATAGAGCTAAGTTGCTGCTACATTTGGATTCAGTCCCACTCTTTGGTATGGCATACCTAGAGGACTAGTAAGGGTAAGGTGGTAAACCTGTTAATGGAAGCAGCCAGGAAAATATTGGTCCACTAATCCCTGAAGGAAGAATTTTTTTTATTTCAAGAACAAACTTTATTCACAATAAAAAAAATTATAAAGATAAACATGGTCCAAAGGGCTTTTACATTTTTAGTGTCACCTCGTTGTATGAATACTTATAATACATAAAATTATTGTACCTTCAACTAACTCCCAGGAGGGATACAACAGTGGCGCCATTAGGGTTGGTGTCACCCAGTGCGGTAACTCATGGTGTCACGTGCTCGCTTCGGCAGCACATATACTAAAATTGGAACGATACAGAGAAGATTAGCATGGCCACTGCGCAAGGATGACATGCAAATTCGTGAAGCGTTCCATATTTTTAAAAAGAAGAAACAAAAACTCATGGTGTCACTCCCCTACCCCAACCACCCACCACCCCCCCCCCCCCCCCTCCATGGACCTCCTCCTGTACCAGGCCATACAGAATCCTTAGTAATGTTTTTTAAACTAGTGTAACTTGTAAATCGTAATTCCTGAATAGCAGTGAAATAAACAACTAGCAAAATCAAAATGACACTTTTACATTGCAACAACATACATTATTAGTTACTGAGCGGAAACCTTTTTTGATTTTCCTTCTTCTTTTCCTTTAATACAACTTAATACTCAAAAAAATTAGTGATAGAGGTTCATAAATACTAATTCACACAATATTGTAGCTAAAACACCAGAAAATTTGACAAAACCAGCGACTATAAAAACACCAGCAGCAATGAAAACAGCGTGCGGTTGTAGCACGTGCAGACAAAACCATGTGATTCCAAGAATCATCCTAATTGGGTAATAATGACAGATCTGACCGGAGCGCATTAAAAGATTCAAAAAGTAAATTAGCATCATGTTTTAGTCTCATAGGTATATTGACACAGGAAAGATGGGCTTATGAAAAATATTTTTGTTGTTATACTAACTACAAGGATATTTGTATTAAAAATAATATATTTCTGCTGAAACACTACACAAAAATTTTATAGACAGATATTTTGGTGTCATCTCCCTGATGGTATCACCTGGTGCGATCTTCACCCCCCCTAGTGATGCCAGTGAGATATAGCCTTCTGTTGTTGCAGGTGTTTCCACATTGGTCATTGACACTCAAGGACTAGTAGCAGAAGAACCCTAGACTATGGCCTCTGAACCCAAGAATTTGCTCCTACCCCACAAATCCTTTATAGTGACTGCACTTGAGTTTCGAAATGTTGATGTTAATGACAGTGATCTAGGCTGCAAGAGCATGCGACTGCGGTTTGGCCCATTCACTGGTTTTCAAACTGCACCCCTAAACTCATATTCCACTTTAAGCAATCCCTATGCCATAAGTGCTCTGTGATTCATAAGGGATTGCTTAAGTTGGTATGTGAGTGGGAAGAAAAAGTTTGGAAACCACTGTTTTAATCGTACCTATTGACTCGTTATGTGCACCGTTTCGTAACTCCAAAGGAAATGAGCCAGTGACAATTTTTCTCAAACAAAATTTTTCAGTAACAATTGGGTCTAGAGCAGTGATTCTTAACCTTCCCTTGCTTAAGGTGGAATGTAAGTTTAGGGGAGCAGTTTGAAAACCACTGGGCTAATCTCTTTGGTGACTTTCCTTCTGTCCCACTTCTGAGGAGGCCTTTGTGTTATTTACTGCTTGGAAGGTGCAGGAAGGTCAACACCCATGATTTCCACCATCCAAGAAGCACCCAATAATTTTTAGAGGTGGAAGAGCCCTTTCAGTCCAGTGCTGTTTTTGTGTGATTTACCTGTTTTAAAGGGTTAAATTGACAATTTTTTTTGTTTTAAAATTTTATTCATAAATGACAGTGACATTCAGACACATTTAAAAATCCCTGCCAGTGTCAACAAT
Source organism: Narcine bancroftii (assembly GCF_036971445.1). Classification (NCBI taxonomy): domain Eukaryota; kingdom Metazoa; phylum Chordata; class Chondrichthyes; order Torpediniformes; family Narcinidae; genus Narcine; species Narcine bancroftii. The sequence goes on along the minus strand of NC_091469.1, from coordinate 199,111,751 downwards.
TGATGTCACCGCTGTATTTTAATCAAAATTGTACAAAGAGCAAATATGTCCAACATCTGTTTTGGTCACCGTATACATTTATTCTTCCTGCCTGCTGACAATGCTGATCAGTTGTTGCTGTCTGTGAGAGTCTGCTGTGCAATACTTTCCGGTCACATTACCTAGATTACACTGCTGCAAACAACTTTGGAATAACCCGCAAGGTGTCATGTGTAAAAATAAAAAATCTTCCTTTTTCACATCATGCTCCTGTAGCGTGGATTGTGGAGGATCATATCATCTCTCCATCTGGAATCTGGTTGAAGTGTAGATTGTGGAGGGTCATGTAGCCTCAGGCGGGCACAAGAGGGCAGACTGCAATGGGCCCGTCCCAGACCCTGAGCCATGGTCAATGCCAGAAACCAGGTTCATTTGATATACTTGTTAGTTGTAATTAATTTACTGTTTAGTGAGCTGTGCCTGTGAGTGGATGGGCATTGTGTATTTAACCTTTGCATTCCCAGTCAGGAGTAGAGAATGTTTAGCAGCAATTTATTTGCACTGGATTTGTAGTTATTTATATATTATTCTGGGTTAGTCTGTCAGTGTGTGCCCTTTTGTGAGTTCCCCTGTGGGTAAATAAAGACCACTGTTTGTTGATAACACGTGTCCAGCCTTGATTCTCTTTGAACCCATCAAACCTATTCTGAACATAGCAGATCCCCACAACAGATGGTTGATGCAGACCAGATAGTTATTCCACTGCATGAAGCATCTAACAGTGGAATCCCTTTCAAAGAAATAGATTTTTGCATACCAGGGCAATTAAGAGTTGTGTGGAAAAGGCAGGGTAGGTGGAGCTGAGTCCATGGCCAGATCAGCCGCGATCTTATTGAATGGAGGAGCAGGCTTGACAGGCCAGATGGACTCCTGCTCCTGTTTCTACATGTTCAATCAGGACTTCACAGGAGGAGGATTCAGAAATGAGCCGATCCTGGACTCTAGTCTTCTGTGCACCTTTGGAGGTGTTCCTATTTTTTGAAACGTTTGCCACTTTTTGAATATCATGTTATGGTAGGGGTCTGTGCCTGCGTTAGGAATGTGAAAATGAAGTTGAGTGCAATGCCATAAGCAATGCTCAAAGAAGTTAAACAGGAACACACTTTTCCTCTTTCAGAACACACATGTAACAACTTTTTGACACCCAATCCCTTGCAACAGTAACTGGTTATAATGCTCTTATTGTTGTTACTGTTTGATCCCCCTGCAACCCCCCTCCCCCCTCCCAGCCACCCATCACTGTCCTGAAATTAAGAGACATTTTTCCCGCAAAGTTTCTTCACCAAGCCACCGTGTTGTGAGCAACAACTTCTTGTGAAGTCTTCCTGGGATCATTTCTGCGGAGAGAATAGTGGCCTCCCTGACCTCTGCATTTATTCTCATCTCTTCACAGATAGGCTGAAAGGTAATGGAATGCTAACTTGGGTCAGCATGGATGAGTTGAGCTGAAGGGCCAGTACTGTGCTGTACCTCTGTATTTTTTTTTAAATTTTTTATTTTTCACACCATAAATCACATTAACCATGGTACACACTTTTTCCTTTTCACACATATTTCTTTTTTTCTTTGGCTTGGCTTCGCGGACGAAGATTTATGGAGGGGGTAAAAAGTCCACGTCAGCTGCAGGCTCGTTTGTGGCTGACAAGTCCGATGCGGGACAGGCAGACACGATTGCAGCGGTTGCAGGGGAAAATTGGTTGGTTGGGGTTGGGTGTTGGGTTTTTCCTCCTTTGCCTTTTGTCAGTGAGGTAGGCTCTGCGGTCTTCTTCAAAGGAGGTTGCTGCCCGCCAAACTGTGAGGCGCCAAGATGCACGGTTTGAGGCGATATCAGCCCACTGGCGGTGGTCAATGTGGCAGGCACCAAGAGATTTCTTTAGGCAGTCCTTGTACCTTTTCTTTGGTGCACCTCTGTCACGGTGGCCAGTGGAGAGCTCGCCATATAACACGATCTTGGGAAGGCGATGGTCCTCCATTCTGGAGACGTGACCCATCCAGCGCAGCTGGATCTTCAGCAGCGTGGACTCGATGCTTTTTCCTTTTCACACATATACAGTGCCATTTTCTCCCCCCCACCCCCCACCTCCCTCCTCCCATCCCACCCTCCCTACCTCCCCCCTCCCGTCCATTTAAGGTATAAAATCTAGGATACATTAAACCAGTCAGACAATGTTGTCATTCAATAAAAATACACCAGAAATTCTACTGAGTCCATTCTTTTAATTTCCTTTTCCTTCCGTTAACTTAGGTAGTGAATGTCCCCGGTAGGTTTTCTCTATTGTGTTTCATGTAAGGCTCCCATATTTGTTCAAATATTTCAATATTATTTCTTAAACTATATGTTATTTTTTCTAATGGAATACATTTATTCATTTCTATATACCATTGTTGTATTTTCAAATTATCTTCCAATTTCCAGGTTGACATAATACATTTTTTTGCTACGGCTAGGGCTATCTTAACAAATCTTTTTTGTGCATCCTCCAAATCAATTCCAAATTCTTTGTTTTTTATGTTACTTAGGAGGAAGATCTCTGGATTCTTTGGTATATTGTTTTCTGTTATTTTATTTAATATCTGATTTAGATCTTCCCAAAATTTTTTTACTTTCTCACATGTCCAGATTGCATGAAATGTTGTTCCCATTTCTTTTTTACATCGAAAAGATCTATCAGATACTGTTGGGTCCCATTTATTTAACTTTTGAGGTGTAATGTATAGCCTGTGTATCCAGTTATATTGTATCATACGTAACCTCGTATTTATTGTATTTCTCATCGTTCCGGAGCATAACTTCTCCCATGTTTCCTTTTTTATCTTTATATTTAAATCTTGTTCCCATTTTTGTTTAGTTTTACCATTTGTTTCCTCATTCTCCTTTTCTTGCAGTTTAATATACATATTTGTTATAAATCTTTTGATTATCATTGTATCTGTAATCACATATTCAAGGTTACTTCCCTCTGGCAAACTCAAACTGCTTCCTAATTTATCCTTCAAGTAGGATCTCAATTGGTAATATGCTAGCGCTGTATCTTGAGTTATATTGTACTTATCTTTCATTTGTTCAAAGGATAAGAATCTATTTCCTGAAAAACAATTTTCTATTCTTTGAATCCCTTTTTTTTCCCATTCTCTAAAGGAAAGATTATCTATTGTAAAAGGGAGTAACTTGTTTTGCATCAATATTAGTTTTGGTAATTGATAATTTGTTTTATTTCTTTCTACTTGAATCTTCTTCCAAATATTGAGGAGATGATGTAATACTGGAGAACTTCTATGTTGTACCAATTTTTCATCCCATTTATACAATATGTGTTCAGGTATCTTTTCCCCTATTTTATCTAATTCTAATCTCGTCCAATCTGGCTTTTCCCTTGTTTGATAAAAATCTGATAGGTATCTTAATTGTGCGGCTCTATAATAATTTTTAAAGTTTGGCAGTTGTAAGCCTCCTTGTTTATACAATTCTGTTAATTTATCTAGTGCTATCCTCGGTTTCCCCCCTCTCCATAAAAATTTCCTTATTATTTTTTTTAACTCCTTGAAGAATTTCTCTGTCAGTTGTATTGGCAATGCCTGAAATAGGTATAATATCCTTGGAAAAATGTTCATTTTAATACAGTTTATCCTTCCTATTAGTGTTAGTGGTAAATCTTTCCAATGCTCTAAATCGTCCTGTAATTTTTTCATTAGTGGATAATAATTGAGTTTATATAGTTGGCCGAGATTTTTGTTTATTTGTACACCTAGGTATCTTATTGCTTGCATTTGCCATCTAAATGGTGATTCCTTCTTAAATTTTGAGAAATCCGCATTATTCATAGGCATTGCTTCACTTTTATTTACGTTTATCTTGTAACCCGACACTTCTCCATATTCCTTCAATTTCTTATATAATTCTTTTATTGATAGTTCTGGTTCTGTTAAGTACACTATAACATCATCCGCAAATAAACTGATTTTATATTCCTTGTCTTTTATTTTTATTCCTTTTATATTATTTTCTGTTCTTATCAATTCTGCTAGTGGTTCTATAGCTAACGCAAACAATAAAGGTGATAGTGAGCATCCCTGCCGTGTTGACCTGCTTAAGTTAAATTGCTTTGATACATGTCCATTTACTGTCACTTTCGCTAACGGTCCCTTATATAATGCTTTAATCCAATTAATATACATCTCCGGTAAACTGAATTTTTGCAATACTTTGAACAAATAATTCCATTCTACTCTGTCAAAGGCCTTCTCTGCGTCTAAAGCAACTGCTACTGTAGGTGCTTTATTCCCTTCTACTGCATGAATTAAGTTAATAAATTTACAAATATTGTCTGTTGTGCGTCTTTTTTTGATAAATCCAGTTTGGTCTAAATTTACCATTTTCGGTACATACTCTGCTAATCTGTTTGCTAATAGTTTAGCTATTATCTTATAATCTGTGTTAAGTAAAGATATTGGTCTATATGACGCTGGTGTGAGTCGATCTTTCCCTTGCTTTAGTATTACTGTAATTATTGCTGTTTTACATGAATCTGGTAAGCTTTGTGTTTTATCAATCTAGTTGATTACTTCCAGGAGGGGCGGAATTAATAAGTCTTTAAATGTTTTGTAGAATTCTATTGGGAATCCATCCTCTCCTGGTGTCTTATTATTTGGTAATTTTTTTATTATCTCTTGTATTTCTACTATTCCAAATGGCTCTGTTAATTTATTTTGTTCCTCTGTTTGTAGTTTTGGTAGTTCAATTTTAGTCAGAAATTCATCTATTTTCCATTCTTTCCCTTCGTTTTCAGTTCGGTATAATTGTTCATAGAATTCTCTAAAGTTTTCCTTAATTTCTTTTGGATTATATGTAATTTGTTTGTCTTTTTTCCTTGATGCCAATACCATTTTCTTAGCTTGTTCTGTCTTAAGCTGCCATGCTAGGATTTTGTGTGTTTTTTCACCTAGTTCATAATATTTCTGTTTTGTCTTCATTATATTCTTCTCCACCTTATATGTTTGTAGTGTTTCATATTTTATTTTTTTACCCGCCAATTCTCTTCTTTTAGTTGTATCTTCCTTCATTGCTAATTCTTTTTCTATATTTACTATTTCCCTTTCCAACTGCTCTGTTTCCTGATTATAGTCCTTCTTCATCTTGGTTACATAACTTATTATTTGCCCTCTAATGAATGCTTTCATTGCATCCCATAGTATAAACTTATCTTCCACTGATTCCGTATTTATTTCAAAATACATTTTTATTTGTTTTTCAATAAATTCTCTAAAATCCTGCCTTTTAAGTTACATGGGGGTTAATCTCCATCTATACATTCTTGCAGGGATGTCCTCTAACTTTACTGTCAATATTAAGGGTGAATGGTCCGATAGTATTCTAGCTTTATATTCTGTTTTTCTTACTCTATCTTGCATACGAGCTGATAACAAAAATAGGTCTATTCTTGAGTATGTTTTATGTCTAGCCGAGTAATATGAATATTCCTTTTCCTTTGAGTGATGTTTCCTCCATATATCCAACAGTTGCATTTCTTCCATCGATTTAATTATAAATTTGGTTACTTTGTTCTTTCTGTTAATTTTTTTCCCAGTTTTGTCCATATTTGAATCCAAATTCAGGTTGAAATCCCCTCCTATTAATATGTTCCCTTGCATAACTGCTACCTTCAAAAAGATATCTTGCATAAACTTTTGATCTTCTTCGTTAGGTGAATATACATTGAGTAGATTCCAAAACTCCGAATATATCTGACATTTTATCATTACGTATCTCCCTGCTGGATCTATTATTTCCTCTTCTATTTTAAATGGCACATTTTTACTAATTAATATAGCTACTCCTCTTGCTTTTGAATTATACGATGCTGCTGTTACGTGTCCTACCCAATCTCTCTTTAATTTCTTGTGCTCCAATTCAGTTAAATGTGTTTCTTGCACAAATGCTATATCAATTTTTTCTTTTTTCAGTAAATTTAGCAATTTCTTCCTTTTAATTTGGTTATGTATTCCATTAATATTTAAAGTCATATAGTTCAACGTAGCCATTTTATACTTTGTTTATCTTCCCTTTCCGTTTCTCCATCATTACCTTTCCTTCTTATCCATTTCTGTTTTCTTGTTTTGAACCTTTTATAAGACAACATTCCTAAAACATCAAACATTTTCCTTATTCTCCTATTTAAAACTTCTTTAGCCCCAATCTCCCCTTCCCCTCCTGAGTTGTCCTTTATCCCTTGTCGGACAACCACATCTCCCCTCTCCATTTGGATTTGCGAATTCACTCGCAAGCGTCAGCTGATTTTGCAGTGACCGCAACTCCTCCCCACCCAGCCCCCCCCAGAAAAGATTTCACTTTTCATATGTAACAAAGGTCACTCTTTTAGTTCCCTCCTTATTCCCTCTATTCCATTTCATTCCCTTATTAATTCTTGTCTATACTATCTATATTTTCCTCTAAATACGGATACATTCATGTATGCACATTATACATATACACACATATACCTCTTTACCCACATACATATAAATCGTGGTCATTTTTACTCTTATTACATATCTTTATCTCTCTGGTTGTTTTGTAGTTGTTCTGCAAATTTCCTTGCTTCCTCTGGATCCGAGAATAGTTTTTTTTCCATAAGATCGTTTTCGATGTATTGAACTCCTTTCTCTTCTTCAGGAGTTCAAAAACTTATGTGTCTTTTTAGTTCGCAGTCTTTTGTACTCTCGTTACACGTCTTTATCCCTCAGTCTATTTTGTAATTGTTCTGCAAATTTTCGTGCTTCCTCTGGATCCGAGAATAGTCTGTTTTGTTGTCCTGGAATAAATATTTTCAATACCGCTGGATGCTTTAGTATAAATTTATACCCTTTCTTCCATAAAATCGCCTTTGCTGTATTGAACTCCTTTCTCTTCTTCAGGAGTTCAAAACTTATATCTGGATAAAAGAAGATTTTTTGCCCTTTGTACTCCAGTGGCTTGTTGTCCTCTCATACTTTTTCCATTGTCTTCTCTAGTACCTTTTCTCTTGTAGTATATCTTAGGAATTTTACTAAAATAGATCTTGGCTTTTGTTGTGGTTGTGGTTTAAAGGCCACTGCTCTATGTGCCCTTTCTATTTCCATTTCTTGCTGTAGTTCTGGACATCCTAGGATCCTGGGGATCCAATCTTTTATAAACTCTCTCATATTCTTGCCTTTTTCATCTTCCTTAAGGCCCACTATCTTTATGTTATTTCTTCTGTTATAATTTTCCATTATATCTATTTTCTGAGCTAACAGTTCTTGTGTCTCTATAACTTTTTTATTAGATTCCTCTAATTTCTTTTTTAAGTCCTCTACCTCCATTTCTACTGCTGCTTCCCGCTCTTCCATCTTGTCCATTCTCTTTCCCATTTCTGTTAAGGTCATATCTATTTTATTCATTTTCTCTTCTGTGTTGTTTATTCTTTTTCTTAAATCCTTAAATTCTTGCGCTTGCCATTCTTTAAATGACTCCATGTATCCTTTAATAAGAGAAAGTATATCCTTTATCTTGCCTTTCCCTTCTTCTTCTATTTCACTGTACTCTTCCTCTTCTTCTTCCTCTGGGTTGGCCATCTGTTGTTTCTTTGTTGCCCTTTTCTTCTCTTCTTTCTTGTTTCCATTGTCTTCTGTGGTCTCTTCTTGCTGCAGGTGTTCTGCAGCTGTTGTTGCCGGCTGTGGAGATCGACTCCCCAGCTGGTCCCCCCTCCCGTCGGTGTGTTTTTTTTCATGCGCACCGCGCACTTTTACTCGGCTCAGCGAGCCATTTTTGTAGTCCACTTTCTACCGACCTGAGGGAGCGGGTTTCTCTCTCCACCGCGGGCCTCTTCGAACAGGTAAGGCCTTCACCTTTTTCCTCCTTTGTCTTCTCTTCCTCTCTTCTTACCGTTGCTTTCGATTTTTCTTTTTTTGTCGCCATCTTCTTTCCACCTTTATACTCACTTTTCTGTAACTTTTATTTCTGTGCCTTTGTGTTTTCCTTTGTTTTTCCCGACTTTTCTGGAGAGGGCTGGAGTTCACCGTCCGGCCACTACTCCATCACGTGACTCCCCCTGTACCTCTGTATGACGTTGTTACAGATATAACCCTACAGCACTGAAATTGGCCTATCTAGTCTGCACCAAATGATGATTCTGCCTAATCCTCCTGACCTGCACCCAGAGGAGATCCCTCCATGCCCCTCCCAACCATGCCCCTATCCAAATTTTCTTAAATGCCAAAGTCAAGACTGCATTCACCACCTTTGCCAGCAGCTCATTTCTTGCTCTTGTCACTCTCTATGTGAAGAGGTTTCCCCTAATGTTGCCTTTAAATGTTTCACCCTTCACCCTTGTACCATGTCCTCTGATTCTTGTCTCTCAGTGGAAAAAGCATTGACCCTATCTATACCCTTCATATTTTGTATCCCTCTATCAAACCCCCATCATTTTTCTGCAGTCCAGGGAATAAAATCATAACCTGTTTAACTTTTCCCTTTAATCTTACTTTGAAGAATGGCTCAGGCCCCAAACCTTGGTTATATATCCTCACCGCTTATGGATGCCACAAGACCTGCATATTTGTATCTTAATATGTTCTCAACCTTTGTCTGTAATTCAGTTCCTCAGATTTCAACAATAATCTAGTAAATATCCTCTGCATTCTTTCAATCTTACTGATATCTGTTCTGTTGTTAGATGTGAAACAGTAAAGCAGCAGAATTGTATCTTTTGGAGGGGATGTGTTGATTTAAATATGAGCTAGTCAATCCTCTTTGGAAAATGGGGCACCCCACATGAGGGGTTCTTTTGGAATCTCCTGGTTCCTTTACATTGACAGGGTTGCTTTAAGCAGCTGAGCTAGTGGCAATTTTTCAAAACTGACTTGAATTCCACTCTTATGAGATTTAGAATGTATAAAACTTATCCAAAAGGTGGTTTCCATCTGTCTGACATTCTCAGCATTCATGATATTTATAATGGACAAAAGCAGCCAAATAGGCCTTTGTTTTTTCTCCTCCTTTTGGCCGGGAGTTGGGGAAATATTGCTGTGGTTTCCATTTATTTGCCTATATCACAGTAGGCCAGCCAATGAACTCCAAGTGAATTGCAGGAGTTTAATTGTGACTGAAATAAGGCTGAAGTTGCCATCAGTTTGCGATGAAATCCAATTCTGTGCAGTGTGTGACTGGGTCAACGTTGATTGAAAGCAAATCAAGCTGTTCCATGACTGATCAAACTTGGCAGCATACATTTTGAAGGAGTTCCCCTTCACAATTCAGTGCTTTCCACAACATCAGCACATCACCAATTCCCAGGATGTCTGACTTCAATGCACAAATCTAAGGAAAATGACATCATTTTTTTTACACGCAGGGTGGTAGGTCTATGGAACGAGTGACTGGAGGAGGTGGTTGAGGCTAATACTATCACAATGTTTCAGAAACATTTGGGCGGGTACATGGTTTGAATGGGCTTGGAGGGATCTGGGCCAAATACAGGCAAGTGGGAATAGTGTGGGTGGGACATTTTTGTCGGCGTGGGAAAGTTGGGCTCAATTAGTAAGGGCATAAAAGATTATGAAGAGAAGTTGACAGAAAGAATACTGCCATACCGTGACCTGTGTCCTGGTTACATTCTGGACATTTGGACACAAGTTGATCATTCTAGGTGAAATATACTCAACCGAGCTCCCAACCCCCAAATGCAGATCGATATCCCATCATACTAGCCACGGACTTTCTCCTGGCTCCTTGTCGCCCGCCCATCCAAGCTCCCACTGCCCCGACTGTGGATCTTCGCCCCGACTGCCCACCCACTGGAGGTCCCGATACCACAACTATGGTTGCTTGCCTCAGTCACATCGAACACCAGAGTTTCGAATGCCCCAGCCACAGACTCTCTCCTAGGCCCCTTGACTTAATTTATGACATAAATTTAAAAAATTTTTGTTAAGCATTTATAGTGACATCAGATGTATTTGCGATTGGACATTAATCAATCAGGCTTAAGTCGCGGCATGGCTGTACATCAGCCATTATTCAAATGGACGAGCAGACTCTGTGGGCGTTATGGACTAATTCTGCACCTTTCTCTCATGGATGTATGGCCTGTTTCCATGCTGCATGACTCTGATTCTATGAAAGCTCTGTTGGGATGCACTTACTACATATGGATAGAGTCATACAGCATAGAAATAGGCCCTTCAACTCAACCTCTCTGTGTTGAACCATCAAGCCCCAATCTGTTATGGATTTGTCCCAGCAAAAAAATTGATTAGTTGGTGAGGTGATTGGTGCAGGTGTGATCAGGTGACCCATTTTAAACAGCCAGTCAGTTTTTAAAAGTTGTTTGGAGCAAGCAGTCAGGTGATTGGTGAAAGTGTGATCGGGTGACCTGTTGTTCAATTGGAGCACCACCATAAAAGTGAGGAACTGTGTAGCAGAGTGGTCATTGAGGGAATGGTGTGAGGCAGAGTGGTAAAGCTTGGCTCAACAGACTTAGGGCGAGATCAGGCCAGAGGCGAGGGTTTATAGTGTGGGTGAGTATATTGTTCAACACTTATTAGTGTAAATAGATTAGGTATATGACTGTGTCGCATGTTAGATGTGGAGTCACTGGGAGACTCTGAGCTTCCTCGATGCCCACATCTGCTCCAGGTGAACTGACGTGCAGCTCCTAAGAGACCGTATTAAGGAACTGGAGTTGCTGCTTGATGCCCTATGGCTCATTAAGGAGAGTGAGGAAGTTATAGATTGAACCCACAGGGAGTATGTAAGCCCAATAAAGGTGAATAGCCATGTTGGTACCAATGACATAGGCAAGATATGTCAGGAGGTCCTGAAGAGGGAATACAGGTTATTGGGGAGGAATCTGAAAAGCAGGACCTCCAGGGTGATAATCTCAGGATTACTGCCTGTGCCACGTGCTAGTGAGGGGAAAAATAGCGAGATCAGGCAGATAAATGAGAAACTGGTGCACGGGGCAGGGCTTCAGATTCTTGGATCACAGGGATCTCTTTTGGGGAAGGTACAAAAGGATAGTTTACACCTGAACCCAAAGGGGACCAATATCCTGGCTGGCAGTTTAATGTAGTTGTTCTGGAGGGTTTAAACTAATTTGGCAGGGGGGTGGGAACCAGAGTGCTAAGACTGAAGAATGGGGGAACAGCAGTAATGTGAAGATCAAAAGGGCATCAATCATCCCAGTGTCCAAGAAGAGCAGAGTGAGCTACCTTAATGACTACCACCCAGTAGCACTAACTTCTACTGTGATGAAATGCTTTGAGAGGCTGGTCATGGCCAGATTTAACATGTACCTAAACAAAGATCTAGACCACACATGTCAAACTCTGGCCCGCAGGCCAAATTTGGCCTGCGATATAATTATATTTGGCCCGCAAGACCATTTCAAAAATGTATTAGAGGTGGCCCGCCCTGCAGCGAGAGCCGATGCTGTTTTTTGGTAATGTCACCCCCACCATCCTCCCCCTTCATTGCACATCCTTCCCCATTGTAACACGAGAAATTGTAACACGAGAAGTCTGTCGATGTCATCAGCCGGCAAGCCAGTTGGAAGGCTCTCCGCACAACCAGTCACTTCTCCCACCTGTCGAGCAGTGCGGTGGATGGGCGAGTGCCTGTGATTTCCTGTCGGCACGACGGACATGGCAGGTTGCGCACGGCCCCCAGGCAGCGCGAGCCCCGCGCGACTGGCACCGTCGGCCCTTCCACAGCTCGAGCGCACTTCTCCCGGTCGCCACGGCCTTCAGCGCTTGCACCCGCGCGGACCCCAGGGACGGCTGGTTCGGCCCTGCACGTGAAGAGAGAGATGGTGGCTGTCCGCAAAGGCTGATCGGCAGCGCGCTTGGCCTGAGTGGGTGGATAAGCAGGGGTGGGCAGAGGGTGTAGTTGAGGAGTAATGGGCAGGGGAAGTTATGGTGGTGCGAGGGGCAGTTAGAGGGAGGGATGAGTAGAAAGAGGGGTGGATAGGGAAGAGATAAAAGGGGAGGGGCAGGGTGAGTAAGGGAGGGGTGATTAGAGGGTGAGAGACGGGTAGAGGAAGGAACAGGTTGAGGGGAGAGGCAGTAGAGGGGCGTGTATAGGATGGGGTGGGTAGAGGCAGAGCGAGTGGAGTGAGGGGTGAGTAGAGGTTAGGTAAAGGACTGGTCAGGTAGAGGGTTGGTGGGTCGAGGGTGAATAGAGGCCTAGAGCCTGAGGAGTGAGCAGGAAATGCTGAGTCCTGATACAGGCCAAAATGGACACAGCCTGTGAATGCTGACTACATCTCCACAGGGACCAAATATGTTTCCCTCAGGTCAAGCAAAGGGTGAACTTGAGCTACCTACTCCTGTCCTGTAACATTATCCTCCTAAAGTTATATCCTAAAGTTTAACATTACATATGTTGAAAGAAGAGAAAACATGCAGATGTTGAAAATTTTCAATAAATATTTAGTTCGGCCCTCGACTTAGTCCAAGTTTTTAATTTTGGCCCTCCGTGAATTTGAGTTTGACACCCCTGATCTAGACCCACTACAGTTCACCTATAATCAAAGTCGTTCCACAGCAGATACTGGATCACCTCGATAACAGCAATTCATACATATGGCAGCTCTTCATTGGTTACAGCTTGACCTTCAACACCATTATTCCCTCAGTGCTGGTCAGAAAGCTACAAACTCTGGGCCTCTACAACCCCCTCTGCAACTGGTTCCTTGATTTTCTTATTAGAAGACCACAGTCAGTGCGAATTGGATGCGTGCTTAGCCCACTGCCCTACTCATTATACACCCATGACTATGTGGCCAGAAACAATTCCAATGCCATCTACAAGTTTGCCAATGACATCACAGTTGTCGGCAGAATCACAAAGGACAATGAAGAAGCATTCAACGTCAGCAAAACCAAGGAGATGAATGTGGATTTCAGGAGGAAGTCAGGCGAACATGACCCAGTCCTCATTGAGGATTCAGTAATGGAGAGGGTCAAGAACTTCAAATTCCTGGGCATCAACATCTCCAAGGATCTGTCATGGAGTCTCCATATCGAAGCAATCACAAAGAAGGCACTCCAGTGGCTATACTTAGTGAGGTGTCTGAGGAGATTCAGTACGTCACCAAAGACTCCTGTAAGCTTCTACAGATGTACCATGGAGAGCGTTCTGGCTGGTCGCACCACTGCCTGGTATGGAGGCGCCAACTCTCAGAACAAGAAAAAACTCCAGAGGGTTGTTCACCCGGCCTGCAACTCACAGGTACCAGACTTCACTCCATCGAGGACATCTGCATGAGGTGGTGTCTTAAAAAAAAAGCAGCCTCTATCCTCAAAGACCCCCAGCACCTAGGCCATGCCCTCTTCATTCTACTACCATCAGGAAAAAGATACTGGAGCCTAAAGACGAGCACTCAGCGGCACAAGGACAGCTTCTTCCCTGCCGCCATCAGATTCCTGAATAATCAATGAACCAAAGACACTGCCTTACATTTCATGCACTATTATTTTTAATTTTTATAAGATGGTTATAATATGAATGTTTGCATTACAATGCTGCCACAAAACACTGAATTTCATGACTTGTTCATGATAAGAAATTCTGATCCTGGGCAAGGATGACAGGCAGGTGACAAGACAAAATAATAGCTGGTGGAATAACAGAGACACAGTACATTCAAAAACTGGTCGAAAGATATTATACAGCATTAAAAACAAGGTGGATGATCTTGCTGTTCAGCTACAGATTACAGGTATGATGTTGTGGCCATTACTGGGTTGTGTCTAAAGGATGGGAGCTGAATGTCCAAGGATACATGATGTATTGCAAGGATGTGTAGGGAGGAGGAGGGTACAGCATGGTTCTGCTGGTAAGCAGCAATATAAAACATTGGTAAGAGGGAAAATAGGATCAGAAGAGGCAGAGTCCTTATGGGTTGAATTAAGGAATGGTAAAGATAAAAGGATACTAATGGCAGTTACTGCAGCCAGGTTGTGGATTACAAAATAGATATGTCAGAACGACAGCTTTACGATGATCATGGGGGATTTGAACATGAAAGTAGATTTGGAAAGTCAGGTTGGTACGGGATCTCAGGAGAGAGAGATTGTGAAATACTTATGGCATGGCCATGGTTGATGAGCCCACCAGGGGATCGGCTGTTCTGGATTGACTGAGTTCACTTTGAAATTTGTAAAGAAGAGGCTAAAATCTGACCTGTCGGTATTTCAGTGGAGTAAAGAAAATTATAGTCGCATAAGAAAGGAACTGGTTAAAGTCGATTGGAGGAACAGATTAATGGGGAAGGCAGCAGATCAGCAATGGCTAGAGTTTTTGAGAGAAATGAGGAAAGTACAGGACAGGGACAGACCAAAAAGAAATAAAATTGTGAATGGAAAAATGAGGCAAGTGTGAGTAACGAGGGAAGTTAACACCAAAGTGAAAGTAAAAGACAAGGAAGAAAAAAATAAGTGGCTAGATAGAGGACTGGGAAACTTTAAAAACTTGGAGATGTCAACTCAGAAGGTGATGAGGAAGGAAAAGATGAATTATGAAATGAAGTTAGTAAACATTATCAAAGAGGGTACTAAAAGCTTTAAATGTAAAAGAGTGACTAAAGTAGTCACAGGACCAATAGAAAATGATGCTGGAGAAATTGTAATGGGAGACAAGGAGATGGCAGTGGAACTGAATCAACACTTTGGATCAATCTTCACTGTGGAAGACATTAGTAGCATTCCGGACACTCATGGTTCTCTTGGAAGGTCACAAGAGAGAAGATACTTGTGAAGCCAAATAGTCCAAGGGTAGATAAGTCTCTCAGACCAGATGGAATGCATCCTCAGGTTCTGAAGGAGGGAACTGTAGAGATTGGAGGCATTAATAATGATCTTCCAGGAATCAATGGAGTCTGGCATGGTTTCGGTGGACTGGAGGATCACAAATGTCACTCCACTGTTTAAGAAGGGAGTGAGGCAGCAGAAAGGAAATTATAGACCTATTAGTCTGACATTGGTGGCTAGGAAGTTGCTGGAGTCATCTCAAGAATGAGATTAAGGAATACCTGGAGGTGCATGAAAGTCAGCATAGTTTCCTTAAAAGAAAATCATGCCTGTCAAACCTATTGTAAATTTTTGAAGAGATCACAAGTAATATAGACAGGGGGAGATGCAGTGAATATTGTGTATTTGGACTTTCAAAAGGCCTTTGACAAGGTGCCACACACAAGGCTGCTAAAGAAGATGAGAGCTCACGGACTTGCAGTAAGATACTAACATGGCCAGAGCATTGGCTTGTTGGCTGGAAACAGAGAGTAGGACTAAAGGGATCCTATTCTGGTTGGCTTCCAGTTACCAGTGGTGTTCCACAGGGCTCAGTGTTGAGGCCATTACTTTTTGCATTGTATATAAATGATTTGATTGATGGAATGGATGGCTTTGTGGCTAAATTTGCAGATGATACCAAAATAGGTGGTAGGGGAGGTGATGCTGGGGATATTGAAAGGCTGCAGAGACTTGGATAGATTTGGAGAATGGGCAAAGAGGTGGAAGATGAAATACAATGTTGGAAAGTGTATGGTCATGCACTTTGGTAAAAGAAATAGATGGGCAGATATTATTTAGATGGGAAGAACATTTTAAATTCTGAGGTGCAAAGGGACTTGGGAGCCCTCTTGCAAGATACCCTAAAGTTTGATCTCCAGGCTGAGTCTGCAGTGAAGAAGACTGGCCATTCACTTCCAGAGGGATTGCAGGGATGTAATGTTGAAACTCTATAAAGCACTGGTGAAAGGTCACTTGGAGTACAGTGTTGTTTTGGGTGCTGTATTTGAGAAAAGACAAGCTGGAATTGGAAAGGGTTTAGAGAAAATTTACTCGATGATACCAAAAATGAAAATGTTAGCATATGAGAAACTATTGTCAACTCTTGGACTGTACTCTGAGTTCAGAAGGATGAGGACAGACCGCATAGAAGCATTTTGAACACTGAAAGAGTAGATTGTTGTTGTTGTTCGTCCTTCGTAGTCGAAGATGACCATGGCTTCAAAGTCAAACAGAAGATTGGTGGCTGTGGGTCCAGAGGTGACTGGTGAGGCCCATCCATATCCTGAATGCTCCCCCACATGTGGGACACGTGGGTGGGTGCCGTTGTGGCAGTGGATGCTGCTCAGGCCTTGCGCACAGCACGCTTACGTTGCACCTCGATGATGTGCCTGACTTCAGCTGCGCGGGCTCCTGTGGTGATCTTGCTGCGCCAAGCTGGTCAGTTGAGGGCAAGCATCTCCCACGTGTTGATGTTGGCACCCAGGCCTTTGAAGGACGCTTTGAGGCAGTCTATGTAACGTTTCTTCTGCCCCCCGACAGAGCGTTTGCCCTAACACAGTTCTCCGTACAGCAGCTGCTTAGGCAATCGGCTGTATGGCATTCTGACCCCATGTCCAGCCCATGAAAGAGTAGATATCACAAAGATGTTTCCCATGGTAGGGGACTCTTGGACAAGAGGGCATAACTTCAGGATAAAAGGGCATCAATTTAAAACAGATGTAGAAAAATTTCTTTAGTCAGGCCGTCATGAGTCTGTGGAATTTGTTGCCACAGGCAGCTGTATTTAAGGCATAGATTGACAGGTATTTGATTAGTCAGGGGATCAAGGGTTATGGAGAGAAAGCTGGGGAGTGTGGCTGAGTGGGTGGATGGATGAGCTCATGATTAGAATAGTGGAGAAAGATCAAAGGGCCATTGGGCTTACTTCTGCTCTTATATCTTTTGATTTTGTGTTTTGGCAGTTGCTCATGTACTCATGATTTAAGGTAGGTATTTCCCACAAATTTCCAACCCTCTTCCCACCCACATATCCCTCTCTTCCTTTATCGAGGGAGGATAGAGAAAGATGTTGCCTCAATTCACCCTTTGTTTGGCCATTGTGCTCCGGCTCTTGGTATATAAAGGTATAGATGCATCTCAGACCAACACACATACTCTCCCCTGCCATCGACTCCATCTACACTTCCCAGTACTTCAGAAATACAACCAAGGTATTAAAAGATGACTCCTTCCCCAGCCACACTCTCTTCTCCTTACTCTCCCTGGGTAGAAGGTTCACATGTGTATGATCGCACATCATATTCAAGGTTCCTTTCCCAGCATTTGTCAGGCTCCTGACTGAACTCACATGTATGAAATACTGAAATGTCTTTACCCTGTTCTAACTGATCTCTCTCTGCAATTCTGCACTTGTCCTTGTTTATACTGCTGGACTATATATGGATTGACTAGTCAGACTGCTCACAAATAGAACTGTCTTGTAGCTTGGAATACTTGACAATAAAATTGAATCAGTTGCCTGTGGTGATCACTTCATCTCAAAGTTCTGGCTGAAAATCATTGACTTTTGAGGACGAATAATATTTAAAAAAGAAGCAAGAAATGTACTGTGTCACCCCCTCATCTGGAATAACATCCTGGCTCATGTCTCAGTTCCACTTACCTGTGTGGTCTCCATAACTTCCAACTCCCAATTCTGTTAAAATCTCTCATCAGCCTTGAATGTACAATTATTCTGCATTTAGAGCTCTCTGGGTAGAAATTTCCAAAGGTTCACAATAAGCTAAAAAAAATGTTGTTCACCTTGGACTCCATCTAAGCTCCGCAACAACAAACTCAATCAGAGATTCATTTAAAGACTCTTACTTGGGCACTTTATTGATTTAAAAAAAATCTCTCTGTATTGCACAATCATTTTGTTTACATTCGTTATCTGTTTACTGTTCATTATCTGTTTACTTGTATATGCTGTGTACAGTTTTTTTTCCACTGCCAGTAAAGTGGTAATTCTGCCTTGCCCACAGGAAAAAGAATCTTAGGGATGTATATGATGTCATGTAAGTACTCTGACAATAAATCTGATATCTGTTGTCCCTGTATCCTGAGACGATGCTCCAAGTTCTAGATTTCCCCCATGGGGAATATGTCTTTTAAATATCTTCAGTATTAAGAATATATAAGAAAAACTACAGGTGTGACAAAGATGAAATTAATCAGAAAATGAAGAAGACCCTTAGCAGGTCAGGCAGCGACTGTGGAAAATAGAATCAGCTCACATTTCACTCAGAATTAATTCTGGTGAGACCATGCTTGGAGCATTACATTCAGTTCTGATTATAGGAAGAATGTCGATGCTTTCGAGAGGGTGCAGAGGAGGAGATTTACCAGGATGTTGCCTAGATTGGAGAACGTATCTCATGAATCGAGGTTGACAGTGTGGCACTTTGTTCTTTGGGGCTATGTAAATCGAGAGGTGACTTACGAGAGGCGATTATAAGGGGATAGATAGGGTGAACAGCCAGCACCTTTTTCCCCAGGGAAACAATACCCAACATCAGAGGACATCTGTTTGAGGTGAGTGGAGGAAAGATGTCATATGTATGTTTTTATTTTAGACAGCAAGTTGTGGGTGCCTGCAATGAATTGCCAGGGGTTGTGGTGGAGGCTGTTAAATTGAGACATTTAAAAAAACTCTTAGATAGGCACAGGGATGTTTATTAAAAGAAATAGAGGGTTATGAGTGTGAGGGGTAGCAAAGGATTAGATTGTGGTGAAGTAGATTTACATGTGGGGCACGGCATTACGGTGTGAAGGGCCTGCACCGTATTGTTCCATGTCTATGTGAAGGCAAACAGCATATTGGCATGCGTTATGCAAGGGTTAGAATTTATAAATAGGGAAATTTTGTTCCAGTCATACAGAGGGTTGGTGAGGCTATGCCTGGAATACTGTATGCAGTTGATCCCCTTACCTGAAAGAAAAGAAGACTGCAGAATTGGAGGCAGGTCAAAGGAGATTCATTCAGAAGGCTAATTCTTAGGAACAGAAAGCTGTCCTATCTAGAGAGACTAGGCAGCTTGGACCTGCTTACTTGGAATTTGACTGGGTAGATGTTGAGATGCAACAACAAGGAGACAAGGCTACACCATAGGGGGCCAGTTATTTAAACCTGATGTCCTGAAATTTCTTCTCAGGAAAGTGAATCTCTGGAAGTTTCTGCCCCTTACAGTGGTGGAGACCACATGTATTTGAGGTGGAGATAGATAGATAAGTATTTGAAAGGTCAGGGAATTGAAGGTTATGTGGAAATACACTGAAGAGGAGATGAGACCAGCATAGATCATATTGAAGGGCGTGTCAGGCTCCAGGGGCTTGGTGTCCAACTCCTGCTCCTATTTTCCTGAGCCCTTGACCTGCTGTTTTCAGCATTTCCCCCTGGGAATTTTCTGTTGTTTCACTAACTTCCCACCTGTATAGACTAAGGTTTATTGTGAAATCTCCAAGGCCCATAGTACTTGGCACCTTCATTCAAATGCCCACTGCTTCCTGGGCAACAGAAATGCATTGAAGGTTCACAGATGCTTCTTCAACTCTAGCTATGGGATTTGATCTGACCGCCCCCATTATGAACGTGAAGTGAAGCTGACCACAGAAATTTCCATGGATTTTGGTTGGGGAGAAGCCAGCTGGATAAGCAACAAACAGGCCAGGCAGACGTGAAGTCCTCGTTAGCTTGTATTTCTCCCCCATCATGTGGTGGACTCATTTTCCTGTTTCAAATGAATCACCTGGGAAATGAATCGAGTGAAAAATAAATAAATCTCTGTCCTTCCATCTAATGGATGAGCTGAGTGGAAAATGTGGTGCAATATCAGTGGAAATGTCCTATTCTCCCACATTTAGCACAGCTCTGGGAGCTGTAACCTGCAAAAATTTACTTCACTAGAACAGGAAAGGGAAGAAATCATGTTGTGCTCATTAGTGAGCATTTATTTTTAGACATACAGCACAGTAACAGTGCCTTCTGGCCCACTTTTTAGACATACAGCACAGTAACAGTGCCTTCTGGCCCACGAGCCCATGTCACCCAATTACACCCAAATGACCTACAACCCTGGGTACGTTTGGAAGGTGGGAGGAAATGAGAGTCCCCGGGGAAAGCCCACGCAGACATGGGGAGAAGGTACAAACTCCTTACAGACAGCACCGGATTCGATCCCCGGTCGCTGGTGCTGGAACAGCATTGCACTCACCACTACGCCAATCGTGCCACTCCATAAATTTGTATTACTTTTATTTCTTTGCACACCAGTGTTCAATCAAAGCTCTCGATGTGTGTGCGTGCAGATAAATTTACTGTTATTAATGTTGTCCATACTTTACAATTTACCATTGGAAATGCTCTGCTGGGAACCACCATAAACACAGTGGGCAGAATGGCCTCCTGTATTTCATTAATTTTGCTGCAGAGAATGCTTCATAAATAATGATTGGGACATAGACATCACCAGCAAAAGTATTGAGATACAGATGTTCTTGGGAGAATGATCCAAAACATAAGGGCCCAGGTGATCAAAGATAGTTTGGCAAGTTGGATCGGAGTTAGCTTGGTGAAAGGAGGCAAGCCAGTTGCTGGAGGAGCTCAGTGGGTCAGGCGGTATCTGGGAGGGAAAAGAATTGGACATTGCTTCAGATTGGGACTTATTGAAGAATCTTTGTGAGCTGCTGCCTCAAGAACACAACCAACATCATAAAAGACCCCCATCACCCTGGTCTCCTTTGCCTGCTCCTCAGGGAAGAAGATTCAGGAGCCTGAAGTCCAGCCCTTCCATGTTTAAGAACAGTTATTTCCCCCATCAGCTATCTGGCTCTTGAACCTCTCCTTACCATCTTAACCATGAACTACTCCAGGACTACCAAAAGATCTGTGTGGACTATTGTCACTTTTCTCTTACACTAACCACAACTGCGAATATTTAACATTTTGAGATCATTTTAATTCTATTGTAGTTGTTGTATCTCACGTGGTGACAGTAAGAATTTCAATGCACCTGAACATTGTTCTTGTGAATAGGACAATAAACTCTCATCTCACATGAGGACTGAGAGTGTAAAGGGATTGACTGAGGATAGTGTTGCTATTAGAAGGGATCAGTTCTGGGACCTGATTGTTATAGGCATGAAAGATGTGAATGTGGGAGGTCTGACAGGAAGATTTGCAGGAGACATGAATGCTGCTGGTCGTGCTGTTGGGGACAAGTGTTGTCTTCAGATACAGAATGAAGTTTATCAGTTGGTAAGATGGCAGAGCAAAGGCAGCTGAAATTTACTCCTGAAAAATGATGATGCATCTTGGGAAAGAATAAAGACTGAGACATTCCCAGTGAGTGGGAGGGAGCACCTTGGTGTTAAACAAGGGTTCTGCAGATGCTGAGGAACTAGGACTGCACACAAGAGTGCTGAATGATCACAGGTGTCACCTTCCCAGTCGTCCTAGAGCTTTGTCTCCTCGGGAACTTTACTACGGTTTGGTAGATCACTATCTAATTCTCAAATTAAATTCACAGAAGTGTGACTCCCATCAATAGGTGGTCTTTGGAGATGACCAGCAGCATCCCACTTGAAAAGGTTACGTACAATCTCAGGAAGGGATATAACACCTTCCTAAAAATCTGGCAGCCTTAGAGCATATAGGTACCTCACTGGCCTCAATATAGAGTTAAGTCTGCTACTGGCTAGCCACCTGACCTCTGCAAAGATTTTAACAAGGTGGTACTATCGTTTCTCCATATGTTTTACAGTATGCACTGACAATGGGATGATATTTTTTGTGTTTCTTTTTCTTTGTTATTTCACTGTTTAATAGGACTTGTCTAGAGGGGACGGGTTCTCTAGTTGTTTTGTAGTTGGTATGATTGTTAATTGTTAAATACATTTAATTGTTTAAATACATTTAAAATGATAAATAAAATATTACAAAAAAAGTGCTGGATGGAAAGATCTAGTCCAAAACACTGACTGCCTATTCTTTCCATTTCCATGGATGCTGCATGACCTGCTGAGTACCTTGGTGTATGTGTTCAAGGATCCCTAAGGCCAGATGAAGAGATGAAGAAGACATGCAGGAGATTTGCCTTCAATAGCTTAGGCAGAGAACACAAGAGCAGGGAGGGGGGGGGGTTTAATGGAATATTGGTTAAACTGCAGCTGGAGTATTGTGCACATTTCTGGTCATTGTGCTATGGGATTGCACCCTGGAGGGTGTTGAGCAAATTTACCAGGATGCTGCTTAGGATGGAACATTTCATCTTTGAGAGGAGACTAGGTGGCTGCTTTCTTAAAAAGCAGAGAGGCATAAGGGTTGATTTAATTGAAGAATGCAAATCATGAGGGGTAAAATATGAGAAAATGACTCCATTTTGGGAGAAGCTTAATAGACCAGCACAGATCAGAATAAAGTTACTTGTAACAGATGAGGAATTTCTGCCAAGGCCAGGGGCAGGCAGATCAACCATGATTGTGGTAAAGGGTAAAGGGTTCTGCCCTGAAACATACTGTTCCTTTTCACCCACCAATGCTGCTCGACCTGCTGAGTTCCTCCTGCAGATTGTTTGTTGCTCCAGATCCCAGCATGTGCATGAGCCATGATCATGTTGAGTTCTGCTTTCTCGAGTCCCTGCTTCTACTGTCTTCGAGTTCTTGTAACTCACAATGCACGGACTGCCCATAAAGACAAAAGGACACCTAAAACAAAATCCACAGATCTCCAAGACACTCCCCTTTGCAACAGTCATTCAAAAAGGCTGCAGGCAACACCAGAGCGATCAGAGGCCAGGTCACACAAATGTTGGACAAAAAAGTTGCATGTGGTGATCATTGTCCCCCCACTCCACCAACACCTCCCCTCCCCTCCCCACCCCACCCCTCCCGGTTGAAGATGACTGGGTAATTTGCATCATTCTACTTGGTTTTTTGTTGACTGAGGATTATTTCACAATTTGTAGGTAGCAGAATTTGTATGGAACTTTCCAACACTCATTGTTTCCTCTGAAGACATTACCAGACCCATTGTCTGCCCCTTTAATCAGCACACCTTCATTGGACATTCATACCTACTGCATCCTCTCTTATAAATGTCGCCATTTTCTGCCAGCATTGGAAACAAAAGGCTCATTAGCTGTGCAGTGGAGCAGATGGGATTCACATGAATGAGAATTCTGTTGGATATGGTGTTTAGACTGAATAAATAGAGCAAGAGGATTATTATAGGCCATTATATTAAGTCACCTTGGATTGCGTGAGTTCCACTTGATTTTGACAATGACAAGCATTGTTCTTCCTGACTTGGTACAACTCGTATCAATGCTGCTCTCTTCGTAGGGATCAAATCGACTTGCTGGAGTGATGGAAACTGCCTATGTTCTGAGTGCGAAATGTGATCAATGCTACCACATATATCTAATGCAGTTGTGGCCCTTTAAAATAGTATTGTTTCTCAAAATTGTTAATTTTTAATTTTTAAAAAACCTGATATTTGCGACTGAAACTATGAGCAGTGTAGCGGTTAGCACAGCGCGATTACTGTTCGAGTTTACCGGTTCGAATCTAGTGCTGTCTGTAAGGAGTTTGAACGTTCTGCCCGGGACTTGCGTGGGTTTTTTTTCAGGAGCTCCATTTTCCCCTCACTCTCCAAAATGCACGAGTTTGGTGGCTTCATTGGATGTAATTGGGCAGTATGGGCTTAATGGGCCAGAAGGGCCTTCTACTTCACTGTGTCATTAAAAAATTGAAAAAGTAAATGAAAATAAGCCTGAAAAGCTGGTGTGACAGGTTAGCTGAAGTTGAGTGAATGGTTGTGATGTGTCTAGTTGGAAGATGGGGTCCTTGAGTAGGGCTTCAAAGGCTGAATTGAAACAAAAGAAATGGTCATAAATCAAAAAATGTATTGCAAACATATTTCATTCTTCCCATTCAAGGAAATATTATGCCCTTCTTGTATGGAAAATGAAATCAGTTGACAATGTAATAACTACTTTGGGCAAAGTGAGCAGACTAAGATGGGAGGAAATTAAAGTATGGTGTTTAAAATTATGCCGGAGAATGACTGAATGGAAAGGAAAGAGGCTTTGCCCTCAGCAGAAATGGACACAGATGGTAAAGTGATTGGTAAATGTTGTAAGTTAAGGAAAAGTTGACATTTGTTTTACACCCATAGCTATTGGGGGTGGGTGGGGTGGGGACGCGTTCAGAGTGTATTGTCAGCAGAAGGTCACGCAAGTGAATGAATGAATGGTTTATAGTCATATTCGTGTAGAAGGTACAATGAAAGTCTCACTTGCTGCCCAGATAAATAAAACACACTAACACCAATTTATTATGATTGACACTCAATATGCAATGAATTTTAAACAAGATAATAAATATAAATGAAACATAAAAATTAATTAAATATTCATGGAGATATTGGTCGGGGGGGTGGGGGAGAAACAGTGGTGTGTCATTAATAAAGTTTCATCATTATTCATCTCAATCTTCCTGCACTGTAGAGGGAGTTAGTGAGGCAGTCCAGAAGGTAGGTCAGTCAATTTGTAGCAGTCAATTTGTACACAGCAAGCTCCCACAAATGGCACTGAGATATAAGCAGTGAATATACTTTTGAGTGATGGTGGTTGAAATGTTGGTTACCCTTCTGGTGCTGTGTGACCTGCTGAATTTGCCTAGCATTCCAACCCAGCAACTGCAGACTTTCTTGTTTAACACTGGAGGCATAAAGGTCTGGGATAACATGATAGGGCAGAAAGGTACAATTGGAAATTGAGTCTTTTATCGAGCAGAGACACAGCACTGCTCCAAAGGGTTCACCCACCCTGTCCTAATGCTGATGGCTCTGCACTGGCCCTTGCTGGAAATGCGTCCTGGATCTGGATTTGGTGTTTACCTTGCTTTCAAATAAACTAGACTGCCACTCCTCGACTCCTCGGATGCTTTGGCTTCTCTGTGCTGACTCTGAACCTGTGGGGGCCTTCAGGACATTTCATGTGTGAAGCTCTGTTTGTCATCACGCTGTTCTCAAAGCTCCAAGTCAACACAAACATTTAGAACTGAAAAGCCTTGGGGCTCAAGAATAATATCTTCCTTCACTGTGATCTGTGACCTGATAAAAATGAAGGATTCTTTATATCAGAGTATTGGATGAGCATACAATAAATTAGAATAATCAACGTGGCAGTTACTCAATGCAGTGGACACTTAATACATCCACCAAACCATGTAAAACTGTGCAAATGTGTTCTGACCTTTCAAATAACCTTGCCACAAGGTAAAACATGTTGTTAATCTTCTCCAGTTGTTATGGCATTATTGTTCATGATGTATTAAGCTGTGATGTTGTTGAGATGAATTTTATTTTACATTGTTTGGGTAAGTGACAGGTTACAGTGTAATCCACAGGCATGGAATGTCTTGGCATTCCTGCTGGACACATAACACCAAAATAGTTGGGAATAAGCATTAGGTTTCTAAACTGATACTCTTTGATCAAGCCAAAAAAATTGATAATAATGCAGAATATGATCATCTATTTTTGATGTTAAAATATTCAGTCAGAAGGCAGATTAAATATTGAAATAGAGTTTTTCAATCTGATGATCTCTCTCACCTACCCTTCTCCTCCTCCTGTACCCCACCCACTCTTTACCCCCTCATCCCCCTCTTGCTCTCCCATCTTTACCCCTTCTCCACTTCTTATTCCTTTGTCCACTTCTCCCCCTCTTCTACCTCTCTTCCTGTCTCCCCTGTATCACTCTGACACACTCCCTCTCAGCCTTCCCCCTCACCCCTCAACCCACTTTCCCCTTCCCCCTCTATCCCCTTTTCCCCCTCTCAACCCACTCACCCTCCACCCCCCACTCACCCCCCTCAACCCCCACCCCCTTCTCCTCCCCCTCTTCCCCTCTCCCCCTCCCCTCCCCTCCTCTCTCCTCCCCCCTCCTCCCCTTTCTCTTCCCCCTCAACTCTCCCCCTCAACCCCTCAACTCTCCCCCTCAACTTTCTCCCCCTCAACTCTCCCCCAACTCTCCCCCCCAACTCTCCCCCCAACTCTCCCCCTCAACTCTCCCCCCTCACTCTCCCCCCTCAACTCTTCCCCCTCAATTCTCCCCTCAACTTTCTCCCCCTCAACTCTCCCCCTCAATTCTCCCCCCCTCAACTCTCCCCCTCAATTCTCCCCCCTCAACTCTCCCCCTCAACTCTCCCCCTCAACTCTCCCCCTCAACTCTCTCCCCCTCAATTCTCCCCCCCCTCAACTCTCTCTCCCTCAACTCTCTCCCTCCTCACCACCCCTATCCCCCTCTCCATTAGAGCAGGCAGCTCCAGAAGCTGTCATTGGGAATAGTCATAAGAACTTGAAGCACTGTGTACGTGTCCAGGTTAATGATCTACGCATGTGCTATGAGCTCCCAAGCCTCTAGTGGATGTGAAGGTTTGGCAATGTTCTCCGCAGCAGTGGGCCACATCAATGATACATGATCTGTGAGAACAGGAGTTCTGACATTGCACCTCAAACTCATCCAAATCGTTCTTACCTTGCACTGAACCCCAAGCTTTAATCAACTGTGCCCATCACATTTCAACTAAAATTTAAAGTTGGGTTTTCCACAATGTGATTAAGAAAGTAGTTTATTAATCTTATTATAACAATAAACCCACACCAAACGTCACCTATTCAATTCTGTCTGGACATTTGTTTGTACATATTTGTTGAGACTAAACCCAATGTCTCTCAGAATGTTGTGCACTCTCAGTTACCCCAATAATTGCAATGACAAAGACTTGAGGGGAACGATGGCTTAATTGCACAGAAGACTTGAGCTGGCTCGGATCCAAGTTAGGTAAGTGCAGGGAAGGGAAAGGTGGACCGACCTTTATGGCCTGGATCCCAGGGGAGGAGTCCAAGTAAGAGTGTAATTGGGGGTGGGCCAGCCCGAGCCAGTTAGCATATACAATCCATACCCTTACATTCATCCCCTCTTTTTAAACAGAAACCTTTCTTCTTTTACACAATGAGAGGGGAGAGGGATGAAAGAGAGAGAGAGAAAAAATTTGCTAGAGGTTTAGCCGCACCGCGACATCCTCCTTCTGCGGGACCACTGGAGGGCAGACGTGTCCTAGCTCTGCTGTTTGGGAGGGGAAGCTGTCCGGGGTGGGGCGGCAGGGGAGGAAGCAGTCTAGGTCAGGGTGATACTTGAGGCTCCCAGGAGGAAGGGGGATTTGATGCCTCCAGGACGACCGACTGCTGGAGAGGAGAGCCAGGTGGCTCGGCCTCCAGTATTGCGCTCCTGTGTGGGATGGTCCGCTCCTGTGTGGGATGGTCCGCTCCGTGAGATGGGCTGTGGCAGGCAGGGTGGTTTCAGGATCCCCAGCCCTCACCAGGTCTCGGATTCGCACAGTATCCTCATGGCCATCGGGGTACCACACAAATGCATATTGCGGTTTGGCGTGTATTAGGTGCACTGCTTCCACCAGTGGATCTGTCTTATGGCCCCTCGCATGTCTCCGTAGCAGGACCGGCCCTGGGGTTGCCAACCAAGGAGGAATGGAGGCACCATTTGCCGATCTCCTAGGAAAAACAAACAAATGTTAATGCGGGGTGGTGTTAGTCGCGGTGCACAGGAGCGATCAGATGGCGTGAAGCGCCTTGGGCAAAATGTCCTGCCAGCGGGACCCCGGCATGTTTTTGGACCTAAGGGCCAGGAGTATCTCTTTCCAGATGGTGGTGTTCTCCCTTTCCACCTGGCTATTACTCCTGGAGTTATAGCTAGTGGTCCGACTGGTGGCTATGCCTCTGGCCAGGAAGTGCTGCTGCAGTTCCTCACTCATGAATGAGGTCCCCCAATCGCTGTCGATGTACTCAGAATACCTGAACAGGGTGAAGATACTGCGTAGTGCCTTGATTACTGTCGCCGAGGTCATATCCAGGCAGGGAATAGCAAAGGGGAACCTGGAGACCTCGTCCACCACCGTCAGGAAGTAGGCATTCCTATTTGTAGTGGGTAGGGGGCCCTTGAAATCGACACCAAGCCATTCAAAAGGACGTGTGGCCTTAATGAGGTGTGCCTTTTCGGGCCGGTAGAAAGGTGGCTTACATTCAGCACAGATCTGGCAGCGTCTGTTCGTGGACCGGATGTCCTCAACGGAGTACGGAAGGTTCAGAGTCTTGATGAAGTGGTATAACCTTGTGAATCTGGGGTGGCACAGACTGTTATGGAGGATCTGGAGACAGTCAAGATGCACGCTGGCACATGTCCCTGGGATAGGGCGTCTGGGGGATTGTTGAGTTTACCTGGTCAGTACAAGATGTCGTAATTATAGGTGGAGAGCTTGATCCTCCATCTAAGAATCTTGTCATTCTTGATTTTACCCCGTTGTTTAGTATTAAACATGAAGGCCACAGCCCTCTGGCCTGTCAGCAAGGTAAAATGTTTACCGGCCAGGCAATGACACCAGTGGCGCACCGCCTCAGTGATCGCCTTAGCCTCCTTCTTGACCGAGGCGTGACGTACCTCTGGACCGTGCAGGGTGCGGGAGAAAATAAGTACTGGCCTGCTTGTCTGGTTAAGAGTGGTGGCCAGTGCGAAATGAGAGGCATTGCTCTCCACCTGAAACGGATGGACTCGTCCACGGCATGCATCATAGGCTTTGCAATGTCTCCTCGGATCTGATAGAATCCAGCTTGGGCTTCCGCCAATAACGGGAAAGTTGTGGACTTAATCAGGGGGTGGGCTTTATCGGCGTAATTGGGCACCCATTATGCATAATAGGAAAACAGCCCCAGGCACCTTTTCAGTGCCTTTAGGGTGTTTGGGACTGGAAGCTCCATAAGGGGTCGCATGTGGTCAGGGTCTGGGGGAATGACATAACCGAGAAGGGCCAGACAGTCTGTGTTGAACACACACTTGTTCTTATTGTACGTGAACTTGAGAGACTTGGCCGTACGTAAGAACTTTGCGAGGTTCACATCATGGATCCGTTGGTCATGGCCTCAGATGGTGACATTATCGAGATAAGGGAACGTTGTCATCAGCATGTGCTCCTCCACCATCTGATCCATGACCCTCTGAAAAGCAGAGACACCATTAGTAACACCAAAAGGCACCCGCAGGAAGTGAAAAAGTCTGCCATTGGCCTCAAAACCCGTGTAGAGCCAGTTGCTCAGGCAAAGGGTGAGTTGATGATAGGCCGACACAAGGTCAATAGTCGAGAAGACTCTGTACTGTGCTACCTTATTGACTAATCCGGCTATCCGGGGTAGGAGCAACGCATCCAACTGGGTAAAGCGGTTGAAGGTTTGGCTATAATCAACCAACATCCGGGGCTTGCCCGCTCCTCTGACCACGAGGACCTGCGTCCTCCAGGGGCTGGAGCTGGGGGTTATGATCCCTTCGCCAAGAATCACTGAACCTCAGCCCAGATGAACACCATATCCTCAGCGCTGTCCGGGGTGAGGTTTGCAAATAGTGATGGAGGAGCTACCCGCAGGGTGGTGAGGCTGCAGGACGGTGCTGGAGACTGGGTGTTCGACTGGGGGGGGGCGGTCGTGAGCTGCGGGTTGTAAATGGTGAGCGGAGGTTGGGGCCCCCGGATGCCATCATCACATTCCTGAAATGACATTGAAAGTTGAGGCCCAGGAGGATCGGCACACAGAGCTGGGGCATGACCAACAACAAGAAGTCATTATAACACTCCCCGCCACCGTCACCGATGCCACACAGTACCCCCGGATACAAGTTCGTTGGTCTTTCGTCGCCATCAACATGTACCCGGTCATCAGCCAAATGGGGATTGAGAGTCTACGGGCCACCTTGGGGTGGATAAAACTTGCGGTACTGCAACTGTCGAAGAGGCAGTTTGATTTATGCCCATTCACCTCGATCTGCATCATGGAATTCGTGATCAGGTGAGGGGTGGCTTGGTCCAAGGTGATCGATGCCAGGATGTGTACGTCATCTTCGTCATCGATGGGGAGGCCCGATGCCCAAGATGGCGGTCTCCATGTTGACCACACTGCCAACACTGGTGAAGAAAGCGGAAATTATGTCGTCAGGGCGGAAGTGATGTCGCTGGTGAGGATTGCTGCTGCGCAGAGGATGGCGGCGGGAGCAGGTAAAATGGCGCTCATCTTACCACGCATGCGGTTGGCACCGGAAGCTCCTCAGCCATACATGCCGCACTGCTCTGAGATGGGGCTCTGGACCTGCAGACATGTTAGTAGTGGCCCTTTTTCCTGCAGCCCGAGTAGGTAGCTCCTTTCGTGGGACAGAGATGTCGTAGATGTCTTTCCTGTCCGCAGAAGTTGCACCTCGATGATCCCTGATGCTGACTCCCAGGATGGCAGCCCTCGTGGTGGTGGGTACTGGGTAGGTCCGGTTGTGCCTGTGATCGACTCCGTGTGGCGCTGGGCTAAGTCTAAGGTTCTGGCCAGTTGGATCGCCCATTTCAGTGGGAGCTGAACCTCCTCAAGGAGACATTGTCGGACCTCAACCCCGACACGCAAGCATCCCAGACCAGGTCTTCCACGCACTGGGCCCCTGGCACAGAGACCGTGGGGTTCCCCAAATAGTCTTTTCCCATGGCTCAAACCATGGGAAAACGAACTCTTCAACTGACTCACCAGTCTGCTGTTTTCTGGATGCCAGGAGCTAACGGGAGTAGATCTCGTTGATCTTGGGCTTGCATAGCACCCGTAGCTCAGGCTTTGCCTCTGAGCAGCTTCTGATGGCCTGGAAAGCACTCTGCTTCTTCTTGTCCGAATTGACCACTCCAACAGCGGCCTCCAGTAAGTTGTTAAAGCAAAGCAGTAGACCCACTGCTCAAAGAGTTCCGATGCACCTGAGGCTTGGGGATCCACTTCTAGCTGATTGGGGCACCGCAACTTCTCCATTACCAGAGACGTTAAAATTTCTGTGCAATAAATTGTTGGGCACTATCAGTTGCCCAACAATTTATCAATTGCAATGATAAAGACTTGAGGGGAACAATAGGCTTTATTGCACAGAAGACTTGAACTGGCCCAAATCCAAACGAGGGAAGTGCAGGGAAGGGAAAAGTGGCCCGACCTTTATGGCTTGGGTCCCAGGGGAGGAGTCCAGGTAAGAGTATCATCAGGGGGCAGGCCAGCCCGAGCCAATAAGCATACACAATCCAGACCATTACACACAAATAAGGCAATAGATCGAGTGGAACAGCTGCCACAAACTAAAAAATTGAAGTCTCCTGTCAGTTTGAATCTTACTGACTAAGCCCCCATGTGGGACTGGTTCAACCATCGTCATTGAATTCTAATCTCCAATTTCCTGCTCAAATCAGAAGAAATACAGTGATCTCAACCAGTAAATACAAGTTGCCAATGTGGAAATGATATTGTATGGATGAAAAAAATTGCTTGAGTTCAATAGTTATAGCTCGGCCAAGTTTACAATCAACATGCCTGCTGGCTGTGGTTTTCAATTGACATTCCATGGGAAGCCACTGAAATAACACCCTTCTTGTACCAAAAGTCTCATATCAAATACTTTTATGATTAGAAACTTAAAGTTTATTTCACTTATTTTGTTTAAAAAAAATGGTTGATATGGCATCAAAATAAAAACACAAAGCTGGAGAAACATAGCAGGTCAAACACTGTCCTTTATAGAGCAAAGATAAAGACACATAAACCACATTTTGGGCTTGTGTTGTACAGTGGTTAAAATATTTGAACAGCAGCTAGTTTCCTGGGCCATTGATCCAGAGTCACGAGTTCAGATCATATCATAGCAACTGGGAAATTTAAATTCAAGGAATTAAGTAGATCTAAAATCACTAACCTCAATAACAGAAGGTGGTTTCATGTCGAGCCTCCACCTCGAGGTCGACTAAATTTGCGGAGTAAAATTCAAACATACCCTTTCATAGAAGCAGCCCCAAAAGGCTGTTCTTGTGCCGCTTTCATAAAGAGCGGTGCCTCATGGTGACCTCTGGAGCAGATGGAGGCGGTGTGAATGGTGCCATAGCGCTGCCCGCCGTCAATGTCATTTGCATGCGCTGAGTGCAGGAAGAGCCCTAAAATGGAGAATGGTGACCCCAGAACAGATAGGAAAGTTGTTTGGGATGTTTGCAGCCTGTCTTGGTGTCTAGGCAGAAATGCTGTGCATGCTGTTGGTGGTTTAAAAATCTGGCTCCTGCGTCTCAGGCTGACGACGTCACCATGATGTCATCTGCCCATCCCTAGCCATCCGCCTGCAGCAGCAGTATGTTCGTAATGTTGGCGGAATGCTGTGCTCCACTACTGACACTACCTCAGAGAGGGATTGGAGTTGGTGCCTTGGAGTCGGTTGGGGAGCATTCATGAGGGTGAATTTTCTAACGTGAGGGTGGAGAATTTCCACCATAACGTTCAGATTTGTTTGCTTTATGATTGGATCTAGTAATGAAACTGCTGGACTGAGGTAAAAACACATCTGGTTTACTGGATCTCCTTATAGGCTACGAGGCAGGACAGGTGACAGAAGTGTTAGAGGAACATTTTGGGTCCAGTGATCATAATGCCATTAGTTTCAAGTTAATTATGGAGAAGGATAGGTCTGGACCTCATGTGGAGATTCTAAGTTGGAGAAAGGCCAATTCTGAGGAAGTGAGAAAGGATCTAGAATGCGTGGATTGGGATAAGCTGTTTTCAGGCAAGGATGTGCGAGGTTAGTGGAGGACCTTTAGAGGTGATATTTTGAGGGTACAGAGTTTGCATGTTCCCGTTAGGATTAAAGGCAAGGTTAGCTGGGATATTGGGGATCTGGTTCGGAAGAAGAGAGGTGTATAGCAGGTAGAGGCAACACGGAGTAAATGAGGTACTTGAGGAGTATAAATCAGAAAGAAACAAATCAGGAAGGCAAAAACAAGACATGAGGTTGCTTTGGCAGACAATGTGAAGTAAAATCTTAAGGGTTTCTACATAAAGAGCAAAGGATAGTAAGGGACAAATTGGTCCCCTTGAAGATCAGAGTGGTTGGCTTTGTATGGAGCCAAAAGAGATGGGGGAGATATTCAATGCTTTTTTCATCACTATTCACTCAAGAAACAGACAGAGTCGTGGGAAGTAAGGAAAACAAGCAGCAAGGCCATGGAACCTATACAGATTAAAGAGGAGGAAGTGCTTACTGTCTTAAAGCAAATAAGGGTAGATGAATCCCTAGGGCTGTATAAGACATTCTCTTGGAGCTTGAGGGAATCTAGTGTAGAAATTTCAGGGGGTGTGGCAGAAATATTTAAAATGCCCTTAGCCATGGGTGAGGTGCTGGAGGACCAGAGGGTACCTCATGTTGTTCCGTTGTTTAAAAAAGGATCCAAAATTAACCCTGGAAATTATAAGCTGGTGAGCCTGATTTCAGTCGTAGGTAAATTATTGGAAGGTGTTCTAAGAGATCAGATATATAATTATTTGGATAGTCAGAAACTGGTGAGGGATAGTCAACATGGCTTTGTGCATGATAGGATCTTATAGAGGTTTTCGAGGAAGTTACCAGGAAAGTTGAGAAAGGAAAGGCTGTGGATATTGTCTAAATAGACTTCAGTAAGGCCTTTGACAAGGTATCATGTGGGAAGTTATTCAGGAAGGTTCAGACACTAAGTTTTCATGGTGAAGTAGAGAACTGGATTCAACAGTGGCTGGACGGGATACGTCAGAGAGTCGTGGTGGATGATACTTCTCAGACTGGAGGCCTGTGACTAGTGGAGTGTCTCAGGGATCGCTGCTGGGACCATGTTTGTTTGTTATCTCTATCAATGATCTGGATGATAATGTGATAAATTGGATCACCAAGTTTGCTGGTGACACTAAGGCTGGAGGTGTTGTGGACAGCAAAGAAGGTTTTGAAAGCTTGCAGAGAGATCTGAACCAGCTGGAAAAATGGGCTGAAAAATGGCAGATGGAATGTAATGAAGACAAGCGTGATGTGTTGCATTTTGGAAGGACAAACCAAGAAAGGACATATATGGTGAATGGTAGGGCACTGAGGAGTCATTAATCAAAGTATTGAGTACAAGAGTTGGGTTGTTATGGTAAAATTGTATAAGACATTGGTGAGGCCAAATTTGGAGTATTGTGGAGTTTTGGTCACCTAACTGGAGGAAAGATTTCGATAAGATAGAAAGAGTGCAGATAGGATTTATTAGGGTGTTGCCTGGACCTCAGGAACTGAGGTTAAGACTTTATTCCCTGGAGCGAAGAAGAATAAGGGTAGATTTGTTTGATGTATTTAAAATTATGAGGGGGATGAACAGAGTAAATGTAGATAGGCTTTTTTCACTGAGGGTAGGTGAATTACAAACCAGAGAACATGGGTTAGGGTGAAAGGGGAAATGTTTAGGGGCCACATGATGGGGAACTTCTTCACACAGAGGCTGGTGGGAGTGTGAAATGAGCTGCCAGCTGAAGTGGTGAATATGGGCTAATTTTTAACATTTAAGAAGAATTTGGACAGGTACATGGATTGGAGAGGTATGGAGGGCTATGGACTGGGTGCAGGTCAGTGGGACGGCGAAAAAATGGTTTGGCACAGACTACAAGGACTGAAGGGGCCTGTTTCTATAGTTAATGAATAACCTTTGGGGCAAGGAAATATGTTGTTTTTCCTCACCTTGGTCCATATATAACATCAAACTCCCTCAGATTGAAAGTTGGGATGTTTTTGGAATTGTTAAATTGTCACCATTGCCAAAATTATTTACATCCACTAAATAAGTGTGAGAAAAATCAGTGTAATCTTATAATTTTTAAAAA
Organism: Narcine bancroftii; assembly: GCF_036971445.1. Classification (NCBI taxonomy): domain Eukaryota; kingdom Metazoa; phylum Chordata; class Chondrichthyes; order Torpediniformes; family Narcinidae; genus Narcine; species Narcine bancroftii. The sequence goes on along the minus strand of NC_091469.1, from coordinate 199,077,094 downwards.
TTGCATTGTTTTTTTTAAAATAATTTCCCTACACGTATACTGAGTTTAGATAAGTGGAATAAGATGGATTTAGCTGCGAGCTTCATATAATTTAATTTTATTTGTCATCCTGATGCATTGGTTTGGAATTTTGCTTCCTAAAAGTGGTTGCCAAAATGTTTGAGATTTACTTTTGATGATTGTGAAACTAGTTAGTAATATAAATGTGCTCCTTCACTCCACACATAATTTGTGTCTTTACATTTCTGGGAGGCTGTATTCTTGGAAATTGCCTTTCATTGATATCCCATCTCTGATGACAATCTTCAAAAATATTACATATGCTGACTTAAAAGTTTCTGAGTTTATTTGTCATAAAATTTGGAGTGCAATGAGAAGGGTTCTTCTAGGTGGAGACTAACAGGTTATCTCTAACATTCATGCAGCTGTGTCAGGAGCACAATGGGAAAGCAATGGAAGTGTAGGATTGCACTGAAAAGAGAGATCAATTAACACTGAGCTAATGTACCATAATTGCATTTGTATGGGTAGAAACTGTCTTTACGCATCTAGGTGTGCACTTCCACACTCTTAAGACTTTACCACTCAGCATGTCAGGTAACATCTGTGAAAAAACAGAGTTCACATATTTAATCAATGACCTTTTATTGTACAGGTTGATATTAGAAGTAAAGCCAGCTGCTCCCTTCTGTCCTTTTTCTTTTCCTTGCTTTCTACATTATTTGGGAGATTATTCTTCAGTTCTTGGAAATTGCAAAGCGATTTGAAAGGGTAGCTGTTTTGACTCGCCAATCTGTCTAGTTCAGTCAACTCCTGATCGTTTGCAAAAGCTCGGCATGGTGGAGTAAAGTCACCGAAAACAAAGGATCTTCAGGTAGTAAGTTTTCAAACCAAATTGGAAACTTGTACTTTTGCCTTTATTGGGGGCTGCCGTGCCTGTTCGATTACCCACGTTGGATTATGGAGTGCTGGTTATATTTGTAATAATATCAGAAACATAAAGCCTGGCTTCATCTGCATTATGAAGCCTTCCCTGCTTTACAGGAAACTGTGCCTGTACTACAGGTCACACATTGCCAAATACACATCTTTCATAATGACATTCATGTACCACGTTGGTTAGCAACACACTCTTTGGAAATCCCATCCCAATTTCCCTTTTATCCTTCTCTGCTCTAATCACAACAGCCATTTGTTGCAAAAAAAATACTTAATTTAAAACAATGAGAAGAGTTTGTCAGCTCTGGCTCAGTGGGTAGCATACTTGCCTCTGACTCAGAAGGTTATGGGTTCAAGTCCTATTCCAGAAACTTGGGCACAGATATTAAGGCAGTGAGAGAATGTAGGAGGTACTTATATGTAAGCCTTTGCTCTCTCAGGATTCCACTGGTATTTAGAACAGGATACTTATTTCCTGCCAATTTTTATCTCTTAATCAACAACTCTAAAACAGATGATCTGTTGTACATTGATGTTCATGGGAGCTTGCTGCGTGTATATTGGCTGAACAACCTCCTGTGCTGTAGATTTCTTTGACCTCCCACTATCCCTCCCTGCTGTTGTAGGTCTCCTGTGTTCCTGCAGACCCCTTAGATAATGTAGTTTTTTTTTTAGCTTTAAAGTATGGATGCAAGGCATCCCATTTATAATCTCTCTATCCAGCCTTTGGACTGACGCTGAAAGATATTTCAGGCCTGGTTTGGCACAAAGCATTAATAAATCATGAAAGGGAGATGTAATAAATGATGCATAATATAAGCTCAAAGTAGCTCTCCCTGCTGCCCTATTAAATGAGAGAATGGAAAAGTCATCTATCTGATTCAGATTTCAGTTTTGTAATAAAGAAACAGCATTATTCATTTAAGGGTAATTTTTCAATTGGTCACTTCCCTAGCTGAAAGCATTGTGAGAAACTGACAAATTCAGTCTGCGAAGTTAGGTTTGTTAGAGTTATTATCATCTTTATAGGGCTGTTACTCTATGAAGAAGGGTTATGAAGTTGCGAGAATCCTAAGTATCATGAAGCGAGAGGAGGAAGAAGAGGGAAGATTATGTATCACCATGAAACTATTAAAGTTAATAGTAAAACACTGTTTCATCCAGGAGACTTTGGGACTGGATTAACAGACTTTCCAGGTGATGGGATGTTATAACTCTGACACATTCTATCCAGGGCCCAGGTGAGTGAGATGGAAATGGGAATCAGTGCCTTGTGAGCCAAAAACCAGGATTTCTGGCCAGTGGGGTGAGTGATATAATCAGAGTTTTACTGTACTTGGAATGCAGCTATCCCTCCAATCAGATCAGTAAACAATATCTCGCCAAAGAAAGCAATTTAAAGGGGAAACTCTGGAATTTAAAACCTGGGCCTGGGTAGGATACATTTCTGCTGGAACAGGATAATAAAATGCAGGGACATGCAAGAGGCCAGGGATACAGGATCAAAGGAGCTGAAAAAAAATTGCAAGTGTGGGGAGGGATTTGCAGGTGAGACTCCTGAATTTTAATGAATGCTGTGCTTAACCAATGAAAGGGAGGATGAAAGGTCCAGAAGGATAGATTGCTGCACAGTTTTGCCTAGAGGGTCACTTTTTGTGTAACTCCACAGCCTTACAAGAAGTTGAAATAGTGAGGTATTCTTTTGTCTCTGCCCTACCCTACACACCATTCCCCTCACCTGGGAGAACATGAGAAATTAGAGCAGGAATGCGATCTCACAAGCTTGTCCAGTTATCCAATAAGGTCATCACTCGACTCACCTCAAATTTTAAAGTTCAGAGTTCAGATTTATTGTCAAAGTATATTATGTGGCATCACATGCAATCCTGAGATTCCTTTTCATGCAGGCCAGTGCACTCCAAAAAACTGTACTCAAGATGCATATACAATAGAGAGAAATATAAACAAAGAAAACATTGCAAACTATCTGTGCAATACAGAAAATAAATTTTCATTTATAAATAACATGCAAAGTAAGAGTCCTTAAATGAATCTCTGCGTTTGCTGTTTAAAAGTCTGTTGGTGGAGGGGTAGCAACTGTTCCTGAACCTGGCAGTACGAGTCTTGTGGCAGTTATACCTCCTTCCTGATGGCAGCAGTGAGAACAGAGCATGTCCTAGTGGTGTGGATCTTTGATAATTGCTTCTGCTCTCTGACGGCCCGTGTTCCATGTCGATTTTCTCAACAGTAGGGAGAAATTTGCCTGTGATGAACTGCGCTGTGTCCACTACCTTTTGCAAGGCTCTCTGCTCAGAGGTATTGGTGACCCCATACCAGGCCAAGATGCAGCTAGATAGCATATTGTCTACTACACATCTATAGAAGTTTGCCAAGGTTTCCAATGTCATATCAAACCTCCGCAAACTCCAGAGAAAGTGGAGGCACTGATGTGCTTTCTTCACAGTGACATTAGAGTATTGGGCCCAGGAAAGATCCTCCAAGATGGTGACTCCCAGGAATTTAAATTTTCTCACCCTCTCCACCTCTAATCCTTCATTGGTCACTGGAATGGTGCTGGTTATCCCCTCCTAAAGTCCACAATCAGATCCTAGGTTTTGGTGGCATTGAGTGCGAAGTACACCTTTCAATCAAGTTTTCAATCTCCATCCTAGATGTTGACTCATCACCCCTTGTGGTATTGTCAGCAAATTTGTAAATGGTGTTATTGTTGTTCTGAGGCACCCAGCCATAGACATGAAGCGAGTAAAGCAGAGGACGAAGAAAGTAGCCCTGTGGTGTTCTGATACTGATGGAGATTGTAGAGGAGATCTTCTTACCAGTCCTCACTGATTGTGGTCTGGAGGTGAGGAAATCCAGGATCCAGTAACACAATGGGGTGTTGAGATCCAGGACTTGTATTTTTCTGATCAGTTTTGATGGCATGATAGTGTTGAATGCCGGACTGTAGTCAATAACGAGCATCCTGATTTATTCACCTTTGCTGTCTAGGTGTTCCAGGGATTTGTGTAGAGCCTGTGACATGGCATCTGGTGTAGACCTGTTGCTGTGGTAGGTAATTTGGAACGGATCCATGTCGCTGCTCAGACAGGAGCTGAAATGTCTTAACACCAGCCTCTCAAACCAGTGGCATAGTCAGGGGGTGGTGGGGGAGGGGGGTGGAGAGGGGTGTGTTGCAGGGTGGGCCACTAGTCCAGCACAGGAGACTGAGCAAAAAGGCACCACTCTTAAAGAATGTGCTCAGTGGGAGCGGTCTGGCCGCTGGCATCTGGGGAGGAATAGTTTCAAAGGTATTTATTTCTCCTTGGCTTTCAAATTTATAATAACTTAGTGAATAAAGGTTTGTTTTGTTTTCATTTTATGTTTAAAATAATTAAATATCATGTTTTGATTTTAAATATAAATGAACAATTATGTGCTTCCTTTAAAACTGTATCTTAAATTCCATGTGTTTTGATGCTAAATACAAAATTTAAATGTATAATGAATTTGCAATTATTTGTTATGCTTTGTGGACGTGGCGCCGTCGCCACCCCCCCCCCCCACTAAGTGGCCATGAATACTCTGTGAAACCCCCCCCCCCCCCAAGTGCCCAGCTTTGGCACACTTTGAGCAGTTGGACCCTCTGCCTAGGAGGGAAATGTTGGAATAACATGTGCTTGCCTTGGTGTAGCTAACACTTACCCCATTTACACAGAGGATTCAGGCCAGGTATTATCCGTCTTTTGAACGCTTCACCTACCTTTGTGAACGGGTCGAAGGGGGATGGGGGACAGGCGGTCTGAACTTACCTGGCTTTTATCTGCCAAGGTAGGTAGTGTCAGTGGCAAAACGGGGCTGTATTACGTCCCACCTCTTTTGCTTCAGTAAACCAGCTTGCTATGTAAAAGGACTTACCGATTCGGCTTTTCTTCTGTTCTGTGTGAACAAGCAAGCCAGTATTTGGCAATAATGCAGTTTTTCAGCATTAAAAGGGTTACTGTTTGCCTCTGTGTTAATTCCTGCCTGACGGTTTTCTTGAGTTTTGGGGACATGTCTTCAGGAATTTAGCTGAACACTGGCTGGTTGGAACGTGGTCTTCCACCCGGCCAGCGATTAAACAGCTCTATTGTCCTTCCCCATCTCGTGACCTTGGCACACCTCTCATCTCTGAAGTTTAATCTCATTCTCCCGTGTCTCCAAACAGATAGCTGGTCTGAGTCCAGGCCCACGAGGGTGACGGTGCCCCAACCTCTGTGTTCACCTTGGACCAAATCTTGGAAACAATTTGTCTGAATCCCACCTCCATTGTGTTATGAATCTGGACGGCAGAGAGTCCAGATGGATGCTCAGTTTGTCAGGAACCAGGAGAATGATGAGGTCGGAAACAGGCCTTTTGGCCCATCGTCTTTGGCCACCCATCTAATTCACATCTTTTCTAATCTCATTGACCAGACCCAGTCTAGCCTTGGCACGTTTGGCGATGCCAGGCTTCTCCAGGTACTCGTTAACTATTGTGAAAGTGTCTGTCTCATCCAACGTCCTCTGACAAAAATCAATGCGGCCCATCATTCAGTCAATGACTCACCATCTGGTATGTGTCATGGAGCCTTTTTTATGTGCTCACTCCCCCTAATATTAGAACCTAGCTATGCCCCTGTCTCAAAGCACCTTCATCAATGTGGATCTGAGTGTACTGATTGGTAATCATTTAGTCAGGTTATCACCCCATTCTTGGAGACAGGTTTGATGGAGGCCTGTTTGAAAAAGTTGGATACCATGCCCTTCCAGAGTGAGATGTTGAAGAAATCCATGAAATCATTACCAAGTTGGTCAATACTCAGCTGAGTGCTCCTTCCGGACTGGATGCTTTCTTTGGATTCACTCTCCTGAAGGCACCTTGCATGACAGTAGAAGATCATCAGGGGATGCAATGCCTCTTCCTTGTTATTATGGTCAAATCAGGCATAGAGGGCATTGAGTTAATCTGGAAGTGAAGCGTTGCTATCTCCTCCTGCACTGGATTTGTTTTTGTAGCACGTTCTGTCATTTAGGCTCTGGTCATCTAGCAGCTGTCAGGTATTCTTCATTGTTTCCATTCCCACCCGGAATCTTCACCTGGAGAAGGCTTTTCGTAGATCATGCCTGGTCCTTGTATATTCTTCTGGATCTCCGGGCTTCAATGCTTGTGATCTGGCTCTCAGTGGGTTCTGGATTTCATTGTTTAACTTGGCTCCCGATTAGGAAAATCACTGAGCAATTTGACGGGGACACTCTCGATCGCAGCTGTTTTAATGAAGTCTGTAATGGCCCTGGTGTAATCATTCAGATCCTCAGCTGAGTTCCTGAACACCACCCAATCTATTGACTCGAGGCAATCTTATTAGTGTTCTTCAGGCTCCTGTGGCCATCTTCTGGCTGTCCTGATCTCCGGAGCTTCTGTCTGTATGAAAGCAGAAGGACCACAGCCAGGTGATCTGACCTGCAAATTATAGTCTTGGGGTGAATGGTAGTCCTTCTTTAGCACAGTGTAGCAGTGATCAAGTGACCTCTGCCTGAACTCCACTTTCTCATCTGTTCTCACCTGCTCCTGGGTGAACCACTTTGGCTTCTGACTGACAACTGAAACCTTAAGACGTGATCTTCATGGTGTAACCATTTTACAATCTTGGCTCCCTCACTATCTCTGTAAGCACTTCAATCCCTGAAAGTCTTGAATATATCTAATGCTCCTTCAATTCTGATCCCTTGACTTGTCCAGAATTTAGTTGATCCATCAGTGATTAAATCTCCCTGGCTCCATTTCCTCTTCATAAATATTCCTCAGGAGTGAAGTTTGTGTGATAATGCCACAGTGAAGTTCTTGAATTGGGTTAGCAGCGGTGAAGTTTGGGTGAATACTCATTATCAGCCTCTCAGCAGATTTTGACTTAGGTGTACAGATTCTAGCAAACTATTGGAGAGGATTCTTAAGGACAGGATTTACAAGCATTTGGAGAAGTACAGTCTACTCAGGGATAGTCAGCATGGCTTTGTGAAGGGAAGGTCATGCCTCACAAGTTTAATGGAGTTACTTGAGGAGGTTCCAAAGAAATTGATGAGGGTTGATGTGTTGTACATGGATTTTAGTAAGGCATTTGACAAGGTCCCCCACGAGAGACTCATCCAGAAAGTCATGAGACATGGGATCAGTGGAACCTTGACTGTGTGGCTAAAAAAATGGGTTTGCAGGTAGAAAGCAGAGAGTAGTAGTAAAAGGAATGTATTCTGCCTGGAGATCGGGGACTAGTGGAGGATCTGTTCTGGGACCCCTAATCTTTGGGATTTTTATAAATGACGTGTATAACGAGGCAGAAGGATGGGTGAGTAAGTTTGTGGATAACACGATGTTAAAGGAGTTGTGAATGGAACTGAAGGTTGTTGCAGGTTACGAAAGGATATAGACAGGAAGCAGAAATGGGCAAAAAAGTGGCAGATGGAGTTCAATCCAGTTAAGTGTGAGGTGATGTATTATGGAAGGACAAACCAGAAGGTTGAGTACAGGGTTAATGGTCAGTTAATTAAGAGTGTGGATGAACAGAGGGATCTTGGGGCTCAAATCCATACATATCTCAAGGTCACTGCATAGGTTGATAGGATAGTTAAGAAGGCCTATGAGATGCTGGGATTTATTAATAGGGGATTAAGTTCAGGTCATATTGCAACTGTACGAATCTCTGGTGAGACCACAGTTGGAATATTGTGTTCATTTCTGGTCAGTTCATTATAGGAAGGATGTGGAGAGGGTGCAGAGGAGATTTAACAGGACATTGCCTGGATTGAAAAAAATAAGTCTTATGAGGCAAGGTTAACAGAGCTGGGACTTTTCTCTTTGGGGCGTAGAAGGACGAGAGGAGAATTGATGGAGGTCTACAAGAATATGAGAGGCATAGCTATGGTGGACAGCCAGCACCTGTTTACCAGGGCAGGAATAGCAAATGCCAGAGGACACATGTATAAAGTGCGGGAGGAAAGTTTAGGGGAGACATCAGGGTTAAGTTTTTTTTATGCAGAGTTGTGAATGCCTGGAATGCCTTGCCAGGGATGGTGATGGAGGTGGAAACATTTGAGTCTCTTAAATGAATGAACAAAAAATAGAGGGGAAGGGTGGGTTTAGTTCTTTTTTTAAGGAATATATGGGTCAGCACAACATTGAGGGCTGAAGGGCCTGTACTCTGCTGCAGTGTTCTATGCTCATCTGAAAGAATTAGTCAATCATTAATGTCTTCTGTTATCTGCCATTTTGGTTTTTCATGTTCTTGTGGGTGTGTAATTGCTTCCAGACACAGTTATGCAATTCTGCTTGTAAAATCCTTTTGATGAAATGATTTCAGTTTCACCCATCAAGATTTGAAATGGAAAATTCTTTGGGGCCAAGATTAAAATTGCAGAGATTTAAAAAGAATTGTGGTTGTAGTGAAGATTGCTTTTTGAGATGGGGTGCACATTTGTTTTATTGGGTGGGGGGTGTTGAACACGCGATTTGTGGAAATTTGCCCTTTATTCCTGAGTCACTACATTTCTTGAAACGAAGTGTGGATACATTCAGCAGGTTGCCATCATGTGTTGTTCATTTGATACACTTGGTCAAAGGGAAAGATCTTGAGTGTATTGCATTCTCTGCACAGTGGTCTCATCCAAACACAAGGGAGGGAGTCGCACAGAAATCAAGGGCTGTTCAAAGAGGGTGAAAGGATAGGAATGTGGAGAACAATGCCGTTAGAATCTATTACATATCAAAAGTGAAGCAAACCTGCCTTTTGAAACATTGCAGTGGGTAAAATATGAGGGTAATGTCATACTGGCCCTTGTTCAACATTTGCAACTACAGTGAAACCTCGTTAGAACGCGATTCATTAATCCGTGGAATCGCTTATAGCACGGGTGTCTGTGGACCCCAAACATTGATTTTAGGATGCCAGGGTAACAGTGGCTAACAGCTACAAACTCAAAAATGGTCTCTTATGACTCGTTTACAAGACGTGTATGTTGATATGTGGAGCTTAAAGGTTTTAAAGGTCTTATTTTAGGATTTGAGTCACAGTTTTTTATTTTCCTGCTTCCTGAATCATGACATGTATGCATCTGTTCCGCGACTCAGCTGCAACACGGTATGAAATCTTGGACCCCAACTAACATGTTCTAACAAGGTTTTACTATATTTGCATTGAAAGACTGGGTTTGCTGATTCATAGGCTTTTTAGAGGATACATCAAACAATAGAGAGACCTTGGGGTACATAGATCCCTCGTGGCTGCCACACATGTTGGTAGGGTGGGTAAGAAGACATATGTTGTGATGCCCTTAGTCAGGGGATTGAGCCAGAGGTAATGTTGCTGCTCTATAAAATGCTGGTTAGACCACACTTGGAATATTGCATTCAGTTCTGGTTGCCTCTGTACAGGAAGGATGTAAATGGTTCGGAGAGGGTGCACAGGAGATTTACCAGGATGTTGACTGGTTTGGAGAAAAGTCTTATGAAGCAAGGCTCTGGAAGTATGGAGTGATGAAGGATGAGATATTACTTAACAGAGGTATATAAGATCGAGGGGCTTAGATAGAAAGGACAGCCATCAACTTTTTCCTGGGGCAAATACCAGAGGACATCTATTTAAGATGAGTGGAGGAAAGTTTACAGGAGATGTTAGAGGTAGATTTTTTTTGCACCGAGTGCCTGGAATGCAAAGTTGGGATTGGTGGTGGAGGCTGGTACAATAGGGACATCCAAAGAGCATTGTGGGCTGAAGGGCCTGTACTGTCCTGTAATGTCCTGTTAACTACATCACGAACCACAGTATAAATTTATATTTATATCTGGGTATCAGATGTTGTGCTGCTTTGATGTGGTTCTGAGCTTTCCCTGGAAAGTAGGAACCACATGCATAAAATGTAGTGTGTGTCAGTCAGGGGGTGAGCTGTTGGGAGGCTGATGGGCAGTGGCGTGGGTACAGGATTCTGGGGGAGGCACAGAAAGTTGCAGATTGCCTGAGGAGGAATGGAGGAGGCAGAGTTCAGTGGGCCGTTGGAGGCAGGAGGGACAGGCAGATGAGTGGGATGGGATGGTACCTGGGATGGGGCTGTGGGTCATGGGAGACAGAAGTATGTGTTGTGGTACTCAGCACAAAGGATGGAATATGTGGCATTGCTGTTCTCTTGACCCAACCTCGCAGTGTTTTATCGCCAGCATAGGTGCAGCAAAAGACTAGTAGCACTTCGCTGATTAACTCAAGCACTTGAACAGAGTTCCAAACTTCTTTGCAGCCTCGATACATTTTCCAGCAATGAGTTCACAGTTCTCCCAGTTTTGTTTTTCCTGTTGTCATTTGTCAGGTTTGCTCGGCCAAATCACATCCTTAGATCGTGTGCTGCTACTGCCAACATGGTTCTCCCCATGACGTGGAACAAATCTGTATCGTACAGTGACAACAGCACTCAGTTGTAAACTTGGGCCATGTGAAAAGGATATGATAGCTTTATAAGCAGATATGTTTGGCCAGGCTAATCCTAATTTATTTATTCGTTGCCAGTATTCTTCCTTACCCTTTGGACACAATGTGCCCTATATATGGGAATACAACTGAACCATCTTTGAGGATTCCAAAGGGTATTTAAACCATTTCCTCCAACTTCCTTACTTCTGCAGCCAATGCTTCACAAAGTTTGCTCTCTCTGTGAGGCAAATTGTCATTGTTCTGCTGTTGGACATGTTGAACGTTGTACTTCACAATACCATTTCCCTTCCCTTCCAGCTCTGTGTTTGTGCTGAGGCAGAGCTTCAGCCTTATTGCCAGACCTTCGATAACTGATCCTTTTCTATTAGTCGTGCCACTGATCCATCTCCGTGTTATTTAAATTCTTGCCACTAATGACATGCCGAATCTGCTTTGAAGGTTGAGGTTTTATTCACAGATGCTTCCATGTGTTGATTCCAGAAGAGGTCATCTGAAATATGGACTCCCAGGGACTAGAAGGTCCCATCCAGCTAGTCAATTCGTACATGCTACAGCAATAAAAGCAGTGCAAAGTTACAGAGAGATCAATTCACTTTTTTTTTTAAACAAATTAGACTTTATTCACAATAAATTATTTAAAAAAGGAAAACTGTTCGAAGTCTTTTCCCACCCTTTGTTTTATATCCATTTGTTCCCATCACTGTGCATTGTGCATTCATTTCTATTTACACCATTGCTACCACTGAGGCATCTTGTCGTAACTTTCCCCTCTGCTGGTTGTGGGGCTTCCCCTCGGCTTCAGTCCATCAATGTCTGTAATGGGAGAACTCTGCACTATAGTCTTTCCCAATAGTGCCCTCGCATTGACTGCACCAAGCCTCAATGTGTCCCACGGCATATTCACCTACAACCTGGTATGTGTCATTCGGCAGCATTCCCTCACCAACCTCTCCATTTGTTGAAAGACCAATGAGTTGATGGTCTCCTAGCAGTTCTGGATGTCAAACTCTTTGTGTGTTCCCAGCAACAGCCCGTAAATCAGAGAATCCTCTGTCGTTCTGCTGCTGGGGATGAACTGTGACAAGGACCCTTGCATCCTTCTCCACACACTCTTAGCGAATCTGTATTCTGCAAAGAGGTAAGTGGCTATCTCCACTCCACCGCAGTCATCTTGGGGATACCAGGTGTTGTGGGTGATGATCCAGATGTACCAGAAGGATCTGAATGGGAGGGCTCCTCTCACCACCAGCCAGTCCTGATATTGTTCATGAGCACTGGTGAATGGGCATTGTGCCAGATGACCTGGGTGGTCTGCTCGGGGAGCCACCCCACCAGGTTCATCAAGTCTTCATCTTTCACTTTCTGCAAGACGTTCTGTGCTGACCACGGCCTAATGGCCTTGTGCTCTAAGGTGTTTGTCTGGAAAGAATGTTGCATGAAGGATAGGTGGTGTGGTAAAGTCCAGCTGACTGGGATATTGCACAGCAACGGGATTAGGCCCATCCTTCGCAACACCTAGGTCAGGTAGAACCTTAGTGTCCTCGTACTTTGGTTCCAGGCAAAGCCTGATGCAGCCAAACATGAAGGTGATCATCAGGATGAGGGGTCCATTGGTTACCCCCTTGCCCCCATTGTCTAGTGATTTATACACCTCATACCTAATGACCAGGCTCTTCCGTTATGGTGAGGGAGCACTGCACCCACAGACCCAATTTTTGGTGAACTTTTGCAATCCACTCTGACTGATTTTTGTTACGTGCCACGGCCTGTCCCTACTGGATCCCCAACATCTTCAGGGAGTCAGATCTGACTGTGAAGGGGATGGTGGACTGGTCAGACCAGTTATCGAAGAGCATTGCATCGCTCCTGCTCCAGTCAACCTTGGTGCCTGATGCAGCCACAAGTTAGCTGCAGATCCTGATCAATCTGCAGACCGATCGTGAGTCCAAACAGAATATGGCGATGAACAGGAAGACCATGACCCTAGTATCTTCACTACCTGACAATGTCATTCCTCTTATCCCCTCATCCTTCCTGATAGATTCAGCAAAAGTCTCTAGGCAGCACACAAATAAGATTGGAGGCAGTCCTGCCTGTGTCCGGCTTACTCATAACCTGTTTTCCTTTGTTATTTTCCCTCTATCTTTTCACTTCATCTGTAGATGATGAGAGGTTTCTGTTTGTGTCTTGACATTAGGAAATGTTTGCACTGTCAATTTCCTCTGTGAGGCTTGTTGCATTTTTTTTCTTTTTCTCATTGTCTGCTACTTTCCCTCTGCCGCTCCCTCCTCCATGACTCTGCCTCCTCAGGAGGGTCTTCTGGCCTTGTGACTGGGGTTTGAGGGTTGGAGGTGGACATGCTTTGGATCTCCTCACACCCCCTGGTCTTGACCTCTGTTGGACTCCTTGTCACCGTTGAGGGTGAGGGTGAGGGAATATTGACCTCGCTGTGGGTAGGGGATGTTAGCCTTTTCCCTTCTCGCAAGTAAATGGTTGCTGTTTCGGGGAGGCTCTCTAGGGCTTCCACACACAAGTTGCAGTACTTGCTCTCTCTTCAGAACTTGGTCTGGTGGCATTCCTGCTTGCAGTTTTTACAGATGACTGCGCTGCGCCGGGCCACCACATGCCCCTGTTCGTTGCAGTTTCTGCACACCCTGGGCTGTCCAGTATAGATCAAGTAGGGGGTGGGTAGCTGCCTGATAGTTAGGAGAGGGAAAGGGAACAGGGAATCAGTGCAGGGCACTCCTGTTGCTGTTTCCCTCAATAACGAATATACTATTGTGGATAGTTTTTGTGGGGGGGAAGGTGCCTACCAGAGATAAGCCATGCCGATCAGGTCTCTGGCACAGAGTCTGGTCCTGTGGCTAAGGGAAGAGAGGAGAAAAGGCAAATGTAGTTATAATTCCGTGGAAGGGATCGAGATTGTCTCTCTGGTGCCAGGGTCTGAGATCACAGATCGAGTTCACGGAATTCTCAGGAGAGAGGGTGAGCAGCCAGATGTCATGCTCCATATAGGGGCCAATGATGTGGGTAGGAAGGATGATGTGGTCCTACAAGGAGAGTTCAGGGAGTTAGGCACTAAGTTGAAGGACATGTGGAAGTGGGGTTAGAAATAGGAGGATAATGCAACTTAGCACATAGCTAAAGAGATGGTGCAAGAGGGAGGGCTTCAGGGTTCTGGATCATTGGGCTCTCTTCCAGGGAAGGTGGGACCTGTTCCAACTGGATGATTTGCATCTAAACTGGAGGGGAACTAATATACTTGTAGGAAGGTTTACTAGTGTTGTTCCAAAGGGTTTAAACTAGATTTGCAGGGATATGGGAACCAGCGTGCCAGAGCAGATAGAGGAGGAAAATGATGAAGTGAAGATTGCATGTAACATTAGAAGTCAATGGGTTGTACATGGTGGAAATTTTCTCAGGTCCATCTATTTCAATGCAAGGAGTATTGTAGGAAAGGCAGACGAGCTTACAGCATGGATTGGCACATGGAATTATGGCATTGTGGCCATTAGTGAAACTTGGTTGCAGTTGGCCCAGGACTGGCAGCACAATGTTCTGGGCTTCTGTTGTTTCAGATGCGATAGAGCAGGAGGGATGAAAGGGGGAGGAGTGGCATTGCTCATCAGGGAAAATTTCACAGCTGTGCTCAGACAGGACAGACCAGAGAGCGCGTCTGCTGAGGCTATATGGGTGGAGTTGAGGAATGGGAAAGGTATGACCACACTCGTGGGGCTATAATATAGACCACCCAATAGTCATAGAGAATTAGAGGAGCAAATCTGTAGAGAGATAGCAGACAGCTGAAGGAAACATAAAGTTGTGATAGGAGGAGATTTTAACATTCCATATGGGACTCCCATACTGTAAAAGGGCTGGATGGCTCGGAGTTGGTAGGCTATTGAGATGTGCAGAGCGACAAAGGGATTTAGGAGTTGTGGTAAATAGTACCCTCAAGGCTGATACTCAGGTAGATGGTGTGGTGAAGAAGGCATTTGGAATGTTGGCCTTCATAAATCGGAGTATTGAATTCAAGAGTAGGGAGGTTATGATGAAATTATACAAGGCATTGGTGAGGCCAAATTTGGAGTACTGTGTTCAGTTTTGGTCACCAAATTATAGGAAGGATATAAACAAAATAGAGAGAGTGCAGAGAAGGTTCACGAGAATGTTGACAGGATATCAAGGTTTGAGTTACAGGGAAAGGTTGTGCAGACTGGGGCTTTTTTCTCTGGAGCGTAGAAGATTGAGAGGGGACTTGATAGAGGTGTTTAAGATTTTAAAAGGGACAGACAGAGTAAACATGGATAGGCATTTTCAATTAAGAGTGGGGGAGATTCAAACTAGAGGTTTAAGATTGAAGGGGGAAATTATAAGGGGAACATGAGGGGAAATTTCTTTAGGCAAAGGGTGGTAGGGATGTGGAATGAGCTTCCGACAGACATGGTCGAGGGGGATCATTGGTTACATTTAAGGAAAGACTGGATAGTTACATGGATAGGAGAGGACTGGAGGGGTATGGACTGGGTGTGGGTCAGTGGGACTAGGAGGGTGGGGATTTGTTACGGCATGGACTAGTAGGGCCGAACTGGCCTGTTCTGTGCTGTAAGTGGTTATATGGTTATATGGTTATAAATATGCTCAGGAAAGATTTCTAAATAAATATATAGAGGTACTAACAAGAGAGAACGCAATATTGGATCTCCTATTGGTAAATGAGACAGGATCGGTGACAGAGGTTAATGTGGACTGACTCAATTGCAAGGCATGACAGAGTGGAAGCTACCACATTGGTTTTCCTTGGGATGTGCAGTATGTCTGTGGTAAGTTTGGACATGCAGGTGACAGAGGTATATGTAGGGGAACATTTTGTGTTCAATGATCAAAATACCATTAGTTTCAAGTTAATTATGGAGAAGGATAAGTCTGGGCAACAAATTGAGACACTAAATTGGAGAAAGGCCAATTTTGAGGAAAAGAGAAAGGATTTAGAATGCGTGGATAGGGATAAGTTGTATTAAGGTTAGATAAGTAGAGGACCTGCAAGGGTGAAATTTTGAGAGTACTGACTTTGTTTGTTCCTGTCAGGATTAAAGGCAATGTTAGCACACATAGGGAACCATGGTTTTCAAGGGATGTTGGGGATCTAGTTTGGAAGAAAAGAGAGGTATATTAGCAGGTATAAGCAACATGGAGCAAATTAGTTTTTAATGAGTATAAAAAGTGCAGAAAAAAAACTCAAGAAAGAAATCAGGAAGACTAAAGAAGACATGAGGTTGCTTTGGCAGACAATGTCAAGGAAAATCCTCAGGACTTCTACAGATATATTAAGAACAAAATTGTTCCCCTTGAAGATCAGAGTGGTCAGCTATGTGTGGAGCCAGAAGAGATGGGAGAGATCGTAAATGTTTTTTTTTGCATCAGTATTTACTCAGGAAACAGGCACAGAGTCTAGTGAAGTCAGGAAATCAAGCAGTGTGGACATGGAGCCTATACAGATTAAAGAGGAAGAGATGCTTGCTGTCTTAAAGGAAATAAGGGTGGATAAATCCCCTGGGCCTGACAAGATATTCCCTTGGACTTTGACGGAGGCTAGTGTAGAAATTGCAGGGGCTCCGGTAGAAATATTTAAAATGTCCTTAACCACAGGTGTGATGGTGGTGGATTGGTGGATAGCTCATGTTGTTCCGTTGTTTAAAAAAGGCTCCAAAAGTAACCCTGGAAATTATAGAGCGGTGAGCCTTACATCAGTAGTAGATAAATTATTCAAAGGTGTTCTAAGAGATTGAATAAACAAGTATTTGGATGGCCTTAGACTGAAGAGATGGTCAACATGGCTTTGTGTGTGATAGGTCATGTTTAACGAATTGTTAAGAGTTATTTGAGGAGATTACCAGAAAAGTTGATGAAGGAAAGAATGTGGATGTTGCCTAAGTAGACTTTAGTAAGGCCTTTGACAATGAGAGGTTAGTCAGGAAGGTTCAGACCCTTGGTATTCATGGTGAGATAGTAAACTAGTTATTCAGAAGAAGCCAGAGAGTGGTGGTAGATAACTGCTTTTCATACTGGAGGTCTGTAACTAGTGGTGTGCCCAGGAATTGGTGCTGGGACCAGGATCATTGCCAGAACGAATGTTAGAGGGGGGAATTAGGGTAACTGGGGGAGGGAGGGGCACAGTTTGACAGTCGTAAATATGCTAAATGGGGTAGGGTGGGGTGCCTGCCTCCTCCATCCCTCGTGTAACGTTGAGAGTCATTAGCATGCATCGAGCTAAACGCTAGTGAGGCTTGACGCACGCTAATGGCAACAAGGGTGGTCTGAGGGCGAGCAATGGCTGCGAGTGTATGGGGGAACAGCACCTTGCTTGGTGGGGGGGGGGGGCAATGCCCTGAAATGCCCTCCTTGGCACCAACCCTAGCTGAGACTATTGTTGTTTGTCATCTATATCAATTATCTGAATCACAATGTGGTCAAATAAATCAGCAACTTTGAAAATTACACAAAGATTGGAAGCGTTGTGAACAGCAAGGAAGGCTTTCAAAGCTTGCTGAGGGATCTGGACCAACTGAAAAAATAGCTGAAAATGGCAGATGGAATTTATGCAGACAAGTGTGAGGTGTTGCAATTTTGAAAGACAAACCAAGAAAGGACGTACAGAGTAAATGGTAGGGCACTGAGGTAGAACAGAGGGATCTGGGAATACTGGTAAATGCAGTGCTCTCTGTAATGTTTAGAACAAAGACACTTTTTTCCTTTATTTCCCCTGTACTCCTCAGTTTTCAATTAGTAATCAAACAATTCTCATGTAATTAAAATGCATGTTACAATTATTTGTATAGATTTTTGTTTGACCATGTAGAAATTGCAGCACTTTTTATACATAGTCCCCTAATTTCAGGGCACTATAATGTTTGGGAGGTTTGGCTTCACAGGTGTTTGAGAGTACTTGCGTATAATTAGTTGCTTCAATGGTGCAGGCATAAGAGAGCTAGGCTTGCTTCTAAGGTTTTGATCACTTTTGGAGTCTGTAGTTGCCATTTTTCAGCACGAGGCCAATGAAAGTCAAAGAAGCCATTGAGGCTGAATAAAACAGTAAGAGACTTTGCCCAAACCTTAGGATTACCAAAATCAACAGTTTGAAACTTCATTAAGAAGAAAACATACTGGCGAGGTCAGTAATCATTGGTATTCCAAGGAAGACCTCCACTGTGATGACAAATGAATTCTTATCAAAATGAAGAAAAATCCCCAAACATATGTCCGACAGATCAGAAACGCACTTCAGGAAGCAGTGTGGATGTCTCGATGACTTCTGTCTGCAGAAGACTTCATGAACAGAAATACAGAGACTACAGTGTAAGATGCAAACCACTAGTTAGCCACAGAAAGGATGGCCAGATTGCATTTTGCCAAGTATTTAAAAGAGCTTACAGAATTCTGGAAAAAATTCTTGTGGACAGATGAGACCAAGATTAACTTGCATCAGAGTGATGGCAAGAGCAAAGTGGAAAGGAACTGCCCAAGATCCAAAGCATACCACCTTTGCCATGATTTGCATCCTGCAGTGTAGCCTCTGTATTTCTGTTCACGAGGTCTTATGTGGACAGTAGTCATTGACGTATCCACACCTACCTCCTGAAGAATGTTTCTGATCTGTCGGACATACGCTTGGGGATTTTTTTTTAATTGAAGATCTTCCTTGGAATATCAGTCACTTTATGATTACTGAGCACACCAGTACACGCTTCTTAATGTTGTTCCAGACAGTTGATTTTGATAATCCTGTGGTTTGGATGAAGTCTCTTACAGCAGTTTTTCAGCCTCATAATGGGTTCTTTGATTTGTATTGTCACAACTTTTGTCCTCATGTTGAAAGGTGGAAACGACAGACTCCAAAGTTGATCAAAAGCTTAGAAGCAAGCCTAGCTCTCTTATACCTGCACCAATGAAGCAATTAAAGATACCCGAGTTCTCAAAAAACACTTGTGAAGCCAAATTTTCCAAATATTATGGTGCTCTGAAAAAAAGGAGTGCAGGAACTAGGCCACAATGTGTTGCTGGGAATGCAGGAACCAGGCCACAATGTGTTCATGGGAGTGCAGGAACCAGGCCACAATGTGTTTGTGGGAGCGCAGGAACCAGGCCACAATGTGTTTGTGGGAGTGCAGGAACCAGGCCACAATGTGTTTGTGTGAGCGCAGGAACCAGGCCACAATGTGTTTGTGGGAGTGCAGGAACCAGGCCACAATGTGTTTGTGGGAGTGCAGGAACCAGGCCACAATGTGTTCGTGGGAGTGCAGGAACCAGGCCACAATATGTCTCTGGGAGTGCAGGAACCAGGCCACAATGTGTTTGTGGGAGCGCAGGAACCAGACCACAATGTGTCCCTGGGAGCGCAGGAACCAGGCCACAATGTGTCCCTGGGAGTGCAGGAACCTGGCCACAATCTGTTCATGGAAGCACTGGATCAACACCTTGTAAGCCAGATACCAAACACTTGGGATTTATGAACAATCAGATTATTGGAGAGTTACTCTATTTGCTGTGTCTGTGTGATTTGGCACATCCTGGACAGGATAATAAAAAAATGCACCCATTGTTTTGTGGAAGAATTATCCTGTTTCATGCAAAATACATAAAATGCATTTGTATTATATCAATGATCTGGATGATAATGCAATAAATAGGGCCAGCAGGTTTACTGATGACACTAAGATTGGGGGTGTTATGGACAGCAAGGAAGGCCTTCAAAGCTTTCTGAGGGATCTGGAAAAATGGGCTGAAAATGGCAGATAGAATTTAATGTAGACAAGCGTGCTGTTGTATTTTGGAAGGAGTAACCAAGGTGGAACATACACAGTAAATGGTAGGGCACAGTCATTTTCATAATTCTCTGAAAGTGGCATCACAGGTGGACAGGGTTGTGAAGAAAGCTTTTGGCATCTTGGCCTTCATAAATCAAAGTATTGAGTACAGGAGTTGGGATGTTATGGTAAGGTTGCATAAGACATTGATGAGGCCAAATTTGGAGTATTGTGTTCAGTTCCTGTCACCAAACCACAGGAAGAATATCAGTAAGACTGAGAGAGTGCAGAGAACATTTACTAGGATGTTGCCAGGACTTCAGGAGTTGAGTTGCAGGGAAAGATTAAACAGGTTGACTTAGAGTGAAGAAGAATGAGGGGAGATTTGATAAATGTTTACAAAATTATGAGGGGTATAGACAGAGTAAATGCGAGTAGGCTCTTTCCACTGAGATTAGGAGAGAAAAATATGAGAGGACATGGCTTTGGGGTGAAAGAGGAAAGATTTAGGAGGACATTATGGGGAACTTTTTCACTCAGAGAGCGGAATGATCTTCTATCTGACGTGGTAAATGTGGACACGCTCTAAAGTTTTAAAAATAAATTGGATAGATATATAGATGGCAGTTGTCTGGAGGGTTATGGAATGGGTGCAGGTCAGTGGGACTAGCGGTGTGATGTTTCAGCACAGACGAAGGGCCGAATGGCCAATTTTCTATGCTGTAGTGTTCTATGGTTCATTCAAACCAACTGGAGGTGTGATACTTTTTATGTTTAGTGCATTTCTTTGTCCACTTGTTCATTAAACTTAATGATTTAATGGGGTACACCAACATTATGGTTAACAATCCAGAGGTTTAGACTTATGTCCCAGGAACACAAGTTCAAGTCCCAAATTGGCACCAAGGTATTTTAAATTCCATTGGTTAACTTGAGCTGAAAGTAAAGAATTTGAATTGAATTGTTTATTGTCATGTGTCCTGGGATGCAGTAAGAATCTGTTTTCCATGCTATCCAGGCAAGTCAACTTCAGTTTTAGATCTTCCCTTGATCACTCGTGCTTACATGAATTCACAGCTGCTTTTGAAGCCATTTATTCCCTGGTATCGTTACTCTACATTGCCAGCAGGGAATGCAAAAATTAAATCAATAGTGCAGGGGATAGTGTAAAAGAGAAAACTACAGTTAAACAGTACAAGGCATCATGATTTACTAATGGGAGGGACATTCAAGAGGCTGCAAACAACAGGAAAGCAACAGTCCTTGAATTTGAGCAAGAGAGTATGGATGGGACTTTTGAAATCAGCAATGGTGTCCATGAGCCCATTGGATCATAATAACATCCCAATAATTTTCATTGAAAGGCAGCAGGGGATGGAATTAACTGTCCTTGCCACCATGCTCTGGCCTGTATAATGACCCAAAGCAATAGGGTTTTCTCCTGCTTAAATGGTCTCACAAAATGCTCAGCTAAGGGGTAGATGGGGGGAGGAGTAACCTCTTGCTGCATCCAGGGAATTACATATCATAAAAGATCCGCTGATGTTGGACAGGAGAGCTGCACCTTTGTTATTAGTTACAGGAAGAGCACTTAATCCCAATGAGGCTATGCTATCGCACCTGCTAAATCTGTCTCATAGACCAGTGAAACCGAATTCAAACAATCCCTGTCATTCTTTTGAATCTCCGAACACTCAGATGATGCAAGAGTGGGGAGACAGAGCAAGACTAATCAATCCTCATTAGGAAGGAGTGAAGCCAGATCCAAGTTCTGAATCACGTGGAGCTGAGTCAAAACATTAGAGGGATAAAAATCAGACTGTGGCTGGAATCGTCTGTTTGCAAGATCCCAAATGGTTTAACTTGTTAAAAATAAAACCACCATTTATTTTTCCCACAGTTGAATTCATGATGAGGTTTCCAAAAGTTGCTCATTAAATAATAATAAAAGGGTTTTCCATAATAGCTTTAAGGTTGCAGTCAGTTAAGACAATAATAAGTGGTACACCCACCTACATCTTAAAGATCTGTTTTTAAGTTAAAGTGACTTGGGGAGAGGCAAATTCCCATGGCGCTGCCATTTGTCCCAAGTTTCCATGATGTTGCTCACACAGCCCAAAGTGTCAACATATCAGTTGAACAAACTATTCCCCCACCCCTCCCCAAACTCACTCCCTACCTTTTCACTTTAAACCATAGTTGTCAACGTTCACATTTATTTCCTTCTGTTTAAAACAAAGCTGCTTGTGTGAAACAAAGTTTCAGCCTCAAAATTGCTTTTGAGCAAGCAGAGTAATCCTACTCCATAACTTATAGAAACATAGAAGATAGGAGCAGGAGTAGGTCATTCGGCCCTTCGAGCCTGCTCCGTCATTCATCGAGATCATGGCTGATCTTAAATTTCAGTACCCTGTCCCCGCCTTCTCTCCGTAACCCCTAATTCCCTTATACTGAAGAAATAGATCTAATTCCCTCTTAAATATATTCAATGAACCTGCCTCTACTGCTCTCTGTGCAATGAATTCCACAGATTCACCATCCTCTGGGTAAAGAAATTCCTCCTCATCTCGGTTCTAAATGGTTTGCCTATTATCCTCGAACCATGGCCCCGGGTTCTGGACTCCTCCACCATTGGAAACGTCCCTTCCGCATCCATTCTTGTCCAGTCTTGCCAGAATTTTATATGTCTCTATGAGATCCCCTCTCAAACTTCTAAACTCCAGCGAGTACAATCCCAAATTGCTCAATCTTTCCTCATAAGTTATTCCTGTCATTCCAGGTATCAGCCTGGTGAATCGCCTCTGCACTCCCTCCATTGCAAGAACATCCTTCCTTAGATCAGGCAACCAAAACTGCACACAATACTCCAGGTGGGGTCTCACCAAGGCTCTGTACAGCTGCAGTAAGGTATCCTTATTCCTATACTCAAACCCTCTTGATATGAAGGCCAACATACCATTTGCCTTTTTAACCACCTTCTGTACCTGCACGCTCGCCTTCAGTGACTGGTGCACAAGAACCCCTAGGTCTCTCTGCACTTCCCCATCTCCCAATCTATTGTCATTCAGATAGTAATCTGCCCTCTGGTTTGTATTACCAAATTGGATAATCTCACATTTATCCACATTGTAGTGCATTTGCCATGTATCTGCCTAGTCCCCTAATTTATCCAAATCACACTGGAGCTTCCTGACCCCCTCTTCAGTGCACACAACCCCTCCTAGCTTAGTGTCGTCTGCAAATTTGGAGATATTACATCCAATCCCCTCATCTAGATCATTAGTGTAAATTGTGAACAGCTGGGGTCCCAGTACAGATCCCTGTGGCACCCCACTGGTCACCTCCTGCCACTCAGAAAATGAGCAGTTTATCCCAACTCTCTGTCTTCTACCTGCCAGCCAGTTCTCAATCCACATCAATACCTTGCCCCCAGTCCCATGAGCCTTGATTTTGCATGCCAGTCATTTATGTGGGACCTTATCGAAAGCCTTTTGGAAATCCAGGTACAACACATCCACTGGTTCTCCCCCATCTATTTTACCTGTCACCATCTCAAAGAATTCCAATAGATTTGTCAAGCACAATTTACCTTTTGTAAATCCACGTTGACTCTGTCCGATCCCTTCTCTGCTAGTCATATGCTCCGCTATAACATCCTTAATAATGGATTCCATAATTTTGCCCACTACTGATGTAAGGCTCACCGGCCTATAATTCCCCGCTTTTTCTCTACCCCCTTTTTAAATAGTGGGGTAACATTAGCTACCCTCCAATCCATGGGTACTGATCCTGAGTCTATCAAGTTCTGGAAATAATTCTTAAAGCATCTGCTATCTGAATGTCCACTTCTTTAAGTACCCTAGGATGTAGATTATCAGGCCCCTGGGATTTATCGGCCTTCAATCCCTTCAATTTCCCCAAGACCATGTCCTTGGAGATACTGATTTCTTTCAGCTCTATGTTTCCCAACATCCTTGGGAGATTATTTGTATCCTCTCTTGTGAAAACAGAACTAAAGTAAGAATTTAATTGGTCTGCCATTTCCTTATTCCCCATTATATATTCCCTTGATTCTGACTGCAAGGGACCTACTCTGGATTTCACCAATCTTTTCCTCTTGACATATCTATAAAAGCTTTTGCAGTCGGTTTTTATATTTGCCGCAAGCTTATTTTCATAATTTATTTTTGCCCTCTTGATTAATCCCTTTGTCCTCCTTTGGTGCATCTTGAACTGCTCCCAGTCTTCGGTTGTGGTACTTTTTTTGGCCAATTGATATGCTCTCTCTTTGGACCTAATGCTGTCTCTAATTTCCCTTGTTATCCACGGTTGAGTCACCTTTTTGGTTTATTTTTATGCCATACTGGTATAAACGATTTCTGCAATTCTTCCATTAGATCTTTGAATGCTTTCCATTGTCTGTCCACCGTCAACCCCCCCAAAACACCACCTAATCAATCTTACTCAACTCCCGTCTCATACCATCATAATTCCCTTTATTTAAATTCAGGACCTTAGTCTTGGTTTTAATTTCTTCACTCTCCATGTCTAGTGAGAATTCGATCATATTGTGATCGCTCCTACCCAAAGGACCTCGTACAACAAGATTGCTGATAAGCCCCTTTTCATTACATAATACCCAGTCTAAAATGGCCTGCTCCCGAGTTGGTTCCTCGACATATTGGTCTAGATAACCGTCCCGTAAACATTCAAGGAATTGGTAGGGGGACTAGTCTCTTGCCTTGAGAAGCCACAGGGGATATGGGCTCAGTTTAGGGCATTCAGCTAATTGCAAGATGTTTAGTGGCAGTCAAGCTGGAGGGGAGAAATCAAAAATATGCATTAGACTAGAGTGGTCCAGTCTTGCCCTCTCCTCCACCCCACTTCTGTCTGGCAGAAGAAACACACTCTTGAAAACACAAACCTCCAGATTCAAGGAGAAGTTATTTCCTGCTGTTATCAAACTCTTATGTGGTCCTCTCATTGCTGAATGATGATGCTCTTGTACTGTTTTACTTTCCTCTATACCCTATACCCTGTACTCTTCAACTGACTGTAACACTGCACCCTGCCCTTTTGTTTTACTATTGCACTGTATTTTACTATATCCTGCTGTATTTAAGTATGGGTTGATTTGCCTGGATGGCTCACAAAACAAAGCTTTTCACTGAATCTCAGTAAATGCTCAATTCATTTCAGTTCAATCCATTGGAGAAGATGGTTGGTGTTTGTTACTTGATCAAATGGAGTTTGCTTCTGACAAGGGAGCCCAGGTTTTACACTCACAGTCACTGACTAATTGCAGAACACCTTTTTCCCCATTCAACACCGCAAACAACTTCGTTTGCCTGTCAGTCAGATGCAGATTGAAATAAGATTGAAATTGAGTGGTTTGAAGGAGAAGGATCACAAAGTGTGCCCGTTAAAGAGGAAAGCCTGCAGATGCTGTGATTGATGTGCAATATGCAGAAGGGCTGGGTTACACACTGTGAGTAGAAAGCAAAAGGGGATCCATTGCTTTGCGCCTGAGCACTTTGGCAAGGTATGAGCAAAAAGCAGGCAGGTGCCTAAATGCAAAGCAGGGGGGAGGAGAGGTGGGAGGAAAGGGCCGGAGGAGGCCAACAGGAAAGGGGTCATAGGGGGATATGAGTGAGAGAGTAGAAGAGAAAAAAAAGGTGAGAACTGTTGAGGGAGGGGCTAGCTGAATGAAGAGGGAAAGAGGTGGGGAGCTGAAGGAAAGGAGTCAGAGGGATAGGGAAAGATAGGGAGATGGTGGAAGGGCCTAATGGAAACCGAAGAAGTTGATGTTAATGCCATGTGGTTGGTACTGATTGTGGAGTAGGTTACATAGGTCAGCACAATGTCGTACACTGAAGGGCCTGCATTGTGCTGTACTGTTCTATTTTCTCATATTGCTGGGAGAAATCTTTGGCTGGGATGTTAAAGGTCCGTGTGCCTGGGACTCAAAACTCAGGGTCAAGTAGAAAATTACTGCATTTATGTAGTGCACTTCATTATCATAAAGAAATGAGTGTTTTGCGATCGCCAAATAACCAACAGTGGTCGTTAAATATGGCAGTGTTTTATGCACAGCAAGGTCCGGTGATGGGTGTTTGTGATATTGATTCAAGATGTACCATTGCACTGGACAATGAAATACTAAATGCAAAGCAAGAAAACTGCAGTTGCTCCAAATACTGAGATAAAAATGTCTTGGAAACACTCAGCAGGTCAGGCAGCGTCAGTGGAGAGAGAAAGAGTTGATGTTTTATATTAGTTCTTATGAAGGGATACAGTTGCCAGGATCTTGGCTCCCTTCCCAAAGGCTCATGTTATTGTTTCCAATTCCTACACCAGCCATCCTTGAATTTCTCCAACTGAGAATTTGCTTTAAAATCATCAAGAAATGTTCAACCATGGGATCTTTTGCAGGAAGATTAAAAAAAACAACCTGATTTTCAAATTTGTGCATCATTGATAAGAAAATGCGTGCCTTTAAACTAATTTCCTTTTATTTTATGCTTTGGTGGGTTCTCATCTACCGCTCACCCTTCTTCGTCTGTCCAAGCATGGCTCACACTCAAAGGGTCGTTAATGTTTTCCCATCAACCTTAACCAGAATTTAACTCAATTACCAAACAAAATCGCGATGCACAAATCTTACCTCATCATGCAGGCTGATGAATAAGTCCCTTCTGCAGAAAGGACTTCTACTATCCCCTGTTGTAATCAAGCAAAACCACCAGCATATTGCTCCGTCAGTAGGAAAAATAAATTCCAGCAGACTAATTGTATTACAACAGCACGGAACATTAACGGTTGGAAGCAGCTTTTCATCCCTGTTTTAATGGGCCCCAGATGCCAATAATTTGCATGTTGCAGGGTAAGTGTGCTGTAGTGACTGTAACTTGAACTATTTGGAAATCAAAGTCCGATCTTCTCTTGACTACTTTGGACAGAAGGTACAGAAGCGTGAAAACCTGCACTTCTAGATTCAAGAACAATTACCCTCCATTAGCTATCAGGCTCTTGAACCTCCCTGTTGTATACTAATCAGGGATTGCTCAGGCACCATAGAAGGACTGCTGCACTTTTGAAAAGTTGCATTAAAATTACAGTGAATATTTACTGTTTTTAAAAATATCCAGCATTTCCTCTTTCTTACTCTCCACATTGTCCAGCACACAAGCCTTTTCTATTCAGACTTCACCATGACCAAAGTTTTTTCTCTGGTGAATACTGAATCAAAATATTAATTTAGGATCTCCCCAACCTCCTCCTCCAGGCACATGCAGCCTTGTTTATCCTTCAGTGGCCCTAACTTCATTCTCATCATCCTTCTGTTCTTCACATATGCACAGAACACCTTGGGGTTCACCTTAACCCTACTTACCAAAGCCCTCACATGCCCCCTTCAAGTTCTCCTTTCTTAAGCTCCTTCCTGGCTACCATATAATTTTCATGAGCCCTTCCTATTGTTTTTCTTTCTAAATCTAATGTATGCTTCCTTCTTCCTGTTAACCAGCTGGGCTCACCTGTTTTGTCAACCATGGTTCCTTTTTCCCGACCATCTTTTCCCTGTCTCATGCAAGTGGTTCTTAAACATCCCCCCCATTACTTCTGTGGTTTCTCCCGAGAACATCTGTTCCCAATTTACTCTCCCTAGTTCCTGCCTCATCCCAATTAGCCCTTCCCTAATTAAGCTGTTTCAATTTTGTCTGCTGCTCTCCTTGTCCACATCAATGCTAAAGTTCAGGGAGTTGTGATCACTATAGTCAAAATGCTCCCCCACTGAGAGGTCTGTCACCTGACCTGGTTTATTATCCGATGCGAGATCCAGTGCGGCCTCTCCTCTCGTTTATTGGTTTACATACTGTGCCAGGAATCCCTCTTGGACTTGAAGTCTCCCATAACAACAATCCTGTTATTTCTGCTCCATTCTAAAACCTGCTGACTAATCTGTTCCTCATTATTCTGAGGGCTATTTGGAGTTCAACATTGAAGAAGGTTGCCTAAGAATTTAGGTTAAACACTGGCTTCTTGTGGGTCACTGATCATAACCCAAAATAGATCACATTTTGCAATTCAGCTGGTTAAATGTCATGTAGTTTATATATTGTAGTTGATGTCAAGTTGAGATTATGTTCAGATGCTTTGAGGTATTGGTTATCAATAGAAGCCACATCTCTGACATGTTAACCTCAACCTAAGCACTGAGTAACAAATCACTTGTGAAATGTATTTATTTTTAAATTTAGATACATCACAGAACCAGGCCTTTCTTGCCCACAATCTCAGGCCACCCAAATATACCTCTGTGACCAAATAACCTGTTCACCTCGTGTGTCTTTGGAATGTGGGAGTAAACTGAAGCACTTGCAGGGATCCAATGCAGGATCCGGGGAGAATGTGCATACGCCTTTGCAGAGAGCGGTGGATTTGAACCGGGTTGCTGGTGCAGTAATGGCTTGGTTCTAACCGTGGAGCCCACAAATAGGATATATTTTATTATCAGCTATATTTTGCTGGCTTTGGTCCCACAACTTGTTGCTCTTTCAACATTGTGCATGCTGTGTCCATATTTAATCAGTGCATTAAGGTTAGCACCTAAAGGCTTCATGTTTTGATGCTGAATGGGTGATAATGATGCTGAACTGCAGACTTCCAATGCAGCTTTACCTCAGCCTCAGGTCCCAGGGTGATGAAGAAGGCCTCCCCATCTCATGGCCTCCAAGTATTGTCCTGGCAAATGCCCTGAGAAAGCTCTGTGGAGAAATTTCTGTTTTCTTGCCAGGGTCTTGCCTGCCAGTTGTAGCCACCTCTGTATGTTGGTACCAATTGAATGGAAGCAGGTGCAGAGGAACCAGAGGACAGAACAGCAGTGAAACAGGCCCTTCACTCCTTCTAGTCTGTGTCAAACTATTATTGTACCTAGTCCCACTGACCTGAACCCAGACCATATCTCTGCATATCTCTCCCATCCATGTGTCTGTCCAAATTTTTCATAAATGTCAAAATTGAGCCCACATTTACCAATTCAACTGGCAGCTCATTCCACACTCCCACCACTCTCTGCATGAAGAGGTTCCTCCAATGTTCCCTTTTGACTTTTCCCCTTCACCCTTAACCTCTAGTTTTTATCTCACTTAACCCCAGTCGAAAATGCCGGCTTGCATTTACTTCATCTATACCCATCATAATTTTGCTTACTTCTATCAAAGCTCTGCTTATTCTTTTATACAGGGAATAAAGTCCTAACCTGTTTAACCTTTCTCTGTACCCAGTTCTTCAAGTCCTGACAATATCCTTGTAAATTTTCTCTTCACTCTTTCAATCATATTGATGTCTTCCTGTAGTTAGATCACCAAAGCTGCACACAATACTCTAAATTTGGCCTCACCAATGTCTTATATTTTGGTCCTGGCAGAAAGATGGTTCAAGGCAGATTTACAAAATATTCAATTTGAGAGACCAACACACCAAACGCTGCCTGCAAAAATACAAACAAATTTGTTTGACGACATTGCTTTTTCCAATTTGAAAGATCAACCCTTCACAATTGCTCTCAGCTGTGCACGAAATAGCATGGCTTGAATTTGCCTCTATTAAAGATATAGCACTTGCAATATCAACTCATGTCAGTGTTCAGGGAGATGCTGTCTTTGCCTTTTTTGAACATTAAATTTGATGGTGCTAGCTATCTAAGGAGGCACATTAACCACACATGGGTCAGGTGTCCAGCTGAGGAGGGGAAGCTGGTGAGTGAACTGATTCCATATATTCTTTAAAAAAAAATATATCCATTGCCTTGCCCTTCCCTTCATCTTCCATTTCTCTGTGTTCTTCCTCTTCTTCTTCTGAGTCCACTCCAGTATCTGTGTCCTTTACCTCTGTCTCTTCTGGTTTTCTTGTTGGGTTGTTTGTTTTATTTTGTTGGGTATTTTTGGTCTTCTTATTTTTATTAGAAGTGTCTTGCTGCTGGTCTTCTTCCTCTGGGTTGGTCATCTGTTGTTTCTTTGATTTCTTTTTACTCTCTTCTTTCTTGCTCTCGTTATTTTCTGTGTCTTCCTCTTGCTGTTTTGTTGTGGTTGTCATTCTCAGCTGTGGAGATCGACTCCTCTGCTGGTCCCCCCTCCCATCAGTGTTATTTTTGTCTTGCGCATCGCGCACTTTTGCTTGGCTCCGTGAGCCATTTTTGTAGTCCCGGGTTCGGGACTTCAACTGACCTTAGGGAGCGGGCTTCTCTCTCCGCAGCGGGCCTCCTTGGACAGGTAAGGCCTTCACCTTCTTCTTCCGACGTCCTTTCTTCTTCTCTTCTTCCCGTTGCTTTTGACTTTTCTTTTTTCGCTGCCATTTTCTCCACCCCTTTATTTTCACTTTATTTTGGTTTTTGTGTTTGTGCCTTTGTTTTTTCACTGTCTTTATTTTACTTTTCTGGAAAGGACTGGAGTTCCCCGACTGGCCACTACTCCATCACGTGACTCCTCCTCCGCTGGTGAGTGAACTGGAGGAGCTGCAGGTGGCAATGTAAAAGCTTTGTTGGGCATCACAGACTGATGGGTCAGCTTGCAGCTGCCTCCTGCCACTGCACCTTGTGATGCAGGAACTGGCTGGAATTTGAGGATGCTTGTCCCTTGGGAGGATATTGCAACTTGGGATTTTTAAACAATTTAATTTCGAGATACAGCGCCATAACAGGCCCTTCTGGCTCATGAACCCGCGCCACCCAAAAGCACCAATGAGACTAGTCAACTTGCTAACCTCGAATGTCTTTGGAATGTGGGAGGAAGCCTCCCCGGAGGAAACGCACATAGTCACGGAGAACTGACAAACTCTTCACAAACTGTGGCGGATTCGAACCCGGGTTGCTGGCACTGTGATAGAATTGTGCCAAGCATGCCAGTGTGTAGTTATGTTCCCACCTCTCTCTGGGTATCACAAGTACAGAGCAATCAATAAATTGTTGCTAAACGATTGTCATCATGGATTTATAATCAAACAAATGCGTCTGACCAACTACACCAAACCGATTGGTGGTGTTTGTTCAGTGTTCCACCAAGCGATGCTCTCTTACCTGCTGAGTTCCTGCAGTACCTGTAGTACTTGACTTCTGGCCTATCTGAGTTACATCCACTGGCACATATGACCAAAATTTAAAAAAAATCTTTATTAGAACTACTGTACCAGTACATATTTTGTATTAAAATTCTGTATACAGTGGTCCCGCTTGCAGTGGCAGTCCGAAGTCCCTGCTTTCTGTTCTCCGTGGCAGTCTGAGGTCCCCTTTACCAGCAGCAAACCAGAGACCCAGTTCCTTGTTGGCAGCCCAAGGTACCTGCTCACCGCAGCAGCTCGAGGACCTCATTAAAAGTTCATTTGTTGAATGTTGCATGACCTCAGGAATGAGTGGTGGAGCAAATCTGACTTGCGACCAAACCCAAGTTGCAACCAAGCCTTAGGTCCCTATTATGGTCATAAGCCTGGGATTACCTGTAATTCTTTGTCTGTTCAGGAATTGAGTATCTGCAGCTTTTGTGTTACTTACTGTAAGAGGCACCAAGCAATACTAAAGGCGACTGTCTGTCTGCCTTATGGTAGACAGAAAAAAAATGAGTAATCTTACGCTTTCTGTTTTATTACATGACAATAAAAGAATTTTGAATCTTGAACGTTGGCCCTGAACTCTGAACCACTACAGTGAAGCCTTAATGCTATCCCATGAGGCAGAGGTGGTACTCTTGGATGGGAGTGAGGTCTATTGGATAATCTCCAGAGGCTTCACCATCCTGGATAGAGTGGGAAAGTACCACAAGGTCAACTTCAGTGATCTCTGGAACTGAAATGGAGAATTTTATTTATGTCGGTCCATGAGGTTTGAAGATGGTGCCACTTGAAGCTCTCAAAACAGGCACTCTGTATTCAGGTGAAAAAAAAAGTTATTCGTATTTATTTACCACTCTTTGTGTCCCAAAGCATCTTAGAACCAATTCAGTACTACTTTTATTATCATTTGAATGTACACAAACAAGCAGACGAAACAGCATTTCTCCTGAATACTGACTCATCATCCCTTTTTATACAACCCACTACCCTAGTATTGTCAGCAAATTTGTAGGTGGTGTTATTGCCACACAGTCCTAGGTGTAAAGTAAGTAGAATGGGGACTAAGAATGCAGCCCTGTGGTGCTTGGTACTGATGGAGATTGTGGAGGAGACGTTCTTACCATCCTCACTGATATGGTCTAAAGATGAGAAAATCAAGGATCCACAGAGGACACAAAGACATAGAAAATCCCAGCACATAATGATCACATATATTTATAAAATATAAAATAAATATGTATAAATATTTCAGAATAATTTACTCAGTTTTATTTATAAGAGACCCAAGTTTACAGGATACCATTCATCAATCACACTGCCTGTAGGAAGAAGCTATTTCCCAGCCTGGCCGACCTGATTTTGATGCTCCTGTACTCCTTTATGGCAGTGGGTCAACGATTCTGTGTGATGGATGATAGAGATCCTCAATAATTCTTTGGGCTCTATTTAAGCAATGCTTCTGGTGAATGTTGTCAAAAGAAGAAAAGGGAGACCCCTTTGATCCTCTTGGTCATTTTGTTGATCCTCTGTATTGACCACCAGTCCATTGATTTGCAGCTACCATCCCGCACAATGTTCCACACAGGGGACACTCGAGTGTGCTGCAGTAAACTGCTGTCATGATGGGTATAAAGAATAATCACTGCAGTAAAATGAGAAACGCAGCAGCTAATTTTCCCACAACACGATATGATAACGAGCAGATAATTAGAGATTAGTGTTTCGAAAGGCTGGTGTTGAAGTATATCAGCTCCTGTCTGAATGGCAAAATGGATCTGTTCCAATTCGTGGCAACAGGTGGATGCCATCTCACTAGAACACCTGGACAGCAAAGTTGCAGACATCTGGATGGTTTTTATCAACTACAGTTTGGCATTTAATACCATCATCCCATCAAAATTGATCAGTAAACTCCAAGACCTGGGACTCAACACCCCACTGTGTATTGGATCCTTGATTTCCTCACCTCCAGACCACAATCAATGAGGATTGGTAAGAGCCTCAACACCACAATCTCCATCAGTACCAGAGCACCACAGGGCTGTGTTCTTAGCTCCCTGCTCTACTTACTTTACACTAGTGACTGTGTGGCTTGGTACGACAGCAACACCATCAACAAATTCACTGATGAGGAAGTCACATGATGGAGTAGTGACCAGTAAGAAAATACTAGCCCTCTCCAGAAAAGTTTAAAAAAAGTAAAGAAAAAGCAAAGCCACAAACAGAGAAACCATAACAAATTAAAAATAAAAGTGTGGAGAAAATGGCAGCAAAGAAAGAAAAACCAAAAACAACGGGAAGAAAAGAAGAAGGAAAGACATCGGAAGAGAAAGGTGAAGGCCTTACCTGTACGAGGAGGCCCACCATGGAGAGAGAAGCCCTCTCCTTGAGGTCAGTGGAAACCCCGAAGACAGAACTACAAAGATGGCTCACGGAGCCAAACAAAGAGGATTCGTGCATGCACGATGCACAAAACAAAAACAACACCGAAGGGAGGGGGGAACCAGCTGAGGAGTAAATCTCCACAGCTGAAACAGACAAGTATAACACGACAGCAAGACTCTCAACATGAAAACATAGAAAATAATGAGAACAAGAAGGAAGAATAAAAATAGGAAATCAGATAAACAACAGATGACCAACCCAGAGGAAAAAAACCAACACCAAGACACCTTTAACAAAATAATAAAAACAAAAATACCCAACAAAATAAAATAAACAACCCAACAAGAAAATCAGAAGAGACAGAGGTAAAGGACACAGATCCTGGACTCAGAAGAAGAGGAGGGAGAACACAGAAATAGAAGATGAAGGGAAGGGCAAGTACATGGATTTTTTTTAAAGAATATATGGAAACAGTAAAAGAATGGCTGATACAAGAATTCAGTGAAACAAAAAGAAGAATAAAAGATACAGAAGAAAAAGTGAATAGATTAGAGATGGTCATGACAGAAATAGGAAAAAGAGTAGACAAGGTGGAAGAACGAGAAACAGCCATAGAAATGGAGATAGATGACTTAAAAAAGAAATTGGAAGAATCTGATAAAAAAGTTAAAGAAACACAGGAGCTGTTAGCCCAGAAGATAGATATAATGGAAAACTATAATAGAAGAAACAATATAAAGATAGTGGGCCTTAAGGAAGATGAAGAAGGCAAAGATATGAAAGAATTTATAAAAGAATGGATCCCCAGAGTCCTGGGAATGCCAGAATTACAGGAAGGAATGGAAATAGAAAGAGCACACAGGACATTAGCCCCTAAATCACAACAAAAAACAAGATCCATTCTAGTAAAATTCCTAAGATATATGAGAAGAGAAAATATATTGGTGAAGGCAATGAAAAAAATAAGAAAAGACAAAAAAACCACTGGAATACAAAGGTCAAAAACATTTTTTCTACCCAGACATAAGTTTTGAACTCCTGAAGAAGAGGAAGGAGTTTAACGCAGCAAATATGACCCTATGGAAAAAAGGTTATAAATTTATGTTAAAATATCCAGCAGTACTTAAAATAATTATCCTGGGACAGCAAAGCAAACTGTTCTCGGATCTGGAAAAAGCACAAAAATTTGCAGAACACCTACAAAACAGACAGAGAGATGAAGAGATGTAACAAGAACAAAAATGACAATAAACTATATATAAAGAATAAAGTATAAGTAAGAACTAAGAAGGGAAAGAAAGGGAAGAAAGGAAGCAAGGAGGGAATTAAGAGAGTGAGCTTTGTTATATATGAAGATAAAAATCTTTTCTGGGTGGGGCTGGGTGGGGAAAATAACAGTCACTGCGAAATCAGTTGACGCTTGCGAGCGGGTTCGCAAATCCAAACGGAGAGGGGAGATGTGGTTGCCCGACAAGGGACAAAGGGCAACTCAGAGAGGGGAGGGACTATTGGAGATAAAGGAATTTTAGATGTGGGAATAGTGGAAATATTTTATGTTTTAGAAATGTTGTCTTATAATGTGTTCTAAACAAGAAAGCAGAAATGGATAAGAAGGGAAGGTGGTGATGAGGAAACGGAAAGGAAAGATAAACAAAGTATGAAATGGCCATGTTGAACTATATGACTTTAAATATTAATGGAATACATAACCAAATCAAAAGGAAGAAGCTGTTAAATTTACTGAAGAAAGAAAAACTTGATATAGCATTCATGCAAGAAACACATCTAACTGAAGTGGAATACAAGAAATTAAAGAGAAATTGGATAGGACATGTAACAGCAGCATCATATAATTAAAAAACCAGAGGAGTAGCTATATTAATCAATAAAAATGTACCAATCAAAATAGAAGAGGAAATAATAGATCCAGCAGGGAGGTATGTAATGATAACATGTCAGATATATTCAGAATTTTGGAATTTACTCAATGTATGCGCACCTAATGAAGAAGATCAAAATTATGCAAGATATCTTGTTGAAGATCGCAGATACGCAAGGGAATATACTGATAGGAGGGGATTTTAACCTTAATTTGGACTCAAACATGGATAAAACTGGAAAAAAGACTAACAGAAAGAACAAAGTAACCAAATTTATAATTAAATTGATGCAGGAAATGCAACTTTTGGATATATGGAGGAAACAACACACAAAGGATAAAGAATACTGATATTATTTGGGTAGACATAAAACATACTCAAGGATAGACCTATTCCTGTTATCAGCCCACTCACCCCTGTTATTGGCAATAGAGCTGGAGGACATCCCACCAAGAATGTATAGATGGAGATTAAACTCCATGCTACTTAAAAGACAGGATTTTAGAGAATTCATTGAGCAACAAATTAAAATATACTTTGAAATAAATACGGAATCAGTGAAAGAAAAGTTTATTCTATGGGACGCAATGAAAGCATTCATCAGACGGCAAATAATAAGTTATGTAACTAAGATGAAGAAGGACTACAATCGAGAAATAGAACAGTTGGAAAGGGAAATAACAAATACAGAAAAAGAATTAGCAATAAAGGAAGATACAACTAAAAGAAGAGAATTGACAGACAAGAAAATAAAATATGAAACACTACAAACATATAAGGTGGAGAAGAACATAATGAAGATAAAACAGAACTATTATGAGCTAGGAGAAAAAACGCACAAAATACTAGCGTGGCAGCTTAAGACAGAACAAACTAAAAGAACGGTATTGGCTTCAAGGAAAAAGGACAAACAAATTACATATAATCCAACAGAGATCAACGAAAACTTCAGGGAATTCTACAAACAACGATATCAAACTGAAAATGAAGGGAAAGAAGAAAAAATAGATGAATTTCTAACTAAAATTGAACTACCGAAATTGCAAACAGAGGAGCAAAATAAATTAATAAAACCATTTGAAATAGAAGAAATACCGGAGATATTAAAAAAACTACCAAACAATAAAACACCGGGAAAGGATGGACTCCCAAAAGAATTCTATAAAACATTTAAAGACTTATTAATTCCTCCTCTCCTGGAAATAATGAACCAGATTGAAAAAACACAAAATATACCAGATTCATGCAAAACAGCAATAATTACAGTAATACCAAAGACGGGGAAAGATCCACTAACACCAGCATCGTATAGACCAATATCTCTACTTAACACAGCTAAACTATTATAAAACAGATTGGCCGACTGTGTACCAAAAATAGTAAAACTAGATCAAACTGGATTTATTAAAAAAAGATGAATAATGGACAATATCTGTAAATTCATTAACTTAATCCATGCAGTACAAGGAAACAAAACTCCAACAGTAACGGTTGCTTTAGATGCAGAGAAAGCCTTTGACAGAGTAGAATGGAATTATTTATTCAAAGTACTACAAAAATTCAACCTACCAGAGAAATATATTAATTGGATTAAAGCATTATATAAGGGACCATTGGCGAAAGTGACAGTAAATGGATATATATCAAACCAATTTATATTAAGCAGATCAACAAGGCAGGGATGTCCACTATCTCCCTCACTGTTCGCGTTAGTTATAGAACCACTGGCAGAACTGATAAGAACAGAAAATAAAATAAGAGGGATAAAAATAAAAGAGAAGTATTATAAAATCAGTCTATTTACAGATGACATCATAATATACTTAACAGAATCAGAAATATCAATAAAAGAATTACATAAGAAATTGAAGGAATATAGAGAAGTATCGGGGTACAAGATCAACGCAAATAAAAGTGAAGCAATGCCAATGAATAATGCGGATTTCACAAAGTTTAAGAAAGAATCACCATTTAGATGGCAAACACAAGCAATTCAATGCCTAGGTACTAAATAATAATCTCGGCCATCTATATAAACTAAATTATCAGCCATTAATGAAAAAATTACAAGATGACTTAGAGCTCTGGAAAGACTTATCACTAACACTGATAGGAAGGATAAACTTTATTAAAATGAACATCTTCCCAAGTATACAATACCTATTTCAATCATTACCAATTCACCTAACAGAGAAATTCTTCAGGGAGTTAAAGAAAATAATAAGGAAATTCTTATGGAAAGGGGGGAAACTGAGGATAGCCCTAGATAAATTAACAGAATGGTATAAAAAAGGAGGCTTACAACTACCAAACTTCAAGAATTATTATAGAGCAGCACAATTAAGATACCTATCAGATTTTTATCAAAGAAGGGAAAAAACAGATTGGACCAGATTAGAGCTAGATAAAATAGGGGCGAAGATACCTGAACATATACTATATAAGTGGGATGAAAAATAGGAATTCACCAGAATTGCACCATCTGCTCAGCATTTGGAAGAAGATTCATGTAGAAAGAAATAAAATAAATTATCAACTACCAAAATTAATATTGACACAAAATCAACTATTCACTTTCACAATAAATAACCTGTCCTTCAGAGAATGGGAGAGAAAAGGGATCAAAAGAATGGAAAATTGTTTTTTGGGAAATAAATTATTATCTTTTGAACAAATGAAAGACAAATATAATATAACTCATGATACAATGTTTGCATACCACCAACTGAAAATCTACTTAAAGGACAAATTGGGAAACAGTCTGAGGTTACCAGAAGGAAGCAATTTTGAATATGTGATTACAGACACAATGATAATTAAAAAATTTATAACAAACATGTACATCAAACTGCAAGAAAGGAGAATGAGGTAACAAACTGTAAACCTAAACAAAAATGGGAACAAGGTCTAAACATAAAGATAAAGAATGAAACATGGGAAAAGCTATGCTCCGGAATTATGAGAAATACAATAAACACGAAGTTACACATGATACAATATAATTGGTTACACAGGCTATACATCACACCCCAAAAGTTAAATAAATGGGACCCAACAGTATCAGACAGATGTTTTCGCTGTAAAAAGGAAACGGGGACAACAATACATGCAATTTGGGCATGTGAGAAAGTTAAAAAATTTTGGGAAGATCTAAACCAGATATTAAATAAAATCAGAAAAAGCAATATAACAAAAAACCTAGAGATCTTCCTTCAAAGTAATATAAGAAATAAAGAATTTGGACTCGATTTGGATGATGCACAAAAAAGATTTATTATGATAGCCCAAGCTGTAGCAAAAAAAAAATGTATTATGTCAACCTGGAAATTAGAAGACAACTTGAGAATACAACAATGGTACATAGAAATAAATAAATGTATTCCATTAAAAAAATAACATATAATTTAAGAAATAACCTCACAATATTCGAACAAATATGGGAACCATGCATGAAATACAATAGAGAAATCCTACCATGGACCTCCACCATCTAAAATGACAGAAGGAGAAGACAACGAAATGAACTGACTCAGTATATAAAAGTAAAAGACAAAAATTCTTGTTTATTTTTATTAAGTGATGACATTGTTTAACGGGTTTAATATAGATTGAACTTTGAATAAATGGGAAGGGGGGTTGAGGGAGGGAGGGAAGGGAGGGGGAAAAAGGGGAGAAAATTACTATATATTAAAGAGAAAAATGTCTGTATGTATTTTGGTCAGTATGGTTCATAGTGTAAAAAATAAAAAATAAAAAAAAACAAATTCACTGATGATACGACAGTAGTGGGTTGTATTAAAAGGGGCGATGAGCCAGCATACAGCCAGCTTAGCTGATTGGTGTACCAACAACAACTTCACACTCAATATCACCAAAACCAGGGTGCTGATTGTTGACTTTAGGAAGGGGAAACCAGAGATGTATGATCTAGTGATCATCCAGAGATGGAGAGGGTGCACAAAATTAAGTTCTTGTGAATCACTATTTTGGAGGATCTTTCCTGGACCCAACACAAAATGGCATTGTGAAGAAAGTACGTCACCGCCTCTATTTCCTCAGGACTTTGGGGAGGTTTGGTATGACATTGGAAACCCTGGCAAATTTCTATATATGTGTGGTGGAAAGTGTGCTGACTTGCTGCAACATGGTCTGGCATGGGGACACCAATACCCGAGTGGAAAGCCCTGCAAAAGGTAATGGACGCAGTCTAGGACATTACAAACAAAACCATCCCCACTATCGTAAGCATCTATAGGGAACGCTGCAGTTGGAGAGCAACAGAAATCATCAACGATCCACACCACCCAGCACATGCTCTGTTCTCACTGCTGCCATCAGGAAAGACATGTAGGTGCCACAAGACTCTCACATCCTGGTGTGAAAAAAAAAAGACTCTCACATCCAGGTTCAGGAACAGCTGCTACCCCTCCACCATCAGAATCCTCAACAACAAACTCAGTCAGGGACATTTAAGGACTTTTACTTTTGCACTTTATTGATTTTTTTCTATCACAGTCATTTTGTTTATATTCCTTTATTGTTTACATGTGTACATTGAGTCAGTTTTTTTTTGCACTACCAATAAGTGGTAATTCTGCTTTGCCCATTGGAAAAAAGGAATCTCAGGGTTGTATGTGATGTCATGCATGTACTCTGACAATAAATCTGAATCTGAATTTTTGCACATGTAGTGATCCTGCAAAACAATGAATTTTGTGACATGTTTATGATGATAAATTCTGATTCCAATACTTTGACAAGGGAGTCAGGCCCAAAACATTAATTATATTATCTTTGCCTCCTATGGTTGCTGTGGGAGCTGCTGAGTGTCTCCAGCCCTTTTGTGCATTTACTATTGTAGAAGTTGGAGGGTAGCTCATATTGTTCCATTGTTTAAAAAAGGCTCCAAGAATAACCTAGGAAATTATAGGCTAGTGAGCCTGACATCAGTAGAAGGTCAGTTATTAGAAGGTGTTCCAAGAAATCGAATGTACAAGTATTTGGATGGTCAGGGACTGATTTGTGCATGATAGGTCATGTTTAAAAAAATCTTATAGATTTTTTGATAGGGTTACTTGGAAAGTTGATGAAGGGAAGACCGTGGATGTTGTCCACAGGGACTTTAGAAAGTCCTTTGTCAAGATCCCACAAAGGAGGTTAGTCAAAAAGTTTCAGTCACTTGGTATTCATGGTGAGGTAGCAAATTGAATTCAACTTTGACTTGAAGGAAGAAGCCAAAGTGTGATAATGGAGGTCTGTGACTAGTGGTGTGCCTCAGGGATCAGTGCTGGTTCCATTGTGTTTGTCATCTATTTCAATGATCTAGGTAATAATGTGGTAAATTGGATCAGCAAGTTTGTAGATACAAAGATTGAAAGTGAAGTGGACAGTAAAGAAGGTTGCAGAGGGATCTGAACCAGCTAGAAAAATGGGCTGTAAAATGGCAGATGGAATTTAATGCAGACTAATTTGAAGTGTTGCATTTTGGAAGGACAAACCAAGGTAGGACATACACAGAGAATGACAGGGCACTGAGGAGTGTGGTAGACCTGAGAATATAGATACATAATTCACTGAAAGGGGCATCACATATAGATTGGTCATAAAGGAGATTTTGGCACATTGGCTATCATAAAGTATTGAGTACAGGAGTTGGCAAGCTATGGTAAAGTTGCCCAAGACATTGGTGAGGCCAAAGTTGGAGTATTGGACTGCAGGGAAACTATCAATAAAATTGAAAGAGTGCAGAGAAGATTTACCAGGATGTTGCTAGGACTTAAGGAACTGAATTACAGGTTAGCATTTTATTCCCTTGAGCATAGCAGAATGAGGAGAGATTTAATAGAGGTATACAGAATTATGATGGATGTAGATCTGTTCCAAACTCTTTTTCAATCTAGTCCCACAGACCTGCACTGGGCCATATCCCTCCATTCCTGTCCTGTACTGATCCAAATTTTTCTTAAATTGAGCTATGTTCACCACGTCAGCTGGCAGCTCATTCCATACTGCCACCATTCTCTGCATGAAGAAGTTACCCTTAATGTTCTCTTTAAACTTTTCCCCTTTCACCATTAACCCATGTTCTCTAGTTTTTTGTCTTACCTCACCTCAGTAGAACAAGCCTGCTTGCATTTACTCTATCTATACCCATCATAATTTTGTGCGATCTTTTCCTTTGCCCTGAACTAGTACCAGAAAATGAAAAAAAATTCTGAATCTCGTTTGTGAGAGATGATGCTTCAGGTGTCATGTGTAAAGGTTATTTGTGAAGCACTCTTTGCTTGGAGTTGGCAGTGATTAACAGTCATTGGAATGAGATTAACACACCTTGGGTTACCTATGGAAGAGTTTAGCATGCTCTAATTGGTGGCCTTCCACAGAAGCAAAACAGATGAGATCAGGATGATAGGAGAAGATGTTAAGGTCAGGTATGATCTCAGTGGAA
Organism: Narcine bancroftii; assembly: GCF_036971445.1. Lineage (NCBI taxonomy): Eukaryota > Metazoa > Chordata > Chondrichthyes > Torpediniformes > Narcinidae > Narcine > Narcine bancroftii. The sequence goes on along the minus strand of NC_091469.1, from coordinate 199,036,047 downwards.
AAATTCAAGTTTTAAGTCATAATACTTGACAGAAAACATGCTTTTGTAGATTTGGCACGTTGCAGCATGAAGGCAGCTGTTTTCCAAGATCAATCATCTCAAATAATTAAGACTTTTGCATTTGCAAATAGATGAACTTCTGTTTATACTCTTACTTGGACTCTGTCGGCAGCTCTTGGAGACATACTTCTGCTTTATTCAGTGCCGATAAGTGCAGACTTCTTTGTGCTGGCATTTGGACTGGATTGTTATTACCAATCATCCATTCCCACCAAGAGGCTGGAATTCATCCCAAGTATCGGGTGAAGGGGGGCTCGCTTTTTATCATTAGATTATCAGCCATTCTTATCGGGGTCCGTCCGGCACCCCTGGGAGCCACAGTCCATTTAATGGGAGGGGGGCACAATCTGAAATCATAATTTTTTTTTGTCAGAAGGAGAGAAGTATGGAAGAAACCAACTAAACTTGATTGCTTCATATGAAGGGGGGGCTCCATAAACTGTGAGCAGAGTCCTAAGGGGGCCATAGCCAAGAAATGTTGAGAATGGCTGGGTTAGCTCACCATTTCTCTGCTGGCTACTCTGTATCATCTTGACCTGTATCAGACATGACTGCCATTTCAAAATTCTGGAGGAGTGAATTAATTACTGGATTAATGGCAGAATTCTAGAGCAGAATATGTTGACAGCAGTTCGGCTCTCACTGCAGGGAATCCAAATTTGATAAATCTGTAATTAAAAAGCTAGTTTCACTCTAAGCAAAATGACTCTTAACACATTGGAGTTAAAGGCAGACAATAAAATGTTTAAACAAATAGTTTTTTTAATAAATAGAGAAACAATGCAGATTTGGAAGCAGATAAAATAGACTTTAAGAGGTTTCTGGAGAGATGCAGGAATATTCAAGGGACAGATGTGCAAGCAGGAGTGTTTTAAATCAATGTGAGCATTATGCTCGATGCCGACATCATGGGACGAAGGGACTCTTCCTGTGCTGTACCTTTCCTCTTGCTCACCGCCCAAAGTAAAGGAACCACTGCCCCATCTCTTGCACTTGCTCAGGCTAATGAGGAGCGGTTGATCAAGTTGGAAGCCAGAAAGGCAGTGATCCCTTTGGTATACCGAAAGGGAAAGGACTGTGAGGGGAAGGCATGCTTCATGATGGAACCTTGGTGGAACTTGGGAACATCGCAGGTGGAGGGGATGGATTATTCTAATCTACTGAGGACCAGATCATCAAATGCTGAAGATGGGAAAGGAGCTTCAGGAATGTAAATACAAATAGAAAATGCTGGACAGCATGTGTGAGAACATTGAAGCAGATTCAGCGGTACAAGTTCACGACCCTTCATCAGAGTAGCATATTGCCTTGAGAGTATTTTCTGTTTTGTTTGATTTGCAGCATCTGTAGAACTTTGCTTTTGAAATCCTGCCTTGAATTTCAGAGAGCATGCAGCTGATTTAAGCCTTCACACCTCCCCAATCCCTCCTCACCCCCCCCCCCCACACCTCCCAATTTATTTATCACTGGCACTGAAAGTGGGCTCAGATCAGCAAAAGTGGTGGGGAAGGGAAAGAAAGGGGAAAATAAAGCTATCCTTTTTTATGAACACTACGAAGGCGACAATAAAATGGCTTCAAACGCTGCTGTGGTTGGTTATGTCAGCATTTTTTAGTTATGATCTTTGTGTACTGTTGGACTTCATAGTTCAAATCTCACTGCTACCTTCAGGCAAAATCTACAGAAGGCTGAAGTCTGGCACCTCTTGGTTTGAGAACAGTTTTTTTTTACCCCCAAGAGCAATCAGGCTCTTGAACCTCACCATACTACCCTAACCATAATACTATACTCCAACAAGATTTTTAAACTGGTAATTACCTCTTCAGTATATGCCCGATATTCATTAATCTAATTCAAAGTGGGGCATTGAGTTCACAAATCCAAAGATTAGTTAGCATTTTTTCTAATATTAACCCTATTTGTGACAGATGCAAATCTGAAATTGCTACGTTTTCATTCTTAGAAAACTATTGGAAAGAATTTTTTAATATCTTTTCAACTATACTCCAGATGGAGCTACAATCCAGTCCAATAACTGCTCTTTTCAGGGTTATTGACCGAGACATAGGGTGTTTTTCTCTACCTGTAGAAAGGGTAGAAGAGCCATCTTATTCAAATGGAAAGATTCTAGATCTCCAACAGTGTTTCATTGGTTCTCTCACATTATGTCTTGTCTAAGCCTAGAAAAAAAATAGATATGTATTTGATTCATTGGCGAATTTGAAGATACATGGGGACCTTTTATGCCTTATTTTTATTTAATGTAAATGTTTCTAATGTGATTAGATGCACTCACTCTTCCAGATGAGATACAATCTTACCTTTGTTTTTTTAATTTTTACCAAATGAACCAAAATCTACAAAATATATATAACCCTTGGGATAAGCTGCTCAGCTTTTTTTGTTAGTTTTTTTCTTATAGAAGGTTAGATGGTTTTTTTAATATAAAACTTCTGATGCTTTTTTAAAACTTTTACCCCGTGCAGGGGATGGGGGGCTGAATTTATATTGTTTGAAATGTATTTACATGCCTATTATATATATGCACACACACACATAAGTGATATTGTATTTTCAGTTTTGTTCCCTTTTCTTCATTGTATTGAATTTCTTATTAAAAACCAATAAAAAAATTTAAAAAGAAAGTATACTATCCTCCAGGGACGCCAAAAATTGTAACATCACGTTTTGTTTTGCACTAAATGCCACCGAGAATATTTATCTGTATTTATTGTCTTTCTTTCTCTCGAGTGGTCATTCAATTTATATTTACTGCTTTTTACTCTAATGTATCTGTGTAGCTGCAACAAGCTGGAATGTCAGGACACTGTTCATTATACTCACGAATATATTAATAAACTATTATCTCATCTCAAATGACCAACTGCAGAATGATACTGAGAGCAAGTTGTCTTTTCCATTATGTTTATGCCAGGTGCTGTATTAGAGATCACATTAGATCCACCTTGAAAGTGTTACAGCAGTAGAGATTTTGAGGATGTTTCTGTGGTGCCAATTAATGGGTTAAAAGAAGGGGCATCACCAGAATGATGCTCTGAAGTTCCACGGGATCATCTCTAACCTTAGACTTGAGTTCTGGATTCAGGCTAACTGTAAAATTCTCTTTCCATTTCAGGCATTTACTTGTTGGATTTGATCTACATCGACTCTGCTTATCCCGCATCGGACAGCATCATGGAGAATGAGCAGAGATCCAATCAGATGAACAACATTTTGAGGATCATTTCGGATTTGCAAGTTTCATTCAACTGTGGTTTGTACTCAAGTTTTCTTGTTACTGTTTTTCTGATGTTAATTGAATATCTGATTCAGTGGAAAGACTTAACAGGTGTAAAAATGCTGTCAATATTTACTGCAGTTATAGGTTTCCACATGGAGCCAATAATGCAGCAGGAAACATTGCTGGCCAAGTTGGCATTCAAGGATAGTCCCATTTACCTGCATTAAGTCCATTCCTTCTAACCCTTCTTCTCAATATATCTGTCCAAATATCTTTGAACTCCCAATCTCAGGAAGGGATATTTGTTTCCGCATGTGATTTGGAGAATGGCAAGTTCTAACTGCAGTCTCCCGTCCCTATCTCGGAAACACAATAAAACTCCATGTCCTTCCCATTTCAATCTGAACAGAGAGAGACAGAAGATTACAGTGAAGCAGCTTGTGAGATTGAAGAAGGATTTTATCAGCCCACACCAATGTGCTGAAGGAACAGCTGAGCTCTGTCAAATCTGTGTTTAAAGTATTTACATTATTTATCTGGCTTTGCCGAGTCTTCAATTTTGACCCTTGTAGTCATTGTTGCAGCTGTATTGCAGACAGGAGCTTCCAATTCCAGCAAGGATGACATTCTAACCTTTAATCCTTTTCTGCCAACAATGAGGAAACACATTTTATACTTAAGCCTGCATTCAAAGATGGTGAAAGGAAATGACTACAGAGATATTGGTAGTGATGTTCGAAGTTCCATTGTCTGGAAATGGCCCAGTCGATTGGAAAAACCAGAAACGGAATACAATTATTTTAGGAAGTAGAGAGCCTGAAAGAAGAAATTGATGGGTTAATTGAGCTGAATCTGGCAGTGGAAAAAGTTTAGGCATAAATATGTTTCCTTCCACCCCACCATGCCCAGGTGAGTATTTTGCCCATCTATGCCTTGCCTATTGAATTGCCTAACTGAATATCTCTAAAATGTAATGACTGTATCTTCTTTTACCAAATCCTTTGGCAGCAATTTCCAGATATCAGCCACTCTCTGTATATTTTTTGTAAAACTTTCCCCTCCAATCTCCTTTCTTTCATGTTAAACTGATGCCCCTACCTGATGAAGGGCCTAGACATGAAACGATGGCTACTTCCTATGGATGCTGCAAGGCCTGCTGAGTTTCTCCAGGACTTTTGTGCACTGCAGTCAGATGGAAGTGTTGCACAGGGAACAATGGCCAACAGGAAGATGGAAGACAATTGTGAATAACACTTGATGTCATTCTAGACATCAGTTGACGTCATTGATGACATAACCTGCTACAAAACCAAATCCAGTGTAGTAGGAGACAGCAAGGCTTCTCTCCCAGATGAATTCAATGCCTTCTCCACCTGATTTGACCACAAGAACAAGGAAGAACCACCACTGCACACTCCCATGTCCCCTGATGATCCTTTCCTGTCTGTCTCCAAGGATGACATGCAGGCTGCCTTCAGGAGGGTGATGCAAGGAAAGCAGCCGGTCCATATGGAGTATCCAGCCGAGTATTAAAAAATTGTACTGACCAACTTGCCCATGTATTCAAAGATATCTTCAGCAGCTCACTCTAGCAAGGCATGGTACCTACCTGTTTCAAATAGCCGTCAATAGTACCATTCCCAAGAAGAGTGTGGTAATCTGCCTAAATGACTATCAACCAGTTGCACTCATATATCAGTGATTAAATATGAAAAGCTGATGGTGAAACATATCAGCTCCTGACTGAGCAGCAATATGGATTCATCCCAATTCACCTATTGTAGCCATCTCACTAGCTCTACACAAAGGCCCCAACACCTGGACAGCAAAGATGCCTACATCAGGATGTTCTTCATCGACTAGATTTTGTCATTCGACACCATCATCCCTTCGAAAATGATCAGTAAACTCCAAGACTTGGGCCTCAATATTCTACTATGTAATTGGATCTTGGATTTCCCCTCCTCCAGACACCAATCAGTAAGGATTGGTATCCTCCACAATCTTCTTCAGTTCTGGAGCACCACAGGAAGCCGATCTTAGCCCCCTGCCCTACTCACTATACATGTACGGCAACAACAACATCTACAAATTTGCTGACGATTCCACGGTAGTGGATTGTATAAAAAGGGGCGATGAGGCAGCATTCAGGTGGGAGACTGAAAACATGGCTGAAGGGTGCACCAACAACAACCTCACTCTCAATGTCACCAAAACCATGAGCTGATTGTTGACTTCAGGAAGGGAAATCCAGAGGGTGGGGGGGGATCAGAAATGGAGAGGTTGAACAAATTTAAGTTCTTGGTAGCTACTATCTCAGAGGATCTTTCCTAGACCCTACACACCAATGGGATCATGAAGAGATCACATTAGTGCTTCTACTGCCTCAGTAGTTTCCAGAGGTTTGGTATGACAATGGGAATTCCTGGCAAATTTTTACAGATGTGTGGTGAAAGGCCTGCTGACCAGTTGCATCATTGTCTAGTATGGGGATGCCAATACCCCTGAGCAGAAAGCCCTGCAAGGGGTGGAGGCCCAGGACATCACAGGTAAAACTCTCCCCACCATTGAGAACATCTACAGAGAACACGCCGTTGGAGAGCAACAGCACACCCAAGGATCCACATCACCCAACACATGCTCTTTTCTCACTGCTACCATCAGGAAAGAGGTCTAGGTGCCAAAAGACTTGCACCACCAGGTTCAGGAACAGCTGCGACTCATCCACCATCAGACTCCTCAACAACAAACTCAATCAGGGACTCATTTAAGGTGTCTAACTTTTGCACTTTATTGATTTTTTCTCTCTCTGTATTGCAGTCAGTCTGTTTACATTTCTTTATTTGTTTACATGTGTGTGTTGAGAACAGCATTTATTGCACTGCTAATGTGGTAATTCTGCCTTGCCTGCAGGAAAAGAATCTCAGTCTTGTATGTGATGTCATACATGTACTCTGTCAATAAATCTGAAATCATTAATTGATAGACCTATCTCAAATAGACATTTCCATCTTTTAGATTAGGGCAGTATGATCAGTGCAAGGTTTTTACAGCATTGAAATCTGGCACTCTCTGTAAGGAGTTTGTACATTATCCCTGTGACCTGTATTGGCTTTCTCCAGTTTCATCCCATCCTCCAAAGGCATATAGGATTGGTAAGTTAATTGGGAGTAATTGTCGGCCCTAAGGGTCTTCTGCTGTGTTGTATTGTTAAAATTACATTTAAATAGAAATTGGTCAAGTTCCATCATGGACACTAATACAGTGCCATTCAATGCGTTTCTAACCCTTCAGTGGAATGTCCTTAACTTATCCAGTGTTGCCTGTCCAAACTCAATGGATTTTCTTGAAATCTGAACAAGGATCTTTTTAATCTGCATGTCAAAGATGTCCACAATTATATTTGCTGACTCTTGTTGTATAAGTATTTGCAAAGCAATTTGGAAATTATCATCAGATTTTACAAATTGTATGTTAACCATGCAACAAATCTGCAAAGAATTTAGGAATACGTGCTCAGATGTTTTTTTCATAAACAATGACATGCAAGATTTAATTTCTGAAACCCACATCCAATTACTGAGAGATCTGATCTGCTATTTCAAGTTGTCACCTTTATTTATCATTCATACCATGCTCACACGGTAAAGATGAGATAGCATTTCTCCTGGACCATGGAGCATTTTTACATAAATGTAAGTTAGAATAGAAGTTAAACACATTGAAATATTAAGACACATAACAGTAAAAGTCCACGGTGCTTTATGCGCAAATGTTCTGGGAATTCAAGAGTCTGATGGCTTTGGGGAAAAAAACTGTTGCCCAATCTGGACGTAAGGGCCCAAGTGCTGCAGATTGCAGAAGGAAAGACAGTTTATTTGAGGGGTGTGCAAAGTCCTTCACAATGTTTATTGCCTTTCATTTGCATTGAGTGTTGTAGATGTCCTTATGGTAGGAAGAGAGCCCCCAATGAACTTTTCCACTGACTTCACTATCCTCTGCAGGGTCTTGCAGTCTGAGGAGGTACAGCTTCCAAACCAGGCAGTGATGCAGTTGCACAGGATGCTCTCAATACATCCTCTCTAGAATGTAGTGAGGATGGAGGGTGGGAGATGAACTTTCCTCAGCCTTCACAGGAAGTAGAGGTGCTGCTTGGCTGAGGAGATTGTGTTAAGGGACCATGTGAGGTTTTCCACCAAGTGCATCTATGCCTACTGTGGATTCTCGTTAGTTTCATAGGGAAATTATCTGAGGGTTTGTCTGGAAAACGTGTCTAAAAAGGTAAAAATATAACAATATCAAATAACACCAGGCCACCCATTTTATATTGTGTTTTTCCTTAAATTGGTATTTTGAATGAGCTTATTCTGTCTCACAGATCATTGCAATAAAAGACAATTCTCACTCACAAGCCCAAAGGATTGAATTGGGCCAAGTGAGAGCTGGAATTTTCCTGCTATCTGCACCTTCTAGGATGCTTAGCCTTCTGTGAAAGACTGAGATGAGCAGAGGGTGAGATGCCAACAGACCTTTCTTTTTATTTAAAAATTTTTCCATACGTGTAATCATAGCCAAATGCAAAATACAGAAGTCAGATATTAGCATTCAAATCCATTATACACAATGATATAAACCCCCCAATGCCCTCCCCTAAACAAAACCCCAAGAAAAGAAAAAGTAGAAATAAGAAAAAAACATAGAGAAAGAAAGATAAAGAAAATTAAGAAAAACAAGAATAGAAACCTGGTTGCCAGAGAACACCCCTCACTACACGGCTCTAACCATTTGGGTCTTTCGATACTTCTAAGGAGGTTAACAAGGTTAGAAGCTTAGGGAAAACACCTATAAATTAATTCCCTCAATTTGTAAATATGGGAACCAAATTTCAAAAAATACATCAGATATATATTTCTTTGATTATATAATCTTCTCAAGAGGAACGCAGCTATGCATTTCAGCGTTCTATTGATCCATGCCTAAATGGGTGTCCGATTTCCATAATACTGCTATCCGTTTTCTTGCTACTGCCAAGGCAATCTTTACAAATTCTTTTTGATAGATAGAAAATTTCAATTTTGGACTTATCCCTTCAGTATTACCTCATAAAAATAACATTGGGTTTTGTGGGAATTGAATTTCTGTAACTGGTTAAAAAAAAATTGCCAAATTTAACCAAAAAGATTTAACTTTAGGGCAGGACCAAGTAGAATGTAAAAAATAACCCACCTATCTCCTGGCCACATCTAAAACACTAGTCTGATAACTCTGATTTCAATCTGTTTAACTTCAGTGGCATGAGATATAAAAGTAAAAAATTATATTGAACTAATTTGTATCTAACATTTATAGTATTTGCCATACAATCTTCACATAACTCTGACCAAATTTGTTCTTCATTGTTAATATTTAATCCATCTCCATCACTGTCTGGACCTATGTATCCCCTGTTTGAGAGGCCCTTTCTGCAATGAAGTATACAAAGGTGAAATAAATTTTTTAATATATCTATAACGTATCAACATTTTAACATTACCACATTTTGGAAATAACGTTGTTGGACCTAATTTATCTCTTAAATAAGCCCTTAAATGACAGAAACAAAAAAATGTATTACTTTGTATCACATATTTATTTTTTAATTGTTCAAATGATATTAAATTTATTCCTTCACAATCTTCTAAATATCTAATTCCTTTTTGAGACTAAATGCTTAAAAATTGATTATCCATTGAAATGGAATAAGTGGATTCTGTATCAAAGGCATTTTAGGTAGGATAACTGCCCCGTTCCAATTTTGTTGATTAGCTTATTCCAAATATTAATCAAATGTTTACACAAAGATGTTTCCCTCTCCCCGAATATTAATATTGATTCCCATCTATAAATAAAGTCTTTGATATTCTTTCTCCCATTTTATCAACTTCCATTTTAATCCATGCTGGTTTTTCACCCTCATCAAAAAATGAAGCAGGAACCTCATTTAAGCTGCCTTATACTAATTTTTAAAATGTAGTATCTGTAAACCTCCTAACTCAAACTTCCATGTCAGTTTGTCAAGTACCACACGGTATGAGGGTGAACCAAAAACAGACTTCATTATTTGAATTTGCCGCGTTGCCCTGTGGGGAATGCCTATTTCTGGTGACGTATGCAACGGCTTCTAAAAGTGACATCAGTGCGTTGCTGCATTATTCCTTGGCCGGCTGTGTGCCACACGGAAGTGGGGGGTTTCTTTAGGTCGCATATGGCATCAATTGTGGGCTTCTACTTGGTAGTGAAGGATAGCCCGCGCCATCTTGGCATGGCCGACTGTTGCGGCAATTTGGCTCATCCACCCGTGCGGTTGGTTAGCCCGTTACATCACCCACACACACACACCCCCCTCCCCCAGAATTGCCACCAGCCCCCTGAGCAGATTAACGTACAGACTCTGGGCGGTTGGACTCTGTATCTGACCGGTGAGTCTGGGGCCAGCAGGTTGGAACCAGCTGCGCAGCTTTGAGGCGATCGACTGTGAATCTGTCCGGTCGGCCACCAATGTCCGGTGTAAACACGATACCATCTCGCTGTAGTATCTTGAATGGACCTTCATACAGTCACTGTAGGGGTGTTCCTTGCTGACCTCTCCTTACAAAAATATAGTGGGTGGACTGCAGGTCTATAGGGACATGGCTGGGCAGCAAGTCGTGTCGAGACGGTGGCCAGGGGGTGCTGTTCACCTGCACATGCTAGGTGGTGGGCCAAGGGGTTCAAATAGATGTCCCCGGGAATGGTTGAAATGGATATCCCTGGTAATGGTGAATGCGAAATTGTACACCATCTCTGCGGGCGAGGCTGGCAGGTCCTCCTTGCAAATGCTTAGGAGTATCCATGGGACCTCATCCACTCAGTTTGGGCCATGCAGCCAGGCTTTCAAGGAGGCCAGGTGGCAGTAGGATAGATCTGGGAAAATATGTGGAGACGTCACACAGCAGGAACAGGCCTCCTGGTGAGGGGCAGAATTCGCTACCCTTCAGGCTCGTGATAGCCGCCCGGTAGGACTTGACGTCCATGTCCTCCAACTGCTCCTTGGCAACCTGGGTGACATTGACCCCTCCTGAGGTTGTGGCAATCATGGGTCTGAACAGCGCGTTGGCCACCACGTTGGACTTGCCTGCGACATGGTGAATGTCCGTGGTATACTCTGAGATGTAGGAGTGGAGCCGTTATTGTCTCGCCGACAATGAATCTGAGATATTGCTGAGTGCATAGGTTCGCAGTTTGTGGTCCGTGTAGGCAGTAAAAACCCTTCCCTCTAGCATGTACTGGAAATGCCTTATCGCCAGGTACAGGGCCAACAGTCCACAGTCGAATGAGCTGTATTTTAGCTCTGGCGTTCAAAGGTGCTTAGTGAAGAAAGCAAGGGGCCACCACTGGAGTGACTGTTGTGGCAGTGCTACGAAATGAAGAGACGTCCACACAGTCTTATTTGAATTCGCCGTGTTGCCCTGTGCGGGATGCCCACTTCCAGTGACATCTGCACCGGCTTCTGGAAGTGACGTCAGCTCGTCATTGCATCTCTCCTCAGCTGGCGGTGCTCCACATGGAAGTGGGGGGGGTATGGGGTTCCCTTAGCTCACACATGATATCAATTGCGAGCTGCTTCTCAGCAGTGAAGCAGGACCTGAGCCATCTTGGGATGGCCAACTGTTGTGGCGATTCAGCCCATCCACTCACGCAGTCGCTCGGCCCGCTACAATAATTCCGTTTGTATACATTATCTTAATTAATTATCTACCCATATCCCTAAATATTTTATTCCATTTGATGGCCATTTAAATTGGCTATCTTGTTGACACTGAGTATAATACCCTTTAGTAAGGGGAATAATTTCACTTTTTTAAGAGAATGGGCAATGAAGTGTCAAATTAAATATATGTTGGAAAGTGTATGGTCACACACTAAGGTAGAAGGAATATGGGGAGAAGGCAGGTAAGTGGAGTTAGGTCATAAATTAGATCAGCCATGATCATATTGAATGGCGGAGCAGGCTCGATGGGCCATTTTTGGCCTACTCCAGTTCCTACTTCCTATGTTCCTATGTTCCTATGTCTCAATTTATTTTATAACCTGATACTTTCCCATATTCCTGGAGTCTTAAATATAATTTACATAGCCAACCTATTGGTTCTGTCAAGTAGATCAAGACATTGTCAGCAATAAGTTAATTTTATATTCTTCTTGACTAACTTTAAATCCTTTAATATCAGAATCAGATTGGATCAATTCTGCAAATGGTTCTATCGCTAAAATAATTAGAGCAGGCAATAATACACATCCTTGTCTACTAGATCTAGTTAATTGCAAATACCTGTCCAAACCCAAATCTTTCAAACATCTTAAACAGAAAGTCCCATTCTAATCTATCAAATGTTTTGTCTGCATCCAAACCCATTCTACACTTAGATTGCCCCTCCTTTGTGCTAAATCTATTATACTAAGTAATCTAGTTATGCTATCCACAGATTTTCTTTTTTTTTTACAATCCCTGTCTGATCCATAATTATCCACTGGTAAAAATTTTGTCAATCTTTTAGCTAAAATTGTTGCAATGATCTTATACCTGTAATCTACATTTTACAGTGAAATAGGTCTATATGACAATGGTTTTAAAGGGTCTCTGTCCTTTTTTTTTGGTATTACTGTTATTATCGCAGGAGAAAAAGATTCCAGGAGAGAGTATGTTCCCGCTGCCTGATCTAATACTCCCATAAAAGGATGAATCAGCAAATCTTTAAATTCTTCTTAAAATTCAGGCAGGAAATCATCTTTTCTCAGAGATTTATTACTTTGTGATTAGCTTAATGCCTCCCTCACCTCATTAGGGTGAAAGGGACATCCAGCTCCACTTGCTCTTGTAAAGTTAACCTTGGTAGCTTTATTTGTGACAAAAAATCTATTATCATCTCTCTGCGACTCTGATTTATATAACTTCGAATAAAATTGCTTAAAAGCTTCATTGATTTCGAAGTTTATCAGTAGTCACATTTGACTCTAATTTAATTGCATTAATCATTCTTGAAACTTGTTCTGCTTTCAACCGCCAAGCAAAGACCTTGTGAGCCCTTTCACCTGACTCATAATATCTCTCCTTAGTTTTCATTAATGCTTTCTCTGTTCTTAATGTTTATAATGTATGATACTGAAGTTTCTTATTTATAAGTCTTCTACATTTTTCCTCGGAGATCCATCTTTGCTGATCGTTTTTTAAACACGCTCTCTCTTTTTCTAATTGATCTAATTCTTTCATATAGTCTGTGCCAGTGTGAGCAGTGGAAGAAACATAGCCACCACGTTGAGGGTTGTTAGCGACTTTTTATTCAAATTCAGCATGCCCCTTTAAGGGCAGCATGAGCTCAGATTATGGCATCATAATCGCTGCCCAGGCTGCGTGCTGGAAGGGATGCTGGAGTTAGAGAGAAACCTCTGATGACACCATTTCCCCATGGCTACCCCGCCATGTGGCAATACAAGCGGAGCCGGTTTACCATGAGGATGTGCGCCGCCACAGAACCCCACCCCCCCAGAACCGGCTGCATGTCCTGTCACTTTGGTAGTCAAACCCGGCGCTTGGGCACAGCTGTCTGCACCGGCTGTGATAAATCCGGATGGGCTGCCTTCAGATGGCCCACCATAAAAAGTTCCTCTCTTCCCCCTCCAATGTCCAGGGTGAAGGTTCTGCCAGACCGGTGCAAGAAATTGTATGGGCCCTTGTACGGTCACTGTAGTGGTGCACTTTGTGGTCCCCTCCACACGAAATCGAACTGGGCCGAGTTGAGCTCTTTGGGGAGATGAAATGGCTGGTTGCCATGGCGTGCCGGGGGTGGGGGAGCTAGGGAGGCCAGTCGCCTGTGTTGGTCCACCAGCAGGCTTTTGTCGGTGGCCGTGGTGTCAGGGTCTGGCCGAAAAACTCACCCGGCAGGGAAAGCGGTGAATCATAGACCATCTCCGCTGCTGAAGCCTGCAAGTCCTCCTTGGGTGAACATCCTAATCCCGAGGAGGACCCAGGGTAGTTCGTCCGCCCAATCTGGTCTGGAGAGCCTGGCCATAAGTGATGCCTTCAGGTGCCTGTGGAACCTCTCCACCAACCCGTTGGAGTGTGGGTGGTATGCTGTGGTGTGGTGGAGCCTGACCCCCAGGAGCTTCGGCATCTGAGTCCACAGGGCCTCTGTCACTAGTTATGTGCGCCGGGACTCCAAAATGGGTGATCCATTGGCTGACCAGAGTCCTGGCGCACATCTCCGTCGAGGCCTCCTTAATCTGGACAGCCTTCTTCCACCTTATGGCCTGATCCACCATCATGAGGAGGTAACAAGCCTCCTTGGACACTGGCAAGGGCCCGACAACATCAACGTAGATGTGTTGGAATTTGCAAACTGCCGGGTCGAAGTTCTGGATCGGGGCTTGCGTGTGTCGCTGGACCTTGGAGGTCTGGCACCTGGTACAGTTCTTGGCCAGTTCCGCCATCTAATTCTTCAGCCCGTGCCACACAAACTGCTCTGCGACCAACCACATAGTTGTCTTTACCGCTGGATGAGCGAGGTCGAGGATCAGACTGAAGACCTTCACCCTCCAGTACGGCGGGACCACCAGACGCGGCATGCCTGTTGAGACGTCGCAGAGCAATGTGTCTGGGCTGCTGGACACCCGAACATCCTTGAGTTTGAGGTCTGAGATGGCAGTCCGCAAGGCCTGCATCTCCGCATCATTCTTCTGCACCTGAGCCAGTTGCTTGTAATCCAGGCCGGGTGTGAGAGTGGTGATGGCTGGACGGGAGAGCGCATCCGCCACTACATTGTCCTTGCCAGCCCCGTGTCGGATGTCGGTCGTGAACTTTGAGAGGTGGCGCTGCTCTCTGGCAGACCACGGATCCTTGGCCATTACCAGTGCTTGAGTGAGGGACTTGTGATCCGTGAAGGATGTGAACGGCCTGCCCTCAAGGAAGTAGCAGAAATGGTGGATGGCCAAATACAGCGCCAGGATTCGAGATCCTTTCTCATCTCAATAAAAGATTCAGACCTGACCCTCTGCTCTGCTGCACTGAGCACACCAGAGCAATCTCGCATGCTGCAGGAACATGCTCATGCACTTTGCGTCTGGCCACAGCTTCAGGCTATACAAGGGAGGTGGAGGAACAGTGTCCCTAGCTGTGTGAAGGAATCCCAGCACCACACTGCAGAGGGAGCATTTGAATAATTTGCTATTGCTTTTTTTAAAATGTGTCTTTTATTTCCTTTATTGCTTAAATCTATCAGAAATGATGACCAATTTGATTGCCTTTGACAGCTGCTTTCAGTAGGGCTTGGTTCTTGGAATAGGTCTTCTGCACCTGGGAATGGTTCATCCGGTGCAGGCAGGAAGGAGTTTGGGGTAGGGTGGTGTACAGCACAATCCAGCCCAATGTTACTACTGTCTGCCTTTTTCCTTTCATTCATTCCTCCTACAACATCTGTTGCCCTCTGATCTCTCATACCTCCACTCCTCAGAATCCCGATATTATCTGTAGGTTAGTTCCTAACCTTGTCTGTCTGCCTATTTTGAGCTGGATGTTGTGAGCAAGGCTAATTTTTATTGCCCAACCCTAAATTCCTTTGAGAAGTTGGAGTTGAACTGCTGCAAAGTGCTCCACGGTGCTAGGAAGGATATTCCAGTGAAGGAAATGGTGATACAGTTCCAAGACGGGATGGCCCTTGCTACACTTGAGAAATGCTGTTTCAGACACAGTATGAAACTGGTTCAAAGTTCAAATTTGTTGTCAGCGTACATACATTACTTCACATACAACCCTGAGATCCTTTCCCCTGTGGGGCAGGCAGAATTTCTACTTATCGGTAACTGTAAACTGTACTCAAGAAGAGAATTTGCATATGCAAAAGAGAGAAATAAAACAAAGAAAGAAATGTAAACTGTGCAATACAGAAAAAAAAATTCAGCAAGTAAGAGTCCTTAAGTGAGTCCGTGATTGAGTTTGTTGTTGAGGAGTCTGATGATGGAGGGATAGCAGCTATTCCTGAACCTGGTGGAATGACCCTATTCCCCTTTCCAGCAAGACAGAGCATGTGCTGTGTGGAGTGGATCCTTGATGAAGGCTCCTGCTCTCCGACAGCAGCGTTCCATGTAAATGTTCTTGATTATGAGGAGAGTTTTGCCTGTGATGTGCTGGGGTGTGTCCACTACATTTTGCAGGGCTTTACACACAGAGGTATTGGTGCTCCCATACCAGGCTGTGATGCAGCTGGTCAGCACATTCTTCACTACACATCTGTCAAAGTTATGGGTTGGTTTGATGGTCAAGATTAGTGAGTGAACTTGGAGGGAACTCATGGTTCCCTTATGCCTGCTTCCCTTTTCTTGTTTAGATGTACTGCCAGAGCAACCTGGATAAATAACTGTAATGTATGTTGTAGATTTCTACTCTAATTCCATACTCTGCTCCATTGTACTGAAAAATATTTTCCAGGTATCCCACTGAGCAGCTTATAGCATTCCATCTCTACATTGGGCATCAATTGCTCATTGCCAGCTTGTCACTATGATGCTATAGGTATTTGCCTTTGACAGAAGTGGGCATTTACACAGAGGCTGTGTCAAATGTGTTTTGGGATAGATTTGGTCTCGGTTTAGAACATAGAGCATTACAGCACTGTACAGGCCCTTCGATACACGATGTTGTGCTGGCCTATGTAAACCTACTCCACAATAATCTAATCTTTCCTGACCTCACACCTCTATTTTTTCTATACCTATCTAAGTCTTTTAAATGGCCCCATATGGAAAGTTTGGGCATAGAAGCATGGTTCTATTACTGGAGTACTGAGAATTCAGTGGCTTAGATGATCTGTGGATGCAGGTTCAAATCCAAGCATAGCTACTCAGGAATTTATTTCAAGTAATTAAATAAATTCTCAAATACAAAGCTGGTCTCTGTCTCACAAACTGAATTTGCTGGATTTAGTAAAAAAAACCTCATCTGGTTCAATTTTGTGAAGGAAATCTTCCCCAGTCTGGGCTACTTGTGACTCTGGGTCCAGGTCAATGTGGTTGGCTGAATGAACGGATAGGCAATAAATGGAGGACCTGCCAGCAATTCCCAAGTCTGTGAAGAAGTGAAATAACATTCTTGTTGGTGAGAACTGCAAGTCAGTAAACTGGGACACCCTTGAAACATTCTGAACTCTGGTCAACATCAACCAGTTCATTTCTAGGCCAATTTGATGTTGATTAAATGGATCTATCCCAGTCAATAGCCACCATCTTACTGTGAACCATTCCTTGCTCCACACCACTGAAATTTTTCCTTTTGATACTGCACCGGTGTTTCAAAGCCAGTTGTAAGAAGTGAAATAATGGGGACACTGCAGTGAAACATAACCCAAAGGCTCTGCTCTTCCTCCCCCCAACCCCCGGTAATAGTTTTTCAGGATGGCGAGCAGACACAGTAGCAGCTTGGACCCCACACCAAATGGGTCGCAAGAAATAAACAGCATCACAAAGCAATACCCAGAAGACTCCAGCCTTTTCTGTGGGAACATTGGCCTCATCCATCAGGTGGAACTGGCCTGGGAGAAAGTCAAGCCCCATCCTGAGAGGGAGTGAAGCTTGACTCAGGACAGGAAGTGCCTATTGTGCCAGAGTGAAAAGATCATGCATTTAAACTATGGCCTCAGTGGTTCCATGAGAGGCAAACGCTTGGTGCAGGGAGACAACGGAGCGCTCAAAGATTGCTGAGGTTGGTAAAGCAAGGGTCTCACTACAGAGGGTTGTGACCTAGCAAAGACCTTCATAATCTAAGGATGCACAGCATTTTGATGGCAACCATAACCAGCAAGCAATATCATGTGGATATACATTGCAGTGTGCCACAATAACTGTGCTCATTGATTGGTAGACCAGGTAAACATGGCAAGTTTTTGATCAAATCTCTTGTCCAGTCAGCTGACAGTCAAGAGGCAGACCAGAGAGAAAGAGGGAAGATTGAGAAGGCTTAGGATGGTGTTAGTGAAGCTGGGCTGGAAAATAAGACCACAGGACCACAAAGCATAAGAGCAATGCATTCCAGGCACCCACCTCTCTCTGTGTTTAAAAAAAACTTACCTCTGTCATCTCCCCAAAACTTTCCTCTGCTCAGCTTAAACAGATGTCCTCTGGTATTGGCCATTGTCACCCTGGGAAAAAGATAACCATGAGACAAAGGAGCATAAATAGACAATTCAGCCCTTTGTATCTGTCCCATTCAGCCTCACTGCCTGGGCCTTCTCCCCATAACTGTTGATGCCATGGCTAATTAATAACCTATCAATCTCTCCCTTAAATACACCCAACTAGCTGTCCTCCACACCAGCCTATGGTAACAAATTCCATAGATTCATCACCCTCTGGCTGAAGAAATTCCTCCACATCTCTGTTTTGTGGCCGCCCCTCAATCCTGAGGTTGTGTCCTCTGCGTTAATTTTCCTACCATGGAAAACAAACATTCCACGACTACTCTGTCTATGCCTTTCAACATTTGAAATGTTGCAATGAGATTCCCTCTCATCTGAAATTCCGAAGGGTACAGGCCAAGAGCCATTAAACGTTCCTCATATTCATTCCTAGAATCATCCACGTGAACCTCCTCTAAACTCTCTCTAATGTCAGCACATCCTTTCTTAAATGAGGAGCCCAAAATTGCTCATAATGTTCCAAATGAGGTCTCACCAGTGCCTTGTAAATAATAGAATGAGGGGAGAAAGATTCAGGCTTTAAGGTCCTGTAAAAGAATGGGAAAGTGATATTATGCATCTGGGGCTTGGCCCATTCCCCAGTGTCTTTCAACAAAAGAAAGTAAGCCTGATAATTAAAGGTTTGCAAAGTTGCACATCTTCCCCCAGTGATTTGCTTATTAGTGTTGCTTTACTTTCATTTACAGATTATCTGGTAACATTACCCCATGTGCAAAACTACTTGAAATCTGTGCGGTATATTGAGGAGCTGCAGAAGTTTGTGGAAGAGGACAATTACAAGTAAGTGCATACATTAGGTTTATAGCCACTAAGTAGACTGTGAAAGGACTGCAGTGTTCAGGGATGGAGTTACGTAATGCATCATGCACAGTTGCCAACAGACTGCTGTGGTTTATATGGGAATAAGGGGCTCTTTGGGAATTGTTGGAAGTCTTGGAAATGATGATTACCTTACTCATGAGTGCGAAATCTATAGGCAGCTCAAGATAGCATATATTGGAATTTTATTTTGGATACAATAATTTAGTAGACCTAACGTTGGAGACATTTTCTCTGTATCGCCACACCCTCGAACCTTAAAAATCTGGGAACAATGTCCTATCACTTTAAGTTGGGATGAAGAGAGAACTTTTAAATTTGTTACCCATATAGAATTGTTATGAATGATTGTGGTTAAAACTCAATAGAGGTAGTTAAAATAATAGTGACCACCAGTATTTTCTTGCTTTTAGTTTTTTTTTAAGGAAAATTATTCACAGTTACAAAAAAGTCCAGAATCACAGGAAAAAAAAAGACTATGATGTAATGGGAACAGGACTCAGCCACTCGGTCTCCCAAGTCTGCCTTGCCATTCAAGAAGATCAGGGCTGAACTATTTCCAAATCCCTTGATTCCCTGTAGAAGTCCATGGGTCCGTACCATCAGGAAGGAGATACAGGAGCATCAAAATTAGGACTGACAGGCTGAGAAATATCTTCTTCCCACAGGTTGAGAGATTGACAAACAGTATTCTGTAATAGAACACTGAACATTACAGCTTCTTGACCCTCGATGTATATTCCTACCAAAAATACTATTCCCTTCCTACCTCATAACCCTCAATTTTCCTTTTATACGTGTGCCTAAGAGTCACTTAAATGCCCTGAATGATTCAGCCTCCACCACCACCCCTGGCAAGGTATTTCAGCCAAAAACACAAATGCTGGAGAAACTCAGCTGGTCTCACAGTGTCTTTAGGAGGTATTTCAAGCGCCCACAACTCTGTGTAAAAAAAAAAATTGCCCCTGATGGCTGCCTAAACTTTCCTCCCTTCACTGTATACAGATGTTCTCTGGTATTTGCTATTCTTGCCCTGTGGAAAAGGCTCTGGCTGTCCACCTTATCTATGCCTCTCAGAATTGTGTAGGCCTCTTATTAAGTCTCCTTTTATCCTTCTTTTCTCCAAAGAGAAAAGTCCCAGCTCTGCTCACCTTTCCTCATAAGACATATTTTCCAATCCAGGCAACATCCTGGTAAATCTCCTCTGCAGTCTCTCCACATCCTTCCTATTATGAGGTGACCAGAACTGAATACAATACTTGGAAGTGTGGTGTCACCATAGATTTGTAGAGTTCCAACATGGCCCAGCATCCCATAGACCTTCTTAACTATCCTATCAATTAACCTTGGGTCTTTATAAATGAAATGAGTAAATTATTCCAAAATATTTATATATATTTATTCTGTATTATATCTTTATGTGCTGTATTTTGTGTGTGCACTGTGGTCTGGAGAAACCCTGTTTCATCTGGTTGTAATATATAAATAGATATATATATATATATATATATATATATACATACACACAGTGAGATGATAATTAACTTGATCTTACCCAATAACTGGACATCCACATCCTGCAGAATACTAAAGGAGGTGGTTTCTTCCTTTCTGCAACCATTATTTAGTTATGATTGTCGTTTGAAAGAGAAAACACAGACAAAACTGTGTCCCACTGACAATCTCCTCACACGTCTGTATTTTGGTTGTATAAACCACAGAGATGTCCTGTGTAATGTGGTTCTGAGTCTCTAGTTGCTTCCTGTATGAAGCATTTTTCTCCTATAGAGGTCCTTTGTGTACTGCGGACATTGAGTCTATAGTTATGCACTGCTGGCTCTGTCGAGATCAGTAACCAACAGTTAGATATTGTTGAGTTCCCAGTGGTCTCAATGAAAATGAGCTTGCTCTCAGTCCTATGGAACTGTACTAGACCAGTCTAAGATTACAAGTGGTCAGACACCAAATATATTTGCTGGGAGGTTGTGCTGGACTTCAAATCAAATCATTGTAATTATGTTCACAGTGAATTTCCATTATAAGGTTTTGTAGTTACGTTGTGAGCGAATGCAGCATAGAGACTGGGACCACAGGCTATGAGCTCGATTATCACAACTGGTTTATTTTGAATTCCACTCTGCAGCCCATTTTTGGTACCGCCCCACTTGCACCCCGATTACGCAAGCGCGTATGTTCTAGTGAGGCTACTCTTTCCACGACTGCCCTGCCGACCACACATGACAAGCGGGGCCGGTCCATTGTTGCAAACATGTGCGTCGCCTCAATTTATTCTGAAGGAACAAAATGCAAGGAGTGATTAAGTTGTTGGGCGACTATCCAAAGTAGAACTATTAAGACAGAGAGATGAGTCTGTACTTTCCAAGCAACCACAGAACCATAAAACATTACAGCACAGAAACAGGTCCCTTTGCCCCTTCTAGTTTGTGCCGAACTATTTTTTTTTGCCTAGTCCCACAGACCTGCACCCAGTCTGTAGCCCTCCATACCTCTCCCATCCATGGACCTGTCCAAATTCTTCTTAAATATTAAAAGTGAGCCTGCATTTACCACCTCAGCTGGCAGCTCATTTCACACTCCCACCAACCTCTGTTGAAGAAGTTATCCCCTCATGTTCCTGCTAAACTTTTACCCTTTCACTCTTTTGTCATCTGGTTTGTATCTCACCTACCCTCAGTGGAAAAAAACATATAACCATATAACCATATACAGCACAAAACAGGCCAGTTGGGCCCTCCTAGTCCATGCCGGAACAAATTCCCACCCTCCTAGTCCCACTGACCAGCACCTAATTCATACCCCTTCAATCATCTCCCCTCCATGTAATTATCCAGTCTTTCCTTAAATGTAAATAATGACCCTGCTTCAACCACCTCCGCCAGAAGCTTATTCCACATCCCAACCACCCTTTGCGTGAAGAAATTTCCCCTCATGTTCCCCTTATAATTTTTCCCCTTCAATCTCAAACCATGGCCTCTGGTTTGAATATCCCCCACTCTTAATTGAAAAAGCCTATCCACGTTGACTATCTCTGTCCCTTTTAAAATCTTGAACACCTCCATTAAATCCCCTCTCAAACTTCTACACTCCAGAGAAAAAAGCCCCAGGCTGTTCAACCTTTCTCTACATTTACTCTGTCTATTCTCCTCATAATTTGAAATACCTCTAACAAACCTCCCTCATTCTTCTACGCTCCAGGGAATAAGGTCCTAACCTTTTTTTTAAATTTTGTTTTTGTTTTCAATCTTTTTTATTGGTTTTTATAATAAATACAGTACAATGAAGAAAGGGGAACAAAACTGAAAATACAATATCATGTGTATATATTTTATATATATATATATATCAAGATAAAACTTCAAACAGTATAAATTCTGTCCCCCCCCCCCTCCCCCTCCACTGCACTGGATGACGATAGAAAAGACCAAAAATATTATTTATATTTCTTCTTTGGCTTGGCTTCGCGGACGAAGATTTATGGGGGGGTAAATGTCCACGTCAGCTGCAGGCTTGTTTGTGGCTGACAAGTCCAATGCGGGACAGGCAGACACGGTTGCAGCGGTTGCAGGGGAAAATTGGTTGGTTGGGGTTGGGTGTTGGGTTTTTCTTCCTTTGCCTTTTGTCAGTGAGGTGGGCTACGGCTCCTAGAACGCTTCCACCAGCATTATCTCCGCTCCATCCTCAACATTCATTGGAATGACTTCATCACCAACATCGAAGTACCCGAGCTGGCAGAGTCTGCAAGCATCGAGTCCACGCTGCTGAAGACCCAACTGCTCTGGGTGGGTCACGTCTCCAGAATGGAGGACCATTGCCTTCCCAAGATCATGTTCTATGGCGAGCTCTCCACTGGCCACCGAGACAGAGGTGCACCAAAGAAGAGGTACAAGGACTGCCTAAAGAAATCTCTTGGTGCCTGCCACATTGACCACCGCCAGTGGGCTGATATCGCCTCAAACCGTGCATCTTGGCGCTTCACAGTTTGGCGGGCAGCAACCTCCTTTGAAAAAGACCGCAGAGCCCACCTCACTGACAAAAGACAAAGGAGGAAAAACCCAACACCCAACCCCAACCCACCAATTTTCCCCTGCAACCGCTGCAACCGTGTCTGATATATATAAATCACACCTAATACTTATTTAAATAAAAAAATAAAACTAACAAAAAAAATTAGGAGCAGGCTTATTCTGAGAGTTATATATATTTTGTAGCTTTTGATTCATACTGTGATTCAAAAAACAAAGGTAAAACTATATCTCACCTGGAAGAATAAACACATCTAATCACATTAAAAAAACATTTACATCAAATGAAAATAAGACATAAAAGGTCCGCATGTATCTTCAAATTTCACTGATGAATCAAATACATGATATCTAATTTTTTTCTAAACATGAGCAGGACATAATATGAGAGAACTATTGAAACACTGTTTAAGCTTTCCCTGTAATTCAGTTCCTGAAGTCTGGGCAACATCCTAGTAAATCTTCTCTGCAGCCTTTCAATCTTATTGATATCTCTCTTGTTGTCAGGTGACCAAAACTGTACACAATACTCCAGATTTGGCCGCACCAATGTCTTATACAACTTTACCAGAACATCCCAACAACTATACTCAATACTTTGATTTATGAAGGCCAATATGCCAAAAGCTTTCTTTACAACCTGATCTACATGTGACACCACTTTCAGAAAATTATGTATCTGTTTTCCCAGATACCTCTGTTCTATCGCACTCCTCAGTGTCCAATCATTTAATGTGTATGTCCTGTCTTGGTTTGTCCTTCCAAATTGCAACAGCTCGCACTTATCTTCATTAAATTCCATCTGCCATTTTTCAGCCCATTTTTCCAGCTGGTTCAAATCTCTCTGCAAGCTTTCAAAACCTTCTTTGCTGTCCACAACACCTCCAGCCTTAGTGTCACCAGCAAACTTGGTGATCCAATTTATCATATTGTCATCCAGATCATTGATAGAGATAACAAACAAACATGGTCCCAGCAGTGATCCCTGAGACACTCCACTAGTCTCAGGCCTCCAGTCTGAGAAGTATCATCTACCACTACTCTCTGGCGTATCCCCTCCAGCCATTGTCGAATCCAGTTCTCTACTTCACCATGAAAACTTAGTGTCTGAACCTTCCTGAATAACCTCCCATGTGGTACCTTGTCAAAGGCCTTACTGAAGTCTATTTAGACAATATCCACAGCCTTTCCTTTCTAAACTTTCCTGGTAACCCCTCTATAAACTTTATAAGATTGGTTAAATACATCCTACCACACACAAAGCCATGTTGACTATCCTTAACCAGTTTCTGACTATCCAAATAATTGTATATCTGATCTCTTAGAACACCTTCCAATAATTTACCTATTACAGATGTCAGGCTCACTGGCCTATAATTTCCATGGTTAATTTTGGAGCCTTTTTTAAACAATAGAACAACATGAGGTACCCTCCAATCCTCCGGCACTACTCCCAGGGCTAAGGACATTTTAAATATTTCTGCCAGACTCCCTACAATTTCTACACTAGATTCCCTCAAGGACTGAGGGAAGTTCATTTTTTTTAATAAATCTGCAACTCAGGGTGCTAATATTAATAACAGCAACATTGAAACAACTGGATCTTGTAAACCCATCTGGATCACTGATATCCTTTAGGGGATTAAACCCACCTTGAGGTTAATAATGGTCTTTTCCTTCTGCTCTACCTGATCCTAAAACTACAGTGTGGTTTGCTTTTAATTTCTTGGTCGAAACAGTCTTGTCACTGCAACTTGAAGAGCAGTGGGGGTGGATGATTAAATGCTGAGGTTTAAAAGCATGGGTATGACTGTGAATATTTATTTATTCCTCCCCACTCAAACTCTAACTGTTTGGGTATGAGTGGGTAGAAATAAATAAATAAATCTGAATTACTCCTATACTTGTATATATGTTTGCTTCTATACTTGTGCACATATATGGAATTAATTCAAAGCATTAAAGCTTCCCAGGAAGCTTCTGAATGGCAGTTTCCATGGGGATGTGTTGCACTCCAACATTTGGAGGTATCCATCATGAACATCCATATCCATTGAAGGTACCCTCTGAATGATTTACAAAATTGGCCTCTCAGATGAAAATTTCTCGAGATACTTCAGAATGTACTTAAGAAGTTAAATACTTTTCAATTTATCATTCGTATTCCTGCTTTCTCTTTTTTTTTCCTCTCCTTTAAAAATAGTTTATTTGCATAGAAGGGCAAGAATTCTGTGCTTAGGAATCATGGAAAATGTGGCTTTTAAATTCCTTTAGTGAGTTCTGAAGTAGAGATCGAATCATCAATGGAAAAACAAAAAGAACTGAATTTAACCAATTTGTTTTGGCAATTGAAATTTCCAGGAGAATCACACTTCTTAAAAGAGTTGGAGACTATTAGAGGGATTTTTTTTTTTATCCTTTGGAGCCAATGCTACCTGAATCCCTTTACATTTGAAATGTAAAATTAAGTAGTGTTGAATTTAATGGTAATGAGTTTATGGTCATATACATTGTATAAAGTTCTTACTTGTTGCAGCCAAACAGGTACTTAATTTTTAAAAAAACTTCAATTGCATACATTAAATTAAAAGGAGATAATTTAAATAATATGGCCTGTCTTAAATTAGCCAATTTGTCATAAGTAAGATATTAAGCTTTTATAGGGAGGAGATAGTTCAAAAAATGTATCAAGAATATTCACCTCAAGAGTCCCAGGAAAATCAGGAAACTGAGATTGAACAAAATGTCTAATTTGTAAATATAAAAAAAAAGAGCTTTTGATAAATTAAATTTTACAACCAGTTGTTCAAAAGATACAAAATTGTTGTCAATAAAAAGGTCTTTAAAACATTTAATACCCGATCTGTATCAGTCATTGAAGATAGATTCTTGCAAAGACATTTGAAAGAGAAAAACTCTGAAATTCATAAAACCTTCTAAATTGTGCCCATATTCTCAGACTGTGTTTAATTATTGGGTTATTGGATAGTTTATATTAAGAAGAGGATAACGAAGACCCTAGAATTGTCAACGTGGAAATGTTCCTGGTAAAATTTAGTTCCATTTCTACCCATGTGGGGCAGTCAACTCGGTTATCAAATTGTAATAAAAGAATCAAGTTACGTATATTGACCATCTAATAATAAAATTTAAAGTTAGGAAACGCCAAACCATCATTCCTTTCAGGTATTTGAAGATGAACTTTATTCAAGTGGGGATGTTTTCGGGGCATGGCAAGATGGCGTAGAGTCTAGACGTGTAATCTCGACCTCTCTGGCCGGACTTTTAAGTACCCATTTTTTAACCCTTTGTTTTCAAGTTTAAACTTCTTAAATTTTAGTTTAAAGTATTAAGGAACTATTATGGCTATTAATGGTAAAAAGATTAAACCTCAAGTGCAGAAGAAGTTACATTTTTGAAGTACTGAAGATTTGGGGCCTAAACAACTTGCTACAGCCTCAGGTTTAATTTCTTCAGTGCCTAAACTACAAAGACTGCCTGTGGGAGCTGAAAAAAATATATCTACTACTCACCAAGTGAAGGATAGCACTGGAATTACCCATTCTCTGGAGGAAGGTTCGTGTTCCCAAGAAGTAGATCCTGATTCTGGAAGCCTTTCAATTTTTAACGGAGGGAGCATGCAGGAAGATGACTCCATTGTCTGAAATGCTTCAGGCAGCATTCCAACCTGAAGATTTTGATTTCCTCTGTGATTTTGCGAAAAAACAACGAGCTGCGGGGGGAGAACAGCGGCAACCCCCTGAGGAAGTCAGGGTGCCGTCGCTGGGAGTCCAGACCCGCAGTAAAACCTCTAAAATGCCTTTTGTTGAGTTGCAGCAGGAACTGCAGTTACCTGGTTCTGCCACTACGTCAGAGAAAGCAGGGCTGAGCTTTTCTGAGCTACAATGTATGCAGTTAAACGCTGTCATTCAACCCTTACTGAATGAGATGACCCAAATGAATGCTAATATAAGTTCAGAATTGAATAAAGTTAAAACACGTGTGGAAGCATCTTGTGAAGATTTTTTAAAAATTCAATCTGCTTTTTTGGAATGTAAACAGCAAGTGGTTTCTAACACAGAAAAAGTGTTGAAGGTTGAAAAATCAGTTATAGAATTGCAAGAACATGAGAAGGAGTTAGAGAGGAAAATAGACTACTTGGAGAATCAAAGCAGACGGAATAATGTGAAAATCGTTGGTTTGCCAGAAGGTATGTAAGAACAAGATCCTCTTCGTTTTTTTAAAGACTGGATCCCACAAGTACTAGGGCAAGAATTTTTTTCTGGAGGCTTGGTATTGGAAAGAGCTCATAGAGCTTAAAGAAGAACACCTTTACCTGGTCAACCACCGAGACCTGTAATAATTTGATGTTTGAATTATTTGGACAGAGAAGCAATACTTCGACTGGCGATGCAAAATGCGAGACGACGACAAACTCCGTTATTGATTCAGAATAGCAGAGTTTTTTTTAAATCCTGATTTCAGTCAAGAGGTCATTCAAGGTCGACGTCGATTTAATTCAGTTAAAGACGTTTTGTGCCTTGAAAGTTATAAGTCTATTTTTCGCTATCTGGCAGTGTTGAAGGTGTTTTATGGAGACTATCAATCTCGGTTTTTTGAGAATGATCGTGAAGCAATGATTTTTGCTGATTCATTGCCAGATATAAGAGGACAAAGACGTAGTCCACCGTTGTCTCCTAAAGAAAAATCTGGTTGTTCTGGAAATGGAAGAAATGGCAGAAATGGGAAAAACGGGAATGGAAAGAGTCCAACTTCTTTTGAAATGGGACCTCCGAGTTTGAAATCTCTTGGATGAATAGAAGAATTTTCTTATTCTTATTTTACTTTTAATGTTATCATGATATTTTGATGTTATTCTTTGTTCGGCTGGGGAGGGAGAGATTTGCTCTAGGTTCTGCTAGTCATCAGCCACTGGTGGGTGACCCACACCCAATTTTTGTTTAGGGATTACTACCTTTTGGTAGGTTTTTTTGGGGGGGATTTTTTTTCCTTTATTTCTTTTTATTTTCATTTTAATTAGCTTTTAATTTGTGTCCTTTTTCTCCTATTGGAGGGCCAATATACGTTGATTTGAGTTTTCATATAACAATATTTTTGGTATTTAGTAATATTAGTAGATATGTCAAAGTTGAAGTTTGCTACTTTTAATGTTCGAGGTTTAAACAGTCCAATCAAGCGTAAGCGAGTCTTGGTGTACATTAAGAAAATGAAAATTGATGTTGCTTTTTACATACGTTTGTTAGAGATATGATTTTACCTGAAATGACTAAATTTGAGACTTTTCTTATGAAGGTACTAGAGAAGGGTTATATTTCATCTATGTATCAAATATACAGATGGTATGGATAAAAAGGGTTGGGATAAATCCAAAAGTAAATGGGAAGCAGATATTGGTTTTATTTTTTCCGAGGATGATTGGTTGGATATCTGTCATGATAGTGTAAATAGATTGATAAATGCATGTTATGCAATGATTAATTATAATTTTCTACATCAATTATACTTAACACCTGAAAAATTTAAAAAGTATGGTTTTCGTGAATCAGATTTGTGTTTTAGATGTGGTAATTCTGTTGCAACTTTTTTTCATGCTGTCTGGTCATGTGTATATACATATATATATATATATAAAATCTTTTCAGAAGAAATTTAAATTGTTTTTAGAATACCTGTATAAGATTAAAATACCTTTAGATCCGACAGTATTTTTACTGGGCAGTTTGCAATCTCTGAAAGGTTTGGAATTAGATAAATTTCAACTTGCTTTTGTATATTTAGCTTTATCTGTAGCGAAAAAATGTATTGCTAGTACGTGGAAAGATACAAATATGAATGATATTAATAGATGGCATAACGAGATGAAATATAGTTTAATAATGGAGAAAAATACACATGTTTCGTATGATAATTAGTTTTTTTATTAATAACTGGTTGTTATATTCAGAATATTTACATTTTAATTTACGTTGATTAGATCTTGATATGTATGTTTAATTTTTCCTTAATTTTTTTTCTTTATGGCTCTCCTTAGGAGAGCTGGCTGAAGGGGAGGTGGGGGGGGTTCTTTTTTTCTATATATATATAAAAAAATGTTTATGGTTAATTGTTCTATATGTTATCTACTATTTGTATTTTGAACGAATAAATAAAGCTTAAAAAAAAGTGGGGACGTTTTCCTTGCCATATGCATGAAGATATAAGTGAATCAAGTGATAAGGTCCAATGAGGTTTGAAGCTCTATTTTTAAACTGATTAATGCTCCATCCCTTTCTGCATGGCATTGTCTGTTGCAATTTAAAGTGGTTCACAGAGCACATATGTCTAAACTAAAATTGCCTCATTTTTATTCAGACATAAATCCCCGATGTGATAAATGTAAAACAGGTGATACTTCCTTAATTCGTATGTTTTGGACCTGTAGAAAAATTTTGGAAGGAAGTTTTACAAACGTTATCGGCAAGTTAAAATTGTAACCTAGCCCTTTAATTGCTCTTTTCAGAACCTTATGAGAAGTTGATGTGTTACTAACTTCAGTTCAATGTTGCATTTTATCTTTTACTTCATGGATAGCCTGACGTGCAATTTTGATTAAATGGAAAGATCATGCTCCACTTACATAAACTCAATGGCTGAGGGATATTATGTCTTGTTTAAACTTGGAAAAAATTAGATATGTAGTTAATAACCAAATAAATAACCATATAACAATTACAGTATGGAAACAAGTCATATCGGCCCTTCTAGTCCGCACCGATTTAAGTGAAACTCCACTAGTTCCACCTGCCTGCTCCTTACCCATAACCCTCCCATCCATGCACTCATCCAACCTCCTCTTAAATGAAAAAATTGACCCTGCTGCAACCACCTCTTCCGGAAGGTCATTCCACTCAGCCACCACTCTCTGAGTGAAGAAGCTTCCTCTTATGTTACTTCTAAAGTTTTGCCCCCTAACCCTTAACTTATGACCCCTTGTACCAATCTTCCCTACCCTCAAGGGGAAGAGCCAGTTCACATCTACCCTATCCATTCCCCTCATAATTTTTATATACCTCTATCAAATCCCCCCCTCGACCTTCTACGCTCCAATGAATAAAGACCCAGTCTACTCAATCTTTCTCCATAATCTAGATTCTACAATCCTGGCAACATTCTAGTAAATCTTCTCTGCACCCTCTCTACCTTATTGATATCCTTAATTCAAATATTAAATTTAAAATTATATGGGGTTCATTCTTGGACTACTACCACGATGTTAAGATTTAGTGTTGTCCCTCTTTTAGACTGTTCCACTTGGATTTATGAATGCTAATCTTCATCCTTGTTTAGGGGAAGTGTTTTTGAAATGTTTTTATTTTTTATTTTGTTATGCTCTATTTTATTATCATAATGGTGCTTTGGAGCTTGTGATCAATATTGTTATTTTTTTCTAGTCTTGTAGCACATTTCATTATTGAGTTCAACTTTTTATTGTAAAATATCAATAAAATATTTTTAAAAGAGAAGGAGATAATATACAAAAGATAGACAGAGATAGATGATAAAATATTCACAGCTTCCATAGTTCAATGATAAACGAATAACGCCCATCTCCAGGTCCGTGAAGGTAGTGCTCGAAGAGCCTTTGGTTGATCATTGTGGTTGGATTTATGCCTTAGGTTTCCACTCCATGTCCTGATCATTTGAGAAGCCTGTTAATATCAATCATGCTCTCAGGTATTGCAACGCAGACAATAACAGGCCCTTCAAACCCATGACCACGTGCCACCCAAGTACACCCATGTGACCAACCCTGTGTAAGTCTGGAACGTGGGAGGAAACTGGAGCACCTAGAATGTACAGAGAGTGTCGGATTTGAATCCAGGTTGCCGGAGCTGTAATAACCTCGTAGCTTTTAAGATTTTTGCTCCTTGAAATGAAGGCAGAATTGCATTTATTTGTTCTCTTATGGTGTCTCAGCATTTGAAAACACAGTTGTTGATTTATCCAGACAAAGTTTGGACTAACAACCATGTGGAAAATGCATCACAACTTTTTCTGTTGTTAATTTGTTAGACTGAATATTGGCAATGGTACCAGGAATATCTTATGCCAGAAATCTTCTGATTCAGAGGCAAGGGTTGGGTTCCAGCTAATGACTAAACTCCTAAGGGGGTTTATGGAAAGCAGGGCATCTGAAGAGCAAGACATCGAAATATCATATTTGTATTTCTTAGATAGATTCTTTTGCATGTTTTCAGAAATAATTTATATGGTGAAGTTGAGAGAGTAGTTCTTCTCGAGCCAAGTCATAACAGTCCTTGCATCAGTAGAGACTGGGAGTTAGTGGATGTTAAGATTCCGATAGAAGACGTAATGAGCAGGCACCATTATGCATTCACTAATGTGAGCTATTGAGAAGTCTCACTGATAACAACTGCTACATCCTATAATTAGCTTGTGTCTTTGATAGAATTTCTAGTGGCATGTGAAATAATTTTCATATTGGCTGTCCTTGGTGATTTCCCAATCCCCTAGCTTTTTACCGAAGGTGTGGAAAAGTAAAAGAGTAGATGGTTGGGGGGGAGGGGTCAGGAAATTGCAGCTGAAGTGCAGGCACGGCCCAAGCTGGTTAGGACCAGGCTCCAAATTATTGCAGAAAATCACTGATCTGTTGAACCAGGTCTTGCTGAACTGTTTCCTTTTCCTCATCCATCACCATTGTGATAATTATCTATCTTACTATTTATGGATGCAAATATATATATATTTTTTTAATTTTTTATTTTTCACATCATAAACCACATTGACCATGATACATACATTTTCCTTTTCAAATATATACAGTGCCATTTTCTCCCCCCCCCCATCCCACCCTCCCTACCTCCCCCCCCATCCATTTAAAATACAAAATCTAAGATACATTAAACCAGTCAAACAATGTTGTCATTCAATAAAAATAAACAAGAAATTCCACTGAGTCAATTCTTTTCATTTCCTTCTCCTTTCGTTAATTTAGGTAGTGAATGTCCCCGGTAGGTTTTCTCTATTGTGTTTCATGTAAGGCTCCCATATTTGTTCAAATATTTCAATATTATTTCTTAAACTATATGTTATTTTTTCTAATGGAATACATTTATTAATTTCTATATACCATTGTTGTATTTTCAAATTATCTTCCAATTTCCAGGTTGACATAATACATTTTTTTGCTACGGCTAGAGCTATCTTAACAAATCTTTTTTGTGCACCATCTAAATCAATTCCAAATTCTTTGTTTTTTATGTTACTTAGGAGGAAGATCTCTGGATTCTTTGGTATATTGTTTTCTGTAACTTTATTTAATATTTGGTTTAGATCTTCCCAAAATTTTTCTACTTTCTCACATGTCCAGATTGCATGAATTGTTGTTCCCATTTCTTTTTTACATCGAAAACATCTGTCAGATACTGTTGGGTCCCATTTATTTAACTTTTGAGGTGTAATGTATAGCCTGTGTATCCAGTTATATTGTATCATATGTAACCTCGTATTTATTGTATTTCTCATCGTTCCAGAACATAACTTCTCCCATGTTTCCTTTTTTATCTTTATATTTAAATCTTGTTCCCATTTTTGTTTAGTTTTACCATTTGTTTCCTCATTCTCCTTTTCTTGCAGTTTAATATACATATTTGTTATAAATCTTTTGATTATCATTGTATCTGTAATCACATATTCAAAGTTACTTCCCTCTGGTAACCTCAGACTGCTTCCTAATTTGTCCTTCAAGTAGGATCTCAATTGGTAATATGCCAGCACTGTATCTTGAGTTATATTGTATTTATCTTTCATTTGTTCAAAGGATAATAATCTATTTCCTGAGAAACAATTTTCTATTCTTTTGATCCCTTTTTTCTCCCATTCTCTAAAGGAAAGGTTATCTATTGTAAAAGGGAGTAACTTATTTTGCGTCAATATTAGTTTTGGTAATTGGTAATTTGTTTTATTCCTTTCTACATGAATCTTTTTCCAAATATTGAGTAGATGATGTAATACTGGAGAACTCCTACGTTCTACCAATTTTTCATCCCATTTATATAATATGTGTTCAGGTATCTTTTCCCCTATTTTATCTAATTCTAATCTAGTCCAATCTGGCTTTTCCCTTGTTTGATAAAAATCTGATAGGTATCTTAATTGTGCGGCTCCATAATAATTTTTAAAGTTTGGCAGTTGTTAGCCTCCTTGTTTATACCATTCTGTTAATTTATCTAGTGCTCTCCTCGGTTTCCCCCCTTTCCATAAAAATTTCCTTATTATTTTCTTTAACTCCTTGAAGAATTTCTCTGTCAAGTGTATTGGCAATGCCTGAAATAGGTATAATATCCTTGGGAAAATGTTCATTTTAATACAGTTTATCCTTCCTATTAGTGTTAGTGGTAAATGTTTCCAATGCTCTAAAATGTCCTATAATTTTTTCATTAGTGGATAATAATTGAGTTTATATAGATGGCCGAGATTTTTATTTATTTGTATACCTGGGTATCTTATTGCTTGCATTTGCCATCTGAATGGTGATTCCTTCTTAAATTTTGAGAAATCCGCATTATTCATTGGCATTGCTTCACTTTTATTTACGTTAATCTTGTAACCCGACACTTCTCCATATTCATTCAATTTCTTATATAATTCTTTTATTGATCGTTCTGGTTCTGTTAAGTATACTATAACATCATCCGCAAATAAACTGATTTTATATTCCTTGTCTTTTATTTTTATCCCTTTTATATTATTTTCTGTTCTTATCAATTCTGCTAGTGGTTCTATAGCTAACGCGAACAATAAGGGTGATAGTGGGCATCCCTGTTGTGTTGACCTGCTTAAGTTAAATTGCTTTGATATATATCCATTTACTGTCACTTTCGCCAATGGCCCCTTATATAATGCTTTAATCCAATTAATATACTTCTCTGGTAAACTAAATTTTTGCAATACTTTGAATAAATAATTCCATTCTACTCTGTCAAAGGCCTTCCCTGCGTCTAAAGCAACTGCTACTGTTGGCGCTTTACTCCCTTCTACTGCATGAATTAAGTTAATAAATTTACAAATATTGTCTGTTGTGCGTCTTTTTTTAATAAATACAGTTTGGTCTAGATTTACCATTTTAGGTACATACTCTGCTAATCTGTTTGCTAATAGTTTAGCTATTATCTTATAATCTGTGTTAAGTAATGATATTGGTCTATATGACACTGGTGCGAGTGGATCTTTCCCTTGCTTTAGTATTACTGTAATTATTGCTGTTTTACATGAATCTGGTAAGCTTTGTGTTTTATCAATCTGGTTGATTACTTCCAGGAGGGGAAGAATTGATAAATCTTTAAATGTTTTATAGAATTCTATTGGGAATCCATCCTCTCCTGGTGTTTTATTATTTGATAATTTTTTTATTATCTCTTGTATTTCTACTATTTCAAATGGTTTTGTTAATTTATTTTGTTCCTCTATTTGTAATTTTGGTAGTTCAATTTTAGTTAAAAATTCATCTATTTTCCCTTCTTTCCCTTCGTTTTCAGTTTGGTATAATTGTTCATAGAATTCTCTAAAGTTTTCCTTGATCTCCGTTGGATTATATGTGATTTGTTTGTCTTTTTTCCTTAATGCCAATACCATTTTCTTAGCTTGTTCTGTCTTAAGCTGCCATGCTAGAATTTTGTGCGTTTTTTCCCCTAGTTCATAATATTTCTGTTTTGTCTTGATTATGTTCTTATCCACCTTATATGTTTGTAGTGTTTCATATTTTATTTTTTTATCTGCCAATTCTCTTCTTTTAGTTGTATCTTCCTTCATTGCTAATTCTTTTTCTATATTTACTATTTCCCTTTCCAACTGCTCTGTTTCCTGATTATAGTCCTTCTTCATCTTGGTTACATAACTTATTATTTGCCCTCTAATGAATGCTTTCATTGCATCCCATAGTATAAACTTATCTTTCACTGATTCCGTATTTATTTCAAAATACATCTTAATTTGTCTTTCAATGAATTCTCTAAAATCCTGCCTTTTAAGTAGCATGGAGTTTACTCTCCATCTATACATTCTTGGAGGGATGTCCTCTAACTCTATTGTCAATATCAAGGGTGAATGGTCCGATAATATTCTAGCTTTATATTCTGTTTTTCTTACTCTATCTTGCATACGAGCTGATAACAAAAATAGGTCTATTCTTGAGTATGTTTTATGTCTACCCGAGTAATATGAATATTCCTTTTCATTTGGGTGTTGTTTCCTCCATATATCCAAAAGTTGCATTTCTTCCATCGATTTAATTATAAATTTGGTTACTTTGTTCATTCTGTTAATTTTTTTCCCAGTTTTGTCCATATTTGAATCCAAATTCAGATTGAAATCCCCTCCTATTAATATGTTCCCTTGCATATCTGCTATCTTCAAAAAAATATCTTGCATAAACTTTTGATCTTCTTCGTTAGGAGAATATACATTGAGTAGATTCCAAAACTCCGAATATATCTGACATTTTATCATTACATAACTCCCTGCTGGATCTATTATTTCCTCTTCTATTTTAATTGGCACATTTTTACTAATTAATATAGCTACTCCTCTTGCTTTTGAATTATATGATGCTGCTGTTACGTGTCCTACCCAATCTCTTTTTAATTTCTTGTGCTCCAATTCAGTTAAATGTGTTTCTTGCACAAAAGCTATATCAATTTTTTCTTTTTCCAGTAAATTTAGCAGTTTCTTCCTTTTAATTTGGTTATGTATTCCGTTAATATTTAAAGTCATATATTTCAGCATAGCCATTTTATACTTTGTTTATCTTCCCTTTCCGTTTCTCCATCATCACCTTTCCTTCTTATCCATTTCTGCTTTCTTGTTTTGAACACTTCATAAGACAACATTTCTAAAACATCAAACATTTTCCTTATTCTCCTATTTAAAACTTCTTTAACCCCATTCTCCCCTCCCCCTCCTGAGTTGTCCTTTATCCCTTGTCGGACAACCACATCTCCCCTCTCCATTTGGATTTGCGAATTCACTCGCAATCGTCAACTGATTTTGTAGTGACCGTAACTCCTCCCCACCCAGCCCCCCCCAGAAAAGATTTCAATTTTCATATGTAACAAAGGTCATTCTTTTAATTCCCTCCTTATTCCCTCTATTCCCTTTCCCTCCCTTATTAATTCTTGTCTATACTCTATATATTTTCCTCTAAATACGGATACATTCATGTATACACACATATACCCCTTTATACACATACATATAGTTCATGGTCATTTTTATTCTCATTACATGTCTTCATCTCTCTGCTTGTTTTGTAGTTGTTCTGCAAATTTCCTTGCTTCCTCTGGATCCGAGAATAGTATGTTTTGTTGCCCTGGAATAACTATTTTAAGTACCGCTGGGTACTTTAACATAAATTTATATCCTTTTTTCCATAAGATCGTTTTTGCTGTATTGAACTCCTTCCTCTTCTTCAGGAGTTCAAAACTTATATCTGGATAGAAATAAATTTTTTGACCTTTATATTCCAGTGTCTTTTTGTCTTCTCTTACTTTCTTCATTGCTTTCTCCAATATATTTTCTCTTGTTGTATATCTTAAGAATTTTACTAAAATGGATCTTGGTTTTTGCTGCGGTTGTGGTTTCGGGGCTAAAGTTCTATGTGCCCTCTCTATTTCCATTTCTTCCTGTAATTCTGGTCTTCCTAGGACCCTGGGGAATCCAATCTTTTATAAATTCTCTCATATTCTTGCCTTCTTCATCTTCCTTAAGGCCCACTATCTTTATATTATTTCTTCTATTATAGTTTTCCATTATATCTTTCTTCTGAGCTAACAGCTCATGTGCCTCTTTAACTTTTTTATTAGATTCTTCTAATTTCTCTTTTAAGTCCTCTACTTCCATTTCTACAATTGTTTCTCGTTCTTCCATATTTTCCACTCTTTTTCCTATCTCTGACATGGCCATTTCTATTTTATTCATTTTTTCTTCTGCATTCTTAATTCTTCTTTTTATCTCATTAAATTCTTGTAATTGCCATTCTTTCACTGATTCCATATATTCTTTATAAAAAGATACATCCATTGTCTTGCCTTTCTCTTCTTCTTCCATTTCTTTCTGTTCTTCTTCTTCTTCTTCCTCTGGGTTGACCATCTGTTGTTTCCTTGTTTTCTTTTTACCCTCTTCTTTCTTGTTGTCGTTATTGTCTGTGTTCTGCACCTGCTGCTGTGCTGCAGGTGTCTCTCTCAGCTGTGGAGATCGACTCCGCAGCTGTTCCCCCCTCCCGTCAGTGTGTTTTTTTTTCATGCACATCGCGCACTTTTACTCGGCTCTGCGAGCCATTTTTGTAGTCCCGAGCCCGGGACTTCCACTGACCTGAGGGAGCGGGCTTCTCTCTCCGCGGCGGGCCTCTTCGGACAGGTAAGGCCTTCACCTTCTTCTTCCGACATTCTTTCTTCCTCTTTTCTTCCCGTTGTTTTCGACTTTTCTCTCTTCGCTGCCATTTTCTTCTCACCTTTATTTTTACTTTATTATAAATTTTAATCTTGTAACTTTGTGCTTTGTGTGTTTTTTTTAACATTTCGGGAGAGGGCTGGAATTCCCTGACCGGCCACTACTCCATCACGTGACTCCTCCTCTTATGGATGCAAATATGATGTAAAATTGCTTTAAATGATGAAACAAAAATGCTCAAATACAGCAGATTTGGCAGCATCAGTGCAGAGAAACATTTCAGGGTGAAGACATGGTGCCAGAACTGAGAAAGAGAAAGAGAAAAACATTAGTTTTAAGTTACAGCGAAGATGGGGGGGGGGGGGTGGGGGGAAGGATGGATAGACCAATGGGTGAGTGCAAAGTTGCCATTGTTAATGTTTGTGTGGATTGCAAGGCACTCCTGGGTGCAGATTGTAAAGCTTTAGTTTCGGATAAGATGCATGAAAACATAGGAAAAAAAAGAAAGGCAGCCATGTGTTCTTTCAGTCCTGTTCTGGCAGTTTGTACAATCTAGCTAACGATACAGATCCAGTATCCCATTCCAGGGATCAAGGGCCCTCAAAAACAATGTTCCAATTTATCACACTGCTGCTCGTCCACAGGAAGCGTGGACAAGGAGCAGAAAAACAACAAAGGTGAGGTTTTTGTTTGGTCTCCTCCAGAGTCAGCAAACAATAGTCCTATCATTTCCTTGAGACAATTTATAGGAAAATTGATTGGGGTGTCAGGGCACGCTGGTGGGTATTAAGCAGTTACTCTGAATGTGTTTTCATAACTGAAGTCAATGCTGAATTGTTAAGATGAAAAAGTGAGATGGTGCCAAGACTAACTCAACGAATTGGACGTCCTGGCTTGAGACTGGGACCTTCATGGAGATAACACTGCTGGCTGTGGTGTTCCCCATCCTGGGAGACCAAGAAAACATGCCTACTTTTGCCAGAAGGTGACTTGTGTATTCACAACCTTACTAGGGACTTTGATTGTCCTCATCTGTCTTTCAGAAAGATAATGCATCCACACTTGCAAGGAGATGTTTCCTGGCACTCCTCTCCCCTGCCAAGGCCCATACTTTGTACTGAGGTTTAAGGTGGGGGGGGGGGGGGGGGAAGGGTGGGAATTATAAATACATGCGCTGTAATTTTTGAATTATATTGTTATATTAACTAAATGTGAAATACATATATGGAAAATTGAAATAATTTGTTTTAAAAACTTGTACCAACACAGTTCGCACAACACTATGAGAGTACCAGCGATCCAGGTTGGAATCCAGTGCTCTCTGTTATGAATTTGTATGTTCTCCCATGACCTGCATGGATACTCCCTGGGTGTTCCAATTTCCTCCACCCTCCAAAATGTATGGGGTTGGTCGGTTAATTGGGTGTAATTGGGGCTGCACAGGTTTCAGTGCCGGGAATGGGCTTTCACCCTTGTCCCATTTCATTTCTCCAGCCTGCCATTTCTCTTCCCTCCTCTATTTCATCCTCTGCTGCATCCTTCCGCTTGTCCCCATGTCTCATGAGTCCACTGTGTTGGGTTTTTCTGCTGCTGATGTAGAGGGTTGAACGCTACCATTGGAGAGGGGTCATTGGAATTGCAGAATTATTCTAGAGTGGTCCACCCACCAGATTTCCATCACCCAAGGTGGCAAAAACAGAACCACTGGGACCATTGGCCTTGTGGTTCCTCAGATAGGCTCTGCCAGTCAATAAGACCATGACTGATTTTGGGCATATGACCATTTTCCTCATTAGCCTTAATTCCACTAAAGTCTAAAAATCTTTATTTTTCCTCTGTTTCCACTGCTGAGTGGGGTTGTGAAGGAGGGGGAATCTCATTCCAGTTGACCCCATGTCCTCTCATCCCATATCCCCTCAACAGGGGACCCATATTCTCAGCATTCACCCCATCCAGCCCCCTTGGATCTCTGAATGTTTCAATAGGATCACCTACCACTTCTTGAAGCTTGTCTGAAAAGACTGAATAGATTTGAAAATATGACATTATATGCTCTTGAGGGATATGTAGAATTTAAGTTACTCAAAAGAAACATGCGTGCTTTGGTTGTGAACCCCCCCCCCCATCTCGTTTCCTGCGTTCTGTTCAAGAAGTTGGTTCAGTTCCAAGGATCCCAATGGAGATTTCAGTTTAATTTCATTTTGCCCTGTGTGCTGCATCTTTCTCCTGTCACTAAATGGAAATGATTGCAGCGTTTATTCAATAAACTGCTGCAGTGTTCCTGGTGTGGATTGAGAATAACCTCTTTGTAAACACTTATCTCTTGGCTTTTCTTCTGTTTGGTTTAATTTAACTGACAAGTTGTAGGCAGAATGTTGATGGACTGTTCTTTCAAAGGTTACCCTGTTTATAATACAGAAGAGCTTTGATTAAAGATGGAAACTAAAGGAGCATTGCCTGCGAGTTCCAGTTTTTGCACAGTTATTTGCTATGTAGAAATTCCCAACAAGCAAGGGCATCTGTCACCAGACCACAACCTGTCCAGATCTATGTTGACAACTCTGTCTCAGCAGTAAGTGCATTCGCTGATACCAATCAAATCCACTTAAGCCACAAAATGCCATGGTCCGCAGCTTGCAAGTGGGACAAGGAAAGCATCAATTCCTTCACATTGACATGTAAGATTACGAACAAATATATATCAGAATGTTCATGGAAACAGAACGGGACAGTGGGCAGCAGGTTCAAGGTAGTGAAGGCACGAAGGGGATAGGCTACATGTCGGTCTCTAGTAAGTTGGATACGAATAGCCACTATACTATGAGAGCAGTTGTTAAACAACAAGTCTGAAGATGCTGGGGAACTGAAACATACACAAAAGATCTGTAAAAACTCAGCAGGTCACACAGCCTCTGTAGAAGTCAATGGACAGTTGATGTTGGCTCTTCATAGGCAGCTCAAGTTTATTATCATCTGACTGTACACGTACAACCAGATGAAACTGTTTCTCGGGACTACAGTGCAGATATACAAAGACAGCACATGATAATCTCATATATACATATATGATCATTTAAAATAAATATTTTGGGATATTTTACTCATTTGCAGGATGCCATTCATCAATCTCACAGCCTGTGGGAGGAAGCTATTTCCCAACCTGGCA
The DNA here is from genome assembly GCF_036971445.1 of Narcine bancroftii. Taxonomy (NCBI): domain Eukaryota; kingdom Metazoa; phylum Chordata; class Chondrichthyes; order Torpediniformes; family Narcinidae; genus Narcine; species Narcine bancroftii. The sequence continues at coordinate 198,995,991 of NC_091469.1, read as the reverse complement.
GTCCTGATTTTGATGCTCCTGTACCTCCTCTTTATTAGGCAGTTTTCTGTCAGCTAAGAATGGCAGCAATTGAAAGACTAGCAGAGAACAAATGCTGCGCCAGCTCTTCCTGATCAGGTGGGCTAAAGGGGCAAAGCAGATGAAGTCTCCTCTCCTTGGATGTAACGTTGGACTGAGCTTTCCCAGTTCAAATGGCAAGATATGGCATTGTGGAATGAATTTGAATCAAGGAAGCATGATCTAACCTTGACCTTCACAGGCAAAGCAGTGGTGCTCATTTGAGGTTGCAGTTGAGCTCTCAGGAGGTAACAGAACTCAGAACACAACATCATTAAGAACCATAGAATGCACGGCATTAGAAACAGGCCCTTCGGCTCATCTAGTCTATGCAATTAGCTATTAAGAAATGTTGTTTAATGTGGAATAAAATCACTCTGCCAATAACAATATGGTTTTTGCATCACTGTTCATGTTATTTGGATCAATTTTATGCTGGAATAAAGTGCCAAGGGGAAGGAAAACCCCATCAAAAATATGACAAATTTGGTGGTGGACAATGACTCTCAAAGATCTTACCACTCTGCTCCACTTTGCATTAAGTTAATTTTTAACAGACAAAGCCATACTTCTCAGAGGTGAGCAAATGAATTTCTGACCCTTTCAGCTCTTGAAAACCCTTTGGAGTTCCTCCCACATCACAAAGCCAGGCAGATTGGGTGGCTAATTGGCCTTTGTAAATTGGCCCCAGTGTGCGGACGAATGGTCGAAGCTGGGAGGAATTGATGAGAATGTAGGGGAAATACAGAGGGATTGGTGTAGGATTAACACAAGTGAAGGCAATGGGCTTTGTGGAGTGAAAGAGCTGTTTCTGTGTTGTTGGATTTTATAATTCTGTGACTTCACCTTAAAGACAGAAGTCAAGGCATTAAAGCCACATGCTGAGCGTAAAATGAATAGAATTGCAGAAGTTCATGGCACTTGTATATGTTATCTAAGGATGAAGCTTTAGATTAATCCTACTAATAGGCCATGGCTTCTCAATGCCCATTGTGTGAAACACAAAAGTGGTTGTGGTAAAAACTCAAATGCTGGAGGAATTCACCAGGTCTCGTGTTAGCCGAAGGAGATCAAGCTATTTCACCAACATGTCGAGCCTGAATTCTTCTACAAAGTAAAAGGTACCTTGAAGAAAGGATCAGGCCTGAAATGTTGATTATATATTTTTACTTCTATGGACACTGCATGACCTGCTGAGTTCATCCAGCATTCTTGTATGTTAATGCCTGTTGTGAAGTGTTTCCACCATATTTTCAGGCAGTGATGTCCCACTCTAATGGACACTGCATGACCTGCTGAGTTCATCCAGCATTCTTGTATGTTAATGCCTGTTGTGAAGTGTTTCCACCATTTTTTCAGGCAGTGATGTCCCACTCTAATGGACACTGCATGACCTGCTGAGTTCATCCAGCATTCTTGTATGTTTAATGCCTGTTGTGAAGTGTTTCCACCATATTTTCAGGCAGTGATGTCCCACTCTAATGGACACTGCATGACCTGTATGTTTCTTCTTTGGCTTGGCTTCGCGGACGAAGATTTATGGAGGGGGTAAAAAGTCCACGTCAACTGCAGGCTCGTTTGTGGCTGACAAGTCCGATGCGGGATAGGCAGACACAGTTGCAGCGGCTGCAGGGCAAAATTGGTTGGTTGGGGTTGGGTGTTGGGTTTTTCCTTCTTTGCCTTTTGTCAGTGAGGTGGGCTCTGCGGTCTTCTTCAAAGGAGGTTGCTTATATATTTTTACTTCTATGGACACTGCATGACCTGCTGAGTTCATCCAGCATTCTTGTATGTTTAATGCCTGTTGTGAAGTGTTTCCACCTTATTTTCAGGCAGTGATGTCCCACTCTAGCCTCAATTGATTGATGATACTGAATGAATAGGGTGTTGGCATGGTTGCCATCTTCATGGTAAGGGATAAAACTCCAGTGGATGTGAATGATATCAAGGACTTGACAGATGGGAGAGTTCGTCCCATGTCCTGACCGAGGATCATTCATCACTGCAAATATGTGTGGAGATGTATGATTGTAAATGAAAACAAAACAATGGTGGAAATACTTAACAAGTTGAACAATAGCACAATCAGTAATTCAGGTCTGTTTCAGATACGTGGACACATGACTTTGCAGGGAATAGAAGGATATGTATCATGTGCAAGCAGCAGAGATTCTGTTTAATTTGGCATAATTTTTGAAGCAGCTATTATGGTGTTAAGGACCTTTTCCTGTTATGGTTGGCCTACTGCTGGATAGGAAGATTCAGCGTAGTGTTCAAAGGGTGATATGCAACAAGCAATGCAAAGCATCTCTATTCCATCCAGTTTACCACCACCAGCCCATGCTCCAAGCGCATTCTTTGTCTCTGTTAACTAGAGAGTTTGGTGTTGAATAAAGATTCCCCACAATTTGACCTGTGTGACCTGCTGAGTTTCTCTAGTGTTGTGTTTTTACTACAATCACAGAGTCTGCAGACTTTCATGTTTTGCTTCGTGGACCAAGAAGATCTTGTATGGAATGGGTCCCGAACATGAAACCTTCTGATTCAAAAGTGCCACCAACTATACCAGGGCTGTTCTGATTTATCAACAACATTGTGGGGGGGTGACATGGTGAGCGTAGCAGTGAGTCAATGCCCTTACAGCGCTAGTGACCCGAGGTTGAATCCGGCGCTGTCTGTAAGGAGTTTGTACTGTGACAGAGTGTATAAGTATGTTTTTGGGAGATAAATTGGGAAAGTAGGTTACATACAAACACTTTAAAACAGATCATATTTAAAATACTGGAGCTCTGCCCAATGCTAGACATATCGGAGCCTCACAGCTTTTGCAAGAGCTTTGAAGAGTGCTCAAGGAACTTCACTAATGGATTGTTGCTTACGAAAGGCAACAGATGAAAGATCTTGCTGGAGCCACAGATTGTCTGGAAGAGAACTTGTTGTTCTAGGAAGGTCATGTGGTTTTTTCAAGCAGAGAGAGTCAAACAGGCTTTCCCTCAGAGAGAGAGAGAAAGAGAGAGAGACACACACACACACACACACACACACACACACACACACACACACACACACACACACACACACACACACACACACACACACAGATCACTTGTACAGTGTTATAGCCAGCAGACAGCAGCTGGGATTGGAACAGGACAAGCTGGCAAGCTTATGGAAAACCCCATTTGTAAGACGGCCTGGTCAAAGCCCTTGTGGTTCATGCAAGAGGAGAGGAGTGGCTGTCTAATGTTTCACTTTGAATAAGAGAAACAAGAAGGAACTCTATGATGACCTGAAAGAAAGAGGTTATCATCTGGAGAACCTTGATGTGGCAAGTTTCTTCGGCAAGACACTGAAGTGGCTGATGAAAGTAGAAAGAACAACAAATCTCTCTCTGAAAACCGACAAGAACCTTTCAAGCACCAAAGTCTGGTGAACTTTATAAATGTTAAATTCTGTGCACAGTATAAGAATTGCCTGCCACCAGTGAACTTGGAGAAATGAGAAGTGAAATTGGACTGTGAACCAAAGAAATTTTCTGAAATTACACACACATTACATACACGTGCACTTAGAATTAGAAAGGTGTTAAGTTAGATTAGGTAAGTTAATAGAAATAAGTTATTATTGGGCTCCACCATGACAACAACAAACTCACTCAACATAGAACTGGACACACACCTGGGAAAACCATCCACTACCTTCAGATGCCTCCGTGCCTGCGTGTGGGATAACTGCCACTTCTCCACCAAGTTGAAGATCCAAGTCTATGTGGCCTGCATGCTGAGTACAATTCTCTATGGCTGGAAATCCTGGGTCAAATAAAGAAAGCAAGAACACCGCCTTAACACATTCCATTTCTGCTGCCTCAGATCCATCCTAGACTACTCATGGTGCGACAGAGTCACAAACGTCCAAGTCCTGGAGAAGATTTGAAGTACAGATCTCTACTCAATCATCCACACTTGCTGCCTGTGGTGGGCTGGCCACATTGTCTGTATGGATGACAGCCAATTGCCCAAAGATGTCCTCTATGGTGGCCTACCCGATGCTCCCCGCCCTGTTGGCCACCCACGTCTTCGCTACAAAGATGTAATCAAGCGCAATTTCCAGTCATTCAATGTCAACCATACTGACTGGGAGGGCCTCGCAAAAAATCGCACTGCATGGTGTTCTGCGATTTGCAGTGGCACATCTCAATGTGCCAACAACTACAAAAAGTTCTGTGAGGGCAGAAGAGCTACAAGGCATCATGTTCATCTTCACTCGCGAAGGGATGGGCCATGAATAAAATGAAATAATATAAAGTTTGATTCTGTTTTCATGTTTAAAGATAATTAAAAGCAACTTTTGTTTAAGTAACTATTTGTCTTGGTGAGTATCACTGCTGGCTTTTGGGTCCTCTGGGCTCGTAACAGTACATTCTCCCCATGTCTGTGAAGGTTTCGTCCGGGTGCTCCGGTTTCCTCCCACTGTTCAAAACGTACTGAGGTCATAGGCTGGAAGGACCTGTTACTGTGCTGTATCTCTAAATTAAAATGAAATTTATTGAATGAGTTCAGTGGGAGAAAAAGAATGGAACTAGAACTCTTCATCAAGACTGAGAATGGAGAGGGCAGGGTGTTATCCAGTACCATCTACCAATTCTAGCGTCCTCATTCTCTTGTGTGTCTCCAGTTCAAATTGATCATGTTGTCCAAAGGCACCAATGAACAGGGTACTGTACTGAACGATTGAAGGGGTTGATAAGGACAGTGATACTCTTCACACAGCCTGTCGTCAACGGTAGCAGACTCAAAGAATGCTAAAAGGGAAAAGATGTAGAGATTCCCAAATAGAAGTCATGTGAATTTGATTCCTGTTGATTTTTAATCTATCCATCTCATTCCTGAATGAGCTGTTATCCTTGTCTGGGCTAACTCTTAGTGTCGGTTACATTAATCTTGCCCTTGCTACGTGTAAAAGGAACTATTCTCTCCCAGACAGTCGTAGCTTGTATGTTGACCAGAGGATCGAGAGTGGCCTTGTGTGATGTGATACCCACACTCAGCCTAAGCAGCTAATGACCCTATAATATCAGTCAACACACAACCCCATCCATTGAGGACTGGACCTTGACTCTACCACAAACTCTCTCTGGAGTCTGAACGTACATCAAGCAGAACTGCAGCTGCTTTACCTTATCTTGGGCTTTCATCTGTGATTAAAAATTAGACTGTTTCTTTTCTTGACTTGCGCATGTCTGCAAGTGGCATCAGTGGACTGCACCTCCTGGCCTTCTGAACTGCTCTTTGTTCTCAGGCAAAGTTACTTTGCAGATGGTCAGTGCGTCTGTGTTTCCACTCCAAAGAAATTAGTCCGAGGTGACCCATTCTGTGTGGGTGTCTGACCTTGCAGTATTTTCCTTTCCTCTCCATGCTTGTCTGCCCACTCCCCAACTGCTTTGGTCTCCATGGGAACATTTTTCAGGTTAATTCATGGTTTCTTAGAGCATTGGAGATGTGAAAATGGAATGGTTATCTGTGTGCCAGATTTTAAAACATAACCAGCTCTGAGCATTTTCAAGGAAGATGCGATTGGAAAGGGATTCTTGGCTCAAATTATATTCACAAGTTGTCCGAGGAGTTTTTGAAGATCCTGATTATGTTTGCAAGAACCTGCATTTGCTGTCCTTTCCTGAACAACAGAGCTTCCCAAGCATCAGGGAAAGACTATTGAACAAAGCTTGAGGTAAAGGTGAACAAGAAGATATGATGAGAAAGGATATCTAAAGAACATCAAGAAGTGGGAAAGAAATGTGGAGAAAGTTGGAAGGACTGTTGGAGATCAGGACCTCATGGAGCTACACGGATGATGAATATGGCAGGACTTTTGCACTTTATCTTATAGGAACTGTTCAGGCACTCCCTCCCTAACCCTCTCCACCTTTCCGCTACTTTCTTGAAAGACTAGCGGCTTGGTGCCAAGATGACAACTGCTTTCTCAACATCAACAAGTCAAGGGAGATGATTATTAACTTCAGGAGAGAAGGTAGAGAGTCACCCTTCAGCCTCCTGTACTCTAGACAAAAAAGACACAGCCTATCCAGCCAGCCACTTCTTATAAATCAAACCCCTCCCCGCCCCCCCAGCCCCAGTAATGTTTTACACTCATTTGCCCAGGGTAGGGGACACTAAAATAAGAAGTCACTGGGGTAAGGTGCGGGGGGTAGGGGGGAGGAGGAAGGTGGTGGATAGTGTCACATTTGTGGCCCGAAATGTGAAGTTAATGAAACATTAAACACTAGTTTTATCAGGTAAACTTCCCAGTGGCTTTATTTTCCCGTTTCCTTTGTTCTCCTGCTTGTGTTCTTATCTATCCCATACCACGTGACTTCCGGTACATCTCATACATATTCATTATCATGACATCCCTCCTTTAATCAGAAATAAACTTTACCTTCACTTACCAATATCCCTCGGAAACATACAAACATCGTAACTAATGGTAATACTATAACTCAACTACATAAAGTTTACTTCCTACAGCACTCATACATGCACTTTATGATATAAGATTAAAATACTGTCCCAAAGTTCTTATTAAAACTATGGCACAAAGTCTTCGTATCGTTTGGGCACTTTCCGGTTTCGTTTCGGCCTGCCTGCGATATTGTCGTCGCTTCTCGGTTGTTCACTCTCGGCGTCGGAAATACTGCTCGCCACGGCTTCGAGTGTTTCTGGCGCTCTAGTCACTTCATCAGGAATGCTGGTAACTGCCTCTGGAACATCATCAGGTCTCTCAGTTTCAGCATCTCGTATTGGCCTTTCAACCTCTTCACTCGATGTATCTCTGGACTGGTACCTTTTTACACCTGATACATTTCTCTTATACAGGACTCCAGTCGGAGACTTGACTGTCACCATACTGCCACTTCTGAATACGACAGTATAGGGTTGATGGTAATAAGGTGTGTCTAGCTTACCACCAGTTTCATGCCTCACTAGAACATTATCTCCTGGCATGATGTCTGAGTACTTGGCTCCACGTTTCGAATCTGTGTACAGCTTTGCTGCACCTTTCTTTTCAGCATCGTGGTCCCTCATCTCCTGGTCGTCTCGGATTTCCTTTATTTCTGGCATTTTTGTGTGGATTTTTCTCCCAAAAAATGCTTCTACAGGACTTTTTCCAGTGGTTGCTTGAGGCGTTGCTCGATAGAAAGGCACATAAGATAGCAATGCTTCTCGCCAATTTTGTCCTTCTGCGTGTTGTTAGGTCTGCTTTGTTCATGAATGAGTGAGACAAACACCAGACTGAGTTGAAATCAGGGTTCTTTGTTCTTTATTACCGGATTGTAACACTTGCGACTAACCATGTTAGTCGGAGAATGCATTCTGCCGTTATCAGCAAAATGGTGATTTTTTATACCCTTGGATACGTGCTTAGAACATCATCATATCATTACTTGTCCAATGACTAAAACTGTTGCTATCCTTTCCCTGCTAGCTTCCTGCCTCTCAATCCATCAATGTCTCTCTTATCTTGTAAGTACAAGGATGCATTCACATCTTGTTACAGCCCTGCACATTCCCATCTCATGATGTTTTACCTTACAATGTGCAATCCTCAATCGTTTTTCAATGGACTGATTTTGTCTCTCTACTTCTCCATTGGCTTGCGGCCATTTCGGAGTTACTTTATGATGATGGATACCTGTGGTCCTCATGTATTCCGCAAATCTGAAATGAATTGTGGACCATTGTCAGAGTATAATGTAACAGGTAATCCATATCTTGCGAATATCTCTGCTAATGCTTGTATTGTTTTTTCAGTGGTTGTGGACTTCAACACCACGTACTCATAGTATCTGCTGTAGTAATCTATCACTACCATAATTGATTCACCCGTCGGTAAAGGTCCAAGAAAATCAACAGCTACGTCGATCCATGGTCCTGTCGGGAGTTGCGTACTCCGGATCGGTTCTGGCGGATTACTCCTACTTGTGATTTGACATCCGTGACAAGTTTTAACAAATTTCTCGGCGTCTTTATCACAACCTGGCCACCATACCTTGGTCCTGAGGTTTTGCTTGGTACCAACAATACCTAGGTGTCCTTCATGCGCTAAGGATACGATCTTCGGTCTCAATCTTTGCGGAATCACCAATCTGCAACCTCTTAATACACACTGTCCGATGCAACAAAGTTCGTCTCTAATGGGAATGTAAGCCTTGTGAGTACACTTGTCCCATTGTCCACTCTGTATGCATTCTCTTACTTCCGTGAGTTCTGGATCACGTTCGGATTCTCTCTCGACTTCCTTCGTAGTCACAGCTTTCGATGTCGCCTGAATAGCTACAAAGCTCTCTGTTTCTGTTCCCAATTCTGACTTGGATTTTGGACATCCATCCTTCACCAATCTGGACAGCGGATCTGCAATGTTTGCTTTCCCTGCAATGTGGATTACTTTATATTTGTAGGGTTGTAGTCTGAGTACCCATCTCTCTATTCTGGCACATGGTTTGGATCTAGGTGCATAGATCACCTCTAATGGCTTATGATCTGTGATGAGTTCAAATTCAATGCCGTATAAATATGCATGGAACCTCTCACAGGCCCATACAAGTTCGAGTGCTTCTTTCTCTGTCTGAGAGTATCTTCTTTCCACATCTGATAACGATCTGCTGGCATAGGCAATGATTCTTGGTCCTCCATCATGCATCTGGACCAACACGGCTCCTAAACCAACCGGGCTGGCATCCGCTATGACTTTGGTTGATGCCGCCGGATCGTAATATCCAAGAGTTTTTGCATCTGTCAGGCTTTGCTTCAGCGCTGTGAACGCTTTCTTCTGCTCAGATCCAAAATGAAATGGTACACCTTTCCTGGTTAGTTTCCTTAGTGGTTCTGCCACTGTAGCGAAATTAGGAATGAACTTTGCACAAAAATTAACCAATCCCAGGAAACTCCTCACCTCTGTTGCGTTCTGAGGTGCACGTGCCTCTTCAATAGCTTTCACCTTGGCCTCTGCAGGGTTTAGTCCTTCCCGTGTAAGTCTGTGTCCCATGAAGTCCATTTCTGACACACCAAACTGGCACTTGTTTCCATTCACGGTAAGGCCTGCTTCCTGTAGTCTAGATAGTACACGCCTCAACCGTTTGTCATGCTCTTCCTTCGTTGGTGCATGGACTATGATTTCGTCAGAAATATTGGCAACTCCAGGAATACCTTGAATCACTCGATGGATTTCATACTGGTAGATCTCCGAAGCTGCATTAATTCCAAATGATAGTCTCTTGTAATGATACAATCCACAGTGAGTCACAAATGTTGTCACATCTCGGGAACCTGGATCCAGCTCTAATTGATGATAGCCCCATTTCAGATCAATTTTTGAGAATACCTTGCTGGTAGTTAGTTCTTGAAGTATTTCCTCCACCGTTGGTATAGGGTGTCGTTCTCTAATTATAGCTTCATTGGCCATTCTCATGTCAACACATAGTCTTATGTCACCCTTTGGTTTGGGCACAATCACTATGGGACTGACCCATTGTGTTGAATGTTCCACCGGTTCAATAATGTCTTGTTCCATCAATTCTTTAATTTTGGCTTCGACTTTCCCACGAAGTCCAAACGGAGTTCGGCGCATTGGTTGTGCCTTGGGTTTGACCGTTTCATCTATCGCTAGCTTCAATTGTCGACCTTTCAGCTTTCCTACTCCTTGGAAGACTGCGGGGAATTCTTGCTTCATATCCTCGTATGACTGAATCGAATTGACACAAGCTCCAATATGAAGTATTCCCAGGTCTTGCACTGTGCTTCTACTCAGCAATGGTTCTCCCCTCTCTTCTATGACCATAAACTCTGCTTCGGTGTACTTATCTCCAGCTTCAACAGTTGCAGTAAAACATCCAATGGTCTGCAATGGCTTGGTTGCTGTATATGGATACAGTTTCTTGGAACACTTCTTTGAGGTACAGATGATCTTTTTCCTTTTCAACTTCTCCCATAAATGTCGATCAATCACATTACTGTCACTGCCTGAGTCTACAATGACCTGCACTGTCACTCCACCAATGATCACTGGGACCTTCTCATGATGTACTTCATTCAATGTAAATTGGTAACAACTCTGTTCCTCCTGGGTATCATCATCGTCACCGTCTATCTGGCGAATGGTATCTTTCTTTCCAGGATACTTTCCTTCCCCCCAGGCTTTGCCTTTGGAAGTTGTACTCTTCCTCTTGGACTTGCTTTTGCACTTCTTTGCAAAGTGGTCCTTACCTCCACACTTTCTGCAAACTTTGCCTTTGGCCGGGCAATATGGGTCTTTTCCAAAGTGACCTCGGTTTCCACATTGATAACACTCCACGTCCTGTGTCAACATATATCTTGGCTGATTATGGCGATGTGAGAGCCTCTTAATTTGCTGGCTTGAGTTGTCTTTCAGGGTCATTGTATGAAATTGCCCTTCAACAGCCTCTAATGCAGCAGCAATAGCTAAAGCGTCGGTGAGTTCCAACTCACTCCCTCTTTCCAGTAGACGTCTTCTGAGTTTATCTGATCTGCAGTGCTGTACGACTTGATCCAATAATTGGTTGTCCAAATCAGCTGGCATGTAATTGCATCCAACAGCTAGCTGGCGTAGTCTCGTCACGTATTGAGCAATTGTCTGGCCATCTTCTTGTCTCGTTCTTCGAAACAAATGGCGTTGAAATGTAGCATTCGGTGTCACTACATAGTGTGCATTTAATGCATCTACCGCTTTCCGGTACTCATCTTTTCTTCCAGTATTCAAAAGTGTCTTAAATGTTTCCCGAACTGAGGGTCCTGCAGTGAAAAGAAGTAACGCCCTTCTCTGCGCTTTTTGTTCAACTGTACCGGTATCTAGAAATAGGCCACGACTGTCGGTGTAGGATTCAAATTCTTCCAGCCATGCTTTCCACTTCACACTTACAGTGCTTGCATCACCAGTCGGGTCAAAATGAGCAATTCCACTATGTGTTAGAAAGTCACTGTCTGCACCAGCCATGAGGAAATATTCCAGCCCCAAAAGTGCTGAGTCAAAGAGAAAATTCTTATCACCTTGAAGTTCTCTGTAATCCTCTGTAATCTTGTTTAGTCTTTAATTTTCTTCAAGCTTCTTTCATCCTCGTCGCCAATGTCACATTTGTGGCCCGAAATGTGAAGTTAATGAAACATTAAACACTAGTTTTATCAGGTAAACTTCCCAGTGGCTTTATTTTCCCATTTCCTTTGTTCTCCTGCTTGTGTTCTTATCTATCCCATACCACGTGACTTCTGGTACATCTCATACATATTCATTATCATGACAGATAGGTGGGACACCTTTTCCACTAGGGGGTGGTGAGTATGTGGAATGGGATGCCAGGCCAGAGGAAATATCAAAGGTGGGTATGATTATGACATTTAAAAGAGATTTTAGACTGGTACGTGGATTGGAAATCTTGAGAGGTTGAGGCTCCAAACATAAAGCATATGGGACTCGATTAGATTGGCAAGGACAAGGCAGGCCAAAGGGCCTGTTTCTGTGTGATTCTGTCATCTCTGTTGTGTTGTTATTTGCTCCCAGCATGTGGGAATTTCTGGCACTAACACCCCCAGTTGTCCTTCAGAGAGTGGCAGTAATCTGCTCTTGAGCTGCTGCTTGTATATATGGAGAAGGAACTCACATAAACTATTTGGGAGGACATTTCAATATTTGGAGCTAGCAATAGGCAGAACCATAGAACACTGCAGCACAGAAGCAGGGCCTTCGGCCCTTCTAGTTGGTGCCAAATTATTTTTCTGTGTTGTCCCACTGACCTGCACCAGCTCATACCCCTCCCATCTAAGTACCTGTCCAAATTTTTCTTAAATTTTAAAATTAAGTCTACATTCACCACTTAAGCTGGCAGCTTTTTTCCTCATTCCCAGCACTCTGTGTGCAAAGAGATTCCCCTTAATGTTCCCTTTAAACTTTTCCCATTTCACCCTTAACCAATGTCCTCTGGTTTTTATCTCAGTGGGAAAACCCTACTTGCATTTACCCTCCCCCCTCATAATTCTATACACATCTATCAAATCTCCCCTCGTTCTTCCATGATCCATGAATATAGTCCTAACCTATTTATCCTTTCTACGCAACTCAGTTCCTGAAGTCCAGGCAACATCCAAGTAAATCTCCGCTGCACTCTTTCAGTCTTAGTGATATCCTTCCTGTAGTTAGGTGACCAAAGCTGCACACAATACTCCAAATTTGCCTCACCAATGCCTTGTACAACTTCACTTTAACATTCCAACTCCTATACTTAATACTTAAGGCCATATGCCAAAAGCTCCCTTTACATCTCCTTTACCTGTGACATCATTTTCAGGGAATTATACATCTGTATTGCCAGATCCCTCTGTCCTACCGCACTCCTCGGTGTCCTGCCATGTCAAAGGAACCTCTGATTTACAGTGTTTAATTATATTAGCTGCCCTTATCTTTCTTTAAAATGGGTTATAGGCTTGGGGAATACAGCGGAGCTACCCTAAGTGGACAGTGGTGCTCTTTTTCCCAGGGTAGGGGACGGTAAAATAAGAAGCCATTGGAAGAATGATTGTGGCAGTACTCAGCACCTGACTTCCTGCAGCACAGCCTAGAGGTTAAAATATTCCTAGCTATGAAGCCAACACCGACTGGGGTAATGCCACCCCCTCACAATGTTCCTCCTATGGATTGTGGAGTAATGCATCACAGAAACAGGCCCCTCTCCCAACCCCTCCATCCAGACTGCTGATCTGAGCAAATCTTATTTGTCTGCATTTTCCCTATATCTCTCCAGACTTTTCCTATTTATGTATGTGGCCAAATCCCAATGTATTTTATGTGTCATGATTGTACCCATCTATACAGCTTCTTCTGGCAGCTTAACCCACACACCCATGACCCCCTCATTGGAAAAAAAGTTGCCCCTCTGAAATCTTTCCCCTCTCACCTTAAACTGATGCCTTTACCCTAGGGAACAATTTTTTTTTAAATCACCAAAAGGCTGTGAACTTATCCACACTCCTTATCCAGGTGATTTTATAAACTTGTTCAAGAACACCTTTCAGCCTCCTGCGCTCCAGGGAAAGAAAGTCCCAGCTTATCCAGTCCCTCCTGTGTGGACTCACACTATCACACTCCCACTGGAATGAGTTAACACAGGGATAAAATCTGCTGCAAACCCAGAATTATCCCAGTTTCTCTAAATAATCATGTCAACCCTGATGTTTATTTTGTTTGACTTTAATGGACAAGAGTTTATTTTGAACTGAACTATATTAAGATAATGAGTTCAATTAAAATCGCATAACAGGAGGTTGGTTGTTGAATGCATATTTGTGTGAGAGGAGAGTTGGGCAAAGAGGAAATCCTGACTGAGGCACAAAAGGGTCTCAAAGCACCTTCTCTTGGCTGCCTTCAATTGACCTTGCAACTGGTTCCTTGTGTTAGACTGAAACAAGTTTGCAGGGGATAATCAAAAGTTAGACACAGTGTAATCCAAATTGTTTCACAGGATGTGATTTAATGGCAGCAAGGCCTGGCTGTTCATCAGAAGCACGAAGCACTCCTTATGTTAGTGTCATCCTGCTGAGATCCATCTCTGAAATTGACTCTTAAATCACATACAGTCAGTATTGGAGCAACGTTTGCAGGATTAGATCCACAGTAGCACTGATCTCCTATAAATCAACTGTATGTTGACTGTATATTATGCCACTGACCAGGAATTAATTTCTTGGTTCCAAGGAACAGTACAGCACAGGAGCAGATCCTTCTGACTGTTGGATACAATACCAGTCCCTATATTTCAGACTATGAATGATCTGGATTGTGAAAGGATAAACAGAGATTTTGATTCAACAAGCTTAGTTATAACTTGGATTTGGGAAGGCATTCTTTAAAAATGAATAGCTAATACTTTGTACAAGAGAGTGCTCTTTTGGAAATGGTGCTGAAATGGTTGTTTACTGTCAGTGACTCAGACCCTTCTGACAAGTTTATTCCAAAACCTTTCTTTGAATTTGGCTTTTCAAGATCGTCTCATCTCCATGCAAGGATGTTTGTCCTAGTCTTGGCCAGTTCCAGCTGACTGCAAGGGCACCTAGATAGCAGCATGAACCACCACGGTGCAGGGGCCAGCTGCTTTCACTGACAACCCTCCAAGCCATTGGTATTATCAGGGTCATGAAGCTTTTAGGGGTGGCACAGTTGGCAAGGCACATGGAGCGCTGCTACTTCACACTGACCTACCTGCATTCAGTCGTGACCTCGGGCACTGACTGTGTGGCACCCTCACCTTCTCCTGGCTGTCTCCCCTTGAGCTTCATTTTCCTCCTATGTTCCAAGAATGTGCAGGCTGGTGGGTTAATTGGCTGCTGTATATTACCACTAGTATGCAGAATCTGCGTGTGTGGGGAGAATACAATGGAATTTATATGGGGTTAGTAAATGAGTGGTTACTGATGGGGCCAATAGACCTGTATCTGTGCTGTGTGACTTCTTGATCCAATGGGTGCCTTCAACATCCTGAAGCAATCATTGACTTGTGACAGATTTAAATGGTGATGATGTTGTTACCAATTCATTTTGAAAGCACACTTGCATGCTAAAAATTAATTTAAAACTTGGCACCAACTGATTAAGCAATGTAACTACTAGCCTGTTTCAACCCACAGCCGATGTCTCTGAGTCACATCTGTTTGACCGGGCATGGTGTTAGCAGATTCCTAGGAGCCAGGGATCCCACAGAGGTTCATGCTGGTCCACTGGACTCACAGGAGTCTCCAACAGTTGTAGTTAGGTTGGAGGTGGAGGTGGGTCAGGGAGGGGAAGGGGGGCTGGAGGGGATAGAGAGAGGGCTAGGTTTATCGGGAGGTGATGGCGGTGGTGACACATGCATCTTAAATCCAGGCCAGGATTCTGAGAGGTTAGCAAGTGATCCACTCTGGAGGTTTGAAGGAAAGAAGTTTATGAACTGGAGAATGAGATTGGTCCAGGTGGTGATGAATGGTCAGCATGCACATAGTGGGCAGAAGGGTCTGTTTCTGTGCTTTATGACTGGAAGATTCTTCTGAACTTGCTTCCTCTTAGATCTTAGGATAGTCAATTTATGAGCAAACAATGAGCCGCTGGAGGAACTCAGCAGGTCAGGCAGCATCCAGGGGTAGAAATGGTCAGTCAACTTTTTGGAACTTAATAAAAGGTCACCACCCAAAAGGTTGACTGACCAATTCTACCCCTGAATTCTGCCTGACCTCCTGAAGTTCTCCAGCGGCTCATTGTTTACCCAAGATTCCAGATTTATTGCGTTCCTCCATTAATGCATTTATTTTTATTGATTAGTAATCCAGCACCATCACAGGTCCTTCTGGACCTTGAGCACGCGCCACCCAAATATACCCCTGTGGCCATTTAACCCTCTAACCCTGTACGTGGGAGGAAACCAGAATAACAGGAGGAAGCCCTCAAAGACACAAGGAGAACCTACAAACCCCTTATAGACATCACTGGATTTGAACCCAGGTCACTGGCACTGCAATAGTGTTGTGTCAACTGCTTTCACAATAAAATTTCATAGGAGGAAGTTAAGTTAAAGTTAGTTGACAAGATGCAGCAAATGTTGGCGTCAGATGAACTTTTGCCAAAAGCTTTTTCTTTAGTTTTCATCCTGCAGAAACTATCAACAGCTGCTGTGATTTAAAAAAAAACTATTTAGTGGAATTTGCTTGGGAAAAACTGGCAAACAATTTAATTGTTCTGTTTTAAACAGTTGATATTGTGTTGTGATAAACATTAAAAATGTATTTGATTAGCTAGGACACTTGTATCTAATTTGGATCAGTGTGCAGTTCTTGGCAAAGCCTGGAATCTCCTGTGGTTTATTCTCACTATTGAATGTTTGCTAATTGAACTGGACTCTAAAGTGACTCAACTCCTAATGAAACAGGATTATGAAATTCTTTCCCAGAAAACAATATGATTATCTCAAACTTGTTGTTAAATATGTTAGTTTCATATACTTGGTACAAGCTACCAGCTAGCTGCTTTTTAATGAGAAATTGTATTAGAAAGGAAAGCTTTGTAATTGGTTTTGGGCAATGGTCTGTATGGGGGACCCTTCAGCCAGCATTGATGTTCTCCTGGACACTTCAATCCGTTCTGGCTTTGGCCCTGATCCATTGTATATGCCAACACAACCTCAGGAACACTTCACAAATACATTTATGCTCAAGGAGTTCCTGCCCTGATTATCAAGAGTCTTTCAGCTACATTGAAGAAAAGTGTTTGGGATACTCTCACCAGGAGTCCAATCGTTGCATTTAAAAACAGATCTGTGGGATATGTGTGCACAAATTCCTCCCTTCCAATACATGTTGATCTTCATTGCAAAGAGTTGGAGTTTAAGAATAGGGAGAACTTTTTGCAATTGTCCTACTGCTACCAGCTCCGAACAGGCTTTAAATAGCCCGTTAAAGGAGCCAACAGTAGTTTTATTTAAAAATCCTGTGACCACGGGGTCTGCAGCCTAGATCACGGTGCATATGATTGGTAGCAGTCACAAGGTGTGGCAGAATCCAGGAAAGCAGAGGACTGGTACAGGGTGCACCCACTCCCCAACCCCCCCCGCCCACTGTTTGAGAAGGAGACGACCCACGGGACAGTGACCTCGGCAGCAGACTAGTGAGGAGCTCTGAGGTTGAAGGACCCAGATAGGCGGCGACTGTTGGCGATTCGAGATGAGGAACCAGCACAGACTGCTGGAGACTGGCTCCAAATGGCTGTAAGGGTATCAGGTGTCAGAACCGGGATTTGAGAGGGCGCTGAAGGGTTCCTAATTGTATTAAAGGTTCAGATCTGGAGCTCGGTTTGCAGTAGGTTTGGAATGGAGTCTGTGTGGCTGCGGAGGCTGTGGGAGCACTGGAGCCGAATCGATGGACGCTTGGTAACTCTGAGGGAACTCTCTTGATTCTCTTTCTCTGACTGCAAGCAACACCACAGGCAATTTCTGTTGATGGCAAATCTGTCTAGCCTGCAGCAAACAAAAGGCAATTTTGTGTAATATAACACTATTTTTATTACATTTCTTTTTTTTACAATAAATTGAATCTTGAATCTTGGATGTCCGTGAAATTTCACCTTGAATATTGCATACAGATTTGACCCCACAAAGTTAAAAAAAAAAAGTAATAAATCTACTGGAGGTCAGACAGTGGCTGCTTCTTGGGATGAGAGGGTTGTCTGACCAAGAGAGACAAGTTACTCTAGGCCTGTGTTCCTTGGGGGTTAGAAGAAGGAGGGTGTAAAGTTAAAACCTTGTGTTTTTGATTCATAGTTAATTTTGTGCCTATCCCTTTAAGAAAAAATATTGTTTGTAGTGTTACCATTAGTGACTATGATGCTATATGTCATAATATCTGAGCATACCAAGAACTTGTATTTTTTTTCTTCGAAGAATTATGAACAGGACATAAGCTTGAGATAGTTTTTGAATTCATCTTATTTTCATCTTATTTTGTCTGTTTCTTCTGTTATGAGCCCAAAGGACCCCAAAACCCAGCAGCAATAGATATTCACCAAGACAAGTGGCTTTCAAAACAAAAGTTATTTTTAATTAACTTCAAACATGAAAATAGTATCAAACTTTAATTTAACTCTATTCTTATACTGTATACTAACCCAAATTACCCCCTTCTAATTCTAAGCACACGTGTATGAAATGTGTGTGTAAATTCAAGAAAAGTTCTTTGGTTCACAGTACAATCTCACTTCTCCTTCTTCCAAGTTCTCTGGTTGCAGGCAATTCTTATACTGTTCACAGAATTTAACATGTATAAAGTTCACCAGGTAAATGTTTACCACTCAGGAAGGTTCTTGTAGGGTTTGCAGAGAGAGATATTTGTTGCTCCAGGATTTCCACAACTGAGGTACCACCACTAGTCACCTCAGGGTCTCACTGATGCAACTTGCCCCATCAGAGTCTTCCAGATGGTATCCTCTTTCTTCAAGCAACCACAGAGTTCTATTCCTTCCTCTATTTCAAGAGAAACACCAGACAGATAGCACTTCCAGCCATCTACTCCTCTGGAACTTGCTTTCATCAGTTTCAAACAGCTTTCCCTGGATTGCACTTTTCAGTTACTTGTCAGTGTCCCACACACTGACTGACTGACTGAGCTGTTAACTCAACTGTCTCTCTCTCTTCCAACTGAAACTCCAAAGAGAGCATGTGACTCATGTCTTGCAAAACCCCCATCTTCTCCAGCAAACAACAGGAGTTCTTTCTGCTGTTCCATCTGTTGTTATCTTAGGTAAACAATCCAGAATTGATCTTTCTGTGAGCACTTTGCAGAAAGGTACTGATGGACAGCATGGATCCAGCAAGACAATGGTCAAGCATTTTATTACATCAGTTCAATTAACACCTACTTGTGAAAGGTGCTTACATTCTCCAAGAGATCCTGCAATGTGAATTCTTCAGTCTTTCAAATAAGATCTGTTTTAAAATATATGTATGTGACCTTCTCTAAATCTTATAAAATTCTCCTCCAATATTAAGATTGTTACACTTTCTATATCTGTTTAAAGTTGAATATCGTCATATCATTATACAGTATGGTTTACTTATTCATTGTTATAAAAATCTCAATGTGAAGTTATGCAAAATGTTTATCCATTTTATCAATAAATTAAAGCTACTTAAAGCTGCAACTACAAAGTTTGGTTTATTGGATTAATAAGATAGTAATTCGGAATATCATCACTTACGTTTCCTTGAAGATGACACAGTTTGAAATTGGGAAATAATAGAACTTGGAAAATGTCGCCTATAGAGGGGTGAACTTAATCCAACCCCTTTTGCAACACATTCAAGTCTGAGGGATTGCTAAGCACAGGGACATCTGAAATATGGAATTATCTCATAATTTAGATTTAGTCAAGGCAAGATGGGAAGAAATTGGAGTGGTACATAAATGGCCTGCTTCTATGTTGTTTATTCTCTGTAACCTGCACGAGATGGAAGGCTGAATATAGACCAAATGAAGACTATCATTTGGAAGGAGTCATGTATAGAAGATTTGGGCAGCATGGTTAGAATAGCGGATAGCACAACACTACTACAGTGCCAGTAACCCAGTTTCGAATCCGGTACTGTCTGTAAGGAATTTGTATGTTCTCCCCATGTCTGTGCCAGTTTTCTCTCATCCTTCAAAATGTACAGGGGTTGTAGGTTAATTTGGGTATTTGGGCTGCATGGGCTCGTGGGCTGGAAGGGCCTGTTATGACACTGTATGCCCAAATTGTTTTTTAAAAAGCGTGGATCTCCCGGTGTCCTCTCATTCCAATTCCCTATCTCATTCCCTTGCTGACATGACTCTCCGTGGCCTTGTGTACTGCCAAGACTGAGGCCACCCGCAAATTGTAGGAACAACACCTCACCTTCCATCTGTGCACCCTCCAACTGGATGGCATTAACATGGACTTCTCCAGTTTCTGTTAAACCAACCACGCCCCACCCCCCCCCCCCACACACACACCCATCTTTGTGCCCCTGTCTCCTTTCTTATAGTTCTGTCCCTCTCTCCCTTTCCTCTTCCCTCCTTTCACCAAGTCAAAAATCAATGCTTATCTTCTTATCATAACCAATTTAAAACTTTTGTTTGTTGGTCTGGATTCCTCCTCCTCCCATTCTTCCACCTTTCTCTCTGTCTTTATTGAGATGCCTGTCTGCTTTTTGCTTATACCTTGAAGAAGGGCTCAGGTCTGAAATGTCAGTGATATATGTTCATCTCTATGGACACTGCTAGGCCAGCTGAGTTCCTCCAGAATTTACTGTGTGTTTTTACAACAATCGCAGCATTAGCAGACTTCAGTCTTTCATTCTAAAATAAAATCTCCACTGGTGAATGAAGGCTGAAATTGGGAACTAAAGAAATGAGTTGATCACTAATGAATTCAACAAAGTATATGGTGGAAATTCTTTTCCTGAGTAAGTGATTGGAGTAGGGAATAATGTGCAGGTGTTGAATTAACTGATGCACTGAAGGCGAGGTCAGATAACCACATGAGAGAGGGAGAGGAGAAAGAAATGAAGATTGGTGTGGGAGGCTGGTGTGGGCCTGAGCCTGAAATGATCAGTGTCTGCTCTCCTGTGTAAATACTAAGTAAACCTTTCACTTCCTAATCTGTAAAGAAAACATCTCGAGTGAGGATGTAGTTCTGACATTTTTAAGGGTCTGGGATAATATAAACCAGAACATCACAATGTAAGGAGCTTTCAGATTCAAAGAAGGTCTGTCACAAACTATTTTAAATTTATTTGAACAGTAAACTGCATACCATCCCTTTATCATTGCTTATTTTCCCCATCTTCATGTTTTTCCATGTTAATATATGTTTTCCAAACAGCCAGCACACCATTATGGTTTTAGAATTTGGCTCCAGCCTGTTGTTTTGGAAGGAAGGATTTTAACAGGCCTGAAAAACTCACATTCAATAGAAAGAGAATATTGTGAGTGGAATGTAAACTGAACATCCTGGGGATACACAGAAAATGTCAGAGGAAGTGGAGCCAGGAATATTATCAGCTCTCCTCTTTCCTCCTGTCTGTTTTTGTTTGTCAGCATAATTAAAGTTGGTTTGATTGTCACATTATGCCTAATACAGTGAGAAAGGTTCTTCTGAGATCAGGCTAATAGGTCTTCTCTAACATTCACCTAGCTGTCTAAAGGGCAGAGTATAGAAATACAATGAAAATAAAGACCAATTAACACCCAAGCATGAGAACGATGTTGTGGGGTTCACTCAGGAGCCTAATGACTGCAGAGAAAAAACCATCTTTGTTGGTGTGTCCTTTCACACTTTAGAGCCTTCTCCCCGATGGGAGTAGGGAGAAGAAAGTCCAGGGTGTGAGGGGTCCTTCAGTATGTTGGCTGCCTTTCTGTAGGTGGAGCCCATGGAGGGGATGGAACTTTGCATGATGTTCTGATCTGCATTTACCACCCCCTGTAGCTTCATCTATCTTGAGCAGAGCAGCTCCTGTCCCAGGTTGTGCTGCATCCATCGAGCGTGCTTTCGATGGTAATTAGCTGGTAGGAGGTTGGGTTTGATTATCCCTTAAAGTATAGATAGTGTGAATATGATAGATCAGAGGGTATTCTTGTGCTGTGTGCCTCTATGAGGTGCTTTGACCTGTGACCTCGTTCACTTAACAAAGAGAAATTGAAGGGACTCAGCAGATCAGGCAGTATCATAGAGAGAAATGTTCAGTCAATGATTCAGAGTGGGACCCTTTATTGAGACTAATGTGGAAAGGGGATTGGTCAAGTACAGTCATGCATCACATAATCTCCGTTCGGGCAACATCTGTGGTCCCAAAAATCATAGAGTTCGCTTTTCCCAGACCTTAGTGTATGTATTGATGTTTTAAGTGCCTTCCATATTTTCGATCTTGTTGTATAATAGCAAACCTTAACCCGAACTAAAAAATGTTAGAATCTTGTCATCAAACTGAGATAATCATAAATCAGGCACATTCACAAATATAAATATTTACATCAATTTCTATTAACCAGTCTATTTCTGTGGAGGTTATTATCAGTATTTTTCATAAAAAATATCTAAACACTTTTTCGGATAATTCGGCAAAAACTCTGGGAGTTACCTGGTGATTTTCAAAGTAGAATTATTTTTGTGTAGCAGACAAATTAATATATTTTGCCTTGACTGAATTTTATTTAGGATTTAATAACACATTCCTTTATGAGAGATGCGTTGCATTACCATTTAAGTTTGCTAAAAATTAACCTTGTATAATTGTGATGGTTTTTGAGGTTATTTCCGTTACTTCACTTAAAACAAGTGTACAATAACAATGAAATAATGCATTTTGAATTACATTTATATTCAATAAAATGTAATGAGTTGCGCTATCAGATGTTGCTACAGAAAGAATTTTGGCTTGCAGCTGTCTAAATTATTTAGCTCATTTTCTGAGATAGAATCATAACGTCCTCGCCGACCCACGGTTCTTGTTTAAGTTATAATTCTGCAATAGCATGATCATTTTTTGATAGTAATTTCCATGAACTCATTTTGTTATGCTATAAACAACTTGGTAATATCTTTGGAATGCATTTCACATTGGCTATACAGTATTCCACATAGTTTTGCAAAGTATATTATATGGTGTTCACACAACGTCTAAATCCCATAATGTCCTTTTTCACAGATTTATTAACTGTATATCAATGGTGGGGGGGGAGTGTGTCAAGGAGAAAGGGTGCAGGATAGAAGGTTGTGGAGGTGGGGAAACAGATGGCAAAGGAGACCATTGTGGGGGGAGGGGGGAGGAAGGGTTCAAGCAGGAAGAAGGAGAGATAAACTTCACCTCTACTGAGTTCTGCTGTTTCTATCATTTCAAAGTGCTGTGACCTTTTCTCTCCATGAAGGCTGCCTGACCTACTGAGTCTCTCTGACTTCACTTTGTTCAAGATTCCAGCCAGCTGTAGTTCAGCACACTCATCCTGTGCTCTTTGTTAAGCTGGGTCAGGAGTGGGCCTCTATTGTATCTCCAGCACAGAGGAGGGATAACTTCCAATGAGAATTTTGACTTTGGGTTCTCATCCCAGGCAAGACTTATTCCTGTAATCCTACCCCCCCCCTCAACACTCTGCCCCAATCTCCTATCACTTGTGGTCCACCCTAGTCCATCCATTGGTCACCCAATCCACAGACCCTTTATTTGAGTGGATAATTGTGGATGCTTAACCAAAACAACAAAATTTTCCACAAACATAAATGAATATAGCTCCCAACCACTGTTAATTCTATTCAGCGAATACTTGAGAATTCTAAACATTCACCAACCTCCCATTGTTAGTCTCGAATGGCAGACCTTAATTCTACCAATGTAAGAGACTCTTCAGTCAGAAGAAACGGTTTCTTACACTCGTACACTAAAGCCCCTTGTAATAAAAGTGAACATACTATTAGCAAATAAGAATGTTTTGCTTGAGTGTGCAGAGAAAAAGAGCTTGGAAATATAGTCAATGAAACAATTGTGCTAAGCAGTCAGTCAAAATGGAAACTTTATGCATCTTTATTCGCCATACCTTTGTCCAAAGTAAATAATTGAATGTATAGATCATAAACCACAGGCTTATGTCTGCAGTTCTCATTATGATCCGTTGGTCCTGGTTGGCATTAGTGAGGTTTCATGAGAGTCTTCTGTCTGATGTCTCAAAGACCAACAAATGTCTTTGCAATCAATATACTTAAAATAATAATGCATGCTCCTTAATAAAACAATTGAAGATTTTTTATTTTCTTATCTGTGATCACTGTGCCTACACCGATTTCACTGAAGCTCTGTTTTTCCACTTTTTGTTCTTTTCCTGATCCACAGGTTATCCCTGAAGATAGAAGCGGGAAATAGTTCTCCCCGCCTTGTCTCTTCCAGAGAGGAGCTTGCAGGTAAGAAAACATTTAATAAATGGCTCCCTGATGTGTTCCTTTTGTTCCAAGTCTGAAGTAATCATGGCATCTGCAAAGTTGTACTTTCAACTTGGCATCCAATGTATCAGAAAATGCACAAATGGACACTTCAGCAAGTTCCGCTTGCCTTATTTATTAGAATTCTTTAGTTCCCACTAGTCAGATTACCTCCAATGTAATATGATTAAATAGCACAAAACCAGCAATGTGTTGAACAGGCCTTGATTTCTTTACAGTGCATGGCAATTCTCAGGACTCTTTTATGGTGTGTAGAGTACATTATGTTCAAAGTACTCAGCACCAGTCCTTCCAAGGTCCCTGCATTGTTCAGAGTAACTTTGTCAGGCTGTTTTGAAGACCATTGCAGACCCCAGTCTCTGGTAATTAAGGGAAAGCAAAGTGTCCAAAAAGAAAAGCAAAGTCTGTTTACTGGTTGTATGGAAAGAATGTTTTGCTACTCTAATATAAACAGTTCAAAATGCAAACATTGGCGGGGTTCGCAGACCACAATTTGGGACTTTGAATCAGTAAAAGGAACAAAAAAGGTTTATCCATGCGCCAATAAATGAGAGGAATTCTTCTGCAAAATAATTCCTTTATTAAGCTACTCTGTAAATCCGTTAATGGTGTCAATCCAGATGATTTTGATATTTAAATTAAGTACTAGCATCAATTTTTTTCTCTCCCCCAAGCTATGCTATGTATGTATGATCTAAGTTTGATGCATGTACTGTCATAAGCAAAATAATATGGGTTAATAGTAAGAACAGAGGGTATTGAAACATTCCAGATTTAAGGACAGTTTCTTTCCTCCTGTTTTCAGACTCTTACAGTGGACCACTCATAGGCAAAAGATTATGCTCTTGCATTGTTTTTCAGTACTTTTCTCTACACCCCACACTAATTTTTTATTTGTAACGCTTCTCCCAACTCTGTTGTTTTATTTATTTGTATATTTGTTATCATTTTAAAATCTGCTCCATGAGTTGATGTGCCTGGATAGCCCACAAGACAAACCTTTTTACTGTACCTCAGTACACATGGCAATAAAACAATTTAATTCATGACAGTATAAAAGCCGATCTTTGGCCAATTCAATTCACTCCATTTGATGTGAAGAAACATTTGATAGCATTGCAAAGACTATGGGAACCAGGCAACATTCTGGATTAGTACTAAACACTTTCCAATTGCAAAACAACTCCTGCAGTAAGCAGCTCTGTCAGTCCAAGTTAATGGTATCAATCCAAATAATTTTGATGTTTGAATCATCATAGATTTCTTGATATTCTAAATAAAATATTAACTTAAATTGATCATATCTGGGTCTCAATCCTGGAGCTCCATCCCCAAGAACAGATTAGAAATACCTTCACCAGGCAACCCCACTTCAAGTGGCATCTCTCCAGCAGCATCTCAAAGGCAATTGGGAAGGAGAGGTAAATGCGGGCCTTCCTGCTAATGCTGATTGTGCAAAACAAAGATTCAGTTTTAAATGTTGTAGGAGTGTGGAGACCCAAGAAGATTGAGAGGCTGGAGAAGGTGATAATAGCAGAGTGGACATGATGGGCCAAATGGCCTGCCTCTGCCCCTATATCCTATGTTCTCATGGTTGTGGAGAAATGGCTTTGAAACAGAGTTTTAATTTCATGGCATTATAAGAGTTTAACAACATGGATTCAGGACCTTCAGTCCATCATGTGTTTGGCCCAAATTGATTGAAACTTTTCCTCCCTCTTAAACATGGTGCCTACCTCTACCACCACTCTTGGCAGTTTGTTCCACCTCCCTTTGCCCCTGAGGTCCCCTTTAAATTGTTCAATTTTCACCTTATACTTCCTCCCCCTACCTTTGGAGAAAGACCAACTATTTAAGGGTCAGGAACTGATGTGCATCAATGTACTCAGAGGTGATGGATGAATGGGACTTTGGTATGAATTTGGACAAGAGCAATGAGGTTTTGGAAATCTCTCGTTCATGCAGCAAGCCAGGTGGAACATTGGGAGGAGAGATTTGGAGCTTGATAGGGTCCGGTTGTGAAAGACTGAAGTGAATGTGGACAGTTCCTGAAGCATGTGAAGTAGTGGCCTGTTGCAGTGTGGAGTTAACCAGTCGTTTGCACATTTCAATAGTACAGATGCTTTATATCCAAAGAGCTCTGGGATTCCAGCAGAGGATTATTTTGAAACCTTCTTGATCTAACCCATTGGACATGGGACAGCAAAATTCTGGAAATGGTTAACAGGACATGCAGCATCTGTGGAGAGAATTAGTGCCTTAAAGTTGGTGGCCTTTGTATTACTACTGGCCAGTTCCAATGCAAATTGGAAAGGGTGGTTATTTGAAAATTGGATTCACCGTTAAGTCCTGAGAGCCAAGTTGACTAAATTATTTTCACATCTGCCTTGCTTCAGAATTTTAGAGAGAAGATTCTGTATTTTGTTATGTACACAAAATGCACAAAAATCTTTTCTTTGCCTTGGCATACAAAGGGATGCTATTAATACACCACTCTCAAGACAAGAAGGTGAAGCAAACAAGAGTCCCAAGATGTTGAGCTTCTGTGGATCCTACACCACTTCTTACAGCTCCATAACCTCTATAGCCACATAATCTCCTGTCTGTTCCAGTGGTGAACCCGAGCTCCAAGCATCCAAGACTGACTTCCTTGGCCCCAGCTTAACGCCTAATGTCCTTCAGAAGCCCTGCTCACTCTCAGCCCCCTCAAAAGTCCTGGTCCAGATACTTGGTTCCTGGAAACTGGTTGTCACTCTGGTGAGAGGCCTTCTACCCCCAAACTCAAGCTGGCCTCTGTTCCACAGCAGGGGCAGAGGTGGACATTCCCCCCACTCTGGTGCCCTGTGATATTCCGCTTCTTCCTTGGAGACTACAGCCCTTCAGGTATGTGCAGCCAAACCCCAGCCAGAATCCAGACTAGATTTTGGTGAGTAATTGTGTGGTCCTTCTCAGGACTTTCCCCAGCTGCCTGAAAAGTCCCATTGGGAAATCCTGGCAGACTGCCACGTGGATGTTTCTCAGGTGTTTGGCTCATCTTTCTCTCTGGTGGAAAGTGTGGATCCGACTTAATAAGCTGCAAAATATTTGTCTAGACAGCCTTTAATTCTCCGACAATCTAAACAGCTTCATGTGGCTCGAAAACTGAACTGCCTTTTTCTGTGGTGCAGTAAAATCTCAGGAAGGAGTGAGTTATTGGAACAGTCAGGTTTCAGCTCATGGATGTTTAGCTTCCTGATCAATTAAATTGACCTTGCAGGCGCTGGTTATGTAATGAATGTCAGCTGTTACATCTGCGTGCACTCACTCCATTGTGTAATTAATTGCTAAATTGCCCCAAATGATTTAAACATCGGCTGGGGGGCACTTGGCATCCATAGACCTCAGGCCTTTTATCATCTTACAATTAGATTGGGTTGTGTTCAAAGATAGAGCGACGAGTTCATTTCCAAGATCTCTGATCTTCTCCGTGACAGTGAGGAGGATATCAGGCACCACTCTAAAGTTTTGAGGGGTTAATGAGACACTAGGGACCAGGTACGTGAATAGAGTTTTCACTGAATCCTCTGATCCAACGCGGAGTTAGTTTGCAGAATGATTTTTTTAAAGTGATCTCTCTATTTCTGCTGAGCAGTACAAAGGGAGTGGTGCTAAATGCAAGGATAAACCATAGTATTATGCGTGTCAGTAAATGCACCCCTTTAATTAATCTCTTTCATCTATAACCCCTTGAGGCAGTCTTCCAACTCTATTAATCCCTTGTCAATCTACATCCCCATAAGACTAAATACAAGAACAGACAAGTCACTGCGGTGAACTCTGTCCCTCACAGTTTCAATTGTGGCCATTTTTCCAGTTTAGAGTGAAGGGATTATGGAGGTGGATTTGCCGAGTCTATGTGCAAGTAGTTTTTCACGCCGAGTTGTTTGGATAATCAGCTGTTCCATGCTACACCTCACATTTTGAGTGAGGTTCCCTCTCTCTCTCCTGGTATTTCAGACCTTCATCTCCTCCAAGCAACCTCCCGCCCAGATGTGTTACCGTGGGGACAGACGTCATTCTACCTGTCCTGGTCATCATCCAATCACAGGTCATCTCTTTCCATTTCTTCTTCTTTCCATCACCCCCACCCCCCCACCAACTGCCTCTGTGACTAAGAACTTGTTTCAAATTTCTGGTAAAAAGTTGTCAATTTGAACTGGAGTCATGGAGTTTATGCAACATGGATACAGACCCTTCATCCCACTGAGTCCGTGCTAACTATTAGACAGACAGTTGCACTGATCTCATTTTATTGTCCCCTCATCAACTTCTCCTTCTCCATTCTATCACCCACCTGCAATCTCAGGGCTAATTAACTGGCCAACCTGCACGTGGATAGAAACAGGAGCTCATCACACAGTCACTGGGACCAGCTGCAAACTCCATCCGGAAAGCATTGGATGTCAGGATTGAACTTGGGTCACTGGAGGCAGGAGGCAGCATCTCCTCTAGTTTTGCCATTGTGCTGCTCTCATGTGAACTATTTTCCCCTCTCCATACCTGCTGCCCGACCTGTTGAGAATTTTAAGCATTCTTGGACCTTATTTCAGACTCCTGTCTCCCTTGACAACCTCCTCCATTATCCATTCCAACAGTCAGCCAGGTTCTGCTTCCTGGCTGACTGCAGGTCCCACAGCAGAGTCTGATTTAATCCCGCCAAACTGCCGTGACATTTCAAAGGAAAGAAACAGCGAGTTAAAATCAAACATAAGCAAGGAGAGTGGAAAAAATACTCGGCAAACCCACAGAAACCTGACAGTGGTGTCTTATTGGTGCAGGATGGATATTTAGCAAGATTATAAACATAGTGGGTGGAGTGAGCAACCTCAGCTCTTTCTCTGAGGTTACATTCAGCATGAGGAGGATTTGAGGCTGGTAAAAAAAAAAATGACAGTGGTTACACAAATGTGGTTGGCAAGAGAACAGGAGGTGAATTCAGGTTTGGAACCAGTGGAAAAAAAATATTATCTCACTGGGGCACAATGAACCTTTCAGTCGTTCTAACTGTGGGCAAGTCAAAGATAACTCACACTGTGCAACAAGAAGCATCAGTCTCTATATTTTTTAAAAGTTGCCTTTATAAAATTCCTTCTCCCTCCTGCCACCCTGCTAAGAAGCACACCATGCCCTTGAGCTGATGGATGATTAGAAGATTCAACAGGAGAATTTAGAGGCAGTGTGAAAGTGGCTCGTACTGAGAGACTCGAAAATGCCAGTGTTAGAACAAACTCTGAAGCTCCTACCCCAAACTTGGGAGAAGGACATTGGCAGCAGGTGCAATGGGAAGACCACTACCTGCAGGTCTCCCTTCAAGTAACTATCCATCCTGATTTGGCAACATGTCACT
The DNA here is from genome assembly GCF_036971445.1 of Narcine bancroftii. Taxonomy (NCBI): domain Eukaryota; kingdom Metazoa; phylum Chordata; class Chondrichthyes; order Torpediniformes; family Narcinidae; genus Narcine; species Narcine bancroftii. Next base: position 198,967,031 of record NC_091469.1, on the reverse strand, counting down.
GGTCCTTCATTGATACTGTGCAATTGTGTAACTCCTCCAAAAGAGCTAGGGGAGAACCTTCACCAGAAGGAGTGCACTCATTTGTGGGAGTGCCTCACCACCTTTCAAGGGGAGTTTTGGGCTACGCCCATGGTAAACTAGAAGAAAGCTAAATACTTTGACATCAAATCCAGTGGCCTTTGTTGTTTCTGCACAGTAAATTCTGTGGGTGCTGCCAAAGCTGCTCCAGAACCCTTCATCTCCTGTTATTCACATCCCCTGCACCCCTTCAGATGAGAATTCATGACTCTGGGTTTAATCTCCACTCACTCCACCAGTACCCACATCATGGGTCTGCAATACACATGTTACAAGAGCAGAAACCTAGCTGCCTTCCTTTGACAGAACTTTCCTCAACTGACCTCAACCACTTACATGGGGAAGAACATCAAATTCTCAGGGTACTGAGATGTGCCATAAATGCAGTTTTGGTGTTGTGCAAATTATGAAAAAAAAGTCTTTTTTAAATGAGGTGTTAAATTTTAAATAGCAACCATTATGGTTCTGCAAGTCAACTTTTCCAAGCTACTGTCTTAGTCTATTGGATTTTAATTAGTGTTTAAGATTTAACAAAGCAATTACTTTGACTTTCTGTCACTTTTTTCTCATTCGCATTTTTATTTCTGACCCTTTATTTCACCTTCTGCACATGAGTTGACATTGAATTAGATTTTACTGCATTGAGTCAGAGTTTTACAACATGTAAACAGACATTTAAGTTTGTCTTGTCCCATTTTGCATCTCATTGTCAAAATCTCTTTCAACTTCCCATTTTATTCCCTTCTCTTCCCATTTACAACAGTACAGGCCATTTGGCCCAAAATGTCATGCTGACCCATATAAATTTACTTCTCTAATCCATCCCTTCCCTCCCTCACAGCCCATAACCCCACCACCCCACCCCTCTCCCATGTTTCTTATATCCATGTGCCTGTTAAGAATCTTTTAAATATCTCTATTGTTCCAGCCTCTGCCACCACCCCCCAGCAATGCATTCCAGGTACCCACCACTCTGAGTTTTTAAAAAAATTACCTCTCATCTCCTCAAAACTTTCCTCACTCACCTTAAACAAATGTCCTCTGGTATTGGCCATTATCGGCTTGGGAAAAAGGTGACCAGAAGGCATAGGAGCAGAAATAGGCAATACAGCCCATCGAGTCTGTCCCACCCACCATTTAATCTCTTTAAGCTGATCCATTTTCCCACTCAGCCCCACTACCTTTGATCCCCTGGCTAATCAAGAACCTTTCAATCTCTGCCTTAAACACATCCAACCACTTGGCCTCCACCATTTAATCTCTTTAAGCTGATCCATTTTCCCACTCAGCCCCACTACCTTTGATCCCCTGGCTAATCAAGAACCTTTCAATCTCTGCCTTAAACACATCCAACTACTTGGCCTCCACCATTTAATCTCTTTAAGCTGATCCATTTTCCCACTCAGCCCCACTACCTTTGATCCCCTGGCTAATCAAGAACCTTTCAATCTCTGCCTTAAACACATCCAACCACTTGGCCTCCACCATTTAATCTCTTTAAGCTGATCCATTTTCCCACTCAGCCCCACTACCTTTGATCCCCTGGCTAATCAAGAACATTTCAATCTCTGCCTTAAACACATCCAACCACTTGGCCTCCACACTAGCCTGTGGCAACAAATTCCACAGATTTATCAGCTTCTGGCTGAAGAAATTCCTCCACATCTCAGTCCTGAAGTTGTGTCTTCTTGTCCTAGATTCTCCTACCATGGGAAAACAACCATTCAACATCTACTCTGACCATGCCTTTCAAGATTCAAAGTGTTTCAGTGAGATTCCCCTTCTTTTTCCTAAATCCTAACAAGTACAGGCCAAGAGCTGTCGAACACTCCTCATAAGATAACCCTTCATTCCCAGAATCATTTTTTGTGAACCTCCTATGAACCCAATCCAACACCAGCACATCCTTTCTTAAATGAGGAGCCCAAAACAGCTCACAATTCTCCAAGTGAGGGCTCACCAGTGCCTTAAAAAGCCTCAACATCACATCCTTGCTCTTGTATTCTATTCCTTTTAAAATGAATGCCAGTGTTTTATTTTCCTGTCTCAACCTGTAAGTTTATCTTCAGGCTATCGTGCACAAGGACTCCTAGCTCCCTTTTTACATCTGTGTATTTTCAATTTTCTCTCCATTAAAAAAATTGTCTGCCCTTTATTTTTTCTACCAACTGTACACTTTCAGACATTACATTTCATTTGCCATTTTTCTGCCGATTCTCCAGATTTGTTTTAAGATGCTTCTGCAGCCTCCCTGTTGCCTCAATACTACCAGCTCCTCTACCTATCTACTTAATACCTGCAAACTTGGCCTCAAGACCTTTCATTCCATAATCCAAATCATTGCTATACAACACAAAAAGAAGTGGCCTCAACTCCAGCCCCTGTAAAACACCACCAGCAACTGGCAGCCAATCTAAATACAATCCCTATATTCTAACTCTCTGCTTCCTGTCAATCAACCAATGCTCTATCAACGCTAGTATGTTTCCTATTGTACCATGGTGTTGTGTTGGGAAGAGTATCAGGTTTGGTGGGTTCACAGAGGGACAAGTCTGGACACAAGTGTAACAATCACACGTAACATTAATTAACACAGGAAGGTTAAGCGGTGCTCGATTACTATTTCACTTAAGCAATGATAGAAATGTTCACCTTGGACCTAGGTTGGACCCCGACAATAGTGAGTACTTAAGCTCACACACTTAAGTACTCACAATATAAACAGGGACTTACACACACTTGGTTCACTGACCAGCGGGGGTGTGGCTCCCTGCAAGTATTGATCTATCACAATACTACAGCTCAGCTTCAGTGTAGTGCACACCTTACCCGCGATACTTCCAGCGATGTTCACAGTAGCGACCTGGCATGGACTGATGTCCATGGCTTAGACCACGAGGAAGAGAGAGAATATGCTGTATGTTGGTGTAATATGGTGCTAATCTGTGTTCTAGCCAATAATGACCCCAGGTGATTTAAATCAGCCAACAGCAAGATGTGCACTAATGATTGGCAGTTGATGTGGCTTCCGAATAAGTTTCAAGAAGGGAGGACATGTGACCACCTGCAATACACACATTTCAGACAGGCAGGAAGGCCACGTTTCTTCCATACACAACACATGGGCTCTTTTCTATGCTGTCATAATTTGCTGTCCACATCCCAGCTACTGTTTGGACGTCTGTATATACCTGGCAACAACAGTGTCTTTTTACCTTTACCATTTCTTAACTCAACCCACAATGATTCTATATCTTCTGATCCTATGTCACCTCTTTCTAATGATTTAATGTTGTTCCTTACCAACTAAGCCACATCACCCCTTGGCTTGCCTGCCTATCCTTTCAATATACTTTGTATCCTTGGACATTAAGGTCCCAATGACATCCATCCTTTAGTCATGACTCCATGATGGCCACAATATCATACCTGCAAACATGTAGCTGCACTATAAGATCATCCACTTTATTTCTTCTGCTGTGTGCATTTAAATACAAAACCTTTAGCCCTTTGTTACTTTTAACTTTGCAACATCCCACTGGCTGCAATTTTGCCCTATCTGCCTGACCTCGCACCCAAACTCCCTCGCACCCAAACTCCCTGCTAGCTGACCCAACTTGTGCACCAACCCATGCTTGCTCTGCCTCTGCACTTTGCTTCCCAACCCCTTCCTCCACCATCCTCCATCCCCCACCAAATCTGATTCAAACACCAACCTCAATGGCATTAGCAAACCTCCCTGCCAGGGTTTTGGTTCCCCTCAAGCTCCCCTTCCCACTTGTACAGGTCACCCCTTCCCTAAAAAATGTTCCAATGATCCAAGAATTTGAATTCTTGCCCCATCTCTTTAGCAGCACTTTGGTCTGCACCATCTTCCTGTTCTGATCTTCCCGAGCTCATAGCGCCTGAAGTAATCCAGAGATTACCACTTAGAGATCCTGCTCTTCATCCTTTCCTAACTCCCTAAACTTACTTTATAGGACCTCTACCCCACTCCTGCCTATGTCATTGGTACCAAGATATACCACAACCTCTGGCTGCTCACCCTCCCCCTTAAGAATATTCTGCACACACTCAGAAGCATCCTGGACCTGAGCACCCAGAAGGCAATACACTATCTTGGACTGAAACATGAAATTTTACAGATGCTGTGATTGCAGTTAAAACATCGAAATGCAGGAGGAACTCAGCCCAGGAATAAAGATAGATCACTGATGTTTCGGGCCTGAGCCCTTTCTCAAGATATCGTGGAGTCTCTTTTGTGGCCACATAATCGCCTATCCCCTATGAGTCTCCTATGACTATCTCTCTATCTGACGTCACCCTTCCCTTCTGAGGTTCAGAGCCAACCACAGTGCTATTGGTCTGGCTACTGCCTGGACCAGAGAAGTCATCCCCTCAGCAATATCCAAAGGGGAATGACCACAGGGGTACCCTGCACTACTTGCCTGTTCCCTTTCCTTCTCCTGACTGACACCCAGCTACCTTCCCCCACCTCCAAGGTGTGATTGCATTCCTGTAGCCCCCAGTTTCACCTTCTCAGCCTCCCAAATTCGACATTCATCTAGCTCCAACTTCAATTCCCAAACATGGTCTCTAAGAAGCTGCTGTTGGATGTTCTTCTCGTAGATCAAATCATCAGGAATATTGTTGGCTTCCTTGAGTATCCATATATTCAACATGTCCCTGGCCTGGCTGCCATTCCCACTGTCTATTAAAGAACAAAGGGTTAGAAAAAACCTGTCTTTGTCTCAACTCTTACACATCCAGCTCACCCTCTGCTCACTGACACCTCTCATACCAAAGCCTCAAATACTTATTCGTACACTGGGCAACTCACACAATGGCAGCTCTGCTTGACCTGGCCTTTCTTTTGTTGGCTATAGCTATTTGGCCAATTCAACAAGCTGGTGCTAGTTGTCCACCTTATCTATGCACCTCATAATCTTATACACCTCGATTAAGCTGCCACTCATCCTCTGTCGATCCCAAGAGAAAAGAAAACCCAGCTTCCATTCACGTCCAGAGACAAGGGATTATGTACCAACCTGCAAGAGATTCCTCCATCGCCAGGTCATTAATCCAAAAATTGGAAAAAAACAATCCTCAGTGTAGAAGTAAATAAGGAGAAATTAAAAGGGAATGAAGGTGGGACAGAATGAAGGTAGTGTGGTGACAGTAATGAAGGTTCATGTATATTGACACTGCTAGCAACTGACAAAGAGTGCCTGTACTTCTGAAACTTCAAGTCCATGTTCATCTGACTGTACATATATATAACCAGGCAAAATAACATTTCTCCAGACCAAGGTACACACATCATACATTTCTCACACAGCACATGATAATCACATATTTATAGAAAATATAACTTAATATTCTGTGCTGTCTTTTCCACATTACTCCAATGGGTATCAAGGTAATTAGCAGCAAGTTGAATTGCCTTAGATAGACATCATCATGATAGGCTGAAGGATCTGATGGAGAAATATAAAACTATATATCTAATTGGCCATATAGCATAGAGTCATACAGCACTGAACAGGCCCTTTGGCCTAACATGTCCATGCTGACCAAGTTGGCATTGTGGACTATCCTATTTGCTTGCATTTGGTCTGTATCCAAAACCCTTCCTTTCTTTACATCTGTCCAACTGTCTTTGAATGTCATATGGCACTTTATTTCTAGACACAAACTACCCTGTGAGTGAAAAAATTGTGCCCTCTTAAATTTTTCCCCTCTCATCTTAAACCTATCCCCACTTGTTCTGGAGTTATCTAACCAGAACATTCACTTTATCCATGTCTTTAAAATTTTATATACCTAACACTTGGAATTCTGAAAATCTGAATTTTGGAATCACTGGTAAACCAAAAACTTGAAAGGACTTGAGCCATCATAATCTACGAGATCTGGACATCTCTCATGATCCCCCACACCTTGATGAAGGGCTTAAGCTTGAAACATTGGTGAATGTATCTTTACTTTTGCTACATAAAGGCACTGTTCAACCTGCTGAATTTGTCCAGCATTTGCATGTGCGTTTTTTTTACAAGATCTGGAAAGTAGTTTAAACGGGATTCCTCAGCAGACACAGACACAATGGGCCAAAAGGCCTCATTCTCTGCCATCAGTGTTATGTCTCTGTTCCTGTAGTTGTGTACAGCTCTCTGTTTTCTGTAGTCGGAGTGAGGAAAGTGGGCGATCACATAACTTGTGGTGGCACTCGACAGGTTAAGGTTTGCCATTAAAAACAGCTATGTTTTCTTTTAGTGAAATGAAACTCTCTTTAATTTAATCTCCCCTTTTCCCTGTCTCCCACTCCAGTCATAGAATCTTAAGGGGGTTGAATTATAAGGTTGTTAAAGGTGCACCATGAACGACAAAAGTTCTTTCATACCATGACAGAAATCTGGCTCTTTAGCCCAGCTATTTTGGGCTCCAAAAGTCCCTCGTGTAATCGAGACAATTAAAGGGACTTCTCAGATTAACAGCAGTGGGACAGCCAGCCTTTGACAGATCCTTGTGATCTCAGCTGCCTCTAAAATATTTCCAAGTTATCTTGAGCTTGCAATATTGTCATTAAATGTGGATTTTGACCATGAAGAACATCTTTAATGATTTATTACTATGAAATCTTGGTAGGTTTGCACATTGTATAAGTGGATTTTCTTGACGCTGTTTATAAGATGTTATTTAGATACTTTGACAATTCTTTATTTAGCAATGCCTTGGTGTGCATTTGGGATTCTAATCTTCTTCAGCAGTCTGTCAAGATCGAAGATGAATGGATTCTGCTCAATCCTGATAGAATGCTTTCAATGGTGCACTTCAGAATCAAAATCAGGATTTATTGTCATGAGCAAGTCATGAAGTTCAGTGTTTTGTGGCAGCATCACATTATAATTACCTTTTGACATTACTATATTAAAAAATAAGAACAATAATTGTGCATGAAAAGTAAGTGAGGTAGTGTCTTTGGTTCATTGATTATTCAGGAATCTTATGGCAGCAGGGAAGAAGCTGTCCTTGTGCCACTGAGTGCTTGTCTTTAGGCTTCTGTACCTTCTTCCCATTAGTTACAGAATGAAGAGCGCATGGCTTGAGTGGTGGGGGTCTTTGAAGACAGTGGATGCTTTTTTTTAAGATACCGCTTCATGCAGATGTCCTCGATGGAGTGAAATCCTGTCATGTTGTAGGCTGCGTTAATAACCCTCTGGAATTTATTCTTGTCCTGAGAGATGGCTCCATACTAGGCATTGATGCAACGAGCCAGAATGCTCTCCATGGTACACCTGTAGAAGTTTATGAGAGTTTTCAGTGACATACCAAATCTCTTCAGTCACTTCACAAAGTATAGACGCTGGAGAGCCTTCTTTGTAATTGCATCAATTTGGAGGCTCCAGGACAGATTCTCGGAGATATTGACACCCAGGAATTTGAAGTTCATGACCATCTCCACTACTGAGCCCTTGATGAAGACTGGGTCGTGTTCACCTGACTTCCTCCTGAACTCCACAATCATCTCCATGATTTTGCTGACGTTGAGCACAAGGTTGTTACACCATTCAACGAGCTGATCTTTCTCCCTCCTGTACACTTGTTCATTGCCATTTGTGAATCTGCCGACAACTGTGGTGTCATCGGCAAACTTGTAGATGCCGTTGGAATTATGCCTGGCCACACAGTCATGGGTGTATAACGAGTAGAGCAGTGGGCAAAGCATGCATCCTTGGGGTGCACCTGTGTTGATGATTGGTGAGGAGGAGACATTGTTTCCAATTCATGCTGACTAGTCTTCCAATGAGAAAGTCAAGGATTAATTTGCTGGGGGGTGGGGGGTAGTGGGTGGTACAGAGGCCTAGAGTTTGTAGCTTCTTGACCAGCACTGAGGGAATAATGGTATTGAAATGAATTATTAAAGCTGTTAAGGTTTACAGGTGACATGCCGAGTTTCCTCCTGAAAGGATTCATCAGCCAATTCTATTCACATTTTACCTTTAACCTGACAAGCATGTCCCAAGGCACCTCACTGATGGGTTAAAACATGGTACTGGAAGTGAAACACAAAGGCAGCAGATGCTGGAATCTCGAGTGAACAGGGAGTTGTTGGAGGGGCATAGCAGATCAGGCGGCATCCATGGGTAGAAATAGTCAATATTTCGAGTGTAAGTAAAGGTTTCACACCTAAAACATTGACCATTTCTACTTCTAGATGCCCTGCTGAGTTTATCCAGCAATTCTTCGAATACTGGAATTAATTGACAGGGCAGGCAGCAACTGTGAAGAGAGAAACAGATGAAAGGTTCATGCCTGAGTTAGGTACAGCGCCAAAATTCTGCAAACAATGAGAGTTAGGACCTCATGTCCTTGGGATTAAAACTTAAGAATGGATAGAGGATTGGCTAACTGACAAAAACCAGGATGAATGAATGATTGCAGGTTAGAAATCTTTAACTTGTGGGTGTCACAGTGCTGGAGCCTTGTCTATTTTCCAATCTACTTAAGATGTCGTCACCAAATGCCTTGTCTCCAAATTTGTTGACAAAACAATGATAGTTGAATAGAGGCAGGTTAAGAGAGAAAGCAAAGTTGTGGCAGGTCAGATGAAATTACCTGCAAGGGCTCAGAGAAAAGGGCAAATGAGAACCATTTGAACCTGATTTATCTTCATGCCTATTTTCCCCCGTTTGATAGCCATACTTTTATCCATTCCAAATGCTGTGAGCTCTTAACTCTCATCATTCAAAGGCTCTTACTGCTTGTGGCATTCATTCAATAAGTAGTAATTCCATTGCTCATGACACAACATAGATTGCTGTGGTACCCAGGGATCCAAGAGTCATTGTGCATGCAATGCAGGGAATTAACGTGCAGGCAGCTAATATCATGTTGCTCTTAGTGCAAAATGACAGAAAGAGAATGGAATGTAAATATAGGGACATTTTAGCAGAACTGTTCCAGGGGCTGGTGAAATCACATCTGGGCTACTGTGCAGTTAGTTGTAAGTTCCTTATTAAAAGATAATGTTTGCACTGAAGGAAGTTCACAGAAGGTTCACTCAGTTGAATATTGAGATAAAGGGCTAATTTAATAATGGGAGCTTGGATCTATACCCATAGGAATGGAATTGAACAAGAGGTGACTTTATTGAAAGATTCTAAGGGGACTTGATAGGGTAGTTGTCAAGAGAATGTTCCCATTACCCAGAAATCCAGGGTCATCCATCCAAAACTTGGATGAGGAGATGTCTCTCCTTTGAGGTTGTTGAATCTTTGGAACATAGTATTACCAGAGAGCAAGTGAGGTGGTGCCATTGAATACATAAATCTAAGGCCAGAATAGATTGATTTCTGGTCTGTGGGATTGTGGGTTGCAGGGAAAGTTAAGGTCAAATCTTGGAGCAGACTTGGGATGGGTGGGGAGGGGGTTGTGTCATATGGCCAACTCCCCTGCTCCTATTCCCAACATTCTTCAGAGAGGTGAGCAGTGTAATGGTTAACTGTGATGCTTGCTGAGTGAGCTATGTCTTTCCAGTAGGAGAGGCCAAAGTAAAGGCAGAGTCAGGAAGCCAGAAAGAGACATTCCAGGAAGACGGCAATTACAAGAAACTGTGTCAAAGCCCGACATAAAAACATATCAAGTTAAATTATGGTTTGAAAACATGGCATTTGGAATGATTAATGCTTACAACTAGGTTCCATTCTTCAGTGCTGCCAGCAAGTGCTGTTAATTCACTATCAGTTTCCCAATTAAGTAACCCTGTTGCAGAATATTAAACTGCTTTCCCCATGATCGGTACCTGTATGGTACAAAGGAAGAGGCATTTGGGGGAAGTTAATGCAATAAGAAACACAATGAGGTGAGGTATGAGATGTTTTGAAAAGGTGCTCATTTCCTTTTACTTAAAGCAAATGAGGGAAGGACTCTCGCACCGGCCGTACTTCGTTCCCGAATCTCTCCTGAAGGGAAGTGTACTGAGTGTTGACTCGGTGGGTGGCTTGCCAGTCGATGAGTCTGAACGATGGGAGTTCAAACCCTGCTTCAGGACCTTGTGCAAAGCAGCTTCAGCTGAAGCTCCCACTGATCGATCTCTGGCCTCCCTGAGGATCTGTCGACATTTTGTACATCGATCAGAGATCATAATCTCACTGTGGTGGCTGGGGAATTTAAATTCAAATAGTTGAATAAGTTTGGAATTAAAACCCAGTTTCAATGATGAGAGCACCTGATTATCAACTTTCCTTTCCTCCCTTCCAAAGATGCCACCTATGTCTCCTGTTGCTAAGTCAACATGTGAAGGACCCATCACAGCCTGAACACACTCTCTTCTCCCTCTTCCTGTTGGGGAGAAGGCTTAAAAGCATGAAATCATGCACTAACAGGCTTAAAAACTGTTTCTTCCCCAGAGCCAAACAGCCCACAAATGATCCCCAAGACAGTGCTCTCAAGATGCCCTTGCCTTATATTTATTGATTTTCTGGTCATGGTAACTCCAAGCCCCTTCGAGGTTAAATGACTGTGTGAATGGAACATAGAACAGTACAGCAAAAGAACAGGCCCTTCAACATGTTTAAATCAAACTAAACTATGTTGCTTGCATTTGATGGTTATCCTGTCATCCCCTTTATATTTCTTGTGACTATCAAGAAGCTATCAAGAAGCTACTATTTCATCTGCTTACACCACTACTCCTGGCAGCCCACTCCAGGCACCCACCACTCTCTGTGTAAAATTATTTGCCCCGTGCATCTCCCTTGCAATTCCCCCTCCCCTTAAATCCATGTCCTCCAATGTGTGACTCTTTGACCCTGGGGAAAAGATTCCACCCAATCAATGACTCTCATAATTTAGTAAACCTCTGACGCTTCAGAGAAAACAACTCAAGTTTGTCTAGCCTCTACCTACATTTAATGAGATCATGGCTGATCTGGCCATGGACTCAGCTCCACCTTTATGCCTTCCCCCATAACCCTTAATTCACCTACTATGCAAAATTCTAACCATGTCTTAATACCATGTTTGACGGCATATAAGACTCACATTTTTCCAAGAAATTGGTTCAAAAATATCCCTCGTGTCTATACGCGAAGTTGAAATTAAGGTGATAACAGTGAGTAACGCGGACAGTGATCATCGTGGCTGTGAGGCTCACTAGCATCACCACCATCCATCACTGGGGGCTGATGTCAGGCAGTTGGGGAGTCGCAGGGCAGTGGGATCAGTGTGGGGCTGGTGCCAGGAGAGAGCTGGGCAGTGGGACCATGCAGGGAGTGACAGCGGGCCGCCTGTAGGGAGCAGGCAATGGGACCAGTGCGGGAGCCGACAGTGGGCCGCCAGTAGGGAGCAGGCAATGGGACCAGTGCAGGGACTGACAGCGGGCCCAGTGCAGTGACTGACAGCGGGCCCAGTGCAGTGACTGACAGCGGGCTGCCAGTAGGGGGCAGGCAGTGGGACCAGTGAGGGGACTGACAGCAGGCCGCCAGTAGGGAGCAGACAGTGGAACAGTGCGGGGACTGACAGCAGGCCGCCAGTAGGGGGCAGGCAGTGAGACCAGTGCGGGGGCTGACAGCGGGCCCAGTACAGTGACTGATAGCAGGCTGCCAGTAGGGAGCAGGCAGTGGGACCAGTGTGGGGACTGACAGCGGGGTGCCAGTAGGGAGCAGGCAGTGGGACCAGTGCTTGGACTGACAGTGGGCCCAGTGCGGGAACCGACAGTGGGCCGCCAGTAGGGAGCAGGCAGTGGGACCAGTGCGGGGACTGACAGCGGGCTGCCAGTAGGGAGCAGGCAGTGGGACCAGTGCGGGGACCGACAGTGGGCTGCCAGTAGGGAGCAGGCAGTGGGACCAGTGTGGCGACTGATAACAGCAGTTTATTTTTATAAAATGTTTTCTGTAATAGCTAAGCGGCTTTTGTTTCCTCTTGTAAATTACAGCAGTATTATTAGAAAGATTTTTCCTGTCCGAATTGCATGTTGTCCAAGTTTTTTTCTGCCATACTGTAGCTACAATAACATTAAATGCTTACCTGTAAATACACTAAAAAAATGTTCTGATGTTCCCTACTTAAATGAAGGGGTGTGTGGGAAGTCTTGTATGCCCGTGGGTCTTGCATACCTTCAAATAGAGTACATTTAAAGAGACAGCCTCTATTTTTCTCCTGGGCAGAGAATTCCACAGATTCACTATTTCTCTCCTGGAAACACAGTTCCTCCCCCATCTCCTGCCTAAATCTTCTCTCCTAAAACTTGAGGCTCCGACCGCTGGTTCTAGTTTTGCCTGCCGGAGGAAACAACTTTCCTGCCCCTATCTTATTTCATAATTCTGAATTCCAAAGACCATTGTCCCAGAGAACTGTAGGCTGACCCCTCCTCTCCAGATAATTCACCGGAATTCAAAGGAAAGGTTACTTTTCTATAGCACCTTTCCCTTCCCATTCAGGGTATTCAAGAATCTTTGGCAGCTTCTGAAGAAATGGAGTTTGCTTTTTCCAGGACTGTTACTGATGGCAAGGAGTGATTGTGCCGAATTCCCATCCACCCACCGATGACAGCCAGGAAACTGATGAGAATGAGGCAAATGTCTGTGACGTTAAACACCTGGAAGCCAGATTTGCCCATCGTCTCAATTACTTCTGCTGAGAATGTAAGACCTTGGAGCAAAATTAGGCCATGCAGCCCAATGATTCTCTCTGCCATTCAAATCATGGCTGATTAACTTTTCCTTTCTCCTACCTTCTCTCCATGTCCATATTAATCAAGAACATATTGACCTCTGCTTTAAATTTACCTCATGACTTGACTTCGACAGCTGTCTGTGGCAAAGAACTCCATAGGTTCACCACCCTCTGGCTGAGAAAACATCTCACCTCAGTTCTAAATGGATGTGCTTTGATTGTGAGGCTGTGCCCTCTGGGCCTAGACTCTCCCATGACTGGAAACGCCCTGTCTATGCCCACTCTATCCAGCCCTTTCAATATCTGGTATATTTCACTGAAATCTCCCTCATCGTTCTAAATTCACTAAACATCTCCACTAAACAAGTTGTCTACTTGTGTATCTCAGTTCAAGTTTGTCAGACATTTCTATCAGGCAGGATCTGTCCAGAAAACATAGGAGCAAGTCATTGAGGAACATTTTATGAAGATGTAATGACATATTTGATCTGTCAGCACAGGCAAAATATCAGCCTGTTTATCTTCACAGCAATCTCTTTATTCATCCTATTTAAACTGTTCCTTGACCCAGCAAGTAGGCTGTTCTAGAGAAAGATCAGTCATCATGTGGCTTATTTATCCTGTGGGTGAAGACTTTCACAGTGTCTCTGTGTTCCTGAAAGATTGCATGGAAATGGCATAATTTGCTTTTAATTGGCGTGCACAAGGGTCCATTTGTCTTGGAATAAGATTCACTGGCGGAGAGGAATCGCAAAGAGAAAAGATTACAGGTAAACACATTCCCTGAAGTATCGCGTCATGTGTCTTGCACGCCTTTAATCAGGTGAAATTTTAATAAAGCATTTTAAATTGTTTGAATCAGGAGGTTAATTGTTTAGAGAATTATAGAAATATTTAAAAAATAGTCATGCAGCTCATGATTGGGTCCTGAGTTGAACCTTGATCTTCCAATTTGTAGTTCAATTCATCTGATTCATGTTGTGTGTTTTTTTGCTTGTGCGATTAACCTGTAGTGTCCCCTGGATTTATGTACCTGTGAAATCTTTGTCCAGTGCCTGTCATTCAACAGTGATGCAGAGCATATAAAGCAAATTGTGCATGGCTGGGCATGTATGGAATTTTGCCCATTTACACCTCCCTTGTTCAGCTTTGAAAGAAAAAACATGTTGGTATTGAGATGGTGGCTGTGGATATTGGGTTAGAATATGGGGGTCAAAGTGCAGCAAAGTTTGAGGCACGTTTCTCCCAGCTTGATGTGAGGATGCTTTACAAGATATTCTCCAGCTCAAGAATGGGGAAGGTGTTTTATATTAGTTTGCTGCTATTTTTCTATTTATGAATCCATCAAGCTGTTTTATTATTCACTTTTTTTTATTTTAAAGGCATTTTTACTTTAATTGTTTACAGCTGTCTTAATCCCTTTTCGAAGTCTCTAAATGTTTAATAAGTGTAAAGAAAGACGGCCTTTAAAAAGGGCAACAATGTGGCATGGTGAGTTGAACCCCTGGCCCTTGGCACCATACCCAGATTCAATCCTCTCCTTCAGTGCTGTCTGTGTGGAGTTTTCACCTTCCCCTGTGGCCTTCGGGGGCTCTGGTTTCCTCCTGCATCCCAAAGACATGGAGATGATAGGTTAATCAGCTGCTGTACATTGTATTTCATGTGTAGGTGAGTGGTTAAATCTGTGGTGATTTGATGAGAACGTGGTGAAATTAATATAAATAAATGGCTGATGGTTGTCATGGACTCAGTGGGATGAAGAGTCTGTTTCCATGTAATGTTGTTCAAGGCCATTGAGACCTTGCTTCACCTTGATAGGATGCTCATAAGTGCAGGGGGAGGGTCTAGTTCAATTGGCCTGCCCACTTCTGTGACAGGTGGCCAAGAAGTGCTAGAGGTGTGTCTGCCAGCTCGGAATTAACAAATTAAAGCAAAAGTAGATCATTCATCTTCAATCAAAATTGGGATAACAGTCATGGCTTTTAAGCTTCTTTGGAAATGTTATGACTTCATGGCTTATTGAATCCAATAAATGTAATGGGCAATAAATGGAGCCTGCTTACATCGTATGGGTGGTGAGATATTTTGGGTAGATTGAACACCAGTAGCCCGCAAGGTTTCCTGAGTATAATTTGTCTAAAAGGTAGGGTCTGACATCAGGGCAGTAACCAGTAAAGCATTTGGTTGTATAAAAATTCCACCTGGAAAAATGAAGGAAAGCAAAAGCTCCAATTTACTGGTTGGGCCTCATTTTATGGCTCCATTGGGAGTTTTGTTCCACTCTTCTTGCTCATTCTGAGTCCCTCAGCTCATGATGGTTTCTTTAACCTATGGGCTAGTATTTTGAATGCCTCTCACACACAATCCTTTCTGACCCTGTAATAATGATAGGAAAAAAAATCTGCTAGATTACTTTTGCGTCTCCAGCTTGGCTGCTCTCAATGTATCCAGTGTGAAACCTACGTGTGATAATAATATAACTTGCCCAAACAGCCTGCAGCACAGAAAAATAGGCAGAAACACTCATTCTGAATCAACCGTAATGGAAAACTGCTGCTTCTCTTCAAATGTTTGGATTAATAGATATGTTCTTTGGCATATAAATGTACAGGTTGATGTGAAAGGTTCAGGCCTGGCTTTGCTGCTGATGCTCTTGATTCCGAGGCAGACGTTCTGGGTTCCAAATCAAAATACTGCAGATGCAGGAAATCTGAAATAAAAGCCAGAAATACTGCAAAAACTTCAAAAGTTCAAGTCAAGTTTATTGTCATCTGATTGTACGAGTCATGGGTATCCCCCGTGGTTGAGGATGATGGCCTTCGTTCCAACAGCGAAGACACCAGTGAGTGTATTTGTTTAATGTGTACCTTATGTTGCACTTTGAGAAGCGCACGATTACTTCACAAATCAACCGACAACTAGTTCCAGTGGTATGAAAACAATGATGATTGGAGCTGATGGATTTGTTGCAGCTTTTGTCCACCTTCACAGCCATTGAGTTCAGAGTAACTTCATCCACCTGCTCCGCTGTTGAAGACTTGGTTGGATTGTTCTTTGTCAGGGACCTCACCCTCAACCTGGCACTGATACTCCTGTATCTCTTCCCCAGTGGGAGCAGCTGAAAGATGTGTGCGGCATGGAAGGAGGGGCCCTCTCAATGATTTTGTGCGCCCTCTTCAGTCAGTGAGCCCGCTAGATCATGTTGATGGGGGAAGAGGGAGACTCTGGTGATCCTTTTTGCCACTTTTATGGTCCTGTGGATTGACAAGCGATCCATTTTTCTACAGCAACTGTACCACACTGTGATGTAGCCAGCCAGGACGCCTTCGATAGAACTCCTATAAACAAGTGAGATGTTGAGTGTCCGCAATTGGTCTCCAGTTAAGTGAGCTCCAAAGATCTTGGTGCTATCCACTCTCTCTACTACAGAATTGTTGATGTGTTGTGGAGGGTGGTCTTTCCTTGTCCTCCTGAAGTCCATGATCATCTCCTTCATCTTGTCCATGTTGAGACTCAGGTTATTACTCTTGCACCATTTCACACCATTTTCCACCTCTTCTCCATAGTGTGGCTCTTCATTGTTGTTGATGAGGCCAACTCTATGCAAATAGGTAGCATCTGTGGGGAGCATGTTAATCGTTCATCAGACCTGGGGCAAAGTTTGATGTTGCAAAAAAAGAGCAGTGGGCACACGGGGATGAAAGTGAAGGTTTGTGACCAGGTGATCAAGAGAGTGACAGTGGTTCTAGATGAAAGAGGTTGGGTAGGATGTTTTGGTCGGTGTGAACAAGTTGGGCCAAAGGGCCTATTTTCATGCAGTATGAATATTTTACTTACATTAACTATGCCTGGAAACTCATATTTTTATAAATAAAGTAAATTAAAAGACACCATCAAATAGTGTGAGTTGACACTGAAACAGAAACAAAATACAATCACTTGCATCAACAGTGCATCCACAAAGTACCCAGAGAGACTTGTCACAAATCTGCACAGAAACAAGCCATTCAGCCCATCCACTCCTTGACAGCTTTTGTACTCCATTGGAGGCTCATGCAAACCATCGATGTTCCCCTTTCTTCCGACAGATTTGCAGGGGTGGGGGAGTGGGGTTACTGCCCAACCGCAGCACAGGTGGACATTATAGCAGCATAGTCTCCAATCTTCATTCTCATGTGCGTCTCTTTTCATGTGTAGCCAATGGGATCACCACAGTGGCCTGGAATTGAGTACCTGTGGTGCGCTATCGAACAGAAGCAAATACACAAAACGTAAAGTCTGTTCTACAAGCTGTATTCGACATAAACTTCCATAGAACTGGCTGTGAGGAATGATTTTGCAAGCACTGAGACTGTCTTTGAAGGGCCGGATCTGGCTTATATCTTAGAGGGTGATTGACAGCCAACCGGGTGGGGCTTGGTCCATTCAGGTCGGCTGATTAACAGCTGGCCAGGTGATTCCTTGTCCCCATGCTCTTCTGCAGTAGGCCAGTAGTGTACCTCCACATTACCCTACGTTGTAAATCGCAACCACCCCTCACCTCCTCTTCCTGGATAAATCCCCTTTGCTCTTTCAGTTCAGATCGATCTCATCTCAAAACATCACCAATCCACCCCTCTACCCCCACAGGTGCAGCCTGACCCTTTGAATTCATTGGCAGATTGATTTATGGTCTGAATTTCAGTATCTTGATGAGTTGGTCCCATGGCCACATCTAACGAAGTGTTGGTAAATGTCATCTTCAATGGCTGCTGGAGCTATTTTGTTTTTCTGAAACTTTGATTTCTTCATTAAATATTTATTGTTATATCTGTCCCATTGTAAGCCTTCCTGCTCCAGTTAATCCTCTCATTACATCACCAATCAATCCCTTTCCCTTCCCTTTCCCACTTTCAGTTGTGGTTGTTGAAGTATACCTCCTTTCTGGTTTTACAAATTGACTTTGCAAACATTGAAGTTCCCACAAATCTATGGATTCTTCTAAAAGATCATTCACCATTTCTTCCCACATTTTGACCATATTCTTCAGACATCTCCCACATCTCATCTTTGCTGCACTGAGGCTAATGATCTTATAGACACATCCTCTTCCCCATGATCTCTGGAAATATTCCAGGAGGATAGAATCAAATTTTTAATTTTAATTTTAATGACACAACACAGTTAAAGGTCCTTCTGCCCCAAGAACCCTGTGCCACCAATTAACCTACTGTTTAGGAGGGTATTTTACAGCATACATAAATACTAGGTATTTCCTTGTGTCAACTTTAGTTTCTTTTATTTCCGAGTCATTGGTCTCACACTGGGTTATTGGCAGTACTTACCCAGTGACAGCAATACACCCCTATCAATAGAGTTGTACAACACAGAGAAAGGCCAACCTTTGAGTCCATCTACACTGATCCCATTGGCCTGTGCGAGAACTCTGTCCTTTTGGGCCTTGCCTATTTAAGTGACCGTGTAAATGCCTCATAAAAGCAGCAATTGTATCTGATTCCACCACCTCCACTGGTAGCACTCTGTGCAAAAATAAAACTTTCCCTTCAGTTCCCTTTGAAAACTCCTTCTGCTCATCTTAAATCTCATACTTGATGCCTCCATCGTGGGAAAAGGATTCTGCATGCCTCCCTATCTCTGTCCCTCATGACCTTGTACACTTCTATCTGGTCTTCTCTCAGCTCCGTCAAGGCCAGGTAAACAAGCCCAGCCTACCATCAGGCCTCCTGTTGGATCATGATCCTCATGACTCTCCTCTTCACCCCCCTCCAGCACAATCACAGGCTTCCTACAGTGAGTAGTTTATGGAGGATGTGTGAATGACCTTGTGTCAATGTGGCAGTGTCACAGAGTTCCCTAAGTGAGTCCTGTGTGACACAATGGCATAGCCAGTCAAATAGTGACTCACATCTCCAGCATCCTTCAGGTCCTAGCCTGACATCCCATGCTGCCTTTGTTCATATGTTCTCTTTGTCAAGTTCAAATGTATTGATGCAGTAATAGAAGTTGTTTTGCAAGCAGACCAGTTTAACTCATACATCGTACAAGAAAGACACAGTAGAAAAGTGCAGTAACAGAGGTCAATGTTCCTTTATTGCCATGTAAACAAAATACACAAAGTTTATTTACTTCGCCCTGTAAAGACACAAAAAGAGGTGCTACTTGTCCAGCACCCCAATCGAGAAGAGCAAGAGAGGTAAAAGAAAGTCCCTTCAGAGACCTCTGTAGCCACACAGCCTCCTGTCTGGTCCAATGGTGAACTCGAGCTCCAAGCTTCCGTGTCTTCCTCCTCGGCTCCTGGTTCCAAACTCCTGATATGATCAAAAAACTGTCAGCACACGAGACCATTTGGAGTATCTGCTCTCTATTGGCACCCTCTCAGGTCCCAGTCCCAATATCTGATTCCCACTGGCCCATTTCTGGCAGACCGCAGCCTGTGGTGAGCCCCTCGCTGGTCTGATGCCGTGGTCTCCCACCCTGTAAGGTCCTCTTCCAGGCTTCACCTGCTCAGTTGGGTGTTCTGCCGCTCCAGAGCACTGTGCCAGTTCGCTGATTTCCTCCCGCCACCCAGAGCCCACAACCCTTGTAGTCTGGACTGCCAGCAATTATTCTGCACTGGTAATGAAAAGGCAGTTAACTCCCAGTCATTTAGACAGGTCTTGGAATACAAATAGTAAGACCGGATAAGGATGCCAGATTTCCTCCTGGAAGGTCATTTCCATCTGGTATTTTATTAAAGATAAATCAGTAACTTCAGGGATACTGTTAGTTTGATTTGAACTCCAGATTTAATGACGAATTTAAATTTGTTATGTGGAACTTGAATCTGGACTTCTGGATTAATGACCAGAAGTCTGTACAGAACATCATTATTGTACTACGCAAGGCAAGGTACCAGGACTGAAAGGAATTTGCGACAAACCACTGTGACATTGTCAGTGAAGTCCTCATCCTGGAAATGAATATCGAGGAAAAAAGTTTTCAATGGCCGGTGAGAGTAAAATCCTGGAAAACATTATTCCATGCGTTGTGCTTTGGAAGGAAAGTGTGTCAGAAATTTAAGATCCTTAGCATTGATCTATAGAAGATCTTGAGGTGCAAATCCATAGCTTGCTGAAAATGTCAACAGAATTGGACAGGTTGGTAGAGAAGCTGTACCAGCGGCTTGTCTTCACCTGATGGAGCATTGAGTGTAATCGATAGGAAATCATGGAAGCAGCTGCAAAAAACTTACTGTCATTTTTGGAGTATTGTTTGCAATTCTGGTCACCAC
The DNA here is from genome assembly GCF_036971445.1 of Narcine bancroftii. Taxonomy (NCBI): domain Eukaryota; kingdom Metazoa; phylum Chordata; class Chondrichthyes; order Torpediniformes; family Narcinidae; genus Narcine; species Narcine bancroftii. The sequence goes on along the minus strand of NC_091469.1, from coordinate 198,947,008 downwards.
AATACAGGAAGAGGAGGCTCTGGCATGGATGCAGAAGGTGTTCTCCAGGATGTTGTTTGAATTGAAGAGCATTAGCCATAAGGAGAGATTGAGTAAACTCGCCTTGTTTGCTCTGAAGCTTTAAAGGCTGAGGAGCAACCTTATATGAACTTGCAAGATATGCGAGGCAGAGATAGGGATAGACAGAGTCATTTTCCTTGGATGCAAATGTCAAACACCAGACAGCATATCTTTAAGGCAAGAGGGAGAAAGTTTAAAGGAGGTTTGCAAGTGAAGTTTATTTTACAGAGCGAATGAATGGCATCTGTGATGTCTTCCAGGGGCAACACGCTAGTAATGTCTATTAGGTATTTAGACAGATGAGCATGCAGGATGGAGGCATACATACCTTGTACAGGTAGATGGGTTGAGTTAGATTGGCATTGTGGTTGGTTCAGACATGGTGGGCAGAAGAAGGAAAATTATTATGGTAATTGGGCTGGAATAATAATGATGAATTTATTGCCATGCACATTAGTTCAATGTACATATGCACCAAAATTCTTGCTGCAGTTAGAAAGGTAGTTATGTAAAAAGAAACCAAGCTACAATAGTGCAAATTAAATGAGCTCAGTACAGGAAGAGATAATAACTATGAAAGATAGATAATAAAATATTAACAGTTACAGTTTGTGCAAGAACAAAAAGCGTGGGGTTTCAGTAGTGCAAATAGGTCTTCTTGTGGTCATGGAGTAGATTCTGGTTCGGTAGTACAGAGAGGTTCAAGAGCCTGACATCCATAGGAATAAAAGTTCTTGAACCCAGAGCTACTGGACTTTAGACTTCTATAGCTTTGTCCTGAAGGTAGCAGCAATAAAATGCACACTTGGAGAGTGTGAGATTCGTACTGAATAAAGAGGCTACTACCTGATTGGCAGAGGTTCTCACAGAACTGGTGCCAAGTTTTTGCTGCTGACAGCCAGGCCAGCAAAATTAAACAGCGGGAGTGCTGCTGGAAATTCTGCATCACCCACCAGTGTTGTGTGAAGGAGGGCTGTTGAAGGGAGCTGCGGTGGGGAGTTGTGGAAAATGTCACAGCCAAGTTCTGCTTGACTGGCCCTCTGACAGACGGAAGCTGCAGGGAAGACTTCACCTGGGGAGAAAGTGTGGAAACATAGAAATCAGACAGCAGTTTATCTGAGGACAGCACCATTTCTCACACAACTGTTTACATTGCCTAGTGTCAGGAAGCCAGGGGCGTACAAGAAGAGGCAGCAAGGTGCTCTCTCTCTTGTACCCAATGGTAAAGGGCTTTGGGAAATAGGAAGCTAGTAGACAGGAAAAATTGAGATACTTGTTCCTTGCAGATCACCCCTTTTGGTACTGATTCCATTTGTGCTCTTAATCCTGGGATTGTACCCTGAGCCCTAACTAGTTCTTCCATTTATAAAGCCACAGATCTGCCTGTGGCTGCCTGTGAGGGCTGGTACGGACAGGTTTAAGGTTTAAGGAAGGTGGTACTTGACACAGAGATATGGAACTCAGGATGCAGTGAGTGTGGACCATTGCTAGGGACCTGCTCCACTCCCAGACACACTGTTCAATCGATCATGTTGCATGTAATAGAAGTTCAAGGGTTAATTTTATTGTCACAAAATAATATATTAAAAATATAATATGAATGATATACTTCAGCCTTTGTCTGTTGTAAGGCAAAGAGTCATCTTAAGCATTGCCTGGCACCCCTAATAATAGGAGAAAGGGAAGTCCCTTCAGAAGCACTGAGTGTTCACGGATTCACCTCCAGCGCTCCTGCAGTTGCTGCCGCCACACAAGTTCCTGTTCCAAACATTAGCAACACGAGGTCAAGATCCAAACATCCGATATGATCAAGAAGCCTTCAGTGCCCGAGGTCCCTTCAGAAGCCCTTCTTGCCCTCAGCGCCCTCTCAAATCTCATTTCCGATACCTGGAGCTTGTCTCCAGCAGCCCACAGGCTGTCTGGATCCTTTCTCCACAAGTCACCCGCAGCCTGTGTGGGTCCCTCAGCTGCTGAGCCCCTCACTGGTCCACTGCCGTGGTCACCATCCTGCTGGATTGGCTCCTTCACTCTACGTTGGGCTCTACATAACTCCCTACCCTAGAGATTTTTCCACAGTAACAAACTCACAGATGGTTACCTTGGAGAAAGGCTGGATCTGAATTACAAAACAGAAGCACAATTTGAGAATATAGAGTTGCAATGAATCAAAAGATCAATTAGTCCAAAGCTGGGGCAGAATGAGAACACGAATGTAGGGTCCATTCAGGAGCCTGATGGCCATAAAGGAAGATGCTGTCTTCAAGCCTGTTGGTGCACTCTTAAAAGTGAGTGTGCTCGGGTGTGATGGGTCCTGTAGTGTGTTGGCTGCTTTTCCAAGCAGTGGGAGATGGAGGGGAGGGAAGTTTGCGTGATATTCTGAGCTACATTCACCACCACTGCAGCTGCTTCCCATCTTGAGCAGAGCGGCTCTCATCCCACTACAATGTATCCCATAAACATACTCTCGACCGTGCTGATGCAAAAACTTTGGGACATGCAGAACTCCTTAATCTTCTATGAAAATCCTTCTTAACTGAAAGAAAGATCTTCACCAACCTAAGAATGTCCATCCAAATATTCATCCACCTGCAGTAGAAAAGATTTGCATTCATATGGTGCCTGACACATCTTTTTAGACTCTCTGCAGCCATAAAAAAAAAAGGTGTTATAACAGTTATGACGTAAGAAACACAGCAGATTATAAAGATGTTTATAGCAAGTTGACTAACTATGTTGGTGACACAGGATCTAGGCCAGATGAGGAACTGAGCTAAGGAATGACAGATGCAGTTCAACGTGGAGAGGTGCAAGGCGCTGCATTTGGGTAAATGAAGCAGGGCAGGGCTTATTATGGAGCAGAGGGACCTAGGGGTTCAAGTACACAGCCCTCTAAAGATGGCAGCACAGGTAGATAGGGAAGTGAGGAGACTGTTTGAAATGCGAGCCTTCATCAGTCGAGGCATTGAATGCAATTGTTGGAATGTCGTGTTGAAGTTAGAGAAGGCACTGGTGAGGCCACAGCTGGAATATTGTGTGCTGGTTTGGTCCCTTAGCTGTAGGAAGGGTATTATAAAGTAGAAAAGGGTACAGATGAGGTTTACAAAGTTATTGGCAGGATTAAGGAAGTTTAGTTTTTATTGACTCAACATGGGCCTGTTTTGCTTCAAAGGTAGGAGGTTGAGAGGGGTCTATACTGAGGATGGGCAGTAAATGCATGGGTAGTATAAATCATTTGAAAATAGAGCCACTGTGTAAATAGATTCAGTCAATACTAAACTAAAACGTGACAAAATAATCCTCTGCATTCCTTCATCCCTGCAAATCTACTCCCATGCCTGTTGAGGATGCGATTTACAGCTCTATAAATGAATCTTGTCAGCTTTAATTGGGTCCACAACTTTTGCTGGCATTCTTTTCAGGTGACGAATGTCGTTGTAACATTTTACGATCTACAAATCCTTTTCCAGGCCAACTGAGACGTACAGTGCAAGAAGATACTGCCCACCCCCCTGCTGTGTATTTTCAGGAGCGTTGAATCCATGGTGGGAGCAAAGTACTGGAGATCGACAGTGCAGTGAATCACATTGATTGTTGAGTTACTGGATATAGAATGTATTGCCTATCAACATGTTCTCTTTATTTGAGCTGCTGACAATCTATTTACACAGTTATAATAAATCTACTTGGGAGGTCAAAGGCCCATTAGTCCGACAGCACCCTGAGAGAGAGACATTTTCTGTTTTGGATCTGTAGCTGGCTCTAAGTGCTGGAGATCTCAACCTTAGAATATAGAAGCCTCTCTTTGTGTTATAGTCCAACTGAAGGAAGTGCCTTCTCAAGGGCAATTAACATACCTTTACTGTCATATCCTAATACACAGCTTTCACAACTTTGGCCAGTGCAGTGGCACACAAAGAGGTGCCACTAGCCGGCACATCTCACAATGAGAGAAAGAGAACCAAGAGAGAGTCCCTTCAGAGACACTGAGTGTCAGTGCATCCTACCCCAGCACTCAGGCAGCCTCTTCAGCTGCACAGCCTCCTCTCCGATCCAGCATTGAACCCGAGTTCCCAGATCCGAACTTCCAATAAGATCAGGAAGCTCCCAGCGCCTGAGGCCCCTCTTGCCCTCAGCACCCTCTTTCATCCCAGACCACCCATGAGCCCATCTCAAGGATGGGCAATAAATGGCACAGAAGGCTATAAAATATTCCGTTCAATATACTTGCTGACCTACATTTTCCACGTGGAAACCCCATTCATCTCCCTCATCCCACATTCCTTCAATCACTCATGCACAATGACTAGGACTGGCACCCATGTCCTCGCCTACAAGGGGCACCACTTATAAGGGTCACCTCCTATAAGAGGTGTACCCAACATCTTTCCAACATCTCTGACAGCAGCCTCCTCTACACCCAAAAAAGGCATGGGGAGCAGGGACTTTTAACACTGCAGCTCCAACTAGCACACCACACCACCTCGGGAAATCCGGCAGCTATCAGGCTCTTGAATTTCCCATACTACCCTAACCCTGACCATAAACTACTCCGGGACCACCAAAAAAAATCTGTCTGCACCAACAGGAACCTTGAATATGAATACGCTGTTTGACCTGCTGAGTTTTTCCTGCATTGTGTTTTTGCATTCATATTTATTTATCTATGCTTTTTCCATTTACTATCTTTTTTTCCGTCTCACAGTACATTGTGGTCATTTATTTATGGCATAGTCTTTGATGCATCTTGCGTACCTGTATGGTTGCAGCAAGTAAGAATTTCAGTGAATCTGAACATTGTAGCAATAAATTCCCAGACACATACACCCTAGTTCTGAAATATATGGCCATGTTTCTTCAGTTTCGATTTCAGGGGTTACTAGAAACAGGAGGGAAAGTGGAGTGGATTTGAAACGAGGATCATGCTCGCCATTATGGCGAGTGGGTCACTCCTGCTCCCATTCCTGGTGGTCTCATTGTGTTAAGGGTGCTCTGTCATTGACAACTCTGCTGAAGAAAATTGCATTCTGGGACATGAATGTATTGCCTCCAGCATTGCTGCTCTCCTATGTAAACAGTCCTTCTCATTTCTTGCAGGCCCTTCGGAGGTGTCAGCGTCAGTCAGGTACAGCCGGAGACCAACGTGTCCTGATGCCTCAGTCACAGGCAGCCTCAGCACTCCCCCCGTGCCCAGGCACAGGAAGAGCCACAGCCTAGGAAACAAGTGAGTCACTGAATCCCCTCGCTCCGGAGAGGCTCCAAAGCATCAAGCAGCCCTTTCAGGCCAACCACTAGCCAATTTTTGTTCCAACACTCCGCAGGCAGGGAACTGTGCAATAAACCATCTGCTGGAATGAACTTAGTGGCAGTGTCAGCGCCGGGGGTGGGGGCATTCACAGGCATTGCCCCCCAAACAAGGTATTATAATACCCTCACCCTTGCTAGGGTGGCCATACATCCATTCTCAAGCTGGACAGTCTAGCTGTATTTGTATGGGTTGAAAGGGGCACTTACCATGTTAAATGCAGCGTCTTGGGGGTCCATAGACTGTGCGCATGCACTAATGCCAGCTGGCTTCTGTCGGAGGGAGGGTTGAGTGACACTAGTGGTCCCAGTACTCCAATCCATTGTGTGTATGCCAGCCAGCACTGGCACATGCGTGCAAGAAGAAACATGGCCGCGCACAGCCTATAGACCCCAGGACACAACATTTAACATGGGAAGTGCCCCCCTTCTCCTCCCCACCACCCCCACAGCTGAGTGAGTTTTCGAGTGGCAAATTGTGCCCCCCCCCCTCACCATCCCAGTTACCCTAAAGCCCCCCTGCTGGGACTTGATCTGGTGCTGGTCCTGCTTAGTGGGAGAAAAGACAGTTTTGATGAAGGCTTCCAACCCAAAGTGTTGACCATTCCTTTTCTGCCACTGATGCTTCTCGTCCTGTTGTGTTCATCCAGCAGATTATGTTTTGCTCCTAATCCCAGCACCTGCAATCTCTTGTAACCCTTGTCTTGCTGTCTCTTGTCTGAGTCTTCCTTAAACATCTCATGGTGAGTGGGGCAGTTTGCAACAAATCTGAGAATGCTCATCAAGGCTGGCAGTTTTTGTGGAGCAGAAACCAGTCAATGTCTTGGGTCCATGACCTCTCATCAGGACAGCACTAATGGCAGAGTGGGTCAGTAAAGCTGCTACAGTTATGAAGAGTCTGACACTAAGGGTTAAATCAACGCCATGAAAGATATGATGCTCTTGGTCAGAAACTAATTGCCTCCATCCCCACTCACCAACCTGAATCAAGTTCAGAAGTCTGAGGTCACAAAGTTATTAGAACATAGATGTATTATTAGGAAGGATTCAGAGGATTATGGGCTAAATACAGGTAAATGGGACTAACTCAGAATGCTAACTTAGGCAGTATGGTTGAGTTGAGCTCTTCTGTGCTGTACGACTCTACGTCTAGATAGGATGGATTGTGAGATACCTTTTCCCCTAATAGAGGTTTTCACCACAGAGAGGAGCGGCTGAAGGCAGAAGGAGGAGATTTAGGGTGGACTTTTTCCATCTAGAGGATTAAATCTGGAACACTTTGCCTGAGGAAGTGGAAAAGCAGGATGCTCACAATATTGAAGAGATATTTAGAAGACCACAAAACCCCATGGATCAGAAGCCTACGTTTTGGTGGTGAGAGAATGGGATCAGTATCAATCGATAGGCTGCCATGGACATGATGAGCTGAGGGGGAGGTTCTGTGCTATGTGACTACTTCAAGAAAGCATGGATTGTGAGAAACATTTCCCCTTATCAGAGGTGTCCACCAAAGGAAGGTTTTCAGTCATTCTCCAAGAAACTCGACTTTGCTCCTGGGAATGGAATGACAATTGTTATACCAGAGCAGACTTATTCTCACCTAGGGAGTGAAACACGAAAATCTACAGACACTGTGATTGTAGTTAAGTGCTGGAGAAGCTCAGTAGGTCCCACAGGGTCCATAGGATCCATATGTCTCTTTACCTCCAGCTCCCCACCCCTTTTTCTCTCTTTCCCTATCTTTGTTTCCTTTCCCCCAGCTCTGTATTCAGAGAGCAAGCCCTCTCCCTAATCAATTCTCAGCTTTTCTCTCCTGCCCTCCTATCAATATCCACCTGTCGGCCTATACTCTTCCCTCTGCCCCCCTCCACCTTTTCATTCAACTGCTTGCGTGTTGTTTGCTCCTACCTTGACAAAGGGCTCAGCTGGGACCTGCTTTGTTTCTCCAGCACTTCTGTGTACTCACTTTTCATAACCTACACCCACTTCTGAGGGGGTATTGCATGAAAATATGCAAGAAACGAATGCACTATGGTGACCAGCTACCAGCACCTGGTTTCTTTCAATGTAGAGTGGCTGTTGTCTGCTAACTCTTTCAGGGATTTCTCAGAGCAAGACACATCCCTTCCCTCCTGGGTATCTGGCCTAGTCTCTTTCTCTTATCTCTTCCACTCAAGCTATCCTCTGCCCCATTACATCCATCATGTTTCTCTTGCCTCTCCATCATGCCCCTCTTCAACATCAGAGGCTGATCAGGCTTCTCCTCTTCCCCCAGCCCTTTTGCTGATGCCCAATCTTCCTGCCCACTCCATGCTCCCCATATGGGCCACTCCATCTTCCCTCCCATCCCAAGAGCAGGATGTTCAATTGTTCAATTCAGTCGTTCAATTTGGAAGTTCCTGCTTTCAAGCACATGTCTCTTCTGACAGACAGGTGAGGAAGAGGGCTGGAAGTAATTTTAGGCAGACAGGTCCATATGTATGTTGGCAGCTTTCCCGAGACAGTGGGAGGTATAGGCAGAGTCAATTGGTGGGGGAAGGGTGGGGGTTGGTATTTTTAGTCGGTGTGATGGCCTGAGTTGCATTTACAACTCCTGTGGTTTCTTGCGGTCTTGGGCAGAGCAATTTATGTCTCAAGCTGGGATGCATCCAGACAGGATATGTCCTACAGTGCAGCTGTAAATTCCATATTTCCCAGAACCTCACAACATCGTGGATTAACTGAAATCCATCAGTCTCAATTTAAAATCTAGTATCAGTGATGGGTGTTGCAAATTGCCACCATCTACAGATGGCTAAGAGTTTCCTGCAAGAAGTGTTAATGATTGTCATGCACATTGTACCATGCACACATGTGCTGAATTTCTTACTTGGTGCAATCAAACGGGTACTTGTAAAGAAAGACTCTAAGAGTAAACTAATTGAATTGAAAGAGGGAGTAAATATATAAGGTAGATAATAAATATTCACAGAAATGCTTGCGGCTTTCAGTAGTGCAGACAGTCCTTGATTAGAGCAACAAGGGGAGGTTCAAGATTCTTATAGCTGTTGGTTCTTGAACCTAGAGGTGCTGATTTTCAGGCTTCTGTACCTTCTGCCTCAGGAGAGCAGTGAGAAGAGGTTGGGACCAGGGTGATGGGGGATTCTTTATGATGTTGGCTGCCTTCTTGACGCAGTCCCTCACATAAATGTTCGATTTTGTTCCATGCCTCTGGACAGACAATATAGCAGGAATCATTTCTCGCCCTGTCTATCTGCTCTGCCATTCCCTCCGAATCCCTTGAAATTGATCCTTAACCTTTTAAATCCCTGTGGTTTTGGACCCAAATGAAAATGAGCTGCTTTTATTTCAGGCTCCCATTGGTGTCGACCACAGTTCATCTAGCTTGCTGGTTGATAACATCAGTAAACTGAAATATGCTGAGAATTAATTGTGTGTTTCAGATGCCTTTCTCCTCCCCCGAGGTGTACCCTTTTGTTTTTCCACTGTGATACACGTACACAACAATGGGATATGGAAGGATTATGGAAAGGTGAGACCAGGCACAAGCTAGTTTTCACCAGGATATTAATGGGACTGAAGTTCTTAAGATGCAGGGTGAGGTTGAATAGGCTGGGTTCCTTTACTCTGGAGCACAGGACGCTGAGGGATGACGTTATAGATTGAGGTATGTGACATCATGAGGAACATGGATAAAATGAATGCTCACAGTCTTTTTCCCAGGGTAGGCAATACCTGAACTTGAGGGCATAGGTCTGAGGGGGGAGGTTCAAGAGGGAAATGAGGGATAATTATTTCTCTCATAAGATAGTCCACATCTGGAACAAACTTATGGAGAAATCTCAAGAAGTAGAAACAATTACAAAGTTCAAAAGACTTTTGGACAGAGATATGGATAGGAAAGGTTTCAATTAACAAAATGCTGGCAAATGGGACTAGCCCAGAATGCCACCATGGTCATCGTGGATAGGTTGGGCAGAAGGGCCTGTTCCTTGCTGTGTGATCAAGACTTTAACACTTCCAGTGCAGATACACCTAAAACAAAACTGAGATCAAACCCAGGCAGGGACAGAAAGCTGGGATCTCAAAGGTGTGCAGGATAATTGGCCATTGTAATTTGTCCCTTGTGTGTAGGTGAGTGGGAGAATCTCAGGGAAGGGGAAGTTGGTGAGGATGCGGGAGAATTAAAAAATGGGTTAGTGCAATGGTTGGCATGGACATGGGGTGAATGGATGCACATAGGAAGCTTCCAAATAAAAAGAATGAACTTCTGAGAAGTTTTAGAGAGATCAGCATCACCCAGGGAACAGGGAACAGGAGTTCCTTCCATCTCTTCTCAAAATGTCTGAAATGTGGACAAGAGAACAACCTCATCTGAAACATTTCCCCTGCCACAGTGCAGCATTCCTTCAGGAACATGAGGCCAGTGTCCTAAAGTCTCCGGAGTAGGACTTGAACCAACAGCCTTCTGACTCAGGAGATGAGTGTGCTCCCCTCTGAGCCACAGCTGACATTGGGATGTTCTGGTTGACATCTGAGCTCAATAACTTCTCACCAGTTTATGGGCCAACCAGTTAGCCTGAGGCTCCAGGCTGAATGCAAAGAGTTCACCGAGTGTCCCAGCAACCAAACTATAATTTGGAAACGAGCCCATCCATATAAGCAAAGGCACACTGCGGCTTTAAACTGTCTGTGTGGAATAATAAACACTTATTGGCTCATATGAAAGACCTCACTGCTATTTTTGCAAGGCGTTGTCCAACTTATTTTAAATGATTTAAGGCCTTTGGGTAAACTGGAAAGGGAGATTTCTTATGGTCTCAATGGGAGCTCCTGCAGTGATGCAACTCTGAACAGGCCTGCCTATTGCCTCAGGACAGTCAAGGACCTATCTTCACTGCACTTTGCACCCAATACATTGGGCAACATTGTAGGGGTGGGGCTTGAAATCATAAGCAAACCTCATATGGGCTTCACCATGTTGGAAATTGATTACGGTGTTGTTGTTGTTGACAACTGTCTTTGCTCTTTGCTCAGTCCATGATGTTACCACTCTGGGAGGTTTTCTGATATTTTCCACAAGAGGTGTAACACTAAATCATTCTGTGAGAGAATGTTGTCAATATGTTGTCAATATTATTACCATCCTGGGATCCATTGGTGCCAACAGAACTAATCGGGTGGGGTGGGGGCAAGGACTGCAAGAACACTCACACATACTTAGTGTCTATAGCTGGTATCAGATAATCTATCTGTACCACTTCGAATGTAACAATGTAGAAGATGAATCTCACTCTCTTTTATTTTATTTTTCTCTCTTTTTCTTTTTCTCTTTCTATCTTTACATCTATCTCTTCCTCTTTCTCTTTCATTATTCCTTTGGCCCAAGAACTTATATATTTATCTGACATATTGTCCACTGAAATTTCCACCAGCTACCATGTGATCCCATCACCTGATGCATCTCTGTCCCTCTCTGCTTCCTGCGAGGATCGTTCCCTCTGTGACTCCCTCCTCCACTCATCTCTTCCCACCAATCACCCCCTTGGTACCTACCCCTGTGACCACGTGGTGCTTGCACTTAAATCTCTTCTCTCACCACTATTTTGGGCCCCAAACAGTCCTTCCAAGAGAAGCAACACTTGTTCATCTGTAGGGTTAATTCACTGCATCCAGAGATCCCAATGTGGTATCCTCTGCAACAGGGAGAACGGACGCAGACTGGAAGATCATTTCTTGACCACTGTTGCTCTGTCTGCTGCAACACCAAGAACCACCCGTTGGCCAAACCTCACCATGTTGCCCCACTGACCAGTCTGTCCATGGCCTCCTGCACTACCAGCCCAAGACCACCCACAAATTGAAGGAACAGTACCTAATGTTCCATCTCAACAATTGCCAAATGATGGCATTAATATCAACTTTTCCAATTTCTGTTAATCCCCCTCCCCCACTCTCTTCTCACCTCCCTGTCTCCTTTCCTCCAACGCCCCACCCCTTTCCCTTCCTTCTCCTAGCAGAGAGGTGACCTTCTTTACCCTCTGCCCTCTCCCTCTAACATTTCTCAGCTTCGTTCCATTCGACCTTCCCACCTGTATCCAGCTGTTACCTCTTATCTGTTAGCCGGTGCACCTCCTCCCCTTCCCCTTCCTCCACTCCACACCACCCTCTCTACCAATGCCCTCGTATGTATTCAGGCATATGCCTGATCTTCCTCATTCCTTACCCAGGGCTCAGGCCCAAAACATTGATTGCCTTTGACTTCATATGAATGCTGCGGGACCTGCTGAGTTTCTCCTACATATTTGCTCACTTAACCAGATATTGTATCACAATATGAGAGGATCATCAGGATCAGTCCAAAGTAGGTGCCCATTTCTGAATAATACATTGCCTCAATGGCTCTCAGAAGCATCACAGTATTGGGTAAAGTAGTGGGAGGAATGCAATGTTGTTCTCCAAACATGATCCTGCAATGGAATAGTTCATTATAAACATAACGTAACCTTGAACCCACAGCCATCTAGTCTACGGACTGCAGCAGTCACTCCCACAGTGTGCCATTGACTATGTTGAACTCCAGTCTGATTAATGCTTGTATCATGAGAGGCTGTAACAGAACACGAGCTGAAAAGAAACTTGTCAGATGTATAATTTTGCCTTTTAATCATTAACATCTGTGTTTACCCCATGGATCCCGGCTGTTTGGGAGAGAATTGTTGAGCCTTCAGGGAAAGTGCATTGTTTAACTGAGTTTTATGCCGTCTGTGGGAATGATAAGCCTTTGGCGGGCGAACAATGTAAGAAGCACAGCCACCACGCTGAGGGTCATTAACAATTGTTTTATTTGAATTTGGCGCATGCCCCTTTAAGGGCAGCATTAGTTCAGTCACAATCGCTGGCCGGGGCACGCGACACACGGGAGGTTTGAGTGAGGAAGAAACCCCTGACGGCACCATCTTCCCAGGGCTGCCTCGCCATGTGGTGTTACAAGCGGGGCCAGTTCGCCCTGAGTGAATGCGCTGCCACATAACCCCCCACCCCAGAACCAGCTACGCGTCTCGCCGCTGGGGCAGGTGGCCCCGTCACTTGGGCCTGGCCGTCTGCACCAGCTGCGACATGTCCAGATGGGCCGCCTTCAGGCGGTCCACCATGAAATGTTCCTCCCTCCCCCAATGTCCAGAGTGAAGGTTCCGCGTGACCGGTGTAGGACCTTGTATGGACCCTCGAACGGGCTCTGTAGCGGTGCCGCCTGCGGTCCTCTCCGAACGAACATGAATTGGACAGAGTCCAGTTCCTCGGGGAGGTGGGCCAGCTGAGTGCCGTGGCACGCTGGGGGTCGAGTGGCCAGGGAGGCCAGTCTCTTGCGGAAGTCTGCCAGCAGGTTCGCGTCCCCGGGTGCGGTGTCGGGTTCTGGGCTGAAGAACTCTCCGGGCAGGGAGAGTGGTGTGCTGTATACCATTTCCACCGCCGAGGCTTGCAGGTCCTCCTTGGGTGCCGCCCTGATCTCAAGGAGAACCCAGGGTAGTTCGTCTGCCCAGTCCAGGCCGGTGAGTCTGGCCCTGAACGAGGACTTAAGGTCCTAGTGGAACCTCTCCACCAAACCATTGGATTGCGGATGGTAGGCCGTGGTGTGGTGGAGCTTGACCCCCAGGAGTTTCGCCATTTGGGTCCACAGGGCAGATGTGAACCGGGCACCCCTGTCGCTGGTGATGTGCACCAGGACCCCGAACCGTGCAATCCACTGGCTGACCAGGATCCTGGCACATGTCTCCACAGAGGCTTCCTTGATGGGGATAGCCTCGGGTCATCTTGTAGCTCGGCCCACCACCGTGAGTAGGTAATGCGCCTCTCTGGACACTGGCAAGGGGCCAACAACATCTATGTGGATATGCTGAAAACTGCGAGCCGTTGAGTCAAAGTCCTGGATGGGAGCCTGCGTGTGCCGGTGGACCTTGGAGGTCTGGCACCTGGTGCAGTTCCTGGCCAGCTCCCGTGCCACACGAACCGCTCCACGATCATCCACATGGTCGTCTTTACCGCAGGGTGAACGAGGTCATGTACCAGACTGAAGACTCTTGTTCTCCAGTGCGGTGGGACTACTGGACATGGCGTACCTGTTGAAATGTCGCAGAGCTGTGTGTCCGGGCTGTTGGGTACTTGGACGTCCTTGAGTTCGAGGCCTGAGATGGCGGTCCGCAGAGCTTGCGTCTCTGCATCGGTTTTGCTGGGCCGGGGCTAATTGTGTGTAGTCCAACCCTGGGGCAAGCGTGTTGATGGCTGGGTGCAAGAGTGCGTGAGCCACCACATTGTCCTTGCCTGCCCTGTGCCAAATGTCAGTAGTGAACTCCAACTTGTACCAGAGGTGGCGCTGTTTTCTGGCAGTCCACGGGTCCTTGGCCATTGCCAGTTCCTGGGTGAGGGGCTTGTGGTCCGTGAAAACTGTGAAAGGCCTGCCCTCCATGAAGTAATGAAAATGGTGGCTGGCCAAGGACAGCGCCAAGAGCTCCCAGTCAAAAGTGCTGTATTTGAACTCTGGCAGTCGCAGCTGCTTGCTGAAAAAGGCCAGCGGGCGCCATTCTCCATCAAGTCATTGTTCCAGGACTCCCCCGACTGCTGTAGCTGAGGCGTCCATGGAGAGTGCCGTGTGCACCTCCGGCCATGGGTGCACCAGCAGAGTCGCACTGGCAAGGGTGTCCTTCATCACTGTGAATGCCTTGTCCGCCTCTTCTGGCCAGGATAAGGTTTTTTCTTTGGTGGGCCATCAGCGTGAACAATGGGCGCATGGTATGAGCAGAGGAAGGGAGCAGAAAGTGAAAACTTTGGAAAGAAAGGGAATCCTTTAACATTTTGTATTGGCTTGTGGCGGCACACTCGCTCAGGGCAAACCAGCCTCGCTTGTAACGCCCTGGGAAGATGGCACCGTTGGGAGTTTATTCCTCACTCAAACCTCCCGCATGGCGTGTGCCCTCGGCAGCGATTGTGACATCATTACGCACGTGGTGATTGAACCAATGCTGCCCTTAAAGGTGCACACGCCAAATTCAAATAAAACAGTCATTAACAATCACCATCCCCATGAACTCCTGAAGGCCTTTTAGGGTGGGGGGGTTTGGGGAAACGTTGGATGGCCGCCACCTTCTCTGGCGTCGGGGCGGCCCCGGCCGCCAAAATGATATGCCCCACGAACTGGAGGGACTCCTTGCCGAACTGGCATTTGGCTGCATTGACCATGAGGACGAAATCCACCAGCTGGGCAAACAGGGTGCAGAGGTGGGCTTTGTTTTCATCGCGGCTGCAACTGGCAATGAGTATATCGTCCCAGTAGATGAACACAAAGTCCAAGTCCTTTCCCACCGCGTCCATGAGGCACTGGAATGTCTGGGCCGCATTCTTTAAGCCAAACAGCATGCGGAGAAACTCAAAGAGGCCAAAGGGGGTGATAATGGCCGTCTTACCCACGTCAACTGGGTGTACCGGGATCTGATGGTATCCCCGCATGAGGTCCACTTTGGAGAAAACCCGTGCACCGTGGAGGTTGGAGGAGAAGTCCTGTATGTGGGGAACCGGGTACCTGTCAGGAGTGGTTGCATCATGGAACCGACGGTAGTCCCCACAGGGTCTCCAGCCCCCAGACAATTTCAGGACCATGTAGAGCCCAGGCATTGTCCAAGCGTCGGACGATTCCCAGCTCCTGTAGTCTGGAAAACTCCTTCACCTGCTGGAGCTTTTTGAGTGACAGCTGTCTGGGGCTAGCGTGCAGCGGGGGGCCTCATGTGGTGATGTGGTGGAAGACCCTGTGCTGGGGCAGGACGTCATCGAAACGTGGCTCCAAGATGGTGGGGAACTCGTGGAAGATGCTGGAGAACTAACCCTGGCGGCGGTACGGCGGCGATTTCCAGCTTGCAGGTGTCTGCCGTGTCTAATCGTACGGAGTGGAACGTGCAAGCGTTGACCAGCCTCTTGCCCTTCATGTCGACTAGTAGACCGTGAGCCCTTAGAAGGTCAGCCCCCAACAGCACGGTGCCCACTGAGGCTAGCACGAACCTCCAGTGGAATTTTTTGTTGCCAATTTGGATCTGTGCCCTGCAGGTGCCGTTGGTCTTGATGGTGGAGCCTTTGGCTGCCTGCAGGGTTTGACC
This sequence comes from Narcine bancroftii, assembly GCF_036971445.1. NCBI lineage: Eukaryota > Metazoa > Chordata > Chondrichthyes > Torpediniformes > Narcinidae > Narcine > Narcine bancroftii. The sequence continues at coordinate 198,931,505 of NC_091469.1, read as the reverse complement.
GTGAGATCGGGTGTGAATCTCTAAAGCTGTGGGGGATAGGACGCTCAACTCGGCCCCTGTGTCAACCAAGAAGCAACAGCCGGTGGGTTTGTCTGTAACATGAAAGAGGATGTTCACGTGGCCAGCCATCACAGCCATCAACGGCGGCTGGCCTGCTCATTTCCCTGAAACCCGCAGGATTCTCAGCACTTACGGGCTTGCGCTCCCCAGCGCTGATGGTAGAAACACCAGGTCGACTGGCTCTCCTCCGGCTTGGTCTTGGGGCGGCTTGCGGTCGGCTGATTCCCGGTCATGGCTGCCTTGTACTCCCTCTTCGTTCACCAGAGGGCAACCACCCGGTCTGAGAAATCCTCATCGGTGAGGAGCAGCTGCATGTCCTCTGGCATCTGCTCGAGGAAAATTTGGCAGAAGAGAAAACAGGGCTTGTGGTCTTCCGCCAGGGCTAGCATTTCGTCAATCAGCACTGAGGAATTGTGGTCTCGGAGCCCGTCCGGACGCAGGAGCCTGGAAGCCCGTTGCTGAGGGGTGAGCCCAAATATCCCCAGTAGCGGTATACTTGCCCACAGCTGGGGGGTAGTGGATGAGGTCATCCACCCTCGCTGCCGTGTCTTGGTCCAGCGCACTCACAATGTGGTAAAACCTCGTGGCATCTGCGGCAATGCTTTGAAGCTGGAACTATGTTTCTGCTTGCTCAAACCACGTCTTCGGATGGTGGGTCCAGAAGGGGGGATGCTTGATTGAGACAGTGTTAACCTCTGCCGAATCCATGGTTCAGAGTCCAGAAAAACGTCTGGGCTCATCGGGGTCACCAATGTGTCGAGTAAGCAGTGTAAAAAGCACAGCCACAACGCTGAGGGTCGTTAATGACTATTTTATTTGAATTTGGCACGTGCGCCTTTAAGGGCAGCATTGGTTCAGTCACCACGTGCGTGATGATGTCACAATCGCTACCCAGGGCACGCGCCATGCGGGAGGTTTGAGTGAGGAATAAACTCCCAACGGTGCCATCTTCCCAGGGCGTTACAAGCAAGGCTGGTTTGCCCTGAGCGAGTGTGCCGCCACAAGCCAACACAAAATGTTAAAGGATTCCCTTTCTTTCCAAAGTTTTCACTTTCCGCTCCCTTCCTCTGGCTTCTCTGCTAGTTCCTCCATGCCCTCCTGAAGAACAGTCCAACTGCTTACGAAGGTGAGAGTCTTAAGAATCATTCAAGCTTTTTCTAAGGGGGCTTCACAACCAGAAAGTGCCAGCTTGCATTTGTCCAATGCCCCTTCACCTTTGGGCTATTCCAGGGGGTTTTAGGAGCCTGATGTCATGGCCATTGTGTTGTCAGAAAGGTGGCAGCTCACCTGCCCGATCAGTGGAAGTAAATGGGGAGTTGCATGCACAGCTGCAAGTGCCTTTGGTAGAGAGTTCAAAGTTCAGCTCCAAGCACAGGGAACTCTGCCGATGAAGTGAGGAGGTGTGACGGTGGGACCCAAACTCAATGGTTTTAACACGTTGGGTACCAACAGCCTATTGCTTATGTTGAGGACCTGTCTCCAGTAAATCCAAGTTCACTGATTTCTTGACACTTCCTAAATCCAGGCGAGGAGTTACACTGTCAGGTCACTTTCAAAACCACGACTCTGCCCAGGACCACAGTTAGATCTTCCACTTATGTATTTACTTCTGCCAGGAGTATTGGGTGTTGAGTCTGAGGAGATATGGCATGGAAAGGTTTATGCCCGTGCACCGTGTACAAGCAGAAAGAGCCCTGTTCCAAACACCAGACCCTCACAGATCAGGCTAACTGGACTATCAGGAGAGCCAAAGGCGAGTGTTAAGATCCTGTACTGACTCAGACAAGACTCCTCGGGTGCGGTGTGAATGCTTCTGCTTGTTTTGAGGCCCATCGGTTATTCTTGCCCTGATCAGATACTTTCTCCCCTCCAGTGTGCTGTGCCAGCTCAGTGTCGTGGAGAGCAGAAGTGCAACGTTTCCTTCCGAGCGCCCCCGGCACCTCCTGGACGACAGTGTTCTGGAAAGCCACAGTCCGGCCAAGAATCTTGAGGCATCCATCTTTTCCAATGGAGCGTCAATCGGTAAGGACAAGAAATGCTCGGAACTGTCCCTTCTTTTGTAAAGTCCATAACGCAATTAGTGGAGCCACACAGAAGGCACCTTCCAGTTCACACTGTGGTACCTTTTCATTATCTTTCATATTTTATCATGTCTCAGGAGGCCATTCAGCCTCTTCATTTTAGGTCAATACTCAATCCCATCCTCCCACTTATTTTCCTGCAACTTTTATTATGTCTCTCTCACGCTTAATTTAGAGTTGGGTCACTAAACGTCAACTGGTTGGATCGCATGGAGTATTGTGTGCAGCTCTGGGCTCCACATTGCAAGAAGGATGTGGTTGTGCTGGAGAAAGTGCAGAGGAGATTCACCAGGATGTGGCGTGGATTGATGACTTCAGTTATGAGGAGAATTTGTACTTGACTGTGGTTTCCTACTTGCCTTTGTGATACTATACCTTGCACATCACTCTAAACCTGAAGAAGGGCTCAAACCCAAAGCGCCAACTGATTTTTACTTCCTATGGATGCTGCATGACCTGCTGAGTTTCTTGAGCACTTTTGTGTACTGCACTAGACCCCAGCACCTGCTGATTTTCTTGTTTCCCTTTCAACCTTTCCTGTCCATGTACCTGTCTAAATGTCTTTTAAACATTACAATTGTCCCCATCCCTGCCACTTCATATGGCAGATCGCTCCATAGAAGGACAGAAGGTGCCCTTCTAGTCCCTTTTAAATCTTGCCCTTCACACCTTAAATCTGCACCCTCTAGGTTTAGGTTCCCTTGCCCTGAGAGGAAAAAGTCTATTTATCTCATCAATGCCCCTTGTGATTTTATAAACCCCTATAAGATCTCCCTTGCAATCAATTTCTTTCTCATGCAGTTTCCAATCCTAGGGGAATTCAGATGACCATCTCTGAACCTCCTGCTCATGCACAAGACCTTTGAGTATCTCCTGGAGGGTTGGTCTTCGAAGCATGTTTGTTCACAAGCCCATTTGTGTACTCAAAACTCCCTCCCTCACAGACGCACGGAGAGATTTGCCTGCAGGGTGGGATCATTGAAGCAGGAGGAGGTTCAAATAAATACACAGCTGATCTATGATCCAACTCCAAGCATTTACCTTTTCACAAGATATCAGGGCACAAGTAGACCCATCGGCCGCTCAAGTCCCAAATATTAATGATTAAACAGCACTCAGTCGCCAATGTTCAGTTAATAATTGTCCCAGCATCAGTACCTTTTGGAATAGATTTGTGATCCAACTCCACGTGGATGTTTCTATTGATCTCACTCCATGAGTCATGACCTCATCCCATGGCCCAGCCAATGAAGTAGTTTCTCTTCCATCTGCCCCACCAATCCCCACCTGCTCAGAACAGTAAACCAGTTGTTCTTGGAAAACTGATTTACTGGGTGCTCTTGAAGACTGCTTCAAGCTGAGTATGTCTCACAGGCATCTTTCTTTTCCAATCCAAGTGGAGTTTAAGACATCATATCCTCTCTCTTGGCAGCATTCCCACCTCTGTTGCATGGTGTGTCCCAGTCTTTGCCTAACCTCCTTTTCTCCGGAAATCCTCAGCCTCACCTCGGCTGCCATCATTAGAATGATTCCACTGCACCAGAGATCAACAGAAAACAGGAGTAGACTATGAGACTTGTTCAGTGAGGAATATTAAAACAGACATTTATTGCTTCTAAAATGTATAAAAAGGGGGAAAATGGCAAAAGCTTCTTTCAGTCCCTGATAAACCGAGACGAGAGACATTTTATTGGACATTAAGGAAATAACAGAGAAATTAAACAAATTAAACAGGGAAGAAGATACAAAAATACCTTTAGAACAAAGAACTGTAAGAAATAGCATAGAAATGTACATTAGGAGAAGGGGTAATCCATTTGACCCTTTCAGCCTACTCCACCATTGGGTAGGGGAGGACATCCAAATTCTGCATTCTCCCCTTGCTATCTCCCTGAATACAAAAACCTTGTTCAACACGAGTTCTTTGTCATACATAGAAGTACAATGTATAGATGCACCAAAATTCTTATTTGCCGCAGCCAGAGGTACAGAAGATACTCCATTTAAAAGAGTAAACATTTAAATTGCTACAAATGCAAGACAGAAATAGAGATTACAAATATCAAGTTCAAGTTGATTTATCATCTGATTGCACAACTGTAACCCAATGAAACAGCGTTTTCCAGTCCTCGATGAAAAAACATCATAAAACTAGACATAACACACATACAAGTAAGTGAATCATATGCAGAACAAATAATATATATATACAAATAAATCAATATTGTTAAATAAATAGTAAAGCCTTGGAGGGTTAGTGTGAGCAGTTCATTAGTCGTTCAGCAGTCTAAATCTCCTATTCGCAGTTGCAGTTAATGTGTGAAAAAGAGAGATGTTTTGGTCATGCAGGCAGAGCTTTTGGTGGTCTCAGGGTTGTTTCTGATTAGGGGTATGGCAGTGCAGGGAGGTTGGAGAGCTTGATACCTGATGGATAAAAACTGTTCTTTATCTGGGAGGTGCCAGACTTGAGTTTCTGTACCTTCTTCCTGAAGGGAGCAGTGAGAAGAGCCTGTGACCAGAGTGATGTGGGTTCATCGTGTATATTAATCCCACTTACATTCATGTGGTTTGTAACCTATGCAATTGCTTTTCTTAAATGCTGTGTAAGTGCCTCCACCATCTACTTAGACACATTCCAGTTGTGAGAAAAAATTTTCATCAAGATGCCTCTAAAGTTATTTTTCCCAACCCTATACCTCTACCATTGGAGATCTCCTGTTCTGGGGAGAGTTTCAGACCATCTACCTTATCCATGTCCTATATAATGTTGCACCCAAAGGAAAACAGATCCTATCCAGTTTTTTCTCATAACTGGAGAATTCTATCTCAGGCAACATTCTGGTGACTCTCCCATCCATCCACTCTGTGTGGTCGCTTCCTTCTTTTAGTGTGGTGACTGGGTATGTATATGGGATGTGACCTAGACAAGGTTTCATATAGATGTGGCATTAAGTCCTGCTCTTGTCCTCACTCCCTCTCCTGGCTAACGAAGACAAGTGTCTCAGAACACAAAATCTAAAGCCTTGTACAACAAGGCAGCATGCATGGGCAGAAGTAGTAAATCAATATTTTGGGTTACTACCCTTTTCTATTTAAGATAAATAGTATTTAAGTGTTTCAATTATTTAGTGGGTGTAGGGGATGCAGATAGACTACATAAATTGATAAGGATATGGTGATCGACAGACTTTTATCTGGAAATTCAGAGGCTGAGGGGAGACCTGATGGAAGTTTGTCTCTGCTTTATAATTTTTAAACGATGTTTCCTTGGCTGAGATTACCCAGAACAAAAAAGAGGCTATAATCTCATGAAATGGATTCGACTGCAAGGACAGGAATGTGAAATATATTTCCTGAGTGAATCTTTGAAATGCTTTATCCTAGAGTGAATGTTGGTTCTTTGGATATTAAGGGAATCAAAAGATATGGGGTTAGGGTAAGAATGTGGTTCTGAGATAAAACATCAACTATGATCTTTTTGAATAATGAAGCAGGCATAATTGGTCAAGAGGTTTATCCTGTCATTTTCTTATACTGTACACTTATTTAGAACCACAGAACACTACAGCACAGAAACAGGCCCCTTCGGCCCCTCTAGTCTGTGCCAAAGCATTTTTTTTTGCCTATTCTAACTGACAGTCGATAGCCCCCCATACCTCTCCCATCCATGTACCTATCCAAATTCTTCTTAAGTGTTAAAATTGAGCCCATATTCGCCATTTCAGCTGGCAACTCGTCCATACTCCCACCACTCTCTGTGTGAAGAATTTCCCCCTCATATTCTTCCTAAGCTTTTCCCTTTTCATTTTTAACCCATATCCTCTGGTTTGTATCTCACCTACCCTTAGTGGAAAAAGCCTATTTACATTTACTCTGTCCATCTCCCTCATAATTTGAAATACCTCTATCAAATCTCCCCACATTTTTCTAGGCTCAAGAAAATAAAGTCCTAACCTGTTTAACCTTTCCCTGTAACTCAGTACCTAAAGTCCAGGCAACATTCTACTAAATCTTCTCTGCATTTTTTTCTATCTTATTGATATATTTCGTGTAGTTAGGTGACAATCCTCCAAATTTAGTCTCACCAATGTCTTATACAACTTTACCATAATGTTGTTATAATTGTAGGTAGCAATTATGTAATTTTGGATTTTGCCCCTCTTGACATTATTAAACATAAATGCAATAATAAATGCTGTTCAATGAGGAGTGTGCATTTTCTACCAGCCAGGTAGTGTCTCCAGTGCCTCACGGCTTTTACAATGGCTTGAGCCTCCTTTTCCACAGATGAGTTCCGGAGCTCGTGGCCTTGCAATATCTGAGACAAAAATGCAACTGGCTTGCCTACCTGGTTGAAGGTAGCAGCCAGGGCCACATCCGAAGTGTCGCTTTTCACTTGGAAAGGTACATTCTCGTCCACCGCATGCATGGTGGCTTTCACAATGTGATTCTGGAGATAGTTAAAAGTCATTTGAGCTTCAGCCGAGAGGGAGAAATTAGTGGTTTTTAAGAGCGTTTGAACCTTATTAATGTATGGAGGGATCCACTGAATGTAATATGAGAAAAACCCCAGACATCTCCTCAAAGCTTTGTGGTCCTGGGAACAGGCAGTTCTAACAGGGGGCGCATCCTATCGGGATCAGGACCAATGATGCCATTCTCCATCACGTAGCCAAGGATAACCAGATGTTTAGTTCTGAACATTCACTTGCTTGAGTTATAAGTGAGGATCAGGGCTTTTTCCGTGTGGAGAAAACTCTGAAGGATGATGTCATGGTCCTCCAGGGTATGGCCACAGATGGTGACATTATTGAAGTAGGGAAAGTTAGCCTTCAACCCATACTCATCCACCATTCTGTCCTTCTGCCTCTGGAAGATTAAAAAAAACCCTGTTAGTAATACCTAAAGGGACCTCCGGAATTGATAGAGACGACTGTTAGCCTCAATGCCTCAAACAGCCCTTGGAATGGATTGGCAGCTGGTGATAAGCAGTTTTCAGGTCAATGGTCGAATTGAACCGATACTGCATAATATCATTTCAAGGGAGAGGTTAAGGATTCAGGAGTGTGTACCGGTTAATATTTTGGCTCTAGTCAATTACTAACCTGGACTTGTTTTCCCCTTTTACCACTGCCACTTGTGCTCTCCACAGGCTAATGCTAGGTTTGATGATACCTTCATCGAGCAGACTTTATAAAGTCTCAATCTGGTGTACTGTACCTCCTGCTCTTGGTAGCAATAGGTTTGCAATCTGGGGAAGATTCAGGAAGAGAGAGGGGGGGGGGGTTGATATTCAGTGTGGAGAGGCTGCATGTGGGTTCTGATTTTAGGGGCCCTCCGTTCCAAACCGTTACAGGGGGGAGGGGACCAGAATACTCCAAGGCCGCGCTTTTAAGGTGACACAGGAAGCCCAGACCCAAAAGCACCAGAGCACACAATTCATTAAGTACATACAGGCGTATTTTACAGAATTCCCCTCCTTCAAACGACAGATGTACATACAATGTTGTTCAAGAAATGTAGAATGTAAGTGAGATGCAAGGAATATACAATAATTGGAAGGATACATCTTTAGGTTGTACTCTTGCACAGTCCGTGAGTCTGTGAAGATTTCCGTAGAGCTTGTGTCGATTAGGCATTTAGTGGGGTGTGTGTTTACCTTAATAGTCACTATAGAGTTGCTAAGCTGGTGAGGTCTGTCCTGATCAAGAATGTGGAGGCTTGGACTCCGGAGACTCCGTACTCCTCACTTGAGTGGCCCCACCAGCCTGGGTTGCCCGCAGGTAAGATAGCATCGACCTCATGGTGCAGCAAGATGGCCACCCTCCTTCTTCAGATGATGATGATGGCACCATTTGAATTTGAGTCGTGACAAGATGGCCACCGAGCCTTTTTGCGCCATTTTCTCGTGACCACCCTCCTTAGGCGTTTATCACAGCAAGTGGGTTCAGGTGAATTCGAGGCAGTGGGCTTGGGGCTAGAATTGGATCTGGGACCCTCGCCTAATGCCCTTTCTTGCCACGGCTGGAACACACCGAGTCTTTAGCCGGGCAATTGAGATCGGAGGTGCTGGGCTCTTGCCACAGAAAAAGCAATTCCTAGCATGGGTAGTGGCAGCTGTTAGGGCTGGGGTAGCGGGAGCAGCCAGTCCTTGGAAGGGGGTTGAGCGAGCTCACTAGCTTTGAGGACGTTATTTTCAAGCTTGGTCTGTTCAAGAAACTTGGCCAGTTCAACATGACTAGCCACGTCTTTCTTTCCCGACTCGAGCATTTGCTGCCTTGTGTACCTCGAGCAGACCCCTGCGACTAGAGTATCCTGGAGGTTCTTTCTCACGAATGCAGCCTGTAGCCACTTTGTACCTGCATTTCTTGGCAAGCATCCACAGATCCAGCAGGTAGTCATCGATGGTCTCTCCTGGCCACTGGTGATATAGAGCGAGTCGTTGCCTCGCTAGGACCTCATTTTGTGACTTCAGGTACCAAGCCTTCAACACCTAGATGTCAGCATCAAATGTAGTACTGTCCCTAATGACTGCATAGCCTTTCACTCCTACCCTGGAAACAAGTGCAGACCTCCTGAGTTCATCGGAGTGGAAGCGTCTCTGGTTACGTTCAGATAGACCTGGAAACAGTCTAGCCAGTATGTGAACTCCTCAGCTGCATCAGGGAAACACAGGGTCTATCAGTAACATACTTGGCTTGAGCAGGGCTTCCATCGTTAAGGAATAAGCTAATAAAATTGTAGCTTGAACAAAAGCTCTTGTGACTGGAAGGAGAACATATGCTTTTATTAACTTATAACTGGTAAGGTCTTACAGTGGTCTTCAGAAGGGCTGAGGGTTTTGGCGGGAATCTGGGGTTATATATGGGTAGATGGGAGCGGAGCCAGCTATCAGTATTACACACCACCAGTGAATCTCGGTTCACTATACCAGTACCCCATAGAGCCTCATCAGCACCTCCTTACTTTTATACATTATTCCTCTTGAAATGAATGCCCACTTAGCATTTGCTTTCTTTACTGCCGATCCAACCTTTAGATTATTCTGCATGAGGACCAAGTCCCTTTGCACTTACAAATTTTAAATTTTCTCCCTATTCAAATAATAATCTTCCTGTTTATTTCCTCTTCCAAAATGTACAAGTGTACATTTCTCAACATTGTATCTCATGTGCCATTTCATTGCCCAAGTCCTGTCCAAGAGCTGTCTCTCTGCAACCTTTTGGTTTCTTCAACACTTCCTGCTCCTCCACCCATCTTGGTGTCATCTGCAAACTTAGTCACAAAACTGTTTAATACATAATCTAAACCATACAATATACATTGTAAAAAGAAGCAGTCCCAACACCAACCCTCGTGCAACACCACGAGTAACCGGCAACCAACCAGAACTGGATCCCTTTATTCCCACCCTTTGCTTCCTGCCTATCAGCCGATGCTCCGCTCAATCTAATATCTTTCCTGTAATTCCATGAGCTCTCACTTATTAAGCAGCCTCTTATGCTACACCTCATTGAAGGCCCTTTGAAAATTCAAATACATGACATCCACAGCCTACTTGAGATTACCTCAAAAAATTCCAATAGGTTGGTCAGGCAGGATCTTCCCTTCAGGAAACCATACTAGTTTGAACCTGTCATGTCATGCACCTCAAATACTTACTTTTGTAAGTATTTCAAAACCTTTTCCTTGAGGATCAACTCCAATAACTTTCCAACCAGTAGTGTTAGACTAAGAGGGCTATAATTTCCTTTTCTCTGCCTCCCTTCTTTCTTAAACAGCATTTTGACCTTCCATTCCTCCAGAACCTCTTTGTTACCCATTAGAACTTCTCCAGCATCATTTTCATTGGGTCCTATATTTACCATTTACTCTTTATATATTTTTTAAAATCACTTATTATCCTTTTATATGTTATTTCCCAACTTTCTTTCATAATTCATCTTCTCTTTCCTAATGACTTTTTGTCTCTTTCTGTAAGTTTTTAAAAGTTTCCCAGTTCTCTGTTTATCCACTAATTTTTGCTCCCTTTTACTTTCATTTTAGCCTGAACCTCTCTTGTTAGCCCCATTTGTGCCATTTTTCCATTCATAATTTTCTTTTCTCGTGGAATATATCTGTCCTGCACTTCCTTTACTTCTTGTAGAAATATAATCCAATTCTGCTCTGCCGTACCTCCATCTAGCTTACTTTTCCAGTTAACTTGGGCCAGTTTCTCTCTCATTAAACTGTAATTTCCTTTGTTCCACTGAAATATCGACACTCCTGATATCAGCTTTTCCTTTTCAAATTTGAAACTGAACTCAATCATATTATGATCACAACTTCTTAACGATTCAATTACCTTTAATTCCCTAATCACCTCAGGTTCATTATACATCACCCAATCCAAAACTGCTGATCCCCTGGTGGGCTTATCAACCATCCTGTCGGCATTCTACAAACTCTCTCCTGATATCCAGGACTTTCCTGATTTCCCCATTCCCCTTTCATGTTAAAATTCCCCCATAATTATTCTGACATTTTCCTTCTGACACACTTTTTCTATTTCCAGCTGTAACCCGGCTGCTGTTTGGGGACCTGTATATAACTGCTAATAGGATTCTTTTACTCTTGCTATTTCTGAACTCAACCCATAACGATTCTACCACTTCTGACCTTATGCCCCTTCTTTCTAGTGATTTAATATTATTGTTTATCATCAGGGCCCCTCCACTTACCAGCCTATCTTTCCTATACATTGTGTATGCTTGGACATTCAGTTCCCAATCACATCCATCTTTAAGCCATGTCTTGGCGATGGCCACAATGTCATATCTTTTAATCTGTAGCTCCACAACGCAGTCATCTATTTTATTCCTAATGCTCTCTGCATTTAAGTACAGTTCACTTAGACTGGTATCTGATACTGTTGACCTCACTGCTTTTATTTTCCTTACTTCCCATGACTGTGTCCGTTTTCTGAGTGAATATTGATGAAAAGAAATAAGATCTACCCCATCTCTTTTGGTTCCGTACCAAGCCGACCAATCTGACCTTCCAACTGTGCATGCAATGTTAACATCTTCTTTTCCCTCCTCTATCTGCTCATTTCACTGTAAATCTAGTTTAAACCCAGTGAAGCAGACGAGCAAACCTTCCTGCAAGGATATTAGTCCCCCTCCAGTTCAGATGCAAACCATCCAATCGGAACAGGTCCCACCTTCCCAGGAAGGGAGCCCAATGATCCAGAACCATGAAGCCCTCCCTCCTGCACCATCTCTTAACCCACATGTTAAGCTGCATTATCCTCCAATTTCTAACCTCACTAGCACATGGCACATGTAATAATCCTGAGATCACTACCCTGGGTGTCCTGTCCTTCAGCCAAGCACATAATTCCCTGAACATTCCTTGCAGGATCTCCTCACCCTTCCTAAAATCATCATATGGACCACGACATCTGGCTGCTCACCCTCCCTCCTGGGAATGCTGTAAACATGATCTGCCATATCTCTTACCCTGGCTTCAGGGAGGCAACATACCATTCAGGATACTCAATCTCTTGAACAGAACCTCTTATCTGTCCACCTAACTATGCAATCCCTAATCATTGCAGCATGCCTCTTCTCCTCCCTTCCCTTCTTAGCCACAGGACCAGACTCCATGCCAGAGACCTGATCACTGTGGCTTGTCCCTGTTAGGTCATATCCCCAAGCAGTATCCAAAATGGTATACTTGTTATTGAGGATATCGGTCACAGGGGTGTCTGCACTGTCTGCCTATTCCCATTCCTTCTCCTGACTGTCACCCAAACACCCTATAACTTATAATGTCCCTATAACTTCTGTCTATCACCCCCCCGCCCCCAGCCTCCCAAATGATCCAGAGTTCATCCAACTCCAGCTCCAATTCCTTTACTCAGCTTGTCAGGAGCTGCAGCTGGATGCACTTCACTCAAATGAAGTCATCGAGGATACTGGTGGCTTCCCTGACAACCCCCATTCTGTATTCCCCTGCCTTGGCTGCCATTCCCATTGTTTATGACTAGAGGGAAAAAAATTATATCTAATATCTGTACTTCCCTGTGCCTACCTGCTGAATTCCTTTGTTCCTCAAGTAGGGTGGCCCTTTCTTACTTCAATTTCTACTATCCCTCACCTCTTACCTGTTCTTGCCGAAAACTGTTGAGCCAAATCTTTACTACTCTGACTCAGCCTGTTCCGACAACAACAATGACCTTTCCCTCGATCAAGTAGACCACTTGCACCCCATGTTCCATTGCTCAATCCCCAACAACAAATCTAACCAAATCTGACTGAACGTTATTGCTTCCCAATGCTTCACCTTTCTTTGATAAAGGCAGGATTGTTCTGGATACAAAGATGAATCCCTAACTGGGAGTAAGCACAGGCACCATCAACTTGTAAGCAATTTCTGCAGAGAAAATGCATGTTTTATCAATGTATCTCTTTATAACTTTTGTGAATATTGTCAATGTCATAAAAGATGAGCAAATAAATAAATTGCAGCCTAACCCAAGTGATGAGAGGCAGAGCATCTAATTGTCTCACTGTTCAAACACACTGTAGGCCCTTTCAAACTGCTGTGTAAAATGGGGTTAACTGGGCAATTTGCCCGGTTAGCGCCCCAGTTAGAAAGCGTCCAACCCAGTCAATCCTGTGGGAATCCAACCGGGTACCTAACCTATCTCAGAGATAGTTAGGGAACTCAGTTAAACTTACCTAGGTCACGTCTACAGGCGATTTGAAAACGAAAATGGCCAACCCGGTTATTCCGGTGATGTCAGTGCTAGCATGCGTGCGTCACTGGACGGCCAGCATCCGAACATCTGGCAGTACTTCTGCTGAGTACGTGACGTATCATTGCGGAGGCAGAGTCCCCCTTAAATCACCGGGTTGGCGATTTAATGGATCCATCCCCCTGCAATTTAAAAGGTACTCCCAGCACCTTTGCCCCAGTAATCGCACCTGGGTCCCAGGAGGGCTACCCAGGTGCTACAGTTTAAAGGGGGCTTTTGTAGCATCACAAGAGGCTTTGGCACTGCCTGTCTGTGATTATGGGCCCTTCTAATGTCCAGCCATCTCTGTTTCTGTGATCTCTGTGCTCCTCTGGATGTGGGCTCCTTGCATATCTCCAAATTTAATGGCCCCGGCCTCAAGGCCCTGCACCCTGGAATTCCTCCGTAAAATCTCAGCAACTTCTACTTCTGTTTCCATAGGACACCACAGCACAGAAACAGGCCCTTCAGCTCATCTAGTCTGTGCCAAACTATTATTCTGCCTAGTCCCATTGAATTTAACCCGAACCATAGTTCCATCCAGTTGTCTGTCCAAAGTTTTTAGTAAATGTCACAATTGAGCCTGCATTCACTACTTTAGCATATGGCTCATTCCACACTCTCACCACTCCCTGCATGAAGAGCTTCCCTCTAATTTTCCCTTTAAACATTTTACCTTTCACCCTAAACCCATCTCATCCCACCTCAGTGGAAAAAGCCTGTTTATAGCTATACCCCTCATCTATCCTCCCTAAGAAGCTCCTTCAAACCTTCCCCTTTAACCAAATGGTTGGACATCTGGAGAATATCTTCTTGTGTGGTGAGATGTTAAGTTTTATTAAATGTGTGACATTCCTGGGACGAGCCTTGGGACTTTTATTCAATATAGTTATTGAGTGATTTATACCTAGATCAACAATGATTTCTTTTTCAATCATGTGAGTCAACATATTGATAAATACCTATATAGGTTGATCTCATCGACATGGCATTATATCTTATAGCAGTAATCCACAGGGATATGAGGAATGAATTCGTTTCAGCTTATACACAGACAGCATCCCTTCTTTTGCCTGCCAGAGTGGTTTTCCTGCCAACACTCTAACAATTGGAGTATTTGAATTATGTTTCACCCTGGCCCTGCAGCAAGGAATATAGATTTTAACTTAAACCATGTGAACTCAAAACAAAATCTGGTTCTCCTGTCTGGAGTTCTGCGCAACAACCTTGGTGTGGAAATCTCACACCCTCTGCTGCTGCAATTGGCAGCTTATGCTAAGCTTATTATTAATTTTAAACTGGTGATTGATAGTTTTTTTGCAGGTATTAAGGGATTTGAAGTATAAATGAGTAAATGACTTCTGATCACAGGTCGGCCAAGATCTCACTGCAATTGTACAAGAGAAAGCAGAGGATGAAGCAAATGCTCTTGCTGGCCAGACAGTGAAAATTCAGTTAAAAAACAATAGAATTTTAAATAAAAACGTTTAAGAACTACATCAAAATGATGTCGATTTTAACATTAAACTTTATTGTTACATGAGGTACATTAATGGATTAGGTTTGCATAATCAATAATGGCCCAAATAATGTAGAAGTTGTTGACAAATGCATATGGAAATATACACATAAATGAAATAATACAATAAAAATAAACGTGAACAAATATACAAGCATTTCAGCACTTAGCGACCATCTTGACTAATTTAGAACTTTTCCTTTCTTAGCTTTCAAAGCTGCAAACTTGTGAATCACTTCATTGAAATAAATGCCTTTCGCCAACCCATTTTCAATTGATAATATCGGAAGGCCTTGACTGTCCCATGGTAGATCACAAATAGTTCTTTATAAGTTCCAGCTTTTAAAAGCTCCTCTCATTTGAAGCCACAGACACACATCATCAGAAATAATTTTAGGCTTAGTGAAAGGGTTGGGAGAGATTCTACGAAGTCCCATTCAACTATTAATGTCAAAACGTCTAAAGTTGCCCAATCTTTGGCTTCTTCCAGATCAATCTCTTCTGCTTTCGTGTGCCTTCTCAGCCTTGATATTTCTCTTAAAAGCTCACTCTTGGATACTTCATAGAAAGTAGTCAGTGGCAGATCTGAGGCACTTTGCTTGAACAGCCTCAAACTACTTCCTTGTTGGCTCTTGATCTGATCTGGAGTTCAGAATGAAAGCGATCAATGGACTCAAGCATTCCCCTCTTACTGTCTTTTTGCAGAGTGAGTCCTGCATCACTTAGCTGCCTCCCTGCCATCCTCTTCTGATTTTAAAAGTGCCTATTCAATTGCATGCTCCATGAGGAAACTGCACTCTTCGTCCAGAAAAAGTCTTATCGCCTCTAGCTTTGTTACCACCTTATCAAGAGTTAAGTCCTTAGTTTGCAGATACTGTTATGTAAGATTAATTTCCTGAAGTACATCACACCAGATGATGTACAAAAAAGTAGCACAGAAAAGTGAAATCACAGGCAGTAGTCAAAAGACTTCGTGCTGCTCCTCTTGTGTCCAAATGTTCATGTGGATCACAAAGAGCTTCAATTGCCGCCATAAACCTATCGAACTTTTCTTTAACTGGCTTAACTGCATTTTGGTGAGCAATCCAGCGTGTTGTTGATAGTGTTACGAGCCCAAAGGACCCCAAAGCCCAGCAGCAATAGACATTCACCAAGACAAGTGGCTTTTAAAACAAAATTTATTTTTAATCAATTTTAAACATGAAAATAGAATCAAACATTAACTTAACTCGATACTTAACTAACCCAAAATAACTCCCTTCTAATTCTAAGCGCAAGTGTATGTAATGTGTGTGTGTAAATTCAAGAAAAGTTCTTTGATTGACAGTACAATCTCACTTCTCCTTTTTCCAAGTTCTCTGGTTGCACCATACTGTGCACAGAATTTAACATATATAAAGTTCACCAGGTTTGATGCTTGAAAGGTAAATGTTTACCGCTCAGGAAAGTTCTTGTAGGGTTTGCAGAGAGAGATATTTGTTGCTCCAGGAATTCCACAACTGAGGTACCACCACTAGTCACCTCAGGGTCTCGCTGATGAAACTTGCCCCATCAGGGTCTTCCAGATGGTAACCTTTTTCTTCAAGCTACCACAGAGTTCCATTCCTTCCTCTATTTCAAGAGAAACATCAGACAGATAGCACTTCCAGCCATCTACTGCTCTGGAACTTGCTTTAATCCATTTCAAACAGTTTTCCCTGGATTGCACTTTTCAGTTACTTGTTAGTATCCCACATACTGACTGACTGACTGAGCTTTTAACTCAACTGTTTCTCTCTTCTAACTGAAACTCCAAAGAGAGCATGTGACTCATGTCTTGTAAAACCCCCACCTTCTCCAGCAAACAACAGGAGTTCTTTCTTCTTCTCAAGTTGTTATCTTTGGTAAACAATCCAGAATTGACCTTTCTGTGAGCACTTTGCAGAAAGGGTACTGATAGACAGCATGACTCCAGCAAGACAATGGTCAAGCATTTTATGAGGTCAGTTCAATTAACACCTACTTGTGAAAGGTGCTTACATTCTCCAGAGATCCTGCAATGTGAATTCTTCAGTCTTTCAAATAAGATCAGTTTTAAAATGTGTGAATGTATGTGACCTACTCTAAATCTTATAAATTCTCCCCAAATATTAATATTGTTTCAATAGCCTTTTCACAGACACTCCAGTGTGGTCATTTAGCACATCCCATCAATCAGTGGAAGTACCAAAGAAAGAAAGCATTGTCTCAAGTTCCAAAAAATGTCACACATGATGCATTTTCAGCATAAGGAGTGCTGACCGCAGAAATGGTCCACACAGCCATTAAAAATAGCTTCCTTGTTCTTTCTTTCCCTTAAGAATTGCTTGTACACCTCCATGGATTCCAGCAATAGTGGCAACATGATCATAACCTTGAGCACGGCACATCATTATGTACAGTCCATCACTTTCCAGTTTTTAAAGAATGTCAGAACTGAGGTCATCAGCTTTTTCCTCCCCAAAATACTTCTTTCATTTCAACTTTCCTATTGTTGATTTTTACATACCTGATCTCTTTGGACATCTGCTTAGTATGTGATATGTCAGGTGTGCTGTCGAACATGATCCCAAAGTACTTTTCAGACATTTTGTCCATGATAACCTTCTCCTTCACATGATTTGCCAGGGCACATAAACTCAGTCTGAGTTTTTGGTACAAGATACTGATACTTTTAAGTGTACATGTGCTCCACTTTAATCTCATTAGGTGCTCTTTCAGCACTGGATCAAATTTAGAAAACATCTCAAGAAAGTTCCATAGTGTGACACGGTTGACGTAGTGCAGGAGTCTCCAAAGTGCTCGATATTGTCCCCTGGGGGGTGTTAGACTGAACTTTTGTAGTGGAAAGCAAGGCCAGATCAATGGAAATGAGCACCTACAGCAGTGGTGGCCAACCTCTCACGAGAGCAGGCCTTGGTGCCCGCCATGTTGTATTTGGCTTTGGCCTTTTAATAAGTTGAGAGTGAATGGGAGGACAGACTGAGCATAGAAGAAAGATGTACGTGTTCTTTGTACCTTTGGTAGTGGACCCCCCCCCCCCCCCGCCAGTCCAGCGCTGGGATTCCAAGCCTGGAGTTTAATGAGGGATCAAGTATGCCTTGAATGGGTTGATGATCTAAAAAGTTTGGGGATCCATGCCGTAACAGTTAGCACAACTCCTTTACAATGCCAGTGATCAGAACTGGGGTTCAAATACTCTGCTGTCAATAAGGAGTTTGTACATTTTCCCCATGGTTGCATGGGTTTTTCCTGGGGACTCTAGTTGCCTCCCACTGTACGAAACTTATCAGGGGCGTAGGTTAATTGGGTATAAATTAGATGGCACGGACACATAGGCTGAAATGGCCTGTTACCATGCTGTATGTCTAAATTTAATTAAAAATTATTCAATGAGGATTCTTCTTCCTTGTGGCCATGGAATATCAATTCTGCTTGACAAGAAACAGTGTGATATCAACCAATTCGTGTAAGATGTCCCTCCACTTTTTCTTCCCCATTTCTATCAAAGGAATCGTTTCGGCATCAAGGGTTTTGTGCAGCCTCAGTCCTGCTGCCAGTGTTTTCCACTTTTCAAGCCAATATAGATGATCTTTGGATGTCTCATGGTTATGTATTTTCGGGCTCCGTTTCCACTGAAACCTAGTCACATCTTTGGATGTCGTACACTTTGCACTAACAGTAAACAGTCAGCTGCAAAAAAAACGTATAAATTCTCACTAATGAGTTAGTAAACCATCCATGACTGCAAAATTTTCCCGCCATTTGGCATCACTTTGTGAAACCACACTTTTGAAAGCTGGCATCCAACTCCCTTTGCTTTTGCATCTTGCATTGCTGCAACACTGAAAGGCCCATCTTTGTTCTGGAAAGAAGCACTTCCTCTTTTGATAATTTCAGCCTGAAAAATTATCTGGAACTGGTACCTCCCAGAAAGAAACATCACATAAAATTTGCAAATCTTTCTCCTTAACGTCATTCATCTCATTTACTGCTTCAAATTCTACCATTTCCACTCCTTGCTCTTCTGCAGAATGGATGCCAGCATTAGAAGAATCACCTTTATCAATTGGAGACTGATGAACAGTGTCCTTTTGACATATTGAAGCAAGTGTTTTGAGTGTTTTAATTCCTACCTCTTTTGCTTTTCCTTGCTGGCATAAACTTGGCTGCTTTGATATTGATTTATGCACTCAATGTTCCATGATAGAATATCCCTGCACAATAAAAAAAAGACAAATTACCAATATTTGAAAAAAATATATATTTGTAAAGATATAGCATAATACATGAAAATTATAGTTTTAAATTGCTTAAATATAATATTTCTTAGATTATATGAATGCTAACAATAAAATTGTTTTGCAAAATCTTTCTACATTGAATTAAAAGATTATTAGTTACAACATTATTAGTAACTGAGCGGAAGCCTTTTTTAAATAATTTCTTCTTTTTCTTTAATTACAATGTCATTCTCAAAAAATTATTGATCTAGGTTCACAAATACTAATTACTATAATATTGTAGCTAAAACACCAGAAAATTTGACAAAAGCAGCGACTATAAAAACACCAGCAAGAACGAAAACAACAGTGCGTGGTTGTAGCACGTGCAGATGAAACCATGTGATTTGAAGTATTGTCATAATTGGGTAATAATGACAGCTATGACTGGAGCATATTAGAAGGTTCAAAAAGTAAATTAGCATAGAGTTTTAGCCTTGTTGGTATATTGATACATGCAAGCTGGGCTTACGAAAAATGTTTTTGATGTTATAACTAACTACAGGGATACTTTTATAATAAATTTCTGCAGAAACACTGGACAAAAATGTCATAGACAATCATTTTGGTGTCACCCCCTCTGATGGTACCACAGTGTGGTCTGCACCCCCTGCATCCCCCAGTAATGCCAGTGAGAGCAGAAGAAGAAAGTAAAAACATTGCAGATGCTGGGAATCGGAAATAAAAACAGAAAATGCTGGAAATACTCAGCAGATCAGGCTGCATCTACAGAGAAACTCTTTGAGGGGTCGGTCAAGGAAGAACAGAACAAATTTTGTTTCTCAAGAGACAAAGTAGGATTAACTAGGGATGTAATTATGTCAAATAATGAGCCGGAGGTGCACAGGAAATGGCAGATGCTGGAATCCAAAGCTAGACACTCTCTGCTGGGGGAACTCAGAGAGCTGAGCAGCATCAATGGAGAAGAATTTGGGGCCAGAAGCCTTCATCAAATCCCAAAAACCTGACCATTTTTTTTCTCCCACTAGTGATGCTCAGCCCACTGAGTTCCTCCAGCGGAATTTGTTCACCTTCAAACAGTGAGCTGCTGCAGGGTGTCAGCTGGTCAGGCAGCATCCAGGGGTAGAAGTGGGCAGCAAATGTTGTGGAGCGAAACACAAAAAAACTGCAGATACTGTGAGCAGGGCGTGCAGAGGGGGAGCAGTGAGACAAGCTCTCACAGATCTCTCTCAATTAGGCTCTCACAGGTCAACCCTTTATCATGGCCTCCGGTTAGAATTGGTGAAAGGTCCATTCATGTTTACCCTTAGAATTGTACAGCATAGAAATGGGCTCTTCAACCAACAGTGACTTGCTAACTTTTTTTCCCTTCTAGTCTAATTCCATTTGCCCACATGAGACTGTGTCCTTGCACTGCTAGGTTTCTGTGTGAATGTCCCTTAAACAGTGTATTGTATCTGATTTCACCATTTTCTCTGGCAATGTGTTCCAGATATCAACCATCCCCTTGGTAAAAACCTTTAATTTCCCTTTTAAATGCATTCCACTCAATATAAAGTCTTTCTCGAATTGGGAGAAGAATTGCAGAATAAAGGGTTGGCCATTTCGAGAGCACCAAACAGAAATCTACACTCATTACAGCCCCTTCAGCCCAGTGGTGTACTGACCTAATAACCTGATTTAACAGCTGTCTGGAATATCCCTACTACATAAACCTACGCGAACCGATCTAATAAAATCTTCAAAGATCCTGTTGTACCTGCCTCCACCAAGTTTGCGAGCAGTGCATTCCATGCACCCACCTTTCTCTGTGTGAAAAACTTACCTCTTAAATCCCCACTTTTCTTAATCCCAAGCGCCTTAAAAACCATATCCCTCTCATGTTAGCCCTGGGAAAAAGTCTGTCCATCCACACGATCAATGCCTCTCATCGTCTTATGCACCACTATCATGTCACCACCCCCTGCTGCCCCATCCCCCATTCTCCATTGCATGCTCTCCAATCCAGGCAACATCCTTGTAAATCTCCTCTGCACCCTTTCTATAGCATCCATATCTTTCCTATAGTGAAGTGACCAGAACTGAACACAAATTCCAAGTGGGGTCTAACTAAAGTCTTGTATAGCTACAACATTACCTCATGCATCTTGAACTTGATCCCATGGTTAATAAAGGCCCACACACCATATGCCTCTTAACAACACCATCAACCTGTGCAGCAATTTTGAGTGTGCTATGGACACATACCCCAGGATCTATCAGTTGGTCCATACTGCTGAGTCCTTCAATTAACACTGTATTCTGCCTTCAAATTTGACTATCAAAATGAATTACTTCACACTTTTCTGAATTTAACTCTTCTAGCACTTCTCAGCCCAGCTCTGCATCCCTCTGTAACCTCTGGCAACTTACCAGGCTATTCACAACACTAACAACTTTTGTGTCATCTGCAAACTTATGATCCCATCATTTCACTTCTTCATCCAGGTCATTTATAAAAATCACAAAGAGAAGGGGTCCCAGAACAGATCCCTGCAGAGCACCACTGGTCACCAACCTCCACGCAGAATACGAACCACCTGCAATCACCCTCTGCCTTCCATGGACAAGGCAATTCTGTATGAGGAGGAATTCCTTCCCAGAGGGTTGTGAATCAAAGGAATCCTCTAACCCATGTACTGTATTCAGAGTAGAGATTGAAACAGAGTGTATTTGAAGTATGCGGAAGTGAAAGATTATGAAAATGGTGCAGGAAAGAGGGGCTGAGATCAAGATCAGAACAACCTTGATCTCATTGAATGGTGGAACAGGTTCAAGAGATTACTGAACCACTCTGAGAGTACTGGCAATGACTGGAAAATGTATATAATAGATCTTTCTTCAGTATCTCCCACTATCCACTTGGATTCAAGGACAGTTTCTTTTCCACTGTTACCCGAGTCTTGAATGGATCTTTCATTGGGAAAAGAAGATGACAATGTCCTGTTTAACTGCACTTCAACATTGTGACAGCACATTCTTCAGAGAAACATAAAAACTACAGATGCTGTAAACCTGAGCAGTCAATGTTTTGGGACAGAATCCATAAGGGAGACCTTTCTTCCTTAATTAAAGGAGCCCAACCCGAAACACCGACTGAACATTTCTCTCCATGGTCATTGAGTCCCTCCAGTGTTTGCTCACAATACCCTGCACATTATTTTTTTGTAACAGATTTTTTTTTCTTTTCTTTTTTGAGGCTTGGATAGTTCAGTGGTTAGAGCACTGGTCTTGTAAACCAGGGGTCGCAAGTTCATTCCTTGCTGGGGCCTCATTTCTGTGAGAGGTGCTGGACAAAGTAGCGACTCTCAGTCTTCTTTATGGTTGACAAAGTTGAAGAATTTCATATATGTTTCATTCTAAATATAGTATTATGTGACAATAATGGAACCTTTACCTTTTTACCTTTATTCCAGTACTACCTGTTGAATCATGTTTAGGTTCACTTGCTTGGTGAGCACACAATACAAAGTGTTTTACTGTGCTTGGTAAGTCAGGCTGCCTCTGTGGAAAGAGAAACAGAGACACTTTCAGGTCAGTAACCTATGATATGGAGAACAAATTCAGAGAAGTGATGAGTCTAAACATAGTTTAACCACAAACAAGGATCTTTGTTTACTCGCTGGGGGAGGGGTAAATCACAACAGGTATCGCGCGTGCGCTCACGCACACACGCACACACACACACACACACACACACACACACACACTGCACATTTCATGTGCATCAGACGCAGCTAAACAACTGATGCTTGCTACTACTGGCAGATGGCTACTAATCGCAGTTACCATGGCTGAACGAGGATAGAACAAACAATACCCGCCACCTTTCACTAACAGGCACCACATCGCGATTAACTACAGAGTGTAATTACACTGATAAAAATGAATAATGCACAACAGTCCTTCTCAGGAATGCACCACAATAGGCCCCATCCTTTGCACACTTTGCAATTGACACTCCATCATTGTCCATAGCCTGCAGCCTGGAGAGGAGATAGGGTCCATTCCCAGAGGAGAAAGAGAGAGATGTTCTGCGTGGTGGGCTTTATACTGTAGCTGGCGGGAGGCGCTGGCTCAGTTATGCCCAAATGAGGCAAGATGTTCAGGAGAGCCAATTGCAAAGTGTACCCTCATATGTGGGTGGACTAACCTTGATTGATGTGGGGAAATTACTTTCAACCTGCCTGTTCAGATGACCCTCCAGGAGCAAACACATGGAAATTCCTTTGTTTGGAGCAGTTTCCTGTCTAACCTGATGGATAATCAGCTAGATAACATTCCATTCTTCGAAAGTCACTGAACCATGTCATTCTATCCACAAACTCAGGGGATATTTTATACAATTAAGCACACAACAGAAAATGATAATGCACACCCATTCATAGGCTGGTACATCCCCTATGGACGTCTCATGAACTGGTATATGCAGCACATCAATAAAATCCCCACTATCGTGAGCCCAGTGGTAGTTGTCCAATGAAGAATAGTGGCCCACCAACTTCCCAGTGCCGCCAAGGCAACCAGCTTGCCCATGAGGTGTCATGTTCAAGGTACTGGTCCCTGGCTTTTTTAATTTTGTTCACCGACTTTCTGATGTGATTGGCCAATTGAGTGATATTCCCCAGTACATCAGAAATGTAGGTGCAGTACTCTTTACCTACCGTAGTACAAGTACCACCCTCTGTAAGTAGTTCAGGGCCATCCGATTCTGTAAGGGCACCATCAGAACAGCCATCATCTTGGCTTCCACCCAAGTCAGTGCATCTTCCATGTGTCATTTCATTGGCCAGCATCTCCATCATGGTGGTCATGCCTATCACCTCCCATGACAATCTCGCCATGCCATAATCGGGGAAGGCGACCATCCAGAACCTTTTTGGCTCATTGATTGTCTTTTTTTAAAATTTTATTTATTAAATTTAAAACCACACCAAAAAAATCAATAATGTAAATAAAGTAAATTTATTACAAATACATGTGTACATTTAAGAATAAAGAAAAGAATGAGAGAGAATGAACACCCCACCCCCATAACCTCCATTCTACCCCCTCTTCCCCTACAAAGAAAAGAAAGAAATAGGACAAGAGATCCTCAAAGGAGCGCTCCTTACTATAAGACTTCATTTAACATTTTGAAACCTTTAAGAGAAAGGGAATGCCAGAGATTCATTTAAATATTCATGCACACTGTTTTTAAATATGGGCACCATATTCTCCAAAATGTATGATATCTATCTCTTAAATTATAAGTAATTTTCTCAAGTGGTATACACCTCTAAACTTCTGCATGCCATTTCTTCATTCCCAAGTCTGTATTAGATTTCCAAGTTATAGCAATACATTTTCTAGTTATTGCTAAAGCAATTTGAATAAACCACTTGATACATATTCATTTTAGGTTAATCCCTCTAATATCACCCATTAAAAATAACATCGGATCCTGTGGAAATTTAACCCCCATTATTTGTTCTAATAAATTACCTATCTCCAAATAAAAAGATTTAATATGCCAAGCAGAATGCAGAAATGTACCCACTTCCTGTTCACATCTAAAACATAAATCCAAAAAGGTGTAGTTCAATTTATTTAACTTTTGTTGTGTCAAATATAACTGATAAATAAAATTATATTGTACTAACCTATACCTCAAATTTATTGTCTTGATTGATGTAATCCTATTTTCTGAGCTTTCTTTTGTAACGACCTATACGTTTCTGAAATAAATTTCTTTGTATCTCCATTATACAAGAATGACTCCACCTCTGTCTCTACTGGCAATAATGGATCTTGACCAAAATATCCACATAAAAAAATTCATAACCTGATAATAACAAAATCTAGTATTCTCAGATATCTTAAACTTCTCTTTCATTCCACTAAAAGTAATAAATTTCCCTGCATCAATCTTCTTAATACCATGATGTTGCCAAATCTTTGAAAATTGATTTCCCATAGAAAATGGAATAAATCTATTTTGAAATAAGGGTCTTCTTCTTGACATTAACCCTCCTCCTCCTATCTCTTTATCAACATTATTCCAAAGCACAGTTAAATGTTTCAATATAGGATTTTCTCTAGATTGCCCCTGGTCCTTGTATACTCTGTAGGCTGGGTTCTCCCCAAGGTTAGCAAGGTGGTGTATTTATTGTATGACATACTCTATGTAGCAGCAGCCATACTATCCCATAGGGAGCCAGGAATAGACCTGGTGGCCCCATATCCAGTGTGTCCAGCTTGATGTCTGGACCATAGGCTGTTCTTGCTCGCATTCACTGTACCTTACCGAGTGGTTGGACCAGTGTTGGTTATACCATCTGCACCAACATTCCTTTGCCCTTCTTACTGGTTGGGGAATCACTCTGAGAGTCGAGACTTTATTGTTGGTCAAATTGTAGAGAGGGAAATACCAGCTCTTGAAACAACACCCCACTGAGGGTCACTGGAGGTGAGATTGCGAACAGTATGAGGCATAGTTGGTTGGGGACCATTACTTTCTGGCCTCTCCCCAAATGAACTCCCAGTAGGAGCCCCCTCACAGTCAGCGATCATGAGTCTCCGACCCCATCTGTGCATTCAGATTGCCATACCATTTGCCACAGCCCAGGAATCGATGTGAATGTTGTAGTCTCCCTGAGAGTTTAGGCCACGGCCACCAGTTCAGCCAGCAGGCTGGATCCCCCAGCTCCCTCCTGAATGAGGGTGTTGCCCATAGTGAGATGAAGGACCATGGCTTTTCAACACTGTCTACCACTCTTCCAATGGCTGGAGCCGTCCTTGAACTATGCCTGCTGTTTCTCTTCCACAGTCAGGTCATTGAATGGTTTACCCCATTGTACAGGAGAGGGGTCAATAGCATGAATTTTGTGTTTGGATGCTGTGGCCATCAGGCAGAGACAGGACATGTTTGTGGAGACAGTTCATGCCCTCAGGGCCTGCCTTAGCATGGTCTGCAATGTACCATTTCCATTTTACAATGGAGGACCGTTGGGCACGGCCCTCCTTCTGGGTGGCATCAGCGGACTTGACCCAGTGCATAAAGGGCGGGTGCGGCTCTGTTGTTGTCTGGTGGTAGGCGGCACGGAGCACCCACTAGCACACCAGCAGCAGGTGGCTGCCTCAGGAAGGGTCCTGGTCCAGAACCAGATTGGGACTCAGTGGCCCTGCAACATTTGCCACAGGTTCCATTCAGTCACAACAGTGTTGGCAGAAACCTGCAGCTCAAACGGCATGCTACTCTGTCAGGGGGCAAGCGGGAGAGCCTGTTCCACCACTTGTTTGGTCACCTTGAATTTCATCTGCTGGTCAGGACCCCACTGAAACACTGTATTTTTGCAGGAGACACTGTTGAGGGGCTGTAGTACCATGATCAAATGCAGGATATGTTGTTGCCAGTGCCCCAGCAGCCCCACATACCACTGTGTCTTGCCCTGTGTTGTGGGGACCGGCACACTGAGAATTTTGTTTTTGGTGATGTTGAGGATCTGTCTCTGGCTTGAGTGCCATTGGATCCCCAGGAAGAGGGCATTTTGGCTGGAACTGATGACCCACCCGCCCACCCCCGCTGCCCACAGGTTAGTGACCAGCGTGTCCAGGGGCATCGGAGCAGCACATCATCGATGTAACATGATAGGGTCAAAAAGTTTAATGTCTTGCAAATCTGTGGCTATCAACCCATGGGACTAAGTGGGACTGTGGATATAACCCTAGGGAAGATGGCTGACTGTATATTGGCACTCCTCCCAGGTAAATGTAAACTAGTCCTGCAACTCAGGACTAAGGAGAATAAAGCACTTGCAGGTCCACCTCCTGGCCCTCTATGTCTTCAACCAGGGTCACCACAACAGGGTCCACTACAGTGACTGGGGGGGGAGTGTTAGAGTTAATCTGTAATCAATGATCATGTTTCGTCCTTCTTATGTATGGTGATATGGCAGGTCATATGATTCCTTCATGCATTAGGGCAGCTATCATCTCCCCAATCTCTTTTGTGCCCTTGGGCATCTGATATTGCTGGGTGCTGACTTGCTTCAATGGGGGTGGGATTATTACTGGCTCCCACCTGGCCAACCTGAAAAAAGTATGCTACTAAAGGTGAATTTTCCTTTGCTAGTCCATAGGAACTGGCTGTTGAGCATGTTCATCCCCAGGAAGCACTTCAGGGATGAACAGGCAGCAGCCTTGGTGCCGAAGGCTACCCAGAATCCGGATGGGGGTGACTTCCCTGGCTAGAATGGTGAATAACCCCTAAGTCCTCAATGGCAACCTGGAAGCCTCACCATGTGGTAAGGTTGCCAGAGGTGCTATGATAACCACTAGTGTCTTCCATTTCTGTACATTTCCTCTGCTGGTCAATTTTTATTTAACTTTTTTGGAAATTATTTTTTAAAGAGGGCCCATTTGCTTCCTGTTATGCTGCCTTTGAGAATTTCTCAGCGATATTGGTTGCTCATCTAGTTTGAAGATGTTGCTGTTGTAGAGTGCCAGAGATTGTCTAGAAGTATCATTGGACAAGGGCAGATACATGGTCCAGAGGAGCCAAGTTCATCTTTTAAAGATGCTTTCATAAGCTAGAAGCAAATGCCAATTCTTTTGACACCAACAAATATAATTCACGCAGTTAAGGTTGATGGAGCTCAGGAGAGATTCTGAGATCTGAGAATCGTTGAGTTTGATCATTCAGCACTGGAACTGTGATTGTATTTATTGAATGTCAATCAATCCAAACATAGGACATCAATGCAGGAGATCCTCAGGGCAGTAGTTGAGGCCCACTAATTTACAGCTGCTTCATCCCTGGCTTTTGTCCCCTCGTAAGGTCAGGAGTGCAGGTGATGGCTATTGGAAGCATAATATAGACTCCTCAGAAAATGAAACTATCCAGGGCATCCATGCAGAAAAACATAAAGCAATGTTTCACATCAGGCCTGATTTTAACATGCAAGTAGATTGGGAAAACCAAGTTGGGACTGGATCTTAAGAGAGAGAATTTGTAGAAAGCCTCCAAGATGGCTTTTTAGAGCAGCTTGATGATGAGCCAGATGATTGGATGTTGCTTAATGCACTAGAGGTTATTAGAGAGTTTTGAGTAAATAAACCATTAGAGGGCAATGATCACAATATGATTGAATTCAATTTGTGATTTAACAAGGAGAAACTAAAGTCAGTTGTGTTGGTATTTCAGTGGAGTAAAGGGAAATACATTAGCATGAGAGAGGAACTGGCCAATGTAGATTGTAAGGGGGTGTTAGTAGGGAAGACAGCAGAGCAACAATGCATGGAGTTTCTGCAAGAAATGAGAAAGGTGCAATATAAATATATCAAAAAAAGAGGAAATAATCAAATGGAAAAATGTTGCAACTATGGCTGACAAATCAAAGCCAACGCAAAAGTGAAAGAGAGGGCACACAAAGAAGCAAAAATTAGTGGGAAGATCTTTAAAAACTTGCAGAAGATAACTTAAAATCTCATAGGAAGGAAAGATGAAGTATGAAAGTAGGCTAACAAATAATATCAAAGAGGATACAAAAATATTCTACAAGTATACAAAGAGTAAAAGAGAGGTGAGAGTAGAAATAGAACCAAAGATACAGGAGCCTCAAAACAAGCACTCAGCAGCACAAGGACAAGTTCTTCCCCACTGCTATGAGATCAACCAAAGACATTGCCTTACTTTGACTTCCTGTGCACTATTTTGATTTGTTTTGTGTAAGGTGTTTATATAAATGTCTGCACTGTGATACTGCTGAGAAACAATGAATTTTGTGACTTGTTCATGACAATAAATTCTGGTGCTGATTCTAATTAATTGGAAAATGATGTTGGAGAAATAATAATGGGAGACAAGGAGATGGCAGAGGAACCAGATGAGTAGTTTGCATCAGTTTTCACTGTGGAAGACATGAGCAATGTGCCAGATGTTGAAGGGTATCAGGGAAGGGAAGTGAGAAGGTAGATGGAAAGCTGAATGGTCTAAGGGTGGGTAAGTCTCCCAGACCAGATGGATTGCAACTGAAAGAAGTAGTGGTAGAGATTGTGGAGGCATTAGTAATGATCTTTTGGGAAACAATAGATTTTGGTATGATCCTGGAGGACTGGAACATCACAAATCAAGAAGAGATGTAGGCAGAAGAAAGAAAATTATAGACTGGTTGGCCTAATATCATTGAATGGGAAGATGTTAGAGTTGATGGTCAAGGATGAGGTTAAAGAGGCACGACAAGTTGGCCAAAGGCAGCTTAGTTTCCTTAAGGGAAAATCTAGCTTGACAAACCTAGAACCATAGAAAACAGGCCATTCAGCCCCTCTAGTCTGTGACAAAACATCACTCCTCTTGCCCCACTGACCTGCACCCATTCCATAACCCTCCAGACCAC
Source organism: Narcine bancroftii (assembly GCF_036971445.1). Classification (NCBI taxonomy): domain Eukaryota; kingdom Metazoa; phylum Chordata; class Chondrichthyes; order Torpediniformes; family Narcinidae; genus Narcine; species Narcine bancroftii. The sequence goes on along the minus strand of NC_091469.1, from coordinate 198,902,388 downwards.
TTCCATTCACGTATCTATCCAATTTCTTCTTAAATCTTAAGAGTGAGCCCACATTTACCACTTCAGATGGCAAATCATTCCAAACTCCCACCACTCCCTGAGTGAAGAAGTTCCCCCTAAACCTTTCACCTTTCTTTCACCCTAAAGCCATGTCCTCCTGTATTTATCTCTCCCAATTTAACTGGAAGGAGCCTACTCACATTTACTCTGTCTATTCCCCTCATAATTTTGTAACCTCTATCATTTGATAGAGTTCATAACCTGTTTAATCTTTCCCTGTAACTGAACCCCTGAAGACCTAGCAACATCCTAGTAAACCTCTGCACTCTTTCTATCTTACTGATACCCTTCCTTTAGTATAGTGACCAAAACTACACACAACACTCCAAATATGACCTCACCAATGTAAAATTTAACCTCACCATAACATCAAAACTCCTGTACTCAATACTTTGATTTATGAAGGCCAAGATGCCAAAAGCTTCCTTTACAATCCTATCCACATGTGATGCCACTTTGAGAGAATTATGTATCTGTATTCCCAGATCCCTTTGTTCCTCCCCACTTCTCAATGCCCTACAGTTTACTATGTATTGTTAGGTCTGCTTTGTTCATGAATGAGTGAGACAAACACCAGACTGAGTCGAAATCAGGGTTCTTTGTTCTTTATTACCGGATTGTAACACTTGCGACTAACAATGTTAGTCGGAGAATGCATTCTGCCGTTATCAGCAAAATGGTGATTTTTTATACCCTTGGATACATGCTTAGGACATCATCATATCATTACTTGTCCAATGACTAAAACTGTTGCTATCCTTTCCCTGCTAGCTTCCTGCCTCTCAATCCATCAATGTCTCTCTTATCTTGTAAGTACAAGGATGCATTCACATCTTGTTACAGCCCTGTACAGGGTAACTCCTTACACATTCCCATCTCATGATGTTTTACCTTACAGTATGTCCTCCCTTGGTTAGACCTTCCAAAATGCAACACCTCACACTTGTCTGCATTAAATTTCATCTGCCATTTTCTGCCCCATTTTTCCAGTTGGTCCAGAACCCTCTGCAAGCTTTTAAAGCCTTCCTCACTGTCCACAATGCCTCCAATCTTAGTGTCATCTGCAAACTTGGTGATCAAATTTCCCACATTATCATCCAGATCATTGATGTAGACAACAAACAATAATGGTCCCAGCACTGATCTTTGAGGCACACCAGTAATCACAGACCTCCAGTCTGAGAAGCAATCATCCATTACCACTCTCTGTCTTCTCCCATTCAGCTGATTTTTAATCCATTTACAACCTCTCCATGTATACTTAATGTCTGAACTTTCTGGACTAACCTCCCATGGGAGATCTTGTCAAAGGCCTTACTGAAGTCCATGTAGACAGCATCCACAGCCTTTCCTTCATCTACTCTCTTGGTGACCTCCTCAAAAAATTCTGAGTTGGAATTCTTTGAAGAAATAACAAGCAGGCATTGATGAAGGAGATGCAATGGATGTTGTATATTTGGAGTTTCAGAAGGTCTTCAACAAGATGCTGCACATGAGGCTACTTAACAAGAAAAGAGCACATGGTACACCAGGAAATATCTTTCTTCTTCTTTGGCTTGTCTTCGTGGACGAAGATTTATAGAGGGGTAATGTCCACGTCAGCTGCAGGCTCGTTTGTGGCTGACAAGTCCGATGCAGGACAGGCAGACACGGTTGCAGTGGTTGCAAGGGAAAATTGGTTGGTTGGGGTTGGGTGTTGGGTTTTTCCTCCTTTGTCTTTTGTCAGTGAGGTGGGCTCTGCGGTCTTCTTCAAAGGAGGTTGCTGCCCGCTGAACTGTGAGGCGCCAAGATGCACGGTTGGAGGCGATATCAGCCCACTGGCGGTGGTCAATGTGGCAGGCACCAAGAGATTTCTTTAGGCAGTCCTTGTACCTCTTCTTTGGTGCACCTCTGTCTCAGTGGCCAGTGGAGAGCTCACCATATAACATGATCTTGGGAAGGCAACGGTCCTCCATTCTGGAGACGTGACCTACCCAGCGCAGTTGGATCTTCAGCAGCGTGGATTCGATGCTGTCGGCCTCTGCCATCTCGAGTACATCGATGTTGGTAATGAAGTCGCTCCAATGAATGTTGAGGATGGAGCGGAGACAACGCTGGTGGAAGCGTTCTAGGAGCCATAGGTGATGTCGGTAGAGGGCCCATGATTCGGAGCCGAACAGAAGTGTGGGTATGACAACGGCTCTGTATACGCTAATCTTTGTGAGATTTTTCAGTTGGTTGTTTCTCCAGACTCTTTTGTGTAGTCTTCCAAAGGCACTATTTGCCTTGGCGAGTCTGTTGTCTATCTCGTTGTCGATCCTTGCATCCGATGAAATGATGCAGCCGAGATAGGTAAACTGGTTGACCGTTTTGAATTTTGTGTGCCCGATGGAGATGTGGGGGGGGCTGGTAGTCATGGTGGGGAGCTGGTTGATGGAGGACCTCAGTTTTCTTCAGGCTGACTTCCAGGCCAAACATTTTGGCAGTTTCTGCAAAACAGGACGTCAAGCGCTGAAGAGCTGGCTCTGAATGGGCAACTAAAGCGGCATCGTCTGCAAAGAGTAGTTCACGGACAAGTTGCTCTTGTGTCTTGGTGTGAGCTTGCAGGCGCCTCAGATTGAAGAGACTGCCATCCGTGCGGTACCAGATGTAAACAGCGTCTTCATTGTTGAGGTTTTTCACGGCTTGTTTCAGCATCATGTTGAAGAAGATTGAAAAGAGGGTTGGTGCAAGAACGCAGCCTTGTTTCACGCCATTGTTAATGGAGAAGGGTTCAGAGAGCTCATTGCTGTATCTGACCCGACCTTGTTGGTTTTCGTGCAGTTGGATAACCATGTTGAGGAACTTTGGGGGGCATCCGAGACGCTCTAGTATTTGCCAAAGCCCTTTCCTACTCACGGTGTCGAAGGCTTTGGTGAGGTCAACAAAGGTGATGTAGAGTCCTTTGTTTTGTTCTCTGCACTTTTCTTGGAGCTGTCTGAGGGCAAAGACCATGTCAGTAGTTCCTCTGTTTGCACGAAAGTCGCTCTGTGATTCTGGGAGAACATTTTCGGCGACACTAGGTATTATTCTATTTAGGAGAATCCTAGCAAAGATTTTGCTTGCAATGGAGAGCAGCATGATTCCCCTGTAGTTTGAGCAGTCTGATTTCTCACCTTTGTTTTTGTACAGGGTGATGATGATGGCATCACGAAGGTCCTGAGGCAGCTTTCCTTGGTCCAAGCAGAGCTTGAAAAACTCATGCAGTTTGGCATGCAGAGTTTTGCCGCCAGCCTTCCAGACCTCTGGGGGGGATTCCATCCATACCTGCTGCTTTGCCACTTTTCAGTTATTGAATTGCCTTATATGTCTCTTCCCGGGTGAGGACCTCATTCAGCTCTAGCCTTAAGGGCTGTTGAGGGAGCTGGAGCAGGGCGGATTCTTGGACTGAGCGGTTGGCACTGAAAAGAGATTGGAAGTGTTCTGACCATCAGTTGAGGATGGAGATCTTGTCCGGACCGGGGCCTCCGCCTGCTTCGCTCTACCGAGGCCGGGGCCGCTGCCTCCCCCTCGCTTTTGCCCGGATCGGGGGCGCCGCCGCCTACCAGGAAATATACTAGCATGGGATAAGCATTGGCTAATTGGCAGGAAGCAGAGAGTCGGAATATCGGGATAATATTCTTATTGGCTGCAGCTGCTGGTGATGTTCCACAGGATCGGTGTTGGGGTCACTTCTTTTTATGTTGTATATGGATTATCAAATGAATGGCTTTCTGGTCAAGTTTGCAAATGATACAAAGGTAGGTGGAGAAGCAGGTAGTCTCAGACAAGGTTCACAAGGATGATTCTGGCAATGAACGGGTTATCATAAAGCCTGTACTTGTTGAAATTTAGGAGATTGAGGAGGGATCTCATTGAAACCTTTCAAATGTTGAAAGGTGTGCACAGATTAGATTCAGAAAGGTTGTTTCTTATGGTGGGAGTGTCAAGTACAATAGTGCACAACTTCAAGATTGAAGGGCGTTCTCTTAGATGTGGAGGAATTTCCAGCAAGAGGGTGGTAAATCTGTGGACTTTGTTGCCACAGCTGAGGCTAGGTCATTGGACATATTTAAGGCAGAGATTAGCCAGGGCATCAAAGGTTATAGAGAAAAGGCCAGTCAGTGGGGCTGAGTGGGAAAATGGATCAGCTCGTGATTAAATGGTGAGGCAGATTTGATGGCCTTCCACTTCTCCTATGTCTTATGGTCTTGTGAACAGCTTGTGTTCACACATGAGCCAAACAGTGTGCGCTTCCAGTCACAGAGAATAAAATCGCATACCCTTGATATTCAGTGGTATGACCATTGTCAAGCCCCACACCATCATTGATCAGAAAATCAATGGACCAGCCACATCAATAGCCTGAATACAAGACCAGGATGGATGCTGGCCTGCTCACCTCCTGACACCCAAGGGCCTTCCACCATCCATAACACAGAAGTCAGGTTTGTGTGAGAATCCTCTCTGATTGCCTGAAGATGGCACTTCATTGGCAGATCCTAATCACTCACTCCCTTCACCAATGGAGTACAGTGACTGCAGTATGTGCAATCGATATAACGAGGAGGCTCAGAAGTGTTGAGAAGCAATAGTTTTAATCCTTTCACCAAACTTCATTGAGTCTGTACAAACCAACAGATCAATTAATTTTCTGGCTCACTTCCTCCACCGGCATTCCCATTTAACTTCTCAGTGCTCAGACTTCCTCCCACATCCCTGCACTCTGCCCGTTCCATGATTAATTTGCTCTAGCATGTCAGGTGGTAGGAGATGGGGCTGGTGGTCTTGTAAAAGTGAATGGCTTGCAGGGGAAATTATGGAGAGATGGGACTGAGAGCAGCTGCCATCAACTCAAAGGGGAAAATGGCCCCTGATGTCACCAGGGAAAGTATGAAATAATGATAATGCAAGTTGGGAGAGCCAGTTCCATGCTGACCCTTGGCTTAAGGCACACCGCCAAAATGCGGCAACTTCAAGTGCCTACTCTTTCTTAAAAAGCCAGAGTGAAGACAAAAAAAAATCTGTCTATGATGACCCCATTTCGAAAGCCAAATTTCATCCCAGTGTTCCCTGTGGCACTGGTTCAAGACTTACTCATGTATTCTAACCATTAGTCACAATTTGTTTAATGACAGGCTTGAAGTATAGAACTGGTGTTTCAGCTTTTTAGGTCATTTTTCACTATGTTTGTTCTGCACTTGGGTTTCCTGTGAAAGGAAAGTTGTTCGACTATTTCTCAGAATGGTTTATTTCTTCCTGTTCTTTTTAAATAGGAATTGTATTGATTGGCAGGTAGCACAGAAAGATCACAAGGTCTGCTCCTGGTTCAGTGTCCAATGTTCTTCCATGACCTGGACTTACCAATACTGTCTCAAACAGGAGTCCTTTATTTTTCAGTGAAAATCAGTTTATTGTCATACATGTGGTACAATGTACAAATGCACCAAAATTCTTACTTGCAGCCTCTTATCAGGTATTTTGTAAAAAAAAGTCAAGGTAAGGATGAAGGACTCAAATCCAAAATGGTGGTTATGAATCTATCTTTGTTACATAAAGTGCACAGTTTGACCTGCTGAGTTTCTCCAGTGTTGTGTTTTTACCTGTTAAAAGTTCTGTGAGTCTCCACTTAATGAGGAAAACAGTTCCATTGTTTTCTACAATGTGAGTATTGTGTAAAAATTGAATTTATTCAATTTGCTGCCTTGATGCAGCAGTAATGAGATTAGATCATGGCTGATCCGATGGTAACTTCAAGAGCTATTCCCTTCACTACCTCAAGGCTTTCCATATAGAACATAGAAAACAGGACCTTCAGTCCACAAAGTTGTGCCAAATATGTCCCTACCTTAGAAATTACTAGGCTATCCCATAGCTCTCTATTTTCCTAAGCTCCATGTACCTATCCAAACATCTCTTTAAAGACCCTATCGTATCCGCCTTCACCACCATTGCCAGCAGGCCATTCCACGCACCAACCACTCTCTGCATAAAACAACTTAACCCTGACATCTCCTCTGTACCTACTCCCCAGCACTTTAAACCTGTGTCCTCTTGTGGCAACCATTTCAGCCCTGGTTAAAAGCCTCTGATTATCCACACGATCAATGTCTCTCATCATTATCTTAAACACCTTTATCAGGTCACCTCTCATCCTCTATCGCTCCAAGGAGAAAGGCTGAGTTCGCTCAGCCTGTTTTCATAAGCCATACTCCCTAATCCAAGCAACATCCTTGTAAATCTCCTCTGCACCCTTTCGGTGACTTCCACATCCTTCTAGTAATGAAGCAACCAGAACTGAGCACAGCTCTCCAAGTGGGGTCTGACCAGGGTCCTATATAGCTGCAACATTACCTCTCAGCTCCTAAATTCAATTCCACGATTAATGAAGGCCAATACACCGTATGCCTTCTTAACTACAGACTCAACCTGCACAGCTGCTTTGAGCATCCTATGGACCTGGACCCCAAGATCCCTCTGATCTTCCACACTGCCAAGAGTTTTACCATTAATTCTATAGTCTGCTATCATAATTGACCTACCAAACTGAACCACTTCACACTTATCTGGGTTGAACTCCGTCCGTCACTTCTCAGCCCAGTTTTGCATCCTATCAATGCTGTAAAGTCTGACAACCCTCCACATTATCCACAACACCATCAACCTTTGTGTCATCAGCAAACGTACTAACCCACTCCTCCACTTCCTCATCCAAGCCATTTATAACAATCACGAAGAGTAAGGGTCCCAGAGACACACCACTGGACGCAGACCTCCATGCAGAATATGATCTGTCTACAACCATTCTTTGCCTTCTGTTGACAAGCCAATTCCGGATCCACAAAGCAATGTCCCCTTGGATTCCATGCCTCCTTACTTTCTCAATAAGCCTTGCATGGGCTACCTTATCAAGTAGCTTGCTGAAATCCATATACACTACATTTACTGCTCTTCCTTCATCAACGAGTTTAGTCACATCATCAAAAAATTCAATCAGGCTTGTTATGTACAACCTGCCCCTTGACAAAGCCATGTTGACTATTCCTAATCATATTATAGCTCTCCAAACATTCATAAGTCTTGGCTCTCAGAATCTTCTCCATTAACTTATCAACCACTGATGTTAGACTCACTGGTCTATAATTTTCTGGATACCTCTACTCCCTTTCTTGAATAAAGGAACAACATCAGCAACCATTCAATCCTCCGGTACCTCTCCCATCCCCATTGATGATTCAAAGATCATAGCCAGAGGTTCAGCAATCTCCTCCTTCACCTCCTACTGTAGCCTGGGTTATTTGACCAAGTCCTGGCAACCGGTGTTACCTTTAAGCTGTACGCATGTGCAAGCGTACACATGTTTTGCAACCAGCGCACAAAGGAAATTAATTTGTGCACATAAGGTTATTAATTTACTTAGACATTGCATCACATAAAAATAAGAAAAACTCATTGATGTTTTATTTAAGGAACAACAAACTGAGCAAAGTAGTTCAAAATATAGAATAAAATCTTAACTGAATATGTAGAATGCAATCACACTTGTATTATATTAAAATAGTTTTATGAGCCATGAGCGATGGGCTGTACCAAAATGATCTTGAAACCATTTCAAATTTACATTTGCAAAGGCATTCAGTGTGCACATACTTTTGACACAGGAAAAAATATTTGCCCAACAAAAGATTTTTGTGCACACTAAAAACTGTACTAAAAATTAGAGGGAACATTGCCAGGAACTTTTCCAATTTGATGTTTTCCAAAAGCTCCAGCACATCCTCTCTCTTAATATCTACATGCTCAAGTTTTTCAGTCTGTTCCAAGACATCACTACAGTCACCAAGATCCTTTTCCATAGTGAATACCTTTCCTATTTCCTCCGGTTCCATACACACTTCCCCACTGTCACACTTGATAGGTCCTATTCCTTCACGTCTACCCTCTTGCTCTTCACATACTTGTAGAAAACCTTGGGGTTTTCCTTAATCCTGCCCACCAAGGCCTTCTCATGGCCCCTTCTGGCTCTCCTAATTTCCTTTTTAAGATCCTTCCTGTTAGCCTTATAATCTTATAGATCACTAACAGTACCTGGCTCTCTGAACCTATTGTAAGCTTTTCTTCTTGACTAGATTTATTCCAGCCTTTACCTTAATATAACTTCCCTGTCTAATTGGAACGTACCTGCGAAGAACTTCACACAAATATCCTCTGAACATTTGCCACATTTCTTCTGTACTTTTCCCTGAGAACATCTGTTCCCAATTTAAGCTTCCAATTTCGTGCCTGATTGCCTCATAATTCCCCTTACTCCAATTAAACGTTTTTCTAACTTGTTAGTTCCTATCTCTCTCCAATGCTATATTAAATAAATACATTTATGATAACTATCTCCAAAATGCTCTCCCACTGAGAGATCTGGCACCTGACCTGGTTCATTTCCCAATACCAAATCAAGAATAGTCTCTCCTCTTGTAGGTTTATCTACATCTTGTGTCAAAGAAACCTTCCTGAACACACCTAACAAACTCCACACCATTTAAACCCTTTGCTCTAGGAAGATGCCAATCAACATTTGGGAAATGAAAATCTCCCATCACAACAACTCTTATTATTACTCCTTTCCAGAATCTATTTCCCCATCTGCTCCTCGATATCCCTGTTCCTACTGGGAAGCCTATAAAAAACACCCATTTATTACATCAATTATTTGTCAATCGTTGCAGTAAATATAATCTGAGGTGAAGAATTCCAAAGATTCACCATTCTCTGAGAAAAGGAGCTCCCCTTTATGTGAATCTGAATAAGCCAGTCCTTTTAAAAAAAAATTCCATTCCTTTTCCCCCATGGATGCTGCTTGACCCACTGAGTTCCTCCGGCAGATGGTTTGTTGCTCCAGATTCCAGTGTCTACAATCACCCGTGTGGCTCTTGAATTGATCTTGCTAGTTAGGAATATCATTTAGATTTTTTCAATCATTTTAAGAGGGTTATTTGATTTCTACAATTCATTCGCTCTCCCAATTTATATTTGTAATATTTCTTCCAGGGAGCAGTGAAAGCTCGGAGTTTAGTGAAGAACACTCCTCAGGATTAGAGAGGTGAGTGGCACTGTAACTGAACCCATTGACTTTTAACAACCTGCTTATCTTTGCAAGGTTTTCCTTTTGCATGATGGTTTGTCGACATTAAGATAAACATTGAATTTCTAGAATAAAACCCACTTTACTTAAGGACTTTGAATTCCTTGTACTCCACAAGAAATAGAAACCTAAGTATTTTCACCACACTGACCATTAAACGGCCAGTTGTAGTTTGGGAAAATAATCAGGGGACCCTAACAGGGTGAAATTTCTCCACATCGTCACCATCAGTGAAACTCTAGGAGTGATCAAGCCAATCTGAACTCAGGCAAGGTATCAAGTTACCCTGTAAAAAATATTAGATGCATTCATGCAAGTGCAACCACTGAATGTAGGTATTGGCCCACCCCCTGAACCTGTGACTCCTCCCTCCCGGAAATCCCTATAAAGGCTGTTATTGCCTAAACTCTTCCCTCAGTACCTGCCTTGGAACCGGACCACCAACATGTGAGATGTGTTGATGTGTTAAGGTGATTAAAGCCTATTAATCACAACTCTCAGTCTAATGTGGTTGATCGATAGCGCTATACAAGGTTCATTTACCCATTGCTTGAAGGAATTCACTGATCAATTTAACATCCTTAAAATTGTGCATGAGGAATTTTATCCAACAGCATGAATAACTGTTTCAAGGTGTGATATTGCTTGACAACAAAGGCTTAGATTGTTTTTTGCAGATTATTTTTGTGTGGTTCTCCCTTCCCATTGAGTTGATGCTGGAATGTAATCCACAGGCATCACTGCACAAATGAGCAACCTGTGGACCTGAACAGATTGACACATGAAAGGGTTTTTCACCAGCCAAGACAAAAGCACCATCCACATTTGTGTGCTGCCTTGCAAGGGTATATCCCTCAGGGGCAAGGTGCGTTAAACTGTCTCATTTCCCCCTCTTCGGTCAATAGCAGTTCCATGGGGCATTCAGTGTGCAGCAGTATTGAATTTGGCTTGGTTACCATGACTTGTGTTTTGTGTGTGTTAGTCCTATGGGGAATTGTGCAGACTGTGGGACTCATGTTTGAATTTGCAAACAGGAATCGGCTGTATGCAACACTAGGCCCGAATTGGCGGGTTTCAGTAAGGAACTCTCCAAGGAATCGATGCAGTATTAACAGGTACAGTAAGGTGACCAGGCCATTCATAAGGTGAAAAGGTCAGCGACCCTATCAGCTGACTTTGAGGGTTTGCATGCCTTCGTCCTTAATCACATTCATCGTCTTCAAGCTGGAAATAATTAAGCATTAACTTTAATATTTGACATACGGGCAGATCCAATCCTTGCCACATTTGAAACTTCATGTAGCATGTTCCATATAGGGTCCAATTCAAAGTATGTTGGAATTTTTTATTATCTGATCTGAAATTCCAAATCTGGTTTGATCTTGAGTAACGTGCTTTGGTTAATGTCTCCCAGCTTCCTTTGAGTGGAGACGGGCCGAAGTTGAAATAATCCCTTGAAAATTATTGCAAAAGACAATGAATGATCCCTTGGAACTTTTTCCCCCAATCAGCAAGTAGTGGTCTGCCCGAATGATATCCTTTCATCAGTCCAAAACTGCTCTACTTTCTGCTATAATGGAGCCATAAAATGTTTTGAGCTGGGTACAGACTTGCATTAACTTGGTTATCTGTTGAATGGCAGAGCTCAGGGGATTTTTCTCTCTCCATTTTATCGGTTTATTGGTTTAGCTTTTGTGTAACTAAATTGACAATTCAGAGTGCTGAGCTCAAAATATAGATCAGTTGCCCAATAATCGACACATGAGACTGAGCTCAAGGCCATAAATTCAATATCATGAATTGTTAGAACAAATCAAGTGATTCATTGGGGTCAGCCTACCTTGAGGACAGTCACCAGTGTCAGTTATTGCCAATAATATATACTGTTGAATTACTTAAAAAAACTTTCCACTAATAAGACATTGTGGCCAGGTGATATTCCAAATTCACTCATAAAAGTCAGAAATAAAAACAGAAAATGCTGGAAACATGGTGCATCTGCAATTAAGAAAAGAACCAGAATTAATATTTCAGGCCTGAGTCTCTTATCAGTCATGAAAAAAGGCCCGACCTGACAAAAGGTCCCAGCCCTGAACAGTTACTTCTGTTTCTTTCTCCCTGCAGATGCTTCCTGACCTGCTGAGTTGTTCTTGCATTTTCTGTTGGGTTTGTTCGAAATACCTAACAATTGATCTGTTAGGAGTTCTGCATACAGTATATATTATTTGTCATTGATGCTTTCACTCCCATCTTGCGGGCAATTCATCTGTGCTGTTGGCGAACCATATCTCTGTACAAGTAATATTCCACACTAACATTAGCCATGGTGAATGTGAAGGTGTGTCAAAGCCTGTTGCATTTGGATCATTAAACTCACAAGATGTACATGAGGATCTTGACTTCTCTTCTTCATTCTCTATTGTTATGTAACTCTGTGAGGGATTTGCTTCAGAGGTCCCTCTTCAATACCTGACAGTGCAGAGGACACTATTAGAAGATGATTCAAGTGCATCGATTTTAGATTCTAGCTGAAGGTTTTTTCAAGATGTCTCTGAATTGTTTTAATTGAGACATACACCATGTAACAATCCATTCCAGTCCACAAGCCCATGCTACTCAAAAATACCTCAATTAACAGTGGGAGGAAACCAGAGCATCAAAGGAAGTCCACACAGATGTAGGAAAATGTACCAACTCTTGACAGACAGTGTTGGATTTGAACTCAGGTCACTGGCACTGCAATGGTGTTGTGCTAACTGCTACACTAAAAGCGCCACCCTATTTTCAACAGGGTGACATTTGTTTGAAAAGAAAGTGTTACGAGCACAAAGGACCCCAAAGCCTAGCAGCAACATACACTCACCAAGACAAGTGGCTTTCAAAACAAAAGTTATTTTTAATCAACTTCAAACATGAAAATAGAATCAAACTTTAACTTAACTCTATTCTTATACTATACTCTATACTAACCCAAATTACCCCCTTCTAATTCTAAGTGCACATGTATGTAATGTGTGTGTGTGTAAATTCAAGAAAAGTTCTTTGGTTGACAGTACAATCTCACTTCTCCTTCTTCCAAGTTCTCTGGTTGCAGGCAATCACCATACTGTGCACAGAATTTAACATATATAAAGTTCACCAGGCTTGGTGCTTGAAAGGTAAATGTTTACCGCTCAGGAAAGTTCTTGTAGGGTTTGCAGTGAGAGATATTTGTTGCTCCAGGATTTCCACAACTGAGGTACACACCATTAGTCACCTCAGGGTCTCGCTGATGAAACTTGCCCCATCAGGGTCTTCCAGATGGTAACCTCTTTCTTCAAGTTACCACAGAGTTCCATTCCTTCCTCTATTTCAAGAGAAACATCAGACAGATAGCACTTCCAGCCATCTACTGCTCTGGAACTTGCTTTAATCCGTTTCAAACAGTTTTCCCTGGATTGCACTTTTCAGTTACTTGTCAGTATCCCACATACTGACTGACTGACTGAGCTTTTAACTCAACTGTTTCTCTCTTCTAACTGAAACTCCAAAGAGAGCATGTGACTCATGTCTTGTAAAACCCCCACCTTCTCCAGCAAACAACAGGAGTTCTTTCTTCTTCTCAAGTTGTTATCTTTGGTAAACAATCCAGAATTGACCTTTCTGTGAGCACTTTGCAGAAAGGGTACTGATTGACAGGCATGATTCCAGCAAGACAATGGTCAAGCATTTTATGAGGTCAGTTCAATTAACACCTACTTGTGAAAGGTGCTTACATTCTCCAGAGATCCTGCAATATGAATTCTTCAGTCTTTCAAACAAGATCTGTTTTAAAATGTATGTGACCTACTCTAAATCTTATAAATTCTCCCCAAATAGTTATATTGTTACACAAGATAAGAAGAAAAATGGATGTCACGGCAGTTTTCAAGCAACTGAAGTGCTCTATGCCATTGGCTAAAGAGCCAGCTGTTAGAAACCAATGGCTGTTGCTTTGGCCTTGAAATTATTTGCAGTCAAAGTGATGTAGGCAACATAATGGCTGTCAACGTTTTAGGAGCAGGCAACCATCATAGTCATATCTGAGTCTCCAGAATCTCTGTCTTCTGGCAGGCAATCATGTTGTTGTAATATCCAGTGCGCACATACCTTCTTCAAGGGAGGAGATCTGCCGTCCTTCATCTACCCTTGTATGATGCCATGTCCATCATAGTGAATGACTCTTCACCTCAGTTCTGGGACAATGGGGCATGGTCAATAAATGCAAGAAGTGCCATTGACCCAATTCAATTCAAGAGGGTGCTGAGGGCAAAAAGGACTCCCCAAAGACCTCAGGTGCTGAAGGCTTCCTGGGGACACTCTTTTGCTTCTCTTTCTCCCATTCTTTAGGGCACCGGGTGATGCTCACGGCCACTCTTTGTTTCCATTACGGGAGACAAACATTGAAGTATATCATGTATATTACATTTTCAATGCATTATTGTGTGACAATAATAGTAACCTTTAAACATTTTTACCCTTGTGCTTGAATAAATACAAACAAAAGAGCCTTTCTTTGCCACAGTTTTAATTGTCACATTGGAACCTTTGTAATAACTATCTCTTGGCCAATGGGGAGTTCATGCACCCCTGTACTTTGTCCACATGCCCCCTTCTCTTTCCTTCGCTCCTCATAGTATTCCTGATGAGAGACGCTGGCTTGAATCTGCAGCACAATTTGAATTGAATCATTTGTTTTCCTGTGTACCAGTGAACAACAACAAGCTTAGCTTTGTGTGCTATCCAAGGAAGTCAGCTCATATGACAGGTAGTGAAATAATAACAAATTGTAATGTAACAGTGTTACAAAAAGACAAATATTGCAGGGCGTAGAGCAAAGTATGAAAATACAATGCAGGGTCTTACGGTAAATACAGTTTAATTCTGTGCAGTGGCATAATCTTTTCCTGGTGAGAATCCTTGAATCAGGGGGCTTGTGTTTTCAATCCTGTGTACCTTCCTTCTGCCAGGAGGGGGAGAGGAGAGAGTGACCAGGGAGGAATAGGTCCTTTAATGTGTTGGCCACTTTCCCAACTACCTTCCTTGCTCTGTCTGGTTGTGCACACACTCCTTGTCAGAATTGTTTACCTTCCACCATCATGCTTGTGTAACTAAACCACAAGAGGTCAATATTATCTCTCAGCCTTCCTTCCTTCCGTTTCTTTGTGCAGGAGGGCCACGTGGCTCTGTGCCAATAATAACAAATTCAATTACATCATCTTATCCATGCATTGCAAAGATTTACCATTGAAATAGATTTTCCACCAGTATTAAGTGTACCGACTGATGCAGGCAATAAAATGCTTTTACTCAACTAAAATTAGCGGAAAAGATATCCTTGTGAACCATGGGTTAAAATAATAATTCCAAAGAGCAAACCATCCATGATTCGTTGATGAGGATTTTCTGGATAGGGTGTAGGCAAAGCTAATAATGAGGGCTCATTGTAAAAGAGTTGACTTTTCTGAGGTTTAAGTCACATACATTGTGCAATCGAGTGATTCTTAGAGTTTAGTTTATTGTCACGTGTACCGAGATACAGAGAGAAGCTTGCTTTTATGTGGTATCCAGATTCTGGAGATAAAATAGGAAAAAAATGGAAGTGCTCAGGATTTGAAGAAGTGAAGACAGAGTTAATGGCTCAATTGGATTGTTTGTCAGAGTGGAAAAGTGTTCAGAACATAGAAAGTTCCAGCACAGTTCATGATATTGTACCAACCAATGTTAACCTACTCCACAACAATCTAATACTTCCCCACCTCGCACACGTGGCCCTCTATTTTTCTTACATCAATGTGCCTATCTAAGAATCTTTTAAATGTCCCTATTGTAGCAGCCACCATCACCACCCCGGCAATGCATTCCAGCCACACTGTTTAAAAAAACAACCAACTCAGACATCTCCCCTAAACTTTCCTCCACTCACCTTAAACAGATGTCCTCTGCTATTGGCTATTGTCGGCCCAGCAGAAAGAAGCTTGCTGTCCACTCTATCCAGGCCCCAAAGGCTTTAAAGACGAAGCAGGTTTACAGCAAGTACAGTTTTAAAAGGACATCTGTTGGGGAGGCATGGGTGGGGAATGGATGGCAGGAGAGGTTCATTGAAGGTGACAGCCCATGGTTAAATGGAATGACAGAGGAGGGCTGTGTCAAAACCGAAGGTGGATGTGGAGGATTGTTAAGTGGAAGTGCAGAGCTGTCCAGATGGCTACTGAATGTGCTCCATCAAACGTGGTTGGAATAGTCAGGGGGTACGAGAGGACAGAGAGGGAGGGGAAAAGGAGAATCAAAGTGAAGAGGTGGTCCCCAACCTGTGTAGTCTCCTCGAGACAGAATGGACAGCAATGCGAGCTTGTTAGTAAGGATGTTAGCTGTTAGAAAGAATAAAATGTTGAGTCATTAAACTACATCTTGAATGCATTTACTGCATAATTGTTCCCACTGTTAGTATAAACGAACATTAGTTACGTTAATGGACTGTGCTCGAGTCATTTATTTCAGCAGTTTGACAGTTCAATACTTCTGAAATGAATGAATTGCCATTGTTTCACCCCAAAGGAGTGTTTGGGATCTTGGAGGGTGGGAAGGGGGGGGAGGGTTAAGAGGAGAGGTGTTACGCCTCCTGTGGCACTGAGGGAGATGGAAGTGAAACCAAGGAGAACAGTGGTCGAAAGTGCTGGCATTGTGCTGGAAGTGAATGGAGATCACCCATCAGGAAGGCCAGGTTGAAAGTAATGGTGAGGAGAAATCTATGGTAGTTGCTGTGGAAGGAGGAGCAACGGTGAGAGCAGAAGAGTGGGGAATGGGGTGGGCAGTTCTGGGATTCGAGGAGCCACGAGAAGCAGTAGCTACTGGAATCTAGAGCATGACACAAGGTGCTGGAGGGACTCAGTGGATCAGACAGCGTCCACAGAGGGAAATGGACAGTCAAGGTTTTGGGTCCCAACTCTTCTCACTCCTGTGAAGCAGCATTTCATCCCCATGTGTCGACTGTCCATTTCCCTCCATGGATGCTGCCTGACCCACTGAGTCTCTCCAAAACTTTGTTCTTTGCACAGGATTCAAGGAATGGCAGTGAAGGGTAAATATTCAGTCGAAATGAAGGAAAACATGTTGGAGTTGCATGATCTGTTTCTTCCAAGAGTAGTTGTTCTTTTTCATCAGAAATCTAAATTGTATCTTTCAGTAAATTGTGCATAAAAGAATGTCTTTGTTTTCTACATTACTCTTGAAATGTCTAACCCTGAAATAAATAACTTGAGCATAGTCCATTAATGTACCTAAAGTTTGTTTATACTAACAGTGGGAACAATTATGCAGTAAATGTTTTCAAGATGTCGTTTACCCTTACGTTAAATGACTGAGAACTTTATTCTTACTAACAGCCAGTTGGAGACTCCAGTCAAGACCGTGATTAGAATACAATGCCTTCTCACTAGTTGTATGTGGGGTATGGAAACCGCAGCAGCTTTTCCCCAGGGTAGGGGAATCAGTAACCAGAGGACACAGGTGAGGGGGAAGTGATTTAACAAAAACTTGAGAGCTCTCCCCACATTGATGTCCTTCGAAGTGGTCAGGTAATCCTCAGCTCAGCTCAGACCAAAGTTCTGTCTTGCATTATGAAAAGAACACAGAGGCATTTATAAAAGTGCAAACCAGCTAACTCAAATTATGCCAGAACTATGTGAGGTTCATACCAGAAGGAAAGGCTGCAGAGGTCATGGCTGATTTCTCCAGGAAGGACAGGAATTACCTATCAGAATTTTGAGGTTGACAGAATTTGACATAAAACAGATTTTTTAACCTGCGGACAAACCCAGAATAGAAAACGTAATAATTTCTTGTCACTAATCAATCCGATATGAAATTTGGGAGAGACTCCTTTACTCAGAGTGTCAGGGCAGTAGAGTTCCTGGTGGGAATAGATGAGATGACCAGCTCCTCCATACTTAAGGGGAGGGAAACAGGTATCCAATAGGCCAGGCTATAGATCTGAAATATGCATTTGAATCTCACCATGACAGTTTGCAATGTAAATCAAGTAATTAAACTAAAAGCTGGTATTCGTTCTGTTAACCAGGGAGTTTCTACATTGTTGTAGAAACCCGTGTCCTTTGAGGAAGAAATCTGCATTCAATCCACCCCGTGCTTGATTCCAGATCCGCCAATGATCTTGCTTCTCCATTACCCTCTGGAATAAAAGCATCTGGCAGGACATGTGTGTTCAGCAGGCAGTTGGTGATGGGGATTAACTGCCATCAATGCCCATGTTGCCTAAATAAAGGAAACATAGAAGGTTATGCTGATGGGGTTATATGAAGAAAAAGAAGGTGAGGAGCATGGAACTATTAGGGTGATTGGCCTGATCCTGCACAGTGAGTGTAGGCTACTAGCATCAAACCACACGAGGCAGAGTACAGTGAAACACTAGTTTTAATAGACTGGTATACAGCCTTGGTCTTGCTTCTGTACAAGCCTTGGCCAGAATGAAGGGGAAGGGACCTCCTCTCCCCCCCCATACCCCGGGCTTATATACAAGGTCACCAGATGAGCCACCTGGTGACCTAGTGGTGTAATGACATCATGCATGACATACCATCAATTCATCCCCCCCCTTAAAAAATTGTAACTGACCTTCCCTCCCCCCACCCCCTATGTCTCTTTGCACCTGTTCATAAGTCCAGTATTTGACGCTGTTTCCTCTTCCTTCTGGACCTTTGAGAGGACGGGGCAGGGGAGGTGGGTGGTGCCAGGGCCTGGGGGTCCTGGCCCTGGGCAAGGGTATGGTGCGTGGGTGCAGGGATTGCTGCCCGTGGAGGTGTGTTCGTCTGCCACTCTTCATGTTGCTCCGTGGGGGTCCGCAACCCTCCCGCATCGACCATGGTTCCTTCCTGCTGATCCTCCAGAGCCTGTGGTGCTCCTGCATTGTCTGCCTTCCCGTCCTGCCAATCTGTAGGGGTCTGTAGTTCTTTTGGGCCGCCCACATCTCCTGCCAGTGAGAGGTCTCTGGTGACCACCAAGTCCTCCCGTCCATCCTCAAACGCGATGTAGGAGTAATGAGGGTTCGCGTGCCTCACTTCCACAGGCTCCACCAGCGGATCCATCCTGTGGCATCGGCAATGCTTGCAGAGGAAGGCCAGTCCCAGCGATATCAGCCAGCTAAGCAGCATGGTGCCTGTCGCGGCTTTCCTCGGGAAAGAAAAGATACAGTCATGTGGTGTCACGTTAGTGGCGGTACACAATAAAGAACATATGGAGCGCAGAGCCTCTGATAACACATCTTGCCACTTTGCTACTGGTAGGTCCTTTGCTTTGAGAGTTAGCAGAACCATCTTCCAGCTGGTGGCGTTTTCCCTTTCTGCCTGCCCGTTCCCCCTATGTTTATAACTTGTAATGAGATTGGTCGCGATGCCTCTATCCCTGAGATACTGTTGGACCTCAGTGCTCATGAAGGAAGCACCCCTATCTGTGTGTATATAGCTAGGGTACCCACACAAACTGAATATAGATTGCAGGCACTTTATTACTGTGGCTGCAGTGACAGGGGAACCGTGAGTACTCATTGATAGCGTTTAGGAAATAGATGTTCCTCTTGTAGGATGGGACCAGGACTTTGAAGTCAAGGCTAAGCCGCTCGAAAGGCCTGGTAGCTTTTATTAAGAAAATGCTGTCTGGCCGGTGGAACTGCGGTTTACACTCCACACAGGTGGAGCAACCCCTGCTTACCATCTGTACATATTCCACTGAGAATGGGAAGTTTTGGGCCCTGACAAAGTGGAAAAGCCTCACGACTCCTGGGTGGCCCAGCTCGTTGTGCAAGCTCTGCAACTGGGACATGTGATTAAGAGCTGTGCAAGTGCCCCTGGACAATGCGTCTGAGGGCTCATTTTGCCTCCCTGGACAATATAGGATGTCGTAGCTGTACATTGACAATTCTATCCTCCAGTGCAAGATTTTATCATTCTTCCCCCTGTTATCTTCCCCCTGTTCTGGTTATCGAACATGAATGCCACGGATCGTTGGTCCATGACAAGGGTGAAGTGTTTACAGGCGGTGCTTCCACAATGGCCTGGGCCTCCTTCTCCACTGCCAAGTGTCTTACCTTGGATCCCTGGAGGGTCCACGAGAAAAAGGCCACCAGCCGCCCCTCTTGATTCAGGGTGGCAACCAATGCCACGTCTGAGGTGTTGGTCTCTATCTGAAAAGGGACTGTCTCGCCAATGGATCACAGGGTTGCCTTCGCGATCAGATCTCTAATCTCTTTGAAGGCTTTGATAGCAGCAGGGCTGAGGGGAAAAGTTGAGGCCTTTATGAGTGGGCGGGCCCTGTCAGCGTAATTAGAGACCCACTGTGCATAGTATGCAAACAGCCCCAGACACCTCTTTAATGTCTTTTGAGAATGAGGGATGGGGAGGTCTAGCAGTGGGTGCATGCGGACTGATTTCCCCGTTTTGCACCACTTAGCCCAGGATCACTAACTTCCTGGTGCTAAAGACACATTTATCCTTATTGTACGTTAGATTGTGGTCCTTTGCTGCCTGATGAAAATGTTGAAGTTTAGCATCATGGTCAGCTTGTTAGTGGCCGCAGATTGTAATGTTGTCCAGGTACGAGAACATTGCCTTTAAGTGGTACTCGTCCACTATGCGGTCCATCTCCCGCTGGAACAGGGATACCCAGTTGGTGATACCAAAGGGGAGGTGGAGGAACTGGTACAACCTGCTGTTCACTTCTAACACTGTGCATATCCTATAGCTCTTTCTAATGGGCAACTGGTGGTACATTGCCTTGAGGTTGATAGTGGAGAACACTTTGTACTGGGCAATGCTGTTTACCATGTCCGCGAGACGCGGAAGCGGGTATGCATCCAGCTGCATGAATTTGTTGATGGTCTGACTGTAGTCTACAACCATACGCCTCTTCTCCCCGGTCTTCACTACCACTACTTGTGCTCTCCAGGGGCTGGAACTCTTTTCTATAATGTTCTCCTGCAGGAGTCTACGGACTTCTGCACCAATAAACTCCCTGTCTTTTGGGCTGTATCTCCTGCTCTTGGTGGCCACCGGGGTGCAGTCAGGCATGGAGGTGCATGAAAAAGGGTGGGGGGGGGCTCTATGTTCAGGGCCATGAGGTTGCAGTAACACTTCCTTGCACCCTGCAGAAGTGGTTGCCCTTAGTCACATGGTTGTTAGATGCCATTAGGATCTGTTGGTCACTGGGGTACATTTTTAATGCGAGGTGTTCTACCAACTCTTGATCTATAAAGCTCTCTGTACTCTCACTATCCACCAAACAATTTACAGTAGCCCGTTAACCTTAATACTAACGGTCGCATCCAATAGGTCTTGCGGACTTGCCTGATTCAGTCATAATGAGGCCAGCTTGGTGCTTCCTCCATTCTGATAGGAGCTTTCATCCCACCCTCGATCGTAGTACTCGGCACTGAAGCCGTCATCTGGTCGCTGTGTCCTCTGCCCGGTGTCCCAAGATGGTTGACAGTACATGGAACTCTGCTTTGTCTTGCCTGTGGGGGAAGGAGAAGATCTTTCCCACCTCTCATTTGCATGAGAGAGGGCTTTGGCGGGAGCCTTCTGGCTTCTGCATATTTTAGCATAATGCACCTTTCCACACCTTGAGCAGTCCTTCTCCTTAGCTGGACAGTGGGCTCTGGGGTACTTTAGCTGCCCGCAAAAAACGCACTTGGAACGGTCTAATGAGACAATTGTTACGGAATGTTGCCCTTGTTCACCCATGCACCTCTCCTTGTAAGTGGCCCATGAGTCCAGCTCAGTGTACTACTCTAGCTCCCTCCTAGAGTCCTCCAGAGCCTCCGCAATGGTTTCAGCCTCATTTAGCCTCACTGTCCCCTTTTCGAACAGCCTCTGTCTTATCTCTGTTGACCTGACCCCAGCTACGATTCTGTCCCTCACCAGGTCATCTGCATACTCTTGGGCAGATATTGTCTTAAAATTGCAAGCCCTCACCAAATCCTTTAGCGCGAGTATAAAGTCTCTAACAGACTCCCATGCTTGCTGCGACCTGGTCATGAGTCTGTGCCTGAAGTGCAGCTCACTGTGCCCCCTATTATAATGTCTTTGCTGAGTGTTCATTGCTTCCCAGTATGACTTGGCGTCCTGAATTAAAGAGTACAGACGATCTCCCAGCTGAGCCAGCAGTAGCATCAGCATTTCCTCCTCTGACGCTCCCTCTACCCCTGCGTACTTTAAAAAACACCTATACCACCGGCCGAAATGCATGCTCGCACTGGGGGTTCTGGGATCCAGCTCAAGCTTGTCTGGCCTCAGTACCTGGCTGAGCCTCAGCTTGTGGTTCGATAGCTAGTGGGTAGGCACATGCTGGGCCTGATTCCCCTCGCACGTGGTCGCTCACCGCTGTGGAGACGCGGGTCCCCTCCGGAGAATCAGAGACGGTTGGGGGTGGCTGGGGTAACAGCCTGTCCCCCTGATCCTGCCGGTAAACCGGGATTGGCAAGGTGACTTGCCGTATGCCCTTCACTTGTGTCTGGCATGACTCCTGGTCTTACACCAGGTATCCCACGTGCTGCCCCAGTGAGTTCGCGAACAAGTAGGACACTCTGCCGCTCGTTACTTGCCCCGGGATCCCCACGTGCTGCACAGCTGATCCTGGTCCTAGTGAGTTCGTGAACAGGTAGGGCACGTTGCCGCTCATTACCTGTCCCGGGTTTCTGACCCCTTCGAAATCCACCACGACTGTGGGGTTGGCTCCCCCCTCACTCTCGATCCCGATCTCACAGCTTTCTGGCCGGTCCGTTTTCGGCTGCACGTGCACAGGGCCCGTTTCCTTCCTGGGTCCCTCAGTCAGGTCTCGGCTGAGTCGAGGTCTAGCAGGGCATCCATTCTGGAGATGTATAGCAGTCTATTAAATTGTAGACTACTAACATCAAACCACACAAGGCAGAGTGCAGGTCAAACACAAGTTTTAATAGACTGGCATACAGCTAGGCTTTGAGGCCTTGGTCTTGCCTCGTACAAGCCTAGACCAGAATGAGGGGGAAGGGATATTCCCAACCCCCACTCCCCCCCCCCAACCCCCCACCCCAGGCATAAACAAGGTCACCAGATGAGCCACCTGGTGACCTAGTGGTGTAATGACATCATGCATGACATACCACCACAGTGAGAACCATGATTGGCCTGATCCTGTGAATTAGAAGAGACTAGACTGAGACACAGGTTCCCCAACGTAAATATTGCAGTGAAACCAATCATACCAACACTTCTCTGAGCAGTTCATCAGTAAATGGCTTGATGAGTTTTCCATGGTCTTCTAACCCCCTTCTCATGACTGATTGCAGTTGTGAATTTTCAACAGAGGGAGGTAATTTCAACTAGTAGCTCATGGCCATTATTTTTTGCAGAAAAGCTTTATCATTTTTACAGCATTATACATCTTATAAATATCTATAATAACTAGTCGGGAATAAAAACCTTTCCCTCATTCTTCCCTGTGGTGTTCTGCAGCCTGACTTGTCCATGCCCGCCAAGCTTGTCCTTTTTAACTGCATTTGGTCACCTCCTCACACCTCTCTAAATGTCTTCTCAACATCTCAATTGTCCTCACTTCTATCATTTATGAAGAAGGTATCCCTCAGGCCCCTTATAAATCTTCCCAGCTCACCTTAAATCTATGCCCTTTCATTTTAGATTCACCTACTCTAGGGTCCACACCACCCCCCCTCCCCCCTCCCCCATCCCCATCCCCAACTTAGTCTCCCATGCTCCAGGGAGAAACATTCCAGTCTCTATATTTCAAGGCACTCTGTACCTTTCTGTTTCTGTTTGCCTCTGTACACTAGTGTGGACACTGTCTAAAGCCTTACCAAGTGTAAGTGGTTAAGTCACAGACCAGAAAATGGATCACATTAACACCAGGCAATCCTTTTAACTCCATTGGACTTGAAGCCAACTTTTAGTTAACCAAGGACCAAACACAAATATTGTGGCCAAGAAATGGAAAAGAAAAAAAGAAAATCAAGTATGGAAACATTTTAAATAAAATATTTTTTAAAAAAGAAATGGAAAAGAAAATCAAATACACATGTTCTACAAGAGATCAGTAGTAAAGCCATTCCAAAAATCCTGGGCACTGGATTGGATGCAGAGGGACATCTCTTTTCCCTTTTATAGAGTGCTGCTTATTGTGGAGCCACTTCCTTCTCTCACTGAAAACTTACTGCATCCTCTGCCACACCGACCCTGCAGTGGAACAAAGGGATTTAGGAGTCATTGTACCTAATTCCCTGAAAGTTGTATCACATGTGGATAGGGTGGTGAAGAAGGCATTTAGTATGATGCGATGTAATGTAATGTTGAAATTATATAAGGCATTGGTGAGGCCAAATTTTGAATACTGTGTGCAGTTTTAGTCATCGAATTACAGGAAGGATATAAACAGTGTAGAGAGAGTGCAGAGGAGGTTTACAAGAATGTTGCCGGGGTTTCAGGGTTTGAGTTACAGGGAACGGTTGAGCAGGCTGAGACTTTATTCCCTGGAGCGTAGAAGGTTGAGGGGTGATTTGATAGAGGTATTCAAAATTATAAGGGGGACAGATAGAGTCAATGTGGACAGGCTTTTTCCACTGAGGGTGGGGGAAGATTCCAACAAGAGTGCATGGACTGTGAGTAAAAGGGGAAAAATTTAAGGGTTCCTGCAGAGGTGGTAGAAGCGAGATCGATGTTAATATTCAAGGAAAGGTTGGATGGGTTTATGGACGGGAGAGGTGTGGAGGGTGATGTGCCGAATGTGGGATTAGGTAGGAGAAGATGTTCGGCACAGACTAGAAGGGCCAGACCGGCCTGTTTTTGTGCTGTAGGTGGTTATATGGTTATATGGAAACACGAGGGGGAAATTCTTCACGCAGAGGGTGGTGGGGGGTGTGGAATGAACTTCCGGCAGTGGTGGTAGAAGCAAGATAGATGTTAATATTCAAGGAAAGGTTGGATAGGTATATGGACGGGAGAGGTGTGGAGGGTTATGGGTTAAATGCGAGTCAGTGGGACTAGGTGGGAGAAGATGTTTGGCATGGCTGAACTGGCCTGTTTCTGGTTACTTTCCTGCTGCATTCAGACTCTTAAATGGACCTCCCATTTATACAAGATGATGCACTACTTAAGTGTAATTTTGTCTTTAACATTATACCCTGCACTTTTGCTTTATTCTAATATTAACACCATCACTTTCTGTTTTTAATCTTGCGCTACCTGTTATTTCATGTTTAGGTTGACTTTCCTGGATAGCACGCAAAATAAAGTTTATCCAAGCATCTCAGCCCACTTGATAACATTCAATTCAATTCAATCTCTGCCTCATGTTGCTGCAACAGGATGTAAAGGAGCTTTGCCAACATGAGCCGTGCTGGTCTTACCGTTGCTCTTGAGGTCCACCCTTTGAGGACCACTGTTTTACTCATCCAGTCCCAGAGTGTAGGTGATGCTAAACCAGACTGAAGGCATTAGTACAGATTCTATCATCAATGTGTATATGTACATATGTACAGATGGTAGTGTAGGATGACTGTGATTGGATGAGAGTGTAGCCACACCTACTGACAGGTCTTAAAGGATTGCTCCTAGCCAGACCAGGTCATTCTGGACTGTTCGGCCTACTTGTGATATGCTCCAGTCTTTTAGTTAATAAAAGCCTTGCCACCTACTGGCAGGTCTTAAAGGATCGCTCCTAGCCAGACCAGGTCATTCTGGACTGGTTGGCCTACTTGTGATATGCTCCAGTCTTTTAGTTAATAAAAGCCTTGCCACCTACTGGCAGGTCTTAAAGGATTGCTCCTAGCCAGACCAGGTCATTCTGGACTGGTCGGCCTACTTGTGATATGCTCCAGTCTTTTAGTTAATAAAAGCCTTGCCACCTACTGGCAGGTCTTAAAGGATTGCTCCTAGCCAGACCAGGTCATTCTGGACTGGTCGACCTACTTGTGATATGCTCCAGTCTTTTAGTTAATAAAAGCCTTGCCACCTACTGGCAGGTCTTAAAGGATCGCTCCTAGCCAGACCAGGTCATTCTGGACTGGTCGGCCTACTTGTGATATGCTCCAGTCTTTTAGTTAATAAAAGCCTTGCCACCTACTGGCAGGTCTTAAAGGATCACTCCTAGCCAGACCAGGTCATTCTGGACTGGTCGACCTACTTGTGATATGCTCCAGTCTTTTAGTTAATAAAAGCCTTGCCACCTACTGGCAGGTCTTAAAGGATCGCTCCTAGCCAGACCAGGTCATTCTGGACTGGTCGACCTACTTGTGATATGCTCCAGTCTTTTAGTTAATAAAAGCCTTGCCACCTACTGGCAGGTCTTAAAGGATTGCTCCTAGCCAGACCAGGTCATTCTGGACTGGTCGGCCTACTTGTGATATGCTCCAGTCTTTTAGTTAATAAAAGCCTTGCCACCTACTGGCAGGTCTTAAAGGATTGCTCCTAGCCAGACCAGGTCATTCTGGACTGGTCGACCTACTTGTGATATGCTCCAGTCTTTTAGTTAATAAAAGCCTTGCCACCTACTGGCAGGTCTTAAAGGATTGCTCCTAGCCAGACCAGGTCATTCTGGACTGGTCGGCCTACTTGTGATATGCTCCAGTCTTTTAGTTAATAAAAGCCTTGCCACCTACTGGCAGGTCTTAAAGGATCGCTCCTAGCCAGACCAGGTCATTCTGGACTGGTCGGCCTACTTGTGATATGCTCCAGTCTTTTAGTTAATAAAAGCCTTGCCACCTACTGGCAGGTCTTAAAGGATTGCTCCTAGCCAGACCAGGTCATTCTGGACTGGTCGGCCTACTTGTGATATGCTCCAGTCTTTTAGTTAATAAAAGCCTTGCCACCTACTGGCAGGTCTTAAAGGATTGCTCCTAGCCAGACCAGGTCATTCTGGACTGGTCGGCCTACTTGTGATATGCTCCAGTCTTTTAGTTAATAAAAGCCTTGCCACCTACTGGCAGGTCTTAAAGGATCGCTCCTAGCCAGACCAGGTCATTCTGGACTGGTCGGCCTACTTGTGATATGCTCCAGTCTTTTAGTTAATAAAAGCCTTGCCACCTACTGGCAGGTCTTATAGGATCGCTCCTAGCCAGACCAGGTCATTCTGGACTGGTCGGCCTACTTGTGATATGCTCCAGTCTTTTAGTTAATAAAAGCCTTGCCACCTACTGGCAGGTCTTAAAGGATCGCTCCTAGCCAGACCAGGTCATTCTGGACTGGTCGGCCTACTTGTGATATGCTCCAGTCTTTTAGTTAATAAAAGCCTTGCCACCTACTGGCAGGTCTTAAAGGATTGCTCCTAGCCAGACCAGGTCATTCTGGACTGGTCGGCCTACTTGTGATATGCTTCAGTCTTTTAGTTAATAAAAGCCTTGGTTTGGATCAACAAGTCTTTGGTTCTTTCGACCCGCATACATGACCAAAACCTTGAAAACAGCTTTTTAGGAATGCCACAGTGATGCAGAGGCAGAGGAATATGGGGAAGGAATTTCAAAGTTTGGGAACCTCATGGTTGAAGGTGTGGCTGCCAGGTGCAGGACAACAACATTTCAGGAAGGGTAAAAGAGCAGAATTAGAGTTGTGCAGAAGTGGGGGAAGGCCTGACGACATTACAGTTAGTGGGAGGGGAGACATCCAGGGGATCCAAAATCAAGAGTGAGAATTTTACAAGT
This sequence comes from Narcine bancroftii, assembly GCF_036971445.1. Classification (NCBI taxonomy): domain Eukaryota; kingdom Metazoa; phylum Chordata; class Chondrichthyes; order Torpediniformes; family Narcinidae; genus Narcine; species Narcine bancroftii. Next base: position 198,875,479 of record NC_091469.1, on the reverse strand, counting down.
AAAAACACAAAATGCTGGAGAAACTCAGCAGGTCAAACAATGCCCTTTATGTAGCAAAAAAAAGATACATTTGGGGCTTGAGCCCTTCATCAAGGTATGGAAAAATGTCGGCAAGCATCCGAACAAAATGGTAAGGGGGAGGGGTGGGGGAGGAGCACAATCCCAAAGACAGGAGGTAATAGGTGGAAAAGAGAGGAAGGGCACAGCAGCAAGCAGGGGGAGGAGGGATGGCTAGGTGAATAGAGAGAGAAGGGGGTGGAGAGCTGAGGGAAAGAAGACAGGGAAGGGAAGGGAGGGAAAACAGAGAGCAGGTTTGCAGGAACCAGAGAAGTCAATATTAATGCCATTTGGCTGGAGAGTGCCCAAATGGAAAATCAAGTGCTGTTCCTTTAAGTTGCAGGTGGTCTTGGTGGGATAGTACATGAAGATATTGACAGACCTATGAGTATAGGAGTGGGCCACAGATTGGAAGTGGTTGACCACTGGGAGAACCTTGTTGCTGATGCCACAGAGTGAAGGTGCTCAGCAAAGTATCTCCCAATCTGTGCCCAGTCTCTCCGATGTAAAGAAGGCCAAAATAGAGCACTGGATGCAGTAGATCACACCTGCGCATACACAAGTGAGGTGTAACTTCACTTGAAAGGCCTGTTTGGGGTCCCAGACTGTGATGAGGGATGTGGTGTGGACACAAGTGTTGCGCCTCCTGTGGCCACAGGGTAAGGTGCCAGGGAGGGGAGGGTGGGGGTGCGAAGGATGGGTCGGGAGGGATGAGTGTACAAGGGAGTCATGGAGGGAGTGGTCCCTATGGAAGGCAGAGAAGGGAAGATGCTTCTGTTATTAGGATCATGTTGTAAGTGCCGGAAACTTTTGACACTTTCCTGCAACACTTCACTTGTGTATCCGCGGGAGTGATCTACTGCATCCGGTGCTCCCTTTGTAGCCTTCCGAGAGACAGTGCAAACTGGGAGATCACTTTGCAGAGCACCTTCACTCTGTCCACACCAGTGATAGGAACTTCCCAGTTGCCAACCATTTCAATTCTGCGTCCTATGACTGTCCATGGCCTCATGTAGTATCCCACCAAGATCACATGTAAGTTAACAAACAGCACCTGATTTTCTGTCTGGGTACTCTCCAGGCGGAAGGTATTAACAGCGACTTTCTGGTTTCTGCTAACTTACTCTCCATTCTCCCTCCCTTTCATTCCCTTCCCCATCTTCTTTCCATGAGATCTCTACCCAGATCTCAAGCCATCCCTCCTACCCTGGCTTGGTGCTGTGCCCTCCCTACTTTCTCCATCTATTACCTCCTGCCTTTGAGGTCATGCACCTTTCCCCCTTACCATTTTCTTCGGGTGCCTGCTGACATTTGATGAAGGTCTCAAACCTAAAGCATTGGTCAAGTATCTGTACCTTTGCTATGTAAAGTCCACTGACCTGCTGAGTTTTTCCAGCTTTGTGTTTTCACTTCAACCATGGTGTCTATAGACTTTTGTGCTTTACTCGTGAGAATTTTACAATATGGCAAGGCTTAACTAAGAGCCACTGTGTATAGAGCACTTGTTTACTGTTGAATGAAAGGGTTTTCCAGCAAGCATACATCCAGGTTAGCTCTAATATTCATACAGCTGTATAAAATGCCCATCAGACCCCTGACCAGTGGTTGTCTGCTCCCTGCTGATAGTTCCCAAAATGGAAAAATAGCAACAATTTATTTTTCTACTTCATTCCTTCTGCAGTCTTTACTGGCCCAGCATTAGGATTTAACGTATGCTGCAGAGCTCAGCAAGAGTGGAAGACAAACTTGGTGAGATGCCTTCGTGATGCTTGCTGGGAGTGAAACTCACGATGGAACAAAGTTCTGGCTGTGAATACAACCAGAAGATGAAACGACCATGTTTAATCCACAGCCTGAGAACTTGAAATGGTTTGAGACCCAGCTATTGCCACGTAGGAACCTATCCAATCCCAGCAGTGGGCAAGCAGCACACAGCATGCACCCTGCATACATTTTGCCCCACATTTCTGTTAACATGCGTCGTGAACTTAATGCATGTGTTTCTAAACACCCTGAACGTCAGTGGAGTTATACATGAGGGGCCAAGCCAATTGGCATTGAGTGGGGTGTGATTGGGCAGGTCTCTGTGGTGGAAGATTCTGTTCTGTACCTAAAGTCTTTGCTTTGACTGCCTTCCTTCTCTCATCAGCCCCACAGACACCTACAATTACCACTTAAGTGGTACAAATGGAACCAACACTATCGAAGGACCATTGAGACGGAAGACTTTGCTGAAGGAAGGCAAGAAGCCAGCAGTAAGTAATCAACGGATTGTTTTCTTATTTTCCTTCTTTGAGTCATTCAAATGCTTGGATTGTTTGAGTTGGCACTGACTTGGGGGCTAATTATTCTCAGCCCATATATGAAGGTTTTCAACCTAATGAGCAACAAGGCTGGAATTTACATCCCCTGAAAGTTCTCTCCTTAGACTCAGGGAACTGAAAGATCATTTCATGTTTTCTATGAACATAAGAGCAGGACATTCAGCCCATTGAGTCTGGGCAAGCTCCCAGAGCAACCATCTTCCTCAGTTGTTCCCCCCGCCCCCCAAACTTATCATGTTACAACTCCAGGTCGACAGAAGGATGCCCACATGAAGGTTCTTTCCCCTTAGTATTGGATGCCCTACAGAGCTTGTGAGTTGACCTGGTAGGACCTCACAGTGAGGAAGGAACTACCTGTGAGCATTGGGAGGAAGCACAGGTGCTCATGGCAGTGAGGGGTCTTAGTTCCAGTGAGACACTCTCAGTTCTCACCTCACCCCATGCTCTGTTAACCCACATGGTCCCTCACAGTTATCCTGCTTCTCATGTTGACCTGGTTACCATGTGTGCCCCAGCTGCACATGGGCAGTCAGGGTGTTGTCACCAGGTAGCTCCCATGCAGCCTGTAATGCGCGTCGAAAGAACGAAAGACTTGTTGATCCAAACCAAGGCTTTTATTAACTAAAAGACTGGAGCATATCACAAGTAGGTTGACCAGTCCAGAATGACCTGATCTGGCTAGGAGCAATCCTTTAAGATCTGCCAGTAGGTGTGGCTACACTCTCAGCCAATCACAGTCATCCTACACTACCATCTGTACATATGTACATATACACATTTGTGATAGAATCTGTACTATCACATTCACCCCTTCTTTGAGAACCGACCCCAGGGTGAGTGGAGGTTAGGGGCTGTACCGGTCAGGGGGTCTGACCATCTGGCATGACCACCATGGCGCCGGAATTGGGGTTGCCGGCAGGCCTGTAGGGTGCGGCCACTGCTTCACTCAATTCCCCAACACCGTTGTCGACAGTCTGGCCTGAGCTGGTGGGGTGTTGCTGGTCCCTCTGTTCAAGCACATGACCTTACCGAGACTGTGTCCTCCCGTCCGTCTGGGCACTCATAATGCGGGTTCGTGTGGAGCAGAGTCACTCGGTCAACCAAGGGGTCATTCTTAGAGTACCGGACGTGGTGTCATAAAAGGACTGGACCGGGAACCGTGAGCCATGCTGGTATGGTCGTAACCGACTCAGATTTCCTCGGGAAAGAGAACATCCTTTCATGGGGGGTGGCATTGGTCGCGGTGCATAGGAGGGAGCGTATGGAGTGTAAGGCACTGGTGAGCACATCCTGCCAGCGAGAGGTGGGGAGACCTTTGGACCGGAAGGCAAGCATAACCGCTTTCCAGACAGTGGCATTCTCTCTTTCGACTTGCTCATTACCACGTGGGTTATAGCTGGTGGTCCTGCTTGAAGCAATATCTCGCTCCAGAAGGTACTGCCAAAGCTCCCCGCTCATAAACGAGGACCCCCTGTCACTGTGGATGTAACTGGGGTACCTGAAGATGGCAAAGATGCTGTGCAGGGCCTCTATAACTGAGGAGGCAGTCATGACCGAGCAGAGCACAGTGAACGGGAAGCGGGTGTACTCGTCGATGGCCGTAAGGATGTAGGTGTTATGGTTGGTCGACGGTAGGGGCCCCTTGAAGTCTAGGCTGAGACGCTCAAAGAGGCGGGTGGCTTTGATGATGTGGGTGTTCTCCGGATGGAAGAAGTGGGGCTTGCACTTAGCGCACACTGGGCAGGCCCGGGTCATGGAACGAATCTCCTCGACCGTGTAGGGCAGGTTGTGAGATTTGACAAAGTGCACAAACCTAGTGACCCCTGGATGACAGAGCTCCTCGTGGAGTTTCTGTAGTCTGTCCAGTTGCATGTTGGCCCAAGACCCCCTGGATAGTGCATCTGGCGGGTCGTTGAGTTTACCTGGCCAATACAGTATGTCATAATTAAAGGTGGAGAGCTCAATTCTCCACCTGGCGATTTTGTCATTCTTGATCTTACCTCGCTGGGTATTGCTAAACATGAAGGAAACCGCGCGTTGGTCGATCAGCAGCATAAAGCGCCTGCCAGTGACGTAGTGTCTCCAACGATGTACTGCCTCGATTATGGCCTGGGCCTCCTTCTCGACAGAGGAGTGTCGGCTCTCAGGTCCCTGGAGGGTTCTGGAGAAGAAGGCTACCAGCCGGCCGGCCTGGTTCAAAGTGGCAGCCAGTGCAAAATCAGACGCATCGCTTTTGACTTGGAACGGAATGGACTCGTCAATGGTGTGCAGCGTTGCAGCAGCGATGTCCGTTTGATGCGGTCGAAGGCCACTATGGCTTTGGTTGACGGGGGAAGGAGGTGGTCTTGATGAGTGGCCGTGCCTTATCAGCATAGTGTGGAACCCATTGGGCATAGTAAGAGAAAAAGCCCAGGCAGTGTCTGAGTGCTTTCTGGGTGTTGTGGGGCGGGGGGGGAGTACATGATGGGACGCATCTGGTCAGGGTCCGGCATGACCACCCCGTTCTCCACCATACAGCCCGAATTGCGAGTCGAGTTGTCTGGAAGACACACTTGTCAAAATTCTAGGTCAAGTTCAGCTGAATTGCAGTCTGAAAAAATTTCTCAAGGTTGGCATCATGATCCTCCATGTCATGGCCGCAGATGGTGACATTGTCCAGATACGTGTCTTTTAGTTAATAAAATTGTAATGCGTGTCGAAAGAACCAAAGACTTGTTGATCCAAACCAAGGCTTTTATTAACTAAAAGACTGGAGCATATCACAAGTAGGTCAACCAGTCCAGAATGACCTGGTCTGGCTAGGAGCAATCCTTTAAGACCTGCCAGTAGGAATGGCTACACTCTCAGCCAATCACAGTCATCTTACACTACAATCTGTACATATGTACATATGCACATTGGTGATAGAATCTGTACTATCACACAGCCAAAATCCGGTGAGTAATGGATACCACAAATCAGGTCTCAGCCCGAAGCGTTGGCCATCCCTTTGCCTCCACAGATGCTGCCTGACTTGCTGAGATCCTTCAGCAGCTTATTTTCTGATCCCTCCTGAGTGCATCAATCCTTGAGGAGCATTCAGGGAGTAAATGTCACCAGAAAAGGTAGTGATGCAGGCAGTACAACTCTTTTCTGCAGAGAAGACCTTGTGTTCAAGAAGCAATAAATTAGGCCAGGATTGATCACCAATATTAATTGCAAGCTCATAATTTAAAAAGTGGCCTTTGAACTAATAAGGATGGGATTAATGCAGGATTAGTGTAAATGGCTGATGGCCAGCAAAATCTTGGTGATCTCGAGGTCCATTTCCCTGCTGTATCTCACTACATCTATATGACTAATCCTGGTTCTCAATGGATTGGGTTTGAATCCTGCTTCAGACAGTCTCACTGAATGAAAACTAGTATTCTGACTCTTGAGTTGTGGGATATCTTTTTGCCCAATACAGGTTTTGCAATTGGGTTTAACAGCATAATTCAGTCAATTCTGGCCACCAGCATTAAACACTACTTCTACAGGTAGGATGGAGGCATCAGGAACTTTGAGGAAGGTGCTCCCTCTTGTGATAATTTCCAAATCAAACAACTTCACATTGTCCTGTGTTTAAGCTCAGTTCATCTGTACCAATGCATGTAGTCATTTGATGAGACCATCAGCTGAATGTGGGGAAATGAAAACCTGAAGACAAAGTTTCATTAAAGATCTGCCACTGTTCCCCATACAGATGTAGTGCCTGAAGTGAGCAAGGTGGAGTACCATAAGCTTCACTTTCAGCTGAACTTCCAAGGGCTCTGTCTGGTTTTACCATGGTGCTCAGTTTCAATAAAAAATAATATACCAAACAAACTGCATTGCTGTTTTTTCTTGATGTTGTATTCCTGGCATTGGCCATTTTAAACCAGGCGGTTTACGTCTTAGTCTTGTTCAAACTTGCGCATCACACGCTCTTTTTTTTACAGGAAGATGTAATTGAACGTAGAAAATATTGAAGGGCTGAGAAAGAGTAGATGGGAAGGATATATTGCCTTTGGTAAAGGCATAAGGATCTGCAGGGGGCAACATGTTTCAGGATCATTTTTTCCCCCAGTGCTAAGCAGTTGTGTTAAAGGTTGATGGACGAGGCCCTCCTGCTCCCTCTCTCCCCTCCACCTTCACCTCCCCTTCCCTGCCCTTCCATCCATCTACCCCTCTTCCCCCCCCCCCCCATAGTCATTGGGTGGGTACTTGGCATAGAGTGACCTACAAGATAACCATGAGATCCAGCATATAGGATGGAACTGGGTAGTGGTTTCATGCCAGCATGAAACTTATGGTCTACTTATCATGCCTTGGGTTAGGAAGGATCCACCACTGTTGGAGGCCAAGGGTAGAACTTAACCTATTGAGTGCCTGTGGAGAATCCCACCCATTGGGAGCCGATGGAGAATCCCACCCATTGGGGGCCTGTGGAGAATCCCACCCATTGGGAGCCCGTGGAGAATCCCATCGAATGGGGGCCTGTGGAGTATCCCAGTGATTGGAGGCCTGTGGAGAATCCCACTGATTGGGGGCCTGTGGAGAATCCCACCGACTGGGGGCCAGTAGAGAATCCCACTGATTGAATTCTGCATAAAAGCAGAGTGTAAAATGTGTAAATGGACAAGGTCTGACGCACATCCTATCTGCCAGAGCCCATGGTGGCTGCTTGATTTGTCATGCAATTTATTTGGTTTGACAATGAAGAACCTTTTTATATCCTTCCAGTTGTCATCATGGACTCGCTACTGGCTCATTCTCTCTGGATCACTTCTGTTGTATTACTCTGCAAAGTCACTGCGAGCTTCTGAGAGGAAACATGTGAGTAGCCCCTAATAAATGTTCAGTGCTCATTCTCAGAGTAGATGTTAGAATGTGAAATCCAATCATCTATCGCTAAGTAACAGAATACAAGAATCTCTTGCAGAATACCAACAAAAACATTCAGTCCTTTATTCATGAACTGTAAAACTCTGATAATAGAAGACCGAACATTACAGCACAGTTCAGGCCCTTCAGCTCTCGATGTTGTGCTAACCCATGTAAACCTACTCCATTACAATCAAATTTTTCATTCTCTCACTCCCAAAACCCTCTATTTGTCTTACCTTCATGTGTCTATCTAAAAGAGTCTTTAGAATGTCCCTATTGCACCAGCCTCCACCAGCACCCCCAGCAATGCATTCCAGGCACCCACCACTCTCAGTGTTAAAAAAAACCTACCTGACATCTCACCTAAGCTTTCCTCCACTCATCTTAAACAGTGCCTTCTGGTACTTAGTATTGCTGCTCCAGAAAAAGGGTACTGGCTCTCCACCGTATACATCCAGCCTTTCATAAACTCTACTAAGTCACTTCTTATCCTTTGTCACTGCAAAGAGTAAAGAACCAGCTCCTTGAACCTTGCTTCATAAGACATTCTCCAATCCTGACACCAACCTTAGGACTTCCTTGAGATAGTCTGGCACCTTTGGAACTTTGACTTTTTGAAATATTTTTATTGATTTTTAATAAAAACTTGTATTAACAGGGGGAAAAGGGTACAATTCAATAAATTGATATAAGCAGTTACACAGAATAAATAAAACATACCATAAAACATTAATATACGTAAATTGTAACTCACATCATTAATTTTTTTATTTTTAAAATAATTTAAAATCTTATATAAAGCCTTTAACAATTAAATTAAACATTTCAATAAAACAATGTTCCAAATATAAGAAATATTCTTAAAATATAATGTATATTCAAAACTCAAAAGTACATTCTTAATAGCGTATCAACACATAATAGCAAAAATATACTAATCAAAAGGAGAAAAAAAAAGAAACAGGAAGAATTTATAACTTTTCAAGGAAGTTATAAAATTTCCCTTATTTAAAAAAGGGAGGAATTTACAATTCATTACCCTTATTTTCACCTTCTATAATATAATCGATATTTATAATTCTCAATTAAACAAAACAATTATCAGTTATATATCAAGGAAAAAAATTTTTTTTAAACCTTTGGAACTTTGGCAGTTGTGGATTAGCCACTTTTGGACAATTAACGCCTGCTAAGACTCCAATCCACCTATATCTTACATTTTTTCTTAACAGGTTACCCAGTAGCATTTATACACTTTACAGAAAGCCCTGTAAGTTTAAAAGGAGTAGGAAATCTACCACCTTCCTGGATACCAGGCACTAGCCACACAGTCAGCCCATATTCTGGATGTCCAGCTCACATTCTGGACTGAGCCAGGTACAGAACCATCCAGATTTTGGAACCATCGGATGCTGGACAATTGGAGTTTTACTGTATCATCAGTGGAGAATGTTTTGGAGCCTTTCACCCCCCTCTCCCACAGGCTGCCCAATCCCTCTCAGCCAATCTTTGCATCTCACTTTATGTGGGTGAATAATACATCTGAAAAACATTATCCTTTCCCAACTCCTCCACCCAAGGCAGTTGATGCCTCTCCCCTCCAAGTTTGGACTATTCACGTTCACTCTCTCTAACCTAATCAATGAGCTCATCTTCCCTCAAGAAATTAATCTGGCTGCCTCACTGTCCATTTGTGTTTATCCAACAAATTCCTGGATCCTTTTGCTGGTGAGTTCAGTGGTGTTGGTTTACACGGTGAATGGACAATCCTCACCCCACTTTGCTAGACTATCAGTTGGTCTGTTTCCACCCCTTTGATCTGCTCTGCCCTTGTCGACAAGACCAAGATCCCATTCTCAACTCCCATGTTCCCAAAATACATGCTGGTAGGTAGTTTAGTGTGGGTGAGTGGCAGGAAAGTAGATGGGCCTGTGAGGGAGAATTAGTTTCAAGGATTTGGATTCGTAAAATGTTGTTATAGGGAACTGATTGGATCTATGTTTGAGGACTCTAATGCTTTTCTGATGGGAAATGGGCGTGTATAGTAATTAGGTGTTAATGGTAAAGATAATTCAGTGGGGGCCAGGCAATTAAAAGTGGTAAAATTGTGGAGAGTGGTGTCCTGGATATTAGTGGTGGGGACGTGACAAGATAGAGGCAAATCATAAGTGAAGCAAGAGGAGGCAGAAATGATTTGTCAATCTGGTCAGTCCTGTTGGTGAATCTTGGCTAGGATATAGAAGTGAAATTATCGGGTTGGAGACTCTGGAGGGGAGACCTTCTGAACTGATGATGGTAACAAAATAATATCCAGATAATGGTTGATGGGGTCATAATGGGGTTGATGTGAGAAGAAATCCAAGAGCAGCTGTCAGGCCTCTGCAAGTTGTGGATGTTCTGAGACCTGGCATGGACTTAATGGCTCAAATAACCTCCTGTGTTGTGGGAAAATATGAGAAATTCAGTTACAACTGTCATGACAAGCACTCAACTCTGCTACCTGTACAGTTCCCATGTTGAATGGATTTGAGTACTCTTGAACCAACTTGTCGTGTCACATACACACAGCCTTAAACCATTCAGAATGAAAGATGCTGGTCACGGGTGGAAACAGACCAACTAATAGCCTAGCAAAGTGGGGTGAGAATTGTCCATTCACCATGTAAACCAACACCACTGAACCAACACCACTGAACTCACCAGCAAAAGGATCCAGGAATTTGTTGGATAAACACAAATGGACAGTGAGGCAGCCAGATTAATTTCTTGAGGGAAGATGAGCTCATTGATTAGGTTAGAGAGAGTGAACGTGAACATGAACACACATTTTGTTGAGGCAACATTCCTCTCTGCATCCTGTCTGACTCCACCGCTTCAAAACAGAAAAGAACATGTGATGGGAAGGATGGTGGCAAAATGCAGAGAATTCTGAAATAAAAACAGAAAACATGGCAAGAACGGAAAGGAGCATATGTATATTGCCCATTTCTAAAAAAGCATGCAATCAAAGAGCAAAGTCCTTGCCAACAATAATTTACAATGAAGCATGGGTTTAACATTTAATAACTCTTTGATGTAGCACTTGATGGTCTGCTTACACTCCTAATGGCTTTGTGTATGTTTCAGTTTAATATAAATAGATCATTGGGCTTTAACCTTTCAATGAGTGGAATGGCATGACATTCGGATGTAGTCTGGTTCTCTGCTTCTGATAACAGATCTTGTGCCTGAGGTCAGGGCCTTGCAGAGATTACAGATGTCCTGGTAGCAGTGGCAGCCATTTGGATGTTGGAGGGACAATGCTCAGCGTACCTTCCCTACCCATCTGATTCATCCTATAAAGAGAGTTTGGGTGGGTTAATGCCAAGGTGTGCAACAATGACACAAGAAATGAGAGCAGGAGCAGCTATCTGTCCCATTGAGCAGTCACTAAGATCATGGCCAGTCTGTCTGTGGACTCAAATCCACCTACCTGAATTTTCTTCATTATCTACATTTCTGTAAGGTTGTTATTCTAATAAATCTGATACACTAAACAGTTTCTTAAAATTTCTACCATCAAAACAAAAAGATGTGTTATTTGTTGTTCTCCTCCCGCAGTTCAAATCATCACCCAGCAAAAAGGTGTCGATAGCAGGATGGATGGTGGTTCTCCCTGATGACCCCGAACACCCAGATATCTTCCAGCTGAGTGACCCTGATAAAGGTGAGCAGAAGATCCCTTCAGGAACTGGTTTCAGCGCTGTTGGATCTGGCAACACAGTGGCATAGTTCATGGAACATCTGCAGTGACCGGAGTTCAATCCAATGCTGTCTTCGTGGTGTCTGCACATTCCTCTGTGACCAGAGGTGCACCGAATTCCCTCTGATGTCCCAAAGATGTGCGGGTTAGCAGCACAATTGGCCGCTGAAAGTTGCCCTCAGGGGGTAGGTGAATGGGAGAATCTGGTGGGAATTGATGGAATGTGGGGGGAAAGATGACTGGAATTGAGGTGCTGGCCTAGACTTGATAGGCTGAATAACATCCTGCTGTGACATGGAAATTAATCTGTAAAATGCTGAATGTGGCAATAATTTTCATTATTAAGGATACCTCTACATAAAAATTCAGTCCTCATGGTAAATCACTGGGTGCTCCAGCAGATTTGATTTGTCAGCAGTAAATTGACTTCCACCTCCCAACATGCTTTGTCGCCAGATCTTGAGTGGCAACTATTGTAGTGATATTGGAACATCCCCTGTTCATTCAAGAAAGACTTAACAAGGAGCATCGTGTCAATGACCAGAACATGTTGGTTAAAGCATAACTATTTAATTCCCAGGGTCTTCTTTGCAAAAAAATAGTGTGGGATCTTCCACCTAAGACTCTATTCATGATTCCTTCAAAAGACCTGGACTGCTGACCATGTAGCATGCATTTAGCCCTGCTCTGCAATGTCAAGCTGGATCTTGGTAATGCAGTTGGAAGGAAACGTGGGCGACTGACTACTCAGTGTGAACTGCAGGAGTTCCGTTCATACCCTTTTGAAGAATAAAAACTGACTCTATGAAATAAATTTGGAAAATATGCAGCAGGCCAGGCAGCATTTTGTGCAGAATTTTAAAAAAGCAAATGCTTCAGGTCTTTTTAACTTTTCTTTCAAACTGGGTGGTAGGTGTACAAAACAAGTGGTCAGAGGAGGTGGACGGGGCAGATACTATTGTGATGTTCAGGAAACATTTAGACATGGATAGAATTGGTTTAGAGGGATATGGGCCAAATGCAGGCAGGTGGAACTCGTGTGTGTGGAGGTGGGGGGTGGGTCTTTTTGATCTGCGTGGGCAAATTTGGGTCAAAGAGCCTGTTTCCACGCTGTATGAATGATTCCAAGTCGAAGCCTTTCATTAGAACTCCTGTTAGCACCAGTGACCTACTGAATCACAGTTTAGTATTTTTAAATAGTGTCATTAGTTGCTTGGCATCATCTTTCTGAAGCTATGTTACAACACTGAAGTATTTGATTGATTGCAGATTGCTGCCATCAGAGTTCCCACCCAAAACGCTGACTGCCCACTTCCATCCATCGAGGCTGTCTGACCCACTGAGTTCTTCCACCAATTCTATGCTCATTATAACGATGTGTTTGTTTATGTTGATAGGAAATGTTTACAAGTTCCAGACCAACTCACGGTTTCATGCAATACTGTGGTACAAACATTTGGATGATGCTTGTAAGAGCAACAGGCCACAGGTAGGTGTTCAGATGACTTCACAGTGTATTGGGAAAAAACTCATGCTTTCAGGAAACCACTAATACGAAGTTAAACAAACACCTTAAACCATGGATTTCATTTAAAGATGTCAATATGCATTGTAGTGGGGAAAATGCTAGAGTCAGTTATTAATGATGTGATTGCAGCTCATTTGGAAAGCAGTGATACCATCGGACAGAGTCAACATGGTTTTTTGAAGGGAAAATCATGTCTGACAAATCTAATAGTATTTTTTGAGGATGTAACTAGTAGAGTGGATAAGGGAGAACGAGTGGATGTGGTATATCTGGACTTTCAGAAGGCTTTTGATAATGTCCTGCACAAGAGATTAGTGTACAAACTTTTTTTTTGCATCCTTTTTTTTTATTTTTCACACCATAAATCACATTAGCCATGATATACACTATTTCTTTTTCACACATATACAGTGACTTTTTCTCCCCCCCCCCCTCCTCCCAAGCCACCCCCCCACCCCCCCCCCCCTCATCCATTTTAGGTATACAATCTAGGTTGCATTAAGCCAGTCAGACAATGTTGTCATTCAACAAAAATACACCAGAAATTCTACTGAGTCCATTCTTTTCTTTCCTTCTCCTTCCATCAACTTAGTTAATGTTTGTCCCCGGTAGGTTTTCGCTATTGTATTTAATGTAAGGCTCCTATACTTGTTCGAATATTTCAATATTATTTCTTAACCTATATGTTATATTTTCTAATGGAATACATTTATTCATTTAAATTTAGTAGTTTCTACCTTTTAATTTGGTTATGTATTCCATTAATATTTAAAGTCATATAGTTCAGCGTAGCCCTTTTATATTTTGTTTATCTTCTCTTTCCGTTTTTCCATCATTACCTTTCCTCCTTTTCCATTTCTGTTTTCTTATTTTCAACTCTTTATAAGACAACATTCCTACAACATCCAACATTTTCCTTCTTCTCCTATTTCTATCTTATTTATCCCCAATCTCCCCTTCCCCTCCTGAGTTGTCCTTTATCCCTTGTCGGACAACCACATCTCCCCTCTCCATTTGGATTTGCGAATCCACTCGCAAGCGTCAACTGATTTTGCAGTGACCGCTATTTCCCCCCACCCCGCCCCCCCAGAAAAGATTTCACTTTTCATATGTCACAAAGGTCACTCTTTTAATTCCCTCCTTATTCTCTCTATTCCATTACCTTCCCTTATTAATTCTTGTCTATACTATCTATATTTTCCTCTAAGTACAGATACTTTCACGTATGCACATTGTCTCTATTCACTCTTATACCTCTTTACCCGCATACATATCAATCGTGATCATTTTTACTCTCATTACCCGTCTTCATCCCTCAGTCTATTTTTGTCTTTACCCACATACATATCAATCGTAATCATTTTAACTCTCATTACCCGTCTTCCTCCCTCAGTCTATTTTTGTAATTGTTCTGCAAATTTTCGTGCTTCTTCTGGATCCGAGAATAGTCTGTTTTGTTGTCCTGGTATAAATATTTTCAATACCGCTGGATGCTTTAGTATAAATTTATACCCTTTCTTCCATAAAATCGCCTTTGCTGTATTGAACTCTTTTCTCTTCTTTAGGAGTTCAAAACTTATATCTGGATAAATGAAGATTTTTTGCCCTTTATACTCCAGTGGTTTGTTGCCCTCTCTTACTTTTTCCATTGTCTTCTCCAGTACCTTTTCTCTTGTAGTATATCTTAGGAATTTTACTACAATAGATCTTGGTTTTTGTTGTGGTTTAGAGGCCAATACTCTATGTGCCCTTTCTATTTCCATTTCTTGCTGTAGTTCTGGACATCCTAGGGTCTTAGGGATCCACTCTTTTATAAACTCCCTCATATTCTTGCCTTCTTCATCTTCCTTAAGGCCCACTATCTTTATGTTATTTCTTCTGTTATAATTTTCCATTGTATCTATTTTTTGAGCTAATAGTTCTTGTGTCTCTTTAGTTTTTTTATTAGATTCCTCCAATTTCTTTTTTAAGTCTTCTACCTCCATTTCTGCTGCTACTGCCCGCTCTTCCATCTTGTCCATTTTCTTTCCCATTTCTGTTAAGGTCATCTCTATTTTATTCATTTTCTCTTCTGTGTTGTTTATTCTTTTTCTTAAATCCTTAAATTCCTGTGTTTGCCATTCTTTAAATGACTCCATGTATCCTTTAACAAGAGAAAGTATATCCTTTATCTTGCCTTTCTTTTCTTCTTCTATTTCACTGTACTCTTCCTCTTCCTCTTCTTCTTCCTCTGGGTTGGTCATCTGTTGTTTCTTTGGTGCCCTTTCCTTCTCTTCTTTCTTGTTTCTATTGTCTTCTGTGGTCTCTTCTTGCTGCAGGTGTTCTGCAGCTGTCGTTGCCGGCTGTGGAGATCGACTCCCCAGCTGGTCCCCCCTCCCGTCGGTGTGTTTTTTTTCATGCGCGGTTGCGCACTTTTACTCGGCTCAGCGAGCCATTTTTGTAGTCCATTATTTACCGACCTGAGGGAGCGGGTTTCTCTCTCCGCAGCGGGCCTCTTCGGACAGGTAAGGCCTTCACCTTTTTCCTCCTTTGTCTTCTCTTCCTCTCTTCTTACCGTTGCTTTCGATTTTTCTTTTTTTGTCGCCATCTTCTTTCCACCTTTATACTCACTTTTCTGTAACTTTTATTTCTGTGCCTTTGTGTTTTCCTTTGTTTTTCCCGACTTTTCTGGAGAGGGCTGGAGGTCACCGTCTGGCCACTACTCCATCACGTGACTCCTCCGATTAGTGTACAAACTTAAAGCACATGGTATAGGAGGTATGGTATTGAAGTGGGTAGAGAATTGGCGTTGACAGACAGGAAGCAAAGAGTAGGAATAAACGGGTTCTTTTCAGAATGGCAGGCAGTGACTAGCGGGATACCGCAAGGCTCAGTGCTGGAACCACAGTTATTTACAAAAATATATCAATGACTTAGATGAGGGAATAGAAAGCAGATCTCCAAGTCTGCAGATGACATGAAGCTGGGTGGCAGGGTTAGCTGTGTAGAGGATGCAGGGTGACTTGGACAAGTTAGGTGAGTGGGCCAATGCATGGAAGATGCAATATAATGTGAATAAATGTCAGGTTATCCACTTTGGAGGCAAGAACAGGAGAGATTATTACCTAAATGATATCCAATTAGAAAAAGGAGAGATGCAACGAGACCTGGGTGTCACTGTGCACCAATTATTGAACGTGGGCATGCAGGTACAGCAGGCAGTGAGGAAAGTGAATGGTATGTTAGCATTCATAGCAAGAGAATTCAAGTACAAGAGCAGAGAGGTTCTACTGCATCTGTATGGGGCCTTGGTGAGACCACACCTAGAGTATTGTGTACAGTTTTGGTCTCCTTATCTGAGGAAAGACATCCTTGCCATAGAGAGAGTGCAAAGAAGGTTCACTAGATAGATATCAGGGATGGCAGGACTTGCATATGAAGAAAGATTGGATCGACTAGGCTTATACACGCTGGAATTTAGAAGATTAAGGGAGGGATCTTATAGAAGCATATAAAATTCTTAAGGGATTAGACAGGCTAAATGCAGTAAGGTTGTTCCTGATGTTGGGGCAAACCAGAACCAGGTGTCACATTTTAAGGATAAGGATGTCTTTTAGGACTGAGATGAGAAAAAAATGTTCTCTCAGAATCTGTGGAATTCTTTGCCACAGGAAGTAGATGAAGCCGGTTCCTGATCTATATTTAAGAGGGAGTTAGATTTTGCCCTTGGCAATCAGGGGGTATGGGGAGAAGGCGGGTACTGGGTACTGAGTAGATGATCACCCATGATCCAAATTAATGGTGGTGTAGGCTTGAAGGGCCAAATGGCCTACTCCTACACCTATTTTCTATGAAGCACATTATATTGTAATACCCATTAACAGGAATGGTGCTTTTGAATGCTATGGAGATTCATGTAATATTATTGTGCACGTGTTCAAGATGCTTAACTATTATTGAAGAGCCAGTAAGCTCCCTGTCTTTGCACCTCCAATTCTGGTCTTCCAGACTAATTATTACTGCTGCTCAGACAAGCATTGAAAGACCAAGGACCTAAGTGTTGAATTTCCTGCCTAAGCCTGCCCACTCTTCCTTATGCTGGACTTTTAAAATCTACCTCTCCGACCAGGCTCTAACTCATCTCCCCAAATCACTTCTAACTTGGGTTTGATAACACTCTTATTTTGTCTCAGGCACACCCCAAGGATGTATGCTTAGCTCACTGCTCTACTCATTATACACTCACAATTGTGTGGCCAGGCACAATTCCATTGCCATTTACGAGTTTGCCCATGACATCACAGTTGTTGGGAGAAAAGGAAGATAGATGGTGTAATGACATCAACCTTGCATTCAATGTCAGCAAAACCAGGGAGATCATTGTGGACTTCAGGAAGTCAGGGGAATATGACCCAGTCCTCATTGAGGTCTCAGTGGTGGAGAAGGTCAAGAACATCAAATTCCTGGGTGTCAACAACTCCAAGGATCTGTCCTGGAGCCTCCATATTGATGCAATCATAAAGAAGGCTCATCAGAGGCTATACTTTGTGAGGTGTCTGAGGAGGTTTGATATGCCACCGAGAACTCTCGTAAACAGGGAGACCATTCTGACTGGTTGCATCACTGCGCCAACTCTCAGGACAAGAATAAACTCCAGAGGGTTGTTAACTCAGCCTGAGACATCACAGGCATCAGACTCCAATCCATCGAGGACATCTACATGTGGCGGTATCTTAAAAGAGCAGCCTCTACCCTCAAAAATCCCCGCCACCCAGACCACACCCTCTTCACTCTGCTACCATCGAGGAAAAGGTACAGGAGCCTAAAGACCAGCAAGGACAGCTTCTTTCCCGCTGCCATCAGATTCCTGAATGATCAATGAACCAAAGACATGGCCTTACGTTTCCTGCAGTGTTTTGTTGTTACTTTAGATTTTACAGTAATGTTGTAAGATGATTATAATATATGTTTTCACTGTGATGCTGCCACAAAACACCAAATTTCATGACTTGTTCATGACAATAAATCCTGATTCTGGTATGTTTTGATAATTCACAATTGGAAAAGCAAACATTTACAGATGTTAAAAATGTAAAATAAAAACAAATAGTGGTAGCTTTTCACTGCCAGTATCTTCAAATTCACTCACCTAGTTGACACCCACTTCCTTCTCATTCTTCAATCCCACTCCCATTCTCCATTATCCCTTCCCTCATATCCTTGGCTCCCATTCTCTTCTCCTTTCAATACATTCTGTCATTCATCCCCCTCATTCAGCACAGGACAGGCCCCTAGCCCAACTCATCCATACCTCCGAAGGTGCCTTCCTGAGCTGGTCCCATTTGCCTGTACGTGGCCCATATCCCTCTAAACCTTTTCATGAACATCCTGGCCTTCCCTCCTCTCCTTGGCTCCCTCTCTCCCCACTCTTTGCCCACCCCCATTCTCCACCATTTCCCCTCCGTTCAACCTCTTCTCACACAAGCCCTACTCATAAACTTCTTTGATTTAGTCTTCTGGTTATCCATTCTGCTGCATACCGTACTTTGGAATTTTCTCTGCACTGGGCTATCAGTAAGCCTGTGCATAAGGTACAGTTGGCAGACTTGGGTCATGGTTTACCCTAATGTAGAGGAAGAGTTCTGGAGAAGCCAAACCATGATTATTGATGGCTTCCAAAGGACCTTGGGTGCTAAAAGCTTCCATTTCGTATTGGAGGATTGGATCTAGAGGTCAGGTTGCAATGATTTGAACTGGAGTCTGTGGCAGTGCTGGAGGTGGATCCATGTATGCTCAGCATCTCTGAAGGGACTCTCTTTTGTGTCTCTTTCTGCTATTGCTCGGGCTGCCGGGCAATGCTCATGGCAACTCTTTGTTTGCCTTACAGCAAAAAATTGAAGAAGATAATGTATTTTTAATGTATTATTATGTGACAATTAAAGGAACAACAGCAACAATGACCTGCTACCTCCTATCTACTTCCAGATACCCACCAACCTTATGTCGTTTGAGTGAACGTTTGGAGACAGCACACAAGAGGTGATGAAAGTGCCAACCCAAGCAATGGGAAATCAAACTACTAAGTGGACTAATGACAAAGGAAGGTGAAGTAAACAAAAACAGTCTGACAGAGAATAATTAGTTCATCAACTGCCAGCTTTGAATATCGAAGCACTTTTCTTTTGGACACTCTTACTATGTGGCCCCAAAATGATTTTGGTATGTTTTGGGAAAAAAAACGATGGGTTTAACTACTAATTTATGGTGTTGGCTGCAGAGATTAGGCAGAGCTTTGGCAATTGTGAAATGCCAAACTGCTTCATGCAGAGGTTAGACCAAGGAACTGTGTGTAATGACTGCTGCCTACAACATTTTTTTAAATGTTTGATTTTTATTCTTGAGCTGCTTTATTGTCAACAATGTTTTAGCCCATGTTGGGTATTAACGTTCTTATGCACAAGATACTACTGACAGTATTATTAATGGGCTGCGTTGAGTGGCATTTAGGGGTATAAATCAGTGAAGGAGTGTTTTTCTTATTGAAATTTCCTGAGTTGTTTGCCGCATTGGCTGCCTCTGTGTTGGTGATCAGTACTCATGTTGTTCTGACCCGGTGAACTCATTGAGACTGTCAAGCAAACCTGACACTTAGAAATCCATTCTGCCCTAACCCACAACATTGTTTCCTAAAGTAACCTGACCTTGCCTGGTAGTATTCTGAAAAGGACTGGTTTGTATTCTGGGTGTAATGTTTTTCCCAGAGACTCCAAGTAATTGGCCTAGAAGAAGTGAATCAGAGTAGCAAGGGTGGGAATGAAGGTTCACTGTTTGTCCCCTTATCCCTGATCCAACAACTTCCACACATTCTGCCATTTCCAACTCGAGTTGTTCTCTGAACAGTTATGGGCATCACGATCCCTCTAGGTGCACAGCAGCCAAGATGGTCTGTTTAATTTCAGATTTCCACGCCTGGTGATTCTTGCACCAATGTGTTCTGCCATTCAACTCCCAGCATATCCAAAAGTATTTTCAAGTTTCTTAGTATTCTTTTTGTGGAAACAATTACTTTCATGTGAATATTATAGATATGGTACAGTGCAAACTTCATTTGCTATGTATTATTTAAAGGTTGTATATAATAGACTAGGGTATAAATCATATCCAGAGATGACATTACTTTGTAGTCCATACAGATGAAACTTGAATGGACTTAATATTTAAAGTTGAAAATTATTTTGTCCCACTGTATTTCGCTATGAAAGGTACTTCATTTTTAAAGAACGTCTATCATAAGCCAAAATGCTTTGGTCCGTTCAACTCGCTGGTCTTTCATGATTCCAGTTCAGCTGCTCTGTGGAGAACAGATGAGGCCAGCAGGCAGGAATCACAAATCTTCCCCTGGGCTGTTTTGATTTGCAGACTTTGACGGCAATTTTAAGAAACTACTCACAAACCTTCCTCCTCCCTCTGCTTCTAAAAGTAATATAAAAACTGAGTAGCATGTATAACGTGCTTGCAATTGAAGCTCTACAAAGAATGATTCCTCGTATCCCTGACTCCCTCCCTCACTCATGCTTTGAACGGGGGGCCAGGGCGAGAATGACATTGAGCTTTAAGCTGTTCATTTTGCTTCTAAAGATACCTAGCCGGCAGGCAGATGTAAATATGAAAAATATTTTCATTTGCTTGGCATCATTATGGGCAGTGGGAGTAAACCCTATCTCTGGCTGTGTGCCTCCTCCATTTTAGACAAGCTAGTATAACTGGCCTTTGCAGAAAATATGTTTTCATCTGTCACAATGTACAGAGCTGAGTTCCTACCACTTCAGTGACTATGAAGCATTTTACATGAAGAAACAGGCCTTTTAGCCCAACCAAAGCACGCTACCCAATCCACCTCCTTTTTCATTCTAAATCTATTTGCAAAATTCTCTGTTCCCTTCTTTCTATGCTTGTTCAGCTTCTCCCTAAATACATCAGTGCTATTTCCTTCAACATCTCTCCACAAGAGAGAATCTCATACTCTCACAGGTCTTTGAGTAAAAATGTTTATCCAACTGGCTTATTGGGTACCTTACATTGACAGCCTTACCTGGACTTTTTCTTGAATGGAAATGCCCTGTGGCATCTCCATCACAATCTCTCATTATGTTAACGGCCTCTGTTTGGTTAGCCCCCTTTATATATTTTCTATGGCAAAAATGAGACAATGAAAACAAGAATTGTTGTTACTTTAGATATGGCAACAAAAGGCATGCAATGCACATTTCCCTTTAGTTGATCTGTTGGGTAAATTAGTTTTATAGGGGTAAAGTCCAAGTTTGTTCACTTGTATTGATAAAGCTTTGCCTGTGGGGAACAATGGTCTGATTGCATAAATGTTTCGTTGGCCTATTTCCTTCCAACCACCACAAAGCTATTAACAGCACTTTTAAAATAAAAGCATGTTGATATTCAGAAGTCATCCCATTAAGCTGAGAGCCTCATCCAGGCTGCTCCAATTAACGTCTTTTTTCCTTCCATTAGATTTATTCCACAACAATCTTAAATATTACTTTGGATCCTCAAGGTTACTTTTGGTATTATTTACCTGAGTGCCATTCACTAAATATCAGCTTATTCTTAAACTGAAGATAGATTCCCTTGCCTTCAAGGGAATCAAGTGTGAAGTCTTAACCCAAAGAAGGTGGTGTGAATATTATTTAATTTTTTATGCTTGTAGCTAATGCAAATCTACTTCTTCCATCTACCTGATCTGTGAACTATTCCATTTATATATTTTTGCTGCATATTCCTTGAATTGTTTTGGATGCCCATGCTCATCATCTGGTTTGCTTGGGAACAATGTGACTCACCAACTTTAAATGCTAAATTAAAGCACATCTGTATGGTTGAAACCTGTATAGAGTCAAAAGGTATTGCCACTTGTAAGTAAATGAGATGGCCTATAAATTTTCATACAGTTCCAAGGGATAAATATTGACAAGGTTATTCGCATGCCATCTGTGATTTTTTTTTAATAACTGCTAATGTCTGTTCTAATCACAGAACTCAGACTGCCTCATGGATGTTCTTTGCTAAATTATGTTACCTCAGGCTTGTATCAAGTTGCTTGTTTGTCAGCTTGTTTACATTGATGGTGCAGTCTCACTCAGAAAATAAATTACTGTTAGCAATGTGTTGATGTGATTGCAATGATTGGAGTAGTTTTGGAATCTATATGTGCATTTCAGTTTTTTTTTCCATGCATTGTAAAAACTTTGGATAGCATATAACAGACTGGTTGGTGGAGAGCAGTCACTGCATTCTCAGCTTCACTGGAAACTTCAGAGTGGTCTTTCTTCAGCTGTTGCATCCCCTCAAGGTTCCCACTGCTAGAAAGAAATGAAACAAGGGACAACTGAGCTCAAGGATTACAGCTTGGTGCCTAAGTTTCTCCAAGTGGGGCCCTGATCCAGGTGGTCCTTAAGGCAAGAACAACATAAAAGTGGATAGGGCTTTGCAAGATTATAGGGATTCGAGGAATTGAGATTATTAATTAGATCAGATGTCTGAAAGCTTCATTTCCCAGAATAATCAACATGGATTTCTGAAGAGGTACTAATCTTTTAGGTTTAAAAGGCAGCAAATCAGAGGACTTATGGCAAAAGATTTAATCTCTGCTTGTGGTTGGTAAGGATAATTGAGTAAATTGGTCTCTGTACATACAAATCTGATCCAGGATATGTGTTTCAGTTTGGCCAACTACATTAAATACACATCCAGATATTTCAATACCACCAAAATAGAATTTCTATTTCTGATCCTCAGTGCATGTCAGAGACAATAAATGCAAATTTCTATTGGAAGCTTTTATCCCACGTACCGTAATTGTCAATCTATCCAGAAGCAACCAGTTGCATGCAACTCAGCACAATGGAGGCAGGGTTTGGCTTGCAGGTAAGGCTGATGGATTTTGTTTAGCGAAGAAATGTCCATGCCTCAAATCTAATCATCTTTAATGAGCTACCATCATTTCAGATTAAAACACAATGGTTTGCTTTGCCTACGAAACTTAGTTTCTTAAAGGCTGTCCCACAGGGTTTAGATCAACACTATTCTTATCCATTACCTGGGATCATTCACAATTTTTTTATAACTTAATTTCAATTTGTGATCAACAGGAACTTTAATTCCTGCAAAAGCTGGTGCTGTGTCCTAGAGGCAGGTGGGCATTTGCTGCTATCTCTAGAATATGGGATAATTAAATTCTAATACCGTAGTTTCTCAAGATGCTGTTCCATCTATTATGGATGCAAATGAAATAAAACCGTGCAGAAATTTCATCTCTGGTCATGGGCAAGTGGTTAATTTAAAACTCAAAACCTAACAAATTAGAGACTCAAGTTCAAACCAGCATGGAATTTAAATTCTGGTAAAAATTTAGAACATGGCATTGACATAAAAAATAGGTGTTGGAGTAGGCCAGTTGGCTCTTCAAGCCTACACCGCCATTCATTTTGATCATGGCTGATCATCTACTCAGCACCCAGTACCTGCCTTCTCCCCATACCCTGATCCCCTTAGCCGCAGGGGTCAAATCTAACTCCTCTTAAAAATAGATAAGGAACCGGCTTCAACTACTTCCTGTGGCAAAGAATTCTACAGATTTACCACACTCTGAGAATTTTTTTTCTCACCTCAGTCCTAAAAGACTTCCCCCTTATCCTTCAACTATGACCCCTGGTTCTGGTTTACTCCAACATTGGGAACAACCTTCCTGCATCTAGCCTGTCCAATCCTTAAAGAATTTTATACGTTTCTATAAGATCTCCCCTCAATCTTCTAAATTCCAGCGTGTATAAGCCGAGTCGATCCAGCTTTTCTTCATATGTAAGTCCTGCCATCCCTGGTATCAATCTAGTGAACATTTGCACACCCTCTATAGCCAGGATGTCTTTCCTCAGATAAGGAGAACAAAACTGTACACAATACTCTAGGGCCCTGTACAGCTGCAGTAAAACCTCTCTGCTCCTATACTTGAATCCTCTTGCTATGAAATGCCAACATACCATTCACTTTCCTCACTGCCTGCTGTATCTGCATGCCCACTTTCAATGACTGGTGCACAGCAACACCCAAGTCTCGTTGCATCTCTCCTTTTTCTAATTGGACATTATTTAGGTAATAATCTCACCTGTTCTTGCCTCCAAAGTGGATAACCTGACATTTATCCACATTATATTGCATCTTCCATGCACTGGTCCACTTACCTAACTTGTCCAAGTCACCCTGCATCCTCTACACAGTTAACCCTGCCACCCAGCTTCGTGTCATCTGCAAACTTGGAGTTGTGGCTTTCTATTCCCTCATCTAAGTCATTGATATATATTGTAAATCACTGGGGTCCCAGCACTGAGCCTAGTGGTACCCCACTAGTCACTGCCTGCCATTCTGAAAGGAATCCGTTTATTCCTACTCTTTGCTTCCTGGCTGTCAACGCCAATTCTCTATCCTCTTCAATACCATGCCTCCTATACCATGTGCTTTAAGATTGTACACTAATCTCCTGTGCAGGACCGTATCAAAAGCCTTCTGAAAATTCAGATCTACCACATCCACTGGTTCTCCCTTATCCACTCTACTAGTTACATCCTCAAAAAATTATATTCGATTCTATTAGATTAATCAGATATGATATTCCCTTCATCTGTCCGATGATACCACTACTTTCCAAATGCGCTGCAATCGCATCTTTAATAACGGACTCTGGAATTTTCCCCACTACCGACGTCAGGCTAACTGGTCTATAGTTTCCTATTTTCTTTCTCCCTCTTAAAAAGTGGGGTTACGTTTGCCACCCTCCAATCCTCAGGAACTAATCCAGAATCTAAAGAGTTTTGAAAAATTATCACTAATGCATCCACTATTTTTTGGATACTTCCTTAAGCACTCTGGGATGTAGAACTCTGAATTTCTCCCAGTCCTCAGAAATACTGTTTTTTCTGGCTAACTTATATATGCTGCTTTTTTGGATTTGATCCTCTCCCTGATTTCCCTGGTTAGCCATGGATGCACTACCTTCCTTGATTTATTCTTTTTCCAAATTGGGATATACAATTGTTGTGTTTCATTCAAGCTACCTTTAAATGATTTGCCATTGCATTTCCATTGTTAGTCCTTTAACCATCTATCTTCGTAAATTCACATCTCATACCATCAAAGTTACCCTTCTTCAAATTCAAAACCTTTGTATTTGAATTAAAACTCTGCCACTCTCCATCTTATGAAGAATCCACAATATTGTGGTCACTCTTGCCCAAGGGGTTTCACACAAGTGCTAATTAACCCTTCCTCATTACTCAACACGCAGTCTAGAATGGCCTGCTCCCTCATTGGTTCCATGACATGCTGGTTTAGAAAACAATCCTATATCCATTCTAAGATATCCTCTTTCTCATTACCCTTCCCAATTTGGTTCACCCAATCAACATGTAGATTAATGTTACCCATTAGAACTACTGTACCTTTGTTGCACGCATTTCCAGTTTCCTGTTTAATGCCATCCCTAATCTCACCACTATTGTTAGGTGGCCTGTAAACAACTCTTCTGCTCCTTAGAGTTTTGCAGCTCTACCCTTATTGATTCCACATCCTCCAAGCTAATGTCCTTCCTTTCTATTATGTTGACCTCCTCTCTAACCAACAACACTACCCCACCTCCTTTTCCTTTCTGTCTATTCCCCCTGAATATCGAATATTCCTGCATGTTGATCTCACAGTCTCAGTCCCCCTGAAGCCATGTCTCTGTGATCCGAACTATATCGTTGTCATTAATAGATATCTCCACATTCAATTCATCCACCTTATTACGAATGCTCCTTGCATGGAGACACAAAACCTTCATTATGTTGAAAAGAGGTCCTTTTTGATTTTTGTCTGGGATTTATCTACCTGCCACTTTTGCTTTTCACCTTACTATCTTTTGCTTCTACCCTCATATATCACCCTTCTGTCTCTCTGCACTTGCTCCCATCCCCCTGCCAACACGGCTAGCAAACAAACTCCCTAGGCATTAGTCCCGGCCCTGCCCAGATGTAGACAATCCTATTTGTATTGGTCCCATCTGCCCAAGAACCTGAAACCTTCCCTTCTACACCATTGCTCAAGCACATATTCATTCTAACTATCCTGTTATTTCTACTCTGGCTAGCTCGTGGCACCAATAATAATCCAGAGATTATTATCCTTGAGGTCCTACTCCTTAAATTATTTCCTAACTCCCTAAATTCATCTTGCAGGACCTCATCCCATTTTATCCCCTATATTGTCAGTACCAATATGTACCACGACAACTGATTGTTCACTCTCCCCTTTCAGAATGTCCCGCAGCCACTCCGAGACATCCTTAACCCTTGCACCCAGGATGCAACACATCATCCGAGAGTCCCATTTGGGTCCACAGAAACTCCTGTCTTTTCTCCTTATAATGGAATCCCTTATGACCATTGCCCTACCATTTTTTTCCCTGCCCCCTTGCACAGTAGAGCCACTCATGGCGTCGTGATGCTGGCTACTGCTGCCTTCTCCTGGTGAGCCATCTCCCCTAACAATATCCAAAGCAGCATATCTGTTTTGGAGGGAGATGACCGCAGGGGACTCCTGCATCATCTTTCTGTAACTTCTCTTAATGTTGGTCACCCAGTCCCTATCCTCTCTACCCTCTGCAACTGTGGTGTGACCAATTCACCAAAGGTGCTATCCACCAGCATCTCGGATGCTCCAAAGTGAGTCCAAATGCAACTCCAGTGCTGTCATACAGTCAATCAGGAGCTTCCTGCACACCTAGTCCCCAGGGACACTGACAGTATCCCTGAGTTCCCACATAGCACAGGAGGAGCATGACACAGGCCTGAGCTCACCTGTCATGCCTGAAACATACTTATGCCTAAATAAAATTAAATGAGATGAAGACTCACCCTTGTTACCTGCGTCTCCGCCTCTGCTCACCGAAGCCTCTTGAGCCAAAGCCTTGGTGCCCCACTCCTTCCTTGTGCCACTCACTCCTGGCCGCTACTTTACCTCACCTTCCTTTTATTTGCCCTCTACCAATTTACCCCCCGTCATTCTCTCCTCGCTCCTCCTCTCCTGGACGCCTTCAACTCCTTGCCCGAACCACTAGGCCTGAGCCCCGGTAAATATCTTAGTTTTTAAATACTTACTCCTGTCACTCTCTCCTCACTCCCCCTCTCCTGGTCTCCTGGACAGCTCCGACTCCTCACCTGAACCACTAGGGTCATAAAACACCCTCAGGTTCATAGTCATGGGAGAGAAAATATGATGCACAAAACCAAAATTTAGTGGTTAAATTTAGATAAACAGTACGGTAACAGGCCCTTCTGACCCACAACCATGTTCCTCTCCCCCCCACCCCCAAATATACCAATTAACCTAAAATCTGTATGTTTTTGATCAGTGGGAGGAAACTGGAGCACTCGTAGGTAACCCACACAGACATGGAGAACTTACAAACTCCTTACACAGTGTCAGCTCTCAACTCTTTCATTCACAAACACCTTAAGTATCTCTTTACTAACCCATGGACCACCCATGGGGGCTGGGGGCCTGGCAAGCTCAAGCCAATTTTTTTTTGGTGCATTTTTTTTCCAGATTTATGGTTGTTTCATTGTCAAATTTCTTTGGCTTGGCTTCGCGGACGAAGATTTATGGAGGGGTAATTTACAACCTTGTTTTCCATGCGACTCTCAGTAATAATGGTCTTTGTTGGAGGCCAGCTATAACAAACCCAGAGGACAGGTTGAGAAATGCTGCTCTATAGACCTGTGTGATTGCTCAGTCAGATTTGCTGATTCACTAGACTATTAGTATTCTAATCATATTCTATTGCTTGGACTGAGAAAATACAAAGGAAGATCAAGAAAACAAGTTTCTGCCAATTGCAGTACTCTGCTGGCCCCCAACAGGTAACATTCAAATAATCTCACGCTCTTCCAATCTTTCAAAAGAACACGTTCTGGGAAGAACCGTGCCTTCAAATATCCTCTGATAGCATCCAAGAACTAAACACTACATTCATATTGCTGCAGGAAAAGGTTATTGTTTTAAAGATAATACACCCCTCTCACAATGAAGGACCGAATCCAAATTTGGAGGTCTTTTTACTTGAATTCAATGTAGAACATAGAAATCTACAGCACAATACAGGCTCTTCGACCTAATAACCTACTTTACCTGTCTCGAATTTCCCTGATATATAAACCCACCCCCCCCCCCCACCGTTTTTCTCTGTCCATGTACCTGTATAATAGTCTTTTAAAAGATCCTTTTGTACCTACCTTTGCCACCTTTGCTGGTAGTGTATCCCATGCATTGGTTCACATTTAATTCTTTTATAACAATTACAAATTTTCAGCTGTAAAATTTAAACACGGTTTTTAGTTTGTGTCAGATATTTCCATAGATTAGTAGGAGAGGAATCTAGCCAGGGATAAGTGATGGGAATGACAGAATTAATGATGCAGGGACAGAACCAGGTCATTTGCACAGGCAAGAATGGTATCAGAAGATGCAGCCTCACCCAGATGGATTGACGAGGGACCTTCTCGCAGAAGAGCAGTCTGGTCAAAGATTGCAGATAAAATGAGGGGCATTCTTTTGTCATGGTCACAGGATATGTAATCAAGCTTTGGAGTGGTGTAATAGTAGATGGGAGGACACAGTAACTTCAAGGACTTGAGAGGAAAAGGAGATTGGCGATGGAGTGTGAGGTTGCAAGCATCACAAGGTCCATTTGGGGTTTTTGGCTTATCTTCTATTTGTAGCATTAGTGGATCCTTTTGGCACTGTTGCTATTGTAAATGCACCTTAAAAAGGTGCCAGCAACAAATTTAATTCACTAGAAACTTCAGTTTCCCAACATGCCCAAACCAACATCCAAAAGGATTTTTTAAAATTGGTGGCTTTTTTAACAAAAAAATTGTATTAGTTTGGAAATAGCTTCAAAGATGAATCAGTGAAGCAAAATCAGATGGTGAGTAATTGGATGAGAGATCCCACGTTATACTAAGTTCAGTGAGGAGATGGCACTACGAGCCCACTGCCTTGTTCTAGATTCTCCTATCATACTGAAGAATTACATCTACAAAGCACATTAAAAAACTACAGTGTTGCAACAATATAGTGGTCTTAAACATTCCATTCTGCAAGTTTCTCTTATGAAACCCTTCCACAATATTTGTTAATTGACAGCTAGCAATATTTGGCATGCCTTTTGTCTTGAAACAGACCCCAGCTCCAATCCCTTTGGCACACAATGCATTGCAATTTACCATCTTGGCTCATCCACCAAGTGTACTTCCTCCAGAAACCTCCAGTTACTTCTGCAGCTGCCCCTTGTGAGCTCCAGAAGGCTCTCACTTCCTTACATCACGGGTACAACATCATTAATCCCTGTAATTAAAGCACAATGTGAAAGCAGAGAGAATCAATCACTTCACT
This sequence comes from Narcine bancroftii, assembly GCF_036971445.1. Lineage (NCBI taxonomy): Eukaryota > Metazoa > Chordata > Chondrichthyes > Torpediniformes > Narcinidae > Narcine > Narcine bancroftii. The sequence continues at coordinate 198,846,465 of NC_091469.1, read as the reverse complement.
GTCTAGCGTGACTCTGAAGTGGAGGGGACAGCATCTAAACAGCACTGTGAAGGTGAAAACAAAAAAAAAGTAGAGAGGAAGCATTTTTCCACTGAAATGACAAAGTATGCAAATTAACATTTTATGTTTTGCTTTTAGCCCTGGTGTTTTGCTGACTTTTAGAAAGTCAAAAATAAGCGACATTCTTGGCATTGACTTGATCATATAGTCATTTAAATTAGTCTAACCAAAACTTTGATTTATGTCCCCTTTTCCTACAGCAAAATTTACCAAAAGCACTTACTTCATAGAAGCATTTTTTTAAAAATTTGATGTTGATCCACAAAGAATTGAAATTCCACACTTTACGACATTTAAGAATCCGATTTAATCCTAAATATGCATCAGCTGAAACAAGCATCTCTTCCTAATATCCAAACTCCCAATGTTTTCTGACCACAACACCATGATCCTACTGTGGCATAGATAGAACGTAAATGGAAAAGTTTAAAATATCAAACTGGATAAGGGCATTCCACAATTAAACACAGACCAAAATTTCTAAAATTCAAAATAAAGCATTAATTATAAACGTACTCACTTGGAGGCTGACTTCAATAGTTTTGTTTAAAAAAATTAATTTACATCAGAGTGCTGAACTTTATTCTGCAATCATCTTTCTTTTGAAATTTGTACTGCAAAGCTACCTTCATACTGAATGATCAATTCTAATCCTTAACCTCCACTGCAGTTCAAAGCCTTTGTAAACCAAAATCATGCACTTATAATATGCAAGGCCAGTTTTCAATCAGGGTATGTAATTTTCTCAAAAGGAATGAAAATGATTAGTTTTCCACGGGTCATAAGATCCAAAAATCGACACTACTTGGTAGCATCAAGGAACATTACTGAAACAAATAGGAATTTGCACATTGTACTATATAATTAACCTTGTATTCACAGCATCTGGTTTCTTGTTTTTTTAGATCATTTACATTTCAATATATGAACTAACAACTTCTATCAAATACTTCAGAAAACCCTGTAAATAGTAGCTCTTTCACACCACAAAGACATACAAAAATAATCAATCAATGTAAATTTGAGTACCATAAATGTAGCATAGGCTAATGAAAATTTCTAAGAATCATGAATGTTAAACCACAGAATAAAATGTAATGGCCTTTGGTGGTTTTCTAGAGTTTTTCTGCCCTGCTGTGTGACTTTAATCGAAATTCATTGTTCATTACATTATGAGTAAATCCCAGTAGTGCCTGCATTAGTCCTATTTATGAAGACGCTTCGTTGCAGCCGGCTGAACAAGGAAAAAAAGCGGGACTTACCTTTTATGGAGAAGGCCTACAAGACTGCTCCAGTGATGTTTTTATGGAGAGTGGCGTCAGGAGCCGTCCTCTGGAGCTGAGGGAGGCGAGGCAAAGGATGCAGTAGTGCCGCCCATCGCCGTGAGGTCAGCATATGCATCGAGCAATGGCCGTCATTACCCATAATCCATCACGTAGCAGAGCGGTTCCAGCTAAGTGGAGCATTATGGGGAACAAAGACGGCCATTGATCCCTTCTACTCTGGCTTGGTGAAGGACAAGGGGCAGAGGGGGAACAGAAAGGACATTTCCGGGTGGCAGGAGGGACCCCTAACCCCATTACAAATCACCGTGGGAGCCCTGGTGGTGGCTCCTGGGTCGTGGGCTGACGACATTATCGTGATGTCATCAGTCCGGCCCTAATCAAGCCGCCTTCAGTGGCAGTGCCTTTATGGAGCAAGTTCGCCTCATTCCACCTCTGGGACTAACCCCCCCCGAAGGATCGGTCGGTGTCCGCATCCATCATCTGCCATCGGCGTTTTTATAAAGGTAGGTGCAGCGAATGTGAAGGCAGAGAATATTTGCTTTCTTTAACCACTATAAAAAGGTCTGTTGTGTGAACAAGTTCAAGAATTCATTTAAAATAGTCAAATATAAATTCTTATGTAAGACAAGTCCTTTCAGTACCATATGACAATAATCTGATTGTCATTTTGTTACATCTCCTTTGATAAAAAGTTGTAATTTTTCTAAAAACACTGGCATGTAACGATATTACAAGGGGAAGAACAGGATAGTTTGCAGATGCTGTGATTCTAGTAAAAACATCACATGCTGGAGAAGCTCAGCGGGTTTATTCAGCATCTAGGATCTTTTTGACAAAATACATTGCAGACATTTCAGGCCTGAGCCCTTCAAGGAAAAATCAGAAAGTCTCAAAATTCAAACAATGGGGGAGGAATCCAAAGCAACAAAAGGTGTTGGTTGGATAATAAGGTGCTAGGTGGAATTTATCATGTCTATGCGAAATGAGACAGGCAATGGAGAGACAACAGGCAAGCAGGGGTGGGGGGGGGGGGGAAAGAAAATATTTAGTGAAAGCCAGAGAAGTTGATGTTAATGCCCAGTTGGAAGATGAGATATTGTTCCTCCAATTTACAGGTTCTCTCAGTCTGGCAGTACAAAGATACCATGAACAGACATGTTGGCAAGGGAGTGGGATGGAGAATTGAAATGGGTGGCCACTGGGAGATCCACACTATTGAGATGGACAGATGGAGACAGAGAGATAGAGGAAAGGAAGAGAGTGTGGCTAGAGATGGACCAAGTAAATTTGAAGTCAGGGTGGAAGTTGGCAGCAAAGTGGATGAGTCAACAAGCTCAAAATGGGTACATGAGGCAGCACCAAAGTTGTCATTGATGTAGTGGAGGAAGAGTTGAGGGGCCTTGCCCCAATATTACAATTCACACAACAGCATTCAGGACAAAAGCTAGACCGTAAAACAAAAAAAAATTATTATGTCTCGAATCTTTTGAAGTATTTTATGACCATTTATTTTTGAGGAGTAACTATTGTTATAATCAATTTACATGCTGTGTCCTCTCCATTACACATCTCATTTTATCAGCTCATCTCAGCTTTTTCTGAAGGGAAGTGAGATCTAGTTGATTCATCCTCTTCTGGTGTGAGTATTCCCACTTTTCTGAAATATCATCCTTGAAAATCTTCTCTGCATTGTGACCAGCCAAGACACTCTTGTGTTATCTTAGCAAAGTCCAATTCAGGTTTAGCATAATTTCCCAACTTTTCATTTCCATCAGTGTACTTTAACTGTGTTTCAATGGCATAGCAGGTAAAGTAGTTGCCTCACATCACCAGAGGTCCAGGTTCAATCCTGACATCAGGTCCTCTGTGCACATTCTCATTCTCTGTGACCCAATCTTGATAAGTCAAAAAGCCAACCATTTCTTTCTCCCTCTATTTGACCTGCTGAATTTCTCCAGCAGATTGTCTTTTGCTCCAGATTCCAACATCTGCGGTTTCATGTGTACCTCCTCGAGTCCACATGGATTTCCTGCTGCTTCCCAAAGGTGTGCAGGTTAATTGATTACTGTAAATTTCACCTAGTATGCGTAAGAGTAGTACAGTGTCAGGGATATTGATTACAATGTGGAGGCAATAAAAAAAAATGAGATCAATGAAGGATTAGTGTAAGTGGATGGTTGATGGTAGCAAGACTTGTGGGGCCGAAGGGCCCATTTCCATGCCATCTCTCACCATGGCATAATGCTTGGTTTGTTTTTCTATGACCATGCTAACTTGTAACTGGTGTGTTTGCACTCCACCATCTCTTTGTTCATTTACCACACTTAAACTCGAGTCCTTTGGCTGTCCTCCCTCATGTGTATCAACTTGCATTTATTTACTTAGTAACTCAGCCCAATCATTTGCCGAGTACTTCCCAACTGAAACACATAAAGCATCCAGTCTCCATAATGACTTCAGTGAGAAGTTCCTATCTACATCCTTTGTATGTGAGCAAGAGGGAAAGAAACTAGCAGCCTCAGGAACAAAAGGAACATCAGCACTGCACGAGTTTGAACCTGTCAAAGATTGGAACCTTTAACGCAAATGAGGCAAGTAGCCACACAAGTTTCCAACTATTTCTTCAGATAGATTATATTGAAGATAATCAACACTTGTGACATTGTGGGTAAATATCAATAAAAATATCATTGTAAAGACTATACCAAAATATAAAATGTGGACAAATTTAAAGTACCTACCTTTTGTTCTATAAAAAGGCTGATTGAGAGCAACCACTAATAAAAGCATTAAGGCAAGGCCCTGAATGAAAACATTTCTGTAAAAAGTAATGTGTTCTATACTTCAAGGTGCAGAAGAAACAAAGCCATTCAAGAAATGTTCCGAATACTGCAAATATTAGATTAATTGTTTTGAAATGTGCTTGTAAAGCAGTCTTCAACCCATGGCTCATCATAAATTTCTCAACAGTGTCTTGTTTAATTTAACATACTTTTTCCTTCCTTTCCTGTATTGATACATCAATATGCAAGCAAACAGATTTAAGGTGTAAAAATAATTTTCCAACATTCTGGTTTCATTTTACTTTTTTTAAAAAAAATAATGGCAATCAACTGTACTGTACAAGAGAGAATGCCAGGTCTCTGCCTCTTTGGTTCATGCATAGCTTCTGCATTCTTAGAAATGTCCTTGAAAACAGCAGCACACACAGTATATGCCCAACTACTGTGATTTCTTTTCATCCATTCTCCTTCCACAGGACCAAATGAATACTATGATCAGGCATGCTTGTTGCAAACACCAAGCCAGTATCATTCTTGCCGTTCAGTCCGTTTAGCCATGCAGTCTCCCCTGCCAAGAAGCTTGAACCCCTCTTGGATTTCCTGTATGCCGGCAGAGGCCACCGTCCAACCAGTTTCTCGGTCCTTAGGTCCATTATGTACAGGTAACGGCTGTCAAAAAGCAGAGCAAAGACTTCTCCCAGACTCAGTAAGGAAAGGTTTGTAGAATCAGGGGTTCTAATAACTCTGTGAAGCAAAACATTTAATTAACAATTAAATTAACATTTAAATAATGGGTGCAAATAACTTAGGACACTTGTAAAATGAAATGGACAATTCAGTAATTGTTAATAAAGTTGCTATAATCTGCCACCTGGATTTATACAAGACCCTTAATGAAATGCCCCAATATGCTTCCATAAATGCAATCACATGGCAATATCAGAACTAGTGCAGAAACTTATGGAGCGAGAAGGCTTTGTGGAAAACTTTGAAGAGAGTTGAAGGAGAAATTCCAGAACTTGGGGCTTAAGTACTGAAGGCTCAATTGGGAATGCTCAAGTATTGAAAATCGGAGATGCAAGAGGACAGGAATGCTCCCATTCTGAAGATTATGGCCAAAGGTGTGAGGCTCTCTCATAAAAGCAGTGAATGAAAGGTATAGCCGTGACCCAAAATAATAGAACTAAGAAAGAAAAACAACTTTATAGTTCCTGCACTTAGGTACAAATACACCCCAGATGGGCCTCAGCATAATCTATGTTAAATTGGTTCAGTGGAGGGTACTATAAGAGTTAATTTGTATACATTTGCAGTCAAATTCGGAGCTTGGTGTACAATTTTGATCACCTAACTACAGGAAAGATATCAATGAGATAGAAAGAACGCAGAGAAGATTTACTAGGATGTTGCCTGAACTTCAGGAAAAGGTTAAACAGGTTGGGATGTTATTCCCTAGAGCATAGAAGAATGAGGGGAAATTAGAGAGAGGTATTTAAAATTACGATGGGTCCAGACAGAGTAAATTCCACTGAGGGCAGGTGAGACACAAACCAGAGGACATGGGTTAAGGGTGAAAGAGGAAAGGTTTAGGGGAAAATTCTTCACACAGAGTGGTGGGAGTATGGATCTAGATGACATCAGAAGTAGTAAATGCAGGCTTAATTTTAACATTTAAGATGTATTTGCCCAGGTATATGGATAGGAGTGGTATGGTGGGCTATGGTCTGGGAGCAGATCTGTTGGACTAGGCAGAATAATAGTTTGGCAGACTAGAAGGGCCTGTTCCTGTGCTGTAATATTCTATGGTTCTAGACAAAGCAATTAATATTAACACATGAAAAGCGAGGTATTTGTTTGAAATCAGAGATAAAAATATTGTAAATACACATCAAGTCTGGGAGCATCCATGAAAAGAGGAACAGACCATTCATGCACAACATTCTCTCATAAATATGGTCAGCAAGAAATCGATACAGAATTAAAAAGCAACTTCTCCCAGAGAATGTCAAGTGGAGGAGCTGAGATGAAGAGTATAGATGCAAGGGGAAGCCAGATAAGAATGAGGGCAATGGAATTGAGGATATTGATAGTTGTGTGAGAAAAGATGGAAAAAAAATCATAATTTCTGTGTTGAACATGCAATACTGTTCACTGTAATTTTCTAATTATATGTGAACATTGTCCTAGAGTTCTACAGTACAAAAACAGGTCCTTCATATTTGCCTGCATCCAGCCCATACCCCTTAAAACCTTTCCTGTCCATATACTTGCTTATGATTTTTTTTGTGATTTTCAAGGAAAATCCAAAGAATCCAAAGGAACAAGAGAACTTGGCTTAAAACGTGGGCCCAGACAGATATATCTATCAAACTTTTCCTTCTCATTAGAGGATTGGTAATATTTTATTTTTCACTGAATATCAACATGTAATTATTACAATGTCATTGAAAATGCATTTTGAAAAAAAAGGTTTAACACCAACTTGCTTAGAAATTCAGAAATAATTCCTCTTCCTGATAGGTTATTCTTTGTGCAGTCTGTTCCAGTGCTACGTTTCAATATTGTATTGTTGTTTACTTTAAGTTATAAATAAGTTTATTGCACATTTCTAAATTGATACCAGGACAAATATTTTAATCATAATTTTACTGGTATCTTTTGATTTTGCAGAATATGCCACTTTAACTTTCAGGGGTACCATGAGCTTTGATAACTACACTTCCATTGCAGGCCTTCCATTATTCTAGAATATTCTCGACAATAACAAAATATCAATTCACGGTACCTTATAATATCGTAACTGGCAAAATCCCACTGATACAATCCTAAATCTGATGCACAGACAATGTGCTTGCCATCAAATTGCAGCCTTGGTTGGAGGCAAATGCTTCGGTCATTTGATACAGCAAGCGTCTTCAAACACTTGCAGTTGACCTCTCTCCCAATTGGCCAAACCTATAAATAAACAATGACATTTTGTTAAATGCGTTTGAATCACAGCATCTGCCACTCACATAATAGAATGACATTAAATTATCTGAACTGAAGTAATGAAGGCTAAACTAGTTGAAGTGATGGGCTGTTCTGACTGAGGATATGTGGGAGTGATGCATTACCTTAAAACTGCAGAGGAAATTTCCATTTCATACCTATCTTGCAAGAAAAAGATTTGGAATAAAGCACCACCTTTGGGGACTGGGTAGTGCCGCTCAGGCAGATTTTCCAGACTTGTGAATATTTATCTTGTTTACATTTTAATCCATATTAAATTCAGATTTTCCAACTAGATAAGCTTCAATAGAAGCTGGAAAAAAAATCCTGCAGAAAACATCACTAATTGAGCCAGATGTCAAAACATTGGTACTTGTATATAATCAGATGGCAGATTATCAGACTTATATTTTTTATGCAAATCTTCACTGAATCCAGATTTGCAGAACTGTTGGCCACTGCAGTTTTGTGTTGCTCACATCTTTTCAATTGGCTTCTCAAAGCTTCTGTTGGATACTATATCCAGTAAATAGATTTTTAGTAACTCATGTGAACAGAGGGTTGGTCAATAACAACAATACCTCATGAATTAACTAATAAGGGCAGACTCTATGATTGGGCTAATGGCAAACAATCAATTGTACAGGAATCAATTTACTTAGAAATTAGTCCAAAGAGCTTTGGAAATTACACAATTTGTCCAGAAAAATGCAGTGATTCAAATGATGTGCATTCAAGATCAATCTAAGTCACTGAAGAGAAGGAAAATCACAGTGTGATCAACAAGATAATGCACAATCAGTAGTACACTACTTGGGCCATCTATTTAAAGAGGTGCATCTTGCAGGAATCCCATGGAGATGATTATTGAATATAATGTGGATCTGAATACCACCAGTGACTTCTCAAGACTTTATGGAGAGCAGGGAAAAGGCCTCTAGTCATCTGGCTGAAAAAAAAACTTTCATACAAATCCCAGCAGTTCCACAAGACTCAACCACTGAAGGTAACAGAGGTCAAATAAGAATATTCAAGTAGTCAGACACTACTGCAAAGATTAAGAGATCAAGGAACAACTGGGAGAGAAGAAAAGCAAACCAATTGTTGGATCATCTAGGATCACACTAAACAGTATAGCAGGCTTGAAGGGCTAAATGGCCTAATTCTACTCCTGTTTTCACACATTTATGTAACATCATAAATCATGTTCTCCCAAATTGTGATTAAGGCAACATTTACTCAGAAAGGTCAGCAGTTTTCAGAGCATATAAATCTGTGCAAATGTTCATCAACTGATGGCCTGAAGAGTTCTATTTCAAGAAATATTTATAGAAGAGACACTTTCACCAACATAAGATTTACAGCTATTGGCAAAATCAAAAAGGATGCTGAGAATTTTTCATAAATACAGCAAACTGTTAAACTGGGAACACCACAATTTGAAATGGTAAAAAGTAGAATAAACAGCAACTTAAAAGAAAAAAAAAATCAAGATAATATGAAGAAGAGGGATAAAGACACAACAAAGGAATGATAGATTGAATGTCTACCTCCTATGCTATATTAGCTCTACAGGCTTGTGGCTGAGCATCTTAAACTGATAGCAAAGTCCAGGATTAAAAAAGTCTACAAACAGCATTCAAACTCCTGTTGATCCATTTCGTTCAATTCCCAGATTTTCATTAGTTGTTATGTGGTACAAGACAACAAGGATCTCAAAGGATTCCTCCAGAGAAGAAAACCAAAATAACATTGTATGGATGAGCTAGTAAGAAGAGTGAAGATTTCCTTTAAATGAAAAGTTACCTTGATTTCATATTTATCAGCGCTTAATAGAATATAGTCGCCTGGATTATGCATCACAGATTCTACCTGGCTGACTTGCAAAACCACCTGCATTGAAGAAAGAAAACAATTTGGATCCTATGGCTCATTTCAAGTACATTAGTACAATTATATTAAGCAAAGATTAAGGCAATGCCTAATTCATGAAGATATCACCAAATCATACACTTGCTGTTCATAAAATTCACACTTATAAACAACCTTAGAGAATCAATGAATCCAATCTCATTATGTGCAGATTGAGATTTATGCTCCAATCCACCTCTATTTTTACATGATGATTACGATGTTTTAATTCTAATACCGTGTTGTTGAAAGGATATTGCGTTTTGTATCGTATCGTTTCAAATTCATTTTTGCTAAACCTAAAAGGCACCATTCTTACCTGCATCAGATCCCACCAGAGCCTGACATTCACTAAACATTTAATTATATGTACCAATCAAAATAATTAACTGTGAAACAAGAAAGTATGCAGACACTGTGTTGTAAATATACAAAAGTGCTGGAGAAACTCAGCAGGTCCCACAGCGTCTACAGGAAGATATACATCTGATGTTTCAGACCTGAGCCCTTTGTCAAGGTATGAGGCCCAAAATTGGTTATACAGTACAACTCCGATTATCTGAAATCCTCAGTTATCTGAAATTTTTAAAAAAATTTTGGATAAACGAGGATATCTGAAATCCTACTTCATCTAAATTGACAGTGGGCATCGGGATCCTGGCGGCAGCAGCAATACACCTCGGGCTCCTGGCATGATCGGGGTCTCGGTGATTGGCAGCGGCCAGCATATTTTTGGTGAGAATTAAACTTTATTTTAATGCTTGAAAAATCTTAACTTGTTGTTTGTTGTTGTTTAAACACTGTTACAAGTGATTTGCTGTTGCTACTAGGCTTTTTTAAAAATGACTGGTTGTCCAAAAAAAACATTTATCCAAAATGGGCCCAGCTCCGACCATTTTAGATAATCGGAGCTGTACTGTACATCTTTGTGAATTTATAATTAGCATTTTGTTAAGATGAGAAATTGAATTCCACACAATGATTATCTAGTTTTACCCAACCTCAAAATTTTCATTATTGTCTATAACAACAGCATGGTTGATGCAATTGACAGCTTCAGTTCACCAGTCAACTTTGCACATCATGATGGCATAAATAGTCACCAGCAATAAAATTCACATCACCAGAGCTCAGACAACTGTGCAGAGGGTTAGTATTGAAATGCAAGTTACTTTTAATTTAATAAATCTGCTAAGGTAGTTATTTTTAATCGAGGTGCTACAGACAGGAAGTCTAGTCATGTTAACAAGGGAGAGGATATGGTGGGACATTATCCTTGATCTTTATAGATAGATTTTCAAATAAAATCCTTCAACTTCAGCAGCTTCAAACTTGTCTTCTGTCTACAGATAGATAAGCTCACTTAATGGGATCTTAAATGTGAAAGATGCATCAAGACAAAAAAAAATTGAATAAACATCATAAATCTTAAATACCACAAATAGTTCAACACTGACCCTGAATGTTATTGGCAGAAAATGTTCTACTCCCCAATATTCTCATCAGGCTATGAGAAAGAAAATTCAAAAGGATGTACTGTCATTCTTTCAAGGGTTGTAAAAATTGATGGCAAGATTACAACACATTACCCATTCCAGGGGTTAAATTAGAGAAAGAACAGGCTGAATCGTGTGTCAGTGTGGGTGATAGTGCCACGGGGAACCTCCGTGCATTTTGACATACATGTCTGTGCACCACAGCACAGATCTGAGGCATATGAGTGATTACATGCTGCAGCAATAGAGTCCAATGATGTTTAATTTAATTTGGGTTTTGCTTATTGTTTATCAGAATTTATTGTCATGAACATGCCACAAAATCCGTTGTTTTACAGGTGTAAATACTGCTATAAATTACATTAAAAATAAATTAGTGCAAAAGTGACTGTGGTTCATTGTCCATTCAAAAATCTAATGGCAGATGGGAAGAAGCTGTTTTTGTACTATTGAGTCATCGTCTACAGGCTCTTGCACCTCCTTCTTGATGGTAGTAGTGTGAAGAGGGCATGGCCTGGGTGATGAGAGTCCTTTAGGGTAGAGTGACTAGATGTCCTCAACAGATTAAAGAATGATGTCCATGGTGGCACTAGCTGTGTTCCCAACTGTCATCTTTTCCTGTCCTAATCATTGGAACATCCATACAAGACAGTCAGAAGGTTTTCCAAGGTGCTCCTTTGGTGACATACCAAATCTCTTCAAACTCCTCACAAACTGGTGAGCCTCCTTGCATATTGACATCGAGGCCTCAGGATAAATCTTCAGAGCTGATGACACCCAGGAATTTGAAGTTCTTAATCTTTTCCACTGCTGACCATTTGATGAAGACGGGTTTGTGTTCTCCTGGTTTGGCCCTCTTGAAGTCCATAATCAGTTCTTTAATTTTGCTTATGTTAAGTGCAAGATTGTTGTTGTGACACCGCTCAACAAGCTGATCTACCTCACACCTGTGTACTTCCTCATTCCCGACAGTGATTCTGTCAACCAGCAAATTTGTTGATAGCATTTGAATTGTGCCTCACCATGCAGACACAGGTGTAGAGCAAATAGAGCAGTGAGATAAGCAGGCATCCTTGAGCGGGCAGCTGTGTAGATTGTCAGTGAGGAGGAGACATTGGTTTTCCAATCAGGAAGTCAAGAATCCAGTTATCTATTTTTTACATTTATAATTAACATGCTGAATAGGCATTTGTAAAGCAGTGAAAGGTAGCATTAGCAACAGCAAACTGTCGAAGGTTGTCAGGGTAGTGTTGTGGATGGAACCCTGTGCTCGTGCCCAAAGCTGCAGAATGGCCCCTTCAGCATGGCTCATTCTGTGGTGATGCACATCTCAAGTAGTATCCAACTTTTGCTTTGAGTAGAATTCCACACAAGCCAAGACTGGGTAAATAGAAAATATTTCCTTCCATACCTAACATTAGTGAATGTATGAGCTCTTGCAATAATCAAGCAGTTCCTTTGTGGCCATTAGATAATTAAGTTTTAAATTTCTCAGATATTGTAGTGGGATTTGAACTCCTCTCTGGATCATTGGTCCAGGCCTCTGGAATTCAAGTTGATAACTTAAACCATACTGTCAAAATTCTCCACATCAGTGTAAAATCACATTTTATGTGGGAACAAATTTAATTCAGGCAAGAATAAGCAACCCAACTTTTAAAAAAAATGGTATATACATACCTTTGTTACCCATTCAGTGTGTTCAGTGAGTGTATTCAGGCATATTCCTGTTGATAGCGACCACACCTTCACAGTGAAATCTGCAGACCCACTGACCAGTGTGTCAAGCTCATCACTGTAATCAACACTGAAAACTAAAGAAATATTTTATTAAAACCAATCGTTTCAAACAAAATAAAATCAGGTAATGTGCCCTGAAACAATGCTTTTAGTACCATTTGTGTCTGTATTTGGTACATCTTTACTGATGCCCCTCTTTGACGTCTTGAAGGTGGGATATCAGTGAAGAGAAATTAACCTATGGGAATCAGGGCAAGGGGGAGAAGAGTCGAGTAAAATTAGAATAACTAGCTAACCTTTTAGTACTGCTCAGTTTAGAAATAAAAATTTGAAAAATTCATCATTTACTATAGCCCTTTTATTGTACTGGCTTAATGATTCCTGATGGCTTATTCATAAAGAGATCTTTGCTATTTATTACCTGCCCCTGTATGTCCTCGGAAGATGTGGGTTTTTGCTCCTGAGATCCAGTCCCAACAAGCTATTGTGCTATCAAATGATCCTGTAACCAACTTCTGTTCGTCAAACTTTACTGCGGCACATGTGTGAGTCTGGATCCCATAAATACACTGACCAGTACAAACATCCCAGAGTTTGGCAGACAGATCGTCAGAGCCTGCAAATGAAGATGAAACAGATCAGCTAAATTAACAGATTTTAGTGCTGCTATTAATATTCTGTGAATTTGTACATTAAAGTTACAAGTTGATCTTGTAGAACTTTGTAATTCCCATTTACCTAGTGCACAATTTAACCCTTTTGGAGTATCATATTTGACTTGTACATAATCAAACCCTAACTATGCTTGTACCCCAGCAGATTCCACCTTGACAACTTTGAGGGGACTGCTCACTATTAATGGGACTGAATCCAGTCCCTCTAAATCAGCAATAAAGAAATTATTAGAGAAGATTCTTAGGGCCAAATGATGGAAAAACTTGGACTCAAGGACAATCAGCATGGGAGGTCCTCTCTCAGAAATTTGATTTGAATTTTTTTGTAAAGAAGTGATAAAGATGATTAGAGCTGTGGATATTGTCTACCCAGGGTTTAATTCAGCATTTGGCAAGGTTTGTTGTGGTAAATTGATCCAAAGGTTTAAGTTACAAAGGAACATTGGTCTATGATACTGACCTGTACACAACAATCCATCTTTATAATAGAGAGCATACACTCTCGCACTGTGGCCAATTAAAGAGGATGTCTCAAAAGCTTCTTTATCTTGTAGTTGTTTTATCCTTCTAACTGCCTTCAGATAGATTTTCTTCCAGTGTAGGGTGTCTTCAATGGTATCATCAATCTGCCAGCCCAAGCTTCGACAGGCTTCCTGCCAAACTTCAGTGCAGACACTTATCACTTTATTCCACTGCTTACAGACCAGACAGCAATTGAGTAGAGTCGGGGGATCCAGCCATTTTAACAGATAAAAACTCAGCTCCAGTGGAAGCAATTTGAGGAAGTCTCTTTTCAAAAGTGTCTCAAGGTTATTGGAGAGGTGTCTCAACTGGACAGCCCCACTCAAGCTAATCAGATGGTCCAAAGTCTCATTCTTCTGGGAATCTGTCAAGGTGATAAATGTGCTGGAGAGGGTTTCAAGCCATGCATTAAAGTCCTTTCTCTCCATATGGCCATGTGATAATATACCTATGAAACACAATATAACATATTATCTCTCTGATTGGTGTTATTTGAACAGCTTAATATTTCAGCTCAACTATTATAGTAATGTGCTCCATACAGTCTTGAAGATATTTTCACTGGATGAGCAATTATAGATTAGGTCCATAATTGTAACCCCAGGAGAAAAGCATTATAGCTTTGCACTTGTTTTAAGCAACTGGTGCTTAAACAACTTTGGTTGCATTGCCCTTATCCAAGTTATTTGCAAGTACAAATTCTAATTCATCCCCTTCAAAGAGCAGCGGAACCGTAACCTGCTCTCAGTCATGTTTTACAAAATGTAAGAGAAAAGATTAGTAAGAGCACTCCAATCTCTGGGCTTTGTTTGATAAGGTCACAATTGCTCAGGCAGTACTCTTGTACAGCTTTTGAAATGGTATCAGAATTCTAGGATTTAACAAGTTAGTTATATACTTTGCTTATCTACCATGAGAGTAAGACATTTGAATTGCATTATTCTTGTAAAATATGTCAACAAAATACACCACTCTGGAGCAAATTACCTATTAGTTTCTATTCAATTGGGCCAGGACAAACGTCAAAATACTGTCATTTCAAAATTATGATAATTATGCCCAACTGTAGAGTTGCTGTGAATGATGTTCCCATAATGCATCATATTTTCCAAAATTCAACCGAGAGCTCCTGAGGCAAAACAATTATATGATGGAAAGAGGAGAGTTGTGGACTTCAGCTATCTTTGACTGGCTTGCGTGAAGAGATTTCCCAGTGACTCCAGTTTGTATCTCATCAGAAATAAATCAAGACATTGATTACCTCTACAAGTTCAAACACACATCTTAACCAAAGGGGTGTTATTTTTCCTGTGTGAAAAGGAAGCTTTGGAACTTTAAGAATATGCCTAAGTTCAGCAAGAGCTTCCACGTTTAGCTTCAATGCAGAAATAAGTATTACAGCAGTTCACAATCTAGGCAAGTACAAACACCCGTCTCTTTTTTTTTAAATTCATACCTTGAGGAAGGGCTCAGGCCCAAAATGTCAGTAATATACCTTTACCTCCTATGGATGTTGGAAGACCAGCTGAGCTCCTCCAGCATTTCTGTATTTTGACTACAATCACAGTGTCTGCAGACTTTAGTGTTTCAGTCCAAGGAAAGTACGCCCCGTCCAATCTTAACAGGGTAAAGATTTTCCTTAAGAACCTGACTGTTCCGAACATCAACACTATCTCTTCTGCACAGAAATGAAGCAACCCATGCTTCCATACTGCAGGAATCAAATTGGCAATCAGGTAAACTGCAAGTAATGTTTACACAACACAACTGTCAAGCAAGTAGCATATTCACAATCATTTATTCTTGACAAATAATAGTGCGTAAATTGCCAAAGGACACCTCAATATATAAAAAAAACAGTGAATGAAAATTTTACTGGTCTAATTACATAAACACTGCAGCATATCAAAGGCCAAATAGATAGTGACTCATCTCTCTATTGTTCAAAGGTTTACCATCATCTACACCACTGAAGGGCTGGCTCCTGCGGTTTATTGTTCTCTGTACAGGGTACAAGCCAGAACAAGGATGGAATTACCTGGGTGACTGCAGGACCAAATGTGTGAGAAGCTCAATGTCATCATCCACGTCAAAGCAACCCCACATACCAGTTGAATGAAAGCAGTTGCTGGTCCATTATCGCTCGGTCTAAATTTGCAATTCACTAACTCCCATAGGAGGTAGCATTTTAAGACGGCAACAGTTTGGCCACACTTACTAACCTGTTATGCATATTCTCTCTCATGGATGGTGAGGCCACCCACTCCCAAATTGTTATTAATTCTTGTCCCTAACCACACATGGGTACATATTTGCATCACATGACCCATCAGCAAAAAAAAAAAAAAATGGTGGCAATTTTTCACTGAACACCCATATCCATGAGGAACAGGACTGCACCACCTTAAATTGAGGTGAAGAATAAGAGGTCAGAATTGGATTAAAATCCTGAATATGGCAGCAGCAGGAGAGTAAACTCACCAAAATGCTGGAGGTACTCACCATCTATAGGAGACAAAGATATATTCCCGATGTTTCGGACCTTAGCCCTTCAGCAATACATCTTTGTTTCCTATAGATGATGAAAAGACCAGATGAGTTCCTCTAGCATTTCAATGTTTCCACTACAATCACAGTGTTTGCAGCCCATCATGTTTCACAGCAGAAGGAAAGGGCTAATCTACCACATTAACCAATACCAAAGACCTGTGATATCTAATTGAACCAGTGTATCAAATTGGCCTGAGCTTTGGAAGTAATGCCAGTAACCCATATTTATTGCAACAGTGAGAGATTTATCCTAAATAACTTGTTTAGTTACAGATATGTGGTAATGGAGGATTTAGACCAGCTGATGCAAGAAGGGATGCAGCTGCATCAGAAGACATAATCCAATTTACACCATGAGGCCAAGAGATGCAGTTGTCTTTTGTTGGTCGCAGACTGTCAGGAGACCTTGAAGATAATTAAATCATTTGTTTAAAGAGATAAGATCTGAAGTAAACAACCTTTGGGTAATATAAGCCATGGTCCCACTGCTGATGTTAGAGACTCTCCAAGAGGTGGCAACGTCTCTCAGCAAGAAGAAGAACTTCAAGATTCCAAACCAACGTCGCGGTCCCAGGAGGTGGAGAAGCTGCTACCGGCGCCCAGACAACCTACTACAAGTGTGCAGTCATCGCCTCGCTTTGGCAGTTGGGACCAGTCCAGGCATTGATAAGTATAATTGGGAAGGGCTTGCATGTTGTAGTGTGAATTCAGCTTTAGATTTAGCAATAAATACTTGTATAAACTGAACTGCTCTCGGTGTGTGTCTATTTTCTTTCGGTAGCTCGAACACTGTGACCAATCTAAAACGAACAAAGTGAGAGGTACAAGTTTACCCAAGACAAATGCTACTATGGTTCACAATATTTAAAAGAAGCAAATTACATTTTAGAATAGTGCAATTATGACAAGATTATAATTGTGTCTTGAAAAAAGTTATTATATTGAAATGCAAGCACCAGAATAACAAACGAAAACTAGATGTTTGTTAAAAAGGGTGATTGATGATCTGCATGCAAATACTAATTGAAATCCAAGTTTCAAGATTCCTTTATTGTCATGTAATAAAGCAGGTGTAATAATACACAAAATTGACTTTAGTCTACCATAGGGCAAAGATCTGCCATCAGCAAAAATTGCCTGGTGCCCCTGACAGAGAAAGAGAAGCAAAAGAGAGTTCCTTCAGAGTCAATGATTGTCCATGGACTCTCCTCCAGACTACAGTTCAATCCATCCACAACCTTAACTCCAGATCCAAACCTCTGAGATGATCTGGAAGCCTTCAACACGCTCTTGCATCGTGATTCAGATACTTAGTACCCATTCAGCCAGTCTCAAAGAGTCCACAGCCTGCGTGGGTTCCTCGAGTCACCAATAACCTGCCTCTTGTGTGTTCTTCTGCTACACAGCCTCATGCTGATTCCCTTCCCATGGGTCATCTCCTCTTCTTCTCCTTCCCAAACGGGGTGGTCGCCCTGTTTTCTGGTACCCTGCTCCAGTCCTCTGCTTCCCTGGAATCTGCACCCCTCGAGGCAGCTGTCGAACACAGGCATCACCATCTTGGGCTAAAACCCCGCAATCGCAGAATTTTAAAATAATCCACTGTCGACTCCTTTAACAGGCCACATAAAGCCTGCAAGGAGCTATCAGTCGTTGGGCTGGGTGGTAGAACCCTGCAGAAGAGCGTTGAGTCTCCTCTTCCCGTCATCTGTGGGTCTGCACCAGTGGCAGCTCCGACTTTTTGTGAAATATTACAAAACACTACAGCATTGTCAGGTAGATTCCATAAGACCATAACACACAGGAGCAGAAATAGGCTCTTCAACCTCGTCATTTAATCATAAGCTGATCTGATTTCCCACTATGCCCCATTGCCTGGCCTTCTCTCCATAACTTTTGATGTCCTGGCTAATCAAGAACCCATCAATCTCTGCCTTAAATACACAACCCGCTTTGGCAACAAATTCCACAGATTAACCATCCTCTGGCTTAAGAAATTCTTCGGCATCTCTAAGCAGACACCTTTCAATCCAGAAATTGTGCCCTCTTGTCCAAGTTTTCACATCTAGTCAGTCCACACCTTTCAACATTCAAAAAGTTTTCATGAGATTCCCCCCTCATTCTCCTAAATTCCAACATAGAGGCCTAGAGTTGTCAAATGCTCCTCATGTAATAACCCTTTCATTCCCAGAATCATCCTTCTGAACCTCCTCTGAATGCTTTCCAATATCATCACATATAATTGGAATTAAATTGAATCAGGGCATAAAATCTCACAGCAAACTTGAGTGTACCCAAATTTTAAAACCACCTTCTCTTCCCAAATCTCTGAACTAAATTCCCCTCCCTACCTACCCATGAAGGGAGGATAAATGCCAAGGAATTGAACATTAGGGAAAATCCTAGAATAGTTCCTTTTAGTTTCATTTTCCAGAATCTAGGTGTTACAGGTAAGGTTTTTTTTTAATGCCTATTCCCAGTGCTTTTGAGAAGCAAGTTTTAAAAGTACATTTAGAAAATAATTGGATGGGCAGAGTGAAATCTGACTTTTTTTTATGGTTTTGACTAGCAAAATAGATAAAGAACCAATTGAAATGGTATTCAGGTCTTTGATAAGACGCCACAAAAGAAGTTACTAAGAGGACAGGGGGCTTACAGTAACATTCGAGCACAAAAACTGAGGATAAGCTAACAGTCAGCAAACAGAATAGGAGTAAGTGGCCATCATTTAGATTGTGAAAACCCAGCTGCTCACAATCCATTTCATTGATCCGATGAGACAAAGCTGCACGGCTGTGGGACACAGACTGAAGAATACATAGAATAAATGTAGAACAAGTGAATAGGAGAGGACAGAATAGATGAAGAAATATGTCATTCACTAGAGAAATTACGCATCTTTAAAATGGTCATACATTGGGAAGTGTTGTTCGGAGGCAACTGGCTGCCCGTGAAAGTGCATAGTGTTGAGGGTAATGTACTGGCATGGACAGAGGGGTGTTTAACCAATGGAAGGCAGAGTGTTGGGCTAACTAGTTTTTTTCTCTAGTTGGCGATCAATGGTTAGTGAGGTGCCTGTTGCTGAGCCTGAAAATGTTCACTATATATATATATATATATATATATATATATATACACATATATATATATATACATATAAACATAAAAATAATTTGGAGGAGGGTACCAAGTGTTGCTAATCTAAGTTTGCTAATGTCACTAAATTGTGTACAAGCAAATTCTGTTGAGAACACTGAGGGTTTGCATAGAAATATAGATAAGTGAGTGGCCA
Organism: Narcine bancroftii; assembly: GCF_036971445.1. NCBI lineage: Eukaryota > Metazoa > Chordata > Chondrichthyes > Torpediniformes > Narcinidae > Narcine > Narcine bancroftii. Next base: position 198,827,163 of record NC_091469.1, on the reverse strand, counting down.
AGGGGTCTAGCAGATTAACAACAATGTCAGTAAAGTAAAGTTGTCCATTTTTATTTAAATGGTGAAAAGTTGCAACATGCTGTTGTGCTGAGGTGGGGAGTGCTTGTGCACTAGTCAAAGCAGGTGCAACAGGTAATCAAGGCAGCAAATGAGATACTGGCTTTCATTGTTGGAGGGATTGAGTTTCAGAGCAGGGAGGTTCTGCAACTGTGAGGATGAATCTGGAGCACTGCTCTCCTTACTTGAGAAACGATATACTGGCTTTGGAGGCAGTGCAAAGGAAGTTCACCAGGTGGATTCCAGAAATGAAGAGATTAGTTTATGAGTAGAAATTCAGTTACCTGGGGCAATACTCACTGAAGTTGGAAGCATGTCAGGAAATCTTATAGACATATAAAATTATGAAAGGACTAAGATAGAAGCAGAAAGTTATTTCCACTGGGAAATTGAAGACAGATAAGGCAGGAATGTTTCTCCCAGAGAGCAGTGAATCTGTGGAAATTTCTGCCCAAGAAAATAGTAGAGGCCGTCTCATCAACTATATTTAAGAGACAGACAAAGATATTTGAAAAATTAGTGAATTAAGGTTTATGGCAACAGGACCCAAGTCAAAGTCTGGATCAGCCATGATCATATTTAAAGTTTTTAAAATTTATTTAAAGCACGGTAGAAGACGATTCTGGCCATTTAAACCAGTGTCCCCCAATTTCACACAAGTTACCATACAACCCTGTACATCTTGGAGGGTGGAAGGAAACCAGAGCACCTGGGGAAAACCCATGAGAACATGGGGAGAACACACAAACTCCTAACAGTCATTGGCAGATTCCAACGCAGGTCGCTGGTATTGTAATATTGTGCTAACTTGTATGCTATCTGTACTGCCAATGCAGGCTCGATAGGTCAAATAGCCTACTCCTATTTCTTATGCTCTTATGTAGTCACTAAACTTAACATTTAGTATGACAATTAGGTAGTCAAATCAAAATGTTGAATGTTTTTGCAAAAGGATTGGTGTACAAAAGAAAATACAGCTTGCTGTAATTATTGGGGCTCTGGTATTCCAGTATCTGGAATACTGGTCTCACAAATCAAGGATATACAGGAACTGCAATAGACTGACTAGATTGTGACTGAGTCATAAAGTTAAGCAGCACCAAAACAAGTTCTTCAGCCCAGTAATAATGAAAGGGATAGATAGAAGCAGAGGGAGGTTGTTTCCACTGGCAGGTGAGACTAGAACTCATGTTGACCATCAACAACTCAAACAGTAATCTTAGATTAATCCCTTTTTCTTTTAATTCTGATTCTATCCCTCACCTACACACTCAAAGCAATTAACAGTAACCTGCCACCCACATCTTTTGAGATGTGGAAGGAAATCCAAAAGTCTGATCCATGTAAGTCACAGGGAGAATATGCAAACACCACACCAACAGTGGGAATCTGGATCAAACATTGCTCTCTCACGGAGGTGTCACCTCCAAATTACAGAGGAAGTTGAAGGCTGGAAATATCAGACTGGATTCTAATCTCCAGAGATCCGATGAATGAGAAGGGATCTCACCGACACAAAAAAGCCTAATTTACAGAAACACAAAGTGCATATGCTGGAATCTTGAACAATGAGTTGGAGGTCACGCAGGCAGAAATGGTCACTCAACATTTCATTTCAGGACATTTTAACAAGACTGATTTATTGATCGATATTGACTTAATTAAGACTTTCTCAAGAGGAAACCTCTGCACCCAAGAGGACTGCAGAACCTATGTCATAACAGCAACCAATAATCTAACTACCTCCAGGGGAATTAAAGGACATAGAGTTAATACATAGACCGAGGTAAACAAAGTTCTTACCTAATGGTGCCGCAGACACGAGGGATCGGGAGGCATATTGAATCTGCCCATCTCCCACACCATCATCCCCGCAGCCACCCATCCAGTCCCCGCGTTACTTCCCCCCCCCCCCCCCCCGATGGGGGAGGAAAAGGCCGGGATAAAGAAGCCCCCACTCCCACAATCGATTACCGGAACAACCCTCCCCTTCCCCCCCGTCAGTCCCGGAGCCGTGGCCTCACCATATGATCATAGCTGCCCTGGGCACCGGGCCGGGGGGGGACATCAGCTCCTCACACGGCCACCGCCGTCGCCCTCATCCTCAGCGGCAAGTCCAAGTTTGACACGGCCGGAAGCGGCGTCACAGCGCCCAACGCGCTTGCGCATCCTTCAGAACGCGGAGACCCGGCGCGCGTGTACGTTAGCTCCCGACGTCCGCGCTCTCTCATCGGTGGCTTGAGTCACCAGCAGCGGGTCACACGCGCATGCGCATCCACCCATTGGCGCAATTCCGAGGCGATTTGGGGTTGCTCCGCCCCGTGAGGTGCCGCAAATTGGGACCAAGTTAGAACATATGATCCGAGGGGAAATTTTTGTTCGTTCATTTGTACGATTGCTCTCACAAGAAGGAAGATTTGTCGGCCTGTATAAAACATGGTGGCGCCTCGTCAGCTGAGAGTACACCAGATGAAACGCTTCCTGCGCATGCGCCGGTTCGAAACCTTGTGTTCCCCAGCGGAAGCCCCAGGGAATGTAGAAAAGGGTTAATACGAGCTCTGTTAATGATGCCCTGTCTGTTGAGAATAAGGTGTGTCCGAACCGCAGGGGGGGGAGGGGGGGGGAGGGGGGGGAGGGGGGGGGAGGGGGGGGGAGGGGGGGGGAGGGGGGGGGAGGGGGGGAGGGGGGGTCGCTTGGGAAACGACGAGAATCACGTGAGCGGTTGAGAACCGGCCGGGAGGTCACGTGACAAGGCAATCACGTGGGCACGCAGACAATCCGGTGAGAGCCAGCGGCTGCGCTGCCTTGTCTCCGGTCCTGCAATGTCTGCAGAGGAACGCTCGCCGTTGTTGGATCCGGCTCCCCACCGCAGCCTCCAGGAGCAACTGGACTTTCGGTGAGTGCGGTCTTTCAAGCGGTTTTGCTGTAAACCCTACAAGGAAAAAATAGTTTAAATGGCCTTTAATTCCTTGACGTTAGCTAATCTGATTGTCTTGCTAAAGCAAGACTACAAGTGATTAAAGTGTGCAAAACCTCTTCATAACCAGTCATTGACAGACCCCACAGAAAGCTAAGCAAGTAGCTTCCAGCCAACTCCTCTCTTCCCCAGCCCCCCAATCATTTCTCGGCTTCTTTCCCTTCCACCCTCTCACCTGTATGCATCTATTACCTCTTACCTGTGTTCCTTCTCCCAGCTTTCTACTTGAGCATTTGCCTGATTTTTCGGCATGCCTGAAGAAACGTCGACTGCCTTTTACTTTCTCTGGAGGTTGTGCGAACTGCTGAGTTTCTTCATTTTTGTCTCCTGCGTCATGTAAATGTGATGAGGGGTGGTCTCACCGTTTCATGCAGTGGCTTCCAGATTGTTATCACTGAGTGAAAAATGTTTTTCTCATCTGGCTTCACCTTCCATGTATTTAAATCTATACCTAGGTTCTGACCTCGCTGTTAAGAGGTTGGGTCTATTGTTAACTGTCCATCATGGCACCCACTTTATGATGTCACCCCTCCATATATATTTATATGTTAGTCTGCTGGTCTTAAGGAAAGAAAAAGCACCACGTCTGAGTCCTAATTGTCTAAGTGCATACACAACAGTGGCAACGAGGAACAAAATGAAACCTACACATGCACCAACTGGGGAAGGAAGCAAAAGGATAAGGGTAAAAAGTGATTACCTAACAAGCTCCACAGGTTCCCGCCAAAAGATAAAAGTGAAAGCATGCCAACATGGCGGAGGGAAAGTTCAGAGAATTTAGTGAAGCAGATAAAAGTTGGGGTATTTACATAGAATGGTTTAACCACTACTGCGTAGCCCATAATATTAATGAAGCCAAGGTAAACCAAAGGTGTGCCCTATTCCTCAGTATATTGGGCAGCGAAACATTTGATCTCAAAACTATGCTGTTCCCAGACACTAAGACATAGACTGAGTTATGCACAGCACTGGGGAACCACCGGTTATGGCAGAAAGGCAACAATTCTATGAAAGGAAATAAATGACAGGGGAGGCAGTAAGTGAATACGTGGCAGCGTTGTGTAAACTGTCCAAGCACTGTCATTTCGAGCATTTTCTGAACCAAGCACTTCAAGACAGATTGGTGATGGGGATGGCAGATCGTCAAGCAAAGCAAAAATTTATGGCAAGAGACGACAAAGTAACTCTCGAGATCACTATGGAACTACCTTCAGCTCAGAAATGGCACAAAAATTTGGATATGGGCCAACAAGACCTTCTAGCCAGGAGGTTATCCCGCCAACAGTGCTTCTGTTGCGGGAAATACAGCCATCGCCCAGAAATACTCCAGATTCCATCGCTGCAGTAGAAAGGGACATATCAAAATAAAATGTCCAATTTTTTTTGGAAAAATATTAGTATCATACATTTCAAATGAGCTTGCATTGTCATTACACAATAGATACTAAATAATTTTCAATTTTTCCCCCTACCCTCCACTTATTTTCTTTCCTACCTTGTATAGTATTTGCTCTGGAACTTCTTCACCTATATTCATCTCAATGTATACCCAAGGTACTTTTTCCCTTCTTTGATACCAGGAGGACAAAAATCCCAATTGAGCTGCTGTATAGTAATTTTTAAAATTTGGTCGTCTCAAACCTCCTTGATCTTCCATGTTAACTTTTCCATACTTATCCTTGCTAATTTTTCTCTCCATAAAACTCTCTAATACTCTTATTTAATCATCTAAAAAAACATTTCAGGCACCTGAATTGCTAATGTTTTGTGACAGATTATGTTGTGTTTGTATTGCATATAGATATGTTTTTGGGAGATAAATTGGAGCAAGTTTTTTAGTGTAGGTCACATAAAAACACTTTAAAACAGATTTAATATAAAATACTGGAGCTCTGCTTGTGCTAGGCATGTCAGCCCCAGAACCTTTGCAAAAGCTTTGGAAAATGCCCAAGAGACTTCACTAATGGATTATTGCTTACAAAAAGGCAACAGATGAAAGAACTTGCCGTAGCTACAGATTGTCTGGAATGGAATTTGCTGTTTTAGGAGGGTCATGTGGTTTTGCAAGCAGAGAGAGTGTCAAACAGATTTTCTCTCAGAGAGAGAGATCAGTTCGACAGTTTTACAGTCAGCAGCAGCAGCAGCAGCTGGGACTGGAACAGGACAAGCTGGAAAGCTTGTGGAAATCCCATTTGGAAGACCGGTTGTGAGTGCTTAATTCAGCCTGGTCAAAGCCCTTGTGGTTCATGCAAGAGGAGAGGTCTGGCTGCCTAATGTTTCACTTGAAATAAGAGAAACAAAAAAGAACTCTATGGTGACCTGAAAGAAAGGGGTTATCATCTGGAAAACCTTGAAGGGGGCAAGTTTCACTTTTATCCACATTAATCATCTCACTTTTATCCACATTAAACCTTGTATCCTGAAACTAATCCATATTCTTTCATTTAATTTATTCAATGTGATTTCTGGATTAATCAAATATACTCTAACCTCATCAGCAAAAACTCTAATTTTATGAACTTTATCTCCCATCTCAAAACCAATAATTTCCTCATCTCTTCAAATCACTTCAGCTAATGGTTCTATTGCCAATGCAAATAGGAATGGTGAGAGTGGGCAATCCTGTCGAGAAGACCTTTCTAATCTAATCAAACTTGACATTTGAGCATTTACCACTACCTTTGCCTTTGGTTCATTATACAATGCTTTTATTCCTATTATAAATATCTCAGGGAATCCAAACTTGTATAATACCTTAAATAAAAAGTCCTGTTCTAATCTATCAAATGCTTTTTTCTGCATCTAAAGTAACTGCTACCACTGGAACTTTCCTTTTTGAGCTACATTTATCAAATTTTAAAAAACTCACTAGATTATCAGCCATCTTTCTTTTTGTAATAAACCCTGTCTGATCTATATTGATTAATTTTGGAAGTATTTTACCAAATGATTGGCCCACAATTTTGATACAATTTTATAAGCTACATTTAACAAAGATATTGGTCTATATGAAGTTGCTTGTAATGGATCTTTCCCTTTTTTTGGTATTACCATTATTAATGCCATCTTGAAATATTCTGCTACATTTACTTTTCTCATTTGATCTAATATCTCTTAAAAATTGGCAACAACAATTCATTATAAAATTCCACTGGGAAACTACCTTCTGATACTTTTTTATTTTGCATTGTTTTCAAAACCTCACATCGCCTCTTCTGCAAAAGAATTAGATAATTCTTTCTTCTCTCCACACAAATTTGGTAATTGGATTTGTCGCACATATTGCTCAACTTTAATTTCACCTTGTTTTAACTCAAACTTTTATAATTTCTCATAAAACTAAAAATTTTAATTTATTTCCTTTGATTTGTATGCCATCTGACCATTTTTGTCTTTCATTGCTATTATAGCCATAGATACCTGTTCTTTCTTTAACTGCCATGCCAACACCTTATGAGCTCTTTCTCCTAGCTCATAAGGTGTTTGTTTAGTTTGCATAATATTGTTCTCAACTTTATATGTTTGTGTCATATTAAGCTTGACTTTTTTTGTTTCTGTTAATTTCTTCTTTTCCTTGTTTGGACTAATTTGTATTTTCTCTAATTGATCTACTTTTACATAGTCCTTTTTTAAATTCTAACCATATAACTAATTATCCTCTTAAATATGCCTTTAAAGTGTCCCATATAACAAATTTATTCTTTACCGAATCTTTATTATTTTCCATAAAAAAAACTTGCTTTCTTACAAAATCACAAAAATCTTTCCTTTTCAGTAGTACCTTATTTAATCTCCATCTATATCCACTAACTTTTCCTTCATATACTATTGTAAGGGAGAATAGTCCAAGATAGTTCATGCCAGATATTCCACCTGTTGAACTCTGGGTTAAATTTGAGCTGCCACTAAAAACATATCAATTCGTGAATATGTCTTATGGCGAAAGGAGTAAAATGAATAATCTGTTATTCATATGCACTTTTCTCCATTTATCAGTCCCATATCTACCATTAACTCTTTTATTTCCTTAGACACTTTTCTATCTCCTGTATATCTTCCTGATCTGTCCATTTTCAAATTTAATGTCAAATTAAAATCTCCCATTGGCATTTGACAGTTTCATAAAAACATTTTGCATAAATTTATTCTTTTTTTTATATTTGGGCATATAGATTCAACAAGGTCCAATTTTCTGAATATATTTGACACACTACCAAAACACCTTCCTGCTGGGTCTTTTTCTACATTTAACATTTTTATTTATCAATATTGTTACTCCATGAGCCTTTGATTTAAGTGAAGATGCCACTACTTTACCTACCTTTGTAATTTATCCAATTCCTTCTCCACTAGATGTGTTTCCTGTATATATTTTTATAAATACCAATATTTTATTATGTTTTATTTGATTTTTGTATCCCATTGTATTAAAACTCAAAGTTAATCTTCCCAATCATTTTTAATCAAATAAACCCCTACTCATCCATCCTTCATCTTCCAAATCCTCTTGTAACATAACAAAGGTAGTATAGTTAATTAGATATATCATACAAATAAATTTGTAGAAATTAGAAAAGTTAGAAAATAAGAAAAGGGAGGATTTCCCCAAAAAGACATGCACTATTAATGCACCCTTTTACTTCCCTTATTTGTTGGAGTTTTAGCCAATCCTACATCTGCCCACATGATTCGGTGGCAGTCAACATTCCCTCTCCCCCCCCCCCCCCCAATTTTGTGCTAACTAGTCTCGATGTGTATTTTATTTAACTATTATTATCTTGTCTTAATTCCCTACTCTTAAGTCAAATAAACATATTTATCTTTCAGCTTTACAGTCAGACCAATCAGTAAACCTCTTTACCCCTTACTTCCCACTTTAGCAGACAAAGATTCAGCAAAAACTTAAGCACAAATTTTTTTCAGATCCCAATGAAGCTTATCAAGAAAATTTTTGGGTGCAGCATTGTATCTCAAAACAAATCCATAACCTTTCTTCCACAATATATTTTTAACTACATTAAATTCCTTTCTCTTTTTCAACAATTCAAAACTTGTGTTCGGATGGAAACAAAATCTGGTGCCCATTTTCCATCATTGGAGTTTTTTCTCTCCATACAATGGACAAATTACTACATGGAATACCAGTGGGATGTTACCTTGATGATATCATGGGCCAAAACGACAGAGAACTCTTACAAAACTTTGAAGGTCCTAAGCAGACTACAACTGGCCAACGTATGAATACAACGGGATAAGTGTGTCTTCGTGCTGCCCTCAGTGACGTACTGGGATTTACAATCGACAAGGAGGGGGTGCAAATGGATCAGGCAGCTACAGAAGTCCTATATCCAACCAACAAGTCGGAATTACAGTCCTTTCTAGGGTTTATAAATTACTATTGGAAATGCATCCCTAACCTGTCTATACTATGTAGCCCCCTAAACCGCTTACTCAAAGATTTTTAAAAAAAAAAAATGTACTGGAATACGGAAACTAAAAATTGTTGATCGACTAAAATATTAACATCAACAAATGAGGTTCTGATCCACTACGACCCAAATAAGGCAGTGACTCTAGCTGTTGATGCTTCACCAGTAGGACTGGGAGCAGCATTGTCCCAAATCACAGAAGGGTGAGCAACCAGTGGCATATGCTTTGTGGATATTAACTGCACGCAAATGCACAACTGGAAAAGGAAGGATTAGCAATAATTTTTGGTGTTTTTTAAAAAAAAAAAAAAATAATAAATATAATGAATGAATGAATAAATAAATAGATGTTTTAAAAAAAAAAATTCCGCCAATCTCTCAATGGAAGAACTTTCACCCTTATCACTGACAACAAACTTCTGTATGATTCTGGGCCCTCACAAAGGGATACCAATATTAGCTGCAGCCAGAAATCAGAGATGAGCCATGCTACTAGTTGCATACAACTACGAGGTCAAACAAACCGGAAACACTCAACAGCCATGCCTTATCATGCCTACCACTTCCCAAAACTGAACAAGAAGTTTTTAAATGGACAACAGAAGCAGCAGCTGTCAACCAAGAAAAGCTAAAACTGCCCATTTACGGCTCAGATGATCAGCAAAGAAACCTGGAAGGAGGCAAAGTTGAGCAAAGTTTTATACTTCACCCTTAATGGATGGCCAGAATCTGAGGTCATACCAGAAGATCTGAAAGCTTACTTCACACGTTGCCATGAACTAACAGTTGAAGAAGGATGTTAACTTTGGGATACCCATACAATTATCCCAGCCAAATGGTAAAACACCAAATTAACAGAGCTGCACCACAACCATCCAGGAATGGTATGAATTAAAGCACTGGCCCGGATGCATGTTTTGTGGACATCAGTAGACAGAGACATTGAAACAACAGTGAGAGAATGCAAAATGGGTCAATCAATGCATCCAAAAATGCCACAGGCCGAGGACAACCCATGGAAATTGCCTTCCAGACCCTAGCATCGGATTCACATAGACTTTGCAGGGCCATTCATGGGAGAGACACTCTAATGGCCAATAGTTTTGCATCTGAAAAAATACAAAGCCGATTCTACAATTAAACTTCTACGGGCCATGTTTGCCACATAAGGATTACCTCACGAATTGGTCACGGACAGTGGACCCCAGTTTGCATCAGAACCTTTAAGAAATTTATGTGCGACAACAATATCAGCCATATTTTGTCGGCACCCTATCATCCAAGTACTAACGTGAAGGTGGAACACTTTGTGCAGACATTCAAAAAGGTGATGAAAACTTTATTTAAAAAAAAAAACTCCTAAATGCCTCCTGGACTCAGAATTGCAGATATTGGGGTACAGGAACACTGCATTCTACCTCAAAACACACCCCAACAGAATTGATGTTTGGCTGCAACCTGCAGATGAGACTATCAACGGTTTACCCAGATCTGGGCCTCAGTTTAGAAAAATCCACATTGCCACAAACTTTACCTAGAACACTGGAGGTGGGCGAGAGAGTACTGGCTCAAGATTACAGACAATACAAAGACCCATGGGTGGTAGGGGTGATCCTACAAAAGTTGATCCCCTGCTCATATGCTGTTCTAATGGGAGGTAGACTGTGGAAACGACACCTTGACCAATTGCAGCCATTGTCTGACACATGTTCACGAGCTACTTCATGACCCGGAGGAGGTAGAACCAGTCCTGCTGTGGCCTGCCACAGCAATCCAACCCCTTTGTCCAAGTTAAATAGGGGCGGAGACGGGTAGCCCAGCATGTAGATCCATGGAGGCCAGCGAAGGCCGGCAGTTGCCATTGACTCGAATATCATTGGGTTCCATCCAGAACAGCCCCAAGCAAATTCTGTTCCAGCATTCCACGTCAAGGCATTCCAAGAGAGTGAAGACCATCAGAGTGCTTTCAGGACTATGTTGCATAATTATAAAGTTCCTTTCCATATTATAATCACTCATTCTATGTACTCTAATTCGCACTAGTAGTCATGGGCCCAATGTAGTAATAGTAGTTAGAGGGGGCCCATTCAACATTTATTGCATGGGAGGGGAAGAGTGTTGTGTATAAGCCTGCCCTGCTGTCAGTAGCCATGTTAGTCTGATGGTATTAATGAGAAAGCACCAAGTCTCCGAGACCTAATTGTGTAAGTGCATACACAACAAGGTCCTCTTGTATATAATATGTGTCCTATAGTTTTATACGCTAATTGAGTCACACTTGGTCTTCCTGTTCCAAAGAAAATAGTCATAACCAACTAGCTACTAGGTCTTTTTTGGCTGAGGAAGAAATCTTGTGTAGCCATGGAGAGAACATACAAGCTCCCTGCAGGAACCTGACGACTTGTTCCTCAGGTGGTTGGGTACTAGCGAGCAGAAGTAAAAGATTAAATGGAGATAGATGCAAGAGACTACAGATGCTGGAATGTGGGGCAAATACAAACCTGGAGGAACTATAGATCAAGAGATATCTGTTTGGGGAAGATGGGGACATGAGAGGAATAAATTGTCAATGCTGTCCGAATGTGGCTCTTCGACCCAAAAATATTGATCACTCCTTTCCCCTCATGGATGTTGTTCAACCCACAGTTTTTTCTGGCCTTTTCCTTTTGCTAAAAGACTGAATGACGTAAATGTGGAATAAACCAGAAATGCTCAACCAATGAGATGAATGGCATCTGTGCAGACATGAGTTAACATTTAATCGCATTCTGCGTTTGTTAACTATACTATTGGCTCCAAGTCTGTACTTCCCAAGTCCAGCACCAAGGGACAACATGTACATTGTTCCTGTTGGCCTAATGACAGTCCTGGCAGTGAACCGGCATGGGGAAAAAGGTACACTTGTAAATTAAATGTATTGGTGGATAAAAAAATGTAAATAGTGGCAGCAACTCACAGCAACTTTCTGCTGGCTGCAGAACTCCTGTTAAATACTCTTTTAAAACTTCCCAGCTGCTTTCATTACAGTCAACTGTGTACTGTTTTTTTAATGACTGACTAGTTGCTGAACACAGTTAGATTCACAAATCTTCTGGGTAACGACTGAGTCAGGAACAGGTTGGCTGGAAGGCAGAGGCCTTAAAGGGACAGACCACCACCAAGGTAGAAGTAGAAAACATGGAGTGAGGCTGGGATTCAAACAAGACTGAACCCAAGTGTCTGAGACCTACCCTACTGTCCATATTACTGGCAAATGTCCAGTCACTGAAGATTAAAATTGGACCTCTTGAGGGCAAGGCTGTTTTATCAAACCAAACAATTTCACCATTCACAGACTGGATTGGAACTCGGATTCTGGAAAAGGGAGGGGGATGGTATGTATGTTTTTTTTCGTTAATATTGTGTGGTGCATGGACATTGGGGTTATGTCAGCCTCCTGCTTTACTACCTTAGAGCAAATCTTGGTTAAATGCAGACCCTTCTATCTAACCTGAGTTGTCATCAATAGGCCTTTACACACCACAGGTGATCGGTGACCCTACTTGGGCCTGATGAAATTCTTGGGAATGTAGAACCTACTGGGCCTTTCACACTGCTGTCAAATTCCTGGGAATTTGTCCTGCCTAGCAATTTTGGAGGGGGGGCGTCTTGCACTTTCAGGTGTAAGAGTAAGGCCACTTCCCATCAATCCCTCTAGCTGCGTGAGGGATTTTGATTAACAAAGACGGCTATTCATCCTGCATTGTGCTGCCGTTGTGACGTGCTAAAGGGGCCCACTGTTGTGTGGAGATATTGTGACGCAGCATGCAAGCGCTGATGTCACAAAGCTTCCCCTGCTTGGCCATTTGCCTTTTCACATCGCAGTGAGAGGGTGGCCCAGGAAAATTACCCAGGTCCTTGACCCTACCTAAGGGGTAGGGCTGCTGACCCTTTTAAAATTCCCGGGCTGACCTTTTCACACCGCAGGTTCATAGAAGGGTTCTTGGGGAAAATTTCCCAGGAATCTTCATTTTGCACTGCGGTGTGAAAAGGCCTACTGATTGTCACGGGAATTTGTATCCCTCCCAATGCCTATTACAAACGGGAATTTGCGAAGCTGCATGATGTGGTCAGTAAACAAAGATATTCATTACATATCTTAGTCAGTGACTTTAATCAGGCCTGAGTCAAGAAAACCCTGGCCAACTACCACCAGCGTGTAACCTGTGCTGGAGGTCCGAGCACAGAAACAGGCCAGCTTGGCCCTTCTAGTCTGAACCCAAGTACTCTCCTCTAGTCCCTCCTACCTGCATCTTGCCCATAATCCTCCATTCTCATCCCATCCATAGATATTCAATTTTTTCTGGACTCTGCCGTCACTACTTCTCCCGGAAGTTCATTCCATGCAGCCACCACTCCATGAAAAAGTTCCCCCTCATGTTATTTCTAAACTTTTGCCCCTTAACTCTTAACTCATGACCTCTTGTTTCAATCTCTCCTACCCTCAAGGGAATAAGCCTATCCACATCAAATCTATTTATTCCCCTCATAATCTTTAATACCTCTATCAAATCCTCCCTCAACCTTCTATGCTCCAAGAAATAAAGACCTGTTCTGCTTAATCTTTCTTTATAATATAAATTCTGAAACTCGGGTAAAATTTTCGTAAATCTCTGCACTCTCTCTACCTTGTTGATATCCTATCTATAATTGGGTGACCAGAATGATGATGTTATTTTGGATATGGATAGCAATGGGGAAGAAACTATCTTCAAACCTCCTTGTGCCTGCTTTCACACTCTTGATCCTCCCTGATGGGAGAAGATTGTATGTCGGGGTGTGATGGGTCCTCCAATGTATCAGCTGCCTTTCCTGAGTTGCAAGAGATGTAGATGGTAGGCATAGTCCATGGAGGGATTAGAAATTTGCATTATGTTCATTCGCAACTTTCTGTAACATTTGAGCTGAGTCACTTACATACCATGCTGTGGTACATCCAGCAAAGGTGTGTGTCTTTCTCTCCCTTCATCAGTGACTTGACAGTGGTGGGAATACACAATGAGTTGATGACATTATGCCTGGGAATTGTTTCTGGCACAGGATGAACCCTTATTAATTTCAATAGAAATTTTGGATCAAAGGAATAGAGGAAGATTAAATATTTCTAATCTTGTATTATTTTCATATTTTTAATTAAAATTTGTTTATTTTTCTGTGAATATTTAACTATTGAGTTTTAATTTTTATAAGGCTGAATTTTTGAGTTGGGTCTATTTGCAGAAGATGGATATTCCTGATGTGGATACCTTGCCTGCAACTGGTCAGTACTGCAGCTGAGAAACATTGTCCCCTCATCTTTGAATACTGTATTAGTCACCTTGCCAACATTTTGTTTCCTGCCTTTTACTTTTTGCAGTTGTCAGTTCTTACTGCTCTGAGTCGAATGTATTCTCTGCTACATTACCTCCTATTACAACAAATTTTATTTGTCCAGTGTGGATGGATTCATTTTTATATTTTAACTAAATGCATTAGTGACTCATGAAAGGTCTTTGAAAGTTTGTTTGTTAGTTCCTTTTTACATCAGTGTGGAATCTGCCTACTGTAGGATAATGTCAATTGATAGTTTTTTATTAATGTTCACGTGCCTTGCTGCTTTATGAAAGAATTCAGAGAGGATCGTGGTTGCTAAGAGGAGTGATAGACTCCATGTTGTGTGTGTTTTTTGGGCAAACCTCAGGAGTCTAAACATCAGGCAGACTCACTTATTGCAAGACTTGCTATTAACTGAGTTTTTTTTTGCAAAAGAAATGATGTTGCTTTTTAGCAATGTTGTGGTCATTAAATTTTTTCTAAGGTTTGGTAGGCACTGAAACTTCTGCACATTGTGCTTTCTAACTTGGGTGATATTCTCTGTGGAACTTGTATACCAGGTTCATGACCAGTTGCTCACCCTCTACCATCCCACTCCTAAACAACACTCATTCAGGGTCTCTTTAAAAGAATCTTATTTTGCACATTATTTTTTCTTTATTGCACAGTTTTGTTTTTAAATTTCTTTGTTTACATTTCTCTTGTATACCTATCTTGAGTACAGTTTTTTTGCACTACCATTCTGCCTGGCTGCAGAAAAAAAGAATCCTAGGGTTGTATGTGATGTCATCTATGTCTTCTGACAATAAATCTGAAGTTTGAACTTTGGTTAGTTCACTAATAATGGGATTGCAGAATGGCATTCTTATCTGAAGCAAATGGCAGAATGATCTTGTGGGTGCATTAATTGTTCACTGCATTTCTGCATGGATGACCTGTCTTGGACAATCTTTCAAAGTGATTATCTTATGATGGTTTATACTTGCACATTGGGCGATGAGATGTTTAGCTATTCTAACTTCATATTTATGATTGTTGAAAATGGATCTAATCTTTTCTCATTTTAAAATATTTTTATTGGTGTGTATATTATACATTATAAATACTTAAAACAGTAGTTATATATTGTGCTATAAGATTCAAAAGAAAAAAAATAATTACAAAAAAAGCTTTTCATGATTAAAAAAAAAAAATCCAGAGCACAAACATATTGAAAAATAGAATTAACAACAAAAAACCAAAAGGGAAAAGCAAAAAATAAAATTTAATCAAAACCCTCTACCTCTAAGCAAGGTTAGAAGTTAACATATAGGAATAAAGTGACAACTACTTGGATATGGGGACAGCACCAAAGTTTCAGAACAATCTTATTTCATCAGATTATGATAATAGTCCATAAAAAAGGGTCCCGTCTTTTGGAATTTAATATTTTTAACTTTGATGGCATACCTGATTTTTTTTTTCTCTAAACTTAAACAAGACATAAACATATAACCATTGAGTATGTGTAGGTGGAGTATTATTTTTCCATTTAATCAAAACTGCATGGCAGGCTATCAATGAAGTAAAGAAAAAATGTGGTTGGGAGTCAGTAAAACATCTTGCAATAAACTAAATAGAGCAATTAAAGTGCAAGGTTCTAATTTAAACTTGAAAATCACCGATTATGTTTGAAAGCTATCTTTCCAAACTTTTCTAAACTAGGGCAGGTCCAGAACATGTGAACCAAAAATGCTTCACCAATTTTACATTTGTCACAGAGGATTTATATCTGAATAAAAACTAAACCATTTAACTTTAGACATAGGTACTCTATTACATCAAATAGTGCAGTGCGCAAAAGGAAGTAGTATTAATCAGATTACGAATCAAGTCCCACACCTCATCTGAGAATGAAACATTTAAATCCTGTTCCCAATCTTAATTTTAACTAATTAGGCTATCTTTAAATCAAGCACATTATTATAAATAAGAGATATTAAACCTTTATGTGAAAGTCATAAATCAAAAAATGTATCAAGAATGTTTGCCTCAGGAATTTGCAGAAAGCCAGGGATCTGAGGCCGATAAAAGAGTGAATTTTACCACCAATTGTTTGAAGGAAACAAAATTGTTTCAAATAAAGTCTTTAAAATATTTACCGTTTATTTCTGCATCCAAGTCGAGTCATGAAACCCTTAAAATTTCTTAAAAAGTTGGGGGTGGGAGTTCGACTTGTTCACGGGAAATACTTTTGAGGCCTTAAATTCGCTGAAAAAAAACAGATTGATGTCAATTCAGCGTATAAGTCAATGCTGGAAGCACCTCCCCACTGCCGGTGCCAACGCCTCTCCCTGACATCTCCCCACCGCTGGGCACTGCCATAACTGGGACCCTGAGGTTGCTGTCACCACTCTTGTCTGGTAGGTTGACATTTCTTCTCCCACCTGTAGCACATTGTTGCTGCTCCAGCTCCGTGGGCTGTTGCTGTCTGGTAGGCCGAGGTTTCTGCTACCACCAGGAGCATGATGACGCTGTTGCTGCTCCTGGCCAGTAGGATGAGGGGTTTTTTAAACTTAATTTACAGTTTTGTTACTTGCAATTGGCGTGATTTTAAAAATAATTTAAATATTTGGCTTGTTCCTGGGAGGCCCAGACAGACTGAAAAATGGGGGTTGACTGATATGATGGATATACCATAAAACCTTTAAAATTAGGCTGAACAAAGGGGAAATCGACTTGTAGGCCAGTTGACTTGTACATTGAAATAATGGTAATCTGTGTCAGTCATTAAAGAAGGTTGAAAAAGATGATTAGATATAATAGAGCTAGCAAGAAAAAAAACTCTGAAATTAAAAAATCTTCTAAATTGTGCCCATATTCTCAAACTGTCTAATTATCAGTTAGTTTATATAAAGATGAAATTAAAAAAAACCCGAGAATTGCCAATGTACTTTTAGTAAAATTCAGTTCCACTTCTCCCTATTAAGGGTGGTCAAGTAGATTATCAAAGTGTAACAAATGAAGCAAATTACATACATTAAATGCCCAGTAATACAATCTAAAAATAGGAACTTTTTTGAAGATGAGCTTTTTAAGTGGGGGCATTTTCCATGCCTTTTATGGGAAGATGCAAGTGAATCAAGTGAGTCCTAAAAGGATTTAGGAATGAAAAGATATTAAAAAAAAATTAGGTAAAATGTTAATTTCAATAGAATTGATTCGACCAATCATGGAAAGCGGGTCTAATCTCATTGCAATGGAATTTTTATTTCAAGAAGTTGTGCATAACTCCTGAAGTGTATGTGTCCAGCATTGTGCAATGCTCCCACTTTGGAACAAATTTAATTCTATGCAGTCGTGAAAAACTAAAGTATGCAGACACCATGATTGTAGTGAAGCAGAAAAATTGCTGGAGGAACGTATGTCTAATGTTTCAAGCCTGAGTCCTCCTTCAAGGTAAGGTCATTCCATAAAGTAAATTGCTTTATTGCAGGCTTGGGTTACCAGAAGCTGCAACAAGCATTCCTTTGTTTGATGATCAAATATTCACTTATTTCCCTATAAATTTCAGGAACCATGTGGTGCTTTCTTCACACTGCTGAAAATTGATGTATGATTTAAGCCAATGAAGGTTTAATATCAGACAACAGCTACTCCATTTTCCAATAACTCTATTCAATATGGTCGAATGAGAAGGTATTGGAAGCTATTTGTGTTTGTAGTGACCTGGGTGTCCTTGTACGCAAGCCATTGAAAAGTGACATGCAGGTAGGTGAAGTAATTGGGAAGTCCATGTGGCCTTTGTAAGATTATTTGAGCTTGAGAGTAAGGATGTTTTTTTTCTCCAATTGCATTGCCCACCATCCACTCTTCCCCCCCCCCCCCCCCCCAACCCCATCTTCAAGTAAGAATACGGTGTACAAATCTGATCTCCCTATCCAAGTGAAGATATACTTGCAATAATAGGCATTTCATTTTGGCTTTGTTTTTCTATGGGGAAAATCAGACCTGTTAGTGTGTTCCACAGCCCCACTGTTAACATATTACACAGACAAAGAAACCTAACCCTTTTTCTTTCTAGTCCATAGATACTGCCTGACCTACTGAGAATTTCCATTCTTAATTTTAGATTTTGTGTGTCTGAAACTTTATTTTGGTTTTCATTCAATGAGGGTTCATCAGACTGATTTCTGGATTTGGGGCTGGTATTATCCATCATAGCAAAATTAAGCAGACTGTTTATAGTTGAAAGGAATGAAAGATATCTTTAGGAAGCATACTAAATTCTTGAGTATTCTTGCTGGGATGGTGGTTTTCCTGGTTGGTGTGTCTAGAACTAGTGATCGTGGTTTCAAGATGAGGAATTGGCTATTCAGAACTGAGATGAAAAGGAAAAAGGTTCTTCAAGGGGTTATGAATCTTTGGAATGCTGTGGAGACTGCTACTTAGCACAATCTAGCTAAGGACATTTTTGGATCGGCGAGAATTGAACACAAGAAATGAGAGCTAGAATAGGCCATTTGGCCCTTTGAGTCCACTGCCATTTGATAAGGTCATGGCTGATTTGGTGGTGGACACCACTCTGAAGAATAAGGGGTTAATGCAGGAAAATGCTACTGGGGTAAAAAAATCTGGCATGAATTACAGAGCAGGCACGGGGTTGAATAGCTCTTTATTTCTTGTATTGTGTATTAACTTTAATCAAATACAGTCCTTTTTTCCTGTTCAGGGATTTGATTTTATAAGCCAAAGCTGTTTTGAAAAGCATTTATGTTGTAAAGATATGGGAGAGAAAAGTGCTAGATCATGCCCTTAAATTAGGAGTTAAAGAAAGTTAAATGACATGAAGTTCCCAAAGGCACAGGTGTAAATGGGAACATTATTTCAATCTTCTTTAGACTATTACTGTCACCCCTTTACAATTACTTGTTTAGAATTGTGACCTTTAAATTGAAAATAGTTTTTATGGAGAGTACTTGTGGATGAGAGAAGTTTGTCAAATTTTTTAAAATGTACAATGTTCAAACAGAAATATTTAACAGATTTAATGCACAGACCAAATGTAATTGACCCGTATTTTACATAAGCATTGTCAAGACTAATGGGGCTCTTGTTATAATGTAGTAAAGCTGATAGCAAGAGCTGCACTTATGATGTGAGAAATCCCAAACTTGCCAAGGGATGTTCACAAGATGCATCATGTAAGACCAACACGAAAGCATTGCAGTTGCCTGAGGACGATGGAAGGCTAGAAGTGGGAAAAAGTGGGGCTGGTACCTTCAGGATTAAAGAAATGTTTTATTAAGAATAGTGAGAAATGCTGTAGAACAAGCACACAGGTGCTGTAAACTTAATCTCAAAAATTGCCCATGTCAAACATGAAAGATTTGTTGTAAAAACTCTCAGCAGGTCACGCAGCATCCAAAGGTTGGTAATGATATATAACAATGTTTCGACCCTGAGCCCTACAAGTTATGAGCAAAAAGTAGGCATATTCTACAAACCCTCCAACTCTCACAGCTACCTCAACTACACCTTCACACCCTGTCCCCTGTAAGGATTCCATTCCTTTCTCACAGTTTCACTGTCACATCTGCTACCAGGATGAGGCCTTCCATGCAACATTATCTGGGGTGTCCTCCTTAAAAAAAAAAAAAGTGGCTTCCCCTCTGCTGCCATTGACTTGGCCTTCACCCACATATCCCCATACATGTGCATCTGACTTGTCTCCCTCTGCCCCCAAGCACAACAAGGACAGGATTCTCCTTGTCCTCCCTCCCCTATCACCCCTCTAACCTTCTCATCCATTATAATATAATTCTCTGCCATTTCCACCACCTACTATATGATCTCACCACCAGACACATCTTCCCCTCTCTGCTTTCTACAGGTACCGCTCCCTCATCCACTCCTCTCTTCCCACCAATCCCCCCCTTGATACTCATCCCTTTGACAGCAAGAAATGTTACTGTTGCACCCACACCTCCTCCCTCACCACTATTCGGGGGCCCCAAACAATTCCTCCAAGTGAAGCAATAAATCTTCAGGGATTATCTACTGCATCCAATACTCCTGTTTTGGTATCCTCTACATTGGAGTTACTGGACGCAGACTGGAAGATTGCTTTGTGAGCACCTCACTCTGTCCGCATCAATGACGAACCATTTCAATTCCCATGCAGATATGTCATGTCCATGACTGACACTATCCACAAAGTGGAAGAACAACAAGTCATTCTGTCTGGTCACCCTCCAACTGGATGTCATTAACATCGACTTGTTTCTATTAACCCCCACCTTGTCCCTTCCCTTCCCCTGCCCCTATGTCTCCTTTCCCTCAGCTCTCTTTCCCTTTCCATCTGTTTACTTTCTTCCAGCTCTGCATTCACAGAGCCACTGATCCATTCTCAGCTTTCCTCACCTATCCATCTTCACCTATGGCCTTTTTCCTATTGATCTGCATTTTTCTTCCCTCCTCCCCCTGCCTTTTTATACAGGCACCTGCCTGCCTTTTGCTCATCTCTTGTCCCTCTTGATTTTGTGCAAGCACTAGATGTGATTTATACTTCACAGTTTAGATTGTGTAGATTCTTCACACCATTGTTTTACTTGGATTCAATGTTTTGCACCTCCACTTTTTCTAAATCCAAGTCTTCATTGAAAGGTAGCTGTCAACAAGATGGAGTAGTAAGTTCCAGTAGCTGCAGAATATAGAGCAATCTTCTGGTAACTCGTGTTTAGATTATGTTGAACAACTAGATGCTGAACCTTTTTAATGAGATTTTTCAACAAGTTGAATTTAATTCCTTTTTTTGCAGGCCTCTAAAGTGCAAAGATGTTTATTCTAACTTTCCATTGAGGGTTTGGTTTTCAACCACTGTCTAGCTGTGATGCACGTGGTCATATGTTCATTTGCACGTGATCATATGTGCCAGGTTGCTGTGCTTGTGCTCTGCAGTGCATGCAAGTTACAAGAGTAGACATTCAAGTTCTAACCCGTTGCTCCACCGGGAATTTATCATCGAAAACAGGAGCATTTTGGAATTGACTTGGAAGATGCACAAAAAAGATTTGTTAAGATAGCCCTAGCCGTAGCAAAAAAATGTATTATGTCAACCTGGAAATTGGAAGATAATTTGAAAATACAACAATGGTATATAGAAATGAATAAATGTATTCCATTAGAAAAAATAACATATAGTTTAAGAAATAATATTAAAATATTCGAACAAGTATGGGAGCCTTACATTAAATACAATAGCGAAAACCTACCAGGAACAAACATTACCTAAGTTGATGGAAGGAAAAGAAAAGAATGGACTCAGTGGAATTTCTGGTGTATTTTTGTTGAATGACAACATTATCTGACTGGCTTAATGCAACCTAGATTGTATACCTAAAATGGATGAGGGGGGGGGGGTGGGGGGATGGCTTGGGAGGAGGGAGGGGGGGGGAGAAAAAGTCACTGTATATGTGTGAAAAAGAAAAAGTGTATATCATGGCTAATGTGATTTATGGTGTGAAAAATAAAAAATTTATTAAAAAAAAAAGAAAACAGGGGCATTGTGGTGGCATGGTGGAGCAGTTCATAGAGCTGCAACTTCATAGTTCCAGTGACCTTGGTGCTGGATGTTTTTACGCATTCTCCCTGTGGGCTTCTTTCAGGCACTTCAGTTTGCTGCCACATCCCAGCAATCTGCAGCTTTTAATCGATCACTATAAATTACTCCTAAATGTAGTTTAATACTAGAATTGGTGTGTCTGTTGGTGGTAATGTAGGGAAGTAAAATGGGATTGTTAGGATTTGTATAAATGAGTGCTTGATTATTGGGATGGGTTTGGTGGGCCAACTGACTTCTGTCCAGTATCTTCGGGATTGTATCACATCCTCTTGCACTTTGTATCTGGCCTTTCAGCTATCCACCAAGTTGATAGCTGACACATACCGCACTCATTCCTTTAAGTGTGATTACTGATCTTCATCCAAAAGATGCATATGGAAAAGGTTTTTGTTTGTCTGTTTTGATGTGTATATTTTTGTTTTTAATTAAGTAGTTTTGTACGTTAAAATTCATTGTGAAACACTTTCAGTCATATTTCATACTTCCATTTAGTTCAAGATGTCTCTTATCCATGACATTTGGGACCATTAAGCTGGGCGCATTGAGATTTTACCCATCAACTGCAGGTGTAGAGTCACACAGGAGACTGCAGGTCTAGAATAGAGCCACAAGCAATCCGCCAGAGAAACTCAATGGGTTAAGCAGCATCAGTTGGAGAAAAGGGGTTCCTGTCTGAAACATTGTCAGTTATTTTCCTCCACTGATGCTGCTAGACCCGCTGAGTTCCTCCAGCTACAGGCATGGCTGCTGGCAAACCTACAGCGCTCTTCGTCCTGCCTCGAAGCCACTTATCCATCATTTAATTGAAAGTAAATGTAACATGGAAGTCAAACTAATTTCCTCCACGTAATTGCAAATGCTTTACTTGTAACTTAGTAGTCAGCGTATCATTACCGTGCTCCCTTGGGTTTTAATCCATGCTGGTGTTTGCCAACAAGGTCAGTACTCAAACAGAATTTGATTTAATGTTTGACATTTAGCCTTTTACTTCCTATGACTGCTTCTTTCTTGATTTTTTTTTTGAACATGGCAAGTTGCATTTTTTAACTATTACCTATTGAAATAACAAAATTGGCTCTACTTTTTAGATTTGTTCATCCATGATTGTGTTGTAAAATGCAATTGTATACTTATGTATTTGGAATGATGGAATTTAGTTAATTTTGGAAATTAGCCATTTGAAATGTAACACTTTATAATCTAATCAATTTTTCAATTAGTTTTTCAATAAATGTGTGGAAACTCCAAATGATGTATGTTTTTAAAAAAAACTTGTACAGTGCAGCATTGCACAGTACTTCTTGCAGGGAATTCCTTTGAAACCTAAACTGAAGTACACAAACACCAGAAGTGTATTGTCCTGTTAATGAATAAAGGAGGCAATTTAGCTACAAAGCAATGGTGATACCTGCCTTGCAAATAACCCTACAAGCATATCCTATCACCTCTTGGCCCCTCCCCCACATCATCTTCCCTCCTTTTTCCCCATTGATGTAATGTACTTGGATGTGTCACTCCTTCCCATTTTATTCGCTATTGAGTCCTGACACAAAACAATGACTTTCTTTCATGGATGCTGCCTGACCTGTTGAGTTCCTCAAACATCTTTTTTTGACCTGGAAACCTTTTCAATTGTTCCTACTTCTCCTGATTATGCTTCTTGTAAATTTTTGAACTTAACATCTCTTTGACAAGTTTGCTTTTATGTTCAAGAAGTTTTTTTTTATCATTGAGATATGCTTTGAGATGCTCTCAGTTCAGTTGGTAGAAATGTTGGAATTCTTCTAATGTTAAGTAATTAAGAGTCTAGAATTAAACAATTCTTTTTTTTTGTATAGAAAAGTAAAGAACAGGAACCTCTATCTGGCCACATTTGCTGCTGTTTTGGGGCCTCTCAGCTTTGGATTCGTCCTTGGATACAGTTCTCCCGCTATTCCAGAACTAGAATCAAATCTAAATCCAGATCTGAAACTTAATTCCAATCAGGCTTCCTGGTTTGGAGTAAGTGATTACTATTTTTCTGTATTGTACAAGTCAGAAGGTTCTTGAGTATTTCCTTGACTGTCTTTATCCTGCTTTGTCTGTTTTCTTGCTGATGACATGGATTCCCTCAATCACCTACCCATTCTGCTCATCCAGGCACATGAGAGGTGGTTAGTGTGGTGCTCATGTAGCATTTGTTATGCAAAATGTTAAAAGACTTCCACCTGATATCATGTTTTCCTTTAGACAAGACTGCAGATGTTGGAATCTGGAGCAAGACTTAATAAAGGATTTCACCCAGAGTGTGAGCAATTCTTCTCCACCCCCCCACCCAAAACCAACTGAATGTGCTCAAATTTATGCTCTTTAATATTTGGTGTTTTATGATCAGACACATTTCCTGCTTTTTAAAAGAAAAAGTCTGCTGGAGGAACTCGGTGAGTTGAGCAACATCAGTGGGAGGAAAAAGAATGGTCAATGTTTCTGGTTAGAATCCTTCAAAACCTGAATTGTACTGCCCTCATACTCCAAATCAACTTTCCAGCATATTCCATGGCTGAAGATATGGGACTAAATTTTGAACTTTTTTTTAGATCATTGTATGGTGATCTGTTCTGTATGGTTCTGTGCATGCTTTCTATTGAGATTGAAACCTATTTATTTTAATGATTTGAAAATAGTTTATCTTTATCTACCTCTGCAGTCCTTAGTTACCATTGGAGCAGCCGTGGGTGGAATAATAGGAGGATGGATCGTTGATAAAGTTGGCCGAAAGCAAAGTCTGATGATGTGTGGTCTTCCATACATTATTGGGTTTACAGTTATTGTTGGAGCACAGAACATCTGGATGCTTTACATTGGTAGACTGCTAACAGGATTAGCCAGTGGAATAACGTCGCTTGTTGTGCCAGTAAGTACAAACCCCATTATGGGTTAGAGATGGTTCTCTAACAGTAATGTATAAAGGCTATAAATTATTCTTCAAAGCAGATCTTCAAATCTTTAACTCTTACCATGACCCAGGAGCCCAGTAGATCCAGCAGGTGCAAGCCAGCTCCTGCAGAGTGTTCCTCCACCTTCCTTGTCATCTGTTCAACCTTCCTTTACAAGGTAATTTGTCCATTCCAGGTTTTGTCTGAGATGAACATCCTTCTCCTAAGACTATGGTGCCCCAGAATCGTCTGCCTCTTGGAGCTCTTTAATCTCCCCTGTTACTCCTCTTATTTTTCCTGCCAAAATGCACTATTTTTCTCCATATTCCCACTCCCTCAATCTGTAACCCTCCCTATGTTGTCTTCACTACTTAATTTCTTCTACCAATATGGGCAAAGAAACAGCTAAATGTGTTTAATCTGGTCAGGTGTGAGCTATTGCATTTTGTGAGGACAAATGTGAGGGGAATGATTACAGTTAATGGCAAGATTCTTAAGAGCATTGCTGTGCAAAGGGATGTGGGGGACCAGGTCCATAGCTCATTGAAAGAGGCCATGCAGGTAGATAGGTGTTAAACAAGATGTATGGACTGCTTGGCTTCTTTGGGTGAGGCATTGAGTAGAAAAGTAGGGAGGTTATGTTGCAGCTAAGTAAAACATTTTAGATGGACTACATTTACCATACTGAGTTTTGGTCTGCCACATCAGGAAGGATGTGGTGTTTTGGAAAAAAGCACAGAAGAGGTTTCCAGGATGTTGGCTATTTTAGAGGGCACGTTCGAAGGAGAGATTGGACAAAATTGGGTTGTTCTCTCCTGAGGCCGTGCTGAGATCCGATAGAAATTTGTAGAATCATGAGAGGCCTTGAGAAGATGGGCAATCAGAATCTTTTCTCCATGGAAAAAGACTCTTACTTGAGGACATGTTTCAAGTGAGGGAAGAAAGTTTTAAAGGAGATGTGTGGAGCAAATATTTTGCACTGAGTGGCAGGTGGTTGGAATGGGGTGCTCTGAATACAGGGTTAAGCAGGAATAATTAAATAATATTTACCAAGTACCAGAGTTTGATTGGGACATCATGTGCAGCATAGATACGTGGGCTGAAGGGTTTGTTCCTGAGCTGTTCTGTTCTTTGTAATTGTTTTTGTCATCAATTAATTGAGTAACTATTTCTTCTGTCCCTCCATCCAAATTATTTACACAAGTTATAAAAAGTTGAGACCCCAGCACTGATCCCTATAGCATGTTACTCCTTGTACCTTAGTGTTTTCTGTTAGACAGGCTCCAACACCACCTTCCTGCAATAACCTTTGATGCAGCATCTTGTCATGTGCCTTTGGAAATTTTGGTATAGTTCACCCAGTTGATTCCCCTTCATCCACAGTGTTAAATCTTCAAAGATCTTGAATGAATTGGAGGGGGTGGGGGGGGAACAAAATGATTTGCTGTACACAAAGCCATGTTCATTTTGCCTGATAAGTATTTATTTTTGTGCCCTGCTGTAGCATAAATAACAGGTGGAAGTTTTGTATGCCTGATGTTAAGCTAACTGGCCTGCTTATGAATTCTTCTTTGAAGAAAGGCTCATTTCCAGACTAATGGAGTCTTTCCAAAATGTAGGAATTTTTGGAAAATTAAAATCAGCATATTAATTGTCACAAGACACTTTATATAAAAAAAAAAGCCTAAGGTGTATGTTCACCATGGAAACAGGTCTTTATGCCCAACTTGCCCGCAATTAACTAAATATCCCACCCACACTAGTCCCACTTGGCTGAGTTTGGCCCATATTCCTCTAAACCCATCTGTTGTATGGGAAGGGAAACCAATTCAATGGTTTCAAAGAGCGACAAGTCTGGACACAGGCTGAACACAAGGAGGATCTTTATTGAAACGCATGCAAGGGGGATTGCAACAGGGATAATACACACTAGTACACTCGATCACAAAACACAGTATAATCCGTCACATTGGACTCAACACTGCCATTACTAGCAACTGCTTACACTCATACAAAGACAGTGCAACCCAGTCACATTGGACTTAACGCTATTGATTCTAGCAACTGTAATAGACTTGTAACAATCAAGTGTTACAATACGCCACCTGCTGTTCCTTATCTAATGCGGGCATGAATCCAGTGCTATCTAATAGCCCCGATCTCTGTGTAGTCCAAGTCTTACTAACGATGCCTCCAGCGTTGTCCATATTTTGTGACCCGGAGTGGAACAGGGTTCTTCTCAGGATCGAAGAACAAAAGAGAGAGTAACTTCACATGGTGGACTTTATAGTACAGTAAGCTGGAGAGTCTGGTGCATAAAAATATTGAGGAGGAGGAATTCCTTGAATGTTTATGGGACGATTATCTAGACCAATATGTCAATAAACCAACTCGGGAGCAGGCCATTTTAGACTGGGTATTATGTAATCAAAAGGGGCTTATCAGCAATCTTGTTGTACGAGGTCCTTTGGGTAGGAGCGATCACAATATGATCGAATTCTCACTAGACATGGAGAGTGAAGAAATTAAAACCAAGACTAAGGTCCTGAATTTAAATAAAGGGACTTATGATGGTATGAGACAGGAGTTGAGTAAGATTGATTGGGTGGTGTTTATGGGGATGGGGGGGGGGTTGACGGTGGATAGACAATGGAAAGCATTCAAAGATCTAATGGAAGAATTGCAGAAATCGTTTATACCGGTTTGGCATAAAAATAAACCAAAAAAGATCACTCAACCGTAGATAACAAGGGAAATTAGAGACCACATTAGGTCCAAAGAGAGAGCATATCAATTGGCCAAAAAAAGTACCAAATCCGAAGACTGGGAACAGTTCAAGATGCAGCAAAGGAGGACAAAGGGATTAATCAAGAGAGCAAAAATAAATTACGAAAGTAAGCTTGCGGCAAACATAAAAACCGACTGCAAAAGCTTTTATAGATCTGTCAAGAGGAAAAGATTGGTGAAATCCAGAGTAGGTCCCTTGCAGTCAGAATCAGGGGAATATATAATGGGGAATAAGGAAATGACAGACCAATTAAATTCTTACTTTAGTTCTGTTTTCACAAGAGAGGATACAAATAACCTCCCAAGGATGTTGGGAAACATAGAGACTAATGCAAGGGAGGAGCTGAAAGAAATCAGTATCTCTAAGGGCATGGTCTTGGGGAGATTGAAGGCCGATAAATCCCAGGGGCCTGATAATTTACATCCTAGGGTACTTAAAGAAGTGGACATTCAGATAGCAGATGCTTTAAGAATTATTTTCCAGAACTCGATAGACTCAGGATCAGTACCCATGGATTGGAGGGTAGCTAATGTTACCCCACTATTTAAAAAGGGGGTAGAGAAAAAGTGGGGAATTATAGGCCGGTGAGCCTTACATCAGTGGTGGGCAAAATGATGGAATCCATTACTAAGGATATAATAGCGGAGCATATGACTAGCAGAGAAGGGATCGGACAGAGTCAACATGGATTTACAAAAGGTAAATCATGCTTGACAAATCTATTGGAATTCTTTGAGATGGTGACAGGTAAAATAGATGGGGGAGAGCCAGTGGATGTGGTGTACCTGGATTTCCAAAAGGCCTTCGATAAGGTCCCGCATAAATGACTGGCATGCAAAATCAAGGCTCATGGGATTGGGGGCAAGGTATTGATGTGGATTGAGAACTGGCTGGCAGATAGAAGACAGAGAGATGGGATAAACTGCTCATTTTCTGAGTGGCAAGCGGTGACCAGTGGGGTGCTACAGGGATCTGTACTGGGACCCCAGCTGTTCACAATTTACATTAATGTTCTAGATGAGGGGATTGGATGTAATATCTCCAAATTTGCAGATGACACTAAGCTAGGGGGGGCTTGTGTGCACTGAAGAGAGGGTCAGGAAGCTCCAGTGTGATTTGGATAAATTTGGGGACTGGGCAGATGCATGGTAAATGCACTACAATGTGGATAAATGTGAGGTTATCCACTTTGGTAGTACAATCCAGAGGGCGGATTACTATTTGAATAGCAATAGATTGGGAGATGGGGAAGTGCAGAGAGACCTAGGGGTTCTTGTGCACCAGTTACTGAAGGCAAGCGTGCAGGTACAGCAGGCAGTTAAAAAGGCAAATAGTATGTTGGCCTTCATATCAAGAGGGTTTGAGTATAGGAATAAGGATACCTTACTGCAGCTGTACAGAGCCTTGGTGAGACCACACCTGGAGTATTGTGTGCAGTTTTGGTCGCCTTATCTGAGGAAGGATGTTCTTGCAATGGAGGGAGTGCAGAGGCGATTCACCAGGCTGATACCTGGAATGGCAGGAATAACTTATGAGGAAAGATTGCGCAAATTGGGATTGTACTCGCTGGAGTTTAGAAGATTGAGAGGGAATCTCCTAGAGACATAAATTCTGGCAGGACTGGAGAGAATGGAAAGGGATGTTTCCAATGGTGGGGGAGTCCAGAACCCGGGGCCATGGTTTGAGGATAATAGGCAAACCATTTAGAACTGAGATGAGGAGGAATTTCTTTATCCAGAGGGTGGTGAATCTGGAATTCATTGCCGTAGAGGCAGGTTCATTGAATATATTTAAGAGCGAATTAGATCTATTTCTTCAGTATAAGGGAATTAGGGGCTACGGAGAGAAGGTGGGGACGGGGTACTGAACTTTAAGATCAGCCATGATCTCATTGAATGGTGGAGCAGGCTCGAAGGGCTGAATGACCTACTTCTGCTCCTATCTTCTATGTTTCTATGTAATCACCAGATGATTAAAGGGGCCAGTGGTCAGGTGTGCAATAATGGGTGGGCAGAGTGAACCTTGATTGGCAGGCAATGCAACTTCCGACTGGGTTCCATGCAGAGAGGTCATGTGACCTTCTCCATCCATATTCCCACCAGGTTCCAGATGGAGAGGTCACATGATCCTCCATTATCCATACTTCTCCAACCTATCCATGTATTCATTTAAAATGTTCTTGGATTTTGCAATGGTACCTGCCTGAACTATCTCTGGCAGCCCATTCCATACACCTGCCATCCTCTTACTCCTTGGGTTTCTATTAAATCTCTCCCCATCAACCCTCCCCAACCTTAAAATATGTCTTCTGGTTACTGAGCCCCTTACTGTGGACAAACGATGGTGTGTTCACCTGACCTATTTCTCATGATTTTGTACACCTTTGGGAAAAGAAAATCACCCCTCATCCTCCTGCACACCAAGGATTAAAGCTGCTCAACTTCTCCCTGTTGCTCAGCCCCCCACCCCCCGACCCGAATCCTGATAACATCCTCGTAAATGTTCCAGCTTGACAACATCTCTGTAGTCAAAGCACAGAAATGCTGGAGGAGTTCAACAGGTCTAGCAGTGTCCATAGGAAATGTGCTGACCATCCCTAATCAGCCCTTGTTCATCCAAGCAGGTCTCTCAGAATACTCCCCAATAACTTGCCAACCACAGGCTATTAAATCCCAGGTTTTTCCTATTTGAATAGAGGCATAACCTTTGTCACCCTCCAGTCTTTTGGCACCTCACCTATGCTTAAGGACAACTTGTAAAGCTCATTCGCGGCACCTACAATTTCTAGCTTCCCACAGTATTCTCAGATGTATCTGATCAGGGACATACTGTATGGTTTAGACTTGTTAGTCCACAGCTCTATTTATTTGGTTCATTTTTCCAGATGCCTGTAATTTTACTTGGGATTTTCCCTCCTTTCCATTTCTTAAGTCAGATATTTCTGGGATATTGCATGTAATCTTTGTAGTAAATGCAAAATACCTGTTTAATTCTCTGTGACATCCTTGTTTTCTATTATTAATTACTTGTATTCACTTTAATTTAGACATGGTAACAGGTCATTTCAGCCCATACCACCCAATGTAACCTCCCATCCCTAGGTTCATTTAGAACGGGAGGAAACCGGAGCCCCTGGGGAAAACGTGCAGACGTGTGGGTTTTTTGAAGGACACTCCTGGTTTCAATACCCAATAAAAACTCTTTGTCACTTACAATGTGTGAGATCCTTGGTTAATGTTTTTATACATTTAAATAATCTCTCCTCTGCCCCCGCCCCCCCTCCCCCACAAACACTCACACAACACCACCCAATAAATCCCTCTATACATTCTGCCTGCTTTAATATCAGCATTTTTGGATCTTAATGAATTCACCACTTGGAAGGAAGCTGCTTGCTTCAGCAGTTTTGTGCCCAACAAAAATCGGCTTGTTTTGGCCTGAAGTGAAATCTGTAGGAACACTGCTCAGCCACTGGAGGGCGAACATAGCTGAGTAAAATCTGAGTCTGCACTGCTAATTGTTTCTTTAAGAAACTATTATAATTTTGACTTGCTTGCTACATGCTAATCCCTTGTGGCATATCAACATCCCTGAAATAATTGAGCATTCGTTATGTATCTCAAAAGTAACACAAACACAACTGATGAATCAGCTCTCCAATTTAAAATGTTTATTATTCCCAACCTGAAAAAAAATGTCTCCTGTTACTTGAGATACTGCTCTCTCGACGTGCAAGATTGTAGTCACTAAAGAGATTTTCTTTGTACAGTGTTGACTTGAATTATTTGTTTCCCTAGGTTTACATTTCTGAAACTGCTCATCCTAATGTACGAGGACTCTTGGGATCCTGTGTTCAGCTGATGGTGGTTATTGGAATCATGGGTGCATATATTGGTGGTATGAACAACATCCTTTTAAAGGTGTATGTATTTTACAAAACTAGTCAGTGTGTGATCATTATATGTTTCCACTCGCACTGTATTTACTTCCCTCCCATCTTAATGTCTTGCTCTGCAATGTTGTCATTTTCCTCCAGTTTGTGTTCAGGATTGCTTTGATGCCTTTACTTGGTATGTATTCACCTGGAGAGGTAAATGAAGCAGTTACAATGGTAATACCTTTAGGCGAGCACATGAAAAGGCAGGGGATGAAGGGATAGAGACACTATGTAGACATTATAAGATTATTTTAGGTCAGTACAAGTATGTGGGTGACAATTACAGTGTGAAGATAATGTGGTGCTTTTGTTTTTTTAGGAATGATTTTGTCCTGGTATTGGCTTGCTGTGTTCTCCTCCATCCCACCAGCCCTGATGGTGACATTGATGTATTTCATGCCGGAAACGCCAAGGTACTTGCTGACCAAGAACCAACGCTCTGAAGCTCTAACTGCTCTGGAGTGGCTGAGAGGACCTGAAGTAGATTATGACCAGGAATGCAGGAAGATTGAAGAGATTTGCAATACACAGGTAATTTGAGGCCTTTAATTGAAACTTTTGGATTAATTTGCTGTTTACTGCCATTATATTTTTGATGTTCATTACTATCTTTTGATTTGAGGATGTGAAGACCTCTGGCTGTTAAGGATTTTTGCTAAAAACAAACATAATGACACATTTTAATTGGGGCTTCGAAGTTTTATCTCTTTAACAGGTCTTGAAAAACCATTAAACTTTAATAGTTTTTGAAGTGAAGCAATTAGACATTTAAAAAATGGAATAAATGAGGTTTTTTAATAACTTCAATGAAATGAAATTGATTGAAGTACTGGGCAGGAAACCTCAAGGAGTGCTTCATTTGATTGCAGACATGCCTTTGGGGTAGGACATCTGTCAACATGATTCACTCCTCAGTCTTGCTCACAGATTGTTCTTGCTTTAGTCACTTGGATTGAGCTACAGGGTTGGGTACATCAGCAGCTGTGAGGATGGAGGCAAAGGTTTAAGATAATTATGTAGATTGGCTGAAAGGTCACCATGGAATGGAATGGCCTGAAGGAACTCTTTCTGGGCTGTAAGAATCAAACTCTGATTTGTCTGATCAGTTTTACTTCTGTTTGCAGGATACCAAACTTGTACTTTCGGAGCTAAAAGATTCAGCTGTTTACAAGCCTATCTTTATTGGGATATTTTTAATGCTATTTCAACAGTTGAGTGGAATCAATGCTGTTATGTTTTATGCTGAAACCATCTTTGAACAAGCAAATTTTAAGGTAATGAAGCTGCATTATCAATAAATAAATGCTCCATCCTCTTTAGAAAAAGACTCCATTTATATGAAATTCGTTCATTCTCTTGTAAACTATAAAGTTTGTCTTGTCTGTATTTCTAAAAAAAAATTGTTGATCGTGTTCCAGTTGGAACAGTAGTTAAGAACGAGAACAGCTAATTCTTATAAATGTGCATATTACAGCAGTGAGGATATTAGAGTTGATTTGTTCATGTAATATATAGCACTTAAAACATCCAGCAAGTGGACAGAGAATTGAAGCCTATTTGAAATGCCACAGATTCACTGTCTCCTTGAAAGCTCCAACGCAGGACTGGTCAGTAGCAAAGGGGATTCGGACCATCAGAGAGAGAGACTTGAGGACACAAGTTGTTATATTTGGAAAGCATTGGGTTCGTTGGGTTCACAGAGAGACTAGTCTAGATACAAATGTTGCAATCAAAGGTAATTTTATTGAACACAGGAGACAAACAGGGAAAGATGTCAAACAATACTTAAAATACTCTACTAATAACTATATAAACATTCACATTGGATCCACGATCGACTCCGATATCTGTGGCTGCCTGCCTTCTACATGGTATGAGACAAAAACTATAATGGTGCAAGCAGGCACATTGGGCACAAGTGACTCTTATACCGGTGGCCACTTTCTCTACCACACTTCACAGGGACTTTCATACACTCTCCTGATCCCCTGTACCAACAGGGGTGTGGGTCTCTGCAAGCACTGTTCTATGACTCAACTTAAGTGTAGTGTACACCTTTCCCATGACGTCTCCAGCGATGTCCAAAGTAGTGACCTGGCATGTTAAGGTGTGTGCTAATGGGTGGCTGGAATCCAATCTTGATTGGCAGGTCATGCGACTTCTGAGTAAGTTTCTGGCAGGGAGGTTACACGACCATTGACAATGCTCCAAACACAGAGACCACGTGTTCCTCCACAATCCACGTAAAACATTCCACTCCTCTGCAATCACTACAAACACAATGAATAACTGGTTTTTAAACTGTAAAATCTAAATAACAGGATATAATTAAAAGTATCTAAAATGCTGCAAATACAGTAGATCAATACATACACAAGTGCTTCCGTATGATGGACAAGGCCCATTATCAAACACAATGATAAAGCCTCGCCACTACCCCCAGACCAAACAGGGTCATTGTGTTCCTGATGGAGCTGAGTACTATGGGAATTGCTCCTCAGTCGAGAGGGGATGGTAAAAATAAAAAGTATCTGTTCACTGACTCGTATGCTTGGTTTCTCTGGCTTGGGTGCAAATGTGGGCACCTTTACCACCAGTGTCTGTGAGCAGGCGGTGCAAGGTCATCCATAAGGTGCTAAAGCCCTCTCTTGGCTATTGCATCCCACACGTTAGCTTCACAATTGGGCACTCCCTCAGCATAGAGTCCAGATGTCTATCACTGTGCCCTCCCATGGTGAGGCAGGGGACAGGCAAAAAGTTATGTATCCAGGGTGCACCCGTATTTTTGTGGGAGCATCCTGTTTTTTCTGGGCTTTCGTCTGGCACCAGAATGCTGTTCCTGCTTGTGTTTCCTTTAAACTGGTGTCACGTGTACCTGTGTTGGTTCTCTGTAATGATAGCCAGGAGGAATCTGGATTGAAAGTTGGCCAAATTAGTAGTTTTTAAATGTTCTTGAAGCTCCCCAAGAGGAATTAGTTTCTATTATTGGGGAGGACTGGAGGTTGCTGTTATTATCGAGTGGTTACAAAATGTATACAATATTTTCTGCTAGTGGATAATCTGCAACATTGTAGTTAGAAGCTGAAACTGTAGAGCTGGACACAGCCAAGAAAGACTCAACCACCGCATTGAAAGTCGTTGATGATTGTTTTTATTCAATTTCAGCGCGCGCCCTTTTAAGGGCAGCATGAGCTCAGTCACCTCGTGCATTGTGATGTCATAATCACTGCCCCAGGCGCGCACTGGGCAGGAGACTTGAGGCAGGGAGAAACCCTGACAGCACCATCTTCCCATGGCTCCCCTGCCACGTGGTGTTACACGCGGGACTGATTCGCCATGAGAGAGTGCACCACCACAAAACTACAATTTCCTGAGAGTGTGCTGATAGGCATTAGTGAAGAGTAAATACTACAGCTCAATGTTCAATTAAAAAGTCCATTACAGAGGCTGTAATTAAAATGTGCATGACAAAGGTTGTGGATGTCGTTAAGCTGGAATTTCCTGGAATAATGTGTCCTTGGCAACAGCTCTTGCCATCTACTGGAAATTTTCTGCATAGTTCAGGACAAAAGCTCTTTACTGCTTAAGGGAGCTGATGTTGTTGGCTGGATTCAATGATGGCAACCTTTGGTGGGGGAGGGCCAGAAGGGAAGCTGGTCCAGGTCGTAGTGGGTGGTGGGTGGGAAGCTCCAGCGCCAAGGGGCTTCCCCTGTAATGTCCTATCCAGAGAGCATACATGTCTCTGAGTCACCGGCAGGCTGACATTGCTGAATTTTGCCTGCCTCAGCCCTGCCAACTTGACCAGGTGCTCCTCACTCCATCTACTCCGTTCCCTCTAGGAAGGTAATGGCCTAGATTGTTTCCTGGTCACTCATCCCATGAGGGGAAAGGCCATTACTCCAAGGTCAGGGCATGCAGTGGTGCCTAAAAAGCCTATCAGGGCAACATTCACCATTGTTCTCACTGGGAAGTGATAGCCATGATCATTGCCCACTTGCTAAAAGCCCCTGTCCCCACACCAACAGAGTGTCACTGCAGCCAGCTGTGTAGGCCCTGTAAAAGTTAAAACCATGTGTTTTAGTTAATTTTATGACTGTCCCTTTTAGAAAAATTGTTGTTTGTAGTGTTACCAGAGTTACTATGACATTATATGTCGTAATATCCGTGTAGACTCTGAGCTTGCTTTCATTCTTCGGAGAATCATAACATAGATGTAAACAATCGAAATACTTTTTGAATTCATTCATCTTGTTTCATCTTAATTTTGGGTTTAAATGTTTAAAGAAGAATATTGTTATTACACAGTATGCTGTACTTACTCTAGTTAAGAAAAACTAAATGCAAAGTTATTCAAAATGTTTATATCAATGAATTAAAGCAATTTACAGCTGCATCTACAGAGTTTAAGATAATAATTCAGAATATAGTTTCTTCTGTTTCTGTGAAGATGACATGTTTTGAAATTGGGAAATACATGAGATTGGAAAGCCGTCTACATTCTTATTCAAAGCAAATTAAAATTGTGAACTTTAGGGGGAAAAAGAATTGTAGAAATTTGTTTGAGAGAATTTACAATCAGATTTAAAATCGGAAAGCAGTTTTCAGTGAGAAAATGTCTACCAGCTATGTCTGTTTGAATTGTGCAGTTTGAAACCAACTGATGTCGTGCAAGACACCTGTGGCCTTGGGAAGATGAGAAAAAGCTACCAGCCAGAGAATTGGCTGGAAGCCCAGGAATGTTGTGAAATCATGAGATAAGAAAGCCAGTTTGTGTGCAAGACAGAACCAGCCAGAGAAATCCTCTTAAAGGGACCACACAAAAGATACAAATTTGTTTATAGTTCCCAGGAAGCAGAAAAAAGCGACAAGAAGACAGGCTGCAGTGTGGAGAACCCAAGATGGATAAGATGAAATCTCATTGGGCTAGAGAACTCGAGCAAGCAACTCCTCTCGAAGAACTGTTTGATCGTGAGTTGAGCCAGCATAGCGGACTGACAACACTTGGCAGGAAATTGGACCCAGCCACCAGTGAAGAAGTAGCTTCAACTACCAAGCAAGAAGACTCAGATAAGGCACTGCAGACCTCATTAGCTGTTTTAAGAGTTAGTGGAACTGAAACAGATGAATGTACGTTGCAAAAGCCCCACTGGTGCTGCACCAAGCAAAATGTTGAAGATGGAGACACAGTGATATCTGAATGTTCAGATGTGAATCCTAATGATAGTATTTCCAAGATTATGAGCACTGGAAGGTCTTCAAAGGCATTTAGAGCAAGTCCAGCCTTGCGTGTTTCAAGCATATCAGCTATATATCATACTAAGGCGCAAGCAGACTTGGCTATTGTCTGTGCACAACATGTGTGGTTGGAGAAAAGACATGCTCTGGAAGATGTGGACGCTGAAATGAAGAATCAGCAACTGAAGTTGCAAATGGCTAGTGAAGAACAAAAAAGATTATTGAATAGACAAAAGACTAGATCTTGAGGAACAACAGGCTATGAATATACATACCAAAGGGGTAGCACCTAACATTCCAGCAGGTCAAAGGGTACCGCGGCCACAATAATCGAGTATACTCAAGCAACGAGCCACGGGTGGCGATGCTAGTGCTCGAATGTCAATGACTAACCCTGTGGAAAGGGCTAGCAACATTTAATCCCTTCTGAGCGCACAATTTATGAATCATCCCGAAAGGAAAGCATTTCAAAAAAGTTCAACCATGCGAGTTGATCATACTCAACAATTGATGTCTCTTTGTGTTGCTGAAGAACCAGCGACAAATCAAGAATTCCCACCAATGCCATCACTTACATATGAAGGTCCAACACCTATGGCACCAGTTCAAGTTCAGCCAGTTCCAATCACCACAAGCAGCCAGTCGCAAGCCATGGTGGACAAGACTATATTATCACACGTAGCAAAACAAAATGAAATTTCTGCTGCAACAGGGTTCCTATGGTTTACCCAAGAAGGAAATTCCACTTTTTAAATGGAGATCCATTACAATATCTGACATTCATAAATTCCTTTGACTATCACATTGAAAGATACTAAAAACACTAAAGATTATCTGTATAACGTGGAACAGTTTCCTTGAAGACAGGTGAAGGAATGAGTCAAAAGTTGCCAAAATACGAATCCAGACCAAGATTTTAAAAGGGCAAAAGAATTATTGCATCATCGTTATAAAATCACAAGGGCCACATGGACAAGATTCTTTCTTGGTCAGCAGTAAAATCAGAGGATGCAATATTTTTCTATTTTTTTTGCCTCAGATTCTATGAACACGAGACGAATAGCTTTGGAAATTGTAAAAACTATCAAGATTTTAATTATTATTTATATATTTCAGTCATATGATTTTTCTAAGTTGTCAGAGTTGCAACAAATTGAATAGATGTCAAGCATCACTTTTTAAAAATGTCATCAACGATGGACATTATACAAAGAGAATTACATTTCAGTAGAGCCATTTAATGATTTTATCCTCATAATATGTATAAATGCGCTTATATTTTATTATGCAATATCCTTTCAAAAAGTATGTGATACCTTTCATCTATACTTGAAGTGGGAAGTAATGTATATTTGCAAGAGCTGAATTTGCTTGCTAATTTGTCGATCATTGCCAATAAATTTCCTTATAAGCTGAAGCACTTGGGGAGAACCAAAGTTGCAGAGCTTGAAATTATTTCTGGAAGGGACGCCACTTTTGGAGATGTTGTGCAATTCTTGGAATGGCATATTCATGTTAACACTGTACCAGTATTTGGAAATATTAAGGATACTTCAATAGTTCCTAAGGATGTAAAGAAGTCCAAATCATCGTCTCAACAGAAACCAAAGAGAAGTACCTTTGTTACTGCTGTGTCAGATACAAGCACAAGAAAGAAGGAAACAATGGAAAAAGATCAGACTGTTCAGGAAAGCTGTTTGTATTGCAAAGATAAACATGCTTTAGAAAAATGTTCACGATTGGAGAAAAGGTTGTATGACGAAAAATTAAACTTTTTAAAGAAGAATGGAATATTTTTCGGGTGCTTGTGGAAAAGTCACATCAGCAAAACTTGTAATAAGCGATTCAGTTCTTAAAAAGTGCAGTTTAAAACATCCCAAGTTACTCTATACTCAATGAAGAAAAGTTGAGAAGGAAGTCAAACAATCTGAATCCAAGACTAAAGACACAAAGAGTACGCTTCAACTTCGGTTCAGACAAACAGACTTCTGGGGCCGGCAACAAAGCTCTCTAACTAGTTCCTGTACAGGTTAAAGCTAAAAAAGGAAGTTTCATACTGAAGACTTGTGCATTCCTTGATCCAGGAAGTACCACATCATTTTGTACTGTTCAATTAATGAATAAACTTAGTCTTCATGGTAAAAGATTACAGATCTTGAATGACAATGAATGATGAAAGGAATATTGAAACTAATATAGTTTCAGGTAACAAATTGCTGGATTAAATAGCAATGAATTTTGCAATCTTTCAAGTGTATATACTCAGAAGACTATGCCTGTGAATAAGGAGAATATTCCATATCAAACAGTGGAATCATCTAAAAGACATTTGCTTACCCAAGATTGATGCTAAGATCGAGATATTAATTGGGTTAGATGTACAAAAGGTCTCGAACCTCTAGAAGTAATGAGTCAAAATGTTGGACCTTATGCCGTGAGAATGTTGCTTGGATGGACAGTTAATGGACCATTAGGAGGAAAAATGAATAATGATCAGAGTTGTCGAATGTAAATGTCAACAGAATTTCACTTGTCAAACTTAATGATCTGTGGGAACAACAGTTTAAAATTGATTTCCCTGAATGTCGCACAGATATTCATGCTCCTTCGAAGGAGGATAAGCAGTTTCTGGATTTAGTTTAAAATTCTGTGAAACATGTTGATGGTCATTACTGTATAGCATTACCTTTGAAGAAAAGGGAAATTTGCCAGATAATAAAATAATTGCAGAACAGTGCAGGCTGAATTTGAAAAGAAAATTCAAGAGAAATTCTTCCTTTAATTTGGAATATACCAATATCATGTCGGATATGATAACCAAGGGTTATGTGGAAAAGGTATTAGAAGATATCTTGGAACATAAAGCTGTTAGAAAATGGTATTTACCTCATATACATCCACAAAAGGAGAAACTACATGTAGTATTTGATTGTGGAGCATCATTTCAAGGAGTTTCATTGAATTCTCAACTTTTACAAGGTCCAGACTTAACCAGTACTTTAATAGGTGTTTTGATAAGATTTTGTAAATAATCTATTGTAATTGCTGCAGATATTGAAGTGATGTTTCAAGTACAATCAGAAGAGCCTGATGTTCTATAATTATTATGGTGGCCTAATGGCGATTACAGAAAAGATATAATTGAACATAGAATGATGGCTCATTTATTTGGAGCAACTTCATCACCAAGTTGTGCAAATTTTGATCTTAGGAAATGTGCTAAAGATAATGAAGAACAATTTAGTTCTCAAACTATAAGCATCATCAGAAATAATTTCTATATTGATGATTGTCTTCAGTGGGCTCAGAAAAAGAAGCAATACATCTTTATCATGAGTTAAAAGAGATCTGTAATAAAGAAGGTTTCTTCCTTATGAAATGGATTAGCAACAGTCAAGATGTGTTGGCTGTTATTCCTGAGGGAGAAAGAGCAAAAGAGAAAATATTTTGACTTTAATTCTACTTATTGAAAGAATTCTAGGAGTGCAATGGTGTGTTCAGTCTGTTTTCAAATTCAAAATTGTTTTGAAAGGTATTCTTTCAATTGTAAGCTCAATATATGATCCTTTAGGAATATTGGCACCTGTAGTATTAATAGCCAAGAAAATTCTGCGAAGGTGGTTATGGTACTGTCAGTTATATTTTGTACTGCAAAATAACCAGGAACAAATACATTGTGGATTTGTAATGGGAAAAGCCAGAGTGGCTTCATTAAAGCCAGTCACCATACCTCAAATGGAATTGACTGCTGCTACTATGGCGAGCAAAATGGACACTGTTAAGAAAAGAATTACAGTTGGAGTTAACGGATTCTGTTTTGGATGATGGTACATTATTAACAAAACCATGAGGTTTCGTACTGTTGTGGCTAACAAAATTAATGAGATCAAGAAGGTTTTGCATGCTAAACAATGGAGATATGTTAGAACAATGGATAATCCAGCTGATGTGGCTTCGCGAGGATCAAAGGTTCAATAGTTTCTGAAAAGAGCCAACACTTGGGTGTTCGGTCCACAATTTCCTTTGCAAGATTGGCCTCAAAATCCAGAAGAGTTGAAAGAAGTTTCAATGGAAGATCTAGAAATCCAAAGCACTAATGTGAATACTGTTCAAATATCTACTGAGAATTATCCAATTAATTTGCTATCATTCTCATGGTTTCGTTTGGAAAAAGGCAGTAGCGTGGATTCTCAGATTAAAAACTGCATTTACATTGTATCGAGAATGAGAATCTGAAATCTTGAAAGAGCTGTTACCTAACCGTTGATGAATACTAAATGGAGATGATTCGTTTTTGTCAGAGAAAGGCATTTGATAACGACATATCAAAATTGAAGAAGAATCTGAATGTTGCAAAAAACAAGTCATGTTTACAAGTTAAATCCTAATCTTGTAAATGATGTAGGAGGATGATTGGAAAAAGCAAAATTGCCAGAAGTGAAACATCCAATTATATTAGCTAAGGAATTTCATATTTTTGAATTGATTGTTTGACATGTACACGAGAAAACAAGTCATGGTGGTTGTAATCATGTGTTGTCAGAAATATTGGATACTTGGTGCTTCGACATTGATCAAAAGAATTATATCAAAATGTGTTCATTGTCAACATGCAAATGCTAAACCTGGACAACAACAAATGGCAGATTTGTCACAAGACCGAGTTTTACCTGATGAATCTCCATTTATTTGGGAGTTGACTATTTTGGTCCTTTGCAAGTAAAACGAGGAAGAGGTGTTGAAAAAAAGATATGGAGATATTTTTACTTGTTTGACTATGAGAGCAATTCACTTTGAAGTACCATCATCGCTTGATACAGGCTCTTTTATCAATGTTCTTTGACATTTTATCGCCAGATGTGGTCAAATAAAAGAATCACGTTCTGATAATGGATCTAACTTTACAGGAGCTCAACTAGAATTGTAAAAGCAATTCAAAATTTGAATCAACATCAAATTCATGATTCATTACTTCAAAAATAAATTAATTGGTTATTTAACCCACCCACAGGATCATGTCACGGTGTGTGGAAAAGAATGATTAGATCAATCAAGAAAATTTTTAATTCCATTTTGGATAGTCAAATACTGAATGATGACAATCTTCAGACAGTATTGTGTGAAATCGAAGCTATTTTAAGTAGTCATCCAATAACAAAAATTCCTGTTGATTCAAATGACTTCAAGGCATTTACATCAAATCATCTCTTACTACAGGTACACGATCCTTTTTCCAGACATCTAAAATCCGGAAAGCTCCAAAATCCGGCAAGTGGGGACCGGCGATCGAGGGAGGCGGACGGGAAGGGGGTGTGGGTGGATACAGCCGGGTGACTGGAAGGGGGTGGGGGTGCATACAGCAGCACAATTCGGGTGGGCTTTCTGAAATACGGAAAAATCTGAAATTTAGAACAGACTGTCCCCCAAGGCTTCCGGATAAAGGATCGTGTACCTGTACTTAAATCTACACCTTTAATGCCTCCGGGTCAATTTCAGAAAGAAGATATCTATGCAAGATGTAGATGGAGACCAGTGCAGTTTATTGCGGATTTATTTTGGAAAAGATGGGTTAAAAAATATAATTTATTATTACAAGCAAGACAAAAATGGTTTAAAGTTAAACACAATTTTGTATGTGGAGAGATTGTAATTATAGACTATTCTGCACCAAGAAATTCTTGGTTGCTGGGGAGAATCATGGATACAGTTCCAGACAAGAAAGGTTTGGTTTGGCAACTGGAGATTAAAACCAAGACTGGTTACTTGAATCAACCTATTACTAAAATCTTGTCTGAGAAGCAGAAAGTTTTGATTTCTAATTTTATACTTAACCATATTTACTTTTGTATCTGTGAATGTAATTATTATGTATTAGTCAATGTAAAGTTTAAAACCTTGTGTTTTTACTTAGTTAATTTTATGACTAAATTTTATGACTATCCCTTTAAGAAAAATTGTTTATTGAAGTGTTACCATAGTTACTATGACATCACATGTAATATCTGTGCAGACTCTGAGTTTGCTTTTATTCTTTCTTCGGAGAATCATGACCGAGACGCAAGCATTGAAATACTTTGAATTCATCTTATTTAATTTTAATCAACCTAATTTTGGTTTAACTGTTTAAAGAAGAATATGTTATCATTATACAGTATGCTTTATTTACTCAAGTTATGAAAATCTCAGCGTGAAGTTATTCAAAATGTTTATATCAATAAATTAAAGCTATTTACAGCTGCATCTATAGAGTTTAAGATAGTAATTCAGAATATCATCACTTAGGTTTATGTGGAGATTACATGTTTTGAAATTGGGAAATACGAGAGATTGGAAAGTGTCATAGGGACCTTGCCCAAACTCGGTCACCTGTTCGCATAGGATAGTGTCATCATCGATCCTTTCTTCTGGTGGCACCACAAGGCATTACCAGTTGTTGGTTGTTCAGCGTTCACTTCCTGACGAGAGAGAGAGATGGACATTGAGGGCCCACTCGTCCCACAGCCATGGCAGCAGCATGGCTAGGTGGTTGCCAACTGCTTCTGGTATTGGTCCCCAACCTTGGTTACCTCCTTGCCAGAGTAGTCCCGGGTCTCCATTACCTCAGTGACAACATGAGTGCCCACTTGAGGTTCTTTC
The DNA here is from genome assembly GCF_036971445.1 of Narcine bancroftii. Classification (NCBI taxonomy): domain Eukaryota; kingdom Metazoa; phylum Chordata; class Chondrichthyes; order Torpediniformes; family Narcinidae; genus Narcine; species Narcine bancroftii. The sequence continues at coordinate 198,784,234 of NC_091469.1, read as the reverse complement.
CCCCCCCCCCCCCCCCATTTTTGTCTGCCTCGTTTTGGAAGGGTGCCTTCATGACCAACCTGGGGCCTTGTGGTTACTGGTTAGGGTTGAAAGGCTAAGGCATGCTGGGGGGAGCACATTTGCCATAGTGTTCAGTTTCCTCGTGGTCATCACAGTCCATCCACACATACCCATCCCCCAACCACGTCGATCCTCTTCCTCCACTGGTTGAGGGTTTGGACCTTTCCTCATTCAAGCTGCCTGCCAGACCAGTGAACTGTTTGCAGATGCTGCATTTCAAACAGCTTGAAAGCTGTCTCCATGTCTTTCATTTCTAGGTTGGCTGCTTGTACTTGAGCAGTTTCCACTGTGTCCTGTAGTGTACAATAGTCATGCTGCAGAGATTCTATCTACCTGCCTTTCTGTGTATGCTGTTGGTCGAAGGGCCAAATGGCTCCCCTCGGTCTCTGGAATTCCCAATGTCTAAGGAGGGATGCCACATGGCATCCTATCTTTTCTCCGCAGGGATCCAGCCTGTTGATCCAGTCGAATGGCGTGGCTTTCAAAGGTATCTTTATTGAACACGTTGGAGATAAATAGGGGAAGATGTCAGCGATACTTAATTACTCTACTACTAAATAACTATATAGACATTCACATTGGACCATGTTGGATTCCAAAACCAGTGGCCATCTATCTTCCACATGGTCTGAGACAAAAGCTATTAACGGTGTAAGCAGGCAACTTGGGCACAAAGAACTCCGATTCCAGCGGCTGCTTACCTTATCACACTCTCCCACACATGTATGCACTTCACAGCTAGGGACTTACAAACACTCACCCTATCGCAGTACTACGGCTCAACTCAGTATAGTGCACTCCTTACCCACAACTCCTCTAGCAATGACCACAGGAGCGACCTGGTGTGGAGCGCCATCCAGGACTTGGACCAAAAGGAAGAGAGAAAGAAATGTGGTTTGCATCGATGTTTTGTACTGTTCTAATCCAGATTGTTTGGACAATGATGACACAGTCATTTAAATGAGCCAACAGTGAACTAATAGGTGGCCGGACTCCAGCCTTGATTGGCATGTGATGTGACTTCCAAATAATTTTCAGACATGGAGGTCATGTGACCTTCACATCCACAATATTTCAGCCAGGTCACATGTTCCTCCACAATCTACATGTAGCATGAGCAGAGCACACAAGCCCTGTGTTAGCCATAGGAGTGTCCCAACTCTCAAAGTGTCCATTCTTCAGAGTCTGCCAGGCACTGAATCTATTGACACCTGCCAGACATTTGCAATTACCTTGCAAATAATCACAAGTTTTCTAATCTCACATTTTCATCGACTCCCTGTACCATTCAACTGAACGGGGGAAGAAAGGCTTGCAACCTAGTGGCTAATAATCATACCAATTTGGTCTTTTAGGGGGTGGAGGGGGGAAGAACTGGAACACCCAGTGGGAATCCAGGCAGCAACAGGAAGAGTATGTGCACTCCACAGAGACAGCACCTGCAGTCTGAATTTTAGGCATTGTGAGACAACCAGAGGCTAAACTTATAGAACTACTGCGCTGTTCCTGTACCATCTGTAGAAGAGTTTGCAATGGAATTAGCTACCTCAAAACTCCAAAATCTGGAACAGAAGTAGATCAGACTACGTGCCTGGGCACTGGGTAAAAAAGCGCCAAAGTTCACCTTCATCTTTCAATAGCATCTGCAAGTTGAACTGGGGCCAGTGCAAGAATGTTAATTGTAAAATATTCACTTAAGCGGGGAGTTCTTTTAGATTTTTGGTATATTGACTGCTTCTCCCAATTTAAAAAAAAAATTATTTTCAAGAAAATATTTTACTTTTAGTTCAATTAACAACAAATTTAACATTGTTTTCATCTTTGATATTTTCTGCAATGGATTTTAATCACAAATATTCACCTATCATGAATGTAGCTCTTCCTTGAATAGTGACCACGAGAAATCTCATTTAAAAATCCTTTTTGGTTTTTGTTTGAGACTCTCAAATAGAACATTTATTGCACTTGGTGGTACTGCTGTAAGTAAAGCAAGTTATTAATACTTGTGTTTGAAATGTTATGGGTAATAAAAGTTGTAACGGAAGGTATGTTTTTAGATTTGATTTTGCCCAGCATTGTAGCCAACATACTTTTGTCTATTTGCTCGATTCTCCCCATTATCTACTCCCCAACCTTAACATGAATACCTGGCTTTCAATTTATGTTGTCTGAATATGCCCTCTCATGAAATACATTGGGGCCGTTAGCTAGAAAGATAATTTTAAGTAATCTGGGTAAAAATTAGTTGATTCTCATTTTGTTCTTGGATGACATTTACTGGTTGAGTTGTCTTGGGGCTCAAGGATTTATAGAAGACGCTTTCCATCCAGCATACAGTACCTTTAACCCACCACTGTCAAGAAGAGGTACAGGAGCATCAAAATCTGCACTGCAAGGCTGGAGAATAGCTTCTTCCCACAGGCTGTTAGGCTGAACAGTATCCTGTAACTGTGTAAAATAGCCCAAATATTTATGTATTCATCTTGATTACTTTCCATGCCCTCCACAATGTTGGAACAAAGGCATTTTTTCCCTTTATTTGCCACTGTGCTCCACAGTTTAAAATTTGTGATCAAAAAATTCACGTGATTAAAGTGCACATTCAGATTTTATTCAAGTTTATTTATATACATTTTGGTTTGACCATGTAGAAATTACAGCACTTTCTATACACAGTCCCCTCATTTCAGAGCACCTTAGTGTTTGGGACCTTTAGCTTCTCAAGTGTTTGTGAGTACTCAGGTATAAGAGAGTTAGGCTTGCATCTAAGATTTTGATCACCTTTGGAGTTGCCATTTTTCTACATGAGGACCAGATTGTGCCAATGAAAGTCAAAGAAGCCATTATGAGGCTGAAAAACAAGAATAAAACAGTAAGAAACATTTCCCAAACCTTTAGATTACCAAAATCAACAGTTTGGAGCATCATTAAGTAAAAAGAGTGTACTGGTGAGCTCAGTAATCTCAAAGGGGCTATTATTCCCAAGGACGACTTCCACTGCTGTGACAGAAGAATTCTCATCATAATGAAGAAAAATCCCCAAAGCTATGTGCCACAGATCAGAAACTACAGGGGGCAGGTGTGGGTGTGTCAATGACAACTGTCTGCAGATGGCATCATGAACAGATTTCTGATTTATTGTCAGTGTATGCATGTCATCACAGACAACCCTGGGATTTTGTTTTCTGCGGGTGTGGCAGAATTGCCACTTTCCGGCAGTGCAAGAAAAACTCCACACAGCGTATACATGTAAACAACAAACAAATACAGAGGCTACTGTGGGTGGCCAGATTACAGTTTGCCAGGAAGTATTTAAGATCATGCAGAATTCTGGAAAAAGGTCTTGTGGACAGATGAGACCAACATTAACCTGCATCAGTGAAGGCAAGAGCAAGGTGTGGAGGTGCAAAGGACCTGTCCAAGCGAGGTCCAAAGCCAACCACCTCATCTGTGAAATGTGACAGGGATGTTGTGGCCTGGGCATGTATGGCTGCTTCAGGAACTGGCACACTTATTTTCATTGATGATGTAATGGCTGATGGCAGTAGCAAATTGAATTCTGAGGTGTATAGAAACATCTGCTCATGTTCAAGCAAATGTCTCCAAGCAGATTGGATGGTGCTTCATCCTACATCAAGACATTGATTCCAGACATATTGCTAAAGCAACAGGAGTTTTTCCAAACCAAAAATTAGAAAATTCTTGAAAAGTCAAGTCGGTCACCAAATTTAAATCCAACTGAGCATGCCTTCCATATACTGAAGAGAAAACTTAAGGGGACAAGCTCCTGAAATGAGCAAGAGCTGAAGGTGGCTGCAGTAGAGGATTGGCAGAACATTACCAGAGAAGATGTTCAGCACTTGGTGATGTCTATGAAGCATAGACTTCAAGCAGTCATTGCATGCAAGGGATATGCAACAAACTACTAAACACTACTAAATGTACAGTACTTTAATATACATACCATTGCTATGTCCCAAATACTATATTGCCCTGAAATGAGATTATGTATAAAAGTGCATAATTTCTACGTCATCAAACCAAAATGTATACAAATAATCTTGAATAAAAATTGTAATGTGCACTTTAACCACAGGTGAATTGTTTGATGACACATTTAAAACCGTGGAACACAGGCAAATAAAGGAAAAAAGTGTCTTTATCCCAATGTTATGGAGGGCACTATAGGTGATGGCGTGTCTTTGTGTGTGCACCATGGTCTGGAGATGTGCTCTTATATGTATGTATGTATCTCTCTCTCCGCCCTTCTCTCTCTCTCTCTCTCTCTCTCTCTGCCCCCCCCCCCCCAAATCGATTGCACATGCTGTATATAAATGATTAAGGGAATGACATTTGTTAATTTAAGTCTTGAGGATTGAATGAGCATTTACAATCACTGATGTTTTATAGTATGGAAACAGATTTTGTTTGCATTCTCTTTCAGAACAGCAGAGAAGGTTCAGTAATAGTTGGTGTTGTTCAGGTGGTTTTCACTGCAATAGCTGCACTTATCATGGACAAAGCAGGGAGAAAAATCCTCTTAGCAATATCAGGTGAGCATTTAGTAGAGGAGCTGCTTTCGTACAGTTAAAGTTCTGCATAATGTCAAAACTCTTCTTGCATAAAATCCTATGCTGTGGTGTGAACCAAAAGGAATCTTGTTTTACAAAGGCTGATAGCGTAGGTTATTATTTTAAAAGCCCAAGGCTTTTTATCGTGAATGTTATCAAACCTAAAGCTGGTCTTGCGTAGACTGCTGGTTTCTTAGTGCTAGCACATTGTATGTCATTGCATTGCAAACCTTGATGTAATTAAGGAATAACGCAGTTGTATTGCAAAGGCAGACGTTGTCTATCTTAGCACGAGTGCCACCTAGTGGCACAATTAACTTCTATTTCATTGCTTACAATGCCAGTGCTTGCAAATGTAATGTTCACTTTTCCTCAACACATTTGGATTTGATGGCAGAATGAGTGTGAATGAATCCAATACTTGGCACCAGTTCCAGGAAAGAGTAGTGGCAGTCACAAAACTGCTTTCTGGTGGGCTGCAGATCTATTCAAGTCATTCTTTGCTCCTTTAAGCCCCTTTCATACCACCAACCCTCCTATGAAGCGGTTAAATTACCAGGCATGCTGCATCTCGGGAGCCTTTCCCACTGCACCATGATTTACCGGTAAATTGGCAACCTGGGATTTTGAGGGGGAGTCCTGCCTCCCTTAAAATCTGTTTGTCCTTTCACACTGCCAGAAGGCAATTAGTGAATTAACTCAGCTGACCCTTACCCCCACCAAGAGTCAGATTCGCCCTGCCCAGTTGGGATGTTTTATGCTGCTCAATTACTGGGTACGGACCCGCTAAATTAGCAGGTTAACCCACATGTAATCAGCGGTATGAAAGGGACTTTTCCCTGCTTCTTTTTGAAAGGGTTGAAATGTTTCAGCAAGATTACACGGTAGGCCACTTGAGTTTCAAAAAAAGTAAATAATTCTACACCACTTCATAGTTTGTGAATTTCCTCAATTGTCCCCAACATTCCTATAACAATCCATTCCAGTGTATTCTTTTCATAGAATCCTGCATAGTATAGACCAAGGTTGCCTCATATCAGCATTAAAGTTTATGCAAGTTTCCATCAGTGAGTTTAATGCAGACCTAAGGCTAGGTGTGATTAGACTGGTGAAAAGTGCAAGGTGTGAATCTTATTTAAAATAGTTTGGTGTTAGAGCTTTATTTTTTCTGTATTTATTTAATTAACAGCTTTGATCATGTCCATCAGCACAGCCATCTTTGGAGCGTATTTTATAATCTGGCAAGAAAACATCAATAACTCTTCTCTTCACAAAGTTGATAATGCGAATTCTGTCTCTGTGGCACCAGATGCTCCAACTTGGTTACCCCTGGCCTGTCTGGTAATTTTTATAGCAGGTAAATCTAAATCCATCTTCATCTTGCAGAAGTTCTAAATGGTTTTTAATGAAGAAGCAATTCCCTCAGTTTGCTACTCTTTAAGGAAATCAACTTTCTTACCCCATTGAATCTGCCAACTGATGTATAGTTATGTGGTTGTCTCTAAAAAAAGGCCAGTAAGCCAATCATCTCAAGGGCAGGAATAAAACATGGAAGTCTACAGACACTGTGGTTGAGATAAAAACACTTTGCTGGAGAAACCCGGCAGGTCCAGCAGCATACTTTATATAGCATTTGTAAATTACCAAAGTTTTGGCCTTGAACTCTTCTTAAGGGAAATTAGTGAAGGGAAAATGCTAATTTTTGCAAGATATACACACTGCACAATTTGTATCATTCCAATATTAAACTGATCAAATCGACTGTCATCGTTGTGAATTCCAGAAATACAATTTAGTATAGTCTCCATATTTAATGTTTGTGAAGCAGATAACATTCTGTTATATTCACTCCAAGATCAATATCAAATGATACCCCATTGGCAGTGGTATGATACCATTTTCTTAAACAAAATTAGCATGCCTTTTGGTGTATTTTGCACCCAAACTACTCTCCTGTGTTCATCCCCAGCCTTGATCATGGGTGCCAGGCCACTTGAAGCCGGGAGCAGAAAAATCAAGACTAATTCTTTGATCGCCAGCAACTTTGTGAAATTTGGCAAGACTGTAAACTGACATGTTTGGAGGAAAATACATTTTGGGCCCATGGATCAGTTAAACTTATCAGAAATTAACAAAGCTTCTGATCAAATCAACCCTCATCCTTGTGAATTCCAGGAAGTACAATACAATTTAGTATAGTCTCCATACTTGATGTTAATTTCTGATAATAAGTTTACAACAATGAAAGCTGACTAATTAGCCTCAGCTCCATAAGTGTTGAAGATGTAGTTTGCAATTTGATTGTGCACCTGGATAAGGATTTATTCTCTTTACTGGAAATCTTGATTTTCATTATTGGATCACAGTGATCCCAATTTTCCCCCAAATTTACCGTTTTAACCTAGTTTCACCATAGTGACTCTAAAAACACTGGATTATGGTAAAATCCCCATTATCTGGCACCAACGAGGATCATGGATTTTGGATATGTGGATTTTCCAGTTGACTGAGACTCATTCTTCCAATGTCTAACTAATACACCTGCATAAAAAAAAACACTTTTTAAAAGACAAAAGGCAGTGCAAAATGTAAAGTAATTTTGGAAAAAAATCTGTACTGCATTCTTTAATTACATAAAGTTCACTTTAATCAAGTAATTCCCATAATTTACAAAATTTTAATTTTAATCCCAGTTGCAGGTGCTGGAACATCATTCCATTAGCCTTTACAATAACCATGACACCTTCATAATTATTGATTGGCTCTTTGTCATGGTGTTCTGGTAAAGCTCTCGGCGCAACCCGACTCGCCTCCACGCCAGTGTCCCAGTCAGGCCCATGGTGCAACCTCACTTGAGCTGACAACCCAGTTCACCTCCATTCAAGAAGCAACAGCAAAAAGAATGCATGCGCATTGAGGGAGCACTGCTTTTTCATGGGAAAAACCTGCACATGTCCAATGAAGTCTCAGTGCTACCTCACAGACCATCCGCCCAGACTTGTTTGTGTTCCTCTGGAGTTTTTTCTGGTTCATTGAATGCAGGATAATGGGGATTTTACTGTATTAAGAGTTTCAATGGAATTGATTGATACAAAGGACATGGGGTCAATTGTACATTTGTGAGTCTCTTGCTGAATGTTAGACAAGCACTTAAAATAGTGCAATTGATAATGGGATGGGGGGGGAGGGTGATTCACCCATTCACCTGGAAGACAATTCATGGTGGAAATAGATGTTACAGGTAAGCAAGTTCAATACCAATTACAGATAATGAATATCTTTGGGCTAAAATATATTTTATAATCTTGTGTTCGTGCTGATAAGTAGCGAGTGAAGGCAACACACTGAGTCGAGCAGGATCCTGTTGAATTATTTACTGTTTGAATCAGTGCATGCTAAGTACCCTCTCCCAGCAACCCCCTCACTTTGTGGGGCAGTAATGATGTTGGCTTCCGGGCCAAAATCTCCCCTGCACTGAGTCCTCCCAGTCGTGACTGGCTGCAGATTTGCCCACGACTGCTGGAGCCTGTTCGCTTGCTGCGTGGGCGAACCACCACAATTTATAAAATAGACCCACAGGAAAAAGCTTATATTTGTATGTGATGTCATATATGACAATGAAATGTGAAATCTGATATTCATATTTAAAATGATTTAAAGTAAAACTTATTATTTTTCAAAAGCAAAATTATTAATGAAGTTAAATTGTCTCAGGTTTTGCCATTGGGTGTGGTCCAATTCCTTGGCTAGTGATGTCAGAGATATTTCCAGTGAGGGTGAGAGGCATAGCAAGTGGAGTCTGTGTTCTAACAAACTGGTCAACTGCATTTCTAGTAACTAAGGAGTTCCATGATCTTCTTGTAAGTACATTTCTGATGTGTATGCAATTAACTTGCTAAGTTTTTTATTCTATTTTAACCATGAAGTCAAATCGACAACATTTCTCTTATCATTTTAAAGCCATGGACTTCATTTTAAGGCCAGCATTTTGTGTAGGTTTTTTCCTGATCCCTAATTGCCCTTGGAGGTGTTGAGCTGCTGTTCTGAACTACTGCTGACCTGGTAAGGGTGTTCCCATGCTGCTATTGGGAAACAAATTCCAGGATTTAGACTTGGCGACAATGAAGAGTCGGCAATACATTTTCAAATCAGAATGGTGTGTTCTCTGAGAGAATGATAATGTCATGAACCTGCTGCCCTTGTTTCTCTTGGGGGCAGAGGTGGTATCAGAGTAACACAGATACTTACCTAAGGCAATGCATTTTATAAGTGGCATATATGCCTAAAGAAATCTCTTGGTGCCTGCCACATTGACCACCGCCAGTGGGCTGATATCGCCTCAAACCGTGCATCTTGGTGCCTCACAGTTCGGCGGGCAGCAACCTCCTTTGAAGAAGACCGCAGAGCCTACCTCACTGACAAAAGGCAAAGGAGGAAAAACCCAACACCCAACCCCAACCCACCAATTTTCCCCTGCAACCGCTGCAACCGTGTCTGCCTGTCCCGCATCGGACTTGTCAGCCACAAACGAGCCTGCAGCTGACGTGGACTTTTACCCCCTCCATAAATCTTCGTCCGCGAAGCCAAGCCAAAGAGAGAAGAAGAGATATGCAGCTGTTGTCAGCAGAGCAGAGAATGACTGTTCAAGGTAGTTGTTGGATGCCAATCATATAGATTGTTTTAACTTGCAGTTGAGTTTAGAAAATGAAGAAGTTGCAGTTAAGTCTATTATTATTTGACTGTGCATGTACAACCAGACGAAAGTGTTTCTCTGGACCATGATGCACATGCATACACACAATACATTTCTCACGCAGCACATAATAACATACATTAAAAATATAATATAAAATAAATATGTGCAAATATTCTGGAATAATTTAATTAATAAAAGACCATAAGACATAGGAGCAGAAATAGGTGATCCAACCCTAAAGTCTGCCCTGCCATTTAATCATGAACTGATCCATTTTCCCACTCAGCCCGACTGCCTGGCCTTCTCCCTATAACCTTGATGCCTTGGCTAATCAAGAATCTATCAATCACCATTAAAAATACACCCAATGACCTGGTCTCCATAACCACCAGTGGCAAGAAATTCCTACGCATTTTTCTTCAAAATGGATCCCTTCAGTCCTGAAGTTGTGTTCTCTTGTCCTAAACCCCTTCACCATTGGCAAACAACTTTTCTGCATCTACTCTGTCCATGCCTTTCAACATTCAAAATGCTTCAATGAGGTCTTCCCTTCATTCTCCTAAATTCCAACGAATACTGGCCAAAAGCTCATCATATAACCCTTTCATTCCCAAAATCATCCTAGTAAATCTTTCAATCTTCTACAATATCTGCACATATTTTCTTAAATGAGGAGCTCAAAAACTGTTCATTTTACTCCAGGTGCAGTCACACCAGTGCCTTATAAAGCCTCAATATCACATCCCTGCTCTTGTATTCTATTCATATTGAAATGAATGCCACATTGTGCTTGCCTTCTTCAAAACCATCCCAATATGCAAGTTTACCTTCAGGCTATCCTGCATGAGGACTCCCATGTCCCTTTGCATATAGGTATTTTCCATTTTCTCCCCATTTAAAAAAAAGTAGTTTGCCTGTTTATTTTTTCTACCAAAATGCATGGCTGTACACTTTCCGACATTACATTTCATTTTCTGTTTCTTTGCCCATTTTCCTAATTTGTCCTAAGTCATTCTACAGTGTTACAGATCCAGAGGACTCCAAAACCCAGCAGCAATAGAAATTCACTAAGACAAATGGTTATTTACACAAAAATTGCTTTTAATTTTCTTTAAACCTAAAAACAGGATCAAACTTTAACTTACCTTTATCTTGACCCCCTTCTAATTCTAAGCGCACGTATATGTAATGTGTCTATGTTCAGGAAAGTTCATTGATTTACAGTCCAATCTCACTTCTCACTCCTCCAAGTTAACCAGTATCATTAAATTCTTATACTGTGCACAGAATTTAATATTTATGAATTTTCACCAGGATCTGGTGAAAAAGTAAATGGTTACTGCTCAGGAAGGTTCTTGTTAGTTTCAGAGAGAAATTTGTTGTTCGTTGGACACAAACAAATTGATTTCCTACGATCAGTACTTCAGTGTCTTGCCGAAGGAACTTACCCCATCATGAGTTTTCCAACTGATAACTTCTTCTTCCAGGTCACCACAGAGTTCCTCTTGTTTCCCTTATTTCAGGTGAAACACTCTAGCCAGTCATTTCCTCTAATAGGGACTACAAGGGTTTTCAACAGGCTGAATTCCGAACTCACAACCAGTCTTCAAAGTGGGGTTTTCTACAAATTTCCAAAAGCCACTGCAGAAGTCTGTTCTCTCTCTCAAACCTGTTTTTTCATTGTTCTCCCTCTGCTTACAAAACCACATGACCCCTCTTAGAACAGCAAACTGCAACAGATAAATTATGGCATTGGAATCAGTTTCTGCCTGGCCATCTGTTGCTTTCAAAACAACAGTCCATTTACTCCACAGCATCAGTCCAATTAACACCTTGTGAAGTCTCCATAGGCATTCTTCAAAGTTTCTGCAAAGTCACTGTGGACATGAAGTCCCTAATTCAGCAAAGCTCTTGCATTTTAAATGAGATGTGTTTTGTGAAGTGACTACACACTAAACCTTCCCCCCCCCCCCACTATCTATCTCTTTTAAAGACATATTAATATAAAATGTAAATATACCTCATAACAGGAGCCTCTGTTTCTGCCACATGACCTGCTCCTTCACCTACTTTCATATCATTTGCAAACTTGGTCACAAAGCCATGCATTTCATAATACAACTGATTAACATACAGCATAAAAAGAAGCAGCCCCAACACCAACCCCTGTGGAACACCACGAGCAGCTGGCAGTCAATTAGAATAAGATCCTTGTATTACAACTCTGCTTATTCCCCATAAGCCAATGCTCTACCCATGCTAGTATGTTTCCTGTTCTATGGCTCTTAATCTTGTTAAGTAGCATCATGTGCTACACCTTGTCAAATGCTTTCTGAAAATCCAAATACACAACATCCACTAGATCTCCCTTATCTAGCCTGCTTGTCAAAGAATTCCAGTCAAGCAAGATTTTCCCTTCAGGAAATGAAGCTGGTTTTGGTGTATTCTGTCATGTTCCTCCAGGTGCTCCATAATCTAATCCTTTACAATAGACTCCAACCTCTTACCAACTAATGATATCAGGTTTACCGGTCTATAATTTCCTTTCTGCTGCCTCACTCCTTTCTTGAATAGTGGGGTGACATTTTCAATTTTCCAATCTTATGGGATCATATCAGAATCGATTGATCCCTGAAAGATCATTATTAATGCCTCTACAATCTCTACCGCCACCTCTTTCAGAACTCAAGGGTGCAATCCATCTAATCTGGAAGACTTATCCAGCTCAGGTTTATGAGCACCTTTCCCCTTGAAATAGTAACTGCACTCACTTCCCTTTCGACATCCGGCACACTGATAGTGTATTCCACAGTGAAGATTGATGCAAAATACTCCTTTAGTTCCTCTCCCATCTCCCTCTCACATTACTTTTTCAGTGTCATTTTCTAGTAGTCCTATATCTTGCCTCATTTTTATTCTTCATTTACTTTGTGACGGATTATGTTATATTTATATTATGTATAGCTATGTTTTAGGAGATAGATTGAGGCAGATTTTTAGTGTAGGTCACATAAAAACTCTTCAAAACAGATCTCATTTAAAATGCTGGAGCTCTGCTCAAGCCACACAGTTCAGGCTCCAAGTGCCTTTGCACAAACTTTGAAGAATGCCTATAAAGACTTGATAAGTAGGTGTTAATTGGACATGCTGTGGAGTAAATAGATTATTGTTTTGGAAAGAAACATATGAACGAACTCAGAATAATAGGTCCGGAGCCGCAATCTGTCTTAGTGCAGTTGGCTGTTCTAAGAGGGTCATGTGGTTTTCTCTGAGAGAGAAAGAAAGGATTCAGTTCTATAGATCAGCAGCAGCAGCTGGGACTGGAATATGACAAGCTGGCAAGCTTGTGGAAAAACCCCATTTGAAGATGGGTTGCGAGTTCTTCGTTCAGCCTGGTCAAAGCCCTTGTCCATACCAGAGGAGATGGCTGGCTGAAAAATGTTTCTTGAAATAAGAGAAACAGAAAAGGAACTCTGTGGTGACCTGAAAGAAAGAGGTTATCATCTGGAAAACCCTGATGGGGCAAGTTTCTTTGGAAAGACACTGATGTGGCTGATTGGAAGGAATCAGTTGTGGGTGTCCAATAATCAACAAATCTCTCTCTGAAAGCAAACAAAAACCTTTCTGAGTGGTAACCATTTACTTTTCAAGCATCAAAGCCTGGTGACATTCATAAATGTTAAATTCTGTGCACAGTATAAGAATTGCCTGATACCGGTGAACTTGGAGGAGTGAGAAGTAAGATTGGACTGTGAATCAACAAACTTTTCTGAACTTGTACGCACATTACATACACATATGTTTAGAATTAGAAGGGGGTTAAGTTAGGTAAAGTTAATAGTAATAAGTTAAAGCTGGATCCTGTTTTTATGATTGAAGATAATTAAAAGCAACTTTTCTTTAATTAATCATTTGTCTTAGTGAATTTCTATTACTGCTGGGTTTTGGGGTCCTCTGGGCCCATAACATTTGGGGGATTGTCGTTTTGGATTGAAAATTGGAGTTTTAGGATCTTAAACTTTTGGAGTTTTTGTGATTTTTATTAGTTAATTGGTTTTTCCAAGCTAATTTAAAGCTTGTGTGTGGAAAACAGCAGCGATGGATGTTAGTGCATTTTTGTCACAACCATCACCTGCAGAGCAAGAGAAAAGATGAACTGATGATTATTTCTAAAACATTAAAGCTGACTGAAGTCAAGCATTGGATGAGGAAAATATAAATACAGATGATTATAGTGAAATATTATATGTGAAAGAAAATTTGTTGATAAAGACTTAGAAAATTTTCCAGAGGATAGATCTGTTGAATTGCAATTGGAAATGTAAAAATTGAGGATGGAAGAAGAGAGAGAGAAATACAGAACTTTGAGTTGCAGAAACAACAAAATAAGTCGGAGAAATGGAGAATATATGTGGCAGAGGAAGCTGAAAAACAGGAAATGTGAGTTAGAGGGTAACTGAAAGATGGAGCAAGGAAATTGAAAGGGACAGACGGTTTCAATTAGAGAATGGAGGGGTGGTAAGAGAATTGAGGGAAAGGTTTTTGGCGAGGAGAGAGGTAAATCTAGTTCCTCCTTTTGATGAGGGAGCTATAGATACATGTTTTCAGCTTTTTGAAAAAGTTGCTAAGAGCTCAAGATAGCCAAAAGAAAGATGGTCTCTTGTGCTCCAAAGTGTATTGAAGGGAAAAGCACAAATTTCATCCTCTAAGTTTGACTGCACAGCAAGAGGCAAATTAGGATACTGTTAAACAAGCAGTGTTGAAAGCTTTTAGTTCCAGAAGCGTGTAGACAACAATTTAGGGGTTTGGTGAAAACATGGAACCAATCTTGTATGGATTTTGCTCTGGGTGCTCCTCAAAAGGAAATAAATAATGATTTTGACAGATTGAGAGAAATTATATTAATTGAGGAAATTAAAAGGTGTGTTCCAAATTAGATTAAATTACATCTGGATGAGGGAGATGAAGGGTCCTCTGGGCTCATAACAACTTAAAGGAGCTTTTTGTATCCTCTTCGATGTTATTTGCTATCTGTTTTTCTTTGGCTTGGCTTCGCGGACGAAGATTTATGGAGGGGGTAAAAAGTCCACGTCAGCTGCAGGCTCGTTTGTGGCTGACCAGTCCGATGCGGGACAGGCAGACACGATTGCAGCGGTTGCAAGGGAAAATTGGTTGGTTGGGGTTGGGTGTTGGGTTTTTCCTCCTTTGCCTTTTGTCAGTGAGGTGGGCTCTGCGGTCTTCTTCAAAGGAGGCTGCTGCCCGCCAAACTGTGAGGCGCCAAGATGCACGGTTTGAGGCGTTATCAGCCCACTGGCGGTGGTCAATGTGGCAGGCACCAAGAGATTTCTTTAGGCAGTCCTTGTACCTTTTCTTTGGTGCACCTCTGTCACGGTGGCCAGTGGAGAGCTCGCCATATAATACGATCTTGGGAAGGCGATGGTCCTCCATTCTGGAGACGTGACCCATCCAGCGCAGCTGGATCTTCAGCAGCGTGGACTCGATGCTGTCGACCTCTGCCATCTCGAGTACCTCGACGTTAGGGGTGTGAGCGCTCCAATGGATGTTGAGGATGGAGCGGAGACAACGCTGGTGGAAGCGTTCTAGGAGCCGTAGGTGGTGCCGGTAGAGGACCCATGATTCGGAGCCGAACAGGAGTGTGGGTATGACAACGGCTCTGTATACGCTTATCTTTGTGAGGTTTTTCAGTTGGTTGTTTTTCCAGACTCTTTTGTGTAGTCTTCCAAAGGCGCTATTTGCCTTGGCGAGTCTGTTGTCTATCTCATTGTCGATCCTTGCATCTGATGAAATGGTGCAGCCGAGATAGGTAAACTGGTTGACCGTTTTGAGTTTTGTGTGCCCGATGGAGATGTGGGGGGGCTGGTAGTCATGGTGGGGAGCTGGCTGATGGAGGACCTCAGTTTTCTTCAGGCTGACTTCCAGGCCAAACATTTTGGCAGTTTCCGCAAAGCAGGACGTCAAGCGCTGAAGAGCTGGCTCTGAATGGGCAACTAAAGCGGCATCATCTGCAAAGAGTAGTTCACGGACAAGTTTCTCTTGTGTCTTGGTGTGAGCTTGCAGGCGCCTCAGATTGAAGAGACTGCCATCCGTGCGGTACCGGATGTAAACAGCGTCTTCATTGTTGGGGTCTTTCATGGCTTGGTTCAGCATCATGCTGAAGAAGATTGAAAAGAGGGTTGGTGCGAGAACACAGCCTTGCTTCACGCCATTGTTAATGGAGAAGGGTTCAGAGAGCTCATTGCTGTATCTGACCCGACCTTGTTGGTTTTCGTGCAGTTGGATAATCATGTTGAGGAACTTTGGGGGACATCCGATGCGCTCTAGTATTTGCCAAAGCCCTTTCCTGCTCACGGTGTCGAAGGCTTTGGTGAGGTCAACAAAGGTGATGTAGAGTCCTTTGTTTTGTTCTCTGCACTTTTCTTGGAGCTGTCTGAGGGCAAAGACCATGTCAGTGGTTCCTCTGTTTGCGCGAAAGCCGCACTGTGATTCTGGGAGAATATTCTCAGCGACACTAGGTATTATTCTATTTAGTAGAATCCTAGCGAAGATTTTGCCTGCAATGGAGAGCAACGTGATTCCCCTGTAGTTTGAGCAGTCTGATTTCTCGCCTTTGTTTTTGTACAGGGTGATGATGGTGGCATCACGAAGATCCTGAGGCAGTTTACCTTGGTCCCAACAAAGCTTGAAAAACTCATGCAGTTTGGCATGCAGAGTTTTGCCGCCAGCCTTCCAGACTTCTGGGGGGATTCCATCCATACCTGCTGCTTTGCCACTTTTCAGTTGTTCGATTGCCTTATATGTCTCATCCAGGGTGGGAACCTCATCCAGCTCTAGCCTTAGGGGCTGTTGAGAGAGCTGGAGCAGGGCGGAATCTTGGACTGAGCGGTTGGTACTGAAAAGAGATTGGAAGTGTTCTGACCATCGGTTGAGGATGGAGATCTTGTCGCTGAGGAGGACTTTGCCGTCTGAGCTGCGCAGCGGGCTTTGGACTTGGGGTGAGGGGCCGTACACAGCCTTTAGAGCCTCGTAGAAACCCCTGAAGTCGCCAATGTCCGCGCTGAGCTGTGTTCGTTTGGCGAGGCTAGTCCACCACTCATTTTGGATCTCCCGGAGTTTGCGCTGAAGATGGCTGCATGCGCGACGGAAGGCTTGTTTCTTCTCTGGACAGGACGGCTTTGTAAGGTGAGCCTGGTGGGCAGCTCGCTTCTTTGCCAGCAGCTCCTGGATTTCCTGGCTGTTTTCGTCAAACCAGTCCTTGTTTTTCCTGGAGGAGAAGCCCAGTACCTCTTCAGTGGATTGCAGTATGGTAGCCTTCAACTGATCCCAGAGGGTTTCAGGGGACGGGTCCGTGAGGCGGGTTGCAACGTCGAGCTTTGCTTTGAGGTTTGCCTGGAAGTTTCCTCTCGCTTCGTCTGACTGCAGTTTTCCAACATTGAACCTCTTTCTGGGGGCTTTATTGTTCCTGGGCTTTGGCTTGAAGTGAAGGTTGAGCTTGCAGCGAACCAGCCGGTGGTCAGTGTGGCATTCCGCGCTAGGCATGACCCTGGTGTGGAGCACATCTTGTTTGTCACTTTCTCGCACCAGGATGTAGTCCAGGAGGTGCCAGTGTTTGGATCGGGGATGCATCCAGGTGGTCTTAAGGCTGTCCCTCTGCTGAAAAAGGGTGTTTGTAATGACAAGCCGCTGTTCTGCGCAGAGCTCCAACAGGAGGCGCCCATTGTCGTTGCACTTGCCGACGCCATGCTTGCCCAGGATTCCTGGCCAGGTTTCTGAGTCTTTGCCGACACGAGCGTTGAAGTCGCCCAGGATGACAACCTTGTCGGCTGTAGGGGTACGTTGGATGAGGTTGCGCAGGTCGGTGTAGAACTTGTTCTTTTCTGCTGGTTCCGCCTGGAGGGTTGGAGCATAGACACTGATGAGGGTGATGTGACGCTTGTTTTGAAGTGGGAGTCGCATGGACATGATTCGGTCCGAGAGGCCTGTCGGAAGGTTTTCGAGTTTGGAGGCAATGAAGCTCTTGACCATGAAGCCTACACCAGATAGGCGTCGTTCATTCGAAGGCTTGCCAGACCAGTAGAGTGTGTAGCCCGCGCCGCGTTCTTGGAGGCTGCCTACATCTGCCAGGCGGACTTCACTGAGAGCAGCTATGTCGATGTCAAGTCTGAGGAGTTCATGTGCAATGAGGGCAGACCGACGTTCAGGTCGGTGGCTGTCGGTCTTGTCTAGCATGGTTCTGATGTTCCAGCATGCTAGCTTGAGTTTGTGAGCATCTTTTGAGGGGGAGGACGTGGAGGGGGAGGACGTGGAGGGGGAGGACGTGGAGGGGGAGGACGTGGAGGGGGAGGACGTGGAGGGGGAGGACGTGGAGGGGGAGGACGTGGAGGGGGAGGACGTGGAGGGGGAGGACGTTGAGGGGGAGGACGTGGACCTGTCCTCGGGCCTGCGCAAAGGAGCTTTTAGGTGGAGTGCAGTGCGCGCAGTACTGGCCCCACCCTTTACACCCATGGTTCGTGTGCCGTGGCCAAGCAAGCTGGGACGTGGCAGCGAGGTCCTTGGGTCGTAGGTTTTATATCGGAGTGGCCTTCTCCTATGCAGGTTTCTTACCCGGGCTGTAGAGCGCGTCGAAAGAACCAAAGACTTGTTGATCCAAACCAAGGCTTTTATTAACTAAAAGACTGGAGCAAATCACAAGTAGGTCGACCAGTCCAGAATGACCTGGTCTGGCTAGGAGCAATCCTTTAAGACCTGCCAGTAGGTGTGGCTACACTCTCAGCCAATCACAGTCATCCTACACTACCATCTGTACATGTACACATTGGTGATGGAATCTGTACTATCACACTAGCCTACTTCCATACTTCATTTTTTTTCTCTCCTTAACGAGTTTTTTTGGTTACCTTCTAAGATTTTTTTTAAAACTTCTCAATCCTCTATCTTCCCACTAATTGTTACTGCCTTGTACAGCCTCTTTTGCTTTCACCTTGGCTTTGACTTCCCCAGTCAGCCACAGTTGTGACATTTTTCCATTCTAATATTTCCTTTTTTTGTGATATTTATCCTGCACCTTCCTCATTCCATCCATTGCTGCTCTGTCATCTTCCCTACTGGTGTGCCTTTCCAATCTACTTTGACCTGTTCCACTCTCCTACGATTGTAATTCCTTTTACTCCACTAAAGTACCGACACAACTGACTTCAGTTTCTCCTTGTTAAATCTCAAATTGAATTCAATCATATTGTGGTTATTGTCCCCTAATGGTTCCTTTACTCAAAGCTCTCTAATCACCTCTGGTGCATAACACAACACCCAATCCCCTGGTGGGCTCATCATCAAGCTGCTCTAAAAAGCCATCTCATAGGATTTGTACAAAATCTCTCTTGAGATCCAGTTCCAACCTTTTCCCAATCTACTTTCATGTTAAAATTTCTCATGACCATTGTTCCCTCTAAACTGTTTTGCAATCAGTGCAAAAAAGGTTAGTGACCTAAAATAATGTAGTAATTAATAATTATACTTATTGAAAATAATCTCTTGGCTAACTGTTTCTGTTAACTAGTTAGTTGGTTAAACAAGTAGTTAATCATACTTGTACTACATTAAAACATGCCAGTACAGTTTTATTAGCCATGAGAGGCTATGCCAAAATTATCTTGAAACAATTGCAAGTTTACATTCAAGCCAGTATTCAGTGTGCACATACTTTTGTCACAGGAAAAAAAATTGCACAATGCAAGATTAGGCTATCATACCATTGCCCTTTTGACACTCTTTTTCTATCTACTGTTGCAAATTTTTTGCCACTTCATGGCTACTGTTTGGAGGATTGTACATAACACCTCTGTCTCCTGTTTCTAATAATTTAATGTTGCTCCTTACCAGCAGCCACACTACCCCCTCAACTTACCTGCCTATCCTTTTGATACACTATCCTTGGACCTTCAGTTCCCAATGACGTTCATTTTTTAGCCACAACTCTGATAGCCACTACATCATAACTGCCAATCTGCAGGTGTTCTATGATGCCATCTACTTTATTTCTTAAGCTGCATGCATTTAAATACAAAAACCGTAGCCTTTTATTTATTACATTTGACCCTGTTGCATTTCAACGCATCCCTGTCCCTTCTGTGCACAAACCACCTCTTCCTCTGCTGCTTCACTTTGGTTCCCACTCCCTGTGATCTAGTTTCAACCTTCCCCCACCCCTAATAACATTAGAAAGCCTCTCTGCCAGGATTTTGGTTCCCCTCAAGTTCAGGACCATCTGTCCCACTTATACAGGTCACTCCTTCCCAGGAAAGGTTCCAATAATTAAAGAATTTGAAATGTTTGTCTGCACTATCTCCCTGTTCTCACATAACCTATCTCATGCCACCAGGAGTAATCCAGAGATTACTACCTTGGAGGTCCTGCTCTTCAGCCTCTTTTCTAACTCCCTAAACTTACTTTGCAGCAACTCAACCCCACACCTGCCTGTGTCATTGGTACTGAAAATTCACCATGACTTCTGGCTGCTCACCCTCTCCCTTAAGAATATTCGCATCTGCTCAGAGACTGCCTGGACCTGAACACCTCTGGATGACACACTATTCTGAAATTTCTTTTGCAGCCACCGAATCTCCTCTCTGTTCCCCTGTCCATTGAGTCCACTATGACTATTGCTTTACCTGACTTCACCCTTCCCTTCTACAGCTCAGAGCCAGTCACAGTGCTATTGCTCTGGCTGCTGCCTAGCCTAGATGGATGATTTTTTCACCACCTCCAGCAGTATCCAAAGGGATATACTTGTTGCTGAGGGGAATGGGCACAGCAGTACCCTTCACTCCCTGTCTATTCACTTTCCCTCTCCTGTCACCCATTTTCCTTCCTCCTGCCTTCTAGGGGTGATTACATCCCTGTAACTCCTGTGTATCACCCGCTTAGCTTCCCAAATGATCCAGTATTTATTCAACTTTAGCTCCAATTACCTAACATCTATCAGGAGCTACAGTTGGGTGGACTTTTCACAACTGGGAGAGTGTTGATTTCCCTGACTATCCACATGATGATGTTTATCAGTCTCTCAGCCTGTATGGAAAAGTGGTTTCCAGGCCAACAATCCTGATTTTAATGCTCCTTTCCTACCTAATGTTAGTAGTTCAAAGTGTGATGGATGGCAGGGATCCTCAATAATTCTGATCTCTAATTAAGCAATAGAAAATCAGACAGACAGACAAGGGTATTTCATCACAATCCCAACTTTGATCTTGTAGTGTAACTTTCTGCAAGTTACTGTTTCCAACCTGCTTTTACACATGGGTTTTGTATAACTGGTTCAATGTTGTCAGTGGTGACCCACAGGTTTTTGGTGTTGTGGGTTATCTTGGTGGTAATGGTTGGATTCTCTCCTTGGTAGAGATCACTACCTATCTCTGCTGCAAATACTGCTGATCAGCCCAAGCCTGAATGCTATCTTGCGGCATGCAGACATGGGGTGCTTCATTTGCTAAAAAGTTGCGTATGGAACTGAAATTTGCAATCATCAGTCACATCCCAGTTCCTACCTCGTGACTGAAGGAAGGTCAGCAGCTGAAGATATTTGGACTGAGAACACTGCCTGAGGTCCTTCAGTTGTTGTATTTGCCTCTGACAACTATGACCATCTTGTGGGTGAAATGACAACATTTGAAGTGTTTTCACCATTGGTGTCACAATTGCCTCACCAGGTCACCTTGATGACACACTTGGTCAAATGTTGCCATAGTGTCAGGTTAGTCAGTTTCACCACCTCTTTGGTCTATATTTAGACTATGACTGTGACACAGATGGAGCAGAATTATCCTGACAAAGTCCAAAAGGGGGATCAGTGTACAGTAATCAATGTGAGCCCTTTCACTCCAATGGTTGAGAGTGGAATGAACACAAAGCTGGTTTAGATGAGTCCTGCTTTTCGTGAACAGGAAAAGACCTAGATGATTTTCCACATTGTTGAAATTAATGTTTTGTATCCAAATCTCTACGTTTTTAAACTTGAATCCATAGCTCACGATGCAGGACTGTTAACATAAGAGCATTTTCAAATCTGATATCATTTGTGTTGAGAAAAAAATGTGATGTTTGGCTAGATTAAGATGTGGCCATTATGAATTCTGTGTTCTTCATGTTGGACCAAAGCAGTGGAATATTGTTTTTAATATGTTTACCTGGATATTTGTGTTTCAATGCAAGGTCACCAACTTTTCATTCTTCTTCTAGGAGACAATTACTCAATATGGGACGTTCTGGCTCTTTTCAAGTTTCTGTTTCATGAATTTCCTCTTCACAATTTTCTTCGTACCTGAAACAAAGGGGAAAACTCTGGAACAAATTGAGGCCCATTTTAAAGAATCTGCCTAAGATCTGCAAATCGTACAACCTGTTTTTAAAGATGATGTTGGTTAATGTTTATCTGTGGTTGTTACTACACAGATCTTTTAAGAAGGGTTAAATAATACTTAAAATAGTATTCTAGTTAAACATGAATTCCAGGGTTGAGTACAATAGACCAATGTGCTGGGGAAACTTGGAGGTCCTACACTATCAGAAATGTCAGGTACCTTTTACTTCATATGGATGCTGCGAAACCTCTGAGTTTCTCCAACGTGTTTGTGAATATTGCATCTTTTATCAACCCTGGTGAGTAGATAATTAAAAACATTGTATCTGTGAGATGGCACTCGTCAGTGAAGCTGAATATCGAGCCCATATGTTTATGCTGTCATTCCCAATATGTTTAATACTTTTTTAAAAACTGATTTTACTTTATTCCAATGTGTTGTCATAATTTAAAATTATAGTAGTGGTTTTATATGACTTAGTGGAGAAATGCCACTGTTTATTTACCTTCGGGTTAATTTTAACTAAGGAAAGTGTTAACAATTTGGGCACCCATTTTACATTTTGCAATATTAATTTTATTGAAAGAGGTAAACTGGCTTCCATATTTTGTTGTCGAAAAAGTCATTTTTATCTATGTGGCTTCATTGTTTTTTTTAAAAAATGGTTTCATTTTGATCAGGGCCTCGTGTAGTCTAGTCATTTGAAAGAAAAAGTACATGAAGCTTTGTAGAATGGGGCATTTTAAACAATTCCACCTGAAAGCTGAAAATGACTGGGGAATTCCCACAAGAGGTAGAAATCTGAGAAAGTGTGGAATCATTCCTGGAATGGAGCACCTGAAAATAAGCTGGGAGGAAGGAAAACTACCTACACGTGCCAGAGATCTGAATTTAAAACAGCAAATACTGGAAACATGCAACACACCAGTCAGGATAGCTGGAAAGAGAAATGGTTAGTGTGGCAGGACAAGACCATTCACAACATCCTGCAATTTCTGTTTTAAATTGATGGCCTTCCATGCTAGGGAAGGAGTGCTAGAATTGGATGGTCTAAGAAACTGTTGTGAAATGGAAGATTTGGTGAAAGGTATTTTTAATTGCTGCTGACCAATGAACAAAAAAAATTACAAGAAGCTTCACTGTTGTGCAGACTACTGGAATAATTTTAATCTTTGTCCTCTCAACTTTGTGTCCAATGGATAGGTTGCTTTTATTCAAAGCTGAAAGTGTACCTTGCAGGAACTGGTAAACATTAATCACCTTATTTCAGATGTTATGTCCTTGTTGCCTTGACATCTGTGCATGTTTTAAACAGTAATTTTTCTTTAAATTTTCTCAAGGAACCAGGTTTAACCCTCTACCTCATATTGTTTAATGTTTGCAATGTTGTTTATTGATTACTGGATATGTTGAAAATTTTGCTGAAACTATGATTAGCAGGTCATCTCAATGAAAGTAATATCGTATGCTAATCCATACTTATTGTTAAGAATGACATTCATAATTGTTTTGTTCTCTTTATTTGCCTTTATTCTAAAGCACATTGATGCTTCTGACTAATGACTTTTGTCTCAACTACTAATATGGAAGGATCTAGTAAATTAATTTTGAAATGTCCCCTCTGCTCTTCGTGGTGGTTTCTCGCATTAACAAAGATTCTTCATGTGAACACTATAAAGACTCATCAGAACTTGCATGCTTTCTGTCCCCACAGTTCCATCTTCTGAATGTCGTGCCATTTCCCTGCCGATTTACGCACAATGTCATTCACTATGGATTTTCATGGAACTTTATTATCAATGCATTTTATTTTTGCCTGTCGTCCAGAGTGGTTTTACCAATGCAAGTGGTTGTCGAAAGTAAAGTCTCCTTCACTCTGTACAAGACTGTCACAGAAAATATAAATGGCAGCTTCTGAATAATAAGACAAGATCTGAGCTTTCCAAGAGATGAAAAGATACCACTCAATGCTTTCCTGGATTCTTTTGAAGTCTTCATGCATTAATGGCTTTTTAAGTCTGCAGCTCAGAATCAGGTTTTTTTTAATGGCTTTCTTCCTGCAATTAAATAAACCTCACTTGTTTCTTACATCCTGTCCATTATTATTTGTCAGAAATAAAGGAGATTAATAAAAGACTGCTTTGAGGTCTGAAGTAAATGTAGGTAATCCTAGAGGATGTGCATGCAAAATACAGACAAAATAACTCAGCTGCAAACAAATCCCTGCCTTACTGAAACTTTACATTAAAAATTTCTTCAAAAAGTGTGTTTGGAAACTTTTTAATTCTCTCTCTGAATGGTAGAAGGTAGTCAATTGTTGACTTTATCTGCAGAGGAGCTCAATCATTTTTTGCACAGCAGCAAGACTGGGGAAAAAAAAAGTAGAGATGAGCTAGATCTGACTGAGTGGTGGAGTTGTCTGCTTTGCTTCGAGCAGGAAGGTTGGGGGACCTGATTGAGGTAAACAAAACTCTGAGGGGCATGGATGGATAGGGTTGTGTAGAGTAAACTATCCTCTTGGTAAAGATGTCTATAATTAGAAGTTCAAGGTGATACATTGCCTGTGCCTGTCTGTATTCCTGCCTGCTTACTGCAGGGGGCAACCTTATCATTTTTTAAAAGACACATACTTTATTTTAACGTTTCAGTATGTATTCAACTCTCTGTACGTGGTATTAGCTGAGAGCTTTTAAGATTTGCCCAGGAAAACATTATGCATTTTAAAATATTTTCAAACTATTTTAAAAGAACTATATTTACAAGGTGAAAACAGTGCATAGAAAATTCAACTTTGGTAGAATCATACATTTAACAAGGAAATTCTGTACCTTTAGAAGACAAATAATAGAGCCATCATAATCATCTGGGTTTTCTTCCTTTTTTACCACTTTTCTCCTAAGCATGCAAAATAACAGAATTTACACTGTGAAATCTCAGCAAAGCTACATTGATCATACGACCATGGAGTTAAAACACTAATAAGCTAAAAACATACATAAAACTTGCATTAATGGTTAAAAAATATAAATCCAACTGTAGAGCATAATATTAGTAATGAACAATATACATTGATTGATGACATAACCAATTCATTTTCCAAGGAAAACATTTAAAATAGTCCAGTAGCAATCTTCTCCCCTACTTAACCTTAGCAAGGTAACATGAAGGGAGGGCTTAAGAGGTGCACAAGAGATGAGCGTCACCAAACTCATTCCCACCAGAAACTTTAAAATGACAGTAAATACAATTAACTCAGATAAAATTCACAAATATAGAAATTATTAAAACCCATTTTTAACTCTGTTGCATCCACCCCACTTATTTTCTTTGAGCTTCCAATACACAAAACACACCAAAGAAAACACTACAACTGACAATTCGCAAAGGGTCAGTATAAAGAAGACCAACACCAATGGTATCCCATAAGGATGAAGTAGTACGAAAGCAGCACTTATCCCTCAATCCAGCTACTGGTAATAGGGTACCCTGTACACCCCACATGATCGTGAAGAACTGAAAACAGTGGGATATTTTACCAGTACAAAACTTGTTAACCCAGAGGCTATCTAATACATGTTTTACTCAGCAAGAGCCTGTTCACATATTTGACTAGGCGACCAAATCTTGACCTGACCTTTGGTTGTCTCTCAAGTGCTGGAATGTAGATGGCTGTCATAGAACTATGAGATGAACTGTCATGTGTCTCCCAGGTGAGACTGAAGCGTCCTGGCATTCAGAAGTCACACTTGATATGTCAGCAACATCTGCCCCTGTCAGTCTTAGTACATACAACTGTGTAATCCAATCTATAGTTCTCTCAGGGTCCACAGGTTCCGGATCAGTAAGGGGACCCTGTACCCCTTCCACAGTCACATGAGTTCTCATCACTTACAGCATCAAGGCTTTTGGTAGTAACAGAAGAAGTCTCACTTGCCCTCTCAAGCAAGGTCAGACATTTCACGTGTCCCCTATAGGGAGGAAATTGGTTGGCATCAGTAGGTTCCTGTGGGGCACCCTCTTCTGTCCAGTGATTGTGTCACAGATCCTGTATGTGTGTATCTCTGCTTTCATGTCCACCACAGTGTATGGTTGATTTCCATCGGTCAGCAAGTTTCATCTTATCTATTCCTGTTGGCCAAGAATGCTCTGTCACCGATTCCAATATTGAATCCCTTAACTTTCTTGATTTACAGCTGAGAATGTATGCTCTGCTCTTTGGTCACCATTGCTTCTTTGAGATCATTAGCGAGATCAGAACCATGAAGGACAGTACAAAAGTGGACATCAATGGGTAGGCAGAGAACCTGGCCAAACATGAGGTAAAAATGGGTATCCTGTTGTCTCATGGGCTGTGCAGTTATACATGAACAGTGGAGTTTGCTATTGTTGCAGCCAGTCAGCTTTCTGTTCAGGGGGCAATGCACAGATCATGCCACCCAAGGTCTGATTGAATCATTCCACATTCCCATTTCCCATTGAATGGTAAGGAGTTGTGTGTGATTTCCTGACACCTAAGACCCTGAGGAGCTCACATATGAGCTGACCTTGGTCACTATGGATCCTTTCTGGGAAACCAAAAAGACGGAAATACTCACCCTGTGCCATCTGCTTAGCTGTTTGGTCTTTTCAGGAAAACGCCTGAGCCATCCTTGTGAAATGGTCAGTTATCACCAGGACATCGATAGATTGGTTTCTGGAGTCTTTGGGTGACCAGAAGTGAATGCAGACTAGCTCCAATCATCTGGTTGATTTTATGCTCTCCAGAGGGCTCTTCCCTCAGGCTCAGCTGAATAGTTCCTTTGTGACGAAGATAACAACTTGCTGGCAAAAGCAATAGATCTGGCCCATTCTTTACCCTCTGAAATTTGAGACAGGACAGGCCCTATGCCATCCAAGGATGCATCAGTTGACGGCATTGAAGGGTTGGTTGAAGTCGGGATGAGCAAGATGATGCTGTAAATCATTGAAGATCTCAGGTTTTCAAAGGCTCCAAAGTCCAGTTGGACGACCACAACTTCCTGCCTGACAGTTGCTTTTTAGATGTTTGCCTTTCCTTTTTTACTGCTTTTTACTGGTGATGGCAGAATATCTGGGGTCACACCATCAGGCTCCATGAGGTCAGTGCTTGTCACATTAGTGATGTTTGACTGGGGTCATTTGAAACACCATTCTCATCGATTAGGTGACCGAGAAATTTTACAGACCTCCTGAGGCAGGGGACCAACTTCAAGTTATGGCACCGCATCCTGTCAAATACTGTCTCCAGGTGCAGCAAAGCCGTCGCTTCATCAGGGGCAAACACCAACTATCCAAATAACATAGCAGTCTCAAATAGTTTTGATCCCCCAAAATGCTAGAATTCACAGGGCTGTGGCAGAGGCCCCGTGGCAGATGATTGTACTCATAGAGGCCCATGGGAGAGGTAAACACTCCTCATGGAGTTCCATATTGTAAAATCCAGAAGTCAACTCCACCGTACTGAAAAGACAGTTGCCTCCCAGAGCTGCCAAACAATCTGTCTGATGGGAAAGAGGGTGAGCATCCTTCAGTGTCCTTTTCTTCAACCAGTGAAAATCTGTGCAGCTGTGGAGATCACGGGGTTTTTTTTTCCCCCACGCTAGCACCAATGGTGATATTTATTCAATCATTGATTTTCTGATGATTTCCTTCTCCTCCATCTCACTTACTGTCTGGCGCAGCTTTTAGTACTGGCTAGGGGGCCCTCTCCTGTAATGGGAGCTGAATGGTTTATTGTCTGATGGGTGTATTCGGTTCACAAAGCACTTCACCTCCCCACAGTCAAGATGGTGGCGTGAAAAGATGTATTCATACTGCAAAACAAGGTCAGCCATCTTCCTCTTACTTCACATCTTCCTCTGATACTTCACATGACTCAATGTCAATGGCACTGAGCCCAATTGATCTGAGCTTGCCTTCAGCAGAACTTACATTAGCATTGGGTGGAACAACTGATTGGCTGCAGCTGACCAGGGGAACCTCTGAAAGCTCAGCAGCATCCATCTCCTCAAGCACTACACAGTAGACATCTGCCAGCTTGCGTTGCATCTCAACAGAACAGTCCTGTCAGATGTATTGATGAGCTTCAGTGGGACCCACCTGGCCCCCCACAGAACACCTCTGGAGATGAGCAGGACAACTTGGGCTCTGTCCTGGTGGAGCTGCCTGGGGAAACAACAAAATGTTTGGGCAGTTTTCCCCAGATGAGATATTCATGGCCAAGCTTGAGGCAAGTAGCTGAGTTACACCTGACAGTACCGACCTTGTCAGGAATATCTTCACCTCTCCAGGGGCTTAGACTAGAGAACATAGAAAGGAAATGTTCGGTTTCAGCATCTCTGACTGCACAGGGTCTGGACACTGTCTTCCAATAGGACTCACGTAGCTTAGACCTGTGCAGGATGTGTGTGGTGACTTTGTCCTGGACAACTAGTGTGGGAACGAACATCTGACAGCCGTATACTTCCATCTCTACGGCAAAAGCACACTTTGGTTTAAAGGATTCCTTAATATGAACATCTAACCACTTAACCATGTCTATGAGATGGTGGATGGCATCCACATCACTGCCAGACTTGGAAGTGTGGGGATCCTCTCTCAGGAATACAACTAGTGTACAATTCGTATCTGTACCACTATCAGATATAAGCACATCCCTAATGCCAGCAATATCGTTGAGCTCAAAACCAAGGACCAGCAAATATTCACTCCCTTCAAAACAGTGGTTCTCAACTTTTTTCTTTCCACTCACATCTTCTTTGGCTTGGCTTCGCGGACAAAGATTTATGGAGGGGGTAAATGTCCACGTCAGCTGCAGGCTCGTTTGTGGCTGACAAGTCCGATGCGGGACAGGCAGACATGGTTGCAGCGGTTGCAGGGGAAAATTGGTTGGTTGGGGTTGGGTGTTGGGTTTTTCCTCCTTTGTCTTTTGACAGTGAGGTGGGCTCTGCGGTCTTCTTCAAAGGAGGTTGCTGCCCGCCAAACTGTGAGGCACCAAGATGCACGGTTTGAGGCGATATCAGCCCACTGGCGGTGGTCAATGTGGCAGGCACCAAGAGATTTCTTTAGGCAGTCCTTGTACCTCTTCTTTGGTGCACCTCTGTCACGGTGGCCAGTGGAGAGCTCGCCATATAACACGATCTTGGGAAGGCGATAGTCCTCCATTCTGGAGACGTGACCTACCCAGCGCAGTTGGATCTTCAGCAGCGTGGATTCGATGCTGTCGGCCTCTGCCATCTCGAGTACTTCGATGTTAGGGATGAAGTCGCTCCAATGAATGTTGAGGATGGAGCGGAGACAACGCTGGTGGAAGCGTTCTAGGAGCCGTAGGCGATGCCGGTAGAGGACCCATGATTCGGAGCCGAACATGAGTGTGGGTATGACAACGGCTCTGTATACGCTTATCTTTGTGAGGTTTTTCAGTTGGTTGTTTTTCCAGACTCTTTTGTGTAGTCTTCCAAAGGCGCTATTTGCCTTGGCGAGTCTGTTGTCTATCTCGTTGTCGATCCTTGCATCTGATGAAATGGTGCAGCCGAGATAGGTAAACTGGTTGACCGTTTTGAGTTTTGTGTGCCCGATGAAGATGTGGGGGGGCTGGTAGTCATGGTGGGGAGCTGGCTGATGGAGGACCTCAGTTTTCTTCAGGCTGACTTCCAGGCCAAACATTTTGGCAGTTTCCGCAAAAACAGGACGTCAAGCGCTGAAGAGCTGGCTCTGAATGGGCAACTAAAGCGGCATCGTCTGCAAAGAGTAGTTCACGGACAAGTTGCTCTTGTGTCTTGGTGTGAGCTTGCAGGTGCCTCAGATTGAAGAGACTGCCATTCGTGTGGTACCGGATGTAAACAGCGTCTTTATTGTTGAGGTCTTTCATGGCTTGATTCAGCATCATGCTGAAGAAGATTGAAAAGAGGGTTAGTGCGAGAACACAGCCTTGCTTCACGCCATTGTTAATGGAGAAGGGTTCAGAGAGCTCATTGCTGTATCTGACCCGACCTTGTTGGTTTTCGTGCAGTTGGATAACCATGTTGAGGAACTTTGGGGGGCATCCGAGGCGCTCTAGTATTTGCCAAAGCCCTTTCCTGCTCACGGTGTCGAAGGCTTTGGTGAGGTCAACAAAGGTGATTTAGAGACCTTTGTTTTGTTCTCTGCACTTTTCTTGGAGCTGTCTGAGGGCAAAGACCATGTCAGTAGTTCCTCTGTTTGCACGAAAGCCGCACTGTGATTCTGGGAAAACATTCTTGGCGACACTAGGTATTATTCTATTTAGGAGAATCCTAGTGAAGATTTTGCCTGCAATGGAGAACAGCGTGATTCCCCTGTAGTTTGAGCAGTTTGATTTCTCGCCTTTGTGTTTGAACAGGGTGATGATGATGGCATCACAAAGGTCCTGAGGCAGCTTTCCTTGGTCCCAACAAAGCTTGAAAAACTCATGCAGTTTAACATGCAGAGTTTTGCCGTAATAAGAGATTGCTTAAGGTGGTGTGTGAGTGGAAAGGGAAGGTTGAGAATCACTGCTCTAGACCCAATATTATTGAAATATTTGCTTGAGAAAAATTGTCATAGGCCCATTTCCTTTGGAGTTACAAAACCCGTGCAGATAACGAGTCAATTAGGGACAATTAAAACAGTGGTTTTCATCCTGTTACTTTCCACCCACATACCACCTTAAAGTGATATGTGAGGGGAAAGAAAAAAAAATTGAGAATCACTGATGTAGAAGTCAAATAATACAATCATCATTGTCTTCGAGGTTTTATTTCTCTTTTTACCCCTTTTCTCCCTTTGCAAGGTAACAGCAGTGTGTATCCCATTCATCCTTTTCCTCAACTTCACACATATACTTTAGTTTAACATTTCAGTATGTATTCAACTCTGTGTACATGGTATTAGCTGAGAGCTTTTATGATTTGCCCAAGAAAACATTTTGCATTTTAAAATATTTTCAAACTATTTAAAATGAACTATATTTACAAGGTGAATACAGTGCCACCTGGTGGTCAAGTTAAAAAAAAACTGCATAGAAAATTTAACTTTGCTAGAATCATATGTTTAACAAGGAAACTCTGTACCTTTAGAAGACAAATAATAGAGCCATCATCGTCTTCTGGGTTTTCTTCCCTTTTTACCCCTTTGCTCCTAAGCATGCAAAATAACAGAATTTACACTGTGAAATCTCAGCAAAGCTACATTGATCACATGACCAGCACATGGTAATGCAGTCAAAACACCAGTAAGTTAAAAACCAGTAAGATAAGATATGAACAATATACATTAAGATTAATAACATAACCAATTCATTTTCCAAGGAAAACATTTACAATAGCCCAGTAGCAATTTTCTCCCCTACTTACCCTTAGCATGGTGACAGCCGTGAGAGACAGGAAGGGAGGATTTAGGAGGTGCACAAGAGATGTGCACCACTGAACTCATTCCCACTGGAAACACTATTAAAATTACATTAAATATAAGTAACTCAGTGAGGTAAAATTCACAAATATAGACATTATTAAAACCCATTTTTAACTCTTTTACATGCACACAGGATTGCTGAGCTGAAGCAATCCCTCTCCATAGATACTACCTGACCCAGCTAAATATTTCCAGCATTTTCTGCTTTTAAATCAAGGCAGAAAAATTAGTTTAGACTATAAATGTGATACCTACTTGAGAAGGTAACTGAGACTGTACAAAACTTGACCAGAATCTCACAATTATAGAAATCACATTATCTTCTGAATGTCAACAATGTGTTTTAAATCCCAGTGTTACAAACGTATTGCAACATATTGTACAATTCTTATCTGCAATACATTGTCTTGGACACTCTGAGTTATGAATCTGAGCCCTAGTAAAGGACGAGAAGTAAACCTTTTATTTTCACCTTCCACTATGAAATAAAACTGTACTGGAGAACATAACTGTTAATTGTGGCACAGTGGTGGTGCTGTTCTCTCTGAGCCAGGATGTTGTTGGTGTGAATCATCTCTGCAGACACTGGCAGAAGATATGGGCTCACACTTGCCATGCTGAATGCTGTTCCATCAGGAATTTCCGCCTTTCAGATAAAATTTTAAAGTGAGGGGAGTTCACGGACAATTTTTGGCACCATCATTAAAGATGTCATCAAGCTGGAGATGGTGCAGAGAAGAGTTACGAGAACGGAGATCTGAGCTATGTATAGCAGGAGGTTGAGTAGGATGGGGCTTTATTCCTTGGGGAGTAGGAAAATGAGGGATGATCTCATAGAGGTATACAAAATCATGATTTTGGGTGAACACAGAGTCCTTTTGCCCAGATTAGGGGAACCAGAGGACATAGGTTTAGGATGAAGGGGCGGGGGTGGGGGATGGGAGAGAAGAGATTAACTGGGAACCTGAGAAGTAACTCTTTTTACACAGAGGCTGGTGTGTGTATGGAACTGGCTGCTGGAGAATGTAGATGAGGCAGGTACTATTGCAATATTTAAGGAACATTTTGGTGGAAATGCGGATAAAGTGGGTTAGAGGAATATGGGCTAAACACAGGAAAGTGGGATGAGTGTACATAGGACATTTTGGTCAGCATGGACAAGTTGGGCCAAATAGTCTGTTTCCATGCAGTATGACTATGACTTTATCATCTCAAACAATACCACATGAATCAGAATATCTCTTTGATATTATTATCTGTGAGGACTTGCTCAATGGCCATGCTATCTACCAGTCTGAAATGGGAAGCAACAGAGCGGCTCCCTCACCATTCCAAGTGTGGTCTTTCAGTTGTGGCAAAAATTCTCTAACTCTGTCCTCAAATCCCTTTGTAAGAAGGACCAGCATTCTATATGCCTTCCTAATTATCTGCATGATAACTTTCTAATAGACAAACCTCAGAACCACACCTTTCAGTCCATTTAAGCTAATATCATCTACTCACTTCTGAAGATTGAAATCAGTGAAAGATTATATCGTTCCTTGACTGTCTGTTCTTCGCTGCAGCCTAAAGCTCATGGAAAGTTAGTTGGGAGAGTACACCTTATATCAAAGGGCTGTTAAAGGGTTAAGCCTGACAATAGATCACACAAATGATGATTCTTCAAAGTCTGATCTGTGGTGAAGAGTTGCAGTGAGATCCATTGGGGTCAGCATCTCACAGCTGCCTGGACTCCCTGATTAATGGAACCAGATCTGTGGGGTCTGGTTGTGTCCGCAGACTGTGAAAGCAGTGAGGCGGAAATGAGGGGATATTTAAATTCATCAAGGAAGTTGATAACTGGTCCCTGTTAAAGGAGAGATGTGGAGGGGGGGGTGGCGGTGGTTGAATATGTTTATTTGGGTGGGTGGAGGGGGTTACAGGGAAGGGAATAAAAATGGAAGGACAGAGATAGATTGTACGGAGAGCAGGGGATAAGGATTTCCTGAAAATGGAGAACAGTCTTCATATTTCTGGGCTGCAGACTACCCAGGCAGAATACAAGGTGTTATTTCTGTCATTCATATTGGGTTTCCCACCTCATCCTGGCAGAAGGCAAAGGACAGAGGGTCAGTGTGGAAATGGGAAGAGGAGTTGTCATGCTTCTAGGAGCACAAACTAGCTGTTCCTGACAAAGACCAGTCTGCTCTCAATCTCACTGATGTAAAGGAGGCCACACTGAGAGTGCACTGGAGAGGTGGGAGGCATAGCATGCATTTCTCTGTCTCACCTGGAAGGCAGAGAGGAAGCTATGGGAATATACCCATCCAGGAGGAGAGCACCAGGTTTAGGAAATATGGAAACAGCTGTTTTGCCACAGGCAGCCAAAGCAAGGCTCAGAAAAGTAAAGAATGTGGTTGTCAGGCTTAACTGACAGCAGTTATCTAATCACCTTCATTTCATCTGGGAAGAAAAGTTGTAATAATTAAAACTAATGATTTGGATGAACTAACCCCTGATTAGT
The DNA here is from genome assembly GCF_036971445.1 of Narcine bancroftii. Classification (NCBI taxonomy): domain Eukaryota; kingdom Metazoa; phylum Chordata; class Chondrichthyes; order Torpediniformes; family Narcinidae; genus Narcine; species Narcine bancroftii. Next base: position 198,750,604 of record NC_091469.1, on the reverse strand, counting down.
AACAGCACTGGGCACATCATGTTGAAGTTGCTGGAACAAATTTTGAGGTCTACTTTAAAGCACATTCAGTTTTAGTAACTGGAGATGGGATTCAAAGGTGGTCATCTGCATAGAAACAGGCCCTTCAATCCACTGCATTTGTGCCAATCATCACTCCCTTTTGCTCCATTCCCAAACTAGTCCTACATTTGTTTCCCTCTGATTCCATTGATTTTCACCTCCCTCCCACCCCCCACCCCCACACCCCAATCGAGCACTCACCCACGCCCCAAGTGCAGCCTCCTATCTGCCTACTGATGTTTCGGATGTGAGAGGAAGCTGGAACAGCAGGGGAAGCCCACAGGGAGAGTGTGTGAACTCCATACAGGCAGTACCTGCATATAGGATCCTGGTGCTGTGAGGCAGCCATTAATAGAAACTGCATCACCACTGTCTTTGTAAACCTAATGTGTGCATTCATCTGAAACACATTTTATTTTCCTAATGATCACAATCTTTGGCTTTGTAGTTCTGTACTGAAGAGAAACTAAAAGGTAATGAGGAGGAGGTGATTTCTGAAACTAAATTCTTTATTTTATTCCTTGTTTATCTGCAAAGAAATTGGTTTTAAACTAACTGGCATCATGAAGAAAAAATCCCCCCCTGCCCCCCAAGGTATTACAGAATCTCTGTGTGCAATCAAGAACTGCATTACCTCGGGTGGGGTTTGGGGGGGAAGGGCTTCTATCAATGTAAACAAACTTGAGATAGAATGAATCTTAACTATGAAAACGCACTACACAGTACATGTACTTCAATGTCAGAAATCAGCATTGCACATGGGATTTATCCTTCATCTGCAACAGTTCAGACTTCACTCAGCTGGAGAAGCTATGTGGAAAAGGGTCACCAGCATGCTACTGGGACTGGAGGGCTTCAGTGAGGAGATGCTGGATAGGCTGACACTCTTCTCCCTGGAGTGAAGGAGGGTGATATTTATAAAACAATGAGGGGCTTAGATAAGTTGGATCATCACAATCTTTTCCCTTGGGTAGAGGATAGCAAAGGTGAGAGGGAAAAGATTTTTCCGTCTTTTCCACGGAGGGTGGTGGGTATAAGTAAGGTACTGCCCGAAGAATTAGTTGAGGCAGGTACAATTAAAACATTGAGAGGACATTTGGACAGATGCCTGAATAGGAAGGGTTTGGAGAGAGATTGGCTAAATGTTGGCCAATGGGGTTACTTCAGAGCTTTGCACCACTGTGGAGAGACATAAATTCAAATCTCAGTTACTCACCAAAATTCTGACTTATCCTTCTCCAAACCACTTTTTTTAGAATTGGCCAATTTGTTTAAAGAGAATTTACCTTTATCATTTAATGAGGCTTCCATTTCTCTAATTTAATAAAAAATGGAAAGAGCCAGTGGAATGTACTTCTCATAGACCTAGATCATTATGTAATGTTGATATGAACATTTTACCACATAGATTAGAAAAAAATCTACCAACTATTATAGATTACTGAATATTCTATATATGCTTTCTACTCCATCGATTGAATGTGTTCTTTCATTAGATGCTGAAAAAGTGTTTGATTGAGTTGAATGGGAATATCTATTTGCTGCATTGAGTAAATTTAATTTTGGTCCAGATGTTATTAAATTATTATATTCAAGCCCCAAAGCATTGGTCCACTCTAACTTACAGCAATCAGATATGTTTAATCTCAACAGGGGTAGATGGCAGGGTTGTCCTTTAAGTCCTTTATATTTTGATATAGGATTGGAACCATCAGCTGTTGCTCTCCAACAGTGTAGAGAATTTAATGGGGTAATTAGAGGAGGGATTGAACGTAAAGTATCAAATCCTGAAATTTCTATACCAAGCATATTAATCATTTTTGATAAATCCAGTCAGTTCTCAGGTTGTAAGTTAAGTTTACATAAGAGTGAACATTTACCTCCAGGTATTTTTGAAGGCTATTCCAATTTTTTGTTTAAAATAGTAAAAGAGCATTTTCAATGCTTAGGAATTACAACTACGAAAAATTCTAAAACTTTAATGAAAGGGAATTTCTGGGTATTCTTTGATAGTATTAAACAATCATTATTAGGTTGGTCTCTCTTATCTATTACAAAGATTAGTTGTATTAATTTGATTAAAGTTAATATTTTACCTAAATTTTTATATCTTTTGCAAGCATTACCAATTTTTAATCCCCAAATCTCTTTTAAACTCATTGGATTAGGTTTTTTCTATGTATATTTGGCAAAGGAAAAACATGAATAAACAAAGCCTATCTTCAAAAGACTACATTCATTGGAGGATTGTCACTTCTAGACGTTAGATTGCACTATTGGGCGATAAATATATGTAATTTACTTTTATTATTACATTTGGATAAATCAGTGAATCACCTTTCCTGGATAAAAATGGAATTACAGTTTACTTAAAAAAAACTCTATGTAATCAATTTTAGAATCCTTCTTACCATTTTCCTTTTCCAAATTAACAAATAATCCATTGATGAGAAATAGATTAAGAATTTGGGCTCAATTTAGGAAATTCTTTGGAATTAAGGGGTTTTCACGGCTAGTCCAATTATAGCTAACCATCTCTTTCAACCGTCTTTGTTGGATGCAGGTTTCAAAGAATGGCACTAAAAAGGTATTCGAGGTTTCAAGGGTTTTTTAAATTCAAAATAATTTTGCCTCTTTCGAACAATTATCATCCAAATTTAATCTTTCCAATAGGCATTTTTGAAAGAAATTTTCAAATTAGGCATTTTGTTCAGTCCAAGCTTTTGGGTTTTCCGTGAATTTCTAATACTAAGACTCTTGATCTGTTTTTTAACATGAGTTAATTTTCATGGTGGATTAATAGCTTGTATTTATAATTATTTACTGGACTTAAATTCAGTCCCAATGACTGGGATCAAAGAAGACTGAGAAAGAGACTGGAATATAACTTCTTCAGGGAAGATTGGTATTCTACAGAGGCAGGAGTGGGACCCTCAGGCCTCCACAACGAGCGGGCCCAGTCCTGACCATTTTGGATAATCGGAGTTGTACTGTATACGTTGTGGTAATTATTTGTCTGTTCTCCGGGGGTCACCAATGATTCCACATTCTTATTGATTTTTTACTAACATATGAAGCAACCTTGATTAAAGGGAGGGAATGGATTAGATTTAATTTAGTCCATTCATTTTTCTTTTCCTTTTTATCTTTATTATTTTATTGCCACATTCCAATAAACAGGTCTGACGTGGTTGTGTACATTATGTTTATTACTAGATTGAGTTAATATAAGTAACTATTGATATCATTATGCATATTTTCTTATTTACTCATTATTTTTCCCCTTCTGCATGCATTTACTTGTGTACAATTGAATCATTATGTACTCGTCATTTACTCTGTAAGCTTATCTGTTAAATTCAATAAAAATATTTTTTAAAAGACATTCTGACTTGCTGTTCAGCTGCAAGAAGTAAGGAAGCAATGAATGTGACAAGAAACTCATTATTATCATTTTTGTTACCTCTCTGGCAGCTGGAGAAATTAAATTTGTCTTTAAATAAATTAGGAATGCTAGTCTCAGGAATGGCAACAAACAGCTTGTGTAAAGACTCTCTAATGTCCCTTTGAGGAAGGAAATCTCTCCCTCTACTGAGCGTGGCCTGTAAATGACTACAGATCCACCAACGTGGTTTACTCCTAACTGCCTCAGGAAAAAGATTGGCAACAACATTCACATCCAAAGAACTTTAAAAAGGGTGCTACATCCTCTATATTAAATGCAACTCTGGGCATTGGAACAAATAATGACAAGGTCTGTAGCCATGCCAATGGTTACAGAATTCACTGGACATCCTCATCACTGAGGGATGAGTTCCGATCTCACTGCAGCAGCTGGGGAATTTAAAGTCATTACATAAATCTGGACTTCAAAAAGTAGCACATTCTAACAATAAATATGAAGATATTGGGGTGTCAAAAATGCCAGCTGATTCACCCAGTCCTTCACAGAAGGTAATCTGTCATCGTGTACTTGGTGGGGTCCATTTATATCTCACTTTTGTGTGATTTCAGACTCCTCAGTATGGGACAAATAGGGATGGTCAATAAATGTTGGCATAATCACAACATTCACGTCGTGTGTCTGAGTGCATTCCCAATGGGCAATACTCTGCTTTTGATAGCCAATCCATTGAATTCATTGATGCACAATACAACACATTAATGTGATTTTGTAGGGCTGTTGAACAGGTCCCATTGCCAATGACCTCTGCGCTGGATTATCTGTTGGCAAGGCTGCCGTGAATTTTAGCTCATTGGGCTTGTGCTGAAAGTGCCATGAGGTGGTTCACTGAGATGCCTCTAAAATTTGGCTCCATTAACTCCCAGGTTTTATCACACTTGGATGAAGCATTTTTTAAAATTTAATTTTGAGATACAGCACAGTAACGGCCGCTCCAGCCCACAATCATACACTGCCCGAAAACATCCTCTGCAAGAGGTGTATGGTGATTCCCTCATCACCTTACTGTTTAAGGTGAGTGGAGGGAAGTTTAGGGAGATGTTAGACAGAGTTTAGGGAGGGACAGACAGAGTAAATGTGGATAGGCTTTTTCAATTAAGAGTGGGGGAGATTCAAGCTAGAGGGCATGGTTTAAGATTGAAGGGGGAAAATTATAAGGGGAACATGAGGGGAAATTTCTTTTCGCAAAGGGTGGTAGGGATGTGGAATGAGCTTCCAGCAGACGTGGTTGAGGCGGGATCATTGGTTACATTTGAGGAAAGACTGGATCGTTTCATGGAGAGGAGAGGACTGGAGGGGTATGGACCGGGCGCTAGTCAGTGGGACTAGGAGGGTGGGGATTTGTTACGGCATGGACTAGAAGGGCCGAACTGGCCTGTTCTGTGCTGTAAGTGGTTATCTGGTAACCTTTTGCACAGAGAGTGGTTCAAGTTTATTATCAACCGATTGTGCAAGTGCAACTGAACAAAACAGTGTTCTCCCATCCTTGATGCAAAAACATGCAAACACAACCAGACATAAAACAAATACATATGCAGTGCACATAGACATATATAAAAATAAATAAATATTGTTTAATAAATAGTAGCATCTCGGAGGGTAAGTGTGAGCAGTTCATTCAGTGAGAGCAATCTCACTACCCGTGAGAAGCAGCTGTTTCTCAGTCTGGTGGTTCTGGCTCTGATACTCCTGTATCTCTCCCTTGATAGGAGTAGCTGAAAGATGCTGTGTGCAGGGTGGTCGGGGACTTCAATAATTTTATGTGCTTTCTTCAAACAATGATCCCGGTAGATCCTATCAATGTGGGGGAAGGAGACACCAGTGATCGTCTCTGCTGCTCTTACGGTCCTGTGGACTGACCTCCAATGAAATGCTCTACAGCAACTCTAGAACACTGTGATGCTCTCGACGCAGCTCCTGTAGAAAGTTGACAGGATGCTGGGTGCAATCACTGTTGCACCTTCCTGACAAGTGAGGAGATGTTTTGTATCCACTTGTTAAGTGGACTCTGATGAACTTGGTGCTCTCTACTCTCTCCACGATCGAGTTATTAATGTGCACTAGTGAGTGGTCGTTTCTGGTCCTCCGTCATCTTGTCTCAGGTTGTTACTCCCGCACCATTTCATGAGATTTTCCACCTCTTCTCTGCAGTGCGACTCATCATCGTTGCTAATGAGGCCAACAACTGTTGTGCCACCTGCAAACTTTATGACTCTTTTGGAACTGGATCTGGCGATGCAGTCATGGGTTGGTAATGTGAGCAAGAGCAGGGCTGAACACACAGCCCTGAGGTGGGCCAGTGCTCAGCGTGACTGTGCTCGATGTTCTGCTACCGGCCCCTACAGATTGTGGTCTTCCATTAGTATGTCCAGAATTCAGTTACAGGGAGCATTGTTGAGTCCCAGTGAGGGCAACTTCTCCACCAACTCTGAGGAATGACTGTATTAAACGTCAAGCTGAAGTCAATGAGCAGCAGCCTGACATATGAGGCAGATTGGTTTTGTCCATAGGCAAATTGAAATGGATCCAGGGCCTCTGGGAGGTGTGCTTTGATGTGTTCCATCAACAAATGCTTGAAGCATTTCATGATGGTGGAGGTCAGTGCCATGGGAAGTAGTCACTGAGGCCTGTTACTGTCACCTTCTTTTGTGTAGCTGTATTGCTGCAGTGATATGTTGAAGATGTCTGTATGGACTTCCATCAGTTAGTCTGCATAGTGCGTCATTACCTGACTAGGTATGTTGTCTGCTCCTCCAGCCTTGTGTGGGTTTACCTTGGATAGCAGCTATGCAAGGGGGCCCATTCATCAGGTGGACATGGAGCTTTCTTCAATGTCAGCCTTTTCTTCTCATTGAAACATCCATAGATGTTCAGTCTGTCCAGAAGGGAGGCATTATTGCCTCAACTCACAGTTTTGTCTTGTGATCCGTTATTGCCTTGATCCCTTGCCACATGCGCTTCATGTCACACACCTGTCTATGGATCTTCTATACATATCCACGCTTTGCCTTCCAGGAGCGTTCAGCCTGGCTGATCTTAGTGCCATCACGAGCTATGAAAATTATCCGGACCTCTGCATCCAACCATGGCTTCTGGTTACCTCTGCTTGTGAAGAATTTGATGTGAGTGACATTCTCAATGCAGTTGATAATGCACCCAGTCACTGAGTTAGTGTAGTCCTTGATGTTTACATGGCCATTTTAGGTAGACTCCTCCCTGAAACAGCTCAAGTCTGTGGTGTCAAAGCAGCCCTGTAATGCTGCTGTGCCCCCCCACCCCCCGGCCATGTCCTGCTCTCCTTGCAAACTGGCTTAGATCATTTTGACAGCTGTCTGTAGGGTGTGGTTAACAGGACTGGTATGTGATCCAAGTATTGAAGGTGGAGGTGAGGGGCAGACTTGAATGCACCAGGGACATTGGTATACTCCTGATCCAGGATTTTCTCTCCTCTGGTGGAGAAGTTGGCATGCTGTTGAATCCATGGAATAATAGTTTTCAGGTTGGCATGGTTGAAGTCACCAGCAATCATAGCACTGTCAGTTTGGGATATCTGGGCTTCGCAGATGTCACCATAAAGCTCCTTCCTGGCTTTATCCTCATTAGCTGAAGGCTCAGGGGATGTGTAATTCAGCTAGTAGATGTTCTCATCGACATCTTTAGCATCTCCCTGAGTAGCACTGTGGTCCCTATGTGCTTCAAAGTTGCCACCATTGTTCCGAGCCAAAGAAGTAATCTTTGTCCTGCCTCAATGATTACCACCCTGTCGCACTTGTGCCCATCGTCATGAAGTGCTTTGAGAGGCTTGTCATGGGGCACATCAAGAACAAAGGAGGAAAAACCCAACACCCAACCCCAACCAACCAATTTTCCCTTGCAACCGCGACTGCCTGTCCCGCATTGGACTTGTCAGCCACAAACGAGCCTGCAGCTGACGTGGACATCACCCCTCCATAAATCTTCGTCCGTGAAGCCAAGCCAAAGAAAGAAGAAAGATAAATCCAACTGCTGCACGGACAATGCTATCACCACCTCCCTTCATCTAGCCCTCACCTACCTTGAAAATAAAGACTTGTATGTTCGAATGATGCTTATTGACTTCGGTTCAGCATTCAACACAATCATACCTAAGTATCTGAGTATCTGATAGGGAAGATGAGCCTGCTGGACCTAAACATCTCCCTCTGCAATTGGATTTTCGACTTCCTGGCAGGGAGACTTCAAGCAGTCCGGATCGGAGACAGCATCTCTAAGACTATCACACTGAGCATGGGGGCCCCCAGGGCTGCATGCTTAGTCCACTGCTGTTTACTCTCCCACAACTGTGCAGCCAAACACAGCTCGAACCACATCATCAAGTTCGCTGCCAACACGTCAGTGGTGGGCCTTATCAGTAACAACGTGAAGGTGGCATATGGAGACAAAGTGCAGACACTAACAAACTGGTGCAGAGCAAACCACCTATATCGGAACATTTTTAAAAAACAAGAGATGGTTGTTGACTTCAGGAGGGCCTGGGAAGATCATGATCCCCTGACCATTGACAGCTCTACCGTTGAGGTCGTCAAGAGTATCAAGTTTCTCAGTGTACATCTGGTGGAGAATCTCATTTGGTCCCTTAACACCAGCTCCATAGTCAAGAAAACCCAGCAGTGCCTCTACTTCCTGCAAAGGCTAAGGAAAGTTCATCTCCCACTTTCCATCCTCACTACCTTCTAGAGGATGCATTGAGAGCATCCTGTGCCACCTCAGACCACAAGACCCTGTAGAGGATAGTGAAATCAGTGGAAAAGATAATTGGGGAACCTCTTCCTAGCATAGAGGACATCTACTACACTCGATGTAGGTAGAAAGCAATAATGTTGTGAAAGACTCCACACATTCTGCATGTAAACTGTTCTTCCTTCTGCCATCTGGCAGGAAGTACTGAAGCACTCAGACCCTTGCATCCAGAGAGGGAAACAGCTTTTTCCCCCAAGCCATCAGGTTCCTGAATTTCCAGTACAGATGTGCATAGGGCACCGTGGAATTTCAGTGTATATGTCTTAATACCTTAATATTTTAATGTGTTAACTGCTTTTTAACTTGCATCTATGTAAATATGCTCCGTGGACCTGGAGAAACACTATCTCGTCCTACCGTGTGAGCATGATATGAACAATAAATAAAGTTGACTTGACTTGGAATGTAAACTACAGTAATCAGCATGGCCATGAATTCCCTGAGCAGGTAGAAGGGTCTGCATTTCACCCTCAGGTACTCTATCCCTGTTGAGAAGGTATTTTCAACAGAGAAATTTGTACACCAGTTCTCACTGATGCAAATGCACAGTCCCTCTCCTTGAGTCTTAACAGAAACAGCAGTGTCTCTGCCTGCCCTGAAGGAGATAAGGCCATCCAGCTGGATCTCTGAGTCTGGAATGGAGTCCTGTAGCCACATTTCTGTAATCACCAGAGCACAGCAGCCTTGCTGCTCTCTCTGGTTCAGATGTAGCCTCCGACAATCCATTTTCTTCTCCAGCAATAGTAAGATCATGGGGAGATGGAGGGAGCCGAGAATGCATTGCTGGAGGTGGTGATGGAGGCAGATACAATAGGGACATTTAAAAGAGATAGACATATGAATGCATGAAAAATGTTGTTGAACAAGAAAGTCTGCAGGTGCTGAAGTTGAGTGCTGTACACAAATGTACTGGAGAAACTCAGCAGGTCAAAGGGAATTAGATTGTTGTGGCGTAGGTTTACATAGTTTGGCACAACATCGAGGGCTGAAAGGCCTGTACTGTTCAAAGTTCTATGTACCTGTGTGTAACAAATGCACATCTTCTCAGAAAAAGATACTGGTCAACTTGAACGCTGTCATTTACTGTTAAAAGAGGGCCCACATGAAAATAACATTGTTCAACTTGATCCCAAATAATAAATACAGATTTATTTAAGCATCATTTTCACAAAGACATCCCCTGAGGCTCACCTCAGGAAGAAATACACGAAGAGGAGACAGAAAATGTTTGTCAATTCCAATTTCCATTCACTTTAACAAAAATATTCACTTATCAGATTAACTGAACTTTATTTTAATTTGTAAAGAAAAAGACTTTTTAAATCATTTAATATTCATTTCATATTAATTAACAGATTTATAATCTACTTTCACAACAGTGCTCAGCAGCACTGAAAATAGATATTTTGTAGGTATGAATTCAGTTTTTTGAGGCAACATTTGAAACACAATACATTTACAGTTGTAACTTGGCATAGAACCAATGGCAATACAATATTTTAAGACAGTTGGTGTGTTTTTTTCCCATCACAGAAGTCCAGGAACAGTGTTGACAGTACATATTCATTGAGTACAAAAAAAACACTGCTAAGAGGTCAAGGGTCAAAGGTCAGAACCAAACATCAGGCCAACTAAACAAAATGTACAAATCTCAGCCCATTCAACGAGATAAATACGCGGTAATAAATAATAACCTCAATCGCCTGCAAAAATATTCCAAAACCTTTAGTGGAGGCTGTAATTAACTGTGTGGAATTCACGTTAAATTAGGAGAACAGAGGTCGCCGGTCTTTTGGAAGTCAACAGCGATGATGGATTTGAGAGGACATGCATTATACATTTTGGTGAGGGTGCAATTCTTACGGATTCATCAGTGTGGGTTGGGACAGGAAGAAGGGATCTTTCCTTAAAAAATAGAGGGAACAAAAGTCTGCAGGTTATCATTTCAGGTCCAAAACCTCATCATCGAAAGAAGTGTTCAGATGAAATAAACTGCTGGGTAGCGGGCTCTCCACCTTGGTTGCTGTCGTATCTGGGTCAGAGCTGGTGGATAAATGGTGCTGGGTTTCCGATTCAGTATCCATGACCTCTGTCAGAATCCTGCAAGAGAAAAACAAAAGCAGAAGAGTTCCTTATCCCAGCTTCAGATAGATAAATATTCACAGTTACAGTTAGTGCAAGGAAAAGATCTGTGGTCGTCCCAGAGTAGTTGGTAATTAGGGTTAGAGTATTCTGGGAGAAGTTCAAGAACCTGATAGCTGTTGGAAATAATCTGCCCTGGAACCTGGAGATGCTGAACTTCTGTATCTTCCGGAGATAGCAGTAAGTGGAGGTTGTGACCATGTGAGGTCTTTTGTAATGTTGATGCCTTCTTGAGGCAGTGTCTCGTGTCTTCAATGGATGAGAGGTCATTGTCCGTGAGGAAACTGGAGCACAGGGAGAAACCCTAACAGTGCCAGGATGAATGTGCAAACTCGACATAGGCAGTCCCAGATGTCAGGATCAAACCCAAGTCGCTCGAACTGTGAGGCAGCGGCTCTATTAGCTGTGTCACTTCTGTGCTCTTGCACGGGAGTAAAAAAGGAGTTGAGTTAGCAACACAGGGCACAAAAACTGAACCTGGACCCCATATGAATTGACTGGCCAGACTTAAAGGAAAATGAGTTGGTTTTATTTCACTTTAATTAACATTAATGTTTACATTAAAATTCATCAGTTGGATATAGCTTCAAATTGATTTATTACTTTCTATTATCTCATTATTAAAATGTCTCAAGATTTTCAACTCTTCTTTTGATTCCTTTTATGTTTAATAATGTTTATTTTGACATTTGAATAAAAAGGATAAAGGATTGTTTTTTGGGTTCTGTTTTGTTGACTTTTGACCAATTGAAAGTTAAGAATATACCAAACTCTACATCACCTTTGTTGACCTCACCAAAGCCTTCGACACCGTGAGCAGGAAAGGGCTTTGGCAAATACTAGAGCGCATCGGATGTCCCCCAAAGTTCCTCAACATGATTATCCAACTGCACGAAAACCAACAAGGTCGGGTCAGATACAGCAATGAGCTCTCTGAACCCTTCTCCATTAACAATGGCGTGAAGCAAGGCTGTGTTCTCGCACCAACCCTCTTTTCAATCTTCTTCAGCATGATGCTGAACCAAGCCATGAAAGACCCCAACAATGAAGACGCTGTTTACATCCAGTACCGCACGGATGGCAGTCTCTTCAATCTGAAGCGCCTGCAAGCTCACACCAAGACACAAGAGAAACTTGTCCGTGAACTACTCTTTGCAGATGATGCCGCTTTAGTTGCCCATACAGAGCCAGCTCTTCAGCGCTTGACGTCCTGCTTTGCGGAAACTGCCAAAATGTTTGGCCTGGAAGTCAGCCTGAAGAAAACTGAGGTCCTCCATCAGCCAGCTCCCCACCATGACTACCAGGCCCCCCACATCTCCATCGGGCACACAAAACTCAAAACGGTCAACCAGTTTACCTATCTCGGCTGCACCATTTCATCAGATGCAAGGATCGACAATGAGATAGACAACAGACTCGCCAAGGCAAATAGCGCCTTTGGAAGACTACACAAAAGAGTCTGGAAAAACAACCAACTGAAAAACCTCACAAAGATAAGCGTATACAGAGCCGTTGTCATACCCACACTCCTGTTCGGCTCCGAATCATGGGTCCTCTACCGGCACCACCTACGGCTCCTAGAACGCTTCCACCAGCGTTGTCTCCGCTCCATCCTCAACATCCATTGGAGCGCTTACACCCCTAACGTCGAAGTACTCGAGATGGCAGAGGTCGACAGCATCGAGTCCACGCTGCTGAAGATCCAGCTGCGCTGGATGGGTCACGTCTCCAGAATGGAGGACCATCGCCTTCCCAAGATCCTGTTATATGGCGAGCTCTCCACTGGCCACCGTGACAGAGGTGCACCAAAGAAAAGGTACAAGGACTGCCTAAAGAAATCTCTTGGTGCCTGCCACATTGACCACCGCCAGTGGGCTGATAACGCCTCAAACCGTGCATCTTGGCGCCTCACAGTTTGGCGGGCAGCAACCTCCTTTGAAGAAGACCGCAGAGCCCACCTCACTGACAAAAGGCAAAGGAGGAAAAACCCAACACCCAACCCCAACCAACCAATTTTCCCTTGCAACCGCTGCAATCGTGTCTGCCTGTCCCGCATCGGACTTGTCAGCCACAAACGAGCCTGCAGCTGACGTGGACTTTTTACCCCCTCCATAAATCTTCGTCCGCGAAGCCAAGCCAAAGAAGAAGATACCAAATAATATTTTTTCTTATTATCAGCTTAAATCATATTTAAAATGAAAGTTAGGGATGAATTTTAGATTACCTGAACAAAGTCAATTTGAATATTTAATAACTGATATGTTTATTAAAAGATTTATTATTTTATGTATATAAAATTGCAAGACTATGCAGAAAAAGGATCTATTTAAATCTAAATTGAGATGGGAAAGAGATTTAAATATACAAATTCAAGAAGTGTGGTCAAAACTATGTCATGAAAGTATAACTAATTAATGTCAGTTACCAAATGGAACAATTAAATTTTTTACATCACTTATATAAATTACGTGGAATTAATTCAAATTGCTCTGAACAATGTTTGAGATGTAATAAGGAAGTAGGAACTTTTTTACATTCAGTTTGGCGATGTGAAAATGTAGAAAAATATTGGGAAGACATAAGTATTTTATTTGGGATGAGTTATGAAGGTGCAAAGTTTTGAAAGCTCCCAAAATGTTTTCATTAGGAGATATTTCTGATTTGAAGTTAGACACTTATCAGAAAGAAGTTTTTAAGTGTAGCACTAAAAAATGAATAGCTGTAACGTGGGAATTAGACAATAATGTGGGGTTGAATAGATGGCAAATGGAATTACAAAATTGTTTTCCATTAGAGAAAATAATGTTTAATTTACAGAATCAACCAGAAAATTTTGATAAGATTTGGAAACCTTATGTGGATTTTATTGCTATGACTTCATCTACTGAGTTCACCACTCCCGCTCCAGCTCACCCGAGTTAATTTAAGGTTCAAGATCATTATTTCAATTTGAAATTTAATTAATCAAGAGGTTATATGATTATCAGCCAAATTTTCTTTTTTTTCTTCTATCATTCCTACTTTTTTGGGGAGGGTGTGGGATGAAAATATGAATTTATGTATTCTTTTTACATTTTTTAAATTATTTTTTAAGATAAGGATAAATACCATACTTGTATTGATGCAAATTAAAAATTAAAAATTAAAATTACAAAAAAAAAATTTTCAACTCTTCCTAACTGTCACAATGGCTGGAGATGTTTGGAAGCAGGCTGCAGGTCCACGGGACAGCAAAAAATGTCACACCCCCGCCAGCCAAGTGTGCTCACTGCCCACACCAGCTATTGGCACAGTCATGTTGGCGAGCTGTGCACGTGAGAGGTGTAGAAAGCACCCTGGTGTGATCCACCCCAAATTCTCTGTGGAAATCAACACAAAGCCCAATGGAACCCACCACTGCCCAACTGGGACGTTCAGTCCAGGGTTGGGTTCTGTTCCCATTGAACCTTCTGGTTCAGGTCAGTTCTTTGCCCAGGCCATTTGCTCGGTATATCCACCGACATTCCTCCATTCCAATCAACAGTAGTCGCTCCATCCTCAAACAGGTGTTACAGGTTTTGAGTCATGGTTGGATGGTACGTGGGAGACGCTGTAAGTGCTCAGGTTCGGTATGTACTTGATCAGGATGGCTCAGGTGGGCTTAGAAGTGGAAATCTCCACGGTACCCTAATTCCCTGCCATGTTAAAGGCTGCAGCTGGTACTTGTTCACCTGTCACTGCTCGTTGATCTCACAGCACCTCTCCTCTGCTGTTCCTCGATTCCTTTCCGGGACCATTTTTTCTGTTTTGGAGCACCGTCAGGTTTGGTTGTGGCTGAGTCTGTGGTCAGACCTGCAATGACAGAGTGTACAATGTTTATCCATGACCTCTGGCACTACAGTTTTGATACACGTGACAATAAAATTGACCTGCAGCTCAATATTAGCACACGAAGATGAAAATGTAAGGAACAGAACACCTTCTTAGTGAAACAGAGCAGGAATTCAAAGGGTAACTGCACCAATGAATGCTGTATGTATGAGGCACTGCCAACAAAAAGTTCCAATGGGGTCATGAAATGGGCAGTTGGCGTAGTGGTTAGTACAACGCATTCACAACGCCAGCAATCTGGACCAAGATTCAAATCCCGTGCTGCCTGTAAGGAGTTTGTATGTTCTCCCTGTGTCTGTGTGGGTTTTCCCGGGGGCTCCGGTTTCCTCCCACCATTCAAAAATGTACTGGGAGGGGTGTAGGTTAATTGGGTGTAAATTGGGCTGCACGGACTCATGGGCTGGAATGGCCTGTTACCGTTCTGTCTGTCTAAATTTAAATTTTAAAATAGGGAATAAACAAACACCCTTTCATTTTAACTACTTTGACAAGTCTAAAGATCATGTGGACCAATACAATGTCAAAATGTTACTTAATTGGTCTTTGCTATCAAGAAGGTCAACTCCAGTGTGCTCTTCAAAACAAAGTTAAAATGAATCATCCTTACCCAGCAACTCTTTGCGTGTTCTACATGCAATCTCCTTGATCTCCATGCGGGACAGTGAGAGCGAATGGGTTACTGGCATCGACGTAATGGCATTTGACGTGGGTGTGGTGATGACCTTGGCAACCAGAGGTGACTTCAGTGGCCGCTCAATGCTCCTTCCAACAAGGTTGCTGAGAGGAATCTTGTAAATGTGTTTCCACTGAATTTCCCCTTAAATAGAACACAATAGTATTGCCAGCAGTAGTGCAGCACAAGCTGGTGAGACCCATTGATCCTGAGGACCATGGGACGTACTCAACATAATCCCAAAATGAATCATGGTCAAATCCTCATCTGCCTCAGAATGTGCTCAATTGGATCAGATAATGGACCATATCCATTGGAGTAAAAATCAGATCACAAACCTTCATATTCAAGGAAAGCTTCTTTCTTGCTGCTATCAGGCTCTTAAATGGACTTCTCATTGATTTAAAAAACTGCCAATGCACTGTGTCTTTACTGTATTCTTCTCTACGCTCAGTTTCTGCAACACTATACCCTGCACCCTGCCCTTCCATTTTATTGTTGATCTACCTGCTGCCGAATTTATCTATGGTCTGACTTAATGGATAACAGGCAAAGCTATTCGTTGAATCTTGGAACATTGTTCAGTTCAAAACTTTTATTATTCATGATTAAAACTTAAAGTACACTAATCCAATTGGCAAAAAATATGCAGCCTAATTTTAAATTACAGGAATTAAACTGCTTTATCAGAGACAGGTAAGACAAACCTCAGTTGTGTGCTGCACCAAGACCTGGCTAACAGCGAACACACCGGACACCACTATCCATCCAGACATGATCACCATTCGTAGACTGGATCGGAACTTAGATTCTGGTAAAGGGAGAGGGGGCGGTGTGTGCTTTTTCATTAATACTGGGTGGTGCATGGACATTGGGGTTATGTCAATCTCCTGATCTACAGCCTTGGAACAAATCTCAATTAAATGCAGACCCTTCTATCTACCTCGAAAATTCTGATCAGTGATTCTCACCGGAATTTATATCCCTCCTGATGCCGATTATAAACAGGCACTTGTGGAGCTGCATGATGTGGTCAGTAAACGGTAGACGGCCCAGCCTGATGCACCACAAATCTTAGTCAGCAACTTTAACTAGGCCTGCACCAATAAAATCCTGCTCAACTACCACCAGCATGTAACCTGTGCTGGAGGTCCCAGCACACTCGATCACTCCTACACCAAGATAGGAAAGGCTTTCCATTCTTTCCCGAGAGAGTATTTTGGTAAGTCGGATCTCCTGGCTGTGCTCCTTCTGCCTTCATAGACAGCCTATAAAGTGAGGCTTCAGAAATCAGAACAGCTAAAAGTTGGTCGGAGTAAGGCTGAAGAACAGTTATAAGACTTCCTTGAGTCAATGGATTGGGTGGTGTTCAAGGACTCAGCCGAGGATCTGAATGATTACACCAGGGCTGTCAAAGACATCAAAGCAGTTGTGGATGAGTGTGTCACCACCAGATCGTTCAGGGTTTTCCACAACCAGAAGCCCTGAATGAACAATGAAATCTGGAACCTACTGAGAGCCAGACCACAGGCATTTAAGTCAGGAGATTCAGATCAATGCAGAAGGAGAAGGTATGTCTTGCTAATAGACATCTCCTGCGTGAGTTGGAGTTTTCAGATGAAAATGGAAATAACAAAGGATACCTGATAGTTGTGCAGGGTCTAAATGACATACCCTGCTAGAAACCCAAATCCAGTGCAGTAGGACACAACAAAGTTTCTCCCCCAGATAAACTCAATAAACCTTCTAGGCCTGATTTGACCATAAGAACAAGAAAGAACCACCACTGCACATTCCCACGTCCCCTGATGATCCTCTCCTCTTCATAACCCAGGATGATGTGTGGGCTGCCTTCAGGAGAGTGAATCAAAGGAAAGCATCTGGTCCAGATGGAGTAGCCAGCCAAAGTATTAAAAATCTGTGCTGACCAACTTTTCAATATATTCATGGATATCTTCAAAATCCCACTCTGGCACGGCTTGGAACCCAATTGTTTCAAACAGGCGACTTACACACTGGTGCCCCAGAAGATTGTGATAATCTATGTTAATGACTATCAACCAGTAGCACTTACATCAACAGTGATGAAGTGTTTTGAAGGGCTGGTGTTGAAGCAGATCAGCTCCTTTTGAGTGGGAACATGAATCTGTTCCAATTCACCTATTGTAGAAACAGGTCTACAGCAGATGCCATCTTACTGGCTCTACACATAGCCCTCGAACTTGGACAGCAAGGATGCTCTTTATTGACTGCAGTTTGACATTTAACACCATCATCCCCTCAAAATTGATCAGCAAACTCCAAGACCTGGGACCCAACACACTACTGTGTGACTGGATCCTGGATTTGCTCACCTCCAGACCACAACCAGTGAGGACTGTTAAGAGGATCTCCTCCACAATCTCTATCAGTAATGGTGCACCACAGGGCTGTATTCTTAGACCCTGCTCTACTCACTTTACACCTATGACTGTGTGCTTTGGTACAATGACATAATATACAAATTCGCAGATGATACCACAGTAGTGGGTTTTATAAAAAGAGGTAACGAGGCAGCATACAGGAAGGTGATTTAAAACTTAGCTGAATGGTGAACCAACAACCACCTTGCACTCAATGTCACCAAAATTAAGGAGCTGATTGTTGACTTTGAGAAAGCTAGAGGTATACAATCCAGTGATCATTGGGGGATCAGGGATGGAGAAGGTGAGCAAATTTAAATTCTTGTAAGTCACTAAATCAGAGGATCTTTCCTGGACCTAACGAAGAAAGCACATCAGCACCTCTACTTCCTCAGGAATTTGTGTAGGTTTGGTATGACATTGGAAACCCTGGCATATTTCTACAGTGCGTTGACTGGCTGCATCACGGTCTGGTATGGGGACACCAATACCCTCGAGTGTAAAGCCCTGCAAAAGGTAGTGGACACACCCCAGGGCATCATAGGTAAAACCCTTCCCATCATCAAGAACATCTACAGGGAACACTGCCGTCAGAGAGCAGCAGTAACCATCAAGTTTTATACCACCCAGCACATGCTCTGTTCTTGCCCCTATTATCAGGAAAGAGGTGCAGGTGTCATAAGACTCACATGACCAGGTTCAAGAACAGTTGCTCCCCCTCCACCTCAGACTCCTCAACAACAAACTCAATCAGGGACTCATTTAAGGACTCTTACTTTCACACTTTATTGATTTTTTTCCTCTGTATTGCACAGTCAGTTTATTTACATTTCTTTATTTATTTACACGTGTACTTTGAGTCCGTTTTTTTCCTCGCACTGGAAATTCTGCCTGGCCTACATGAAAATGAATTTCAGAGTGTCATGTATGTTCTCTGACAATAAATCTGAATCTAATCTAAAGGTTCTCTTTCAGCTCTAAGACCACTTGGGATTGTGTTGTATTATTCATCAAAGCTGGGCGGATGGAGCTTAATCTATAAAATGCAGAGCTGCCTCAGTGTGCAACCTGAAATCTCATGCTCCTCTTTCCCTTCCTTCCCTTATTGTTCCTCTGTGAGCACCAGATGATTCCCCCACAGCTCTGTGTCCATCCTTGAATCATTCTTCTAGGTGATTCCAACTTTCTTTGTCTTTGCAACTGTTGTAACAGAGATGGAGCCTCTCACTCAGAGAGACTCCATGTCCCTAGGACTATGGTTCTTGAGAGGGACTGGTAGCAGCCAGAAATTTGGACCAGCCACAGGGGTAAACAATTTTGGATTCCCTCAGAATCACCTGAAGATAGAAGGTTGAGAATGGGACACAGTTGGGGAAAGAGGTCCAGCAATACTGGAATTAGGTGATGCTTCAGCAGATACACTCAGCGCTTGGACCATTTATGCCATTCTCAACCTTTTTGGCCCCCTAAAACTTTGCGCAAATTTTATGGGCCTCCTTCCCTGTGAAGCAGCCGTGAAGGATCTATAAGCATTTGGAGAATGTCCAATGTCATACCAAACCTATACAAATTCCTGAGGAAGTAAAGGTGCTGATGTGCTTTCTTCATTAGGTCCAGGAAAGATCCTCTGATTTAGTGATTTACAAGAATTTAAATTTGCTCACCTTCTCCATCCATGATCCCCCAATGATCACTGGATTGTATACCTCTGGCTTTCTCAAAGTCAACAATCAGCTCCTTAATTTTGGTGACATTGAGTACAAGGTGGTTGTTGGTGCCCCATTCAGCTAAGTTTTCAATCATCCTCCTGTACACTGCTTCGTTACCTCTTTTTATAAAACCCACTACTGTGGTATCATCAGCGAATTTGAATATTGTGTCATTGTACCAAAGCACACAGTTATAGGTGTAAAATGAGAAGAGCAGGGGCTAAGAATACAGCCCTGTGGTGCTCCGGTACTGGTAGTAGAGGTGCTGATGTGCTTTCGTCATTAGGTCCAGAAAAGATCCTCTGATTTAGTGACTTACAAGAATTTAAATTTGCTCACCTTCTCCATCCCTGATCCCCCAATGATCACTGGTTTCTTTTGTACTTCTCTCCGAGTGACTACATAATTTTTTTTAATGATTTCAGTCCGCGCACACCCCCACCCCCCCCACTTGAAATTGTGCTGTGGCCCCATTGAGAATGACTGTAGGAGATTACACTATTAATCTTAGACCAGAAATGTTGGGGTGGGATGGTGTGCATTGTTCAGACAGTTTTCAACCCTTTCCTTTGTGATTAATTGCATAGATTCACTGTAAATAATGCAGCTCTTCTTCATTACCACACCTGAGATGCGATGCATGTCAGAATTGGGCAGTTTCCTTAAAGTTACAACATGTCTCGGCTGCACCATTTCATCAGATGCAAGGATCGACAATGAGATAGACAACAGACTCGCCAAGGCAAATAGCGCCTTTGGAAGACTACACAAAAGAGTCTGGAAAAACAACCAACTGAAAAACCTCACAAAGATAAGTGTATACAGAGCCGTTGTCATACCCACACTCCTGTTCGGCTCCGAATCATGGGTCATCTACCGGCACCACCTACGGCTCCTAGAACGCTTCCACCAGCGTTGTCTCCGCTCCATCCTCAACATCCATTGGAGCGCTTACACCCCTAACGTCGAAGTACTCGAGATGGCAGAGGTCGACAGCATCGAGTCCACGCTGCTGAAGATCCAGCTGCGCTGGATGGGTCACGTCTCCAGAATGGAGGACCATCGCCTTCCCAAGATCCTGTTATATGGCGAGCTCTCCACTGGCCACCGTGACAGAGGTGCACCAAAGAAAAGGTACAAGGACTGCCTAAAGAAATCTCTTGGTGCCTGCCACATTGACCACCGCCAGTGGGCTGATAACGCCTCAAACCGTGCATCTTGGCGCCTCACAGTTTGGCGGGCAGCAACCTCCTTTGAAGAAGACCGCAGAGCCCACCTCACGAACAAAAGGCAAAGGAGGAAAAACCCAAAACCCAACCCCAACCAACCAATTTTCCCTTGCAACCGCTGCAATCGTGTCTGCCTGTCCCGCATCGGACTTGTCAGCCACAAACGAGCCTGCAGCTGACGTGGACTTTTTACCCCCTCCATAAATCTTCGTCCACGAAGCCAAGCCAAAAAAAAAGAAGACAACATGCTGTATTCACGTAGCATAACAATAACATAAAATGGCAACATAAAAGGCATGACGGTGCATAGGAGGCTTCCAATCCAATATCATCCATTCCAAAGTATTAGCAAATCTAATACAATGGCCTCTAGGTTACAGATCACCTGACATACTATGAATTGGCTATGCAAATTCTCCTATATATTTTTAAAACATTTTTCAAGGTAGTAAAAATAATGTTTTGTGGCATTCATTAATGACTGGATACAGTATGTTTTCCACCAATTTAATTTTGGGTAGTGTTTGGGCCTCAATCTTTGCCCCAGGATAGAGGGGTTTAAAACTAGAGCTCATAGTTTTAAGGTGAGAGAAAATAGGTTTAAAGGGGACCTGAGGGGTACCTATTTCACATAGGATGGCTGGTATTTGGAATGAGCTTCCATTGGATGCTGTGGAGGGAGGTGCTATTATATGATATTTAAGAGAGATTTAAATTGAAACTTCGATAGGTATGTTTAGAGGGAGATGGCCAAGTGGCAGATATCTTGGTGGGGGAGCATTTGGTGAAAGTGACCTCAACTCTCTGAGCTTTAGCATAGCTATGGAAAATTATAAAAACAGACCAAATGGGAAAGTGCTTAATTGGGGAAGGGCTAATTACAAAGGGTTGAGGCAGGAACTAGCGAGAATAAATTGGAAAAAAAATGTTCAAGAGTGAAAACACAGAACTAATGTGGAAGAAGTTTAGGGACTACTTGTGTTGGGTTCAGGATATGTTTGTCCCACTGGGACAAGGAAAAGGGAACCGTGGCTGACGAAACAGGTGAGGCAACTGGTCAAGAGGAAGAAGGAAGCATATATTAGATATAGGAAGAAGGAAACGGGAAGGGCTCATGAGAAGAATATGGTAGCCAGGAAGGACCTTCAGAAAGGACTTAGTAGAGCTCGAAGGGGGCATGAGAACGCTT
This sequence comes from Narcine bancroftii, assembly GCF_036971445.1. Lineage (NCBI taxonomy): Eukaryota > Metazoa > Chordata > Chondrichthyes > Torpediniformes > Narcinidae > Narcine > Narcine bancroftii. The sequence continues at coordinate 198,729,088 of NC_091469.1, read as the reverse complement.
TGGCATGTAGAATTAAGGAGAACCCCAAGGTGCTCTATGCGTATGTAAAGAACAGAATGATGAAGAGAATAAAGGTGGGGCCCCTAAAAGATAAAGGAGGCAATGTGTCTGGAGATGGAGGAGGTTGGGGAGATCCTAAATGAATACTTTGCTTCAATCTTTACAAGAGAAAAGGACCTTGATCAAAGTGAGGTCAGAATAGAACAGGCCTGTGGATAATGTGAAGATTAAGGAAGAGGTGTTGGATCTTCTTAAAAATATTAAGATTGATAAGTTCCCCGGTGCCGGATGCGATATACCCCAGGCTGCTGTGTGAAGTGAGAGAAGAGATAGCTAGGGCAGGAGCTATGATCTTTGAGTTCTCTTGAGCCACAGAGGAGGTGCCGAAGGATTGGAGAATGGCATATGTGGTCCCCTTGTTTAAAAAAGGTAATAGGGAGAATTTTAGGAATTATAGACCAGGGAGTCTTACAACAGTGGTGTGCAAACTATTGGAGAGAATTCTTAATGATAGGATCTATAAGCATTTGGAGAAGTCCAGTCTACTCAAGGATAGTCAGCATGGCTTTGTGAAGGGAAGGTTGTGCCTCACGAGCCTAAGAGGTAACAAAAGAAATTGATGAGGGTAGGGCGGTAGATGTATTGTATGTGGATTTTAGCAAGGCATTTGACAAGGTCCCCCATGAGAGACTCATCCAGAAAGTCATGAGACACAGGATCAGTGGAACCTTGGCTGTGTGGATAAAAAATGAGCTTGCAGGAAGAAAGCAAAGAGTAGTAGTGGAAGAAAAGTATTCTGCCTAGAGGTCAGTCACTAGTCGAGTACCGCAAGGGTCTGTTCTGTGATTTTTATAAACGACCTGGATGAAGAAACAGAAGGATGGGTGAGTATGTTTGTGGATGACAGGAAGTTTGGAGGAGTTGTGGATGGAGCTGAAGGTTGTCAAAGATTACAAGAGGATACACCAGTGGTTTTCAACCTTTTTCTGTTTTAATTGAGAACCACCGGAATATAGGCAGGATGCAGAGATGGGCAGAAAAGTAGCAGATGGAGTTCAATCCAGATAAGTGTGAGATGATGCATTTTGGAAGGAGAAACCAAAAGTCTGAGTACAGAGTTAATGGTCGGTTACTTAAGAGTGTGGATGAGCAGAGGGACCTTGGGGTTAATATCCATAGATTCCTCAAGGATGCCACATAGGTTGATAGGATAGTTAAGAAGGCCTATGGGTTGCTGGGCTTCATTAATAGGAGGATTGAGTTCAGGAATAGAGAGGTTATGTTGCAACTCTACAACTCTCTGCTGAGACCAGACTTAGAATATTGTATTCAGTTCTGGTCACCTCATTATAGGAAGGATGTGTAAGCCATTGAGAGGGTACGGAAGAGATTTACCAGGATGTTGCTTGGTAAACAAATCTTATGAGGCAAGATTAGCAGAGCTGGGACTTTTCTACTGGGAGAATAGAAAAGACTTAATAGTGGTCTACAAGATTATGAGAGGTATAGATAAGGTGTTCAGCCAGCACTATTTTCCAAGGGCAGGATCAGCAAACACCAATGGCATATGTACAAAGTGAAGGGAAGGAAGTTAGGGGAGACCTCAGGGGTAAGGGATTTTGTGCAGAGAGTTGTGGGTGTCTGGAATGCCTTGCCAGAGATGGTGGTGGAGGCTGAAACATTAGGGGTGCATTTAAAAGACTCTTAGGCAGCCATATGGTTGAAGGAAAAGAGGAGGGTTATGGCGTAGGGAGGGTTTAGTACTGTTTTTTAGGTATATATGGGTCGGCACAACATTGAGGACTGAAGGGCCTGTGCTGTGCTATAGTATTCTATGAGATGCAGGCAAATGGGACTAGCTTGCTTAAACAGCTTGGCTGGCATAGACAATTTGGGGTGAAGGGCTTGAGTCTGTGTTATAAAACTCTGAGAAAATGTTATCCTTGAGAAAAGAATATTCTTACAAAGGCAAATTGGTTAAATATTTTAAAATAGAGAATGTGCAAGGATGGAGGGAACATGCAAGACAGTGGAACTTAGTAGGAGGCAGAGGAGAATGAATCTAATAGCAGACATTCTCCATCAACTGTTGGACCAAGCAGACATTCATCAAGCCTGGACACAAAACTAAGGCCAGGTTCCATGAGCCCAAATCTCTTAGGAGTGTTCTGACAATCCTAGGCACTCAGTTAAGTAAGTGGATTATCTCTTCAATGTCCTGACTCTAAATCAGGAGCCTGATGTCTGTTGGTAAAAGACCTTCTCAAGTTGATAAGAAACGACCACAGAGGGGCCACAGAAATACACAAAGACTGGACTACTAATCTGTCAGACACAGGGTTTATGGTTCTCCATCAGTTAAGCTGTGCAGTAAACACCACACTACCTCATGGACCATTTTGGGCACCAACATCTGCCCCAATCTCTCACCATCAACACTTGGACTTTACCAAGGGGATTAATTCCAACTCCACTATATTGTCCATCCACAACCCCCTCAAGTTTCGAGTCATTCATCCCAGCAGCTTCTCTGTCCAGCAGCAAGGCTGCCTCACAACGAATCTGAGAGTCATGCTGTCCCGAACATTCATTCCTTCATCACACCTGGCCTCTAGCTCATTTTCCAGCTCGATGTCCACCCTCCCCTGGCTGCTATCTCTGAGGGAGTCCATCATGAGACAGAGAAGTACAATTTAATAATGTGTTCTCTATTGAGCGCTCAGACTTCCAGGAGAGAGACATGCTTACCTTCACCTTGAGACGCGGGAATGGCGGGCATCTCCTGACCCGTGGGTGTTTGGGGAGAACTCTGTGAGCTTGCCTCCCTAGAGCTGCCACAGGAAGCTGCATTCATCGATGCGGCAGCTGACGTAAAGTAGATGTCTGACTGGAAGGAGAGAGGAGAGGCAACAGTCAGCTCCTTGAGGGCAATAGGGGTTGTAGTGGAAACAGACTGACTTGATCCTAGGCTTCAGCTGATGGAGTATCCTTGACTTAGCAGTTCCAACAGAGCATGAGGTCACCTAATTCATCACAGGTTTTCAGAATCTGTAGTAATTCATTTTATTTGTATATTACATTGTCCAGTAATTTTACATTTAAACTTTATTTACAGTACAGCACAATAAGTTGATGCCACCCAATTACACCCAAATTAACCTACAACCTCAAATGTTTTAGAGGGTGGAAGGAAACTGGAGCATCTGGGGAAAACCCACACAGATCATGGGGCGAACTGGGATGCAGTGCTGCGGGAGTGCATGGGAGCATCGCTCCTGCACCTCTGTAAAACAGCGAGGGATTTAAACCACTGCAGTGGGGATTGAAGAGCGGCTGCAGCGGTCGTGTATAAAACATGGCAGGGATTTCAGGGAAGCAGGTGATGAGGTGGGGGTGGTGAGTGTTATGGGAAAGCGCACGTGCGAGTCATGTGCGTATGACATCAGATACACCGAGTTTCGTTCTCCGGGGAGTTTGGCGTCATTTCCAGCTCCTCTGACAGAAGCACGTGCTCGGCACTGGGAAAAAGAAAAGGAAGAAAATAAAGAGGAAAACAACAAAAAAGTGAGGAGCAGGAACAGTAAAGTGTGAGAGAGAGAATGTGAGAAGAGCCAGGGCCGGGAGAGCGAGGGGTGAGGGTGCTGTGGGGCAAGTTAAGCCAGGGCCGCATGGGCCAGGAGAGCCGGGGGGCTTGGGTAGGTTAAGCCAGGGTCGCATGAGCCGGGAGAGCGGGGGCTCAGGGAAGCTCGGGGTGGGGGGAGTCGGGGAAACCAAAGGTGGGACAGCAATAGTTCATTAGACATTCTTTTTTCATACTTGTTTACTTGGTTCCAATTTAGGTGGCTAAAGGTCCAAAAAAATTATTTGCTTTATTTCTGATAAGTAGGTAATTAATTTTAAAACATGATGGCCGTCTATTTATTTGTTGATAATTATAAGTTATGATAATGAGTGAGTGCGACCATGTGATACTTTGTCATATTATTAAATTATACAACACTCTCAATTATATAACACCAAATACAACATGGCGGCTACCAAGGGCAGTTCTCACAAGACCTTCTTATCACCGTTTTTGGTGAGCTCCTGCGTCGCTGATGCTGTAATAGTGCCATGCTAACTGTTATGTTAACCATGCCAGGAGAAATAATTTCCAATTGTAATCTTGAGTAACAAGACACATTTATACAACATCTTTAATGGAGGAAAATGTCTCACAGGACACTATCACACAAAGTCTGATGCCCTATAAGGAGATATAAGCAAACCAATAGGTTTTAAGGAATATCTTAGAGATGGAAAGATTTAAGGAGGGAATTCCTGAGCTCAGGAGCATGCCAGGTGAAGACACAGCCAACAATTTGGAGCAACAAAATTCAGACAGATGCTGCAGAGAGCAGAAGTTCAGAAGGTTTTGGGGTTGAAGGAGATTACAGTGAGAGATAGTGAGTAAAGCAAGGGTGAAAGGGTTAAAACCAAGGTGGTGTTTAAGTGGGAGCCAGAGTATGGTCAATGAGCACCATGGGAGTGCAGCAGAATCTTGGATGACCTTGAACCTAGAGAAGATAGAATGAGAGATGGTGGGCAGGAGATGGAATCCAACGATTAAGTCCAGATGGGGATCGCTCCTGCGTCTACAAACCAAGTGCAGCAGATCGACTTTGTATGTAAAAACACAATTCTGGAAAAACTCAGCAGCAAGTCAAACAATATACTTTATGTAGCAAAGATAAAGATACATGACCAACATTTCAGACTTGAGACATGGTTTGATCCTGTTCCAATTTGTCCTGGAGAAGTCAAGTTTCTGTTGGCTGTGGCTGGGTAAGTTGGTTGGGTTCTGATTGGTCACAGTGGGGCCAGGACTTATTTAATTTTACACAGCACCATTGGTGCACAAGCAGCTGATGAGTGGGCCACTGTTTTGCTTTATGGGTAATCTTATAGTGTGGAAAAATATTTCCCAGCTCTGACTCCTAAATGCAATGAGCACAAAATGCAAATTCTCATTTACCCTCCAAATTACACAAGCATTCTCCAACAAATATATTGCGGTTTATACAGCACTCAACCACCCATGTGTGCTCACAGACACATAAATGAACAAAGTGCGCACACATACACACACACACACCTTTGGCAACTGCATTTGTAAATATATTTGCATAATTCTGTGAAACGTGTTGAGAATTAATTAAAGATTTTCCACTCTTGCAGATAATGCATTTCCCAACATTTCTGATGAGCCAGACACAAAGTAATTCAATGATACAGTCTGCAGCAGAGCCTCATACCTGAGATGCTGTGAGATGGAGTTCCAGCATTACAGCAGTGTGGACAAGGTTTCCATTTACTACCAACCGTATCTCAATGGAATCCGTGGTGAAGGCCAAGATGTAAGGAAATGCACACACTGTGGGAAAGAGAGGCCATCAATGACATTTCCCAAGTATCCCCCTGCATCAGTGTTCACTGCAACCTAGCACTCTCCATTTGATTGAAGTGACAAGGTGGAGAAGGAGAGTTAGAGTGCTGGGGCAAGGTTCATAGAGAGGAGTAACTTCCTCTGTAACCCCAGGACGGTGGGAGCAGATGCTTGTTCAGTTCTCACTGGAATTAGATGTCAGCGGAGTACACTCTGAAAGACAGCAATAATCCCTAAAAGGCAGTGTAGATGTTGGTCTGCGTGTGCGCAATTGCACAGATAGGTGTCAGTGAAGCAGGTTGTCCAGAGTGAGCAGGGTTTCCACACTGAGTAGGCTTTCCTGTGGGGTTTGTTGGAGGGGTCTGTGCATTGCATGGAGGGAGGGGTGTTGCCATAATGGGCTGAGGAACAGGGCATTATGAATGTCCTGCAGTCATTAGCACAGCGGAGTTGGTCAGTGTCCCTCAGAGGTTATACATCCCACGCCCCGGGCATGGAGACATCAGGGCTGTACATATCCTCCTGTGTGCTGTGCACTCCAATCCCAAGTAGTGACAGGGTTCACGCTGCCCCAAATTCAACTGGAAGGTGAAAGCACTTCAAATGGAGAACAAGTTTCGACTGAAGGTCTAATTCCTTTGTCACTCCCATGCATCAACCAATTAAATTAAATTTCTTAGGCCCAAAAAATGTTATAATTGTGTGAGAATCTTTACAGAGTCTCCAGTAATAGTACTAACACAGCTCCTGTGTGGAAAAGTGTTCCTACCTATCGAGTTGGGAACCTGGTTCCAGCTGAAATGGAAGTCAGAAGCTGGGGGCTGCATCAACGGAGAGCCGCCATTGAAGGGACACACCTTCTTGTAGTAGCAAACATCTGCAAGGCAACAAGTGCTCAGCATCACCCCATCAGTCACTTGAATGAGAGACATCTTCACACTGCATCGACTAAACCTTGTCCTGGATGAGCAGAGGAAAATGTGAACACCACCGCCTGTAGGTCCTTCCACACTGCCAGTCTGTCTTTCTACACCACCTGTAGGTCCTTCCACTCTTGCCTGTAGGGAGCTTCCACACTGCCTGCAGGTCCTTCCACATTGCCTACAGGGACCTTCCACACCACCTGTAAGGACCTTCGACACTGCTTGTAGGGATCTTCCACACTCCCTGCAGGACCATCCACACTGCCTGTAGGGACCTTCGACACTGCTTGTAGGTATTTCACACCTGCCTGCTGGACCTTCCACACTGCCTGTAGGTCCTCCTACTTCATCCATACAGACCCTCTATACTGCCTGTAGATCCTTCTACACTGCCTGTAGAGACCCTCCATACTGCCTGTAGGCCCTCCCCCTGCCTGTATGAACCCTCCACAACGCCTGTAGGGGCCTTCCCCACCACCTGTAGAGACCCTTCACATTGCCAGTAGAGACCTTCCACACCAGGTACTATCCTCACCTAGAAACATTCCTTTGTCATCAATGGGTCTAAATGCTGGTGCACACTATTCTCAAGAGCCCACTATTGAAGGACCACAGTGATGCAAGAAAGAGGTTTGACATCACCAACTCAAGGCCTCGGCAGCAACACCTGCATCCCATAACTTAAATAAATCAATTGCAGGCTAGTGTGTTGACCTGAGTGACCTAAATCCCCTCTCTGGCCAGTGAAAAAGAAGGATTTTACTTACCGTATCTTGTTTGTAACATTCCTTTAGCTGTCATTGGTTTCAAGTTAATTATGGACAAGGATAGGTCTGGTCCTCGAGTTGAGATTCTAACTTGGGGAAAGGCCAATTTTGTGGAAATGAGAAAGGATCGAGGAAGAGTGGATTGGGATGTTGTTGTCTGGCAAGGATGTGTTCAGTAAGTAGAAGGCTTTCAAAGGCAAAATATTGAGAGTGCAGAGTTTGCATGTTCCTGTCAGGATTAAAGACAAAGTTAACAGGCAGAGGGAACCTTGGTTTCCAAGGGTAATTTGTGATCTGGTTAAGAGGGTATATAACAGGAATAGGCAACAAGGAGAAATTGAGGCATAAGAAGATTATAGAAAATGTAAGAGAATACTCAAGAAGCAAATGAGGAAGGCAAAAAGAAGACAAGAGGTCACTTGGAAGATAATGTGAAGGTAAACCTGAAGGGCTTCTACAAGAATGTTAAGAGAAAACGGATAGTAAGGGACAAAATTGGTCCCCAAGAAGACCAGAGTCATCATCTATGTGTGGAGCCTCATGAGATGGGGGAGATCTCAAACAGTTTGTTTGCATCAGTATTTGCTCAGGAAACTGGCATTGTGTATAAGGAAAGAAAGGAACCAAGCAGTAGTGGCATGGAACATATAGAGGTGAAAGAGGAGGTGCTGGCTGCCTTGCAGTGAATAAAGGTATGCAGAAAGAGCAGTCTAGATCATATTACTCAAGGATCACCTCAGCTCCATCATTTTTCCTGGTTACCTTACATTGTCAAAACAGTTTCTCTTTATTCTTATCAAAAGCCTTCTGCTCAATCTCCTTGTAAATCTTCACAACCCTAAGGTGAGCAATAGCACCTCCTCCAAGTAACCAAATTTGTCATAACTTTGATCAATACAATGGTTTCGACCACCACGTTATAAATTTCACTTAGCTTGGGCAAGAGGATTTTGGAGCAGCACAATGTTTGGACATTTTACTGAGGAAACTGCTAAGTGCTGAATGATATTCCTCTTCGGAAACCTGGAAAATGTGTGAGTTGCAAATAGGAGAAGGCAAGTTTTTAGAGGGTTAGTAGATTTGTCCATCATCTGGAGAGAAGTCTTTGCCCTCAGGGTGATATTGATGGTTGGTAAATGGGATGAGAAAAGGCAAATGGAGTTTAATCCAGTTAAATGTGTTGCATTTTGGGAGGACTAATAAAATTAGGATATACACCATCAATGGTCGAGGCCTTGGTGTACAAGTCCAAAGATTCTTCGAGTTGGCAGTACAGGTAGACAAAGTGGTTCAGAAACATTATGAGATAATGCCCTTCAATTGTTGGAGCACTGTAATGGAGGATTTAGACTAGCTTATGAAAGAAGGGATGCAGTTGCATCAGAAGACATAATCTCAATTCCACTATGAGGCCCAAGATGCATATTTAGTTCTCTTCTTTGGCTTGGCTTCGCGGACGAAGATTAATGGAGGGGTAATGTCCACGTCAGCTGCAGGCTCATTTGTGGCTGACAAGTCCGATGCGGGACAGGCAGACACGGTTGCAGCGGTTGCAAGGGAAAATTGGTTGGTTGGGGTTGGGGGTTGGGTTTTTCCTCCTTTGTCTTTTGTCAGTGAGGTGGGCTCTGAGGTCTTCTTCAAAGGAGATTGCTGCCCGCCGAACTGTGAGGTGCCAAGATGCACGGTTTGAGGCGATATCAGCCCACTGGTGGTGGTCAATGTGGCAGGCACCAAGAGATTTCTTTAGGCAGTCCTTGTACCTCTTCTTTGGTGCACCACTGTCTCGGTGGCCAGTGGAGAGCTCACCATATAACACGATCTTGGGAAGGCGATGGTCCTCCATTCTGGAGACGTGACCTACCCAGCGCAGTTTGATCTTCAACAGCGTGGATTTGATGCTGTCGGCCTCTGCCATCTCGCGTACTTCGATGTTGGTGATGAAGTCGCTCCAATGAATGTTGAGGATGGAGCGGAGACAACGCTGGTGGAAGTGTTCTAGGAGCCGTAGGTGATGCCGGTAGAGGACCCATGATTCGGAGCCGAACAGGAGTGTGGATATGACAACGGCTCTGCATACGCTAATCTTTGTGAGGTTTTTCAGTTGGTTGTTTTTCCAGACTCTTTTGTGCAGTCTTCCAAAGGCGCTATTTGCCTTGGCGAGTCTGTTGTCTATCTCGTTGTCGATCCTTGCATCCGATGAAATGGTGCAGCCGAGATAGGTAAACTGGTTGACCGTTTTGAGTTTTGTGTGCCCAATGGAGATGTGGGGGGGCTGGTAGTCATGGTGGGGAGCTGGCTGATGGAGGACCTCAGTTTTCTTCAGGCTGACTTCCAGGCCAAACATTTTGGCAGTTTCTGCAAAACAGGACATCAAGCGCTGAAGAGCTGGCTCTGAATGGGCAACTAAAGTGGCATCGTCTGCAAAGAGTAGTTCACGGACAAGTTGCTCTTGTGTCTTGGTGTGAGCTTGCAGGCGCCTCAGATTGAAGAGACTGCCATCCGTGCGGTACCGGATGTAAACAGCGTCTTCATTGTTGAGGTCTTTCATGGCTTGTTTCAGCATCACGCTGAAGAAGATTGAAAAGAGGGTTGGTGCGAGAACGCAGCCTTGCTTCACGCCATTGTTAATAGAGAAGGGTTCAGAGAGCTCATGGCTGTATCTGACCCGACCACCTAAATTCCACTATGGGGGCCAGGATGCAGTTGAATAGGAAGACATTATCTAAATTTACAATATGGGGCCCAGGGATGCATATGAATCAGTAGACATTATCCAACTTCCACCATGAGGTCAAGAGATGCAGTTGTCTTTTGTTGGCCGCAGACTGTCAGGAGACTTTGAAGATAATTAAATCATTTGTTCAAAGAGATAAGATCTGAAGTAAACAACTTTTGGGTAATATAAGCCATGGTCCCACTGCTGAAGTTTGAGACTCTCCAAGAGGTCGCAACATCTCTCAGCAAGAAGAACTTCAAGATTCCAAACCGACGTCCCAGTCCGGGGAGGTGGAGAAGCTGCTACCAGCGCCCAGACAACCTACTACAAGTGTGCAGTCGTTGCCTCGCTTTGGCAGTTGGGACCAGTCCAGGCATTGATAAGTATAATTGGGAAGGGCTTGCATATTGTAGTGTGAATTCAGCTTTAGATTTAGTAATAAAGACTTGTATAAACTGAACTGCTCTCGGTGTGTGTGTCTATTTTCTTTCGGTAGCTTGAACACTGTAACCAATCTAAAACGAACAAAGTGAGAGGTACGATGAGAAAAGGCAAATGGAGTTTAATCCAGTTAAATGTGGTGCATTTTGGGAGGACTAATAAAATTAGGATATACACCATCAATGGTCGAGGCCTTGGTGTACAAGTCCAAAGATTCTTCGAGTTGGCAGTACAGGTAGACAAAGTGGTTCAGAAACATTATGGGATAATGCCCTTCAATTGTTGGAGCACTGAAAGTAGAAGCATCAAGGTTGGGATCCAGCTTTGTGAAACATTGGTCACATCTCAGCCAGAGTATCATGTGCGGTTCTGGTCACCCTCTCTACAGGATGGATGTGATTGCACTGGAGGGGATGCAGAGGAGCTTTACCAGGATGATACTCAAAAAACTCAGATGCTGGAAACTAAAGTTAAACCACAGCCTGCTGGAGGAACTCAGCGGTTGAGCAACATCAGTGGGAGAAAGGGAATGGATGACATCTCAAGCTGAGACTCTTTATTGAGACTCTACATTGGCTTCTCTATGACATCTAACAGTGTTGATGTATATGATCTGTAGAAAAGCTGAGAAGTTAGCCATGGACTAAAACCCCTGTTATCTGGATTCAAGGAACTGTCAAAAAAAACCAAGGAAAATAAAATAGGTAAAAAATATGAAGTTTAAAAGTGGCACACTTCGCTATCAGTTTGCCAATTATGAACACAGAACCCCAAACAACTGGAAAATGCATTTATCCGACATCTGCCAATTCCCATAGATGTTGGATACCAGGGGTCTTTACTGTAGCTGTCATGCTAATTTCTGGCTGCCTACCTCAAGCAGGGTCTTGCTATGCTTCAGTGAATCTGGCCATCAGTCAGGTTCAAGGTTCAACAGGAACCCCTGGGGCTTGAGAACTGATGTCTGGGCTAATCCCCCAAGTATTCCACTGTTAGAGGGCCTTTATTTTGAAGGGAGTCATATTCCAGTGGCTCATTTTGCCCCCTTGGCTGTATCCCAGGACACCTTTCTGAATGAGAACAATGGAATCCGCCTATATCCTCTGCCTGATGATTACCCCTCAGTCAGCATTTCCTGATCCACTGCTGAATGTGGAGTTTTGTTGCTTCTTACAGAATAACAGACTACTCTAAAAGATATTGCATTGGCTACAAAAAAACTTTGCTATATTCTGATATAAAAAGTGATACAGAAATGTGGGTCTTACCATGTTTGGCGACGGATTGTTAATCTTGCCTCCCAGCTATCCAGAAAGATTTAATCTTAGACCAACAGCTACACTGTCTCACCTTCACTCATGGCAGGTCTGGCCAGCAGCTCTCATAGGGAAGAACCATTCCTTCGAGCCACAACTCACAGAGGCCCAGAATTATACTGCACAGAAACAGGCCCTTCGACACATTGAGTGTGCACAGACCACCAGCTTCTTCAGGACACTATACACGGGGGACAATTTACAATAGCCAATTAAGCTGCCAACCTGTACATCTTTGGGGGCTGTGGGAGGAGGGTGGAGTCCTTGGAGGAAACCGATGCGAATACAGGGAGAACATGCAAACTCTGCACAGACAGCACCAGAAGTCAGGTTTGAAGTCATGTCACTGGAGCTGTGATGCAGCAGCTCAATGAACTGTTCCGTGACACTGCCTCTCAACAAGGGCTGCAGAACCAGATGTTACCCATCCTGGACTGCAGATGCTGGTGGGATTCCTCTTAAATTATCCCAGATTGGCGTCATCCAAGTCATCAGGATTTCTAAATTCTTTTTGAGGTAGTTAACCACTTTTAAAACTCTGATAATGTAGGGTCATAGTCCTACAGCACAACCCTTTGGCCATCTTGACCACACCGTTCCTTTTGCCTGTGTTCAGGCCATATTCTCCTAACCCTCTCCTATCTACACACCTATCTAAATGTTTTTTTTAACAAAACAACTGTTCTGGCTTCTACCATTTCCACACACCCAGCACCCTCCGTGTGAAGAAGGTGCTCCTCAAGTCCCTTTTAAATCTTTCCACTCTTATCTTAAGTGCCCTCTAGTTTTAGATTTTCATGCTCTGGGAAAAAACCCTGTGACTATTTACATCAACTATGATAAACTCTACAAGGACCCCCCACCCCCGCCACCTCCCTTAGCTTCCTGAACCACAGAGACAACAGTCCCAGTGTATGCAGTATCTCCTTATAATTTACAGCCCTCAGTCCTGGTAACATTCTCATGATTTTTTTTCTGCATCCTTTCCTGCTTAATGATATTTTTCCTATAGCACTGGGACATTCAGCAACATGAGATGGTTTTCAATTAAAATGCTGTCGGTGTGTGGTTTATAACGGAAACTATGAATGTCAAGAAAACCACAGCTTCCATTTATGTAGCAATCTTAATGTAACATCTTTCAAGAAAACGACAAACAAAATTAGATATTAAGCCACATCAGGACGAGAGGGGAGGTCAGTGGAGGATGAGTATAAACGGGTGTTTGAGGGTCAGCACAGCCTTGGTGAGCTGCCTGACTCTTTGGGGAAAGTGACCAAGGGCTTGGGTAAAGAATGAGGTTTTGTATGGTGAATCAAAGCCAGAAGGAGAGTTGAAGTGAGGGAATCCCTGAGCTTGCCCTGGCAGTGGAAGACAAGGTTGTCGTCAGGGAGTGTATGGAATGCACGTGACTAGAACTGGGAAATGCAGATAGTGTGAAGTGTTCAAAGGCTCAATCAAGAAAAATGTACCAGTCAGGCTGTGACAAATCCCTGATGTGTTCCCTACCTTTGTTGTGAGTGTCTTGAATGTTGTGCGTAACTGTGGTTTGTTGAGTGTGGGTGTGGTGGGGGGGGGGGGGGTAAATGGCTCAGACTGAATGGAGAATTTTGCACTGATAACTGTCATTTCTGATTGATTACTGGAAATTGAGTTGGAGTTTGACAATTTATAAATAAAATATACAAAAAAAGAGTTAAAAGGGTGGAGAAGAGGATGAGTGAGGCCATGGAAACATTAGTCCATAAATGCACACATGGAGAGCTGGGCAGGGTTTAACTTTCACTGCACAGCAAAATAACTGTGTGCAAAAACCCAAAATAAGATAATTGTTTGCAGTTTACCATTGTCTAATGACAGGTCGGTTGCAACCTTCAAATGTCCCTATGTTTCTGATGAGTAATACAGAGGAAGACTGTCCAGGCAGTGGAGGGGATGAGGAAATCACAAGCCACATTTTAAACTGATTTTTCTTACCCTTATGTGCTGAACTTGACAGAAATCGTTTAAAAAATAACTGAAGAAAATTGTTGCATGCTTATTTTAGTTAAGGTATATCACAATAACTTAAAAAGTTTTTTAATGTGAAGAGTTTGATTCAATGGGCTAGTAATTTCAACCACACAAGGAAAAAAATTTGCAAAGGTATAGGGAACACAAAGCAAATAAAGTTGAAGAGAAATGATTAATATTTTTAATCATTAATATTCCACCTCCTGGATGGCAGACAGGCACATTTCCAACTTGCTGTCAACATCCTAAAAGGAAAGGACACGAGGCAGAAGGCAAACTACAAGAGTCATCTTGCAGCAACCCTGGACCAGAGCAGCCTGCTTACTAACACTGGTAAGGACAAGCAAGTCAGTGAGCGACCAGAGAATCAAGTTTGAGATTGTGTTGCTTAGATCCTGCCTCACTGGACACTCTCCTGTCCAAGCCCAGCCAAGTCAAGTCAGCACCATGGAAAGTACACTCAGCCTGCAAATGGAAGAGAGGATAGCACAGGAACAGGCTCTTCAGCTACAATATTTGCATTGAACATGATGCCAGATAAAACAAAATATCTGCTGCCTGCACCTGATACACATCCCTCTTTTCCCTGCAGATTGACGTGCCTATCTCATATCAACATAACCCTTGAAGAATATTTTGATTTTATACAGAATATAGAGTAGAGCAGTGCAGGAACAAGGCTATGCTGACCATGGTGCCAAATTAAACAAATTCCAGCCCATAATCCATATCCCACCATACTCCTCACAGGTTGTTGTGCCTGTCTAAATGCCTCATAAATCTCTCTGTCATGTCTGCTTCCACCACTTCCACTGGCACCATGTTCCAGGCATCTACCAGCCTGTGTAAAAGGCTGGCCTCACATTTGTGTTTTCTTTAAACACATCCCCACCTCTACCTTAAAACCCGATCAATTCTAAAAGATTTCTGATCGATGAGAGCAACCACATGAAATACTTTGACTTACAGTTATAGCAGAGTAGGAGTCCAGCCTCACCATCTTCATACACATCAATAGCTGCAACAAAAGTAACCTGCAATGACAACGGGTATGGGTAGTGCATCATGTCGGCAAGAAGTATAGACAGTCTTAACTTCTAAACATCTCAAAGGCTTCTCCATTGCATACAAAAGCAAAACAACTGCAGATACTGGAAACCTGAAATAAAAGGTTGGCAGTGTTCAGTGGGCAGCATCTATGGAGAGAAAAATGGTCAACACTTCAAGATTGATGACATTTCATTAGAAATAAGAAAAGTTTTAAAATAAACAGTAAATGTGCCACAGACTTCAGAACCTTTCAGATAGCCAACCTTTCCAGTTTGTATCAGAACTGGCCAGTTCGGCAAATAGAGCTGTATCATCTCTCTACAGCAGCCGCCTATCCATGCTCAGCCTTTCCCACAATCTGTGGTTTAATTCAAATTATCAGTATCTGCAGTCTGAAAGGAATTCGATTCTTGATTCATTCACTTCCATCTATTTACACCTTCTCCAGAAAGATTAGCTACAAATAACAATCCATGTGTGTGTGCGTGTGTGTGTGTGTGTGTGAGCGAGAGAAAGAGAGAGCGAGAGAGAGAGAGAGCGAGAGAGAGAGAGCGAGAGAGAGAGAGAGAGAGAGAGAGAGCAAGAGAGAGAGTGAGAGTGCACGCGCACTCTATCTCTATGTTAGTTTTTTACACAACTGCTGTGTTATGGAAAATTATGGAATGCAGTCTGTGTAAAAAGATTGTGATTCCCTTACCTTCAGAAATGAGGGCCCCATTCCCATTCCAAAATTTTAACTCTTAGACCCCTTGTAAATTTTCTAGAATGCCTGCAGTCTAAAATTGGGCTAATGAATAAGTATGCATTTGTAAGTCCCACCTCTTTACTTACCACATTTCCAGTATGCTGTCTAAACTCGTGTAAGGAAATGGAGATTTTGAGTTTTGGTTGTTTGTGTGTGAACAGCCACTCCAGAAGGAAGACATTTTTAAACAGAAAAAAACATAAATTCTAGGTAAAAACATAAATCTGTTTCTCTCCTTCTGCCCTTTCATGCCAGGCCTCCACCTGGAGGCAGGCTAAAAGCACGGAGGGAAAACATAAACTTACCTTTCATAGAGCACCCCTAAAAGGCTACTCATTTGTGTTGAGCAGCGCCTCATAGTGCCCTCCGGAGTCAATGGAGGTGGGGTGACTGGTGCCGTAGTGCTGCCCGCCAAGTTGGTGTCATTCATACGTAACCTAATCTCATCATCTCCCCAACTAGATATCATTATTTCCTCACTGTTATTCTAAACCCTCACTGCTATTCCAACATACCTGCAATACCTCCCTGCCGTGCACACTGTCGACATCTTAAAAAT
Source organism: Narcine bancroftii (assembly GCF_036971445.1). NCBI lineage: Eukaryota > Metazoa > Chordata > Chondrichthyes > Torpediniformes > Narcinidae > Narcine > Narcine bancroftii. The sequence continues at coordinate 198,713,133 of NC_091469.1, read as the reverse complement.
CCTGCTCCTGCATCTCACACTGATGACATCACTTCAACATCATCAGTCTGCCTCCAACCAGCTGCTTGCAGCGGCATTACATTCATGTGAGGCAGTGGAGCACTGCCCTCCACCAATTACCCTTCTCCAAGAGGGATCGCTTTGGAGATGGCCACGGCACATTCAAGGAAGTAAGTCTCCCTACGTGAAGGTGGAGAATCACCGCCTTTACAGTCGGGGTTTTTCACTGCATGCAAGGGCCTACTCTTAAGTGGGCATCGTCAGCATCACTTCTGTTATTCAATCACAGACATTCCTACCATTCCTTCAAACCTTCCCCCTTCTCCACAACTTAAACATGATTGATTTCTATTTTAATTGCAGTTCCAACCAGATTATGGGCCTGCAACAGTAACCTTGTTTCCATCTCCACAGAGGCTGTCTGACGAGCTGAAGATTTCCAGCACCTTCTGCTTTGGCCGTGGATTGAGATCTAGTGGTTGCATCATCAACTAAGACTAGCAATTAATTAACTTCCACAGACAGGAACAAACCATCAAACATAATGACTGAGAGTTATATCACCATTAAATTGTCCGAGATGCATGTGTTTTTTTAAAAATACTTTAGTTTTATTTTATTAAAATTAAAATTAACAATTATAACATTTCAATAAAAATATACATATTTATATATAAATTTTGTATGAAGCAAAAGAAAAAAAGGAAAAACCCTGACTCTACCCCCTTCTGTCTCTCCCCCCTTATTAAAAACCTTTTCGTACACCATCAGAGCTCACCGTTTAAAGTAACATCAGGATTCAGGGAGAGATCACTTTTGAATTTAGCAGCATTAGAGTTGGGCTCCAACATGGTGCAAATATGGGCATCATATTTTAAGAAACGTGGTATACAGCTATCTTTGCTATCCACCTCGCCAAGATAACTGGAGAGTCTGACTTCCACGTGATTGCAACACACTTTTTGGCCACTGCTAGTACAATTTAACAAACAAAATTTGAAACTCTGTAAGATCATTACTTATGTCTATAAAGTTGCCTAACAAATAATGTTCTGAATCACCTGGGAAGGTCACCCTTGTAATTCTTGTTAATACTTCAGAAATTTCTTGCCAAAAGGGTCTAACCTTCACACATAATCATTTCTGGCTTGGATTTGTGAAACTTAGGTGGAGTGAGATACAGCTGATGTAAAAAATTATATTGAACCAGCCCATATCTCGCATTAATAGTTGAAGTTACATTGTCCACACACCATTCAGACCAGGACCATTCTGCTATGCAACACCCAGGTCGGACTCCCACCTTTCCCTTAATCTCTGCAGACTAGGTTTAGTACTTTCTAACTGAAGAGCAAAATACATTCTGGTAATAAATTTGGGCATATTACCCATCCAACGCATTTATTCTATTTTACTAACTCCCAGAGGAGTCAATGCCTATCCACATCATTCCCTCAGGAAAACTCTCAGTTGAAGAAAACATAGAAATTTTCCATTAGGTACACTATAGGTCTGTTCAAATGACATCAAAACACCATCTTTATAACAGTCAGTTTACAACATATACCCTTTTGTAACCATATGTTTAGAATTCTGTCACCCATATTCATAGGTTACAATACATTGTTACATAATGGAGCTCTTAGCGAAATACCCACTTTTTTTCCGATACATTAATTAATTTCCTGCCATATTTTCACCATATGTACCAAGATAAGGTTACTTGTTTTTATTGATTTTGTGCTCCATTTATAAATAAAGTCTTTAGCTATTACCTCATTCATAGAATGTAGCTCCAAACGAACCCAGTATGGGAAATTATCTTTAAAAGAAATGCTAAAAATCTTGCTTGTGCAGCCAGATAATATTTTTTTTAAATCTAGAAGTCTCAGTCCTCCTAATTTATTATCCCAAGTTAGTTTTTCCAACACAATTCTGGGCACTTTGTTATTCCACAGAAATTGTCTTACTTGATTGTTTAACAATTTAAAAAAATTCTTAGGCAGTGATTGGAACAAATATTGAAGTCTTGGCATCATTTTCATTTTTACACAACTCACTCTTCCTATTAGTGTTATCAGCAGATCCTTCCATTTTTGTAGGGTCTGCTCTATTTTATTAAACAAAAGAACATAATTAAGATTATACAGATTTTATAAATTGTTGTCTGTTACTACTCCCATATATTTAATCCCATCTGATTTCCATTTAAACCTTCTGCCTCTTTTATATCTTGTGTAATCATGGTTTGTTAAAGGCATTATTTCACTTTTGTCCATGTTAATCTTATAATCAGATACTCTACCATATTTTCTAAGGATCTCCTGTAACTTTTACAAGGACCCTTCTGGATTTGACAAATATAATAATACATCATCCACAAATAAACTAATTTTATGCTCTTCTTGTCCAACCACGAAGCCCTTAATCTCAGGATCTCTTCTAATAATTTCAACCAGAGGTTCAATTTCCACTGTAAACAATGCTGGAGAGAGAGGTATCGTTGCCTTGATCTACTCAGGGGGAATACTATTAACATTAGACTAGTCGTAATTATCTTTGTGGAATGTGATATAACACCTTAATCCAATTAATGAATCCCCTACCTATACCAAATTTCTCCAATGTTTTAAACAAAACAGCCATTCTAATTGGTTGAATGCCTTTCTGCATCCAGAGAAACTGTTATACTTGGATTATGCCCTGATTTTGCCATGTTTATTATATTAAACAGTCTGGCTGGATTATTCACTGAATGTCTCCCCTTTACAAATCCCACCTGGTCAGGATGTATTAATTTTGGTAGATATTGCCCCAGCCTATTAGCTAATGCCTTTGCTACAATTTTGTAGTCAGCATTAAGAGAAATTGGCCTACATAATTACATTTTTTAATGGGTCTCTATTCTTTTTGGGTAATACTATAATTATTGCCATTGAAAAGGTTTCTGGAAGTATCTGTCTTCACTGTTTGATCCAAAACATCCATCAGTAATGGCATTAACATATCTTTAAATTCTTTATGAACTCCAGAGGAAACCCATCCTCTCCCAGAGGTTTGTTAGCCTGCAATGGACTCAATACTTTCTCAATCTTTTCCCTTATAAAAGTGACATCCAGGTCAATTATCATTTTCATCCAATCTAGAAAGTTCAACCTCTTCTAAGAACTCACGTACTTTGATTTCATCCCTCAGTATATCCGATTTATAAAGCGCAGGGTAGTATTGCCGGAAGGCATCATTTCTTTCTTTCTGATTATATGTAACTACATTGGCATCCTTCTGTATTGCACTTATCACCCTCGCTGACTCTTCCACCTGTTCTCCAGTTCATAATATTTCTCTCTAATCTTAAGTATAATTTTTTCCACTCTGTATGGTTATATTACTTTTTTTTTGTTTACCACTGTTCTATATTTATCCTGTTCATCTGTTCTCTGTTAATCTTTTTCTAATTCCAATATCTCTCTTTCCAAATTATTTAATTCTGTATTATATTCCCTCTTCACATTTTTTGTAAATGAAATAATCTGACCTCTCAAAAAAGCCTTCATTGCATCCCATATGAAAAAAAACCTGTTATCCATTGATCCCAAATTTGTTTCATAAAAGATCTCCATTTGTCACCTAATATATTGTTTAAATTCCTCTTTCTTTAACATTATGGGGTTAAAACACCACCTGTAAACAACCTTCCTGTTTCTGCGCTATTGAAATGGATAGCCAAAGTGATGAATGATCAGAAAGTAACCTCGATAAATATTCTGATCTCATCACCCTATATTTTAGTCCAGTCGTCAGTAAAAATAAATCGATTCTTGTATGTGAATCATGTACCCTTGAGTAGAAAGAATAGTCTCTCTCCATTGGGTAAAGCTGCCTCCAAATATCAATCAAATTTAGATACTTCATATAAGATAATGACATTTTGGTAGCCTTAGACCTACTTACTGTTCTTACAGATTTATCCAATATTAGATCCAGACTGAAATTAAAACTCCTCCTATCAAAATATTTTGTCTCCCCTCAGCAGCTTTCAAAAATGTATCCTAAATAAAGGCTTTGTCATCATAGTTTGGTATAAATGTCCATGATTCTGAATAAATCTTATAATTTACCATCACATATCTACCTGCTTGGTCTTTTGATATAAACTATACAATAACCAGAACATTTTTATTTATTAGAATCACAGCCCCTCTTGCCTTAGAATTGAAAGCCCTGCCCCACTCATCCTCCTTTTAACTTACCATGCTCCACCTTAGTAAGATGTGTTTCCTGTAAAAAAACCACATCTGCCTTTAACTTTTTCAAGTGAGTCAAAACCTGCTTTCTCTTGATCATCCATTTAAACCATTAATGTTAAAACTCATAAACTTTAACATCTAATCCATATTGATTTACAGACAAATATTGCATAATAATACAGTAATAATAAATAATTAAACAATCTCGTGATCTCTTCCCTTTTGGAAAAAATGTGCAAAGTCCCTGCTCTGAAGGTGACATAAACAAGAAACCCTGGAGGCCTGTGAAAATAAAGCCCGCAGAATCCTCCAGGAATGACGAAGAAGAACCCCACCTTAAAGTGCCAACTTTAATACAAACTTCCCTCCTGACTCAATACCCACCTCAGACCAGAGTCTACACCCTGCTGTTACTTTGCTCAACATTCATCATTTCCCGAGCTCTCTGCGATGTATCAATAAGATTAACATTACCTAATAAATATCAGATGACTCAAAAAAATCTTTACTTTGTCCACAAAAATACAATCTTCACAAAGTTCTCTTGCAAAGTCATTTTTCTTCTTAAAGTTTTCAACCAAATTCTTCTGCCTCTTGCTTTGTCTTGAACAACCACCAGTTGCCTTCTGACATCTCCACTCATAAAATCGCCAGGTAAGCCATGGAGCACCTGAGAATCTTTGCCCAGAGATGCCGCTTGACCTCGTCAAATTCTTTTCTTTTCTGTATGACCACTGGGCTGAAATCTTGGAAAAACATGACCTCTTGTCCATCCTATTTTGGTGGGGCATTATTCATTTTAGAGTACTTAAATGTTGCTCTTAAGATCGCTTCTCGATCCCTGAAACTCAATAATCTCACAAGGACTGGTCGAGGACACGTAGCCTCATCTCTCTGGGTCCAAATGTCTGATGGACTCTCTCATCTGTTCTTGTCTGCTGAGTGACTCAGCAAGAAGTACATTAGGAATCCAGGATTCAAAGAATTTAACCACATCTCTTCCTTCCAAACCTTCTTTTAAACCAATTATTTGTACATTATTTTGTCTGCTAAAGTTCCCTATATGATCAATCTTATTAAGGAGCATTTATTTATCAATCGCCCACTGTTTTGCTTGGTTATGCAGTTCTTCCAATTTCTTTATCCTGCTCTCCTAAATCTCTTTCAGCGCTGTTCATTTGTTCCATTAAATCGGTGATTGACTCACCCATGTTTTTGATCGTGTCCATTAAATCTTTCATCAACTTTTGCAAACCGCATTTTCTCAGGCAGGAGTCCCTAAAGTTGAGGCAGCTCCCTTCAGACCATCAATCGATGTCGCAGGTGAACTCGGAGCTTTTACCCAATTTGGTTTCAACTTTTTTCCGGTCATCTTTGTTAGTTATCAAAAAAAAATCCTCAATAAAGTACTTTTGAGCCATCTTTTAAAAATTTTTCACTGAGAGCTCAGCCAAAACACGTCTGCTCAGTCTTGTTGCATGGCACTCCAGATGCATGTGTTTAAACAAGGTTACAATCTTTCATGATTAGGATAAGACACTCAAATGGGCTTTAGAACGTACAGATTTCTTCTAGACTTCAACAAGTTGCCAATAGGCCATTTTATAGTGGAAAAAATGCGAAAATAAAGGCAGATATTCTCCGTCTTTATGTTGCTACATTTAACTTCATAAAAGCTCTGAGGGTGGATTCAGCAGGCAAACTCCGATCCATCTAGGGAGGTACACTCAGAGGAGGAGCAATCCTCCATAAAGGCAATGCCGCTGAAAGCAGCAGGTTGATGACGTTGCAATGACTTTGTCAGCCCACGACTCAGGAGTATGAATTTTAAAGTGCTCAGAGTGTTCAGATACTTATTACTCACACCATTGCTCTGTTCATATTAGTGATGGCTAAAGTTTTTTGCACTTTTGGGTGGGAGGGAATGTCTATATTAATTTTTAATTTGCCGGCATGTATGGATGATGTCACAGCGAGGGGTTGCGCTGGCTTTAATGCGGGTTGCACTATAAAAAGGTCGAATGATTCTCATACTCACACTTCCTCATGTTCCAGCCTCTTTTTTTTTTCCAGAGTTACAACAGATAACAGGCCCTTCCAGCTCATGAGACACACCACCCGAATACACCAATTAACCTCCAAAACAAGTACGCTTTTGGAGGGTGGGAGGAAACGAGCACCCAGAGGAAACCCATTCAGGGCTTGGGAAGAATGTACAAACTCCATACAGATAGCGCCGGGTTCGAACCTGGGTCACTGACCCTGTTATAGCATTTCACTATCCACTACGCTAACCGTGCTGCCCTTTGGTAATGCATCACTATTTGATGCATTACCATGTTCTATTGTTGCATTGTCTGCCCCTCATCACTGGCTCTTTACACACCTCATTCTTTAATTCTTCCCTTCTCCTGTCCTTTGGCCTCCATCTTAAAACCTGCCTTATCTCTATTTCTGATGAAAGAACATCAATCTGAAATGTTAAGCCCTTTCTCAGACACCACTGGCCTGCTCAGTAGTCACCCATTTTACTACTCATAGTAATAGGAATGTGTATAATCAATGTCATCGGGTATCTGGTGAAGTAACATCACCTTACAAGTTATTCAGTCTAAATGCTAATTTCCAATGAGTTTTCTGACAATATTTTACAAGACCAGGAAGGCTCTTTAAAAATATATTTATCTATTGCGCCTAAGGAAGGTAAAATATCACCAGTGTATGGTGATATAATTCTACTTCTTTCGCTTAATATTCAATTATACGTTTCTTCTTATTTTACTTAATAGTCTTGCAACTTAATATGACATCACGCTCCTTTGATCTCCATGTTTATGCTTCCATTTCATCGAGACTTGAATCCTGGATGGAATTTTTCATCTGAGGTCAAAGACGTCATCTCCAGTGACCTGTCCTGGTCCACACACATTGCCGTAATGGCCCAGAAAGCGCACCCAGTGCCTCTACTTCCTCAGAGGAAAGCTGGCGTATAACCTGCGTCCCTCAACAACTATTGCAGGTACTGCAAGAAATCATCCTGTCAGATTGCATCGCTGCATGGGAAGTGAACTGCTCCGCCCAAGACCACAAGAGACTGGAGAGGGTTGTGAACATGGCTCAGACCATCGCACACACACACCTTCCCTCCATCTATACTTCCTGCTGCCTTGGAAAAGCAGCCAATATATTGAAGGATTCATTTCACCCTGGCCACACTCTCTTCCCCTCGAGAAGAAGGAACACGGGCATGAAATCACACTACACCAGTTTCGAGGAAGTTTATTTCCTGCCATGATCAGACTCCACAAAATTATGATTATGCTGCCATTCCTCCTCTGTAATGAACTGATCCCTTTATCTGTAACTTTGCAATTCTGTAATGCCTAACTTGTATTATGTATGGGACGTCTAGCAGGGCTGCTTGCAAAGCAAACTTGCTCACTGAACCTTGTACAAGTAACAATAATCTTGAGCTTGGACTGGTCAGAATGTTCTTCCAACTCACAAGTTTAATACTACTGACAGACTAATCTTGCTGTACATATGGTACACAATCAATTGATCTTAACAAGACAAATAGAAGGATCAAATGAGTGTGGGAGGATGGTGCACCTTGTAGAGTCACTGCCTCGCTGAGCTAGGCACCTGGGTTCGATCCTGACCTCGGGAGCATTCTCCCTGTGAGTTTTCCCCATCTGCTCCAGTTTACTCCCACATACCAAGTGGTCACTGAAAATTGCAGACAAGTGGTAGAATCAAGGAAGTTTGCAGTATTGTGGGAGAATATGTGAACAGGGAAAAATTAGCAGGGCATGGCAATCAGTATAGTCTCAATGGGCTGAATGACTTTTTTCTACATTGCATAAACATATGGAGTTGACAGCAGGCTCCCATTAACTAGAAGAACCACCAAGATTCTTGTAATGGGTGATAGACATGTGTGGTCAGTGTACAAAACCCATTTGGAAGTGTGGTTCACTGCCTGGGGTTCTCAGCATGTATCACAGATCCAGCCAGGTGGCCAAACATCAATTAGATGAACAGAATCCTGATGGTTCTGCTCATGAATCTGTCACTTCACTTCTTCCCTGGACTCTGCCTGGAGATCAACACCCCTGCCTTGCTGGGGAATCTCTGTCTGACCTTACATCAGCCAGAACTATCTATACATGGATAGACACATACATAGAGACAATCTCTGTATGTTTCTAAGCTTATTTCTCTGTGACTCTGTCTATAGGACAGTTGGGCACTGAGAAAAATGTGGATTCACTCCCTGTACTCCATTAGGATAAACTTAATAGCCTAGGCTTTGTTCTCTGGAAGAATGTTGAGAGAGGGATCTGTATGAAGCACGTTGACAGAACAGATATTGCACTCGTGGAAGAATTTAGCACTGTATTGCAATGGTTGCCAGCAAATCGAGCAGGGAATTTTGGAGTGTGAAAAATAGACACATGATTTCTCACTACTTTAGTTCAATAAAAATTTCGATGGGATGGCATTGATTAAGATTTTGGCATTTAAACAAAGGTACATCTGTCATAAGTCACACTTGTTGGGAGTTGGAAGATGATGAGACGTTTAGAACAGGTGTGAGACAGTTGGGTTGATGAATGGCAAGTCCTGCTGAAATCTGCATGGATTCATTGGATTTAAGATCCACTCACCAATTCCATGTTGAGCCAGGGACTACCTCGGCATGCAGTAGATGCAGCACTTTGTGTCAGAATGCTCAGAATCCTGGCATTTATCTGAGGGTGGCACTGGCCACCTCCGCCACACAGCATGGTTGCTCCACTCCTGTGTGGTTAACTATGTCTGACAGAAACGCGCTGACCAGCATTTCACTGGCAGTGGGATGGGAACCTTTGCAGTTTGTGATATTTCCATCTCCAATTCTCAGCTCCCGAGCTGCAGCAGCTATTGCTGGGAGTCCTGCGAGAATCAACATCGACGGAAATGGGAGAGGAGGAGCTTCAACTGGCATGCCAGAATGAAAAGGCCGGCCAGCTGTGAACAGCATGTTTCCTCCCCATGATCTGCAGAACACACACCAGATAACTTCACAATCACAAACTGCGACTCTCATTTGACCATCAATGGTAACCACAGAGACAGGTGAACTGGTTTAATGATTGTTTATTGGAGAAGTAACAATCCTTCAGGCAATCATTCTGGGAGAGAAATTAAAACCCAAAAAGATTGATTGAGTGTGTCCCCTTAATGTTAGGACTGCCGTGGGAGTTTCTCTTGTTCTACCATCTTATTTATTGGATGCATCATATCATGGGACGGGAGTTGCTCTGCTAAAGATCAGAAGAAGCTGCAGAAGGTGGTGAATGCAGCTCAGAACATCAAGCAGATCTCCTGCCTCTCCACTGGTTCCATCTATAGCTTTCGCTGCCTGGGAAAGGCAGACAATACACTGAAGGACCCTGGACACACTCTCTTCTCCCACTTCCAATCAGGGAGAAAGTTCAAGAGTATGATCTCGTGCACCAAAAGACTTAAAGACAGTTTCTTTCCCGCAGGCATCAGGTTTCTGAATGAACCCCTCAGTCGTGCCCTTGCTTTGGACTAATAGATTCTTTTTCATTGTCACTCCATTCTCTGGAATTGTGCTCTTGCCCTTCTACTTTATATGGCTGTATGAATGTTAGAGGTGACTGCTAGACTGCTCACAGAAGATCTCCTCTCATTGCAATAGGAGAGGTAACTCAACTTTAACTTGAACAAAGATTAAATGCTACCCTGGGCTCACACACTGACCTGCAATCTGTCCATCAGAGCAAAGCCTTGCCAAGGAGCTTTGCCCATTCACGGCCAACTGTGCTATCACAGTCACCGTCCTAGGAGTACTCCCTGGCTGCTCAAGTCAAAACCAACATGAACCTGGGCAGGAAACCTTGGTTCACAGCCATGGGCTGTAAGGGCCCCTCTTGCGGTTTCATAAACTAATGCTTAATATGACCCAACAATGGAGGTTCAAATCTGGCCTTTTCCTCTGTTGTCCCCTACACTGTTGCAGGGAAACCTAAGGTGTAGCACTTCACAGAGTCATACAGCTCCATGTCTGTGCTGACTATCAGCCACTGGAATATATTAATCCAACACAAATCCCAACATATTCTTCCCATGATGCCTTCAATATCAACCCCTGCCCCCTGATTCTGTCATGCATCTATACACCAGGGGCAACTTGCAGCAGCCAACCTCCAAACCCGCACGTCCTATGGTTGTGGAAGAAAACTGGAGCCCCCAGAGGAAACATATGGGATCACAGAGAAAGTGTGAAAACTCTGCAAGGACAGCACCAGAGGTCAGGACCGACTTGGGAGTCACTGGAGCTGTGAGACAGTGGCTCGACAAGCTGCTCCACTATTCCACCCATAATCATCTACGAGAGCTGGCCAGTTCTGTTGTAGGGATAACCTTACTCTCTCCACTTACATTGCCTGAAGTGTTGGCTATTGCCAACATTTTTGTTTTAGGTTTCAGGTCTCTGCAATAGACATGCATTTCAGTTTCTCTTTAATTTCCCCTTAATTTCCTCTCTCTAACTGCCTTCATTCATCTATCAACAAGACCATGAACAGCCATGAACAGCAGTATCACCCTGGCTGCATCCCATCACAGATATTCCCTTTTTCCTACCCAACTTTCCCTCCCCTCACTCTCTCTGAAGCTATTGCTTGATGAAGGGCCTTCAACCTGAAACATTAACCCTATCTCTCTCCACAGATGCTGCCTGACCAGCTGAATGTTTCCAGCATTAGATCCTCAGGATGGGGCATCAGGCACAGTTAAATGTTGGCCAATATTGAGTTATACTGGGTGAATCAGTGAATAAAATGTAAGCAAAGAGTGACACCTCAACGTCCATCTCCACCTTTCAAGTGTAAAGGGAAAAATTACATTAGATCTCAGATCATGATTTAAATTCTGACATTATGTTCTTCTAATAATTATATTTTAAAACCAGTCTGGTCTATTGGAAGAGTTCAGGCAGACACATTTCCACAGGCTCCAATTATTTAAAGGCCAATTACATGACTCAGTGCTGGCCAAAGGGGTTTCCTTTATCTGGTCTCTTGTGTCTTTACTTACCTTGCTTGCATCAACATGGTGCAGCCTGTAAGTCTCCCCAGTGCTCTCGTTAACCAAGTCAAACTGGTGGCGGTAGGCCACGCAGATCAGGTTGTCATTCTCTCCCGTTGGACCATTCACGAGTGTCATCACCACCGGTGGGTCTGACAGGCAGATCTCCTGGGGGGAGGCAAAGAGAGTGAGTGAGGCGACTTTGACTGGGAAGCAAAAAGGGATGGTTGGGAAGAAAGGATCTCCACTTCCACTGCCAGACCACCCGTAAACTGGAGGAGTAGCACCTAATATTTCGTCTGGGCCCTCTCCAGCCAGATGGCATTAACATTGTCTTCTACAGTTTCTGTCAGGCTCCTCAGTATCCCCCTCTCTTCCCCTTCCCTCTGTCTTCTTTCCACCAGCTTCCATCTTGTTTCCTCTCCATTCACAGTGCCATTCCCCCTCCCCCTGTTTTCTGTTGTGCCCTTTCACCCATATCTTGTGCTCCTCCCCCCCATCATTTTATTCAGGCACCTGCCCACATTCTGCTTATACCTTGATGAAGGACTCAGGCCTGAAGCATAGAACATAACAGCACAGTACAAGCCCTTCAGCCCTCAATATTGTGCTGACCTATATATTCCTGCAAAAAAAAACTAAACCCTTCCTACCTCGTAACACCCTACTTTTCTTTCATCCAAGTGTCTGTCTAATCATCATTTAAATGTCCCTCATGTTTCAACCTCCACCACAACCCCTGGCAAGACATTCCAGGCCTCTCCTAAACATTCCTTCCTTCACTTTGTACAGATGTCCTCTGGTGTTTGCTGTTCCTGCCCTAGGGAAAAGGCGCAGGCGTCCACCTTATCAATGCCTCTCATAATCTTGGTTATGGATCTTTATCTTTGCTACATAACGAACGCTGAGTTTCTCCAGCATTTTTGTGTAAACTACAATCATGGTGTCTGCAGATGTTCTAATTTAACTCCACTTCCATCATTTTCTGTTCTCTCAGAATGAAATAACAAGGGAATGTTGAAAGGACATTCAGAGAAAACCAGAAGTATTACAGCGTGTAAGGCCATCAAACTTGCGTTAGGTTCTTTTACATCCATCCTGCCAATCTCATTCCCCCTGCTCTTTCTCATTAGTTCTGCAAATGATTCTCTCTCAAGTGTTTGTCCAATTCTCTTTTGAAAGCTCTCAGTAATCCTCAGAGACAAATCCTATCCACTCTCTCAGGTTTGACATCACATCCCCCTTCCATCTTTTGTTCAAGATGTTAATCTGCATCCCTCGGTCCTTCTGTTCATGGAAACACCTTCTCACCTGCTTGAACCAGTCACAATCTAGTGTCTTTCAAGCATGGTGCGGGGAGAAAAGTGGCTGGCCAACAGGAAACAGAGAATTGGTATGTGCGAGTCATCTTCTGGTCAACAAGTTACAACAAAAGGTGTGCTGGGGCCTTGCGTCTTACTGTTTCAATCAGCTGCTTAGATGAAGGCACTGAAGGCATGAGTGATAAATCTGCTGATGACATGAAGCTTGGCAAATATTAATTTATGACAAAGGCATAAGGGATATAGATAAATGAGTGGGCATACAAAGGAACTAATAGTTGGCAAAAGGGTAGAAAAATAGATTTGAGGAATTCAAATCAATTCAATTAGAATGAATATGTTACCAAAATTTTTATATCTTTCAGTCTATACCAATCTTTATCCCTAAATCTTTTTTTTGATTCACGGGATTTGCTTATTTCTTTGCATACATGGCAAGGAAAACAACCTCATTTTAAACAAAGCACAAAAAACTAAAAGGAGTGGGGGACTGTCACTTCCAAATTTCAGATTCTACTATTGTGCAGTCAATATATGCAATTTGCTGCTTCTGTTAAAATTTGATTCATTAGTTGACTGCCCTTCTTGGGTAGAAGTGGAATTAAATTTCTCCAAAAAACATAGATGTTAGCAGTTCTAGGGACCTTTTTTACCTTTTTCTTTTTGTAAATTAACAAGTAATCCGATAATGAGGACTGAGAATATGGGCACAATTTAGAGAAGTTTTTGGAATCTATAGTTTTTTCCCAGACCAGTCCCATTATAGCTAATCATCATTTTTTTTTAACCTTCTTTGTTAGAAACAGGTTTTAAGGAGTGGTGTAGACTGGATATCAAAAAGTTTAAAGATCTTTTCATTCAACATAATTTTGCTTCTTTTGAACAATTTTAAATTGCCCAGTTTCAAATTTGAACAAGTTTAAATGACCAAATAGTCATTTTTTTCCCCGATATCTACAAGTCAGACATTTTGTTCAGTCCAAACTTTCTGATTTTCCACAGATTTCAGGAAAAACATTCTTGATTTATTTTTTGACTTTCAATTTTTTCATAGGGGCTCAATATCAATTATTTATAATAATTTGATGGACTTGAGAATAGTTTTGCTAGTTAAGATTAAGAGGGATTGGGGACATGGATTTGTCACTTACAGATGAGGACTGGGTTATCGTTTTAAATTGGATTAATTAATCCTCCTGTGTGTGTGACATTGTTCATTTCAGTTCAAAGTGGTGCACAGAGCACATATTTCAAAACTTAAACTATCTCCCTTTTATTCTGATATTGATCCACTTTGTGATAAATGTAAAATTTTCGAGGCCCTAGTTTAGAAAATTTTTGGAAAATTTGTTTTCAAAGTTTATCAGTCATTTTTAGGGTCAAATTAGAACCATGCTCTATTTGTACTTTTTTTTTGAAGAGGAGGAAATAGTATTGACTTCATCTTAGAAGTAAATTCTAGCTTTTACCTCATTGATAGTTAGATGGGTAATTCTGGTGAAATGGAAAGACAGCACTCCACCTATTCATACTCAATGGTTACAGGAGGCCATGCCCTTCCTCAGTTTAGAAAAAAAAATCAGACAGGAAGATAGAGATGTAAAGGTGAACCTTTATACGACTGGAGTATTACCATAATTTAAAGAATTAGGGTGTTTGGATGTTCCTGAACAGTGCCATCTGGTTTCTGAATGCTGGCCTTTGTTTCCTATGTATATTAAATATGTGAATTTGCCTTGTTTAGAGAGAGGGGTTTGATTATTTGGGGGGAGGCTTTTTCTTCTTTTCCTATTTTAATATTTTGATATAATTGGGTTGATTGGGAAGGGTGCACAAAATTTGTACTATGTATGATCAAAGTTTTATTTGAAATGTACAAATTATCTATCTTTTCCTATATTCCAACTTATGTATTGGATTTATGTGTGTTTTTTTATTAAACTCAATAAAAATATTTTAAAAAGAAAGGAATTCAAATCACTGAAGAGCAGAATAATCTCAGTGGACTGAACACCTGCTCCTGTTCCTATTATTATGGTCTTACAGTCCTATACAACACTCCTTCAGCAGGGCAATGAGGGGAAGTCCAAAGGTAATGCCCACCCCCACAAAATGGATAGAATGCATTGGCTTCTGACTTAGAATAAGGAACTCCTTAATTGAATTCAGTTTACATTGGATTGAATGCATTTTGGTAAACAGGAAAACAGGACGATATATAATTTGTCTCTCATCATACAGAACTGCTATTGCTCACTGTGGTAGCTGCGTTATTTGTATTTCATTGTTTAAATTAATTACATTACTTCATTTCAGGCGAAAAAAAGATCAGCTCCATTTCTGATCATTACCCGGTGCAGTTCTGTGGGAGTACTACACTTCTGAAGGTGCCGTCTCTCAAACGAGTTGATTAAACAGGCCCATTTTTTCTCTTAACACAAATAATCCCAAGGCTGTGCTTCCTTTAAGAGGGGCCTGAGGGGAAAATTTTTCTCTCGGAGGGTGGTCCATATCTGGAATGTGCTGCCAGAGGAGACTAGGAAGAGGCACAATCTTTATGTTTAAAAGACATTTGGACAGATATAGGGATAGGAAGGGCTAAATACAAATGAATGTGACTTGGTGGGCATGGACAAGTTGGGCTGAAGGGCCACTCTGTGCTGCATGACTCTGACTCAGTGGAGTTTAGGAGTTGACTCCAGAATCAAGAGCCAATCCTTGGGTAAACAGCATTATCACAGTAACGTATCCAGGCATGGTCAAATTGCTGTATGTGGGAGCTTGCTGAGCATAGACTATATTAGTCATCAAAAGGATGCCATTGGTTGAAGGTTCCAAGGCACTTTTACATCACTGAATTAATACTCAGACCCATGAAAGCTGAAGCAATTAAGCAATGAGAGAGGAAATAGGGGACTAAATTTCTTTGAGCTGACGGTCCCTGCAAAATGCCTATGTTCAAAGTGTGATATCAACACTTGACAACTTGTTCAGGGAAACCAATGCCACTTCAAAAGTAAGGTCTCTCACCAACTCCACCCCTGCCCCTCTCACCCATTCAGTCAGAGCTCCTCCATCAATGGCTACACCTCATTTCCATGTGTCCAATTTAATCAAATCCCCCAAGGCACTGTGCAGATGAGGCAAAGGAGTAAAAGATGACTCTGAGCTACCAGATGTCAAACCACTGAAACCTTAAAGACATGAGAGACAGCGGAAGCTGGAATCTGAAGCTGAGCATAGTCTGCTGGAGGAACTCAGCGGGTAGAGCAGTGCCCGGTGGAGAAAAAAGTATGGCCAACGTTTCGAGCTGTCAATGAAGAGTTCCAGCTCAAAATGTCGACCATTATTTTTCTCCTGTTGATGCTATTTGACGCACTGCACTCCTCCAGCAGGCTGTGTTTGGTCTGAGGTCAAAGAGTTGGGTTTACAGGTGGCCACAGAGTTGGAGGGAGGTGACGAGAGGAAATTCTGGATCTCCTGTTAGGGAATGAGCTAGGTCAGGTATCGGATATTAATGTTGGAGAACAAATTGGGTCTAATGATCATAACTCTGTTAGTTTTCGGGTAGTTTTAGGGAAGAGCAAGGAGGGGAAAAAAGTTGAGGTTCTGAATTGGAGAAGAGCAAATTTCGAAGGAATAAGAAGGGATTTGGGGAGTATTGAGTGGGACAGGATATTTTCAGGTAAGGATGTTAATGAAAAATGGAGGATATTCAAAAAAGAAATTTTGAGGGTACAGAGTAGATAGTCCCAGTGTGGATCAAAGGAAAGGCTGGAAGTCATAGTGAGGCTTGGTTTTCGAGGAATATTGGAAATTTGGTTAGGAGAAAAAGGGAGGTGTACAAGAGGTATAAAGAGCAGGGAGCTGAGAGTTTGAAGGAGGACTACAAGGAGTGTAGAAGCAATCTTAAGAAAGAAATTAGAAAGGCCAAAAAAAGACACAAAGAGGCTTTGGCAGACAGAGTAAAAATAAATCCAAAGGGTTTCTATAAGTACATTAAAAGTAAAAGATTAGTGAGGGATAAAATTGGACCTCTTGTAGATAGCGAAGGTAGGCTGTGAGAAGTCAGAGGAAATGGGGGAAATTTTGAATGATTTCTTTGCCTCGTTATTCACTAGGGAAAAAAAATATATGAACCAGTTGAAGTAAAGAAAAATAGTGGGGAGGTCATGATAACCGAGGAGGTAGTGATGGCTGTGTTGAAAAAGATAAAGGTGGATAAATCTCCGGGACCGGACAAAATATTCCCAAGGACACTCAGGAAGGCTTGTTATCAGATAGTGGGGCCATTAACAGAGATATTTAGGATGTCACTGGTCACGGGGGTAGTGCCAAAGGATTGGAGGGTGGCGCATGTGGTTCTGCTGTTTAAGAAAGGGTCCAAATGTAGACCTGGGAATTATAGGCCCATGAGTCTGTCGTCTGTGGTGGGTAAGTTGATGGAAAGTGTTCTGAGGGATGGTATTTACAAATATTTGGAGGTACAGGGATTGATAGGGAGTAATCAGCATGGTTTTGTCAGGGGTAGATCATCATGGAAGCATTAGGTATAAATAAGGAGGTAGTGAAAGGAATTCAGCAATGGTTGGATGGGAGGTGTCAGAGAGTAGTGGTAGAAAATATTTTTGTCCAATTGGAGGCCGGTGACTAGTGGAGTTCCTCAGGGATCAGTCCTGTGTCCACTATTGTTTGTTATATATATTAATGATCTGGAAGTAGGGGTGGAGAATTGAATAATCAAGTTTGCGGATGATCAAAGATTGGTGGTGTTGTGGACAGTGAGGAAGATTACCGTAGATTAAAAGGTGATTTAGGAAGGCTGGAGGTGTGGGCTGAGAAATGGCTGATGGAATTTAATACAGATAAGTGTGAGGTGTTACATTTTGGAAAGGCAAATCTAAATAGGTCATATGCATTAAATGGTAGGCTATTGAGATGTGCAGAGCAACAAAGGGATTTAGGAGTGATGGTAAATAGTACCCTCAAGGCTGGATCTCAGGTAGATGGTGTGGTGAAGAAGGCATTTGGAATGTTGGCCTTCATAAATCGGAGTATTGAATTCATATGATGAAATTGTACAAGGCATTGTACAAAACTGTGTACAGTTTTGGTCACCAAATTATAGGAAAGATATAAACAAAATAGAGAGAGTGCAGAGAAGGTTCACGAGAATGTTGGCAGGATTTCAAGGTTTGAGTTACAGGGAAAGGTTGTGCAGACTAGGGCTTTTTTCTCTTGAGCGTAGAAGATTGAGGGGGGACTTGATAGAGGTGTTTAAGATTTTAAAAGGGACAGACAGAGTAAATGTGGATAGGCTTTTTCAATTAAGAGTGGGGGAGATTCAAACTAGAGGGCATGGTTTAAGATTGAAGGGGGAAAATTATAAGGGGAACATGAGGGGAAATTTCTTTACACAAAGGGTGGTAGGGATGTGGAATGAGCTTCCGGCAGACGTGGTTAAGGCGGGATCATTGGTTTCATTTAAGGAAAGACTGGATAGTTACATGGATAGGAGGAGACTAGAGGGGTATGGACCGGGTGCTGGTCAGTGGGACTAGGAGGGTGGGAATTTGTTCCGGCATGGACTAGTAGGGCCGAACTGGCCTGTTCTGTGCTGTAAGTGGTTATATGGTATGGTTATATTTTCATTGAGATTTTTATTGAAAGCAACACATTTAGAACCCTTTAAAATCACTCTCATCGTCTTAAACAAAGACGGCAGCAAGCACATCCATACTCTCACTGACATCATATGGGTCCCAGTCTGTATCTGATGAGGTGGTTTCAGCTTCGTTGTCAGTGTTCCACAATAAATCACCTTCTGTGCCATCAATTGCACAAAAGATACCGCACTTTTTAAACAATTTTATCACAGTCTCTACTTTAACTTTGTCCCAAGCCTTGAGCATGAAGTTACACAGCAAATCAAGTGATGCAACACGCACTGTCCCCCGCTTTGTAAAGGACTTTTCTGCACTCGACATCCATGTATTCCATTCCTCGCGCACATTGTCTTTGAATGGCTTGTTCAAGCAGACATTGAGAGATTACAGTAGACGTCAAACCATCCAGGATCACAGATCACAAGACAAATGAACAGAAGCGGCCACTAGGCCCATTGAGTCTGTTCCATAAATCTACACTAAGCTACTCTACACTAGTTCCAATTTCTGGCCTTTTCCCCATATCCATTGATGTGCGTCACTAGTGAGATACTTGTCTATTTCTTGTTTAAATTCTCCCAGTGATCTCACTTCCACTGCTGTATGCGGCAGCAAGTTTCACAGATCCACTACCCTCTGGCTAAAAAAGTTCTTCCTAATCTCTGTTTTATGTGGATAATTTTCAGACTATAACCCCTTGTCCTCCATTCACCCACCAAGGGAAACATCTTACCCGCATCCACCCTATCTAAACCTTTCAAAATACAAAATGCCTCTATGAGATCTCCTCTCATTCTCCTATACTCCAATGAATACAACCCAAGAGCTGCCAAACGCTCCTCATACGTTAGCCCTTGCATTCCAGGAATCATCCTAGTAAATCTCCTCTGCACACTCTCCAACAACATCACATCCTTTCTAAGATAGGGGGCCCAAAACTGCATACAGTACTCCAAATGAGGTCTCACCAGTGCCCCATGGAGCCTCATCACACCTCTTTACTCTTATACGCTATTCCTCTTGAAATGAATGCCAACATAGCATTCGCTTTCTTCACTACCAATTTCACCTGGTCATTTACTTTCAGGTTTCCCTGCACGAGGACACCCAGGTCCCTTTGCACATCTGAGATCTGAATTTTCACCCCATCCAAATAGTATTCTGCCTGTTTATTTCCACTGCCAATATTTCTCTATGTTAAATCTCATCTGCCATAATTTTGTCCAGTCTCCCAATCTGTCTATATCCTTCTGCAGCTTTACGGTTTCTACTACACTTCCTACTTCACCATTTATCTTGGTGTCATCCGCAAATTTGGCCACAAAACCATTCATACCACAATCCAAATCATCAATATAAATTGTAAACAGCAGCGGCCCCAATACTGACCCCTGCGGAACACCACTAGTTACAACCATCCAGAATGGGAACCCTTAATTTCAACCCCTTGCTTCCTGCCTATCAGTCACTTTTCTATCCAGTTTAATAACTTCCCTGTAATTCCATGGGCCCTCATCTTATTTAGCAGCTTAATATGCGGCACCTAATCGAAAGCCTTTAGAAAACCTAAATAGATAACATCTAGATCCTCTTCTTTGTCTATCCTACTTGAGATTTCTTCAGAAAACTCTAATAGGTTGGTCAGGCAGGATTTACCCTTTAAAAAACCATGCTGACTTGGACCTATCCTGTCATGCATCTCTAGGTATTTCATCACCTCATCCTTGAGGATTGGCTCTAATATCTTCCCAACTGCCGACATCAGACTAATCGGCCTATAGTTTCCTTTTTCTGTTTCCCACCTTCCTTAAACAACAGAACCACATTTGCAACCTTCCAATCCTCTGGAATCTCTCCAGAGTCTATCGATTTTTGGAAGATCATTGCCAATGGATCTACAATCTCCAAAGCCACCTCTTTCAAAACCCGTGGATGCACCTCATCTGGTCCGAGAGATTTATCAATCTTTAATCCATTTAGTTTGCCTAGCACAATTTCTGTAGTAATCCTAACTGAATCTGACTCTACTCCCTGAAGCCTCTGACTGTCCAGGATATTACTAATGTCTTCCACGGTGAAGACAGGCGTAAAATATTGATTAAGTTCCTCAGCCATCTCTTTATAACCCATTACAATTCCCCAGCATTGTTTTCTATCAGTCCTATGTCAACACGTGCCTCTCTTTTATTCCTTATATATTTGAAAAAACTCAGTATCGTTTTTAATATTCTTAGCTAATCTCCTTTCATAGCTCATCTTTTCTTTCCGAACGACTTTCTTTGTCTCTTTCTGTAAGTGTCGATAGGAATCCCAGTCCTCTGATTTTCCACTAGTTTAGCTTCCTTGTATGCCCTCTCCTTTGCTTTAATCTTAACCTTCACCTCTTTTGTTAGCCACAATGGCACCATCTTTCCTTGGACAAATTTCTTTTTCCTTGGAATATATCTATCCTGAATGCTTTTTATTTCCAGTCCTGCTCTGATCTTCCAATTAGTTTGCTTTCCTAGTTTACTTGAGCCAGTTCCTTTCTCATATCACTGTAATTTCCTTTATTCCACTGAAAAATTGATCCGATATTTTTTTTTCCTTTTCAAATTTTAAATTAAATTCAACCTTGTAATGATCACTGCTTCCTAGAGGTTCTATGACCTTTAACTCCCTAACGATCTCGGGTTCATTGCACATGACCCAATCCAGAACTGCAGATCCCCTGGTGGGCTTCTGAACAAGCTGTTCAAAGAAGCTATCTCTTAGGTTTTTATAAACTCTCACTCCTGGCTACCAGTATTTTCCTGTCTTTCCCAATCCCCTGCCATGTTAACCACCATGTAAGCATTAGGTAGTGCTAATCTACTTTTAGATTTCTCAATTAAGTGGCTATGAAACATATCCCAGACCAGCAAACTCCATTCTTTGTGTAAACCCCCTGGCTGCCTGTTCCACACATTGTCTATCCATAATTTTACACCATTTTCATCCATCCATTGTTTTTCATGAAAATGTACAAAAATACCTGCAGAGAATTTCATTTTTGGTTTGATTTTGTGATTGAAGATTACCATGGGTAATGCACTTGGTCCCTTCGGCCATGCACAATAACACCAAGGTAAACCTGGTCCTTTCATGGCCTGTAATTCTGTTTTGCACAGTTTTAACATCTTTCCTTTCCACTGTTCTATTGCCTATTATGTTGAAATTCATGGAGGTTTCATCCATGTTTCCAATATTTGCCAATGCAAACTGACGTTTCTGCCAGTTACGTATAATAAATTGGTGAAAACTAACAACTTTATGATCAAGATCTTTTGGAAGTTTCTGAGCAATTTTTGTTTTTTTTTGGCATATTACCAGATTTTTCCTGTTCAAGAAATAATTGCACCAGCCTGCTGTGGCCTCAAAATCTTTACTGAGGTCTGGGTGCAACTTGGCCCACTGCAGAGGGAATTTCTTATTTTATTTCGGGTGACTATGTAGCAATCTTGCCTCTGTTCACGTATCTATTCTGCAACGTGATTTTCCAAATCTGGCCAACAAGTGATTCCTTTTCTCAAAGAACATTGCCTTTTGGTATTTTTCTTAAAATCTCTTCTTTCTTCCTCCAATCTCTTACCAACTTCTCATACACATCTAATTTTCTTGCTGCAGCAGAGTTGTTGGTTTTCTTGGCCATTTCTGTCACTTTCAACTTAAACTCGCTTCATATTTTCGTTGCGTGCTGCGTTGTGCCAATGGACCCTCCATGATACCAATCACCTCCAGCCAACATCCAGCAGATCAATCCGTGAAATCCATGGAGATCAATGTACACGCCGGTCAATGACCCATCTCGGGCATCACAAGCTTTGGGGGTCAACTTATACAAAGTCAACGGGGCACCTCAGGCAGGTAGAAAATGGGGTCGAAATCTGCCGGATATACCATAAAACCCTTAAAATGAGGCTAAAGGGGGGGGGGGGGAGAGGGTCAATTTATATATACGCTGTTCAACTTATATGCTGAAATATACAATAATCAATTTTAATTTAAAGATAACAAGCCTTTCTAGCCCTGTGCTGCTCAAATGCACATCATGTGACCATTTTACCCCGTTCGTCTTTAGCACATGGGAGGAAACTGGAGCATCCAGAGGAAATCCATGTGAACCTGGGGAGAACGTTCAAACTCCTTGGAGACTGTGGGATTCAAATCTGGGTCGGTGGCACTGTAATAGTGTTGTGCTACATTAACCATGCCGTGTCATTGTCCATCTGTCATGGTGGAATTTGAACTCCCACTCTGAATTAGTAGACCTAATGCCGGCTTCTACCCCAGTAAGTAAACTACACCTGCTACCATGCCCCAGGCTAATTCCCTCCTGAGCTATCAGATCTTACCCTGATATACTGGAAGTCTTCAACGGGCGACTCTGCAAGCAGCTGCAGACTGGAAAAGCTGTCAGATCGGTTGAGGTTTTTCCTTGTGATGAGGAGCAGCTTGTTCCGAATGGCCACCACAATACGCAGCTCGCTGCTGTGGTGTGTGTTAATGGCATACAAGTGGCAGCCTGTGAAAGCAAAACAAGAGGCCTCCCGTAAGCTGCTCACAAAGATCCAGCAGTAGGTCCCCTTTCCTAAAACTGTACAGGAATCAGTTCAAAGGGAGCTCAGGCTTCCAATGGCACAGGATTCCCACAACCTACATGGCAGGAAACAGGAAATAGAACCATTTAACTGGTTTTTAAAGTCCTAACAGATATTAAAACTAAATGTAGGAGTTGCAATGTGATTCAAGTAGAAGATGAAAGATCAAAAACATTAAGCAATTTTACAGCAATTAAAAAATATTTATCTAATTATGTGGCATTATAAAAACACTAGGTTTAGGGACCCAGTGTAGGTTAATCATTAAAGATTCAAAGGGATGTTGATGGGTGTACGTGAGACAATTAGGAGGGTGGGTTGGGGCTAACAGGGTTACAACCCCTGATAGTCAGCATGGATCTGATGGTCCAAGTGGCCTTCTATTATTCACATTAAGCAATAAACGGATGAGCAGACAAATTTACACCTCACTGAATGAAGTGAACTATTTTCTACAATCAGAATCTATGGTTAAAAGCTAAAATTGCCCAGGATGAAGAGCTCAAGCCTGGAACGTTGACTGCCAATGGTTTTCCATGGTTGCTGCACAACCTGCTGAGTCCCCCCAGGCTTTCTATGTGTTACTCTGACCAGTTCTCCGATAGCTACACGTCATGGAAGAGGCTGTGGAGAGACGGCATCTCACTGGGTGCAGGAGGTATAATTCTGCACCTCGCCTCACTTGCACGCCTTATGTTTCCCGTGTTGCTGCACTATACATAGATAGGTTCGAGGTTCCTCCTGCAAAGTTTGCAGGTTCCTCCTGCAAAGTCTGGGCCTTGTCTTTAAAGTGAGTGAAATGGGAATAAATTCTACATAAATAACATCATCGCACACACCATTCTCTCTGTGAAGTTCACCTAATGATTCCCCTAAACCTTTCACCCCAAACCCATGTCCTCTGGTTTACATATCACCTACCCTTAGTGGAAAAAGCCTATCTACATTTATAGTAGTGCTTTCCAAATTTGGGGTGCCACCATAGACACCCGGAAATCCCATCCAACCTCAAGGAAAACCATAAAAACCCACAAACCCTTGCTGATTGGAGCATTCATGCTCAAGGGACATGGGCTCGATCCCCAACTTTGCAGCTACCCAGCAGGGATTTGCAAGCGTTCTCTGTGATCATGCCGCTTTGTTACTCTGGCTGTGTGCAAACCTCTTCCAAGATTCACTATGAATGTCATTCCATGACACTGCAGTTTCTGTTGGGGGCTGAAGCAAGTTGGGAGAACATCTAGCATAATTTTGTACTGGGAGTTCCCCAGGGAATTAAATTTCTCTCCACTTCCTCGTGCCTATAAATGCATGGAGGATTTCTGGCAAACTTCATTTCCAAAGTGCTAATTCCAATAGCGACTTACCTTTAGTCTTTTCAAGCTTGTTGTCCTTGCAATCGGACTTACTCTTCACGAACTGCTTCTCCTCCAGAACTTTCCTGATAGCACTCAGTCTAAAGACAAATAGTCGTGCATCTTTCCCTGTCGAAAGAAGTCAGACATTTTGAAATGATTGGCAGTAAAAGCTGACCATAATCTCACTGGCTGAATCAATGTGCTTGATAGAAGAGGCCCAGGCAGATTCCATCCTGGGAAAGGACCCTGCAGAGAAATCCAGGCTGGGTTGGACATTATTAGTGTGATTCCTCTCTTGGCATGGAGTTCCAAGAGGTTGCTGCATCAATGGAAGAACGACTTTCCAGACGAGATGTGAAGTTGAGACTTCGACAGCATTCTCAAGTGGATATTTAAAATACTGCAGCACTCTCCAAAGAGCCCAGGAAAGTTCCTCAATCACCAAATTTTATCAAAATTTATTAAAAAGCCTACATATGCTGGAAATGTGAATTAAAAACAAAAAAAAATGCTGAAAACACAGCAGATCAGGCTGAAGCTGTGGAAAGAGAAACCAAAAATTGCTGAGAAAGATGGTGGGTGCAGGGGTTGTTAGGAAGAAGGGAAGGACAAAAGGAATAGTCCTGATATGGTGAGGCCTGGGTTGTCATGGGAATAAGTTGTGGAGGCTATC
The DNA here is from genome assembly GCF_036971445.1 of Narcine bancroftii. Lineage (NCBI taxonomy): Eukaryota > Metazoa > Chordata > Chondrichthyes > Torpediniformes > Narcinidae > Narcine > Narcine bancroftii. The sequence goes on along the minus strand of NC_091469.1, from coordinate 198,688,147 downwards.
CAACCAATGGGTTAACAAGATAGTTGGTGAAAGGGAATGGGACTTGAAATGGGATAGACAGGCGGCAAGAAATCAATCAAGGGAACAAAAATAGTTGTGAATTGCCGGGCGTAGGACACGTCGGTCTTTGCTAATGAGCAGTGGGAGAGTTTTGAGGACTCAGGCCCAAAATGTTGACTGCTTTTTTACTTCCTATGGATGCTGTACAACCTGCTGAGTTTCAACTGCATTTTTATTGTGTACTGCTCGAGGCCCCAGCGTCTGTAGATTTTCTTGTTTACCTCTCTATCACACATGCATGACTTACAGGAGGAATGGCCGGTTCGGATACATGAGGAAAGAGAGAAAGAGTCCCTCTTGTGGAGTCCTGGCCAAGGAACCAGAGACTCCCTGCTTTAGTAAAAGAGAGTGTAATTAGAACAGCCATATCCACCTGAGAATGCAGGCATTAGTTTAACATCTCATCAGAAAGCACTTCCAACAGCTTTTAGCCATCTATTCTTATGTACAATTAAACATAACAGTGAGGTTGATCATTTCCGAACAGTTTCTAGGGATGGTAACCCCACAGAGAATTGATTTACTATTGGTTGGCAAGTAAAACAACATGAGCCTTGTGTGTGAGATTTCTGGGATAGATTAAAGGGATCGTTTTGACAAGATCTATTTTGATGGGAGATTGCCACACTGAATGCATTTAAAACACAGATGGGTAGATTTTTGGAGGCTAGGGAAACAGGCAGGTAAGTTGAGCTGAATCCATGCCCAGAACAGTTATGATCTTACTGAAGGGCAGAGCAAATTACCTACTCCTGCTTCTGTTCCGATTCAACTTCACAATGCAGCCCTTGATCTGGGTTCATGGGAAAATGTCATGATCCACAAGCAGGTAGGTAACCTGGTGGATTTTAAGCAACCAAGGTGCTTTTAGAGAAAGAGTGGAGGAGTCATCACCAGTGTTTGGGTTTGGTGTGGCGGGGGGGGTGGGGGGGTGGGGGGGTGGGGGGGTTAGTGGGGGAGAGGCAAGGTCATGAAGGAGCTACACACATCATTTCCACTCCATTCTCTCCCAGAGGCCAGATCTTACATTGATTTTCCCCCACTGCAGTTTACCTTTGTCAGCTCGGCTGAGGAAGAGATCCTGAGTTTCTAAGACATCCATCTGTTTCACCGGCAACGTCCTGTCGAACACTGGCACTGGGGTCTGCCCTTCTGTGTGGGGCAAAAGCAACCAGCACTAAAATTAGACCAGAGTCCCAAAAAAATTCACCCTTTCCCTATTCCTCGAGGAAAAACCATGGATAAAATGCTATAGCCTTCAACCCAATCCATAATACTGCTGGCAGCTCAAATTAAAGCTGGCTCAGATTATAGAACCATAGATTACAGCACAGAAACAGGCACTTCAGCCCTTCTAGTCTGTGCCAAACTATTATCCTGCCTAGTCCCACTGACCTGCACCCAGTCCATATCCCTCCTATCCATATACCTGTCCAAATGCTTCTTAAATTTTGAAAGTGGGCCCACATTCACAAATTCAGATGGTAGCTTGTTCCACACACCCACCATTCTCTCTGTGAAGTTCACCTAATATTTCCCCTAAACCTTTCACCCCAAACCCATGTCCTCTGGTTTACATATCACCTACCCTTAGTGGAAAAAGCCTATCTACATTTATTTTGCCTATACCCTTCATAATTTTAAATACCTATATCAAATGTCCTTTCATTCTTCTACGCTCCAAGGAATAAAGTGCCAACCTGTTTAACCTTTCCTTGTAACTCAGTTCCTGAAGTCTGGGTGGTGTCTGAGTAAATCTTCTCTGTGCTCTTTGAAACTTGTTGATATCTTTCCAGTTGTTGGGAGACCAAAACTGCAAACAATACTCCAAAATTGGCCTCACCAATGTCTTATGCAACTTTACCAGAATATCCCACCTTCTGTAAGCAATAATTTGCTTTATGAAGGTCAATATTCCAAAAGCTCTCTTTACAACCCTATCCACTTTCAGGGAATTATGTATCTGTATTCCCAGATCCCTCTGTTCTACTGCACCCCTCAGTGCCAAACCATTTAATGTGTATGTTCTTCCTTGATTTTTCCTTCCAAAATGCAACACCTCACACTTGTCTACATTGAATTCCATCTGCCATTTGCAGCCCATTTTTCCAGTTGATCCAGATCTAACTGTAAGTTTTGAAGGCCTTCCTCGCAGTCCACAGCACCTCCAATCTTTGTGACATCTGCAAACTTGCTGATCCAACTTATCACATTATCATCCAGATCATTGATATAGATGACAAACAACAATGGTCCCAGCACCGATCCCTGAGACACACCACTAGTCACAGGCCTCCAGTCTGAGAATCAATTATCCACCACTACTCTCTGGCTTCTCCTGTATAGCCATTGTCGAATTCACTTCATGACTTCACCATGAATTCTGAGCATCTGAACCTTTCTGACTAACCTCCTACGTGGGACTTTGTCAAAGGCCTTACTAAAGTCCATGTAGAAAACATCCACAGTCCTCCCTTCATCAACTTTCCTGGTAACCTACTCAAAAATCTCGATATGATTGGTTAAACACAACCAGAAAGTCATGTTACCTATCCCTAATCAGTCCCTGACTATCCAAATAATTGTATTCTGATCTTTTAAAACATCTTCCAATAATTTACCTACTACAGGTACACAATCCTTTATCTGGACATCTAAAATCTGGAAAGCTCCAAAATCCGGCAAGTGGGGAGAGAGATGGCAGCGCGAGTCAGATGGGCAAGGGGGTGAGACCGTTAGCATGAGTCGGCCGGGCAAGAGACCAGCAGCGTGAGTTGGGTGGGCGAGGGGGAGAGACCGGCAGCGTGAGTCAGGTGGGTGAGAGACCAGCAGTGCGAGTTGGGTGGACTGGACTGGCAGCGTGAGTCGGGTGGGCGGGGGTTTCTTGCATTTTTATACACCTCAAGTGCCTCATTTTCTCTGTGTTACCTATACCTGCTATACACTTCTCTCTTCAGCAAATAAACAGACTGAAGTTGTACCAACAAAGGGGTCTTCACACCTCATTACTCTGGTGGACATTGTTTCAAAAATATGCCTCATTCATTATTTATACAGTAAATACATTGACATACATTCTCTGCATTCATGATTCTACCAAGACAACAACTTTTTTCTGATTATTTTAGTGGGCACTCACACCAGATCAATATTTGGTGTGATTAGGAACTGGACTTACAACTGGAAGACACACCTTCCCAAAACTTATCTCCATCTATTTCCTTGCAATCTCCAACCAGTGCAAACCCCTGCGACCAGTTTTAATCAAACACCAAATAAGATCACTGCTAGAGGATTGGAAGATGCTCAGCAGAAATTCATGGCTTCAATTTTTCTTGGAATTTAGCTGAGGAACATTAGCAGTGTCTATAAAGAGCAGATGAGTCTAATGCACGTCATTGAAGCATGAGCAAGATGGGCCAATGGGCCTCCTTCTGTGCTTGTGGAATGCTATGTCTCATTACCAAGCCCAATGCATGAATGACAATGTATTACAGAAGATATAGATCGGTTCTGAGGAGAAAAGGATTTTTAGACTTTAGAAGGGATCAGTGATTGGAATGTAATGCTGAACCACAAGATCAGCCTTGACTTCATTGAATCATGGCTGACCATTAGACATGGCCTCAAGGTTCAGGGTAGTAGATTTAAGACAGAAATAAGTAGGAACTGCTTTTCCCAGAGAGTAGTGAACCTGTAGAATTCTTTGATGAAATGAGGTTGCCTTATGGAGGATGCAGCTTGATGGATATTTAAATAATAGGGGAGTTAAGGGTTATGGGGAACAGGCAGGTAAGTGAAGCAGAGTCTTCTCCCATGACCAGATCAGCCATGATCTTACAGGCATAGAACTGAAAGAGATAGTGAGGGAGAGAGCTAGAGAGATGGAATAGCAAGGTCTTTAGCATTGAGGCATTGTTTAAATGGAAGCCATTGCAGGTGAGCACACAAGGGAGTGTTGGGTGAACAGGATTATATGTGAGATAGCACATACCTACAAGAATAAACCAGAAAATGAGTTTGCATATTAATGAATGGGATAAGTATCACACCGAGTCCTTTATCTTCTCTGAGCTGGATCCACCCTCAGGCAGTTTTGACTTATACTGTCATAGCACTAACCGTCCAACAGCAGTACTCCAGCTTCTGTGGAAATCAGTAACGACTGCCCCCAGGAATCACTGCAGATGATTTCCAGAGGGAAATTGTTGCAGAAACACTGAGGCTCCCAGGGCTGTAAGGTAAAGTAGACAAAAAAAAGGCAACTTCGGTGATCATACCAGGAAGCTGGTAATCTAGTGCTACATGCAAAGATCAGAACTCACTGTTAAAATCCATTTCACAGGAGCTGCAATGTAAAATGGGTTCCATAATTTGGGACTTTTCTGGAAAGGACTTTTCTCACTAATTCACCAAATGGGATGCTTTAATTCTCCAGCTGACCTTTAAACCCTGTTATTGATAAATGGATCGTGGAGTGTCTGAGACTTGTGCACACCTGAGCTCCCACCATCAAGGTGTATACTTGTCATCAACAAGCATGTATCGTGCCCATACAAACCCTTCACATGGCCGAAACCTATTGTTAACAGAAAGAAGTCTTTATCCCTTTCAATACCATTCTCTCACCACAATACAATCACCATAACCAAATATTTAAATACAGTCTTAGGTTTGCTACAAGACTCAGTCAAATCTATACAAGTTCTCCACACACATGATGCAACAGTACAATACATGTAAATAAATGTCATTGTAGGAGACGTTCAGGCACACATGTTTGTGTGTGTGTTCATATGTGTGTGATTGGGTGCAGGCAAGTGCTCATTATGAGAAGAACCCTTGTTGAAGCAGGCACATCTTTTAGAGCTCTCGCTGTTTGTCTCTTGCGGTATGGTTCTATGCAGACTATGTAACTTTACCACACACTAGGGGCTCACACACCACGCAGGATGAGACAGGGCAGAATCAAAGCTGCACCAAAGTAACACATCACCAGATGCTACTCATGGTGGAAGGCTGAATGTGTAAGCTCATCATGAGACATAGCAACTGCAGCATGTGGTTGTGAGATAACAGGCCCTAATTTCACACATGATCATATAGTAGTGAATGTGAATAGCCACACCACACTTTGTAATTGTTAAAGTGGGAATCCTGCTGGTTCCCATTGCAGCTAATAATTTAACATCAAAAAGCTTTCCCCTTTCCCTCAGGTGGAAGCTGAAGAAATATAGTACATGGTCTAATTGGGTGATGGTGACATTTCCTGTTTGCTGAATCATCAATTTGGCATGCAGCACTGCTTAACATAAGTTTTTGCTGAACTGAACATTGTAAGGTTTAATTTCAGAATATATTTAAATTTCCAAACATGTTCTTGTACAGATGGGACTACAATGCTGGTGCATTTCCACCGTCAGACAGAAAAGATCTGCTCGATTTCTGCCCTGTTGTGTCGATGTGTCATCCTGAGAGGCATTTCCCGACTCCTCTCTGGTTCCTGTACACTCTTTCGACACTGCTATTTTAAATCAATCTAAAGCTGCTCATTTAGAAATCTGTCTTGGACTGTCAAAGGCATGGGGACAAACTTATCCTACAAATCACAGGCATTCATGGCACAGGAGGAAACTGCTTAGATGCCTCCAGGTCAACAAACAAAATATTTGCCTGGTTCCATTTCGAATGTTCACCGAGATACTTTATAAATGTGTTGTTGCGCCAACTACTATTGTCACACTTTCAATGGAGTACTTCCAATATCTTTTCTCTGGCACTTTTGTTTTGACTCAACTCCCCTTTAATCCTTCCATCAATTACATCACACCTTCCCCTTCCCTCCATCCTTCTTATGCCCATCCTTGGTTTGTCCATGGAATCACTCTGCGCAGAACGTGGCCATATACCCATTGCACAAGAGCAGAAATACTGGTCAAAACCAAGAGTTCCATCCATTAAATGTCTCCTCAGCAAAGGGGGAATAAAGAGCTGAGTGACACATTTGCATTGTAGATGTTAGTCACTTCTATGATGGATTGCAGTTTGTGAATCCAAATAGATATAATGAATAAAAGACAATTAATTATCTTCATTAAGTCATGCCATTCAAGCATGGAGATTGGAATGAAATACTGAAGGTAGGATTCATTTCATCAACACTTTCCATCGCCCCTCCTTCATCTTATGTGCAACTACTGGCCACAGAACCCTGAGGTCTGGAATATCATTCCAATCTCATCAAGACGATGAGGAATTTAAATTCAAGCAATCAAATAAATCTGCAGTGAAAATTTAGCATTTACTAATGGTGTCCTTTCAGCCTCTGAATTATTACAATCTTCCCAATGTCATTTAGGGAAGGAAATCTGCTTACCTAATGCAGTCTGAATGTGATACCGAACCCACTTGAGTCCAAAATGGCAACTGAATGTCACTCTGATCAAGGGACTGTAGGGATGGGCAATAAATGGTGGTCCCAGCTAAGGATTCCCTTGCCTCCAAACAGATAAAATCCAACCTGTTTCATTTCTTGAGAAGATATTTTGATGGCTTTCATTGAATAGTAAATGTGTATTACAGCCAAACTGATTGAGCCACAACGCACGACGTGGGCATGCTACTGATTTTTATTTTACTTCCCTGTCACTCTGAAGCCATCTCAATATTTCATTGAATTACAAAGCAATGACCGAAAGGTGCAGGGTCGTCGTGGTATCATCTGAGTGCTGGTGATGTAATGTTCTTGATTCAATTGGCCCAGTTGAAGGAGAAGCTAAACTGTGTCCGTCAATAATAAATTACAGCTGCAGGTCAGAATCCAGACAATATCAAGACAAATTAAGAGCTGGTGTTCAGCAAAATCCTCCAGAGTAAAGGAAATGACTTTCAAAGCAAGCCTCACAAAACACATCCATCAGTTAATTTGATTGGATTAAATGTGCATTAAAACATTGGCTGGCATTAAACCTCTGATAGCACCAGTCAGCAGTAATTCAACTGGGAAAAACCACCAATTGAACACCTTAGAAATACATTTCCTTACCATTCCTGAAGAACAGCACATTCACAAAACCTTCAATTAAATATTAAACTGCAATATCTCCAGTCATTTTGCTGATAATGCATCATCGGAAAATATTTGTCACACGGGCTTTTGAAAACTGTACTGCTGGTGGAAAACTCACCGACGGGAAGTTTACTGGGAACCAGTCAAAGGAGTTTACAGTAGACAATCTCACAAAGGAGGGTTATATTGGAGGTCCTTGAGATGCAGTGGGGAGCTGAGAGAGAGGGGAGGCCTGGTGATGATGATAAGAGCTTTATCGTCTGGTGCATCAGTAGAATGTGTGGATACAATGATATTTTTGCTGCTGCAGCCACACTGACGGACAGCAAGTATAAATTAACACAACAATGCACCACGAGAGAAAGAAGAAAAAAAGAAATTTTAAAAAGAAGCATCTGCAGTTCATGCAAAAATATTGTGTTGTTTCGATAATGCAGACTCTGGAGTCTAGATTGGCTACATCTCTCCTTACTCCACTCACCCATGTTTATATAATGGATGATCAACAGTATCATTTAGCTGTTTGAACAACTGTTCCATCAGATGCTCTTGCTAATCATATCTTGCTCTTCACATCTGACCAAGACACTGGGGTATGGATTAGATCACAGATCGATTGTGAAACATGAGGGTGAAATGATCTCCTTCTGCCCCTAAATCAGCTTAGTTAAACCACCAATTTCCAACCACTGGTAACAAAAGAAGATCACGCTACAGATGGCGCCAACTAGTCTGTGTCCCTTCGGAGGCAGAACCAAAGCAGGGCAGTTGACCTACAGATGGATGCCCCAGCCCAGGTGGGTACGGGGGGGTAGGAAGACTGACAGATCAGCTATTAATCTGTTCGATTGAAGGGAGTGGAGGTCTCGGGACCTTGCTCACAGTGGCCTGGCTCGTAGAGCCGCTGCCTCACATCTCCAGCCCTCCAGGTTCAATCCTGACCTCCGGCGCTGACAGTCCGCATGTTCTCCCTGTGACCACAGAGGCTTTCACTGGCCGCTCTGATTTCCTCTCATCTTTCAAAGATGAAAGGGTTTGTAGGTTAATTGGTCACTGTAAATGACTCCTGGGGTTTCTTGGGAGCGAGCAGGGGGTGTTGACGGGAATGTGGAGAGAATAAACTGGGATTAGTGTAGGATGGATTAAATTGATGCTTGATTATGATCAGGGACTCAGGCAGGAGGACCTGTTGTATCCTGTTATGGCTCGATATGTGAATATGGATAATTCAGGATTGATATCCAAATTCACACCTTCTAAACAGAAATAAATGAATTGTGCCTCAAAGTAAAACAAATTTTTGGGTTATTCTGTGATTGGTAGTTTAGGTGAATGATGTTCTTAACCTGGATTCTGGTTGTGGACCTCCAGGAATGGATAAACCATGAATGCTTTGCAGTTTTTAACACCATGGTTTGGGAAGAGGTTAACGGCTGTGAAGGAGGAAGATGGGGACTGCAGCACTGCACACCCCACACCCCCATCACCCATACCCCTTTGTATTTCAAAGACACAGAGCAAAGTATTCAAGCTCCTTTGTGACATGATCCACTGAGATGTTTGATAAGAAGGAGAGGAGGCCAGTCACACACTCACCTCCTTTCTGTACAGGCCTGTCGTCACCAAACTGGTTGGAGCATCCCCTCTGACGATTGTTTTCAGCTTGAGGGCCTTAAAAAGAGAATGTCTGAGCTGTAACACAGCAGGACACAGTATTGGGGTATCAGAATCCGCACAGTACGAGTGGCATCTGTATCAGCACAGCAGGGCATGGTAGGGATAGCTTCTGTATGTCCACAGCAGGTTATGGGTTGTACCCGGGTTATGGTGAACAGGTTATGAGTTGTGGCTGGGTTATGGTGAGTTGGGTATTAGCAGTGCCCAGTGTATGGTGAGGTTATGGGTTGTGCCCAGTGTATGGTGAGGTTATGGGTTGTGCCCAGTGTATGGTGAGGTTTTGGGTTGTGGCTGAGTTATGGTGAGCAGGTTATGGGTTGTGCCTGGATTATGGTGAACAGGTTATGGGTTGTGACCAAGCTATGGTGAACAGGTTTTGGGTTGTGCCTGGGTTATGGTGAACAAGTTATGGGTTGTGCCTGAGTTATGGTGAACAGGTTATGGGTTGTGCCTGAGTTATGATGAACAGGTTATGGGTTGTGCCTGAGTTATGATGAACAGGTTATGGGTTGTGGCCAAGCTATGGTGAACAAGTTATGGGTTGTGGCTGAGTTATGGTGAACAGGTTATGGGTTGTGCCCAGGTTATGGCAAACAGGTTATGGGTTGGGGCCAAGCTATGGTGAACAGGTTATGGGTTGTGGCTGAGTTATTGTGAACAGGTTATGGGTTATGCCTGGGTTATGGCAAACAAGTTACGGGTTGTGCCCAGGTTATGACGAATAGGTTATTGGTTGTGCCCGGGTTATGGTGAGCAGATTATGGGCTATGCCAGTGTTATGGTAAACAAGCTCAAGTACGCCTACTCAAAACTTAAAATGGGCAAAGTTCCTCACTCACTTGGTTTTGATCTATAGGCCCTACCATCTTAGCAGGGGACCCTGGACGCTCTCAGATATTCTGGAATGATGTCAGGTTCTCCGGCAGCCAGGCAGAGTCCCAGCCACAAACTACTGGAAACTACTTTAAGCTACCATATTGTAATAATTTAAAATATAATTAAATTTTAAAAACCTGTCACAGTTACAAAATATTTTAAAAATATTTAACAACTCACAATAAACAACAGAAATCTTTGGCAGTTCTGCTGCCAATGCTCACTGCTCCAATCAATGTGACAGGTTGAAGACTCTGTCCCAAAAACCCAGCAGCCCTGCTGACAACCTGCAGATAATGAATCTGCCTCTGCACCCCTCCCCGGACAGTGCAGGCCGCAAACTTCAGCACGTGCAGTGGGTGCTGAATAGGATCAGCCAAGCCATAAATATAAATTTATATTATCTGCTACATTCACTCATCTTACCTCCCTGTGCTTGTAATTTTATACATAATATAAATTTATATTTATGGCTTGGCTGATCCTATTCAGTACCCAGTGCATGAGCTGAAGTTTGCAGCCTGCACTGTTTGGCGAGCGGTGCAGAGGCAGATTCACTGTCCGCAGGTTGTCAGCAGGGCTGCTAGTTTTTTGGGTCAGAGTCTTCAACCTGTCACTGACAGGAGCAGTGAGCGTTGGCAGCAGAACTGCCCAGCATTTGCCAGTAGGATTCGCCCATTGCTGTTCACTTTAATTTTCGTTCAATTTTATTTATAATAGTTCCCTACATTTTCAGGTATTTGTAGATCTTTTATGCAGGCTTGTTTCATTATAATTATAATGTAAATCATGCCCCTCTCTGATCATAGGAAATCACTGAGACTGACTACCCATGATGCATTTCCCAAGCTCTCATTTTACTGAATGAAATACTTTGCAAAAGCACATCCCTTTCCTAAACCGATGAATGGTTTTCATGTCTAACTGCTCTGAAAATGGCTCCCCTTTTCCTGTATGTCTGCCCTGGGTCTGCAGTCCTGGGGAATCAAGTTCACCGAGTTGTCCAATCTTAAAGAACTCAGACCTCAGCTCACAGATCCCAGGCACAATTGCCCAGGCAGCCACCATTGCTGTCACTCAGATTGAAAGCAGCAGGCTCTGCCTATGGTGATTGTAACACGATTTGCACTCAGAGACAAGTGAGGAGTACAAACAGGCTTTTAGTAGCTTACAGTCAATGGCCAGAAGACACAATAGTCCTCAGGGGAATCTGAGGTAAGGCAGGAAAACCAGGGTTTATATTGGGGTAGGTGAGGGTGGAGCCATCTGAACAATACAGTGAATTCCTGTTCACTGCATTCACCCCTTCCTTCAGAATTGAGCTTGTGAGTGAAAAACAAAGTTCATTAAAAAAAAACTAATAGTTTACAAATATTTACAAGTTAAGTCTGTCAGGGGGGTATGGTAATTCTGGTCAAGTGCTGCAGTACTAGAAGACTTTGGACTTCCTAAACCCCCAGGACCCCCTGTGGTACAGGGTCAGTGGGTCTCGAGGGCTCCAGCTCAGGTCATGGGGTGGATTGATCCACTTCCCGAGCAGTGTCTCTGGGACCCTGAGTGGGGTACTTGGTAGTTCCTGCCACTCTTGAGGCATTGGACTCTCAGTTCCGGCAGGTGCCAGGTCTCTGATCGAGATGCCATCAGGGTAACCCATGTAGGCATACATTGGGTTGGCGTGCAGCAGGTGCACCCTCTCGATCGGGGGGTCTGTCTTCCTCCTCCTCACGTCCTTTCTCAGCAAAACTGGCCCTGGTGCCAAGCCAGGAGAGTAGTCCCAGATGTGGATTTCCTCTGGAAAGTGAACATTAGCTTGTGAGGAGTTGCGTTGGTTACAGTGCAGAGAAGTGACCTTATGGAGTGAAGCGCCATGTGTAGGACTTCTTCCCAGCATGGGTCTGGAAGGCCTTTGGACCAGAGAGCCAATTTTTTTAAATTTTTTTTTATTTTTTTATTTTTCACACCATAAATCACATTAACCATGGTACACACTTTTTCCTTTTCACACATATACAGTGCCATTTTCTCCCCCCCACCTCCCTCCTCCCATCCCACCCTCCCTACCTCCCCCCTCCCGTCCATTTAAAGTATACAATCTAGGATACATTAAACCAGTCAGACAATGTTGTCATTCAATAAAAATACACCAGAAATTCTACTGAGTCCATTCTTTTCATTTCCTTTTCCTTCCGTTAACTTAGGTAATGATTGTCCCCGGTAGGTTTTCGCTATTGTATTTAATGTAAGGCTACCATATTTGTTCGAATATTTCAATATTATTTCTTAAACTATATGTTATTTTTTCTAATGGAATACATTTATTCATTTCTATATACCATTGTTGTATTTTCAAATTATCTTCCAATTTCCAGGTTGACATAATACATTTTTTTGCTACGGCTAGAGCTATCTTAACAAATCTTTTTTGTGCATCCTCCAAATCAATTCCAAATTCTTTATTTTTTATGTTACTTAGGAGGAAGATCTCTGGATTCTTTGGTATATTGTTTTCTGTTATTTTATTTAATATCTGATTTAGATCTTCCCAAAATTTTTTTACTTTCTCGCATGAATTGTTGTTCCCATTTCTTTTTTACATCGAAAACATCTATCAGATACTGTTGGGTCCCATTTATTTAACTTTTGAGGTGTAATGTATAGCCTGTGTATCCAGTTATATTGTATCATACGTAACCTCGTATTTGTTGTATTTCTCATCGTTCCGGAGCATAACTTCTCCCATGTTTCCTTTTTTATCTTTCTATTTAAATCTTGTTCCAATTTTTGTTTACTTTTACCATTTGTTTCCTCATTCTCCTTTTCTTGCAGTTTAATATACATATTTGTTATAAATCTTTTGATTAACATTCAAGGTTACTTCCCTCTGGCAAACTCAAACTGCTTCCTAATTTATCCTTCAAGTAGAATCTCAATTGGTAATATGCCAGCGCTGTATCTCCAGTTATATTGTACTTATCTTTCATTTGTTCAAAGGATAAGAATCTATTTCCTGAAAAACAATTTTCTATTCTTTTAATCTTTTTTTTTCCCATTCTCTAAAGGAAAGGTTATCTATTGTAAAAGGGAATAACTTGTTTTGCGTCAATATTAGTTTTGGTAATTGATAATTTGTTTTATTTCTTTCTACATGAATCTTCTTCCAAATATTGAGGAGATGATGTAATACTGGAGAACTTCTATGTTGTACCAATTTTTCATCCCATTTATATAATATGTGTTCAGGTATCTTTTCCCCTATTTTATCTAATTCTAATCTAGTCCAATCTGGCTTTTCCCTTGTTTGATAAAAATCTGATAGGTATCTTAATTGTGCGGCTCTATAATAATTTTTAAAGTTTGGCAGTTGTAAGCCTCCTTGTTTATACCATTCTGTTAATTTATCTAGTGCTATCCTCGGTTTCCCCCCTCTCCATAAAAAATTCCTTATTATTTTCTTTAACTCCTTGAAGAATTTCTCTGTCAGTTGTATTGGCAATGCCTGAAATAAGTATAATATCCTTGGAAAAATGTTCATTTTAATACAGTTTATCCTTCCTATTAGTGTTAGTGGTAAATCTTTCCAATGCTCTAAATCGTCCTGTAATTTTTTAATTAGTGGATAATAATTGAGTTTATATAGTTGGCCGAGATTTTTGTTTATTTGTACACCTAGGTATCTTATTGCTTGCATTTGCCATCTAAATGGTGATTCCTTCTTAAATTTTGAGAAATCCGCATTATTCATAGGCATTGCTTCACTTTTATTTACGTTTATCTTGTAACCTGACACTTCTCCATATTCCTTCAATTTCTTATATAATTCTTTTATTGATAGTTCTGGTTCTGTTAAGTACACTATAACATCATCCGCAAATAAACTGATTTTATATTCCTTGTCTTTTATTTTTATTCCTTTTATATTATTATCTGTTCTTATCAATTCTGCTAGTGGTTCTATAGCTATCGCAAACAATAAAGGTGATAGTGGGCATCCCTGTCGTGTTGACCTGCTTAAGTTAAATTGTTTTGTTACATGTCCATTTACTGTCACTTTCGCTAATGGTCCCTTATATAATGCTTTAATCCAATTAATATACTTCTCTGGTAAACTGAATTTTTGCAATACTTTGAACAAATAATTCCATTCTACTCTGTCAAAGGCCTTCTCTGCGTCTAAAGCAACTGCTACTGTTGGTGCTTTATTCCCTTCTACTGCATGAATTAAGTTAATAAATTTACAAATATTGTCTGTTGTGCGTCTTTTTTTGATAAATCCAGTTTGGTCTAGATTTACCATTTTCGGTACATACTCTGCTAATCTGTTTGCTAATAATTTAGCTATTATCTTATAATCTGTGTTAAGTAAAGATATTGGTCTATATGACGCTGGTGTAAGTGGATCTTTCCCTTGCTTTAGTATTACTGTAATTATTGCTGTTTTACATGAATCTGGTAAGCTTTGCGTTTCATCAATCTGGTTGATTACTTCCAGGAGGGGCGGAATTAATAAGTCTTTAAATGTTTTATAGAATTCTATTGGGAATCCATCCTCTCCTGGTGTCTTATTATTTGGTAATTTTTTAATTATCTCTTGTATTTCTACTATTCCAAATGGCTCTGTTAATTTATTTTGTTCCTCTATTTGTAGTTTTGGTAGTTCAATTTTAGTTAGAAATTCATCTATTTTCCCTTCTTTCCCTTCGTTTTCAGTTCGGTATAATTGTTCATAGAATTCTCTAAAGTTTTCCTTAATTTCTTTTGGATTATATGTAATTTGTTTGTCTTTTTTCCTTGATGCCAATACCATTTTCTTAGCTTGTTCTGTCTTAAGCTGCCATGCTAGGATTTTGTGCGTTTTTTCACCTAGTTCATAATATTTCTGTTTTGTCTTCATTATATTTTTCTCCACCTTATATGTTTGTAGTGTTTCATATTTTATTTTTTTATCCGCCAATTCTCTTCTTTTAGTAATATCTTCCTTCATTACTAATTCTTTTTCTATATTTACTATTTCCCTTTCCAACTGCTCTGTTTCCTGATTATAGTCCTTCTTCATCTTAGTTACATAACTTATTATTTGCCCTCTAATGAATGCTTTCATTGCATCCCATAGTATAAACTTATCTTCCACTGATTCCGTATTTATTTCAAAATACATTTTAATTTGTTTTTCAATAAATTCTCTAAAATCCTGCCTTTTAAGTAACATGGGGTTCAATCTCCATCTATACATTCTTGGAGGGATGTCCTCTAACTTTACTGTCAATATTAAGGGTGAATGGTCCGATAGTATTCTAGCTTTATATTCTGTTTTTTTTACTCTATCTTGCATACGAGCTGATAACAAAAATAGGTCTATTCTTGAGTATGTTTTATGTTTAGCCGAGTAATATGAATATTCCTTTTCCTTTGGGTGTTGTTTCCTCCATATATCCAAAAGTTACATTTCTTCCATCGATTTAACTATAAATTTGGTTACTTTGTTCTTTCTGTTAATTTTTTTCCCAGTTTTGTCCATATTTGAATCCAAATTCAGGTTGAAATCCCCTCCTATTAATATGTTCCCTTGCGTATCTGCTATCTTCCAAAAGATATCTTGCATAAACTTTTGATCTTCTTCGTTAGGTGAATATACATTGAGTAGATTCCAAAACTCCGAATATATCTGACATTTTATCATTACATATCTCCCTGCTGGATCTATTATTTCCTCTTCTATTTTAAATGGCAAATTTTTACTAATTAATATAGCTACTCCTCTTGCTTTTGAATTATACGATGCTGCTGTTACGTGTCCTACCCAATCTCTCTTTAATTTCTTATGCTCCAATTCAGTTAAATGTGTTTCTTGCACAAATGCTATATCAATTTTTTCTTTTTTCAGTAAATTTAGCAGTTTCTTCCTTTTAATTTGGTTATGTATTCCATTAATATTTAAAGTCATATAGTTCAACGTAGCCATTTTATACTTTGTTTATCTTCCCTTTCCGTTTCTCCATCATTACCTTTCCTTCTTATCCATTTCTGTTTTCTTGTTTTGAATCCTTTATAAGACAACATTCCTAAAACATCAAACATTTTCCTTATTCTCCTATTTAAAACTTCTTTAGCCCCAATCCCCCCTTCCCCTCCTGAGTTGTCCTTTATCCCTTGTCGGACAACCACATCTCCCCTCTCCATTTGGATTTGCGAATTCACTCGCAAGCGTCAGCTGATTTTGCAGTGACCGTAACACCCCCCCACCCAGCCCCCCCCAGAAAAGATTTCACTTTTCATATGTGACAAAGGTCACTCTTTTAATTCCTTCCTTATTCCCTCTATTCCTTTTCCTTCCCTTATTAATTCTTGTCTATACTATCTATATTTTCCTCTAAATACGGATACATTCATGTATGCACATTATACATATACACACATATACCTCTTTACCCACATACATATAAATCGTGGTCATTTTTACTCTTATTACATGTCTTCATCTCTCTGTTTGTTTTGTAGTTGTTCTGCAAATTTCCTTGCTTCCTCTGGATCCGAGAATAGTTTTTTTCCTTAAGATCGCTTTCGATGTTTTGAACTCCTTCCTCCTCTTCAGGAGTTCAAAACTTATGTCTTTTTAGTTTGCAGTCTTTTGTACTCTCGTTACACGTCTTCATCTCTCAGTCTATTTTGTAATTGTTCTGCAAATTTTCGTGCTTCCTCTGGATCCGAGAATAGTTTGTTTTGTTGTCCTGGAATAAATATTTTCAATACCGCTGGATGCTTTAGTATAAATTTATACCCTTTCTTCCATAAAATCGCCTTTGCTGTATTGAACTCCTTTCTCTTCTTCAGGAGTTCAAAACATATCTGGATAAATGAAGATTTTTTGCCCTTTGTACTCCAGTGGCTTATTGTCCTCCCTTACTTTTTCCATTGTCTTCTCCAGTACCTTTTCTCTTGTAGTATATCTTAGGAATTTTACTAAAACAGATCTTGGTTTTTGTTGTGATTGTGGTTTAAAGGCCAATGCTCTATGTGCCCTTTCTATTTCCATTTCTTGCTGTAGTTCTGGACATCCTAGGATCCTAGGGATCCAATCTTTTATAAACTCTCTCATATTCTTGCCTTCTTCATCTTCCTTCAGGCCCACTATCTTTATGTTATTTCTTCTGTTATAATTTTCCATTACATCTATTTTCTGAGCTAACAGATCTTGTGTCTCTTTAACTTTTTATTAGATTCCTCTAATTTCTTTTTTAAGTCCACTACCTCCATTTCTACTGCTGCTTCTCGTTCTTGCACCTTGTCCATTCTTTTTCCCATTTCTGATAAGGTCATATCTATTTTATTCATTTTCTCTTCTGTATTGTTTATTCTTCTTCTTAAATCATTAAATTCTTGTGCTTGCCATTCTTTAAATGACTCCATGTATTCTTTAATAAGAGAAAGTATATCCTTTACCTTGCCTTTCCCTTCTTCTTCTATTTCACTGTACTCTTCCTCTTCTTCTTCCTCTGGGTTGGCCATCTGTTGTTTCTTTGTTGCCCTTTTCTTCTCTTCTTTCTTGTTTTCGTTGTCTTCTATGTTCTCCTCTTGCTGCAGGTGTTCTGCAGCTGTCGTTGCTGGCTGTGGAGATCGACTCCCCAGCTGGTCACCCCTCCCGTCGGTGATTTTTTGCATGCGCGGTTGCGCACTCTTACTCTGCTCAGCGAGCCATTTTTGTAGTCCATATTCTACCGACCTGAGGGAGCGGGTTTTTCTCTCCACCGCGGGCCTCTTCGAACAGGTAAGGCCTTTTCCTTCATCTTCCGTTGTCTTCTCTTCCTCTCTTCTTACCGTTGGTTTCGACTTTTCTTTTTTCGTCGCCATCTTCTTTCCACCTTTATATTCACTTTACTTTGATTTTTATTTCTGTGCCTTTGTGTTTTGCTTTGTTTTTTCTGACTTTTCTGGAGAGGGCTGGAGTTCACCGTCCGGCCACTACTCCATCACGTGACTCCCCTTCCCAGAGAGCCAATTTCATGGCCTTCCATACCGTCGTGTTTTCCTTTTCAACTTGTCCATTCCCCTGGGGATTGTAGCTAGTTGTCCTGTTTGAAACAATATCTCTTATGAGCAGGTACTGGCATAGCTATTCACTCATAAATGATGAGCCCCGGTCGCTATGGATATAGCTGGGATACTTGGACAAGGTGAAAATAGAGGGCAAAGCCCTGATGACCATGGTGGTGGTCATGTCTGAGCAGGGAATGGAGAATGGAAAACGTGAATACTCATCAATAACATTGATAAAGTACACGTTTCGTTGGTGGAAGGGAGGGGACCCTTGAAATCGATACTGGATCGTTCGAAGGGGTGGGATGCCTTTATCAAGTGCACATTGTCAGGGCATTAGAAGTGCGGCTTGCACTCCATGCAGGCCTGGCAGGACCTGGTCATCTCCATGATGTCCTCAATGAAGCAGGGCAGGTTGCATGCCTTGATGAAATGAGCCATGTGGGTAATACCAGGGTGGCAAAGTTCATTGTGCAGTGACCGCAACTGGCCGGTGTATGCAGAGGCACAGCTTCCTCTTGACAGGGCATCTGGAGGTTCATTGAGAGTACATGTCCTGGATGCTATGTCGTAATTATAGGTGGAGAGTTCAATCCTCCATCTGGCGACCTTATCATTCCTTATTTTACCTCTTTTTGCGTTATTAAACGTAAATTTCACTGATCACTGGTCGGCGAGCATTGTAAATTTTCTGCCAGCCAGGTAATGCCTCCACTGCCTGTTGGCCTCTACAATAGCTTGAGCCTCTTTCTCCACGGATGAGTTCTGAAGCTTGTGGCCTTGTAGGATGCAAGAAAAAAGACAAGTAGCCTGTCCGCCTGGTTAAGGGTAGCGGCCAGAACTACGTCAGAGGCATCGCTTTCCACCTGGAAGGGATGTATTCTCGTCCATTGCATGCATGGTGGCCTTTGCGATACAGTTCCAAACGTAGTCAAAAGCCACCTGGGCTTCAGCTGATAATAGGACTTTTAAGAGGAGGTAAACTTTATCTGCAAAGTGAGGGACCCATTGGGCATAGTAAGAAAAGAAGCTCAGGCACCTCCTTAAAGCTTTCATGGTCTTCAGGATCGGGAGGTCAAACAGGGGGCCCTTCAGGATCGGGAGGTCTAAGAAGGGGCCCTTCAGGATCGGGAGGTCTAACAGGGGACCCTTCTCCACCACATAGCCCAGAATTGCCTCATGTTTCTTCTGGAACATGCACTTACTGGAGTTGTATGTGAGGTTCAGGGATTTGGCCGTGTGGGTTGGCAACATGGTCTTCCAGAGAATGTCCACAAAAGGTGGCATGGTCGAGATAAGAGAAGGTGGCCTTTAACCAGTACTCATTGACCATTTTGTCCATCTGTCTCTGGAAGACCGAGACCCCATTAGTGATGCCAAAAGGGACCCTCTGGAACTGATAAAGCTGTCCGTCTGCTTCAAATGCTGTGTAGGGATGGTCCTCGGAATGGATCGGTAACTGATGGTATATAACTTTCAGGTTGATGGTCAAATAGACCCGATACTGCATAATTTTGTTTACCATGTCTGAAATTCGAGGAAGGGGGTATGCGTCCAGGAGTGTGAAGCGATTAATTGTTTGGCTGGAGTCAATCACTAGCCTGGACTTTTCTTCCCCTTTCACGATTACCACCTGGGCTCTTCATGGGCTGTTTCTAGGTTTAATTATATATTTTTGAGTAGTCGCTATGTCTTGGCTCTGATAAATTCCCGATTCCCCACACTGTATCATCTGCTCTTTGTAGCTATTGGTTTGCAATCAGAAGTCAGGTTTGGAAACAGTGGAGGGTGGGGAGGAAATCAATATTTAAGGTGGAGAGAGCACATATGATGTCTGGCTTTTGGGACATTACGCACTGTGATTGGAGGGGAGTGGGCCAGAGTACTCCATGGTCATGCTTTTAAGGTGACACAGAATGTCCAGGCCCAGCAACATAGAAGCACACAAATCCTTCAGTACATACAATTGGAACCTACAAAATTCTCCCCCTTTTACAGTTAGATGTTCTATACAATACCCTTGCGAAGCTAGGAAAGTATGATAGTCTGTCAGATACACTCAAGTTGTACCGCAGAGCCATCACAGAGTTTATAAAGCTCTCAGTGGAGCTAATGTCTACTAAGCAATCAGTCAAGTGTCTGTTTACCCTCACCTCCATCGTTGAATTATTCAATTGGTGAGATATTGCCTGATCCAGGACGACCGATGCCAGTGCTCCAGAAACCCCGTTGCTCCCCATACTGATGTCAACTCTCTCCTCTTGGCCCTCGTACAGACAAGATGGAGTTGACCACGAGGCCGTCCTCCATCTTGATCCAACGTAGGACTAGGTGGCACTGACCTCGAGGTGCGGTAAGATGGCCGACGTGGCTTCCTGTGATGCTTCCCTTCTGGTGGCAGATGATTCGGGGGTTGCACACATGGTTGCCCTCTTTGGGTTCCATTTAACCCAGCAGACCTTCACTCAGTGCCCTGGCTCACTGCATCCTGAGCACACGGAGTCCTTTGCGGGGCATCGGGCGCAGGGGTGCTGTGTCTGTCCACAGAAGTAGCATCCCCAGTAGCACGTGGCCGCAGTCCTCTGAAAAGGTGCTGCTTTTGCCCATGAGGTCATCAGTTCCCAGTTGGGCGTGCTCAAGCACTTTCGCCAGCTCCAGGGTGCTGGCCAAGCCTTTCTTCCCCAACTCCTGCCACGAGGCTGTCCTGGATTTGTTCCTCCTCTCTCACCTGGGCCATGCCACTTCGTAGTGGCATTTTCTGGTCATGGCCCACAGTTCAAGGACATAATTGTCCAGCGACTCACCCGGATGCTGCCGACGTTGAAAGAGTCAGTGCCTCTCCAATATATCATTCTGGGGCCTCATGTAGTGGGCCTTCAAGCCTTTTTTGTCCGACTCATATGTAGCACAGTCTCTGATGACACCGAACCCTTTGGGGCCAATTGAGAGAGAAGTGCAGATCTCTGTAGACTATAGGAGTTGAAAACGTCTTGCATTGCCATCAGGTAGGACTGGAAGCAGTCCATCCAGTAGGCGAATTCCTCTGGGGCCTCAGGGGACAGAGGGTTGACCTGGGTTGACCTGGAGCATGCCTGGCTTCAGCAGGCATCCTGCTTCAAAAGTTAAGCACTCAGAGACAAGTGAGGAGTACAAACAGGCTTTTAATAGCTTACAATCAATGGCCGGTAAATACAATAGTTCTCAGGTGAATCGGAGGCAAGGCGGGGAAACCAGGCTTTATGTGGGGTAGGTGAGGGTGGAGACAGGGGAGGAGCCAACCATCGGAACAATACATAGACAGTGAATTCCAATTCACTGCAGCGATACACCACTGTATAGTGTTGCTTTGTTATTGGTACTATGTGTATATATGTTTCACGTGTATGGCTAGACCCACATTCCCTTGTTGTCTCCACCCCCTGGAATCCCCTAATAAAGGCAGTTAAGGCAAGTGCCTCCCGCAGTACAAGTCCTGGGATCAGGCCAGAACAGGACCATGGTCCATGGCTTATGGTATTAGAAGCCTGTTGTCCAGCAACTCCAGTTCTTTGGGTATTTTTGATAGTGTATCACTTCCAATTACGTTTCTGTGGCTGCACCCTTCCATTGCATCATTTTTATGATTGTCCCTGCCTCTATCACTTTCTTTGGTGGCTTGTTCCACATACCCACAGCCCTCTGGGTGAAGAAAATGTTTCCACATCCTTAAACCTTTCCCCTCTCACCTTAAGTCTAGTTTTAGTTTCATCTACTCTGGGGGAAAATAAAGTCTATGACTATTTACCTGATCTATACCCCTCATAATCCTCTCCAAGATTTTCCCTCAGCCTTTTAGGCCCCAGGAAGAAAAGTCCCAGCCTATCCAGCCTCTCCTTGTTATTCAAGCCTGCCATTCGTGAATATTTTCTGCACCCTTTCCACCTTCATAATTTATTACCTCCAGCTGGGTGACCAGAACTGCACAGAGGACAGTGAGAAGTGTGATCTCACCCAAGTCTTGTATGGTCATAACACCATGTTCCAAATCCTACACTCACTGCCCTGTACACCTGTGCCGCCACACTCATGGAACTATGTCTCCATACCCCCAAGCCTCTCTGGTCCTCAACATTTTGGCGGTACAGTGGTGTAGCGGTTAGCACAACACTGCTACAGCACAAGCGATCAGGACCAGGGTTCAAATTCCATGCTGTCTATAAAGTCTTTGTACATTCTCCCCATGTCTGCGTGGGTTTTGCCCGGCGGGGGGGGAGGGGGGGGTTCCGGTTTCCTCCCACCATTTGAAACGTACTGGGGGGTGTAGGTTAATTGGGTGTAATTGGATGGCATGGGTTTGTGGGCCAAATGGCCTGTTACCGTGCTGTATGTCTAAATTAAAATTAAATTCTCCAGGGCCATGGTGGGAAAACAGCAACCACTTAGCCACATCAGTGAAGTTAGGGAACCATGTCATGAATTTCCCTTCAGCATATAAATACGAGCTACAATTAGCTCATTCAGCAATGCTACTTTTCATATGGGTCATGTTCCCAACATTTTAGGTAGGAAGAGTTTGTACACCTGTGTATTGAAGTAAAATAACTTGGTTGAGAGTGGTTGTCTCCTTATCAGACGGCCATTGTCTATTCTAAAAGAATCCTGACCTTTTGGAAAGGATAATGCTAAGGCAGAGACTTCAGTGTCAGGTGGGCTCTACATGTTTTGTTCATCGCAGACATTAAAGGTGCAATGAACTGGGATTCACTGGTAGGGTGTTATGCTGATGGCTGGTCCCGCCTCCCAGCTCCGCCCCCATCTGCTTACATATAACCCTGGTTTCCCGCCTAAACCCAGAACCCTTCTGAAGACTACTGTGAGACCCTACCCTTAGTTATAATCTAATAAAAGCATTTGTTCTCCCTTCAGTTGTGAGAGATTTTATTCACGCTACAATTTTATTAACTTATTCCCTAACGATGGAAGCGCTACTCCAGCCAGGTATACTACTGATAGACTCTCTGTCCCTCAACACAGCTGAAGAGTTCACATATTGGCCACACTGCTTCCAGGCCTACCTGAACATGACCAGAGATGTCTTCCACTCCGATGAACTCACGAGGTCTGCACTCGTTTCGAGGATAGGAACGAAAGGGTATCCACTCATCATTGCGTGTAGTGGTATTGAGGCGTTGAAGGCTCAGTACCTGAAGTCGCAGAACGAGGTCTTAGTGAGGCACCTACACGCTCTATGTCACCAGTGGCCAGGAGATACCATCAATGATTACCTGTTGGAGGCTATGGGCTGTGTTCACGAGGAAGAACAGATCCAGGACACTCTCATCGCGGAGATCTGCTCGAGGTACATGAGGCAGCGACTGCTCGAGTCGGGTAAGAAGGACCTGGCTAGCCACGACGAACTGGCCAAATCACTGGAACAGGCCAAGCTCGAGAACAACGACCTCAAAGCCAGCAAGCTCGCTCACCCAGGTGACTCCTCCCAAGGACTGGCTGCACCTGCTACCCCTGCCCTAACGGCTGCCGCTTCCCATGCTAGGGAGTGCTTTTTTTGCAGCAAGAGCCAGAATCCCTGATCTCATTGCCCGGCAAAAGACTCCAAGTGTTACAGCTGTTGCAAGAAAGGACATTGGAGGAGGGTTTGCCATGCGAGGGGAAGCCTGGGGAAATCCATAGCCTGCACCGCTCCCGGATCCGATCCAGCTCCAAGCTGTCTGGCCTGAATTCACCTGAACCGGTTTGCTGTGTGACATGCCAACCGAGGGTGGTGGTGAAGAAACAGTGTGAAAAGGTTCAGCGGCAATCTTGCCATGACCCAAATTCAAATTCAGCACCGTTATCACTGGAGGAAAGAGGGTGGCCATCTTGCCGCGCCACGAGGTCGACGCCATCTTACCCACACAGGGCAACAGTGGGGGATACTCGAGTGAAGAACATGGAGTCTCTGGGGAGCTAGCCTCAATGGTCTTAGATCAGGACAGATCTCACCAGCTCAGCGACTTCATAGTGACTGTGAAGGTAAACGGACATTCCACTAAATGCCTAATCGATATGGGCTCTATTGAAAGCTTCATAGACTCACAAACTGTGCAAAAATACAACCTGATGTAGCCAACCCACATGCAGCCTCTCCACACTGAATGTCGACCCTCCTCTTCTCTTCCGAATTTGATTGCAGACTGCAAACTCATTGCTACTAAGAGCAGGAGGTACAGCTCAGAAAACCAAGAGTTTATAAAGTCAGATACTCAGCATCTGCTGGATGAAGATATCGTCGAACCTAGCACCAGCCCATGGAGAGCGCAAATGGTAGTGGTAAAAGGGGAGAAACAAGTCCAGGCTAGTAATTGACTACAGCCAAACTATTAATCGGTACACGCTCCTGGACCCATACCCCCTCACTATGATATCACACAGTATTGGGTCCATTTGGCCATCGACCTGAAAGCTGCTTATCACCAACTGCCAATCCGTTCAGAGGACTGTCCATATACAGCATTTATGGCTAACGGTCATCTCTATCAATTTCAGAGGAATCCTTTCAGAATTACTAATGTGGTTTCTACCTTCTAGAGACAGATGTACAGAATGGTGGATGAGTATGGGTTGAAGGCTACCTTCCCCTACCTCGATAACTTCAACATCTGTAGCCACACCTTGGAAGACCATGACGCCAACCTCCAGAGTTTTCTCCACGTGGTGAGAGCCCTGAACCTCACTTATAACCCTGACAAATGCGTGTTCAGGACTAAATATCTGGCTAGGCTACGTGGTGGAGAATGGCATCATTTGCCCTGATCTCGATAGGATGCTCCTCCTGTTAGAGCTCCCCGTTCCCAGGACCACAAAGGCTTTGAGAAGATGCCTGGGGTTTTTCTCATATTATGCCCAGTGGATCCCTCAATATGCTGATAAGGTTTGCCCTCTCTTAAAAGCCACTAATTTCCCCCTCAGCTGAAGCCCAAACGGATTTTAACTACCTTCAGAACTACATTGCGAAAGCTGCCATGCACGCGGTGGACGAGAATGTACCTTTCCAAGTGGAAAGCGATGCTTCAGAAGTAGCCCTGGCCACTACCCTCAACCAGGCGGGCAGGCCAGTTGCATTTTTTTCAAGGACATTACAAGGCCATGAGCTCCGGAACCCATCTGTGAAAAGGAGGCTCAAACCATTATAGAAGCCATAAGGCACTGGAGACACTACCTGGCTGGTAGAAGATTTACACTCCTCACTGACCAATGCTCAGTCACATTCATGACAAGAGGGACAAAATCAAGAATGACAAGATGGCTAGGTGGAGGATCGAGCTCTCCACCTACAATTATGACATTGCCTATCAGCCAGGAGCCCTTAATGACCCTCCAGATGCCTTATCCAGAGGAAGCTGTGCCTCTGCACACACTGGCCAACTGCAGTCTCTGCATAATGAGCTCTGCCATCCAGGGGTCACCCGCATGGCTCATTTTGTCAAGGCGCGCAATCTGCCCTACTCCATGGAAGATGTCAGAGAAATGACCAGGTCTTGCCAGGTCTGCGCAGAGTGCAAGCCGAACTTCTACCGCCCCACAAAGGTGCACCTGATCAAGTCATCTAGGCCCTTTGAACAGCTCAGTGTTGATTTGAAGGCACTTCTCCCCTCCACGAACAGAACACCTTCTTCTCTATCATTGACGAGTACTCCCGCTTCTCATTCGCCATTCCATGTCCAGGCATGTCCACTTCCACTTCATCAGTCATAAAGGCCCTAGACACCATTTTTACTCTGTTCGGGTATCCCAGCTACATTCATAGCGACCGGGGCTCATCCTTTATGAGTGACAAGCTACGCCAGTACCTGCTGGCAAGGGGGATCTCATCCAGCAGGGCTACTAGCTACAACCCCCGGGGAAATGGGCAGGTTGAAAAGGAGAAACCCACAGTCTGGAAGGCTGCCAAACTGGCCTGGAAGTCAAAAGGCCTTCCAGACTCACGCTGGCAGGAAGTCCTTCCTATGGCACTCCACTCTACCCGTTCGTTACTATGTACCGTGACCAATGCTACTCCTTATGAGCTTCTATTCACCTTCGAAAGAAGGTCGGCATCAGGAACTATACTCCCAATCTGGCTCATCACTCCTGGTCCAGTCCTTCCCAGGAAACACGTGAGGAGAAACAACACCGACGCCTGGTGAAAAGGATGAAATTGCTCCACACCAAACCCATGTACGCCTATGTGGAGTACCCAGATGGCAGGGAGGACACCGTCTCCATCAGGGACCTGGCACCCACCGTAACAGAGGGTCTGTTGCCTCAGCAGCCCTGTGATACACGGAGCTCGTTCTCGCCACCCTCAGTCAGGGCTTCAGGGAATCTGGTTTAGGAGAAAAGTGCATCCCCCTCTACCGTTGAGCGAGAGACGCAGCCTGCCTCTCATCCTTCACAAGGGAACCAGGAGATCCATGGAGTCCAAGGCCCCCCAGTGCTAAGGCGCTCCACCAGAATCTCTGGACCCCCGGACTGCTTAAACTTGTAGATTTGTAAATAACTGTATATTTTATGACTTTTTTTCTTCTCTGAATCCATGTTCTCTGTCTTCATTCACAGACCCTAAATTCTACAGGAAGGGGTGAACGCAGTGAACTGGGATTCACTGGTAGTGTGTTGTGCTGATGGCTGGTCCCACCTCCCGGCTCTGCCCCCATCTACTCACATATAACCCTGATTTCCTGCCTAAACCAAGAACCCTTCCGAAGACTGCTGTTGAACCCTATCCTTAGTTATAAGCTAATAAAAGCATTTGTTCTCCCTTCAGTTGTGAGAGCTTTTATTCACACTATAAAGGGACTCATTAAAATCCCTACCTTTGTCCTGTAAATGACCTGTCAAAGTGCAGATCAAGCTAATAGCACAAGCAGGCCGATGACTTTCCTGTGTTGACCAATTAAAGAAAGGGACATTACACCCTGTGGTCCACATTTCTGATGGAGTCCTCTTCACTGGTTGGATACAACTTACTTGACCCACTCGGACAAATTCTGCCTGGCGTGCCTCTTCTTTCTTCCGCGCTGACTTAGGAGACTCAGGCAACACATCACTGAAGGAGCGCCTGTTGAGCATGTTCTGGATACACAGTGAAAGGAAGAGTAAGCTTTCTGTGCCAGCTCACCCTGCTCGATCAGTTATTTTAATTCATAGACGTCACAGATCTAGCAACCCACAGGCATTTGCCATCAGCAGCTGTCCTCCTGCAGCTCCTTCGTTTTGGATTCTACAAACTGCAACCCCAAATGATTGCTTCGACTTCAGCCAGATTTTTTTTTTAATCAGAGGTGGCACTCTATGTAATCATGCAGGTGCTGAGAACATGGCAGTTCTGGAGTTATTGCAATGAATATTCCCAGCAACTGCATGGCTGAACACAAAGGTGTCTCGGTATTTAAATCATCTCATTTCCTTTTATCGATTTTGACGGAGATGAGTTTAGCTCTGACAAAAATGAAATCATTGCACGTTCCTCTCACTGGACACAGACTGGAAGATCATTTCATTGAGTAACTTGGGTCTGTCCACTGCAATAATAGGAACCTCCCACTGGCCAACCATTTAATTCCACACCCTATTCCCACACCGACATGGTCTCATGCACTGCCAAAATGAGGCTACCCACAAATTGAAGGATCTGCACCTAACACAGGTACTCCTCGACATACGCCTATGTTCTGGATGACTGGTTGTATCTTGGAATGGACGTATGTCAGAATTGTATACTTCCCTTGTTAGTTGGGGTCCCGGGGCTGGGTGCCACCATCTTGATTCCTGTGCTTCAGTATGCATGGTGGGTTTGATTATTGGATTTCGGTTGGTGCATGTGCAAGAGTTAAGCACCCTAACGATATTGAATTCGTGCTCTTAACTCTCATACATGCACCAACCGAACTCAAATACACGAACCCACCATGCATGCACTAACTGAGGACTCACACATACGCACAGGAGTCATGACGGTCGCGCCCTTCCTACTGAACCCAGGACGCAGATTAACAAGGGAAGTAGGCACATTTCGGCTCTTACATACCCTGTACCCCTGATGTAATTTGACAAATACAACATAAACCAAGTAAATGTTATAATTGTCTTATTTTTAAAAAAATTTGGTTGTATGTGCAGATGGATAGAAGTCGTATAAGTTGCAAGTCGGGGAGTATCTGTATTCCGTTTGGGCACTAACCAACCAGACAGGATTAATCGACCTCCAGTTTCTGATAAACCCCTCCCCCGAGCTGCTCTCTTTCCAAATCCCTCTGTCTCTTTTCCTTTCTCTTTTTCTCCCTCCCTCCAGCTCCCCCCTCCCCATTCAGTGACCCTCTCCATATCACCTCTCAGCATTTTCCTCTTCTACCCTCCCTCCAATATCAACTGATGACCCGTTGGCCTGAGCTTCTCTCCTGCACCTCCCTCCCTCCTCCGCTGCCCCCTTCCCCACCTTTTTTATTCAGGCACCTGCCTGCTTTGTGCTCATACCATGTCGAAGGGCTTTGGCACGAAACGTTGATTACCCTGTGCTTCCTATGAAAGTTGCGTGACCGGCTGAGTTTCACCAGCACCTTTTAATGTTGCACATTCCTCTCATTCTCTCTCTCACTCTTTCCTCCCCTGACTGGCTAAAGCTAATACTAATTATTATAATGTTCTGTCTCATCTTGAGGGCTGGCCAATAACTAACTTCCGATACCAGTTCAGATGGGGAGCACTCGAGGAAAAGGGTTGAATTTTTTCCCCATCCTATGCCAGGGTGGTACTGCTGTAGGTTAATTTCAATAGGACTACAGGGAAGAAAAATAAAGATGAAAGCTTCTTTCCTTTAATTACTTGTATTTTGTCTTTAATGTGTTATGACTTTCCAGTCTGGGTCATACAGTATGGAAATAGGCCATTTGGCCGACCAAGCCTGTGCTATCAACCATCAATATTCTGAACCCCACCCCTTCCAGACTCTACTAGAAACTGAGGCCAATTACAGTGGCTACTGTAGCCAACTAACACCACCCCTCCCCCCCTCCCCACCCCTGGTTTTGGATGAACTCAGGAGATTAGGGTCAGAATCCTTTGTCAAGACCTAAGCTTTCAGCCCATCCACCAGTTCCTTCCAACTGGCAACATGTTGCCAAATTACTTTCATAGCACTGACCTCACCTACTCCACAAGCCTAGCCTCGAAATGTGACAGAGGAGAAGAGTTTTAAAAGTTTCCAAAGCAAATTGGTCTCACTAATCCTCTTTTCAAGAAGAAACCAAATTTTCAAACAGGCTGACTCAGGGAATGAGAAACCAACTAGAAACTATTAACACAACACATGTAAAAGCCTGGGTTTTAACCCCTCCCTCTGGTACAGATGGACATCTAATTCTGATTCAATTCTATTTGAACCTCATCCCAATGATGCAATCTTTTCAGATGTTCACTTGTAGTTTAGATTCAGTTCTTTTACATCATAAGCTAAAGGATAACAAAATCTCATAATTCATATCATTGCTTTTATAATTTAGCTCTAAGGTTGGTGCACAGTTAGCACAGTGCCAGCGACCCAGGTTTGAATCCCCCACTGTCTGTAAGGAGTGTATACGTTCACCGTGTGACCTGCATGGGTTTCCTCCAGGTACTCTGGTTTCCTCCCACCCACCAAAGACATACAAGGTTGTAGGCTAATTGGTCAGTGCGGGCTCATGGGCCTGAAGGGCCTGTTACTCTGCAGTATCTCTAACTTAAAATAAATCAATTACTTCTGGTAATGGATTTGTATCTGCAAGCTGATGGGGTCTGTGTTAAATATTCTGTCCTCATTCCTATCTCTTGCTGGCATAAACTAACTTTGTTATTGGATGGGCTGGTACCTTTTTGCCAATCCAGTCAGTTCAGATCTACAGGGTTACCCTCTACGTTTTCAAGGCATGTATCTTCAATTCATGCCCTTCAGTAATCGGCCTTATGAAGACGGAGGGGAAACACCTGCTCTAAACTGTGAGGTGAAGCTACTCCATGGGAGTTGTGAGAGTGGGAATTCTGAGAGCTCAGTGTGTGAGAGGAAAAGCTAAAATGTTTCCAAGATGGTGAAGGTAAAGCTGCAGGAAATTTAGAGTCACATGGCAATGACCAAGCCCTTCAACCCATGCCAACCAAATTGGCCCTCTGGGTTCATCCCATTTGTTTGCATTTGGTTCATTTCCTAATCCCTTCCTATCCATATACCTGTGTAAATCCCTTTAACCTTTATCATACCCGCTTCTATAGCTTCCTCTGGCAACTCATTCCAGATACAGATTACTCTCTGGGAGAAAAAGATGCCCTCAGGACCCTCTTCATTCTCTTTCCTCTTACCCTCTAGATTTAGAGTTGTCTACCCTGCAAAAAAGACTTCATCTGTGCCCCTCATGATTTTATATATCTCTAAAAGTTCACCCTCAATCACCTACAGTGCAGCCTCCCTATAACTCAAGCCTTCCAGTCATGCCAACACCCTGGTGAATCTCCTCTGTACCCCTTCCTTTGACATCTTTCCTATGGATGGGTGACCAGAACTGCACACAGTGTTAGGTTTGTTTCTGAATAGTCCTAATTTTATATTGCAAATCAAAGTCAGTTGGGTGACTTACACTTTTAATCCTTAACTCTTAACCACAAACACAAGCAAATATTCCCTGATTAGTCCAATTCCAGGATCAATTATAGCAATGATCAATCGTAATCTCTAAGAATTTGGGCATTTTGTTTGGAGATCCTTTTCAAGATTGGCAAATACGAATGCCAGGCAACATTTGGATATAATCTTCCAGAACTATGGAAATATTTGGAGTTGCAACATTCTCAGACTAAATGTTTGTTACAGCAACCAACAATGCAGTTAAATGACCAGAATGGGTATGAGAATATGTGGAAGAGAAGGATGACTGGTGATTTGACAAGTAAACATAGCGCATTGGGTCAAACTGCTACCCCAAGATACATCATCGCTCTCGTGTCACCCACAATACATGGCATCCTTGTTAGTTTCATAGATTTTGCTTCCAATGCCTGTTAGCTCAGCCTTTTGATACTTAATGTAATGAATACCAATTTCATGTGACAACAGCCAACAGACCAAGTTGCTTGTATGTTTTCAGTTGTATTAATGGAATATTTTCTTTAAGTTAATGGCAGGGTTAGGGATCATTGTTAAGAGTTTCAAAAACCATGTTTAGTTGCCAGATGCAGTTGTTACAATGAATATTACAAAGATGGGCAAAGCAAGATTAACTTTTTTGAGCGTAAGTAGAAGCATTCTTGCACCAGAAAACAAAACTCTTTAAGGTCTGTGTCAGTTTTCAAGATTAGTGTGCCATGGAATATTGATGAGAGATTATGTGGAGTGGCACTTCATTCCAATTTAAAATATTGCTATGGTTATGTAATCCATTAAAAACATGGACAACATGATAAAAAAAATGTCAGAGGAGCATCAAGACTCAACATTAGCTTGACTTGCATTGTTTCTGATGCTGTTTGAGTGTGTTCAAGTTGCCCATCTTAGTTTTAAAGAGGTAATGAATTCAGATGCAAAAAAGGGAAAAAAAGATAAATGGTCTCACTGTTATCCAGCCTAGTTGGATTTCATTCATTTCCTGAAGAAGAAATGTGACACAGAACAGCGGTTCACTGTGATGTGCATATAACATTAACAAGTTAAAGCTAAACCAGGAAGTCCAATCTTAATCACATGATCACACAAGTAATGGATTCTACAGACATTGTTAATAGTTAACACTGTGACTAATTCTACTTGAATAATTGCATGCTCAATCAGCGTATACATTCTCTAAACAATTTATTCATTAAACACATATAAGATTAAATGTAATATTTTCAAGATTAAAACACATGCAAAAAATACCAGAAGTCTGAAACTATTTTAATTTGTGTCTGTCTCTAATATGTTCTCTGATGATGCAAATTGTTTTGTAAGGCCTTTGCCCAATGGAACAATAGTTATCCACTTTATATTGTTTATGGTTGCAATGGAAACTGTTCATGCATGAAAATGGTATGACCAAGGCACAGCATCAAGTGTTAGCTTGCTTAACCATTATTTCCACATCAATGGTACTTTATCCTATGCCGACTGAATGATACTGGCTGGATGGGCCAACAGCATCCTTTCGTGCCCCAACGATTCTAGGATTCTGCTCTTTGATAGCTTAGTGCTGATTTTATATTGACAAGCATCACATTACTGATGAGCCCTTCAATTATTGGACATCTCTGTGTTTCCTTTGAACCAAGCATTATGGAGGTTTGTTAATGTTCACACACAGAGCAGACCAAGCAAGAATGGCAGATTTCCTTCCCTATACAATATTTGAGAAGCAGACACATTTTTACAATGTGTCCCTTATTTTGTCATCATTATTATATATAATTTCAAAAAAATGTTAATTTCACGAACTTAAATTTTTCATCTGGCTCTGGTGGGATTTAACTTGTATCTCTCGATCATGACCCTAGGTCTCTGAAGACCAGCTGGATGAGATAACAATGGTTATGAATCTACCTTTGATTGTCCTTAAATTTGTAAATGACGCAAACAAACAGATTTAGAATAGACACCTCCAGTGGGGCAGTAAAACATGGAAATGCTGAAGAAACTTAGCAGGTACAACTCAGTCTACCACCTGCTGAGCTCCCCCAGTATTTAGATGTTTTTACTACAATCGGAGTCCCTGTAGACTTCCGTGTTTCATCTCCAGTGAGACAATTTAGATCCCTGGAAGATGCATATTGGATTAAGGAAACAGCAGGTTCACCACTTTTTACAACAATAGGCATTTTTCATGTTGGGCTTAAACAGAATGTTTGTGGATTTGCCATTAGCAAGACTATTTGTCGATGGATTTTTGATCAGTTCAGAGATCAGCGAGATCCAGGGATAGGTGATTGGGAGTGGTTGGTTCTGGTCCAATTCTCATGGCCTTAAGGAAAAACATTTTGAAGGTAAAAATGCCTCCGACTTTTTTGATATATTAGTTATTTCTCACTAACAATGCAAATATTGAAGTTTTGCAAAATTTCTTTCAGTTGTTCAAAACTGCTCTAAAAATATGATCAATTTCTGGGCATAAATCAAAAAGGTTTGAGTGAAGTGAATATTGTTTGACTGTTAGATTAGCAGATAGTTAATGAAAAAAATCCATAACAACAATATAGAATTGCTATTATGTCATGACTTTCCTAGCCAATGAGGACATACTAGCAGCCTCCATACCTTGTGCAAGTCTGGTATGAGATCCTGGTACAGAGACCTTATCAACATGTCCAAAGTACGTTGACGTTTCTGAGAAAATGTTGGAGTCTCCAGAGTTGCCTTTTCTCCATTTATTACTGAAAATAACACATCCAAAAAAAAAAGATTAAGGAGTAGAACTAGTCATATTTTATTTATTCATTTTTCAGGATGAGGGCATGAGTGGCAAGGCCAGCATTTATTGCAATCTGTTTTTGGAAAGCTTCCAATTAATGTTTTCCCTATGAAGATTATACAAATACTATACAGTAAAGCTTCATCTGTTGTCCACAGATTGAAAATCCCCATGATTTGGCATTTGGGTGGCCTGGTGCTGCTTTCTGCATTCCCTTCCACACACTGGGGCTCTGGCTCCCAAATGCATCTTGGCTTCAGTTCCCACGCTCCCCTGAAATTCACCTGGTTCTGCAACTTGCATTCATGAAACATAGAACATTATCGCACCGTACAGACCCTCAGACCACAATGTTATGGCGACCTTCGTAAAACTACTCAACCAACTAATCCTCCCCTACCTCACACCCATAACCCTCTCTTTTACTTGCATCTGTGTGCCTGACTAAAAGTCTTTCATATGTCTCTTTTTCTGCTAGGCTCCACCACCTCCCCTGGCAATGCAATCCAGGCCCCCACCACTCTCTGTGTGAAAATACTTACCCCGATGTCTCCCCTAAACTTTCCTCCCCTTGTATAGAAGTCCTCTGGTGTTTGCTACTCCCAGGAAACAGGTGCTGGTTGCCCATCAGACAATCTTGTCGACCTCTATTAAGTCACCTCTCATCCTTTTTCGCTCCAAAGAGGAAAACCCTAGCTCCATTAACCTTGCCTCATAAGACACGCTCTTGATTCCAGGCAACATCCTGGTAAATCTCCTCTGCACCCTTACCATAGCTTCTACATAGTTTTATAGAGCTGCAACATTACCTCATGACTCTTGAATTCGATTCCCTGGCTCCCTTGAAGTTTTATCAAATTCCTTACAGCACTGAACAAAATGTCCATTAAATGCATGTTGGAGAAACAGTAACATTTGATAGTTTGGATAATCTACCAGTCCAGCATCACCAATGCCATAATCCTTTAAAATGTGTGATGAAATGTTACAGCATTTATTCATTCCCCTTGACTAGGCCACATAAAGTGTCCTCTACTTTGCAAAAGGCATAAGGCAGACCTAGTAAGGATGACAACTATTCACCCCTAAATTACAACGGTGAACCAGACGAACTTTTTTTTAGACAAAGTGATAGTTTTGTTCTATTCGATACCAAGACTAGTTATTTTTTTGTCCTTTTATTATATAGTGCAAATTTGAACTCAGATCTGCTGTATTGCTAATTCTGTCTTCTGGATTATTAGTCCAGTAACTAAACCAGGGCCATCCTCAACAGTCAGCTTTTCCAGCAGATTTCCATCCCTCTTATCCTCTGAGTATTCAGTGCAGTCTTGAACATAATAAGTGCCACTGCTGTCACAAATTCCAAAGATTCACATCCCTCTGGGAGAAGGTAATTTACCTTAGTCATACAGCATGACTGAGCCCATGCCAATCTTCAAGCATGCATTTTAATACTAAGTCCATTTTAATCCTCTTTCCCAAATTCTAGTACCGGGGCAATTTGCACTGGCCAATTGGTCTTTTGATCCGCATGTCCCAGGAATGTGGGAGGAAACCAGAGCAGCTGGTGGAAACCCACAGGCTCACAGAGAGAACGGCACATGGCTGGCACCATAAGACAGGATCACACCCAGGTCTCTGGACCTGTGAGGCAGTAGTTCCACCATTGTTGCACTGCCCCAAACCATTCTAAATGACCCTACCCTGAACTGCCGACCTGTACTGGGGATGTAGAGCTTGGTTGTACACTGTCCAGTCTCAGAACATAGACTCAACCCTATTCATCCCTCTCTGAACCCAAAATGCCTCAATGAAATGACCCTCCATTCTTAACCTTCGGTGAACATGGACCATTTTTACTTACTCTCCCTCATTTGATAATTCCAGCATCTGGGAAGTTCCAGTAAAGCCAAAGGGTGCGGACTTCTTCATACAGATTTATCAGTTAGTTAACCAAGGCTACATTATCTGGGTGACGAGAACATACAAATAGCAGAGGTCTGTCAAGACTGCCCATCTATTTAGTGAAGTTATGGCTAATCTGATCATGGCCTCAACTTCATCTTCCTGCCCAAACCATAACCCTTGGAGCTCCTAATGTCTAAACATTTCTCAAATTTGCAGATACTTAACAACTCAGCATCTGAAATAGGAAATTGCATGCCTTGGTAAAGAACTCCTCAACTCATCTCAAATAGACGACCTCCTCTGCATCTCCTTTGCAATTTGAAACTACCCCTTTCTCTTTCTTCCCCAATTCTAATGCAGGATCTTCTGAAATGCCATCTCAGTTTCTCCTTTCACATACACTGCCTGACAAGGAGTCACAGATTTTTATAGCACATAAACAGGCCCTTCAGCCCATCACATCCATGAGATCCGTGTCCCTGTTGCATTCCCCTATCATCTCAGTATCTACCCTATCTAACCCCTGCAGATCATGTGTTTCAACAAGGTCATGACTCATTCTTCTGTATTCTATCATACTTATCCCTTGTCCAGGATGCCCACCTCTGGTGAAATATTTGACACACAAAGAAGATTTTCCACCAAGAAATGTCAAATCATGTTGCTTTAGAGCAGCCATTCTCAACCTTATTTTTTTTGGAAATGGCCGTCTTAGGACCCTCCCCTGTGAAGCAGTCAAGTTTTGCTTTCTTCTTTTTTACTGACTACATAAGGAACATAAGCAAATATTTGTTATGTGAGGTGATCAGAAAACAAGGCTTTTACTTAAATGTACTGTGGCTCCCACTGAGAATGGCTCCTTTAGATCTCTTCAGAACTATCTCATGCCCTGAGTAAGGAATATGGATGCAATCAACCAATAGCAAAGGAATAAGCAGGAAAATTGGGCCCTAGAAATAGGCAGTAGGCGGAGATTTTAAGTACAATGCTGAAAGGAATTTAGATGCCGCCTGACCCGTTAAAGTTCCTCTTGCATTTTGTGCATTACTCCAGTTCTCCAGCTCCTGCAGTCACTTTTGTCTGCTTGGTAGCAAAGGATATCCCCTTTTCTTGGAGTCCTTTCTAATTCATTCCCAGGATGGGCAATGAATGGTAAGCTTGTAACTCATCCCTGTGCCACCTTCTCTCCAGCTCCAATGTTACTTGTAGCTCTTTCCTTCCATTTCTGACACAAGACCTGAATCGTTGGCCGTTATCTCTCCACAGATGCCGCCTGACCTGCTGAATTGTCCCAAGATCTTCTGCTTTATTTCAGATTTCCAACATCTGCCAATTTCTCTCCCATGTGTGAAGCACACAAGATGATACCCACACAAGGAATCATTACATGGAAAAGCTCAAGCTGTTAAGCTGGTGACTTAATGATATCACTATAGAATTCCCAGAGAATATAAGAAAAATGTCAAAACTTGATGGATTGGAGAACTGAGATGATTAAAATTCTGACATTTGTAAATTGTTCAACAGCAGTGTAGCAAAAGTAAAATTCTGCAGAGAGGAAATCTAAAATTAAAGCAGTAGAAATAGTGAGCAGGTCAGTCTTGGCCTGTGGAGAAACAAACAGGGCCAATAATTCAATGATCTTCCATCAGAACAGCCTTTAGCTCTGTTTCTCTCTCCACCTCAGTAAATGTTTAATTAAAGCAGATGCAATAGAGGATGGACTTTCTAACATTTTTGCCTAAATGGAGCACAACTATTTCTACATTAAAATGTATCGTCTGGATAATTCAACAGGGCACTTGCTTTGTTTAAGTTCAAAAGTTGTCCACATCTTGACCTCATTCCCTCTTGCAGCATCACTCAAGAACTTGAATGACATCATGGGGCGGCATGGTTAGCGTAGCAAGAGCTAACGGTCAACGATTCAGGTTCGACTCCGGCGCCGTCTGTACAGAGTTTGAATGTTCTTCCCGTGATCTTCATGGGTATCCTCTGGGTGGTCTGGTTTCCCTCCCACCCTCCAAAATGTACAGGGTTTGAAGATTAATTGGGTGTAATTAGGCTTGTGGGTGGGAAGGGCCTGTTACCATGCTATATGCCTATGATTTAACATATTTAAAATGCCAGGGAGCACCGATCATTGGTCGGTCCCAGAAAATGGAGCCTCCTGCCTGAGGACCCAGTGCTGGGAGCATAACTAAGGTATAACACCAAATTTTTTAAATACATCCTCCTCCTGACCTATAGCCTCCATGGCAGCTTCAGCACCCCCCCCCCCACAACCCCCCACCCACACACAACTGTCCCAGGTTCATATTCACTTTGCACATCATAATTCTTTGCCTTCTCTTCATCAATGTCAAGACCATGGTGTGTAATGATGGTTCATTGTTTCACAGAAATGGAATGGTACCCCAAGAATAAATAGCAGACTTACATTTGACTAATACAAAGTCCCTGAACTCATGATGATCTGTAAACACTGGTGGAGAAGGTAGTGGCGGTCCAAACAGGGGTACACTTTCTTCAGAAAATATCTTGAGTCTGTTGAATCAAAGAGCATAAAAATCAACAGAACTTGAAGAGTATGTAGCTTCATCCCACACCTTCAGTGCAACTACTCCGAATAACATTAATCTTGTGTACGCCATGTTTTTTTTCGCAATTTTATCACACTGTGATAGTACAGACCTATCATCAATGTATATAGTTACAGTATCTAGACTGTGCTTACAGCGATTGGCTGAGAGCTTAGCCACGCCTACTGTCTGGGCCTTAGAGGGTTGTGTCCCTACCCAGGTCGGATCATTCCGGACTTGTCAGCCACCTGTGAAGAGCTCCTGTCTTTTGCTAATAAAAGCCTTGGTTTGGATCAACAAGTCTTTGGTTCTTTCGATGAGCTCTACAATCACTTTGAATAATTATTTTTTTAATTCAAGAAAGAAATACTTCAGACTGCCACCAGCAGTACAAAATATAGCCAAAGGTCATGTTCACCAGCTCTGGGTTGATGCAACATTAATATCAGAAGAGCTTAAACTGCTCATTTATCACTGATCAAAAGTAAGAAAACACTCAAATATGTCAAATATAAACAAATATGTCAAATTTTCATGGCACTTTATGGGAGTTGAACAAAATATTGCCAGGACTTCATTCTATTGGGATGTCTTTTTTTTTCTCTTGATTGCATTAAACATCCAAGGAAGAAGCCACCAGCAAAATGGAGCTGCAAGGTAACGATGCATCTGTGTGTGACAGAAGTCACACATTCTTAACTTTTGTTTTCCCTCTGGTAAAATTCTGTGCTGGCAACAGGCATCAATGATGCAGGGCAAAATACAACCGGCTGAAGGAACTCGCAGATCAGGCAGCATCCATCTGAGAAAAATAGATGACCCTTCAGGTCCGAAACCTTCATTAAGTCTTGACGGACGGTTCTCACCCAAAATGTCAACCATTCTTCTGCCAACACTGCTGAGCTACTCAGCTCGTTGCTCCAGATTCCAGCATCTGCACTCTCATAAGTCAATAATGCAGAGTTTACATTTTCATTCATTTTGCTTTAAGGATTGCCCATGCAGGTAGAACATCCTCTTACACTGCTGACAGAAACTCGTTTGTCCAAAGCAGCTGCTCAGTGGTGGACCAATAACTGAAAGAGTAAAATCCAGACGGGAAGCAGTGCAGCGCAGCAGGTAATGCTGATGCTCCTTGGCAACTTTGCTACAATCTTGACTTTAGGTGATGTGTGGAATTGGAACGTTGCCCCTAGTTTCTCCCAGGTGCTCTGGTTTCTTCCCACATCTCAAGGATGTGCAGGTTCATTGTAAATTGCAACCAGGTGCAGGTGAGCGGTTAAATCAGGAGAAGCTGATGGTAGGGAAACTAAAATGACGGTTGGAGTAAAAAGCCAGCTGAATGGTTGGCCCGGACTGGGTGGGACAATGGATCTGTCTCTGTGGGTGGGGACATGGGGGGGGGGGGGGAATTGGGCTTGTGTAAGAGAAATGGGAAAATATGATCAATGGAATTGATTGAAGAGCTGGCATTCAGTCAGTAGGCCAAATGGCCAGCTCCATGTTGTAAGCAATATGGGAATGAGGCAAAAAATAGTTATGTGAAAGAAAATGTTCGTGCAGAAATAAAAATTGTAAAGTCTGAGGCAGTTGCTAACTATAGCTGTTGTTGACTTTGTGTTTTTCAGAGAGTGGAAGGATCTCTTGAGTGATGTTTTGTTCAAAATCTGAAAATATCTGATTGTTCTGATCAAGAAACACCGGTGAAGAAAATAAACCCCTAAAGCCCTCAGTATCAGTAATGAGAATATGACGTGGTAAGGGGGTGGGGTGGGGGTTTGACATTTATTCAACTACCACAGATCTACACTGGA
Organism: Narcine bancroftii; assembly: GCF_036971445.1. Classification (NCBI taxonomy): domain Eukaryota; kingdom Metazoa; phylum Chordata; class Chondrichthyes; order Torpediniformes; family Narcinidae; genus Narcine; species Narcine bancroftii. The sequence continues at coordinate 198,648,708 of NC_091469.1, read as the reverse complement.
AGGGACATTAAGGAGACCGTTCCTGCTCTGAGTGAGGTTTGTGGCAGCTTGTAAAAGAAGTAGACTTATCCACTGTGAACAGGAGGTAAAAATTGAACAAATATGTCAAATTTTCATGGCACTTTATGGGAGTTGAACAAAATATTGCCAGGACTTCATTCTATTGGGATGTCTTTTTTTTCTCTTGATTGCATTAAACATCCAAGGAAGAAGCCACCAGCAAAATGGAGCTGCAAGGGAACGATGCATCTGAGTGTGACAGAAGTCATGTCATGGGGAGCTGAACATCAGAGAAGCTCATGGTAAAAATTAATTGCCTCTCAGCTGCTTGCTCTGAAGCCCGTCTTTGGGCTTATGGATTCCCCCTCTTGCTGGTCTTTCCATTGCTTATTCTGTTTGCAAGAAGATTTTTTTCCCAGCTGTTGAATGTTTTTGAGAGTGAGCATTTGGCTGTGAAATAGAAAGAGTAGATGGCTGTTCCCTACAAGGTCATAGCTTGATACCACAAAGTCACTCCCACATGCAGCAACTTCAAACTTGCCCCTTTCCCACCCTCAATTTCCAGTGGTCCTGCTCTTCCCTTCTTCTTTGTAAAACACAGTCATTTAAAAATTAGAACTCTGTGAACAACTTACCGGTAGCTGTCATTTTGTTTATTATATCGGACTAAGGCAAAAATATCTGTGATGGAAGCTAAAGAAATAATCACATTTTTCACATTAATACAAAGTCATGTTTTTAAGTAGGGAGCTATATTAACAAAGGTTCATAGACAATCACTGACTATTTTAGTTCTATGTTAATTGTCGAGGATATGATTTAGTCACTTAATAACAAACACCTCCACGCTAAATTCTCACCTCAAATTGCTTGCTGCATTTTGGGAAGATCTAAACCAGATATTAAATAAAATCACAAAAAGTAATATACCAAAAAACCCAGAGATCTTCCTCCTAAGTAACATAAAAAACAAAGAATTTGGAATTGATTTGGATGGTGCACAAAAAAGATTTGTTAGGATAGCCCGAGCTGTAGCAAAAAAATGTATTATGTCAGCCTGGAAATTAGAAGATAACTTGAGAATACAACAATGGTATATAGAAATGAATAAATGTATTCCATTAGAAAAAATAACATATAATTTAAGAAATAACATTACAATATTTGAACAAATATGGGAGCCATACATGAAACATAATAGAGAAAACCTACCGGGGACATCTACCACCTAAAATGACAGAAGGAGAAGAGAATGAAAAGAATTGACTCAGTAGAATTTCTTGTTTGTTTTTATTGAGTGACAACATTGTTTGACGGGTTTAATGTATCTTATTTTCTGAACTTTAAATGAATGGATGGGGAGGTAGGGAGGGAGGGAGGCGAGGAGGGGGGGGGAGAAAACGACACTGTATATGTTCAAGAGGGAAAATGTATGTATCTTGATCAATGTGGTTTATAGTGTGAAAAATAAAAAAATTAAAAAAAAAATTGCTTGCTGCATGGACTATTTATGTTTTAATGAATATTCATTTTTTTTCATTGACAATTCACACAGAGGTTAAAATAAGATTTAAAAAATTGGGCAGTGTTTCTTAGTTTCTGGGACTAATTGGGGAAAATACCATTTTTTAATTTGACTAAGAAGAAATGGATATTAAAATCTACTGCATTCCTGATGATCCTGAAACCAAAATAAAAATAGCTCATTTGATTCCTTTAGGCTGTTCTGCTATTCAACAGGATTATAGGTTGATCCTGTAGATCAGGACCATATTCCTGCCCTATCCCCAAATTCATCCAAGTCAAAAAATCTACTGTTCTCATCTTTGAGTTTGGTCATCAGTTGAGCATTCATAAATTGAGAAACATCTTCATTAATAAATAATCTCTATCTTGATTGAAACTGGCCAACCCCTTACCCCGAGAATAAGTCCTATTTCGAGTCTCCAGCCTAAGGAAACACTCTCTCAGAATCCACCTTGACAGTTGGTTCCTCTCAAACTCCAAAAAGCACATCTATCCAGAACCACTTAAAATTATCAAAGAGCATCCAGAAATGGCAGAGGCCAAACTAAAATGACGGAAGGAGTGTTACTTGTCGAAATGATCCATTCAGACATTCTGTCGAGCAACTTGTGCTCCATCAGTGGATCCCATGGAAAATCTGTACCTCATTCTCAAGGGAACTGGGGTGGAAACAAGGCCTCCTTAATGTCAAGGGGTTACATAATTGCTAGAAGCAGGAAACCCTGGAGAGGATGGTGGGTACAGAGGAAATTATCTGCAGGATGGGTGAAGGAATACAGGGGAAAATGAACTGCAATCTTCATAAAGCATCTGTGTTAATTGCAACAATCACTGCATCAGCTATTACTTCAGCTGCACCATACTCAGAGTACTGTATGCAGTTATACGAAGGACATAAATAAATCAGAAGGGGTGCAGAGGAGATTAACCAGAATGTTGCTAGAACTGGTGGGGCTGAGTTATAGGGAGAGGTTAGATAGGCAGGATCTTTATTCCCTAGAGTAAAGGAGGTTGAGGGGTGACCTTATAGAGGGTTATAAAATCATGAGGGACAGAGATCCAGTGAATGCTCAGTCTTTTTCCCAGGTAGGTGATTGTAGAAATGGAGCACATAGATTTCAGTTGAGCGGGAAAGATTTAGGAAGGACCCGAGGGGCAACTTTTTCACTCAGAGTGTGACCCACATCTGGAACAAGCTGACAGAGGAAACTGTAGACGTGGGCATAATAATGGCATTCCAAAGACATTTGAACAGACTTATGGAGAGGAGAGTCTTAGAGGGACAAGAACCAAATGAAAGCTCAGAATGCCAACTTGGTTATCACAGATGAGTTGGGCTGAAACTAATCTCAAGAAAGAAATCAGGAAGGCATGAGGTTGCTTTGGCAGACAATGTGAAGGAAAATCTGACAGGTTTCTACAGGTCTATTAAGAGGATAAGGATAATATGGGTCAAAATAATATGAGTGGTTGTCTAGGTATGGACCCAAAAGATATGTGGGAGATCATTTTGCATCAGTATTCACCCAGGAAACTGGCACAGGCTCAAGGAAAGTAAGGAAAACAAGCAGTGAGGTTATGGAACCTAGGTGCTTTCTGTCTTAAAGCAAATAAGGGTGATAAATCCCCATGGCCTAACAAGATATTCCCTCAGACCTTACGGAGTCTAGTGTAGAAATTGCAGGGGCTCTGGCAGAAATATTTAAAATGTTCTTAGCTACAGGGGTGATGCCGGAGGGTAGCTCACATTGTTCCATTGATCAAAACGTGGAAATAAAAGTCTAGTGAGCCTGACATCAATAGTAGGCACATTACTGAAGTGTTTTTTCAGAGATTGGCTATATCAGTATTTGCATAACCAAGGACTGATATTCAAAGTGGCTTTGGGTCCAGTAAGTCATGCTTAACTAATCTAATAGAGTTTCTCAAGGAGGTTAGCTGGAAGGTTGATGAAGGAAAGGCCGTGAATGATGTCTACATGGAATTTAGTAAGGCCTTTGACAAAGTCCTGCATGGGAGGTTAGTCAGGAGGTTCATACACTGGGTATTCATAGTGAAGTAGTGAACTGAATTCAACAATGGCTGGATGGGAGAAGCCAGAGAGCAGTGGGGGAAGATTGTTTCTCTGACTTGAGGCCTGTGGCTAGTGGTGTGCCTCGGAGATCAGTGCTGGGACCATTGTTGTTTGGCAACTATATGAATGATCTGGATGATAATGTGGTAAATTAGATCAGAATGTTTGCAGGTGACACTAAGATTGGAGGCACTATGGACAACGATGGTTTTCAAAACTTGCAGCTGGAAAAATTGATGGACAAATAGCTGATGGAATTAAATGCAGACAAGTGTTTTGGAAGGACAAACCAAGAAATGACATACACGGTAAATAGTAGGGCACTGAGGAGTGTGGTAGAACAGAGGGATCTGGGAATACAGACACATAATTCCCTGAAAGTAGCAAAACTGGTAATTGGGTTGGAAAGAGAGCTTTTAACATATTGGCCTTCATAAATCAACTAACTACAGGAAAGATATCAATAAGATAGAAAGAGTGCAGAAAAAATTTACTAGGATGTTGTCCGGACTTCAGGAACTGAGTTACAGGGAATGGTTAAACAGGTTAGGACTTTATTTCCTGGAGCGTAGAAGAATGAGGGGAGATTTGATAAAGGTATTTCAAATTATGAGGAAGATAGTATAAATGTAGGCAGACTCTTTCCACTGAGGGAAGGTGAAATACAAACCAGAGGACATTGGGGGGGGGGGGGGGGTTGGAGTTTAGGGGGAACCTGAGGGGGAAATTCTTCACACAGAGTGTGGTGGGAGTGTGGAATGAGCTGCCAGCCGAAGTGGTGAATGTGGACTCTATTTTAACGTTTAAGAAGAATTTGGACAGGTACCTGGATGGGAGAGGTATGGAGGGCTATGGACTGGGTGTAGGTCAGTGGGACTAGGCAGAAAAATAGTTCAGCACACACTAAAAGATGTAAAGGGGCCTGTTTGTGTGCTGGAATGTTTTATGGTTCTATGGAAGGGCCTGTTCTCCGCTGACTGAATCTATAAGTAGAGGCCACCCAAAATAAGACTGGTGCCTTGTTTCCAGACACCCAGCTAACTGCACAAGCTTAAAGCAAACCTGGCTCATTGCTAAGCACTGAATGGTCATCCAAAAGGATCACAAATACTTTCAACATGAACCAAGAACAATTAAACAGATATAAACCCTTGTCAAAGTTCCATCTTCCAAAGAACCATCAGTCCCTCTGTGAATTATTAAGCAGAGAAATTTTCATCAGTTATTCAGATCTAAATATTTTTTGATGAATTTTCCTGTGGGGTTTTAAATGCTTTTTATTCATTCGCAGGCTGCAGGCATTGCTAGCAAAGCAATGTAGCCCTAAAAGCAAATGAGAAGAGTTGAGAGAAGTGCTCTTGAACTACTGCACTACAATAACTCAAAAGTTAGCCGCAAGTTTCATTAACAAAGCAGTGTCCACAATACTGCTGAGAATAGCATACTAAATCACGAGGTATTATCAGAATAAAGGCAAGCAGGCTTTTTGTATGAGATTAATGAGACAAGGATATGGATTAAGGGTGAAAGGTGACATGTTTAAAGGGAACATTAGGGGGAACTTCTTCATGCAGGAAGTGGTGAGATTGTGGAATGAGCTGCCAGTTGAAGTGATGGATGCGGGCTTGATTTTGACATTGAAGGAAACTTTGGATTGGAACATGGATGAGAGGGGTTATGGGCAGGACAGTGGGACTGGGTAGAATAACGGCATAGACTAAATGGGATGAAGGATCTGTTTATGTGGCATAGCATCCTATTGTTTAGGCCAAGTGCTGTTGAAAGAATGAAAATGTATTAGTAAATGAGGATCATGTATGACATGGAGGGAACATGCTGAAGGGGACATTCCCATACACCTGTTGATGGGGAACATGGAGAGGAACTGCTGTAGATGTTCTTGTGCACTTGTTGGAGGGGAATGTGCTGGAGGAGGTGTTCCCATGCACCTGTTGGAGGGGAACATGGAGAGGAACTGCTGGACAAGATGTTTCCATGCACCTGTTAGAGCGGAACATGACGGGAAACTGCTGTAGGAGATGTTCCCATGCACCTGTTGGAGGGGAACATGGTGGAAAACTGCTGGAGGAGATGTTCCTATGCACCTGTAGGAGAGGAACATGGCGGGAAACTGCTGGAGATGTTCCCATGCACCTGTTGGAGGGGAACATGGCGGGAAACTGCTGGAGATGTTCCCATGCACCTGTTGGGGGGGGGAACATGCCAAAGGAGATGTTTCCTTCCACCTGTTAGAGTGGAATACAGAGGGGAATGTGCCGGAGGGGATGTTTTCTTCCATCTGTTGGAGGGGAACATGCCAGAGGGGATGTTTCCTTCCACCTGTAGGAGGGGAACATGGCGGGAAACTGCTGGAGATGTTCCCATGCACCTGTTGGAGGGGAACATGGAGGGGAACATGCCGAAGGAGATGTTTCCTTCCACCTGTTAGAGTGGAATGTGCCAGAGGGGATATTTCCTTCCACCTGTTGGAGGGGAACATGGAGGGAAACATGCCAGAGGGGATGTTTCCTTCCACCTGTTGGAGGGGAACATGGAGGGGAATGTGCCAGAGGGGATGTGCCATAGACTTGTTGGAGGGGAATGAGCTGGAAGGGATCATGAAGGAGAACATAATGGGAAACTGCTGGAATGGATGTTCCTGTGCACTTGTTGCCTTTGCCTTTCTTGGTCAGTGATGAAGCTGCAGGAAGCTGATGTTAATTGCAGAGAAAGCCAATGCTACCTTTAGGTGCTGAGCTCCAGGATTAGTGAAACACGCAATGGAATGGACATTACAATTAAACATCTGTAAATCAGAGAACCTCTGATAATCATGGTTCAAGCGAGAAACCAGAAAACATGCTCCCAGCCTTTGGTCTGCTGAAATAAAGTGTACCTGGAGCTCCAATCCACAAGATGAGCACTGCGGTCACTGTCTAGGTAGTGGCAGGTGATCTCTCACCTCCTGCCGACTTCAAAGAGTTCCTCTCACACATATAGTAGAAAGCCAGGCAACGATGCCTTCATCACCCTGCTATTCATTCCTACCTGTCCGTTTATTCTTCCTCAAAGGGGTTACGTGTCATTGCTTTCTGGCCAACTTAGAACATATCGCACAGTGCAGGCCCTTCAGCCCCTGGTATTGTTCTGACCCATGTAAACCTACTCCATAAGAATGTAATCCTTCCCTACCTCAAACCCATAATCCTCTGTTTTCCTCATTCATGTGCCCATCTAATAGTCTTTTGAATGTCCCTGTTGAACCATCCTCCAGCGCCACCCCTGGCAATGCATTCCAGATGCCCTCCACTCTCTGTGGAAAACACTTACCTCTGACACTTCCCTCCACTCACCTTGAACCGATGTCCTCTGGTATTTGCAATTGCTTGTCCAGAAAAAAGGTGCTGGTTGTCTGCCCTATGCATTAGGTCACCTCTCATCCACTGTCACTCCAAAGAGAAAAAGCCCAGCTCTGTCAACCTTGCAGATTTGAGACCCTTTCTGTTTCCTAGGCAGTAGAGGTCATAGGTTGGAGAGGAGCTGTTGATTACAGGCCATAATGCTGGATATCCTTTGGTGCAAGCTTGTAAAGTTGTATGTGTGGTGGGCACCTAGAATGCATTGCCAGGGGTGACAGTCGAGGCTGGTACAACAGGGACATTCGAAAGACTATTAGATAGGCACATGGATGAAATAAAAATGGAGGATTATGGGTGTGAGGTAGTGAAAGATTAGATTCTTGTGTGCCCCTGACCACGTACATCCTTTAAACTCCTCACCTCACTACCTTCTGCGTAGGTTTACATTCTGGGTCAAGGGGTATGTGCTGTAATGTTCTATGTTATACTCCAGCCACTGTTCTCACTTTGACCATCAGGGCAGAAAAACACAAACATAAACACTGCAGATTCTGAAATCTTGAACAAACAAAGAGGAACTGGAGGAACTCAGCAGGTCAGACAGCATTCATGGGTAGAAATGGTCAGTCAACGTTTCAGGTCGGGACCCGTTATCCAGACTACTCTAGAATAAGTGAAAATTACATCTGTAAAGAGAGAAAGAGATGAGGAAATTAGTCCAGAGATGATAGAAGGAATGCAAAATGGAGAGACAGGCAGAGGAAGAAACTGTTAAGAAGGGAGATGCACACCAATAACTCCAAAGACTAGAAGTTGTAGAGAAACTGATAGGCTTTTATTCACAATAGAATGGAGGTATGTCCATGTTGGTCGACTGCCCTGGACTGAGGAGGAGAATGTGGCACAGTCGCCTTTATTCAGGGATCAGTGGGAGGAGCCTCAGGCACAGACAGCGAGGGACATGTCCTAACACATCCAAACATATAAACAATGGTTTACCACATTCATCCCTCAGTTTTGAAAAGTCTGGCAGGGTGAAGTGAATTAAAAGCTCTTACAAATTAAGTCTTTCAGGTGGTTTGGTCTGCTGTTGTGGTGCTGGGTGCAGTGTAGGTGTTGAGTCTTGATTGTGCTGGGACACCTATATGTTGCTGTCAGCAATGGATTGATGTATGTGTGACACCAGATCCACCATGTCATCCACTGGGGCAGGGGTAACATGCCATGACATTGGTGCATCGTGTATTGTGGTAGATGAAGGGGTGCGGGGTGGTCAGCAATGGTCTCGGAGACTCCTGAGGGCACCAGATCCCAAACAGAGACTGTGTCCTCGCACCCATTGGAGTATGCCACATAGGCATATTTAGGGGTTGGCATGGAGAAGATGGACCTTTTCGACCAGTGGGTCAGACTTACGGCTCTTCACATTTCCAGAGTAGGACCAGCTTTAGGAACGTCAACCAGGACGACAGCGTGGTCCCTGAAGTGGATTTCCTGGGGAAGGAAAACATCTTTTCTTGGGGAGTGGCATTATTGCCGGTACATAGGAGTGATCTAATTGAGTGGACCACATCGGGGAGGGAGGATATCTTGCCAGCAGGAGACTGGAAGGCCTCTAGACCTGGGGGGTTGTAGCTAGTGGTCTTGCTTGTGGTGATGCCTCTGGCCAGCAGGTAATAATGAAGCTCATCACTCAAAAAAGAGGATCCCCGGTCGTTATGGATATAGCAGGGGTACCCATACATGGTGAAGAGATTGCGCAGGGCCTTGATAACTGTGGCAGTGGTCATGTCCAGGCAGGGGATGGCGAATGGGAAATGCAACTACTCATCAATGATGTTGAGGAAGTACGTGTTGCGGTCAGAAGAGGAGAGGGGCCCCATGAAATCGATGCTCAGGCGATGAAAGATGTGCTCTCTCTGGTCAATATAAGTGCGGTTTGCACTCTGCACAGACCTGGCAATTTCTGGTCGTGGTCTTGACCTCCTCAATGGACTAAGGCAAGTTGCGGGTTTTGATAAAGTGGTAGAACCTGGTGATCCCTGAGTGGCAGAGGTCATTGTGGAGGGCCTGTAACCGGTCAATTTGTTCTGTGGGATAGAGCATCTGGGGCCAGTACAAGATATCATAAATATAGGTGGAAAGTTCAATTCCCCACCTCAATATCTTGTCGTTTTTGATTTTACCTCACTGCTGATTGTTGAACATGAAAGTGACTGCACGTTGGTCAGTCAGCAAAGTAAATTGTTTGCTGACGAGGTGGTGTCTCCAGTGCTGTACTGCCTTGACAATGGCTTGCGCCTCCTTCTCGACAGAGGAGAGTAGAATTTTGGGGCCCTGGAAGGTGCGGAAAAAGGTTACAGGTCTGCCCACCTGGTTAAGGGTGGCAGCCAGGGCAAAGTCAGATGCATCACTCTCCACCTGGAACAGAGTGGATTCATCCATTGCATGCATTGCAGCCTTGGCAACGTTTGCCTTGATGCGGCTGAAGGCCACACGGGCCTCTGACATTAAGGGAAAGGGGTGGATTTGATGGGGGGAGCCCTGTCCACATTATTGGGGACCCATTGGGTATAGTAGGAGAAGAAGCCCAGGCACCTTTTCAGAGCCTTGAGGCTGTGGGGTCGGGGCTAATGACTGTTCTCTATGACACAGCCAAGAATGGCAAAGCGAGTTGTGCGAAACACACACTTAACCTTGTTGTATGTAAAGTTAAGGAATTTGGCAGCCTGGAGAAATTTTTGGAGATTGGCATCATGATCCTGCATGTCATGGCCACAAATAGTGACGATGTCCAAATATGGAAATGTGGCTTGCAGCTCGTACTGGTCTACCATGTGGTCCATCTCCCACTGGAAGACCAAGACCCCTTTGGTGACTCCAAAGGGAACCCTCAGGAAATGGTAGAGGTGACCATCTGCCTCAAAGGTAGTGTATTGGCGGTCCTCCAAGTGGATAGGGAGCTGTAGTATGCCGACTTTAAATCAATAGTGGAGAATACCTGATATTGAGTGATTTGAATTACCATGTCGGAATTGCATCCAACTGTTAATCTATTAATAGTCTGACTGTAGTCGATGACCATTCTTTGCTACCACTACTTGGGCTCTCCAGGGGCTGGTGCTGACTTCAATTATCCTCTCATTCAAAAGCCGCTGTACCTCTGACCTAAAAAAGGCCCTGTCCCCGGCAGTGTATCGCCTACTTTTGGGGAAATGGGGGTGAGGTTAGAGAACAGCGGTGGAGGGTAATCTTGAGGGTGGAAAGGCACAGATCATGCGTGGTGGATAATCTGAGGGTTGCTGGCTGGAAACAATGGGAGGAGAGGCCGGGGGATTTCCGTGGGTAAAGCGCAGTGGGTGGTTTAAAAACTGCTGGTTACAGACAGTGACAGGGGGATGGGGCCCATCATACTACATTGTAATATTCTTAAGGTGGCATCGAAGGTTCAGCCCCAGCAGCAAAGCAGCGCAAATCTGCAGCATCACGAGGAGTTTAAAGTCTTTGTAGTCTGTACCCCGTACAGTCAGAGTCACTACTCAGTAGCCACATACATCGGCCGCTTCAGACGTTTGAGGCCAAAGAGACTTTGTTGTTTACTGGCCTTACCGTGAGGGAGTAACATGGCACCCTGTCGGGGTGGATGAAGCTCTCCGTCCTCCCACTATCGAACAGGCAGCTTGCCATGTGACTGTTTACCCCAATGTCCATCATCGATCTGGCGAATTGATGAGAGCTCCCTTGGTCTAGCTGATGGAGGCCAGTGTTGAGTCGCTGTTGGGCTCCGTAGATACAGTGGATTGTTCCGGTGTTGGGTTCCAAGATGATGGCCCCACGCAGCATTGCTGGGTTGGGAAGATGACGGAGTCCAAGATGACAGCCCCCAAGGCCCGCACGCAACACTGCTGGGTTTAGAGGGTGACCCAAATTTACACACCTTAGCATAGCGTCCTTTCTTCCCACATTTAGTGGAAACCACATCTTTCACTGGGCAGCATTTTCTTGGGTGTTTTAGCAGGCCACAGGAGTAGCACTTTGGGTACTCATGGAGTACAGCAGCCATGGTTGGGACGTGGCAGTGTGCTTTAGCTTTGCGGCCCTTCCACTTCTCAAGATGGTGGCACCTACAGTAACCACGAGGCGGCCACATTGTTGGTTAAGAACACATCCATGTTTTGAAGGGCTCTTGACCTCACCCTGCTCCAACAGTCTCTGCTGGATGTAGCTGGATCTTATGCCTGCAACATATGTGTCTCTGACCAGGTCCTCCATGTTCACCACGGCCGTCTCAGCCTTACAGTCTCAGGCCCCAAGGTACTCAGTGCTCAATTCCCCGGGTCTCTGCTTATGGGTAGACCCTGCTTACCTTCCTCCAATATTGGCATTTCATTATGTCCATGGCTATTGGGTACGACTGGGCGTCCCTGATCATCGAGGGTACTGCAGGCCCGACCCGGGAATACAGTACTTGCAGCCTGTCATCCTCTAATCAGATGATAGTAGAGGAGGCCTGCAAGAACACTTTGAAGTAACACAGCCAGAGTTTGAATGTGTCAGGTGATTGTGGGTCGAGGTCCAGCTTTTCTGGCTTCAGGAACTGCTCCATTATCAAAAAAAAAACTGTTGCACCATCAATAACTCCAAAGATTGGAAGTTGTAGAGAAAATGATAGGCTTTTGTTTACAACAGAATGGAGGAACGTCCCTGCTGACCGACGGTCCTGGACTGAGGAGGGGACTGTGGCACAATTGCTTTTATTCAGGAGTCACTGGGAGAAGCCTCAGACACAGTCAGCAAGGGGCATGTTCTAACACATCCAAACATATATACATCACATCCAAACATATACATAGTAGTTTACCACAAAGGGGATGGAAAAATAAAAGTGTGTGAGAGAGAGAGAGAGAGAGAGTGAGAGAGAGAGAGAGAAAATAAGTGCAGGAGTTGGTAAAGTAATAGAAATGGTGGGACTAGACGGGAGAGGAGTTTACCCAAAATTAGAAAAACTGATGTTCATGCTGTTGGGTTTAAGCCTGTTTCTTAAATTTATGTTCGGCCTTACTCTGCCAATGGATGAGGCTGAGGACAGACGTGTTGGAATGGTTGGTGGAGTTGAAGTGGTTGGCTACAGGAAGATTAGACAGGAACTGGGCAAAGCAGTCACCTCCTCTGTGTTTTGTCTTACCAATGTAGAGAAGGCTCACACACACACACACACATGAGTAAATGTGTGTGTTATACACACACACACACCTCTCTCTTCTCTCTCTCTCTCTATTTATATATATCAGAATCAGGATTTATGGTCATGAACAAGCCATGAAATTCGGTGTTTTGAGGCAGCATCACAGTGAAAACATACATATTATAACCATCTTACAACATTATTATAAAAAATAAAAATAACAGTGCATGAAATGTAAGGCAGTGTCTTTGCTTCATTGATTATTCAGGAATCTGATGGCTGTGGGGAAGAAGTTGCCCATGTGTCATTGAGTGCTCATCTTTAGGCTCCTGTACCTTTTTCCCAATGGTAGCAGAGAGAAGGTGTGGCCTGGGTGGTGGGGGTCTTTGAGGATAGAGGCTGCTTTTCTAAGACACCCCTCATGTAGATGTCTTTGATGGAGTGAAGTCTGGTGCCTGTGATGTTGCAGGCCAAGTAAACAACCCTCTAGAGTTTATTCTTGTCCTGAGAGTTGGCGCCTCCATACCAGACAGCGATGCAACCATCGAGAATATCTCTCCATGGTACACCTGTAGAGGTTTACAAGAGTCTTCAGCGACATACCGAATCACCTCAGACACCTCACAAAATAGAGCTGCTGGCGAGACTTCTTTGTGATTGCATCAACATAGAGGCTCCAGGAGATCCTTGGAGATGTTAACACCCAGGAATATGAAGTTCTTGACCCTCTCCACTACTGAGCCCTCAATGAGGACTGCGTCATGTTCCCCTGACTTCCTCCTGAAGTCCACAATCATCTCTTTGGTTTTGTTAACATTGAGTGCAAGGTTGTTGGTGTGACCCCACTCAACGAGTTGATCTATCTCCCTCCTATATGCTTCCTCATTGCCGGTTGTGATTCTGCTGACAATGTGGTGTCATCAGCAAATTTGTAGATAACAATGAAATTGTGCCTGCTCCACAGTCATGGGTGTAATGAGAAGAGCAGTGGGCTAAGCACACATCCCTGAGTTGCGCCTGTGCTGATAATCAGTGAGGAGGAGATGTTGCTTCTAATTCGTACTGACTGTGGTTGGCTGATGAGAAAGTCAAGGATCCAGTTGCAGAGGCCCAGAGTTTGTAGCATCTTGACCAGCACTGAAGGAATAATGGTATTGAAGGCTTAGCTGTAGTTAATGAAGAGCAGCTGTATGTATGAATTGCTGTTTCCAGATATGAGGGGAGAGCCAGTGATATTGTATCTGCTATGGAGCGATTGGTGTGTGTGTGTGTGTGTGTGTGTGTGTGTGTGTGTGTGTGTGTTATATATAAGTGTGTGTGTATGTTTTTCATCTATTGTGGCCTAGACTGGGTAAAGACTTCCCACTAAAAACATTGACTGACCATTCCTCCCCATGGATGCTGACTGAGCTGTTGAGTTCCCCCAGCAACACTTTGTTGGCAATGCAGCTGCAGAACCTGAGATTTCTCAATGCAACAGCTGTGGGTTGTCATTGCCTGGTGCAGTTCCCCGGATCTGAAACTGGCCCAGAGACTCTCCACCACCTTGCTTCCAGAATTGACACAAGTTAAGATGGGGGACAAAGCATCAGGGTTAAAGGACTTGTCCCCAACAGCAAGAGGTCATGTTGGATGCAGGAAAGAGGAAGGAGGCATAGATCTTCAGATCACAGACATTCATCCAGACTAGCAACTGCACAAGAGAAGAGGATACGTGTAAAGTGCGAACGGATCATAGACGGTTTGAAGGATGATGATGAGTCTTCTCCTTCTTGGAATACTAGAGTTACAATATCATTCCCAATATGTCGTTTCCTTTCCACCTGAAAAACAAAGAGTCAGAACTGGTGTCACTTATTGCATATTGATGTGTAAACAGTGTTGAAGAAGTTTCTTCTTTATAGATGTTAATTTACTCTCTTTATCACATCCACTATCACCTTACTTTTTTTTTTACACACCTTACTCGTGGAAAGAAAGGTTTGAACCATTAGCTAATTTTCCCAACTTTTCCCCAGATATAACCTGTTATTGACCACGCATCTCTCGAGCTCCATTTGTGGGCATCGTAAGAAAGGAGGGCATTTGTAATTCACCCCTAATTATCCCTTTCACAGAATGGCTTACTGGGCCAATTACAATGCAGAAGGTGCTATATGTAGTCTGAGTTAGCCAATTTCATCCCGATTAATAACAGTGAATCATAGGGATTTTTACTATTTGGAACTGCATAATCACTGATTATAATTTTTAGATTTTATTTTATGTCTGTGGAACAACTCTTAATGCCCAAGGAAACTCTCATGTGTGTATACACAGACAGCATCCAGGGAGAGAAATGGGCAGATGATGTTTTGGGTCAGGGACCTTTTGTTTTAGAGTTGACTGTCCACTTCTCTGCATGGATGGTGCTTGACCTGCTAAGTCCCTCCCGCTTCTGTTTGCTCAATAAAATGCTCACATTAAATCCTCACATCTTCAACCTGTGCATACTGTCTCTGGGGCAACACCACAAAATCTTTATCACCATTAAATACCTATGCTCTGAGCTTGAATTGGACCCAGCATTGAAAGAAAATTGTTGTGACTGCTACATTGATATTTACTGACACTGAAGCTTTTATTCTAAGTGGTGCGTGGGTTGAATAAGATAGGCCATCAATAGTGATATCATTAAGCACAGATGGCATGTAGAGTTCCTGTAAATGCATACCTACACTAATCTGTAGTGCACCTTTCGGGAAACTGCAGACTATTACTTTCAAATGAGAAAATCTGAAGACGCTGGGGTCGACAGCAATACATAAATGGGCTGGATAAACTCGGGAGGTCACATAGCACCCATAGGAGTTAACCAACATTTCAGGCCTAAGCCTTTTCCTGTGGATTCTGCATGACCGGCTGAGTTCCTCCATCACATTTGTGCATTGCAGTATATTTTTGTGTGAGGAAGGTGAATTCTTCAATGCACGAAAAGGCTGTGACACAATCTGGAAAATTCTTGCCATGTGCACAGATTTGGGACTGATTGGGAGGATTACTTATTTAATAAGTACAATATTGGAGGCTTACAGCTAAAGCACAGGTGAACAAAAGGTTAAGGAAGAGTTGAATCTGGGTACTTCCTGGGGCGACCCAAGGGAGAACTGCAATGTGTATAAATGCTTCTGAACATCATAGACATTCAGAGACATTTACAGGCCTGGGGTAGAACTTAGCTGTTTTTTTTTTAAAAACACTAGTTTAAAACCACACAATAAAACACATAATTAAAAATAATTAAAAACAATACAAATACATGTGGTATATAAAAAAGAAAGAAAAATATGAACCCCATCCCCCTACAAAGAAGAAAAAAGAGAAAGAAGGGGACAAAAGACCCTCAACAGGGGTGCCTATTACTTTAAAGTCTCTTAGAGTATACGGAGACTTTAAGGAGAAGGGAATGCCAGAGCTTCATTTTTCCACCCATATTTTGTAAATAAGGGCTCCATATGTTCCAAAATATAATATTTGTCTTTTAAATTATAAGTAATTTTCTCAAGTGGTCGACAACTCCAGACTTCATCATGCGATTTTCTATACACAAATCCATATCAGACTTCCAAGTTATGGTGATACGTTTTCTTGCTATTGCTAAAGCAATTTGAACAAACTTCTGTTGATACATATTCAATTTCAACTTAGGTTCAATATTCTTAATATCACCTAATAAAAATAATGTTGGATCCTGTGGGAATCTAATCCCCATTATTTGTTCCAATAATGTACCCATATCTAACCAGAAAGGTTTAACTTTAGGACAATGCCAAGTAGAATGTAAAAATATACCAATTTCCTGTCCACAGAACTTACCTGGTTGCCAAGTGCTTGCCAAGTGTTTTGTGAGTGAGGCTATTCCTCGCTCAGCCACGCAACGGCAATCAAAGAATATTCCTGGAATTCAGGATTTGATCTGCCCATGAGAATAAATGTGTTGCCAAACTGGCAGGTTATAAACCTGTTCGTCTATCAAGCTTGCCCCAACCCATCATGTCCCCTCCCCAACCCATCTCCTGAAGGCTAAGGTGAGAACAATAAACACCATCTAAGCTTTGCAATAATCTGGGCAGCGATGTGTGCCGATAGATTATCTGATATGTGGCCACAAAACACAAGGTTCATATCATGCTTTACAATGGAGTAAATTTTCTAAATTCACTGTCTGGAGCTGAGGTGTCTAATTTTATGTAAATGAAATATTCTGTCAAATATGAAGCAGTGTTTATTTAGCATCTTTCATTTTCCTGATAGTTGATCTCAAAAGAGTTTACCAGTAATGCAGTACCTGTGAAGAACAGCCCGTATTGTAATGCAGAAAACCTGACTGACCAAGCGGAAGCACCGAACACCTTGTTTTAGCAGCATCAAGTGAAGGACAAATGCTGGCACAAACATCGGGGAGAACTCTACTCTTCTCTAAAAGCATGGTGTGAGATCTTTTACATCTCTTTGAATGGCTGTATTTGAGCAGTGCAGGCTTGTGGGCCGGAAGGGGCTATTACCATGCTGCATCTTTAAAATTAAAAAAAACCAGCTGATAGGGCCTCGGTTCAACATCATACCTGCAACTTGGCCCTTCTGTCAGTGGAGCACATACTTAATGCAGCACACTGGAACCTCCACATATAAAATCTTTATTGACTTGCACAATGAGGAGGGAAAGATGGCGACAAACAAAAGGGGAACCTTGGTCAAAAAAAACCAATAGCTTCTTTTAACAAAACACTGCAAGTTCTCTCTTGGAGAACAGAAATAACAAGAATACAGTGTTATCAAAAGGCTCAGCCAATGTAACAAATGACAAAAAAAATTTAGCAAAGGAATTGCAATGTTGATTGAAAGTAACTAACAATTTTAAAAAATTCTGCAGTTTAAAAATATCAGCTCGCTCTACAAATTCTCCAGCATGCTCAGAAATATAATGACCTAACCTGGGTGCATTGCCAATGAGAAGGAAAACTGTGTACAATTTTCTGCAAATATATACTGTGAAGCTAGCTGGTGTTGACTCTGTCAGGCTGCAGTCAAAAATAATGAGAGGAAAATAACAGAACAACTGTGCAAGCATAAAAGGTCAGGTGTGAATTGGTGCCTTAAAATAGAGGGGAGGATGTGGAGAAATTTCTATAAGAACTCTACAGTGTGGGGGACAAAAATACAAATAATAACCAAAGGAAGGGGAATATCTTGGGAATGATCCTTGGACGATAATGTTAACTGTGTCTTACAGTTGTACTGCACCTTGAAAATTCAGGAAGAAGTGCATCGCTCAGCATATAAATGGTAAAATTGTCAGGGTTCCACCAGCCATGGAAAAAGAAAACTCAGCTGCTGTCTTGGAAATGGAGCACAATTGGATCAAACAGTAATTTGGGGCCTTTAAAATTATTTGTCGTGATAAAATATTCAAATAATGTATGGGAAGAGCACTACAGATGAACATACCAGTGATTCATTTGTGAATCTCAACACCTAGTGATGCGAGTTATAAATGGAGAAAAAAGGATTTTTTTTACAAATGTGCTGTTTGGAAACAAGACTCTCTTCTACTCCTTTGAGTTGTTCTTCCAGTGGCACAGATCTGCTAGGTTATTTGAAGTGGGTTATTGCTCAAAGACCTGAAATTTAACAAAGTTTGGCAAGGAAAAATACTACCATTAATTATCAATGTTTTAATTGAACTTCAGTTGAAAAGCCTTGGGTCAGATATTAAATTCAAGGCATGGAGCAGTATCTGATAAAATATCCTGTGCTATTGATTCACAGATATTCGGTCTAAAGTTCACCATTAATTACAGCACTTTTCAAGTAATTTTCAAAGAGTTCCCTCTTACCTCTTGCCTGCAGCTAAATATCAGAAATTCAGGAGACTACAGATGCTGGGATCTGAAGCCAAATACAATTTTTCTGGAGGAACTCAGTGGGTGGGGTAGTGTCAGCGAGTGATAAGAAATGATCAATGTTCCAAGCCAAAATTCCTCATCAGGACCAAGGAAAGTTAGTGCAGAAGCCACGTGAAGAGGACAGAGTGGGAGGGGCGAGGTAGGAACCCCGCACAAGATTGGCCAACCAGGCAGAGGCGAAGTATGACAGACAGAGGCAGGGGATTGGCAGATGCCAGACCGAAAGGGAAAGATGCAAGCCAGGGGGTCAGGTGGAGAAAGATGGGGTGGAATGGGGAATTAGAAGACTAAGGATGCCAGTGCTGTAACCCGAGAAGAAGATGAGAATGGTGGTTAAAGAGATGGGGTGGGGACAGAGAGGGGAAGTCGCAGTGGAGGGAGAACAGAACCAAAGAGGATGAGGGAGGAGAATATCATGGAAATACCTGCAGGCTAGACAGCAGCAATGGAGGGAAAAACAGAGAATGTTTCAGGTTGATGTTGAGAATTGGAAAATATTAGATTTAATCTGCAAAGACAGGGAGGCAGGAGGGAATGATAGGCATGAAGAATCGACTGTGGTCCTTATTGAGAGGAAGAGAATTACAGATGATCTGCTTACAGGAGACATATAAAATGAAGATGAATTAGAATTGGAGGTTGAAGAATTGGGTTTGTAATGACATTGGCAGAATCCTGTCTCGCCGCTTCTTGCAATGAACTGGTTGAATGCATATTTTTTTTATGAACTAGAGAATAAAATCTTAAATTTAAAAAAAAGAAAAGATGTCAAGGCACCAGACTTTCAGTCTCCTGAAGGGAGTTTACAGTGGAGAGGTTGGAGTTGCTACCAGACATAGAATTCACTGAATCTGGAGTGCAGGCCCCAAATGTAATCCAGGTACAGAATGCTGTCCTTGTTGGATAACATTTCCCTGCTCAGGTGTGAACATGGAACCATGCTGCACATGAAGGAGGAATCGACCGAGGCTGTTTCCCTTGGATGAGTTCCAGATCCAGGGAAATGCTTGCAGGATAAGGAGGGATTGTTTCAAAGCAAAAGGAGGAGAAATTGGTTTGGAGAGAGGGTGACAAGTCTTTGAAAAACTGCAGAACAGGCCCTTCGTCCCACAATGTCTGGGACGAACACAATGCCAAATTAAACAAAATCACTTCTGTATGCAAATGATCAATCCTCCTCTATTCCCTGCATAATTTTGGATTTACCTCAAAGCATTTTTAAAGCTGCCATTGTGGCTGCTTCTCCCACTGCCCCTGACAGCCTATTCCAGGCACCCACCACTGTCTGTGTAAAAAAAAACTTGGCCCACGTATCCCCTTTAAACATCACCCATCTTCACGTTAAGTGAATGACTTGATCAATGAGGACAAAAGCAGCCCATGCACCATCATGGCTGAGTTGGAAGGTGGTGAAGATGGATATAACCAACTCCTTTTTCTCCTCCCCAACCTCCATGCCACCCACACATCCTTCCTCCACCCTCTTCCTTTCCTTCTTTCTCATCCCCTTCCCCATCACCTCTTAGGTCCAATCATTTCTTCTCCCACCCATCTGTGTTCACCTATCAACCTGCCAGTGTTTCCACCTCTCCCCTCACCCCACCCCTCTCCCTGGTTCTTGCTATTCTTGATGAAATGTCAACTGTCTATGTTTTCCACGGACGCTGCCTGACCCATTAAGTTCCTCCAGCATTTTGTGTGTTGTCCAAGATTTCCAGGCCAGTAGACTGTGTGTTCACCTCCTTGCATCTGTTGATGCTGTGATTGAGTTAATGACACATACTAACAAAGTAACTGTTGAATTTGTGTGTCTCCTTGACCTGAATTAAGGAAAGGTTGACAACACTTAGCCCTCATCCAATGTACTGGGCATGAAGGATGCAGAGGCGTATCCCATCTTTCACACTTACTACTTTCCCAATTTCAGCACCAAGCCATTAGAGAGCAGGATAGAGCTACACCAGAACTGGAGATGTTGGAATCTTGAGCAAACAATGAAAAGCAGGAGGGACTCAGCAGGTCAGGCAGCATCCATGGAGAGAAATGGACAGTCAACGTCTTAGGTCGGGATTCTTGCTCCAGTTGAATAAGAGCAGAGAGCCAACGGCCCCATTAGGACTCTGTGTGTCTCTCAGGGGTCAGCAGTTGACCAGCTCCTGACTTGCTGAG
Organism: Narcine bancroftii; assembly: GCF_036971445.1. Taxonomy (NCBI): domain Eukaryota; kingdom Metazoa; phylum Chordata; class Chondrichthyes; order Torpediniformes; family Narcinidae; genus Narcine; species Narcine bancroftii. The sequence goes on along the minus strand of NC_091469.1, from coordinate 198,628,449 downwards.
ATACGGTCACGTTGAATGGAGCTCCCAGCTGGAGAGTGGTTGAAAGCTCGATCCAACATTTTGTCAAGGTCTTACTGCACCTCACCTTTAACGACCTTAGCCAAACTCACAGCATTTTTAATATGAAAAAGTGTTCCTGCTCTTAATGTTGTGGTGTTTGTTGGTTCTAGTGTTTTCGGTGTAGGCCGACTTTGCTGAACAGCAGGCTGTTTGCTGTGAGACAAACACCCTGGCCCATCTCGAACCTATTAGCTGACAACAGTGCTGTCAACAGATAGTATTTGCACAGGATGAGAACTTCAATTAGGACAAAACAGGGCCAATTAACTGCAGCCTTATTTGAAATTCATGTGACTGCAGGAAGTGAAGGCAAGCCATCCTTCAGCAGCCATGGGTTACAGCTCCCTGATTCAACTGTTAACTACCTTCCATTCCAATGAGATTTCTGGTGTTTTTCACTGATCCAAGTGCCAAGAATGATGGTAAGAATGAAAATTATACTTGCCAAAACACAGCTAATATAAAAAAATCTTGCCAGTTCTTAAAAAGTGCAATGTAATTAGTGAAGCACTGAAGAAGACTAAACTGCTAATTGATCATCAAATTTAATTTGTCTCTTTGAGCCTTCAGAAGTCATTTTTATCATATTTGCCTCATTTATGAATTAAGCAATATAAATGGATGCAAACTAACCTTATTTCATCAAAACTCATTCTCTGTTCCTTTCTCCTGGGACCCAAAACTTCACAGTTTACAGAGTGTGTATTCCTTTTACATCGCTGAATATAACTAGCGGAAAAAGTCTGAGCACAGGAAACTTTGGGAGCAGGATTGTTTCAACTTGACAGAGAGTACAGATTAAAGAAACGAGTTAACAAGGTTTAGTTCATGGAGCTACATTTAACAAAAGGAAACATTTTAGGGAAACCATCTCAGAATCTTCCTGATCTCACTAACAGAGTTAGGCTACTAGTCCAAAGAAGCTCAGAAGCAGTCATTATGGAAAAAAATGGTTAGCCTTGATAGAGGCCATTCACCCATTATTGCATGCTGGCTCTTTCATAGATGTCCTGTTCAGCAGACCCCTCCATCTGAATTTAGTTTTTAAGAACTGTATCTGCAGGAAGTAAGTTTTGTGTTTTTACTGTATTTGTCATTTCAGTCTCAATCTGTTCCATTTTCTCCACTCTTACTAACTTTTAATGATTTTTGTACAATCTTTGTCTTAATAAAACAGAAGAAGTCATCTGTTACAAGCAAAATCATTAAAATCCCAAAAGATTTGGGCATTATATACCTGAATCTTTGTGGGATTTGGCAGCTTAAAAACTAGCTGCTTCATTTCTTGCATTGAAGCAGTGGCTGTGAGCAGAATATAAAGTGGTGAAACCCGAGTATTGGCGGTGTGCTCACTGTCCCACTGGAGAATGTGGACCCGTTCCTCCGGGGAATATGGTTACTGTCCTGCTGGGGAAGGTGGACCCCATCCCGCTGGCGGTGTGGTTGCCGTCCCGCTGGCGGTGTGGTTGGCGTCCCACTGGGAACCGTGGACCCGGACCCGCTGGGGGACGTGGTCACCGTCCCGCTGGGGGATGTGGTTGCCGACCCACTGGGGAACATGGTCAACGTGCTACTGGTGATGTGGTCACTGTTGTGCTGGAGAACATGGTCACCGCCATACTGGGGAATAGGGACACTCTTCCGTGCACGAGGTGTCTCACAACTCGGCCATGGTTACAGCTGCCACTGCCCCTTGATAAACTGAGTGACACTTCACCTGCTGCTTGTTTTCTTTGGAGTACGGCAGCATCGTGGAGACGTGAAACATGATTTCGTGCCCTTGGTACACGGTGTATATGGAATGAATTCCCGTGGTGTCATCTGTGAATACAAAAAAAGCTGACTTCATTTCTAGCACTAGAATTAATCACCAGCATATCCACCAGAAGTAGCACCAGCCCCCAACACCTTCCTCATTCTAAATGCCATGGAACAACTCTTGCTCCTTCCTCAAGAAACAGGTATAGATGTAGGCCACACAAGGCCTGCTGCTGGCTTGTGTGTCTGTGCACAGAGACGCGCGTGTGTGTACACACGTTTGTATGTTCTGTGACAAATTATGTTGTATTTTGTATTGTATATAGATACGTTTTAAAGGAGTTAAATTAGGGCAGGTTTTTTTTAGTGTAGGTCACATACAAACACTTCAAAACAGATCTCATTTAAAATCCCAGAGCTCTGCTCAAGCCAAACAGGCTGGGTCCGAGTGCCTTTGCAAAAGCTTTGGCGCGTGCTCAAGAGATTTCATTAATGGATTGTTCTTTTGGAAAGCAACAGATGAAAGAACTCGGAGGATTAGGTCCGGAGCCACAGGCTGTCTGAGTGCAGTTTGCTGTTCTAAGAGGGTCATGTGGTTTTGCGAGCAGAGGGAGTCAAACAGGCTTTTCTCTGAGAGGGAGAAAGAGAGAGAATTGAGTTCTGCAGTTCAACAGATCAGCAGCAGCAGCTGGGACTGGAACAGGACAAGCTGGCAAGCTTGTGGAAAAACCCCATTTTGAAGACGGGTTGTGAGTTCTTAGTTCAGCCTGGTTAAAACCCTTGTGGTCCATGCAAGAAGAGAGGACTAACTGCCTAATGTTTCACTTGAATTAAGGGTAACAAAAAGGAACTCTGTGGTAACCTGAAAGAAAGAGGTTATCATCTGGAAAACCCTGATGGGGCAAATTTCTTCAGCAAGACACTGACGTGCCTGATTAGCAGGAGTCAGTTTGTGTCTAGCAAACAACAAATCTCTCTCTGAAAACCAACAAGAACCTTCCTGCGTGGTAACCATTTGCCTTTCACGCACCAAAGCCTGGTGAAATTCATAAATGTTAAATTCTGTGCATAGTTTAAGAATTGCCTGATACCGGTGAACTTGGAGGAATGAGGTGAGATTGGACTGTGAATCAAAGAACTTTTCCGAATTTACATACACATTGCATACATGTGCACTTAGAATTAGAAGGGGGTTATGTTAGGTTAAGTTAATAGTAATAAGATAAAGTTTGATCCTGTTTTCATGTTTAAAGATAATTAAAAGCAACTTTTATTTAAGAAACCATTTGTCTTGGTGAATTTCTGTTGCTGCTTGGATTTGGGGTCCTCTGGGTTTGTAACAGTGCGTAGGAATGTTTTAGTGTGCGTGTGTTTGTGTGTTGTGTATGTGCATTCACATGAGCGTGTGGGGGGTGGGTGTATGTGTGGGCATGGGCATTTGGGTGACTGTATGGGTGAGTGGGTGTTTGAAGATTTATGTGTGTGCAAGCATATAAATGTGTATGTGTTTGCATACGTGTTTATGTGTGTGTTTATGCACAGACTGTTTGCTGTATGCTTAGACTATCTACATACATCTGTCTATGCTTACATGTCTGTTTTTTGCCTGTCTCCCTGTGTTGTGCACATGTGACTATGTAAAGGTATGTTTGGGTGAATGGAGGTGGGGGGGGGGGAGAGAGAGTGATAGAGAATGAGAGGGGAGGGAGAGAGAGAGGGAGAGAAATGGGACGAGATGGAGAGGAGTGAAGAGGTGAGAATAGGGGGAGAGAGGGAGAGTGGGGGAGAGTTAGAAATGGGGATGAGAGAGTGAAGGAGGGAGAGAAAGAGAACTGGTAAGAAGACTCTGCTGGTGACAGCTGCCATCTGGCTCAGGATAAATAATGCTAAGTTGCTTTGCATTGTTCAGTACCATAGCAGCCTCACATTCACCTCCCAGCCTCTGAATGAACATGAAAACAGCAATGGACAAAATCATTAACTTGGACTTGTGAATGTTCAGGTCTAAGTCACAAGCAAATTTAAATCTGGATACAGCAAAGACTGCAAAACAAGCTGGGAATCAAATAACATGCCACTTGCCTTATGGGCCACATATTTGCAGGAACCTAGGGCCAGGCATTTTTTTTCAAATTCTATTGGAACATGATACTTGTGAGCAGGAGTAGGCCATTCAGTCCTTCACCCTGCTTCCCCAGTGATCCAGTTCACCCTGCACCTTTGTCCCAGCGCTCCTCAAGAGCTGACCTTCTTCATTTTCCATCTTCTATGATTCCCCTTGTGTTCACCAATCCTGCGATCTCACCCTCATCACATTCAATAACAGAAGCTCCAGGAGATAGTTTCAACAACCCTCTGCATGAAAACCTGATGTTGCCCTTGCTTCTACTGATCTGACGTTCACTGTAACACTGCCCCCAGTAATGTACTCTTACTCCTACCTTGGACTGTTGTATGCATGATAGAGTTGACTTGCTGGACTGGTCGTAAACCGAACCGTTCTCACCTTACCAGGTATACATGACAATGAACAAATTTGAGACTTGAACAACTTTCACTTGAAACCCTTGTGCTTCATTACGCCAGCTCCCATCTTACTTAACCTTGTCTTTCTATCATCCCTCTGGTCACTCGAACCAATGAGTGCAGCCCAGAGGAATGTGAACTGGCGTGTGTCTGGGACACTTCCTAAGTGTCCAGTATTTCTGCTGATGCTCTGTGGCTTCTCAGGGTTGCAGTGTGATTAGCCGCTTCATCAAGAGTCCCTTCCTGCTCCGATTCTTACTTTTGGTGTCAAGTCCTCCTCTGTATCCGATCCAGCCCTTCAATGTAATTGTTTCGCCCATCAGATTGAGGAACTTCTGGAAACCTTCACTTCCAGTTTCTATCACAAAAGTGGAGACATAAATGAGAGCAGAGTGGATGAGGGCATTGGCCTGTCAGAGGTTCCTTGAACGAAGACACTAACCAACTGTGCAATCACGTATGCACACACACAACGTGCACACGCACCACATGTGCACACACACAGCGCACACATACACACACAACCATATACACAATGCACGTACACACATCCACACACACAATGCACGTACACACATCCACACACACAATGCACGTATATGCATGCACACCACATGCACATGCGCGCACACACACACACTAGGTGCAGGAATAGGCCATTTGCCCCTTTCAGCCAGCACTGCCATTCACTGTGATCATGGCTGATTATGTACAATCAGTACCCCATTCCTGCCTTTTCCCCATATCCCTGGACTCCGCTATTTTTAAGAGCTTTATCTAACTCTTTGTTGAAAAGCATCCCAAGAATTGGCCTCATTGCTTTCTGAGGCAGGGTATTCCACCAATCCACAACTCTCTGAATGAAAAAGTTTTTTCTCAACTACTTATTCTTAAACTGTGGTCTCTGGTTCTGGACTCTTCCAACATCAGAACATGTTTCCTGCCTCTAGCGTGGTCAGTCCCTTAATAATATCATATGTTTCAATCAGATCCCCTCTCATCCTTCTAAACTCCACTGTGTACAAGCCTAGTTGCTTCTATCTTTCAACATATGACAGTCCCGTCATCCTGGGAATTAACTTCATGAAACTACGCTGCACTTCCTCAATAGCAAGAATGTCGGGGGGGGGGGGGGGGGTGCATGGCAAGATGGCGTCGAAGGAGGACGTGTAGTTCCACCTTTCCCCATTTGGTCTTATAAATACCCGATTTAAAAAGTTGTGAAAGTGGTGAAAAATAGTATTTACAGACTTCTGAACAGAGGAGAATTAAAATGGCTTCAAATGTGAAGAAATCAAAAGTTCAGTTACAAAAGAAATTACCTTATAAAAGTGTTGAAGAACTGAGGCCAACCTACCAAGCTGAAGCCACGGAGTTGTCGAAAGGAGTTCCCAAGCCTCATCGGACCCCTGCTTGGCTGAGTATAACACCGGTGACGCTCGCGCATTTGCAAGGTGGCACCGGTTTTGTTGTGAGCTCGGCCAGCCCTGACTTGTGATCCCGGGCGCGCAGGCCAAGCGGGGACAATCGCACGAACCCGCAGTATTGCCCGGTGGTCTAGGGGCACGCAGTGCAGCGTCGGAAGACGCGGCTGTGCAGTTGGTGACCCTCCCAGGCATCCGCGGTGCGTCACATGTCAGGAAATTGCTGGAGAAGGTGTGGGCTGTGGGAGAACACGAACAATGGCAGGCTGATGAGGTCGCCACGCTGTTGATGGGGATACAGACCCGCAGCTGCACTGGAAGAGGTACAATTATGCTGGAAGAAGAAGAAAGCCCTGCTGTAATGGAATCAACACGGGAAGAATTTATGGAGGGACTAAATAAGGTAGGCCTCAAGAGGGAGTGATGGAACCTGGACTGGATTCTGTTTTTACAATTTTGGAAGGGATTGCACATCAAATGGAAAATATGTCAGTGCAGATGTCTACACAGATAAATCAAGGGTTTATGGAAATGAAAATTAAAATGAATAATATTTGTGAAGAGATGACTTCTATGAAGAAAGATATTACTGTGGTTAAAAATGATGTTAATAGATGTATGAAGGCAGTGGACACTGTACAGGATAACTTTAAAAAAATTGAAGAAGCTTTCTTTGAATGTAAGAATCACGTGGATTGTAATAGAGAAAATAATGTAAAAAGTGGAGGAATCTTTTTTGGATTGGGGGATTCAGAAGAAGGAATTATTGAAGAAGATTGATTCTTTAGAAAATCAAGATTGAAGAAATAATGTAAAAATAGTAGGTCTTCCAGAGATATTGAAGCCTCAGATCCAGTAAAATTTTTTAAGAAGTGGATTCCCGAGGAATTAGGCAATGAATTATTTCCAAATGGTTTGGAACTGGATCGGGCACATAGGGCAATGAGGAAAAAACCCTTTCCGGGCCAACCACCTCGAGCAGTTTTGATTCTTTGTTTGAGATACCAAGATTGAGAAATTATATTACGAATTGCAGTGCAGAAGGCGCGACCAAATCAGTCTCCAATGATGGTTCAAAACAACAGTGTTCTTTTATGCCGATTTGAGTCAATAAATTATTAGAAGGCGTTGAGAATTTAATTCAGCTAAAGAAGTATTGTGGAGAAAGGGTTATAAATTTGCTTTTCATTATCCTGCTGGATTGAAAGTTTTTAATGGAAATTTTCAATCTCAATTTTTTGAAAATGATTATGATGCATTAATTTTTGTTATCTCATTGCCAGATTTGTGAGGAAGTGGAAGGTCGCCATTATCGTCGTTTAAAAGGAGGATCAATGGAAATTGGAAGAATGGGAAACATAGAAAGAATGGAAAGAAGGTTGAACTGACGCAAAGTCTCCTTGATATTGAAGATCCGGAACAGTCATTGGGACTGGAATCACTGGGCTGAATGTGTTTGCCTAAATATTTGCAAAATTCTGACTGGGGGGGAGTGGATGACACTGACACTTTTGACAGTCATCTGCCACTAGTGGGTTTTACCACACCCAGATTTTTAGGGAGTTACTACTTTTTTGTAGTTTGTTGGGGGGGGGGTGGGATATATTTTTTCTTTTTTGATTTTTGGGATTTTTATATAGGGGGGTTTAGTGTATTAAGGTTTGAAAGAGGAACAATAGTTTATTGTGAGAAATTTATTGTTAAGCTAAAGAAATGTCTAATTTGAATTTTGCAACTTTCAATGTTCAAGGATTGAATAATTCAATTTAGCGTAAATGTGTGTTGGCCTATATAAAAAAAATGAAAGTTGATATTGCTTTTTTGCAAGAAACACATTTGACTGAAAAAGAACATTTGAAACTGAAGAGAGAGTGGGTTGGACATGTATTTGCTTCTTCTTTTAATTCTAAGGCAAGGGATGTAGCAATTTTGATTAATAAGAAATTACCATTTGAATTGGAATTATTTGAAGGAAATACTAGGAGGGTTTTGATGGTGAATTGTAAATTTTTTGCTGAATCTTGGATTTTGTTGAATATTTATGCACCTAATGTAGATGATGATCAATTCATATCAGAGGCTTTTTTAATGTTAAATCAGGCCAATGAAAATATTCTGATTGGGGGAGACTTTAACTGTGTTTTAGATCCTTTATTGGACAGATCTCCGAAAAGTATAAGGAAATCAAAGATGGCAATACAAATGGGAGCTTTGATAAAAGATCTGAATTTAGTTGAAATTTGGAGGAGAGTAAATCCAACAGAAAAGGATTTTTCTTTTTATTCATCTAGTCATGATTCATTTTCAATAATAGATTTCTTTTTGATATTGGCACATTTGCAAGGTAGAGTAGTGCAGACTGAATATAAGAGTAGGGTCATATCCGATCATTCTATGTTGTTTATTTCTTGTGAAAGTTCAGAAGTGTTACAATCGACTTACAAATGGAGATTTAACACAATGTTATTGAGGAAACCAGAGATTATTACTTTTGTTAAGGAACAGATTACTTTATTTTTGGCTGAGTAATTATTAATTTTGTATTGTGGGATGCTTTGAAAGCATATTTGTGTGGACAAATTATTAATTAAAAAAAAAACAATATTTGGCGGAAAGTTTGACATTGGAGAAACAAATTACTGAGTTGGAAAAGGAATTTCGGAAAGATGTTACAGAAGATAAGAAAGCAGCATTAACTAAGTTGAAATTATGCTATAATACTTTATAAACATATCAGTATGAGCGATTAATTCAACGATTAAAGCAACATTACTATGAATTGGGTGAGAGAGCTCATAAGGTATTAGTGTGGCAATTAAAAATGGAACAGGTATCATGAACTATTAATGCTGTTAAAAAGAATTCAATAGTTACCTATAAACCTCAGGAAATTAATGATCAGTTTTATTCATTTTATCAGAAACTGTATACTTCTGAGGGAAAGCAGGATGCTGGTTTTATTGAATCTTACTTATCTAAGTTAAAGTTACCTGTTTTAGGGGAGGAGGAGGTTAAGGAATTAAAAGCTCCATTTACAGATTTTGAGATTAAAGAAGCTATACAAGAGATGCTGAATGGAAAGTCACCAGGGGACGATGGATTTTCAGTTGAATTTTATAAACTATTTTATGAAGATTTATCCTCAGTATTTAGAGATGTATTGGAACAAATAACTGAGGATCAGTCAATACTGGAATCTTGTTCGAGTGCAATAATTACTGTGATTCAAAAGGAAGATAGACATCCATTAAAAGTATCTTTGTATCGACCTATTTCTTTATTAAATGTGGATTATAAAATTATAGCTAAAGTACTAGCGAATAGACTTGCTAAATATTTACCTCAGTTGACACATATAGATCAAACAGATTTTAAGTAAAGATATGCGTCTGACAATATCCTGAGATTGATAACATTGGTCAATGCATCAAGACAGCAACCTTACCACCCAATAGTGGTTGTGCTGGATGCAGAAAAAGCTTTTGATAGGGTTGAATGGAATTTTTTATTTAATGTGTTAGAGAAGTTTAAATTCGGCCCTTTTTTTATTGGTTGAGTTAAGGCTTTATATAAAAATCCGATTGCTAGGGTAGTGACAAATAGTCAAACTTCTTAATTGGTCGAGTAAATTGTATTAAAATGAATATTTTTCCCCATATCCAATACTTATTTCAACTTATGACTACTTTCAAAGGGCTTTTTTCAGGACTTGAATAAGGCGGTGAGGGAATTTTTATGGAAGGAAAAGTTAGCTCGAGTAGCTTTGCAGAAACTTACATGAAAATATGCACAAGGTGGACTTCAGTTACCTCATTTTCAAAATTACTATGAAGCTGCACAATTGAAATTTATTAGTAGAATGATGGATATTGACCAACCCCGTAGTTGGGCGAAGGTGGAATTGGCCTGTATTTCTGAAGTTGATGTACATCAGTTTATATATAAGTGGAATATGAATTTATTGCAGGAATGTAATATGCCAGTATTAAAACATTGGTTAAAGATATGAGTTAAAAGAAATATGGTTGTAGGAAAAAAGGGTAAATTATCAATTCGAACTCCGTTATATCAAAATCAGCTTATTTCTTTTTCAATGTTTAATAACCATTTGAAGAGATGGAATTCTCAGGGTATAAAGATGGTTCAAGATTTTTGTTTTGAAGAAGGTCAGTTTCTTTCTTTTAATCAATTGAAGAAGAAATTTGATATATCGGTAAACTCTTTATTTGTGTATTATCAAATCAGAGCTTTGATAAAAGATAATTATGGTAAAGGGATGAATTTGCCTAAGTTAACAAAATTTGAATCTTTGATTTCTTCTATACCAAAGAGAGGTTATATTTCGGATATGTATCAATTGTTACAAGAAAATATGGATAAACCAGACTGAAATATCTAGAATAAATGGGAAAGTGATTTAATTTATATTATCCCTCAAGAGAATTGGGAAGTTATGTGTCATAAAAGTGTAACTAAATTGACAAATGTAAGATATGGATTGGTTAATTATAATTTTTTACATCAGTTATGTGGATTAAGTACTGGAACTTTTTTACATGCAGTTTGGTCCTGGGATAAAGTACAACCATTTTGGGAAGGGGTTAGGTTGGTTTTGGAGAAATTATTTAAAATTAAATTACCATTAGACCCATCAATTTTTTTGTTGGGCTAAATGGTTTCTTTGAAGGGAATGAGGTTGGATAAATTTCAAATTGCATTTGTATGCTTAGTGTTATCTGTAGCACGAAAATGTGTAGCTAGTACTTGGAAAGATAATGTGGAGATTAAAATAGTACGTTGGCCTAATGAATTGAGAACTTGTATTATTATAGAAAAAAATTTCATGTAATTTGCATGATAATTATTCTTTTTTTGTTAAAATGTGGTCTCCTTATTTGGAATATATGAATTTGGAAATACTTTGAAATATTGTATATGTTTTATGTTTTACTTTTATTTTTGGCTCCCGTTAAGGGGAATGACTGAGGGGGTGGAAGGGTGGGTAGGGTTTAGTTTTTTTTAGATATATAAAAATTGATTTATTTTTGTTATGTTTGATTGTATGTTGTTTAAAAATCATTTAAATAAAGTTTAAAAAAAAGCAAGAATGTCCTTCCTCAAACGTGGAGAACAAAACTGTACACAATACTCTAGATGTGGTCCTGTACAACTGCAGAAGGACCTCTCTACTCCAATACTCAACTTCCCTTGTTATGAAGTCCCACATGCCATTAGCTTTCATCACTGCCTGATGTACCTGCATGCTTAGTTTCAGTGACTGATGGACAGGACACCTAGATCTCGTTGTACTTCCACTTTTCCTAACTTGACACCATTCAGATAGTAATCTGCCTTCCTGTTCTTGCCACCAAAGTGGATAACCTCACATTTATCCACATTAAACTCCATTTGCCCACTCACCCAACCTGTCCAAGTCACCCAGCATTCTCATAACATCCTCCTCACATTTCACACTGTCACCTATTTTTGCGTCATCTGCAAATTTGATAACATTACTTTAATCCCTTCATCTAAATCATTATTATATATTGTAAATAGCTGTGGTCCCAGCACCGAGCCTTGCAGTGCCCCACTAGTCACTGCCTGTCATTCTGAAAAGGACCCGTTAATCCCTACTCTTTGTTTCCTGTCTGCCAACCAATTTCCTATCCATGTCGATACCCTACCCTCAATATCATATGCTCTAATTTTGCCCACCAATCTCCTATGTGGGACCTTACCAAAGGCTTTCTGAAAGTTCAGGTACTCTATATCCACCTGCTCTCCCATGTCAATTTTCGTAGTTACATACTCAAAAAATTCCACAAGATTAGAGTTAAGCATAATTTCCCCTTTGTAAATCCATGCTCAGACCAATTCTGTTACTGCTATCCACTATTTCATCTTTTATAATTGACTCCAGCTTCTTCCCCACCACTGATGTCAGGCTAACTGATCTATTATTTCCTGTTTTCTTTCTCCATTCTTTCTTACAGAGTGGGATAACATTAACTACCATACAATCCGCAGGAACTGTATCTATAGAACATTGGAAAATTATTAATAATATGTTCCCCATTTCTAGAGCCACCTCCTTAAGTTCCCTGGGATGCAGACCATCAGGCCCTGGGGATTTTTCAGCCTTCAGACCCATGAGTCTACCCAACATTATTTTCTGCCTAACGTGAATTTCCTTTAGTTCTTCTGTTACCTTAGGTCCTCTGTCCACTATTACATCTGGGAGATTGTGTCTTCCCTAGTGAAGACAAATCCAAACTACCTGTTCAATTTGTCCATCATTTCCTTGTTCCCCCATAATAATTTCACCTGTTTCTGTCTTCAAGGGCCCAACTTTTGATCTTAACTAATTTTTTTCAGTTCACATACCTAAAGAAGCTTTTACTATCCTCTTTAATATTTTTGGCTAGCTTATCTTACCTCATCTTTTCTCCCCGTATTGCCTTTGTAGTTATCTTTTAAAGTTTCCCAATCCTCTGGCTTCCCACTCATCTTTGCTCTGTTATAATTCTTCTCTTTTATTTTTATACTATCCTTGACTTTCCTTATCAGCCATGATCGCCCCTTACTCCCCTTACAATCTTTCTTTCTCTTTGGAATGAACTGACCTTGCACCTTCTGTATTACTCCCAGAAACACCTGCTATTGTTGTTCCCCTGTCATTCCTGCTAGGGTATCTTCCCAGTCAACTTTGGCCAGCACCTCCCTCATGGCTCCATTGCCCCCTTTGTTCAACTGTAATATTGACACTTCCAATTTTCCCTTCTCCCTCTCACACGTGAGTGCACACACGCACACTGTGCACACGCTCACCCATGCGTGTGTGCACATGCTGCACACACAAATGCATGCATGCATACACCCGCGCGTACACAAAATACCACACACACAAAACTATGCACAAATACATATGCACCATCACATCATCCACATACACCATGTAAAAACACACACACACACACTCATCCACACACCATATACGAACATACTCACTTACCATTGCTAAACATCTCATCATCTGTCAGTTGGCCATCCTTGGCATAAAGAACTCCAAACTTAAAGTTCACTGATCCCTGGTTAGACGAAGAATATTCAGCAATGTGCAACGGTAATCATGCAATGTTCTGTTTATTACATGCAATGTTCTGTTTATTACATGCAATGTTCTGTTTATTACATGCAATGTTCTGTTTATTACATGCAATAGTGGAATGTAATGAAACAAGGCAATTGAGATGGAAAAGTTACTTATAGTTTACAAAATCCTAAATGGAGCAGCATTATAAGGAGAACATATTGAGGACAAGACAAACAACATCTAAGCTTGTTCATTAAGGCAGATAATAGTGTTGTTTAAAGGAGAGGACGATCCAAACAATGAGCTCATGCTACTCTCCTGGGTCTGGATGGCTGCCCGTTGCTATGGTATTACTTAGTTAAAATGAAATTCTCCAGGAGATTGTACTATCTGTAGATCCGCCCAGAGCCACCTCTTCTCGGGACACCCCACTGCACATAGTGCTCCTAATACTGCTCACTCCTCCTCTCACCCTCTACCCCATCATTTATCTGTAGCCCCTTCCTCACTCTGCACCTGTCCCTACTCGTGGACCCATTCTCTTCTCTTAGACCCTTTCCCCCCTAACACTAACCCAATCCGTCATGTCCCACAATCCCTTCCTCCCCATCCCCTGGACCACTCACTGCTCCTCCCCCTGTCTCTGCACCCTACCCTGCACTAAATGGCCTTGCAGTTCCCACCTTTTGCAAACTCCTTTCTTAAAACCACTCTCCCTCCCAAAACCCATCCCTCCCTTTCTCTGCTCCATCTGTTACCTTCAACAACTTCTACCCCTCCTTGCCCTCCTTCATGATGAAAGGTTTTTAACTTCCTCACTGCTGTGACCATATCAACATCTCTGCACCTTTCAATAAGATGTAGCAGTAGAAGACTCTTCGGCCTATTGAGTCATGGCTGATGTTCATTTCCCTTCAATCTCATTCTCCTGCTTTCTTCTGATCACCATTTCACCCATGTGTATGGGCAGCGCCCACCAATTTTGTACCAGTTCAGAATGCTGCTACTTCAACTCCCCTTGCTTTGTGACACCTCCTTCTCCAACTCTCTCTGTAACATGCTCTCCTCTCAACCACCCTGTCTCTCCAGCTCTGTCTCACTTGCAACCTTTTCTCCTCTTCCTTCTTCCACCACTGCAATATTACTTCCCCTCTATTTACCCGAGTAGCCCCTTTCTCTTGTACCCCTCACCCCTTAATTCTTTACCTGTATCCATTCTTCTCCTGTAACAACTCTTCCCATAACTTTCCTACCCATGATCACTCTACCCCATACCCATCCTTTCCCTATAATCTCTTTCCCCCACTTCCCGTATCCCTCCTTCTTCCTTTAACCCATCTCCCTGGATCTTTTCCTCTCCCAGTATCTATCCCTCCCCATAACTCACATCCATGTATATCCTTCCCTTTCTCAATATACCCCTCTCTCTTAATACATCCTTCTCTTTCCTATAACCTCTCCCTATCACTCTACTCCTGCCTCCCCTTGCAAAACTTTCCACCCTATAACCGTCCTCCATAACGTCTTCCTCCCCTGTATCGTTTCTTCTTGGGGAAGCCACTTCTCTCTCTCTCTCTCTCTTTACCAAGGTCTGCAACTCTTTGAAACCATGTGCACGTGGCCAGATAGCGTCTGGTCATCAGTGTGGATGAGACGTCTAGACTAGAGACCCTGTCATTCGCACCACACTCACCTCCTGTTCCTCCAGAACCAGCAAATCCTGTCAAGCACAAAAGGAGCAACGTGAGGCCCTACAGTAGCACAGTAATGTCTGGCACCTACAAGTTCAAAGGCTATGGCTGCGTTGCTGTGTCCAACTAACTGTTCATCCTTCACAAGGGCTGCTTACGGTGATACACAACAGAGCACCAAAATCATGAGCCAGGGAGTGGAGGTCAGAGGTCAGCCAAATGCAGAGGGTCAGGAGTGGGGAGAGAGGGCATCATTTTAGACTCATCCCCACATTTCAGTTTTGATAATAGAACAGCAACCAAAACACAGACCCAGTTTCCCACTCCACAGATACTTCCTGACTTGCTGAGTGTCCACTGGCTTTATCCCATATATTTCTCAGACTGACAACAAAACAATCATCATAAAATTCTCATCTTTAAAATGCGGGGATATAGTTTGGCATCATGTTCAGAACAGATCCTAAGTCAAAGGGTCTGTTCCTGCAATGTACTTTTCTACTCTTCAAATTCCTAAAATTGGAATCTCCTTTCCCACCCCCCCCCACCCCCCCCAATCCCACCTTTTACCTAATTCGAGGTTCAATGATCTCATTGCTGAATATTGCATTAGTACATCATAAAATTTAGAATTATAGTTTCAAACTTAAAGGATGGAAATCCCCAGCGCACTGAATGAATCGGATCATCTCTCTTCAATGTACCTTCAATCAGAGGTATCGTTTTTTTAAAAACAAACATTCCATTGTCGCATTGTCCTTGCTAGAAATGACGAAGGAACTCAGCTGGTTTCGTAGTGTCCATAGGAGGCAACGATTTTACCTCCTGTGGACGCTGCAAGACTCGCTGGCATCCCTTCTTCATTCCTGTGCCTTTCAACTGCAGTAACAGAGCCTGTGGACTTTTGTGTTTCACTCCACGTTGTCCTTGTTAAACAAGGTCTGCGTGGCCGAATTCAACACCCGAATACACAAAAAGAGTCAGCTCCATCAATACACTTGTTGGAACTTACTTGAATTGAGGACTCCCCTCTCTGTCTAATACGCACACCGAAAGTGTATCTCGGTAAGGAGATGAAGTCTACATTGAAGACAGTTTTTTGTTTAAAGTAGTAAACTGTAATCAGAATGTAAATGATCAAAACAACCCCCCCTTTATCAAAGCAGATTCCTACCTTTTGTATTTCTGGAGTAAATATTTCCCTGGGGCCTTTCTCAAATTTATCAAGGTTCATGGCACTGTAAAAGAAATTGGAAGTTGACGGAAGGTGCTCCAGTGCAATTTATCTCACGCAGGTCTTCCTTTCACTGTGCGATCAAGGCGTTGTGCGTAATGTAATGTGCACCTGCTCACTACTTTTATCGTCTCAGCTCATCCCATTCTCCTCAAATCTACACTGCAGTTCCATTAGGATGGTTTCAGGACTGAGATTTCTCTCCCTAAACCCGCTCAACAATTTTTTGACATCCCTGGGTGATTTGTTTAACCCAAGAACCACATACAAAACTTGTAACAGACAGAAAATTGAATCAGGCATAATTTCAGCAGTTGTATCATCATTTCCAGTGCATTAAACCCAGCAGCAGTGATCCTTGGATTTGTACGCAGATCTGTGGCAACGATTAGAAGCTGAGGAATATCCAGCAGAAACAATGTGGTTTGATGAAAGAGAAGCTCTGTTCGGCAAATTTATTTGTGCGGTTTGAGGTGATAAAATGGAGCAGAATAAAGAGGAATCATTTGGCGTCGTGTACTTTGGATTTCCAAAAAGAATATTTGATAAATAGATCCATAAACTGTTACTATGCAAGGTGAGGACTCACATTTCAACTTTAGGAAAGGAAAACCAGAGGTGAATGATCCAGTGCTCAATGGGTGATCAGAGGTGGAGAGGGTGAGCAAATTTAAATTCCTGGGATTGACTTTCCCAGAGGATCTTTCCTGGACCCAACACACCAATAGCATCATGAAGAAAGCACGTCAGCACCTCTACTTCCTCGGGAGTTTGTAGAGGTTTGGAATGACATTGAAATCCTCGGCAAACTTCCACAGATGTTAAATGGAAAATCTGCTGACGGGTTTCATCATGGCCTGTTATGGGGGCACTATTACTTCGGAGTGGAAAGCCTTGGAAAAGGTAGTGGACATAGTATAAACTCTCCCCACCATCGCAAAAACCTACATGGAACACTGCCATTGGAGAGCAGCAGCAATGATCAAGAATCCATACCACCCAGGACATATACAAGATGTATAGGTGCCACAAGACACACACCACCAGGTTCAGAAACAGACTCCACCTTCAGACTCCTCAACAACAAACTCAATCAGGGACTCATTTAAGGACTTTTACTTTGCACATTATTTATTACTGAATTTTTTTTCATTATTGCATAGTACATTTCTCACTTTTGTCTATGGATACAGTCCATAATATAATAATAATACAGTCCTGAATACAGTCTTTTGCACTACTGATCAATTCTGCCTGGCCTTCAGGAAAAGAATCTCAGGGTTGTATGTGATGTCATGTATGTACTCTGACAATAAATCTGAACTTTGAAGTTATTGGAAGTATAACTACAAAGCAAGTCAGAGGATTAGGAGAGATAAATTAAGTGCAGGTTGGCAAGATGTAACAATTACAGATGGAAAGCAATTTGAATGAATAACACACAGGGACAATAATAATCAAATGGGAATACAGTCAGCAGGGTATAACATGAAGAAATGAGGATTTATTTGCTGGGACAGCTAGGGAACGGGCTCCTGGGGCAGCGAGAGAACGGGGGTCTGGGGCAGCGAGGGTACGGGTCCCTGGGGAAGCGAGGGAACGGGTCCCTGGGGCAGCGAGGGAACAGGAGACTGGGACAGCGAGGGAACGGGTCCCTGGGGCAGTGAGGGTACGGGTCCCGGGGCAGCAAGAGAACGGGCGTCTGGGGCAGCAAAAGAATGGGCGTCTGGGCCAGCGAGGGAATGGGAGACTGGTGCAGTGAGGGAATGGGCCCCTGGGACAGCAAGGGAATGGGTCCCTGGGGCATCGAGGGAATGGGTCCCTGGGGCATCGAGGGAACAGGAGACTGGGACAGCGAGGGAACAGGTCCCTGGGGCAGCGAGGGACGGGTCCCTGGGGCAGTGAGGGAACGGGTCCCTGGTGCAGCGAGGGAATGGGAGACTGGTGCAGCAAGGGAACGGGCCCCTGGGGTAGCGAATGAACAGGTTCCTGGGGCAGCGAGGGAACGGGTCCCTGGGGCAGCGAGGGAACAGGTCCCTGGGGCAGCGAGGGAACAGCAGACTGGTGTAGTGAGGGAACAGGTGACTGGCGCAGTGAGGGAACAGGTCCCTGGGGCAGCGATGGAATGGTCTACTCACGGAACCACTGATTTGCTTGCAACACCTCCAAATTATAAAATGAACTGCTATTCTACACCTACACATGGACATGTGTCATGTGTGAAATGTCTTTAATAATCATTTGATATGAGGGGCATTATGCTTCCTTTAGCAAAGGATCTGAAAGGCAAGGAATAGCCCTAATCAGAGGGAAGGATTTTGTGCCTTTTCATTTGCTCCCATACCTGTCCCCAGTTCTATCGGCACTGCATGAGTTTTGGAGAACATTGTACCACTGTGAGCAAATTATCCATTACTGCCTCAAATTGGGATTGAATTTGAGTCATATGTGATGTAGAAATTAATTCTTCTGTTAAATGTACGATAGAGCAGCCTCCATGGGTTGTCTTTTGCTTCCGCCATGATTGGTTTCATTGGAGAAGTAAACGATCTTTGGCCACAAGGTATGTCGTTCAACCGTGACATTAATACAAGCAACCAAGTACCAACTTCCTCCACATCCGTTCTCTCGGATGCAGGGGTTTCTGAAGTGCAGCCGCACCAGAGGAGGCTGATGCCACTGAGTCAGTCCCAAAGTTTCAGGACATCATTGTCCAGCACAGCAAATTGGTTCCCTCTCCCCTCCGGCAGTGGGCCAGCTGATCCTGGTGGGAGCCAAATCTACTAATTTAACACAAAATTAAATTAACACAAGGGAAACATACCTTAGAATAGATTTGACAGAAAGTGTTTTTGTAGGGCTGTAAGGAAGGCAAATTTTCTGTGTCCCCTGGTGGAGGAAAAGGAGAATTCTGTAAGTAACAGTGATCAAAATGTCTAGAGTTCTCCCTCATTTATAATTACTCTTGGTCTTGGCCTATTTCTTTGCCACATATTTGTTACTGAAGCATTTGATTCACTCCTTGTAACATTCACTGTTCCAATTGGGTCATATCTCCCCCACTGAGTGAATAAATTCCTCCCAATGTTCCCTTTAAACTTTCACCTTTTGCTCTTAACCCATGTCCTTTCATTTATCATTTCCAGGATAAGGATTCAATCAACATTATGGATATAAGCTTCAAATTAACCAAATCCCAAAATTAATTCATATTTATCGCTTTGTCCATAGCAAAAAAATGCATAGCGGCGACCTGGAAATCTGACTCCCGTCTACTTATCAGTCAGTGGATTACTGAGATACACAGCTGTATTCCCATGGGAAAAAAATCACATATAATCTTAGAAACCGACATAGCTCCATTATTAAAATATGGCAGCCATATCTGATGTACACGGGAGCACAACTGTAGCCACACCCCGACAAAAATACCAATAGGGGGATTAACCAAAGAAATTACATGGGGGGGGGGCTCCACGGCCTCCATGGACACTCATCAGAAGTGCCAACACCACACCTGCCTCTTTCTTTCTTTTCACATTTTTTAAGGGGTGGGGGGGAGAAACACCACATGTACGTAGATTGCTGGGGGGTATCTGTGCATTTTGTAGCTGTCTGTGATGTTATCTCCTTGTTTTATTGATGGAAAATGAAAAAGAAAATATTAAAAAAAAGGATTAGGATTCAATAAATATTTTCCAATGGCATTAGGGCTGTAGATATATTCAAACTTGTTGCGTCATTCATCAATAAAGAAATCACATGACCTCTGGTGGTATTCCAAGCCTGATGAAGTTTTATAAATCAGTAGCTGTGCTTTTACCCTTTCTCTTCCCCAAGGTTTAGGTTTCCAATTCTGAGTAACTCTCTCCAACATGAAGCACTTACTTTGTTCTTCGTTCTGTGAATCCTACTCTTATTTCAGATTTCCAGCATCTACAGGTTTTTCTTTCATTTTCACTTCTCTATAGTTAAAACCTTCACTTGCAGCTACATAAATCCAAATGATCTGAACACCCCTGTATTGGCTGCACCAGTCACTGTACTTACTGTTTTCTTCCAGAGAATAGCACGGTACTGTGGCACACGTTGATTGTTTTGATCAGAAAGCACAACCGAAAGGAAGAAAGGATTCTTTTCTGTGTCTGTGCCTACGTAATTTTGATGAACTGAAAGGAAAGGATAAGAGAAATGTATGAACACCTCTGGTTGAGAATGCAAACTTTAATTTTTAATTTAGACATATAGCATGGTAACAGGCCCCTCTAGCCTACAAGCCCGTGCCGCCCAAATACACCAATGAACCTACAACCCTCACATTTTGAAGGGTGGGAGGAAACCGGAGCTCCCGAAAGAAACCCACACAGACACAGGAAGAATGCACAAACTTCCACAGGCGGCTATCCATACTGCCTGAGACTTTAAACTAGTACACACTGTATGACATCCAATTATGACATAATTCTTTAACATGGGTGTTGATGGAAAGACGTAGCCTCACATCATACCAACATCAGCATACTGATTAATCCAATGATTATTTCCCTCTGTCCCATTTAAGGAGGTAATTAAGTGTACTGGAAACAATTCTAAGAAGATTCAATAGGTTGGTTCTTGGACAAGAGGAATTCCAAATGAGTGAGAGGTTAAGGAGGTGCATTTATGAATGAGTGCTGGCCTCATTGAAACATAAGATGCTGAGATGGCTTAACAAGGTAAATGCTGTGAGGAGTCTCGAACAAAGGGGTGAGCTTTCAAAGTAAAGGATCAACCTTTTAAGATGAGGAGGAATTTCTGCTCAGTTCATTGAGAATTAGAATTCTGAATGCTGAGTCAATGAAGTCAGGGACGTTATGGTACAGCTTTATAAACCAGCAGTTAAGACACAGATTGAGTATTGTGGCCAGTTTTGTTGCTACACCACAGGAAGGGTGTACCTGCATTGGAGAGAGTGCAGAGGAGACTCACCAGGACACAAAAGTCTGCAGACACCGTGGTTGTAAAAACACAAAGCGGGAGAAACTCAGCGGGTCAAACAGTGTTCTTTATATAGCAAAGATAAAGATACAGAACCAACATTTTGGGCTTGAACCCTTCATCAAAGTATGAGCAAATTGTAGGCAGGCACCTGAACAAAATGGTGGGGGAGGGGCAGGGGAGGAGTATAGTCCCACAGATAGGGGGTAACAGGTGAATAAGGAAGGGAGGGCACATCAGCAAATGGGGGAGGGGGTGGTTCTGTGAATAGAGAGGGAAGGGGTGGAACGAAGAAAGAGAGAAACAGAAAAGAGTGAGAATGGGGAGTCATTAGCATAAATAGGAGAAGTTGCCTGGGATGGAGGGTTTCAGTTAAGG
This sequence comes from Narcine bancroftii, assembly GCF_036971445.1. Lineage (NCBI taxonomy): Eukaryota > Metazoa > Chordata > Chondrichthyes > Torpediniformes > Narcinidae > Narcine > Narcine bancroftii. The sequence continues at coordinate 198,607,305 of NC_091469.1, read as the reverse complement.
GAAACATTTATGTTGGGTTTGTTTCTTCTTGTACTGGAGAAGACAAAAGTACGTACTAATTATTAGGGGGCCATGAAGAGGGGGAATTGTTAGAATCTTGTCAATAAACAGAAGGCACAGGTTTAAAATAGGGGGACGAGAATTAGAGAGAGCTTGATGAAAACAAACTCTCAAAGGGTGGTTGAAATGAGGAATGCCCTGCCTGAGGAGTGGAGGGTGCAGTTACACTCAAAGTGTTTTAATGGGCACTTGAAACTCCATGGTAAAGAAGGCTACAGGGCAGGAGCTGGAAAATGAGGTTAGCATGGATAGAAACATGATGGCCAGCACAGACATGCTGGGCCAAACGGCCTGCTTCCACATTGTTTGAGTTTAGAACATCTGCTAGTTACACCAGCCTGATCCCCAGTCTTATAATAACCACTGAGTTACACATTCCTTCAAGATTTTGCAGCATTTGCAGAGCCTAATCTGGGCACTGTTGTTGACTACTACATACAATTCTTTTGAGGACAGCACAAACTTCTTAATAAGAAACCAAATGTCGAAGGAAGTTATCAGTCTGGAGGAAATTCTTTCTGTAACAATGTCACAATGAACATTCCTGTTCCATGTCTCCCTACCACGTCAGATTGCTAAGTGTGAATTGTAGCATTGGGATTGAGGTTGAGGAAGAACAAAGAGGACCCTTCTACAAACAGGCTGAGACCACGATACAGCCTTGTGCAAGTGATGCAGCCTGTTACAGAAGAGTGGGAGCACTCTACAGCAGACTGAGAACCACCTGGGATAGCCACTGACTGGCAGATCCCACAGCATTAGAACAATAGGTTTAGTCTGAGACTGGAAAGATGATTCTGACTTTGTGAGTGTGGTGGATAGTTACCTTTATCAGCTTCCCCTCCATGAACATCCAGGGTATGTGTTTAGAAACCCCCTTGACAAGGAGCATAAATACTTGCTGATATAGAAACAATGAAAACGATGAGAACCAGTAGGACCTCAGTCCTTCAAGCCTGCTCCACCATTCAATAAGATTGCAGTCAATCTTCTATCAGATGATATGCTTACAATCTCCCCTTGTAGTCTTCAATGGTTTTTTGCATCTAGAAATTATCCATCTCCTTCACAAAGTTAGAGTAGCCAGACACACAAATAGGCAACTGCAAGAGCTAAGGATCCTGCAGTGATAATCTATCTTCTAACTCTCTAAAGCTTGACCACCATTCACAAGGCTCAGTTCAGGAGGGTGATGCAACATTCTCCCCTTACATGCATGAGTTGAGCTTCAATAAAGTTCAAAGTTCAGATTTATTGTCAGAATACATGACATCAAGTACAACCCTGAGATTATTTTTGAAAATCAACACATATATGATGGTTATAACAATTAATAAATCATAAACCATAATATTAGAGTTTACAAATATATGTTGATTAATATATAATAAAGAATAAAATATAAAAAACCCAACTAATCCCCTCACACCTCCCCTCCTCATCCTTACTAACCCTACTAAACTAAATCCTAAATCTAAAATACCTAACAATATAGCTATATATTGATTTGGATTGCTTCAGAGGACACCCTAGGATCTCAAAGAAAAACATTTTTCTACTAAAGCCCTTACTCATTTTCATGGAAAACTTCACTGGTTTGGAGGATTCAAAGAAACTATTTATAATTTTAATCCAATTATTCGAGCCATACAGGCTCCAAACGTGTAAAAAATACAGAATATTTACCTCTCAAATTATATATAATTTTTGCTAATGGAATGTAACTTTGAATCTCTGTTTGCCATCTTCCTAATGTTAATGAAACATCTGATTTCCAGGTAACATCGATACATTTCCTTGCTATCACCAAAGCTAATTTAACAGATTTCAATTGAAAATCGGATAAAGATAATTTAGGAGAAATGTTCTCAAAATTTCCCACCAACAATAATTCAGGATTTAATGAAAAAACAACACCCATAATTTGTTGTAAAAACTTACTAATGGAAATCCAAAAAAGATTTAGCCTTTGAACAAGACCATGTAGAATGAACAAAAGTTCCAACATCCTTTCCACATTTAAAACATTGATCCGATGTTTTCAATTTCCATCTATTCAATTTCTGAGGCGTAATATACAATTGGTGTAAAAAGTTATAACGAAGTAATCCATATCTTACATTAATTGTATTAGATACAACTTCTTTACATAGATCTTTCCAAACCTGTTGATCTACTGATTTTTAAATCTTGTTCCCATCTTTCCTTTGATTTAAACAAACCTAATTTAGGTGTTTTTTTCTTGTAACAGCATGTATGCTAATGAGTTAAATTTTTTAGCCATTCAATCAACAATTAATTGTTCTAAATCTGTAGGATCCTTTAAATTCATATCAGATCCTAATTTCTCTCTTAAATAAACACTTAATTGAAAATAACAAAAAACTTGTTGCAAGGAATATCATACTTGATTTTTAATTGATCAAATGACATCATCGTAACAATCTCCTAGAAATTCCTTTATTATTCCAAATATTCAAAAAGGTTCATCTTTTAAAAAAATTAAAAGGTCAATCAATGGCATTTTTAACAATAAAAGATTTCCATCAATTTATAATTCTTCTTCTTTGGCTTGGCTTCGCGGACGAAGATTTATGGAGGGGGTAAAAAGTCCACGTCAGCTGCAGACTCGTTTGTGGCTGACAAGTCCGATGCGGGACAGGCAGACACGATTGCAGCGGTTGCAGGGGAAAATTGGTTGGTTGGGGATGGGTGTTGGGTTTTTCCTCCTTTGCCTTTTGTCAGTGAGGTGGGCTCTGCGGTCTTCTTCAAAGGAGGTTGCTGCCCGCCAAACTGTGAGGCGCCAAGATGCACGGTTTGAGGCGATATCAGCCCACTGGCGGTGGTCAATGTGGCAGGCACCAAGAGATTTCTTTAGGCAGTCCTTGTACCTTTTCTTTGGTGCACCTCTGTCACGGTGGCCAGTGGAGAGCTCGCCATATAACACGATCTTGGGAAGGCGATGGTCCTCCATTCTGGAGACGTGACCCATCCAGTGCAGCTGGATCTTCAGCAGCGTGGACTCGATGCTGTCGACCTCTGCCATCTCGAGTACTTCGACGTTAGGGATGTAAGCGCTCCAATGGATGTTGAGGATGGAGCGGAGACAACGCTGGTGGAAGCGTTCTAGGAGCCGTAGGTGGTGCCGGTAGAGGACCCATGATTCGGAGCCGAACAGGAGTGTGGGTATGACAACGGCTCTGTATACGCTTATCTTTGTGAGGTTTTTCAGTTGGTTGTTTTTCCAGACTCTTTTGTGTAGTCTTCCAAAGGCGCTATTTGCCTTGGCGAGTCTGTTGTCTATCTCATTGTCGATCCTTGCATCTGATGAAATGGTGCAGCCAAGATAGGTAAACTGGTTGACCGTTTTGAGTTTTGTGTGCCCGATGGAGATGTGGGGGGGCTGGTAATCATGGTGGGGAGCTGGCTGATGGAGGACCTCAGTTTTCTTCAGGCTGACTTCCAGGCCAAACATTTTGGCAGTTTCCGCAAAGCAGGACGTCAAGCGCTGAAGAGCTGGCTCTGAATGGGCAACTAAAGCGGCATCGTCTGCAAAGAGTAGTTCACGGACAAGTTTCTCTTGTGTCTTGGTGTGAGCTTGCAGGCGCCTCAGATTGAAGAGACTGCCATCCGTGCGGTACCGGATGTAAACAGCGTCTTCATTGTTGGGGTCTTTCATGGCTTGGTTCAGCATCATGCTGAAGAAGATTGAAAAGAGGGTTGGTGCCAGAACACAGCCTTGCTTCACGCCATTGTTAATGGAGAAGGGTTCAGAGAGCTCATTGCTGTATCTGACCCGACCTTGTTGGTTTTCGTGCAGTTGGATAATCATGTTGAGGAGTGCCCACCAGGCTCACCTTACAAAGCCGTCCTGTCCAGAGAAGAAACAAGCCTTCCGTCGCGCATGCAGCCATCTTCAGCGCAAACTCCGGGAGATCCAAAATGAGTGGTGGACTAGCCTCGCCAAACGAACCCAGCTCAGCGCGGACATTGGCGACTTCAGGGGTTTCTACGAGGCTCTAAAGGCTGTGTACGGCCCCTCACCCCAAGTCCAAAGCCCGCTGCGCAGCTCAGACGGCAAAGTCCTCCTCAGCGACAAGATCTCCATCCTCAACCGATGGTCAGAACACTTCCAATCTCTTTTCAGTGCCAACCGCTCAGTCCAAGATTCCGCCCTGCTCCAGCTCCCTCAACAGCCCCTAAGGCTAGAGCTGGATGAGGTTCCCACCCTGGATGAGACATATAAGGCAATCGAACAACTGAAAAGTGGCAAAGCAGCAGGTATGGATGGAATCCCCCCAGAAGTCTGGAAGGCTGGCGGCAAAACTCTGCATGCCAAACTGCATGAGTTTTTCAAGCTTTGTTGGGACCAAGGTAAACTGCCTCAGGATCTTCGTGATGCCACCATCATCACCCTGTACAAAAACAAAGGCGAGAAATCAGACTGCTCAAACTACAGGGGAATCACGTTGCTCTCCATTGCAGGCAAAATCTTCGCTAGGATTCTACTAAATAGAATAATACCTAGTGTCGCCGAGAATATTCTCCCAGAATCACAGTGCGGCTTTCGCGCAAACAGAGGAACTACTGACATGGTCTTTGCCCTCAGACAGCTCCAAGAAAAATGCAGAGAACAAAACAAAGGACTCTACATCACCTTTGTTGACCTCACCAAAGCCTTCGACACCGTGAGCAGGAAAGGGCTTTGGCAAATACTAGAGCGCATCGGATGTCCCCCAAATTTATAATTTAATTTTATTCTAAATATTAAGCAGATGTTTCAATATTGTAGCATCTCTATTAACTGTCATCAACCTCTGTCCCCAATTATAAATAAATTCTTCAGGTATAGTTTCTTCAATCTTATTTAATTTGATTTCCACCCATGATGGTTTAATTTTCCAAAGTAAAGAAACAAGAAATTTTAATTGTGCTGCTTTATAATAATTCTTAAAATTAGGAAGTTGTAATCCTTCTCATTTGTATTTCCATGTTCATGATTTTCTTACCATTTTCCCTTTCCAAAGAAATTTCCTAACTTGTTTATTTAGATTCTGCAAAAAGTTTTGAGGTATGGAAATAGGTAAAGTCTGAAATAAATATTGAATTCTCATAAAAAATATCCATTTTAATGCAATTGACTCTTCCAATTAAAGTAATAGGTAAATTTACTCATCTTCTTAAATCTTCATTTTTTTTCTTAAATAATGGAATATAATTTAAACTATATAAATTTTTTGAATTATTATCAGTACGTATACCTAAATATTTAATTTTATCGGTCCTTTTAAATTGAATGTCTTTTCGTCATTGTGAGTAATCCTCCTGTTCCAACTCCATTACCTCACTTTATCCCAATTTATTTTATATCCTGAAACTTTTCCATATTCTAACAACTGCTTATAAAGTCTAGGTTGTGGTGGCCTGCCGCTGCAGTGAGCAAGCCAGCGGTCCAGGCGGCAAGGGCAACATAAAGCCAGTAGACCACGCAGCAGCACTGGCCCCAGCAAGTGAACTGGTGGACGAACAGCTAAAGCAGCCTAAAGGGCCAGCGACCCTAAAATGGCACTAGACTCATTGTACAGCCAACAGACTGGGGTAGAAAGGAAGAAAAAAGAAAAGTAAAACAAAAATCCCTCCCCAAGTGCTAGAAAAACTAGCACTACAACACTCCATTTTATGGGTCAAGGACAAACCATGAAAACACACGTGGCTGCCAGAAATCAAACAAACACATCCCCCAACCCTCCGAGAAAAAAAACTTTTTATCTAACCAGCAATTCCATCCAATATAAAAATTCTTCATCCATCAAGAAGAAAAAAAGAGAAAAGGGGGTAACACCCTCTCTCTTTATACATCAAATTCATTGCCACAAATCAGTGCCCTCTGTTACATGAATTTTAGACAGATTCTCAGATATTCTTTGGCTTGTATAGGACTCGTTTAAAAAAACACATTCTGTTGATTTCATACAAATATTTTTAAAATAGCTGGGTAATGCAAGACAAATCTTTAACCTTTATCATATAAAACTTTCTTAACTGGATTAAATTTTCTCCTTTTCTTCAATAGATTTTGACAAATCTAGATTTAAAAAAATCTTATCCCCTTCATAACTGAAAGGTCCACATTCTCTAGCTCTTCTCATTACGAGACCAAGAAGTCTCTCACTATCCCTGATAGTTCAAAAATCTAACCAGGATAGATCGGGGTCTCTGGCTTGGACCTGGCTTTGGTCCCAAAGCTCTATGAGCTCTCTCAATTTCAATCTTATCCTCAAAATGTTCTTCTCCAAATAACTTCGGTATCCATTCTTGTAATAAACGAATCACACCTTGTCTTTCTTTGCTTTCAGACATACCCACAATTTTAACATTATTTCTTCTACTATAATTTTCCAGAATACCAACGTTCTCCAACAGTTTTTCATTCATAGAGATCAAACTGGTCATTGTATCTTCATTCATATTAGTCCTCTCTTCAATGTGTTATACTTCTTCGTGAACATCTTGAATTTTATTTTCCAATTTATCAACTCTATGTGAAACATTATTTATCACCTTTGTCAAATCTGTTTTAAATTGCTTCAGTTCTGCAGGTAACAGTTTAAAATTATTCTCCAAAGCTATAGAAAGCCCATCTATTTTATTTTCAAATTTACTAATTTCTTCCTTAAAAATATTTTTCTTGCCTCTAAATCATTTCTCTTCTGAACTTGACATTTCTTTTTCACTCTCATACTCTTCTGAAGCCTCCTCCACTGGAGAAGTGTCACCTTCTTACTTAGAAGCCGAAAGGCCAGATTGCCCCTTTAAGAGACTCAGTTTTTTTTTCCAGTTTTTTTCTTCTGTAGCACATGCTTGACCTCTCCCACATGAGCGGTAGTTTTAACTTGTCCTCTGGTGCCATCTTTATGGAGTGCCACGTAGAGAGTTCCGGAGGAAAGTCCCTCACCAGGGTCTTCACCAGGGGATCCGGAGAAGACTTCAGCGCCCGTTTCATCAACAAGGGAGCCCAATTTTTCATTTGAACTCTTCTTTTTTTGGCAATATCTCTTTTTCTTCTGTTGATTACTTTAAAATAGTTTTACTAAATTAACTTTTCTCAACATGATCTTTTTTTAATTGATCCTGCAAGAGTCGATAGGTTGCATGGTGCTTCTCATGGCATCACGTGATGTCCCCCCCAACCCTGAGATTCTTTCTCCTACGGGCCAGGCAGAATTTCTACCTAATTGGTAGTGCCAAAAACTGTTCTCAAGATACACGTGAAAAGAAAGGAATTTAATCCAATTAAAAATGTACTGTGGGATAAAGGTTATGCATTTGTTTTAAGATATCCAGCCACTCTGAAGGTTTTCATTTCAGGAAGTCAAAATAATTTTTTTGTTGAATCAAAGAAGGCTAAACAATATGCTGACTCATTGCCAGATACTTGTCATGAAGAAGAGATGAGAGTTGAGCAGCAGAGCGCTATCTGAAAGACGTTCTTAACTTACATTTTTAATTGATAAAGGGTGATTTGTTTAAGTAAATGAAATGTGATAAATGTTTGGGAGAGCTTGGATGGAGGGGTTGATGGCTGCTAATTCATGCGTGCATTTGTGGCACAAGCCACTGCCCGTAACATGAAGGGGAGTAATGTTGTTTCTCTGTGTAACAACATTAGAAGAGGTTTCTCTTTTTTTCCTATCTTTACAGGGTTTCTTCTTTTTTTCTTATGATCTATACCTCTGGAATAGCTGATAAGAAAAGTGTTATATATGAAACATGTAGTAGAATTAGGTGTTGGAAGTGATGAGGTATGGATGAGAGATGGTTTTATTATCATAATAAGCAATGGGTGAAATGGCAAATTTTGTAAATATTAATATTAATGGGGTTAAAATCCAATTAAGAGAAAAAAATAATGGTATATATGAAAGAGATGAAGGTGGATATTGCTCTTTTACAAGAAACATATTTAACTGAAGTGGAACATCAAACATTGAAAAGAGATTGGGTAAGACATGTTGTTGCATCTTCATTCAACTCCAAAGCTAGAGGAGTAGCAATTTTGAATTAATTAAAACCTTCCAGTTAAAATACAAAGTATTATTACAGATCCAGTAGACAGATATATAATGGTACATTGTCAGATTTTTTTTCTGAATTTCAGACTTTTTTGAATATATATGCACCAAATATAGATGATGAGAAATTTGTGCAAGTAACATTTTTGAATTTAGCAAATGCTAATAGGAGGAGACTTCAATGCTTGTCTTAACCTATTATTGGATAAATCTGGGAGAAATGTTATTAAAAGTAAAGCTGCCAAAGTTATGCAGTCATTAATGAAAGATTAATAGATATAGGGAGGAAAATTCACCCAAAAGAAAAGGATTATTCTTATTATTTGAAAAGACATGATTCTTATTCTAGAACTGATTTTTTCTTAATAATTGGCTCAATTGCAAGGAAGCATAAAAAAAGAGTAGAGTATAAAGCAAGAATTTAATCAGACCATTCACCTTTCTTCTTAGCAATATCAATAGAAGAGAGAAATCAGTTTATAGATAGGGGATTTAATTCTATCTTGTTAAAAAGGATTTTTGTGAATTTATGGAAAAGTAAATATGGATATTTTTTTAAATTAATTCTAATTCAGTAATGAATAAGTCTGTTTTATGGGATGGAATGAAAGCATATCTAACCAGTTTAAAATGTTTAAGAGGTCAAATAATAAGTTATACATCTAAGATTAAAAAATATATGCAAGAAGTAGAACAACTTGACAAACAAATAATATTTAGAAAAACATTGACATCTACCATCAAATGAAGAAAAAAAAAGAATGTTGTTAAAGAAGAAATTAAAGTATAATACTTTGCAAACATAAAATAGAGAGATATAAGAACTAAGCAAAGATACTATGAGTTAGGAGAGAGAGCAATTAAAAACAGAACAAGTTTCTAGGATAATTATAGCAACTAAGAAAGAATCAATCGGATAATATATAAATCACAATAAATAAAAAATTTAAAGAGTTTTATAAAACTCTATATCAGTTAGAATCATTAAAAGATTATAATAAAGGGGGTGTGGCAAGATGGCATAGAGTCTAGACGTGTAATCTCGACTTCTCTGGCCAGACTTTTAAGAACCCGTTTTTAACACTTTGTTTTCCGGTTTAAATTTTTAAAAACTTAGTTTAAAGTATCAAGGAATTGTTATGGCTATTAATGGTAAAAAGATTAAACCTCAAGTACAGAAGAAACTACATTTTTAGAGTGTTGAAGATTTAGAGCCTAAACAGTCTGCTACAATTTCAAGTTTGCTTTCTTTCAAGCCTAAACCACAAAGATTGCCTGTGGGAGCTGAAAAAATGACTACTACTCACCAGGAGAAGGACATCGCTGGAATTACCCGTTCTCAGAAGGAAGGTGCGTGTGCCCCCGATGTGGATCCCGATCCTGGCAGCCTGCCGACTTTAACGGAGGGGGCACGCAAGAAGATTACCCATTGCTTGAAATACCCCAGGATATACTCCAATCTGAATATTTTGGTATTTTTTGTGAGTTTTTGAAGCAACAACGGGTTGCGGGGGGAGAACAGCGTCGGCCCCCTGAGGAAGTCGAGGTGCCATCGCTGGGAGTCCAGACCCGTAGTAAAACTGTTAAACTGCCTGTTGTCGAGATGCAGCAGGAGCTGCAGTTACCTGGTTCTGCCACTGCGCAAGAGAAAGCAGGGCTGAGCTTTTCTGAATTACAATGTAAACAGCTAAGCCTTATCATTCAGTCTATGCTGAATGAAATGTCTCAGAGGTTCAGTTTGGAACTGGATACAGTTAAAATACGTGTGGAAGCATCTTGTGAGGATTTTAAACAATTTCAGGCTGATTTTTTGAAATGTCAACAACAAGTGGCTTCTAATACAGAAAAAGTGTTGGAGGTGGAAAAATCCGTTAAAGAATTGCGAGAACATCAGAGGGAGTTAGAGAGGAAAGTAGATTATTTGGAGAATCAAAGTAGAAGGAATAATGTGAAGATTGTTGGTTTGCCAGAAGGTATGGAAGAACAAGATCCTCTTCGTTTTTTTACCGAATGGATTCCACAAATACTGGGGCAGGAATTTTTCTCTGGAGGTCTGGTATTGGAAAGAGCTCATAGAGCCTTAAGAAGAAGACCTCTGCCTGGTCAACCACCGAGACCCATGATAATTCGATGTTTGAATTATTTGGACAAAGAAATTATACTTCGTTTAGCAGTGCAAAATGCGAGACAACAACAAGCTCCGTTAATGATTCAGAATAGTAGAGTTTTTTTCTGTCTTGATTTGAGATAAGAGGTTATTCAGCATCGGCATCGATTTAATCCAGTTAAAGAAGTTTTGTGGCGTAAAGGTTTATAAGTCTACTTTTCGCTATCCGGCAGTGTTGAAGGTGTTTTGTGGAGACTTTCAATCTCGGTTTTTTGAAAATGAGCGTGAAGCAATGAGTTTTGCTGACTCATTGCCAGATGTAAGAGTACAAAGACGTAGCCCACCATTGTCTCCTAAAGAAAAATCTGGTTGTTCTGGAAATGGAAGAAATGGCAGAAATGGGAGAAATGGGATTGGAAAGAGTCCGTTTCCTTGAAATGGGATTGCTGAGTCTGGAATCTCTTGGATGAATAGAAGAACTTTTTTATTTTTACTTTCTTGTTATGTCATTATGATATCTTGTCATTCTTTGTTTGGCTGGGGAGGGAGAAATTTGCTCTATGTTCTACTAGTCATCAGCCACTGGTGGGTGATCCACACCCAACTTTTGTTTAGGGATTACTACCTTTTGGTAGTTTTTTGGGTTTTTTTTCCTTTTTATCTTTTTTTATTTTCATTTTATTTAGACTTTAATTTGTGGTTCCTTTTTCTCCTTTTGGAGAGCCTATTTACGTTGATCTGAGTCTTTATATATTGATATTATTAGTTTTTAGTAATATTAGCGGATATGTCAAAGTTGAAGTTTGCTGCTTTTAATGTTCGAGGTTTAAACAGTCTGATTAAGCGTAAGTGTATTTTTATCAAGTTCGATCTTTGGTAAAACATGTGTTCGATAGAGATATGATTTTACCTGAAATGATTAAATTGGAGACTGTTTTTATGAGGGTACCAGAGAAGGGTTATATTTTAGTTATGTATCAAATATTACAGGACAGTATGGATAAAAAGGGTTGGGATAAATTTAAAGGTAAATGGGAAGTCGATATTGGTTTTATTTTTTCCGAGGATGATTGGTCAGATATTTGTTATGATAGTGTAACTAGACTGATAAATGCACGTTATGCAATGATTAATTATAATTTTTTACATCAATTATATTTAACACCTGAAAAATTGAAAAAATATGGTCTTTAGGAATCAGATTTGTATTTTAGATGTGGTAATGCTGTTGGAATTTTTTTTCATGCGGTTTGGGACTAGATAAACTTCAATTTGTTTTTGTGTATTTAGCGCTATCTGTAGCGAAAAAATGTATTGCTAGTACGTGGAAAGATACGAATATGATTGATATTAATAGATGGCATAATGAGATGAAATATTGTTTAATAATGGAAAAAATTACATATGTTTCATGGATGACTATAGTTTTTTTATTAATAGGTGGTTGTTATATTCAGAATATTTACATTTTGATTCATATTGACTAGATTTTAATATGTATGCTTTACTTTTCTTTATTTTTTTCTTTATGGCTCTCCTTAGGAGAGTTGGCTGAAAGAGGGGGGGGGGGTTTCTTTCCTTTTTTTTCTTTCTTTTTTTTATATATATAAAATGTAACGTTCATGCTTTGTTTATTGTTATATATGATACCTATTATCTGTATTTTGAACGAATATATAAAGTTTAAAAAAAAGAAAAAAGATAATAAAAAAGAATTATTGTCTAAAATATGTTTCCCAAAATTAGATATGGAAGATAAAAGAGTATTGGCTATTCCATTTACTCAAAAGAAGGTTAAAGCAGCATTTGGTTCTTTACAAAATAATGTCTCCAGGAGAAGATGGCTTTCCCCCTGAATTTTATAAAGCATTTAAAGATTTAATTCCTCCATTTAAGGAAATATTAGAACAGGTGGGAGAGACGAATGATTTACCAGAATAATTTAAAACACAATAATATGTGATTCTGAAAAATGGGAAAGATCCATCATTGTATATACCTTCTTTTTCTTCTTTCTTTATTTTCTTTGGCTTGGCTTCGCGGACGAAGATTTATGGAGGGGTAAATGCCCACGTCAGCTGCAGGCTCATTTGTGGCTGACAAGTCCGATGCGGGACAGGCAGACACGGTTGCAGCGGTTGCAGGGGAAAATTGGTTGGTTGGGGTTGGGTGTTGGGTTTTTCCTCCTTTGTCTTTTGTCAGTGAGGTGGGCTCTGCGGTCTTCTTCAAAGGAGGTTGCTGCCCGCCGAACTATGAGGCGCCAAGATGCACGGTTTGAGGCGATATCAGCCCACTGGAGGTGGTCAATGTGGCAGGCACCAAGAGATTTCTTTAGGCAGTCCTTGTACCTCTTCTTTGGTGCACCTCTGTCACGGTGGCCAGTGGAGAGCTCGCCATATAACACGATCTTGGGAAGGCGATGGTCCTCCATTCTGGAGACGTGACCTACCCAGCGCAGTTGGATCTTCAGCAGCGTGGATTCGATGCTGTCGGCCTCTGCCATCTCGAGTACTTCGATGTTAGGGATGAAGTCGCTCCAATGAATGTTGAGGATGGAGCGGAGACGATGCTGGTGGAAGCGTTCTAGGAGCAGTAGGTGATGCCGGTAGAGGACCCATGATTCGGAGCTGAACAGGAGTGTGGGTATGACAACGGCTCTGTACACGCTAATCTTTGTGAGGTTTTTCAGTATTTCATTGTTAAATGCAGATTATAAAATATCTAAAATGTTGGCAAAGAGAATAATGAAATATTTAGCTAAATTAATAAGTATTGATCAAACTGGATTTGTTAAAAAGGAAAATTAGCAGATAATGTAGCACAGTTAATGAGTATAATACATTTAGCACATCTAAGAGAGCTACCTAGTGTAGTAGTTACTATAGATGCTGAAAATGTTTTTGATGGATTGAGTGGGATTTTTTAATTTAAAGTTTTAAGTAAATTTGGAATACCACCCATATGTATAGATTGGGTCAGTGCTCTATATAATAAACCTAAAGCGAAAATGGTAACGAATGGGAAAATATCAGAATCTTTTTCATTGACTAGATCAAGTAGACAAGGATGTCCATTGTCACCTTTATTATTTATTTTAGGAATAGAGCCTTTGGAAGAATTAATTAGACTTGATAATGATATTAAAGTAGATAGCAAAGAGCATATATGACAGATTATGTTGTAGTTATATTATATATAGATATGTTTTTGGGAGATAAAATGTGGCAGTTTTTTTAGTGCAGGTCACATATAAACACTTCAAAACAGATCTCATTTAAAATACTGGAGCTCTGCTCAAGCCAGACAGGCTGGATCCTGAGGGCCTTTGCAAAAACTTTGGGGAGTGCCCAATAGAGTTCACTAATGGATTGTTGTTTTGAAAAGCAACAGATGAAAGAGATCTGATGAGTAGTTCGGAGTTTCAGGCTGTCTGGGAGTGCAGCTTGCTGTTCTAAGAGGGTTATGTGGTTTTTGCAAGCAAAGGGAGTTAAATAGCTTTTTCTCTGAGAGAGAGAAAGAGATCAGTTCTGCAGTTTTACAGTCAGCAGCAGCAGCTGGGACTGGAATGGGACAAGCTGGCAAGGTTGTGGAAAAACCCCATTTGGAAGACAGGTTGTGTCTGCTTAGATCAGCCAGGTCAAAGCCCCTGTGGTTCATGCAAGAGGAGAGGATTGGCTGCCTAATGTTTCACTTGAAATAAGTGGAAAAAAAAAGGAACTCTGTGATGACCTGAAAGAAAGATATTATCATCTGGAAAATCTTGAGGGGGCAAGTTTCTTCAGCAAGACACTGACATTGCTGATTATAAAGGATCAGATGATGTCCAGGAACAACAAATCTCTCTCTGAAAACTGACAAGAACCTTCCTGAGCGGTAACCATTTACCTTTCAAGCACCAAAGCCTAGTGAACTTCATAAATGTTAAATTCTTTGCATAGTATAAGATACCTACAACCAGTGAACTTGGAGGAGTGAGAAGTGAGATTGGACTGTGAATCAAAGAACTTTTCTGAATTTACATCACACATTACATATACATGCACTTAGAATTAGAAGGGGGTTAAGCTAGGTTAGTTAATAGTGATAAGTTAAAGTGTGATCCTGTTTTCATGTTTAAAGATAATTAAAAGCAACTTTTGTTTTCAGTAACCATTTGTCTTCATGAATTCCTATTTCTGCTGGGTTTATGGGTCCTCTGGGCTCATAATACATAAGATTAGTTTATTAGCAGATGATGTTATAATATATTTGACTGAATTGCATTTAAGATTAAAAGAATATGGTGTAGAATCTGGCTTTAAAATAAATTATGATAAAAGTGAAATAATGCCTATAGTAAAGGCAGATTAAGAGCAGTGTAAAAAGGAAAGTCCATTTAAGTGGCAGAGAGATGCAATTAAGTAGTTAGGTATTAAAATTGATAACAATTTAAATAATTTATTTAAATTTGTTTATACACCATTGCTTAAGAATGTAGATTTACGGAAATGGAAGGAACTACCTACAACATTAATTAGAAGAGTTAATTGTATAAAAAAGAATATATTCCCTATACTACAGTATTTATTTCAAATGCTACCTATATTTATACCATCAGAATTTTTTCAAGAACTAAATAAATATGTAAGGAAATTTATTTGGAAAGGGGAAATGGCAAGAACTGCATTAGAAAAATTAACATTGAAATTTAAATTAGGAGGACTGCAATTACCAAATTTTAAAAATAATTATAGAGCAGCCCAGCTGATGTTTCTCTCTACTTTTTTTCAAGAGGGAGAGAAGCCTGTATGGATTCAGATAGAAATGAATAAAATAGGAGAAGATAAGTCAAATAATTTTATATATAAATGGAATGATAAGATTTTTATTGAAAATAGAGATATTCCTTTGTTAAAACATCTCTCTAAAATATGGAGTAAAATATATTCAGAAATGGAAATAAAAAATTTTCATATACTAGAAATGATATTGAGTCAGAATCAACTTATTCTTTTTACAATAAATAATAAACCTTTTGATATTTGGTTTAACAAGGGAATCAAGACAATAAAATATTGTTTTCAAGGTTCAACTTTAATGACATTTGAGGAATTGAAAAGTAAGTATGGAATTCAAAAAAATACAATATTCTCTTATTATCAATTAAAGGCATATTTAAGAGAAAATTTAGGTCCAGATTTGATATTTCCTGAACAAAGTTATTTTGAACAATTAATCACAGATATAAATATTAAAAATTTATTTCAATTATGTATAGAAGTTTGCAAAAAGGAATAAATAAACCAGGAGTTTCATAAGTCAAGGCAAAGGTGGGATAAAAATTAAAAAATAAATATTCAAGAGGAAACTTGGTTAGAACTTTGACAGGAGAGTATGACTAATACAATTAATGTTCGGTATAAAATGGTACAATATAATTTTACATCAACTATATCTTACGCTAAAGAACTTAAATAGATTAAATTCTGATTTTTCAGGTAAATGTTTCAAATACAATAAAGAAATAAATACTTTTTTTTTTACAGACTACATGGGAATGTTCAAAATTAAGACCCTTTTGGACAGAACTAGGTTTATTTTTGGAAAGAGTTACAAAAGTTAAGTTTCCTCAAGATCCAAATTTTTTAACTTGGAAATATTTTTGATAGAAAATTGAAATTGAAATTAAATAAATATCAAAAAGAATTTGTTAAAATAGCCCTAGCAGTAGCTAGAAAATTTGTGGTAGTAACTTGGAAGTCAGATGTGTATTTGGGAATGGCCAGACTGAAATAGGTAGTTGTATACCACTTGAAAAAAAATTACATATAATTTATGTAACAACTTTGAATTTTTTTTAAAAATTGCGAATCATATTTACAAATTGTAGGAATGAAGTTGTTATCGTCCAACCTGAATCTTCCGACTCCTAAAATTAAATCAAGAAAATTAAGATATGATAGATTTTATTTTGATAGTTTTAGTAAGTTTTTATAATTACTATCCAGATGTTTCCTTTCTTCTTTTCTATTGGGTTGTTGGGGGAGGGGGGAGGATGGGAGTAAGGAAAACATTTAAAATCACTATGTATTAATTTTTTATTATACTCGAATAAGAAATTTATGTTAAGTTTTTTTAATGCATACGTGAATTAAATAAATTTTTCAGAAAAAGATACATGTACAAAAGAAAGAAATATAAACAAACTGACTGCAATACAAAGAGAGAGAAGGGAGGGAAAGGATCAGTAAAGTGCAAAAGTAAGAGTCCTTAAATGAGTCCCTGATTGAGTTTGTTGTTGAGGACTCTGATGGTTGAGGGGCAGCAGCTGTTTCTGAACCTGGTTGCATGAGTCTTGTGGTGCCTATTCCTCCTTCCTGATGGCAGCAGTGAGAACAGAGCGTGTGCTGGATGGTATGGATTCCCCGATGACTGCTGCTTCTCTCTGATGGCAGTGTTCCTTGTAGATTTTCTTGATGGTCGGGAAAATTTTGCCTATAAAGTACTGGGCTGTGTCCACTATCTTTTGCAGGGTGTTTTGCTCAGAGGTATTGGTGCCCCCATGCTGCCATGATGCAGCCGGTCAGCACACTACACATCTACACTCAAGATGCTTGACACCATTCAGGACATTGCAGCCCATTAGAAAGACCCTTCATGCACTGCCAGGCACTCACTCCACCATCCACATACAGCAACAGCAGTTTGTATAACTGCAGGATGCACTGCAGACTCCTTGGACAGCACCTTCCAAACCCACCACCTCGACTAGCTAGGACCAAGGCAATAAAAGAATGGGGACACCACTCCCTGGAAGTTGCCCTCCAAACCACAGACTGTGCTGACTTGGAAATATTGGGTCAAAATCCTGAATTTCACCCCCTAAAACCAATATGATTCAGCCTACACCAGGTTCAAGGAGGCAGTTTTTCACCACTTTCTCAAGAGCAATTAGGGTTGAGATGACTTGCCTGAATAGCACACAAATCAATGCTTTTCACTGTATCTTGGTATCCATGACAAGAAGCAATTCAGTTCAATGTGATTGGCCTATCAGGAAAACTGAAGCATATGGAAAAGAAGGGGCAACAGAGTTTTTTTATGGAATGGAGAAAGATGAGCAGTGGACCTCCACGGAACTCAATGCTGGGTCTACTGATTTTCTTATATGTTCATGGATTAGATTTGTGAATGCGAGCCACAATTTCTCAGTCTGTCGTTCCTACCTGTGACCTCTGCATGACCCCAGAATCTTTGACACTGAAGCAGCTCCTCAGTTCAGGATTTCTGAGGGATGGACAATAAAACCGGAGACATCCAATAAATTGATTAAGAAACAAATTATGCACCTCCTTATCAATTATTTTCAACTGCCTGGATTAATTTATCTTCCATGTCCATTACTGGTGTGCTTGTTGCAATAATGCATCTGACATTAATGGTATGAATAATTATGCAACTCTATAACTAGATGTAAATAATTATGCAGATCTGAATATGCACCTGCATATGCAAATATAAATGATTATGCACATTGCACCACATATGCTAATGATTATGAACATTTACCTATTGATATGAATATTATGCAGATCCATTTCTGCAGATGGAAAATCATGCAAATTATGCAAAGCTGTGAAAACAGATGTGAAATAATCCAAATGTTCTTGAATTTCAATTATCAAAAATTACCTGTAGATACAAATAATTATTCAAATTATATGAATAATTAATAAATCTAAATGCAGATGAGAATAATTATGCTGTACTATACCTACTGGTGAATTACTATCCAAAATTATACCTGGATATAAATTACCATGAAAATATGGCTAATTATTCATATCTAGGTATACATTTACATAATATGAACCTGCAGATCACCAATGAAAATTGAGAACAATTAATGCATTCTCTGGGCTAGCCTACCAAGCAGAACAATGAGGTGAGATTGTCTTCAATGGACACAATGAACAGTGAGATCAAATCCTGCACCAATTTCCAGAGACTTCCATAGTGAGGAGCAAACTTGCTGATGTTTAGATGTTTGAGAAACTCAGCAGGTCATGTAGTATCTCTAAGAACCAAGGGGTAACAAATGTCAAGGTTGCCTGGTCTGTCTCAACCAGAGAAGAGTAAATGTGGTGACGAATCAAAGGCTACAAGGTTAGGTATGAGACCTGGCATTGCTGAGCCCATCTCATGCAAGAGGGTATAAGATTGTTGCTCATGCAAGAGGGCAAGCATCTGTCCACATCAGCTGCTGGCAGATTGGGGGCATCTGGTGAATAATCGTTCTGGATAATCAGGCATCGTTAGTGTGAGGACAGCTCTCTCACTTCCACATAAGAAAGTTGAGGGTTTAAGTGGAGTGACAGAGCCGAATAGTCAAAGAAGCTGCTGACCAATAGGCTTCTGAAGTGGCAGGAAACAGGAGTGAGTGAATCTGATTTGTCTGTTATGTTAAAATGCTGTAAACCCATTTTGACCTTGTCATGGTTAGTCTTGTTACTTCACTTAATGTTTTCTGTGAAATGGCACACATTCATAACGGCACCAGAGAGTGGTGAATTTTGTGATGCCCGAAAACTAAGATTTTTATTGTATCTCAGTACATGCGGCAATAAACTGAGCAACTCCTTCGATTAGATCCTAAGGTTGAAGAGAGGTATATACCATCCCTTTGCGTATTGTGGAACAAGGACGGAGAGCAATGCTCAGACTCCTGTCACAATTCACATTTGAATCAACACAGAGAAACTGGTTTTCTGGTCATTATCTCACTGCCATTCGTGTGAGCTGGCTGTGTGTGTTTGTTCAAAGTACAACAGTGATATGAATTGACTTACCTGGGTAGCTTTTCACTGTATCTCAGTACATGTGACAATAAGCAAACTCATAGTGATACAGAATTCTACAACATGGAAACAGCTGCTTTGGCCCATTTTATCCATGCTGACCAATCTAGTCTCTTTTGACCGATATCTCTCCAAACAATGTACCCATCTCAATCTCCAGCAGTTGTACCCACTTTGACCACATGACTGCCACCACATCATAGCTTCACCTCTGGGGAAAAAAAAGACATGATCTATCCATCAGATCCTTGCCCACTTACTTATTTATATCTCTCTGTGGGCCATCTGCATCCCCTGCAATTTGCTTTTCCCTCCAATTTAGTGTTATCAGCAAACTTAGAGACATTACATTCCTCCAAATGTTCTGTATACTGTGAACTGTGGTGGGCCCACTCTGCTCAACCACTGATCACCAACCAGAGAAACACCCATTGACCCCCAACTCTCTGCTTTCTATTAGTTAACCAATCCACTATTCCATGCTAATGCATTACCTGTAACTCTATGCATCCTTATCTTATGAAGTTCTTTGTGCCTCCTTATCAAATGCTTTCTGAAAGTCTGAGTATACTACATCCACTTGCTCCCCTCTATCCACTGCACTTGTTATATCCTCAAAGAACTCTGGTAAGTTAATTCAATGAGTGAGTTACAAATTGGAAAAAGTACCTGTTAACAAGGTGGGTATTAATGTAGTCCTAATGGTTCAGCATCTGGTTCACATCAACCCCATAGTCTTCATTCCATGAACACACAGGAGTCCTGGCTCCCTTTAAATGCATTGAAGCTCTGGTTTCCATGCCTCATGAACTCATCAGAGCACCAGACCACTTGCCCCATAAATACCATGGTCCCAATTCCAGTGCTCCCTTTAAACCAGCCGTTCTCAATGGGGTCTCTACACTCCCCACCCCATCAGGGGCCACGGTACATTTAAGTAAAATGTATTTTCACCTCACATATTAAAGTATTTTACATAGTTGGTAGGAGAGAAATACAGAAGAAACTAAAATTTGACTGCTTCATGTGGAAGGAGGTCAATAAATTTTGTCCTGGAGAGGTGAGGGGTGGAAGGTGGGGAGGGGGGGAGGGGGTGGGTGGGTGGGAGGCATAGCCAAAAAAAGATTGAGAATGGCTGCATTATACAATGTTTTAGCTGGAAAATGTATTACACTACTTCAGTAGCTTACAATTATTTTACATTTAGGTATGAGCACAATGGGCCTTTTATCTCTCTGATTCTAACTTGTGCTTGTAAAACCCTCCATGTTGCCTCTGTGTGAAATCGTCAACCTGCCCAGAGAAGGCACTTTAAATGAACGCAATTCACGTCAAGCCTTTATCCTGATGAAAGCAAACCAAGCTGGGATCCTCGATTGTGAGAGTTTGTCTCAAAGGCTTCTGATCATGCAGCATCTTTTTGATGTGGAAAGCTTTTCTGATACAAAGTGAATCTCTTGCTTATCCCACAGAGCTTTACACTTCACTAAACAAATCCCAGGGACCCCCACATGCTGATAGGACTCTTGCTGCATGTCGTGCCATTTTTCCCCCTACTGTTCCTCTTTTTTTCCGATGAAGCAATGGGAAGTTGACCACCATTCTGTTCTGCAAAGCAAACAAAAGAACTTCAGGAGTTCTAAATCTCAAATGGAAACATAAAATGCTGTAATTGCTCAATGGGTCAATTCTATCAGAGTTGGAGTCCAGGGTTCAAGCTTCCTGTGCTAAGAAACAGAGACTACACTAAAAGCATGGTTGGTAAAACCTTTTGAAAGGAACTGCAGATGCACTCTCTCACATTCTACTTCACCTCTCCCCTTCAGAGCATTAAAAAAAAAACAAACTGCTGGAGGAACTCAGCAAGTTGAGCAGCTCTGTGGAGGTAAATTTGTTCCGGATTCCAGCATTTGCAGGGACAGACTGAAGGTCCCTCGTCATCCATTGACCTGTCCTGTACATTCAGCCAAATCAGATGTCACATCATTGAAGAATATTGCATCCAACTTTGCTCATCATACCTCAGGAAGAATCTGAATGCCCTGGAGAAGGTAAAGAATGGAGTCACTGGAATGATGTATTTTGGGCGGAATGTTTAGAGCAGTGCTCTGAACAGCACTAGCAACCTGGGGTCGAATACACCGCTGTCTTTAACGATTTTGTGCATTCTCCCCTGGCGGGTTTACTCCTGGTGTTCTAGTTTCCTCCCACATTCCAAAGATGTTTGGAGTTTGTTGGCGGATTGGTCACATGCGGGCTCGTGGGCCGGAAGAGACTGTGACTGCTCTGTATCTCCAAATAAACTTAAATTTAATGCACCAATATTCTAACTTGCTGGAGTCGAACAGGTACTTGTAAAGTAAAACTATAATAATAAATGAATTGAATTAAATTAAAAGAGAGAATAAATACATAAGCAAGATAGATAATAAATATTTTTAGTAATGGTCCAGGGATAAGGTTAGGCTGGACAAGTTGAGTGGGTGGAGTGGCAAATAAAGTCAGGGCTGGTGTACAATTAGATAAAAGCCATTCCCATTAGGCCATTATTCAGACCTCAGGGGCACAAATTTAAATTTTTAAGAGGAAAATGTGCAAGAATATTTATCTCAAGAAACAGTTGTCATTTGGAAATCTTTGCCCAGGAGGGCAATGGAACCAGAACAAGCAGAGTCTTCAAAAGGGAATTGGATAGGGAGTAATTCATGGGGTGATAGGGAGTAATTCATGGGGTGATAGGGAGTAATTCATGGGGTGATAGGGAGTAATTCATGGGGTGATAGGAAAGGAGTAGTGACTTGGTTTGAATCTTTAAAGATGTCACAACTCTATGATTCTACTCACAATGCAGGTCATGAGTGCTCCAGAAATATGGCTTAGGTAGTTAAAATCTGAGTAACCCAAGGTCTGGGTCATCTGAAGAAAAATGGTCCTGGAAAATCTGGTAAGTTATTGGTTTGGGAAACTAGACCCAAATGTGCCATCTTACATTTTCATGGAATTGGCTACCCATTCTCTCTTCCATCAATGGCATCTTAACAGTCCTGAACTAAATGCCTTCCAGTCACCTGTAATCATGAAAAAGACCCTGCTACCAGGAATTCATGGGAAATTCTAAATAGAATTGGTTTATCGGCGAGAAACATTCAGTCAAAGCCAGTCTCGATAAAGGGTCTTGACCCGAAACTTTGACTGACCCTTTCTCTCCATAGATGCTCTCCGACCTGTCGAGTCTCTCCTGCCTCTGAGCTAAGAAATTCACCAGGCAGCTATTGTCTGTCCTGAGATCTCCAGCAATCACCAATAGAAATTCCTTATAGAAAGACAGAACAAGGCTTTTCTTAAACAAGCCCCACCCACCCATTATTTAAGGAACCCTTTCCCCTCACCAGTGAGCTGTCAAAAATGACCAAATCATGCAAGGCAGAAAGATTGCAAGAGTTTTTTCGTAAAATTCCTGAGATGGCAATGTCCAGAGAACCATGACCTTTAAGTTCATATTTATACTGTACACATACAACCAGACACAACAGCATTACTCTGGACTACGGTGCACATGCATACATAAACACATAATACACAGCATATAATCATGTAATAATAAATATGTATAAAATAAATAAATCAATATTTTGGAATAATTTACTTAGTCACAGACTGTGCCAAGAGGCTATTTCCCAGGCTGACAGTGCTGGCCTTCCACATCAAGTAGGAAGAAACACTGGGTAAAATAAACCTAATGCCCCTACCCCAGTTCTCAGAGCAGGAAGGCGTGACCCAGGCAATTTTAGTTTAGCCATGACACTGCCATGAGGAACTCCGAGCTTCCTTGAGGAACTAAAGCATCCTCACCGACTCTGGACAGTTTCTCACCCACGAGTGGAGAAAGAACTTTTGGGAAGGAGTTGAGAAGGCCCATCGCTGCGTAAGCAGCAGAAGGAAAGCGCCACCCCATAAACTACCCACCCATTGCTCTTGCCCCATTTGTTGAAGAGTTCTCTGCTCTCATCTTGGAACTTTGCCCTCTGCAGAACCTAGAAAAAACATTGAAGCAAGTCATCGAACAGAGCAGCAAAGGAGCAGGTTCTTTGGCCCACAATGCCAAGCCCATCTTCCTACACATTTTCCATATTCCTCCATCTCCTGCCTTTTCATGTGTCTTATCTAAAATCCTCTTTACTATTCCTGATTGGATCTGCACCAGCAATAATTATTTCTTGTAATCTGAGAGAGCTACGCCGTTGGGCAAGATGTCAAAATGAGGCCCAATCCAGTGTCTCAGGTGAATGTAAAAGATCCCATGGCACTATTTCTAAAGGGAGTCACCCCTGTATTCTGGACAGTGCGTATCCTGCTGGCATATAGGTGTTAATGCATTGTTATGTGTGGAATTATACTCTGCACAACATGATTTCTGCATTTCCTACATTGTAACGATGGATGTCATTGGCTGTGGAGCACTTCCAATGCTCTATGTATAGTGGAGAGTTCATGTAGAAGGTTGCATGGTCTAGTTTTAGTATGACCTGGATTACTGCGGTAGGGTTAAAGTTAAGGGGGTGGGGGCAAGTCCCTCATTGACTGACATCTCCTAGAACATGTTTGATTACCTTTGGAGAAACAGAGGTGATAAACCAACTCGCTTCCTCATCTCTGCTTCTTCTGAGCTTCTTCTCTAAGGTACGCACAAGTTGCATGAATGTGTTAGATAAGCTCAGTGTGCCACCTCACAACATCCTTTGAATGTTTATAAAATAGAATGGGGAGGTGTTGCTATTATTGCAGTCATTAGTTGAAGGTTATTTCACTAATAACCACATTTTCCAACTAATTTGGCTTAATTTGTCCCTTATGGTCAGTGCTTGGGAACTGCTAGCATCGAAGTGGAGTCGCTGTGTCCCCAGTGTGACTGATCTGTGAGCCTCGCAGTTGCTGAGCAATGTCTGGGAAGACATTCTGCAGGGAAGACCAGTGCAGTGACGCACTGTTACTGCAATGCCATCTGCTCGCAATACCTGTGTTGGCAAACTCTGCAGTGATACCAATGCAGCAAGAAAAATGCAACACTGTCTGGAGTGTGTCATGTCTAAAAGGAGTGCGGCCAGCACTCTCTTTGTTTGAAGATTGGATGGATGCAAGAATTTTATGGTATTCCAATGCACCAATAAGTCCAAGGGGGAAAAGACTCCTATGAGCTTCATGTGTTTAATTTTCTGCCTCAGTTTTCATCCTTTTTAGTCATTAATCCTTGTCAAGTCCATCTGATATTTAAAGGTTCAAGTTCCACCTCATGGAGGAGGTGTCACATCCGAGACCAATACAATGGGTTTAATCATTCTCACTTTGGCAGGGAGTTAAAGGATTGCTCTGCTGGTTAGTGTTCTCCCCTCAGTGATGGCCTCACAATGAACCTGTACCTCAGTGCAGGCTGACACAGCCATAAACCCAATGGCAGGTACACCTCAGTACAGCAGAAAAGAATTATTCCTGGTAAAGTTGCTTTAAATATATGGGGAAGTAGCTGTTGATTTCAGAGGAAGCCATTTCACACCTCAAGCTGATTCTACTATTCAGTGCTCTGTATATGTATTGCTTCCCAAGTACCCTAATACCTTTCAAACAAAAAGAACTATTTTCAGATTTAAATGAACAAATATTCTGGAATCGAATGCTATTTGTGGAAGCAAGGTTCTAAATTTAATATTTTAATTTAGTACAGTAACAGGCCCATCCGGCCTACAAGCCTGAACCACCCAAATACACCCAAGTGACCAATTAACGTACAAACTGCGATGAGAGGAAACCGGAGCACTCAGAGGAAACCCACGTAGTCACAGGGAGAACATTCAATCTTGGAGTATTCAAAGCCAGGTCGCTGGCACTGTAGCAACGTTGTGGAAACCACTACATTATCCCTGACTCTAACCGGCATGAGGGGAATGGACATGTCAGAAAGAGGGAGAGAAAGGAAGTAGAGGGAGAGAGCAAGGGAGAGGGAGAAAGAGAGAGAATTACTTTAAAAATCAGACACTCCTCATGGACAGAGCTTGCAACCAAACTGTGATGGTTGACATTGCTGGAATGAATGGGAAATACTGAGATGGCATTCCTTGAAATTATGTATTAGTAGCATGGCTAAAATTGTGATGTCACAAATTCAGGGCTGAATTCAGGGCTTAATGTGTGCAATTATATCAAAAAGTTTGCTTTGACGTTTTGGCATTTAGAAGTAATGCGCAAATAAAACAAGATTAGCACTCATCAATGTGGATTAGCTACATTATAATGCACAAAATCCAAGTTTATTGCCTGCCAGAGGAGTATGGAAAAGAATACTCTTTCCTGATGAATTGTGACATTAATCACAGTTATTTAGCGAAAGCCCATTGATAATATCCTTAATCGATTAATCCATTTGGGGGGCGGGGGGAAATGTAACATTTGATGCCATGCTGCTAATTTTTGGATGTAATGTAATAACTTTGACGGATATTTCTTGTTTTAATCTGCTTAATTAATGTTTCACTACGTCATAAGCGATAGAATGTTGCTAATGTTGATGTTTCATCAAACATATCCCTCTCCAAACTATATCTGAAATAAAACTGCTTCTAATAGCAACTTACAACACAAGCTTTATGATTCAGCTCCATCCCACTCACAGTGGGCTCCACACGTTACACATAGTTGACGGTATTTCTGTCACATTTGATTTTAATGATGAGATGAACTTGAGCCTTGCATCCATTGTTCAGTAGGAGCAAGCCTTTGCTATTTGCTCTCTCAGAGGCACATACAATTTGAGAAACTTCCATGACGTTTCTCCTTAATCCTGTGTCAGTTAAAATAAAAAAGAGGCTTTGCATGCCTTTCTTTATAAATTTAACTCTTAACTGACAAATTTCTACTGACTATCTTGCATACAAATCTACTTACTCACTCTTCTTTGGTTGTCAGCTTAGCTCTGGTTGTAACCATTTATCCTCATTTGTTTTTTTTTGAAGCTCATTGATGTTAATCTCATTGACATGCATGCCTTTCTTTTCTACTTTTAGACCCAACTTCAAAGATCTTTGTAAACTTAATCTGTCAGAAATCTTAAAGATTCCTTTTTTGAGAGTGAAGCAATACAAGACTTTGCTGCCCGTGGCTCTAGTCTATAATCTATATGGCTCCTTGGAAAGCAATACCCCAACAGTATAGGATTTGCAACCTATGCAACTTAAGTCCATCTGCACATATAACCAAATTTTTTTTTAAAAGAAAAAATATAAAACTTACACAATTACAGTGAAAATTGGGCCTATCGATGGTGGCCACAATGTTGGCTGATGGTCAACCTCTCGCAGGAACTGGCCTTGGGTGGCCACCATGTTGAGATATTTCACCGCATTTTAACTCCTTGTGTCCCGTTTTTTCCTCATCCTGTTGCTCAATTTTCTGACGGTTGGACAGATTTTAGAGGCCAGTTGAGTCCACAGAGTGCTCAGGGTCCACAGCGTGCTCAAGGCCCACAGCAACAGAGAGAATGAGAAGGATTCGGAGACAGAGAACGGAAGGAAATCGATTGTTTTACTCTTCAGTATCACAGTCAGGGCAATCCCCTGACATACATCCTTTCCCAGATATGAAACTTGATCGGATGTCAGGGAGTACCTGTAATGCCCTTCAGGGTCCCACGTACATCTGTCTCATGTTCTATCCCATCTCTGAAATCGCCTCCACTGCAACTGCAGGAAATTTGGCTCAGAGCTGATGAGCCGGAATAGACTGAGAGTTGGATATGGAGATGCAGTAGGGGAGGGTAGTTATCGCGACACTTTGTTCTCTGAGATGGTCACATCCTTTAGATAAAATACAATAGAAATGATGTGAAAGATTTGACTAAAATGTGCTGTAGGTGTGTGAAAGGTCACAAGTGAAATATGAAAGTCTGCAAATACTCGGATTATAGTAAAAACACGTCAAAATTCTTGAGGAACTCTGGTGGTCTCAGCACCCATAAAAGACTGCTGATGTTTCAGGCCTGAGCCCTTCTTCAAGGAATAAGCAGAATAAGGAAAAACAGTACATCTCTGAATACCGACAGTGCTGGCTGGGGAAGGAAACCAGACCAACAAAAGGTGTTAATTGGAGATCAGAATCTATTGTCATGACCAAGTCATGAAATTTGGTGCTCTTGAGGTAGCATCATAGTACAAACATTCATAGTATAACCATCTTACATTACTATAAATAAATAAAAAAGTAAATATAATGGTGCACGAAATGCAAGGCAGTGTCTTTGGTGGAGTGAAGTCTGGTGCATAATGTTGCAGGCTGAGTTAACGATCCTCTTGTCCTAAGAGTTAGCACCTCCATACCAGGCAGTGATGCAACCAGCCAGAATGCTCTCTATGGGTACAGCTGTAGAAGTTTACAAGATGACATACTGAATATCCTCAGACTCCTCACAAAATATCGCTGCTTCTTTGTGATTGCATCAACATGGAGGCTCTAGGACAAATCCTTGGACATGTTCACACCCAGGAATTTGAAGTTCTTGATCCTCTCCACTACTGAGACCTTGATGAGGACTGGGTCGTGTTTCCCTACCTTCCTTCTGAAGTCAACAATCATCTCCTTATTTTAGCTAACGTTGAGCACATGGTTGTCATTACTCCATTCAACAAGTTGATCTATCCTCCTGTATGCTTCCTCATTGCTTTTGTCAGTGGCAAATTTGTAAATAGTATTGGAATTATGCCTGGCCACACATTCATGGGTATATAATAAGTAGAGCAGTGGGTAAGCACTCATCCTTGGGGTGCACCTGTGTTGATAATCAGGGAGGAAGATATGATAAGGGGAGAGTTGAGAATTAATTATTTCTGTG
Source organism: Narcine bancroftii (assembly GCF_036971445.1). NCBI lineage: Eukaryota > Metazoa > Chordata > Chondrichthyes > Torpediniformes > Narcinidae > Narcine > Narcine bancroftii. The sequence continues at coordinate 198,579,354 of NC_091469.1, read as the reverse complement.
CAAAAGGAGACAGGGAAAAGGGAGAGAGACAGAGCTGTGGGAATGTGATGGGATAAAAAGTGAGAGGGTTGTGTTTTAATGAAAGTCAGAGAAGTCGATATTAATGGCATCTGGTTGGAGGGTGCCTAATTGCAAGATGAGGTGTTATTCCTTCAATTTGTGGGTGGTCCCAGTCTGAAGTGCATGAGACCATGGATAGACATGCCAGCAAGGGAACGGGATGGGGTAATTAAGTGGGTTGCCACTGGGAGATCCAAGCTATTGCAGTGGACAGAGCCAAGGCGCACAACAAAGCGATCTCCCAGTCTGCACCAAGTTTCACCAATGTAGAGAAGACCACAAGGGGAACACCAGATGCAGTAGATGACCCCTCAGATTCACAAGTGAAATGATGTTTCACTTGGAAGGACTGTTTGGGGCCTCAAATGGTAGGGGGGAGGAGAGCGTCCGAGAGAGATACAGCATGGAAACAGGCTCTCAGCCCATCGAGTCCACGCCTACCATTTACCACCAATTCTACAACAGTTTCTTTTTTAATCCTCCTCATATTCCCATCAATTCACAAGATTCTTCTACATGCTAGAAATAATTTACAGTGACTAATAGAGGCAACTTCCAATGGCCAATTAATTTCCCAGCCTGTATGACTTTGGGACATAGGAGGAAACCAAGGCACCTGGAGGAAACCCACATGGTCATGGGGAAAATGTGCAAACTCCACACAGGCAGCATTTTCAGTCAGGATTAATCCTGGGTCTTTCTGAACCAATCAGGCCAACTTATTCATGCTGATCAAAGTCCCTCCCCAACCTATTTTCATTTGCCCATATATCCCTCAAAACCTTTCCAATTCTTGTATCTGTCCAAACCTCTTTTAAATATTGTGATTGTATCTACCTCCAGCAGCTCTTTCCACTTGCCCACCATCCATTGTGAAAAAACTGCCCGAGGGTCTCAAAAAGGTCTGTCTGCACTACTGAAACACCAGATTTTTCATGCACTAACTGTAATTGTGAATATTTATTTATCTATCTATTCTTTATTTTTTTCTTTCAATTTTATTTACAGCACGGTAGAAACTGATTAATTAACCTACAACGCCAGATGCTTTGGAGGGGGAGATGAAACAGTGCACCTGGATAAAACCCCACATAGACACAGGGAGAACATATAAACTCATTTTATTTTTGAATATTTTATTTAATCAAGATCAAAATAAATCACCATTTTGAAATGTTAACAAATATATGCTAAGAAATATTGTTACAGAGTTCTGTGTTGCGTATTGCCCTATGTGTTGTGTGGTTTTATGTTAAAAAGTGACAGTTTGCCTTAGAGACCCAAGGTGAAGGTGGACTGCTGAGAGAGTGGGAGATGGACTGGACATGTGAAAATGATCTAAAGATTTTTGGACTTGGAAGTGGAAGTGGAAGTGGAGTGGAAGAAGGCCCAAGCATGAGTCATTGTCTGGAAGAGAGATTAGAATGTTGGGCATTTTAAAAGGGATGAACATTCCGAAGGCAGCCAGAAGGATCCGTACCAAGCCAGTGGTTCCTCTCTCTGCAAGCAACACAAGACAACTTTGAATTTTGTGCTCTCTTTCTCTCTCTCTCTCAAAGATTTTTTGGCTTCAGTTTACCAAACAAACTGAATTTTGTTTATGATCTTTGCTTCAGTTGAGATTGAAGTTTTGTGAGTCTTGTGTGTTTTGTAATTGTTTTGTGTCTAAGTTTTTATGTGGGCTGGTTGGAAATATAACTTAGACTTTAATTACATATGTTATATTTAGGCTGGGGAATTTATTAGTTTTACACTGTTATAGAAATTGGCATAGTAACCAGTGGGCATTGTTATAAAAGGGGGGATTTTGAATTAAAGTTTGAAGGTGAATTTTTGTTGATAAAGTAATTGTTCATATTTATCCCTGTATGATATGCCTTCTTTGTGGTTGCTGGTTTGATCTTGAAACATAAAAAAACTAAAAAACTAGAAACTACAAAAACTAAACTAAAACCTAAAAAACCCTCCCTGCCCCCCCAAACCTAATCTAATCCCATAACTAATTTACATAATATCATTCCTGCATGTTGATTGATTCAGATTGTATTAGATCTCACTCAAGGATCCTACAAATGTCATAAAATAATTATTCATTCAGGGAAAAGTTCACTCATCAGGAGAATTTTTTAAAAATTATAATTTTAAACCTCCAAATTTGTAGAAATAAAGAATATTCACCCCTCAAATTATAAGTAATTTTTTATAAAGGAATACAACTTTGAATCTTTGTATGCCATCTTTCTAATGTTAAGGAAACATCAGATTTCCATGTTACAGCAATAAATTTCCTTGCTATTACTAAAACGAACAAATTTTAATTGAGAATCTGACAAAGATAAATTAGGAGTACACTTTCAAAATTTCCTAACAACAATAATCCAGAGTTTAATGAAAAAAATCACTCCAGCTATTTATTGCAAAAATTTACTAACAGAAACCCAGAAATAATTAACCTTCAAACAAGACCATGGGAATGTAAAAAAGTTCCAATTTCTTTTCCACATCTAAAGCAGATCTCCATCTACTCAATTTTTGAGATGTGATATACGATTGGTGTAAATAATTATAATAAAGTAATCTATATCTTATATTAATAGTATTAGACATAACATCTTTGCATAAATTTTGCCAATCTTGCTGATCTATTATTGTGTCTAGATTTTGTTACCATCTTTCTTTTGAATTAAACAAAAACTGGAGAATGATCGGATATATTCTTGTTTTATAATCAAAATGCAGAATTCCTAATTGATTTTTAGCAGAAAGCAAGAAAAAGTCAATTCTAGGGTATGTATCAAATCTACTACAATAAAAGTATAATCCCTATCCTTGGGGTGCATCCTTTTCCATATAACAATTAAGGATAACAATATTTTAGCCATCTTTGACTTAACTATAGTTCTTGATAATCTATCCAACAAAGGTTCCAAACAAAAATTAAAATCACCACCTACTAAAACATTTTCATGTACATTTATTAAATTCAAAAAAGTATCTTGTATAAATTTTTGATCATCTATTTTAGGTGCATAAATATTTAATAAAGTCCACTCCTCAGAAAATATCTGACAATTTACCATTACATACCTTCCCACTTGATCTGTAGTTACACTTTGGATTTTAACTGGTAAATTTTTCTTAAATAAAATTGCCAATCCTCTAGCTTTAGAATGGAATGTAGAAAAGACTATCTGACCTATCCAATCGCTTTTCAATTTCAAATGTTCATTTTCAGTTAAATGCATTTCTTGTAAAAAGGCAATATCTACTCCCAATTTCTTAATATGAGATAAAATCTTCTTTCTTTTTATGGGCCCATTAATCCCGTTAATTTTAAAACTCAAAATCTTAACTGCTTTACTCATTATTTTTATCTATTCATTTCAAGAAATCCCTATCAGTCATTCCTATCCAGGAAGAATTCCCACAAATTAATCTGTTCCCAGGTGTCAGCGTCTGCAATCCACAAACAATAAATTTATTCAAAATAAAAACATTGTAAAAAATTATTACCCACCAAAAAAAAAAGAACCCCTCCCCCCACACCAAAATGCCAGAGATACTAGCATTACTACTAAAGTCCATTTTATGGGTCGTGGTCAAACAACGAAAATACATGTAGTTGCCAGAATTCAACAAACACATCCCCTGACCCCATTAAAACAATATTTCCCCACACAAACCTTCAAAAAAAAGAAAGAGAAAAAGGGGAGTACACCCATTTTAAACATCAACAATTAATTTCAGCAAGTCCTCTGTTACATTTACTCTGTCTATCCCCCTCATAATTTTAAATACCTCTATCAAATCTCCTTTCATTCTTCTACGCTTCAGGGAATAAAGTCCTAACCAGTTTAACCCTGTAACTCAGTTCCTGCAGTTCAAGCAACATCCTAGTAAATATACACTGCACTCTTTCTATCTTATTGATATTTTTCCTGTAGTTAGGTGACCAAAACTGCACACAATCCTCTAATTTTGGCCTCACCAATGTCTTATACAACTTTACCAACTTTCCTGTACCCAACACTTTGATTTATGAAGGCCAATATGCCAAAAGCTTTCTTTACAACCCTATCCACCTGTTGCACCTTTTTCAGGGAATTATGTATTTGTATTCCCAGATCCTTCTGTTCTGCTGCACTCCTCAGTGGCCTACCATTTACCAAATATGACCTTTCTTGGTTTGTCCTTCCAAAATGTAACACCTCATACTTGCCTGCATTAAATTCAATCAGCCATTTTCATCCCATTTTTCCAGCTGATGCAGATCCCTCTGCAAGCTTTGAAAACTTTCTTTCCTGTCCATAACATCTCCAATCTTCCAAACTTGTTGATCCAATTTACCACATATCATCCAGACCATTGACATCGCTGACAAACAACAATGGCCACAGCACCGATCCCTGAGTCAAAGGCCTCCAGTCTGAGAAGCAATCATCCACCACTACTCACTAGCTTCTCCCATCCAGCCATTAATTGAATGAGTTCACTACTTCACTATGAATACCTAGCATCTGAATCTTCCTGACTAACCTGTCATGTGGAAACTTGTCAAATGCTTTTCTAAAGTCCATTTAGACAGCAAACATAGCTTTTCCTTTGTCAACTTTCCAAGTAACCCCCTTGAAAAATTCTAAAATTGGTTAAACTCGTTCTACCACGCACAAAGCCATTTTGATTATCCCTAATCAGTTTCAGGCTATCCAAATAATAGTATATCTGATCTTTTTGAACATATTCCAATAATTTACCTACTACTGACGTCAGTCTCACCGGCCTCTAATTTCCAGGGTTACTTTTGAAGCTTTTTTTAAACAATATAAGCTATCCTCCAATCCTCTGGCACCACACTCATGGCTCCATACAAAACTGACCACTCTGATCTTCAAGGGGACCAATTTTGTCCCTTACTATCCTTTTGCTCTCAATACACCTATAAAAACTCTTAGGATTTTCCTTCACATGGTCTGCCAAAGCAACCTCATGTCTTTTTTTTGCCTTCCTGATTTTTTTCTTGAGGTTTTTCTTGTATTTTTTATACTCCTTGTTACGACCCCAAAGGACCCCAAAACCCAACAGCAATAGACATTCACCAAGACAAGTGGTTTTTAAAACAAAAGTTATTTTTAATCAGCTTCAAACATGAAAATAGAATCAAACTTTAACTTATCTCTATACTTATACTATACTCTATACTAACCCAAATTACCCCGTTCTAATTCTAAGCACAAGTGCATGTAAAGTGTGTGTAAATTCAAGAAAAGTTCTTTGGTTCACAGTTCAATCTTCTCCTTTTTTCAAGTTCTCTGGTTGCAGGCAATCACCATACTGTGCACAGAATTTAACATGTATAAAGTTCACCAAGCTTGGTGCTTGAAAGATAAATGTTTACTACTCAGGAAGGTTCTTGTACGGTTTGCAGAGAGAGATATTTGTTGAGGTACCATCACTAGTCACCTCAGAGTCTCGCTGATGAAACTTGCCCCATCAGGGTCTTCTAGATGGCAACCTCTTTCTTCAAGCTACCACAGAGTTCCATTCCTTCCTCTATTTCAAGAGAAACATCAGACAGATAGCACTTCCAGCCATCTACTGCTCTGGAACTTGCTTTCATCAGTTTCAAACAGTTTTTCCTGGATTGCACTTTTCAATTACTTGTCAGTGTCCCACACACTGACTGATTGAGCTGTTAACTCAATTCTCTCTCTTTTCCAACTGAAACTCCAAAGAGAGCATGTGACTCGTGTCTTGCAAAACCTCCACCTTCTCCAGCAAACAACAGTTCTTTCTTCTTCTCAAGTTGTTATCTTAGGTAAACAATCGAGGAGTGACCTTTCTGTGCACTCTGGCAAAACCCTTGAAAAGAGCTTCCATCAGCCATCTTGTCTCCAGTTCCAAACAATGGTCATGGACATTCATTTTAAGATGTCAGTTCAATTAACATCTACTTGTGACAGGTGCTTACATTCTCTAGAGATCTTTAGTATTTCTTCAGTCTTTCAAATAAGATCTGTTTTAAAATGTGCGAATGTATGTGAATCTTATGAATTATCCCCAAATATTAATATTGTTACATCCTCAAGTACCTCATTTGTTCCATGTTGCCTATACCTGCTGTAAACTTCTCTCTTCTTCTGAACCAGATCAAAAACCAAGGATCCCTATGCCTGCTAATCTTCCCTTTAATCCTTACATTCAAACTCTCAAAATTTCACCTCCTGAAGGTCCTCCACTAACCTCGCAAATCCTTGCCCGAAAACAACTGATCCCAAACCTCGCATTGCAAATCCTTTCTCATTTCCTCACAATTGGCCTCTCTCCAATTTAGAATCTCAACCCGAGGCCCAGACCTATCCTTCTCCATAATTAATTTGAAACTAATGGTATTATGTCACCTGTCCTGTCTCATTCTCTCATAAGAGATCCAGTATTGCATTTTCCCTAGTTGGTACCTCTATATATTGATTTAGAAAACTTTCTTGAACACATTTGACAAATTCTGAGCCATCCAGCCCTTTTACAGTATTGGAGTCCCAGTCAATATGTGGAAAATTAAAATCTCCTACTATCACAACCTATGTTTCCTGCAGCTGTCAACTATCTCTCTCCAGATTTGCTCCTCCAATTCTAGTTGACTATTGGGTGCTCTATAATACAACCCCATGAGTGTGGTCATATCTTTCCTGTTCCTCAGCACCTTCCACATAGCCTCAGTAGACAAGCCCTCCAGTTTGTCCTACCTGAGCACATCTGTGATATTTTCCATGATGAGTAATGCCACTCCTCCCCCTTTCATTTCCCCCCCCCCCCACCCTGTTCTATTGTATCTAAAGCAACGGAAACCCAGAACATTCAATTGCCACAATGTCATAATCCTATGTGTCAATCCACGCTCTAAGCTAATTGTCCTTTCCTACAATACTCCTTGCATTGAAATAGATACACCTGAGATCATTTCCCCCACATACAAGCTGTTGACCTCTAACGGTGAATGCAATTTATCCTGGATTTCAGGATATAGAGGATTTCAAGGGATGTGGGGATAGCACAGAAAGGCGGCACTAAGATGAAGATCAGACACTGAACACATAATTCCTTCTACTTCTAGTTCTTGAGCAGTGTGAGTTCTCATTTTCTGGCCTTTTAATCATCCCTGGACTTACATCCCTTCACCTATTGCCGTTGCCTTCAGATGGGAATAACCCAAGGTTCTGGAAGCCTGCTCCCAAAATTTGCTCATCCCTCCACCTCTTCTTTAATTCTCTGATACCTCTTAATATCACTCCTTGAGCAAGATTTCAATCATCTGCCCAATAGACTAGTAGTGAAATCCTATTGACCAAACACCCACGTGGAGTGCCTTGGTGTTTTTTAATATATTGGAGGAGCTACATAAATAAACTATGGGTATTATTTGGTCCCTGAATTGCAACCGCCACCTTCCAAGTCACTGGGTTTATTAGCCTATGTCTCCTGCTATCCGTGTTCCCCTTCCCTATCGTACACAGACAATGTCACCCAATGGAAAATCCTTTGCTCCAAGGCTAGTGAATCCCATGTATTTAATCAGCCTGCATCCTCTGCAAATCAATGTAATTAAATTATTTCAGTGACCTTCCTTTACGAATCTCAGCCAATTTACTCTGATTACACCATGCCCTTCTTAGTGCTCATTAATCCCTTCCCTTACTTTAGGATTCCATTGACAGTTTGTATCCTTCAACCTTCTTACTTGAAGAGTTGTTCTCTGCATCAGCAGGAAACTTCCCCACGAATTACATGAGCCTCGACCATTGTCTGATCTCCTGTCACCACAAGGAAATATTGGTCTCAAGCTTCTCCTCAGAACCTGGAAATAACAGGCCTGATTTTCATTGACTCTCCAAAGGAGTTTCTCTCCTGTATATCGCAGTCCCTGTTATAGTTCAGTCCCATATAGTGTGGCATAGCTCTCTTTACGGTAAAAAACAGTCAGAAATTATTCAGTATAGTCATAGAAATGGTGCAATTCCCGTAGTGCAGTATAAATTAGATGCTGTGGAATGCAAGCTAAATTAGGGCAGCACTGATAGCATGGCAGATATTGCAATGCTATTACAGCGCCAGTGACCCAGGTTCAAATCCAGCACTGTCTGTGAGGAGTTTGAACATTCTCCCTAAGTCTGCATAGGTTTTATCCGGGTGCTCTGGTTTCCTCGCAAACTCCAAAAATGTACGGAGTTTGTAGTGGGTTATAGGTTAATTAGTGTATTGAGAATGGGTAGTTACTGTACTGAATGTCTAATTTTAAAAAAAAATCATTTTTAATCAATACAAAAAAGTATTGGAAAAATCCAGCAGATTTAGCAGCATTCATAGGAAGTACGCGGTTGCTTTTTGCTTTAGATCAGTAACTGCAGTAGAGCATATCTGTTTAAACCCCGCCCTGAAGAGATCACATTGCCACTCTAGCAGGTGAGAAGTTTTAAAGATTAAAGATTATTGGGAATAGTTTCATCAGTTGCAAACTTGGATTGGATATCATTAGGGGCTGCAGACTCTGGAAGATGAAGACCCAAAGACAAGCAGTCTGATAGAAACCATATCCCTTTAATACACCAGAGGCCTGAGTTACAGTGGATGCAATCAGCAAAACCCTGAGTTAGCCAGCACGAGATGATGAAGGTGATGCCTTCAGTCTGTGGGAGGATTGTCAAGCCTGACTATGTCCTTATCCTGGAAGTGCTTAATATATCAACATCCATTATCTATCTCATGCCTGTCTGGATTAAACACTGTTTGCCACTCCTCTGCCCAATTTCCCATTTCATTTATGTTTTTCTGTATCCTCAGAACCTTCAGACATTATTCATCATCTACAACTCTGCTGAACTTTGTGTCATCAGCAAATTTACTGATCAAGCCATCTACATTTCCATCCATTTTATAAAAACAGGACAAAAAAAAAAATACACCGAAAAACAACCACCCACAAGCATCTCTGCCTCTGATCAGCTGTACAGTGTTGGATACAGTAAATGGGTCAATGAAAGGACAAATAGAACAAAAGCCCTGAGATGAAGACAGTTTGGTGAGAATGCAGCCAAAGGAAGGTAAAAGTGCGCAAGAAATGGGGCTGTAGATTACGTCTAACTCTGCTAACAGGGAGAGAAAAATGTGGCGTCAGTGCAGCAGATAGGTGAGTTATCACAGAAGTGAGCAAAGACTCGTACCACCAGGTTCAGGAACAGTTGCTACCTGTCCTCTATCAGCCTCCTAAACAACACTCAATCAGAGGTAAATCACAAAGTTCTGTAGACACCACGGTTGAAGTAAAAACACAAAATGGTGGAGAAGCTCAGCAGGTCAAACAGTGTCCTTTACGCAGCAAAGGTAAAGAAATACCACCGGCGTTTCGGGCTTGCGCCCTTCATCAAATTATCTGAACAAAAGAGTGGGGGGGGAAAAGGCATGAGATGATAGGTGGAGAAAGGAGAGAGGGGACAGCAGAAATGAGGGGGAGGGGGAATGGCAGGTCTGGGTGGGTGGAAGAACTAGAAGGTCAGAAAAGGGGGAGAGGAAAGAAAAGGTGAACAGCTTTAATGGAAAGCAGTAAAGCCATTGTTCATGCCATGTAGCTGGAGGGTGTCCAGACGGAAAATAAGATGTTGTTCCTCCAATCTGCAGGTGGTCAGGGTGGAACAGTACATAAGGCCATAGACAGAGATGTGAGCGTGGGAGTGTAACCTAGAATTGAAGTGGTCGGCCACTGGGAGGTTGCTTTGGTTGCAAATGGAGCAGAGGTGTTTAGCAATGTGATCTCCCAATCTGCGACCCAATCTCTCTGATGTAGAGAATACCAGAAAGGGTGCACCAGATGCAATAAATAAGTCCTCTGAATGTACAAGTGTTGCTTTATGTGAAAGGCCTGTTTGGGGCCCCAGATTCAGGTGAGGGAGGAAGTGAGGGTGCAAGTATTGCATCTCCTGCGGGCACAGAGGAAGGTGCCAGGGTAAGATGGGTGGGGAAAGATGAGTGCACAAGAGAATCACAGAGGGAGCTGTCCCTGCAGAAGGCCGAGGGAGGAGAGGGGAAAATATGTCTGGTCATGGGATCCTGTAGTAAATGCCGAAAATTCCAGCAAATAATGTGTTGGATGCAGAGGCTGGAGGGATGGTAGGTGAGAATGAAGGCGATTCTATGTTTGTTATGTCTGGGGGCAGATAGGGCCAGGGTAGATGAGCAGGAAATGGAGGAGATGCAGGTGAGGGCTGCATTGATGGTGGTGGGGAGGGAGCCAGGTTGTGGAAGAAGGCAGACATTTTGGAAGATCTGGACAGGAAGACCTCATCTTGGGAACAGATGCAGTGGAGACAGAGAAATTGAGAGAAGGGGATAGAATCCTTGCAGGGGACAGGGTGTGAGGTAGTTGTGAGAGTTAGTGGGTTTGTAATACATGTTGGTGGAGAGTCTATCTTCTGAGATGGAGACAGAGAGATCCAGGAAGGGGAGAGGGTTATCGGAGATGGACCAGGTGAGTTTGAGGTCAGGGTGGAAGTTGGATGCGAAGTGGGTGAAGCTGATAAGCTCATTAGAGATGCATAAGGCTGCCCCAATGTAGTTGTTGATATACTGGAGCCCACAAACAAACAAGTTTAGCTGGGACCCATGTAGGTACCAATGGCTACTCCTTTGATTTGGAGGAAGTGGGATGAGTTGAAGGAAAAGTTATTTAGAATGAGGTCAAGTTCTGCCAGGCAAAGGAGGGTGGTGATGGAGGATGACTGGTTGGGTATTTGGTCCAGGAAGAAGCAAAGTGTTTTCAGACCTTCTGTGTGTAGGATAGAGGTACATCCATCATGAAGATGAGGTGGTCCTGTTTGGGGAACCTGAAGTCATTGAGGAGATAGAGGCCATGTGAGGTGTTGCGGATAGAGGTGGGGAGGGATTGGACCAGGGTAGAAAGGATAGAGTCAAAGTAAGATGAAACTAGTTCAGTGGGGCAGGAAAAGGCAGAAACAATGGGTCAACCCAGATGGTTGGGTTTGTGCATCTTGGGTAGGAGGTAGAAACGGATTGTGTGGGGATGGGAGAGAATGAGGCTGGTAGCTGTGAAGGGGAGGTGACTAGAGGTGATGAGGTTGGAGATGGTTTTGGAGACAGTGGCTTGATGTGTGATGGGGTCCTGTAGGAGGGGTCAACAAGAGGAGGTGTCTGAAAGCTGTCGACTGACTCAATCAGAGGCTCATTTAAGAACTCTTACTTTTGCACATTATTTATCACTAAATTTCTTTCCATATTTACAGTCAGTTTGTTTACATTTCTCTTTTGTAAACTTATCTTTTTATTGAATAGAGTTTAACCACTGATAAGTAAAAATTCTGCCTGGCCCACAGAATCTCTGGGTTGTATGTGATGCCACGTATATAGTCTGACAATAAATAAATGTGAACTTAACTCAATCTGACACCGGTACCTGATGTCGTAGAATCTGATAACAAGTCCTGCAGGACCATGGACCTGAAACATTGATATGTTGGTTCTAAATGATACACTTCAGCTTCTTACAACCCAAACCCTGCCACACAGCTTTCGGTCAATAATGCAACAGTCTCTCATTTACAATTGCCCCAACCTTGGGTGCAGCCCTGCAGTTTTCACTTTCAAAACTGAGGGTCATCAAATCAGCCAAGATCTTCACTATGGTCTCCTTTTCCTCCATTGACAACATTCACGGGGAGCATTGCTTAAATAGGATTCAAAGAATGATAGAGGACCAGCAAACACCATCTTTGACCCACGACCATGAGGAAGGAGGCACAGGAGTATCAAAATCAGGAGTGCCAGGCTGGGAAATAATGTCTTCTTGCAGGCTGTGAGTGTAGAGCTCGTCGAAAGAATCAAAGACTTGTTGATCCAAACCAAGGCTTTTATTAGCAAAAGACAGGAGCTCTTCACAGGTGGCCGACCAGTCCGGAATGATCCGACCTGGCTAGGGACACAACCCTTTAAGGCCCAGACAGTAGGCGTGGCTAAGCTCTCAGCCAATCGCTGTAAGCACAGTCTAGATACTGTAACTATATACACTATATACATTGGTGATAGATCTATACTATCACGTTCACCCCTTCTTGGAAAACTGACCCTGGAAAAAAAACAAAAAAATGAGGGAGAGAATGAAAGGAAGGGGTGGGTTAAGGACTGTAGTGGTCAGGGGGTCTGACCATCCGGCATGACCGCTGTGGTGCCGGGACTGGGGTCGCTGGAGTGGTGTTGCCAGCGGGCTCGTCGGGTGCGACCGCTCCTTAGCTCAATTCCCCAGTCGTGCTGTCGGCAGGGTGGCCCAGGTCGTTGGGGTGTTGTTGGTCCTTCTGTTGCGGCATGGGGCCTGGGGAATAAAGAGTTGGGGAAGGTTGGGTTGGGGGGGGTTTGCTGGGTCTACCGAGTCCTGAGCTAGGTCCCGGTCCGAAACAGTGTCCTCCCGCCCGTCTGGGAACTCAACGTAGGCGTAACGCGGGTTTGCGTGGAGTAGAGTCACTCGGTCGACCAAGGGGTTGTTCTTTGAGTGCCAGATGTGGCGTCGCAAAAGGACGGGGCCAGGGACGGTGAGCCATGCTGGTACAGTGGTTCCTGATTCGAATTTCCTCGGGAAAAGGAACATCCTTTCGTGGGGGGTGGCATTTGTTGCGGTACATAGGAGGGAGCGGATGGAGTGTAAGGCACTAGTGAGAACATCCTGCCAGTGAGAGGTGGGGTGACCTTTAGACCGGAGAGCCAGTGTAACCACTCTCCAAATGGTGGCATTCTCCTTCTCAACCTGGCCGTTACCGCGTGGGTTATAGCTGGTGGTCCTGCTTGAAGCGATACCACACTCCAGAAGGTACTGTTGCAGCTCTGCGCTCATGAATAAGGACCCCCTATCACTGTGGATGGAATTGGGGTATCCGAAAATGGCGAAAATACTGTGAAGGGCCTGTATCACTGAGGTGGCAGTGATGTCTGGGCAGGGCACAGCGAACGGGAAGCGGGAGTACTCGTCCATGGCCGTAAGGATGTAGTTATTACGGTTGGTCGACAGTAGGGGCCCCTTAAAGTCTACGCTAAGAAGGGGCGGGTGGCTTTGATAACGTGGGAGTTATCCGGTCGGAAGAAGTGGGGCTTGCATTCAGCGCACACTGAACAGGCTCGGGTCATGGAGCGGATCTCCTCGACTGTGTAGGGTAGGTTGCGCGCCTTCACAAAGTGGGCAAACCTAGTGACCCCTGGATGACAGAGCGCCTCATGGAGTTTCTGTAGTCTGTCCAACTGTATGCTGGCGCACGTCCCCCTGGAGAGCGCGTCAGGCGGGTCGTTGAGCTTACCAGGCCAGTACAGGATGTCATAGTTAAAGGTGGAGAGTTCGATTCTCCATCTGGAGATTTTGTCGTTTTTTTTATCTTTCCACGCTGGATGTTGCTGAACATGAAGAAGACCGCGCGTTGATCAGTCAACAGTGTAAAGCGTCTCCCAGCGAGGTAATGTCTCCAACGACGCAAAACTTCAACTATGGCCTGGGCCTCCTTCTCGATCGAGGAGTGTCTACTCTCTGGACCCTGGAGGGTTCTGGAGAAGAAGGCTACAGGCCGACTGGCCTGGTTCAAGGTGGCTGCCAGGGCGAAGTCGGATGCATCGCTCTCGACTTGAAACGGGACAGACTCATTGATCACGTGCAGCGTCACAGTGGCAATGTCGGATTTGATTCGATCGAAAGCCGCTCTGGCTTTGGTCGAGAGGGGAAAGGAGGTGGTCTTGATAAGAGGACGCGTCTTGTCGGCGTAGTGTGGAACCCATTGGTCGTAATATGAGAAAAGGCCCAGGCAGCGTTTGATCGCTTTCTGGGTATGGTGGGGGGTGGGGGGAGGGGTAAGTCCATTAGGGGACGCATGCGGTCAGGATCTGGCATAACTATCCCGTTCTCCACCACGCAACCTAGAATCGCGAGTTGTGTGGTCTGGAAGACACACTTGTCCAAATGGTAAGTCAGGTTCAGCCGACGGGCAGTTTGAAGAAATTTGTCTAGGTTGGCATCGTGGTCCTACGTGTCGTGGCCGCAGATGGTGATATTGTCCAGATACGGGAAGGTAGCGGTTAGCCCGTTCTGCACCACCATCCAGTCCATTTCCCGCTGGAAGACCGCGACACCATTCGTGACCCCAAATGGTACCCTGAGAAATTGATACAGCCGCCCATTCGCTTCGAAGGCTGTGAGAATAGTCAGTCCTCACAGCGGATCGGGAGCTGGTGGTAGGCCGAACGTAGGTCAATGGTGGAGAATATGTGGTATTGGGCGATCTGGTTCACCACATCCGTGATGCGTGGCAGGAGGTACGCATCCAGGAGCGTGAAGCGGTTAATGGTCTGGCTATAGTAGCTTTTCCCTGTTCTTGACAACCTCCAGCTGGGCTCTCCAGGGACTTGAACTGGGTTCGATGATGCCCTCATCCAGCAATCTACGCACCTCACTCCTAAAGAATTACCTGTTTTCGTAACTATATTGCCGACTTTTGGTGGCCACAGGCTTCCAGCCAGAGGTGAGGTTTGCGAAGAGTGCTGGAGGGGAAATCCGAAGTGTGGAAAGGCCGCAGGATTGGCCCCAGGGCACGGGGGGTGGGTTGCTCGGGTGCTTCGGGGATGGGGCGTTGGCAGACCAAGAGGGGGGCGTGGGGTCCCCCAAAGTGTAGGGTCACCGTTCGGAACTGACACTGAAAGTCTAATCCCAGCAACACTGGGGCGCACAATTGGGGAAGGACGAATAATTTGAAGTGGGTGACCGTTACGCCCTGTACTTCCAGCGTGGCGATGCAATACTCCTTTATCCCGATCGAGTGTGACCTCGTCGCTAATTAGATCCTCTGGGTAGCGGGGATAATATCAAGTCCTCAATGGAAGGCCAGATCTGGCCGGATAAAACTGTCAGTTGACCCAGAGTCAAATAAGCAATTGGTGTAGTGTCCATGCACTTTAATCAGTTCCATTGCTTTAGTGAGGGGATGAGAGCATTGCTGGTTTAGACTTGTAGAAGTAGCCACTGATCCAGTTGACAGGGGAGTTCCGTGTGATGACGTCACCCAATGGGATGATGTCACGCAACGGGATGATGTCATAGACATAGTCAGCGCAGGAGGAGCAGGTTGGAGGACCTCCCGGAAGTGCTGTTGTGGCGGCATCGGTGGATGAAAGGTAAGTAGTGGGGTTTGTAGTTGCTCGCAGTTGGTGGTGGGTAGGTCATCGGTCGCGGTGGTCGGGCCCCAGCAGTCGTCAGCGCTGAACGCTAGGGTGAGTACCTGGTTGGCCGCGGCGGGTCCCCAGTCGGTCGTGGTGGCCGCATCGGCGGCGGCGTAGGCAACGGCAGACGGGGATCGGGCAGCAGCAGCGTCGGCCCCGGGGG
This sequence comes from Narcine bancroftii, assembly GCF_036971445.1. Lineage (NCBI taxonomy): Eukaryota > Metazoa > Chordata > Chondrichthyes > Torpediniformes > Narcinidae > Narcine > Narcine bancroftii. The sequence goes on along the minus strand of NC_091469.1, from coordinate 198,563,885 downwards.
TGTCTGTGGCGGTGGCAGCAGCAGCGGTTGCCACAGTCGGGACCGAGGTCGGGTCGAGTGTTCCGCACGGGGGGCGAGAGGCGGGCCAACACCATGGTTGTGAGGGTGGGCTAACCCTTCCGAGTTCGGCGTCTCCGTGACTACAGGCGTTGCCGTGCAGGGGTGCCCTCGCTCTCATTGGACGAGAGCTCTGGGGAAGAAGAGTTTGAATGGGATAGTGGCAGTTGGGCTTCACACGAGGCACTGTGTTTGCCGGAGGCCATTTTAGACATACAGACTGCAGCAAAGTGGCCCTTTTTAAGGCACTTCTGGCACCTGGCTTTTCTTGTTGGGCACTGGGACCTGCTGTGCTTGTCCCTCCCGTAGAAATAACATTTTGGGTTCGCAGGGGGCAGTGTAGCAGCAGCCAACTTGCCGTCAGTATCTCGGGGGGTGGTAGGGCACTCTACTCACATCAAAACGAGGGGTCCAGTCCCTAGAGAACTCGTTGGACTTTAAGGCTGCATCCTCCATTGTGATTGCAATCCGGGCCACGTCCTCTAGTTTTTCTATCCCTTGCTCGAGCAAGCGCAGCCTCACTTCGTTCGATCGGAGCCCGGCCACATAGGCATCCTGGACGAGGTCGCTAGTGATCTCGGCAGCTGTTTTGTCCACACAGTTACAGTCCTTGCCCAACACCTTTAATACTTGTAAATATGCCCTGCTGGACTCACCGGGCTGTTGCTTCCTCGACGCAAGCACGAGCCGGGCATGAACTCTGTTCACCGGTTGATCATACAGTTCTTTCAGTACCTTTATGGCTGCGGTGTAAGTGGTCTCATCCTGGATGTTCTCATAGACGCTCAAGGACACCATAGACAGCAATGCTGTTAAACGCTGGTTATCCTCTTCCACCCGAATGAATCTCAGGAAGTTTTCAAAGTTCAGCAGCCAGAACTTAAAGGCTTTGAAGGCTGTAGCTGACTGTGGGTCTATATCAAGTTTTTCTGGCCGAGTCAAATGCTCCATCCCTTTCAAAAAAAATTCTTTTTTTCTTTTTGCTAATAAAATTGTAGAGCTCGTCGAAAGAATCAAAGACTTGTTGATCCAAACCAAGGCTTTTATTAGCAAAAGACAGGAGCTCTTCACAGGTGGCCGACGAGTCCGGAATGATCCGACCTGGCTAGGGACACAACCCTTTAAGGCCCAGTCAGTAGGCGTGGCTTAGCTCTCAGCCAATCGCTGTAAGCACAGTCTAGATACTGTAACTATATACACTATATACATTGGTGATAGATCTATACTATCACAGTGAGATTGATGAACAGTGTCCTGAACCAAGTAAATCATTGCACAATATTTATATATTTATTTATTTTAAATTATATTTTTATGTATATATGTGATTACTATGCACTGTGTATTATGTATGTAATTCTGTGTACCCTAGTATGTGTGCACACCGTGGTGCACAAAAACTCTGTTTCGTCAAATTGTACACGTAGAGTCAGATGATAATGAACTTGAACATCGGTGCAATTCCTTCCACATCCAGTTAATTGATTTTTAAAAAATTTAAATATACAGCAGGGTAACAGGCTCTCAATAGCGTGGATTTCCCATTGGCTACCTATTTCAATTCTCCATCCCATTGTCGGACTGAGACAACCCGTAAATTAGAGGAACAACATCCCATCTTCCAACTGGGCGCCCTCCAACAAGATGGCATTCGTTAAAACCCTACCCCCTTTTCTCCCATTGTCTCTCCTTCCCCTGTCTTGTATAGACATGATAAGTTCTCACTTTGTCCCTTATCATATCCAATTGACACCTTTGTTTGAATTCTGAGACTTTCTGATATATCCTCCTTCTGCCTTTTCTGATTTTTTCCTTGAAGAAGGGCTCAGGCCCGAAACATCGGCAATAGATCTTTGTCTCCTTTAGATGCTGAAAAAAACTGACTGAGTTCCTCCAGCATTTCGGTATGTTTACTACAATCGCAGCATCTTTAGGCTATCGGGTTTCACTCTGTTCTGGCTCGTGAGCCCAAGCCACCCAAATACAACAAATAACCCACAACCCCGTAGATTTTGAAGGGTGGGAAGAAACCGGACAAGTGGAGAATGTATTAATTCCTTACAGACAGCATCAGATTGGAAACTGGGTCGCTGGCACTGTAATAGCGTTGCACTAACTGCTACACTAGCTGTGCCGACTGTAGGTTGCCTCCAGTGTGAGGGTGGGTGGCAGAAAAATCAGAGGGTGTGCATCAGCATGTGATAGAGGACGAGAGAGATGGGTGAAATTGTTCACTGAAGAACAACATTTAAATGAATCCTGTTGCTCACTAGGAAATGGCAGATTGCTCTGAGGGCTGGCAGAAACTCCATGGCCTTCTTCCCAATTGTAGGAAAACGTGAGAACATGATAAATTTCAGAGCACAAATGATAAAATGCAGACCTGACAATAAAACAAAGAAAAATACGACAGATTAAAAACCACTTCTCCAAGAAGTAAAAGAGCTCCAACCATTTCCCGTGATATCCAGCTAATATTTTGAAAGGAAGTTAGTTCAGGATGCACATGATCGATAGCAATTGTTGTCAATTTTTTGTCTAATGAAATAATCATTGTGCCGCCATGCAATTATCTCATCTTCTCTGCTACCATTTACTTCACTATCTGCTGCTCCACACGACTGTAAATTGTTAAGGATTCAGTGTTGCCCAGAAATTCATTTCCAGTCCACGTCACGAAAGGTACCATCCAATGTCTTCAGATTCTCACAGATTTTGGTGCTGCTGACTGGGGAGTGAAGAGCCAGTCATTGCAAACACGTAAATCTGCAAGTTCTCCAATGGCATCAGAAACTCCAATGTACACAGTTGATATTTAAAGCAATATGCACCATGCCAGCTTTCTTTTTGGGATCTGGACAAAGGCTGATAATTAATGATCACTTCCAGCTGCCATTGAGAAGGTGGAATCAGGCCATTTTCTTGAACCACTGCAATCTTTCTTGCAGCCTCTTGAGGAGGGCCAGGATTTATACACAGCAATGATATAAAAATGTAGAGATATTTCCAAGTTAGGACGATGTGGGGCTTAAGCTAAGCTGCTAGTTGTTGTTCTCCTTGCAGGTAAAAGGGCCTTAGGAGTTGTCAGTCCAAGCCACTTCAGTGTAGTTCAGGATTATTTCAGTCACTTCACATCCTGCTGCCCACCCCTCCTATTTGCCTGCAGATCTCTCCACGTACATATATAAATGCCTTTTAAACATAGTAATAGAACCCAGCTCTATCACTTCTTCTGACGGCTTGTTCCCTATACCCACCACTCACTATGTGGAAAAGATGGCCCACAGATCCACTCTAAATCCTTCCTCTCTCACTTTGAATGGACGCTCTCCAGTTTTAGACTCTTTTACACTATGAAAAAGAGTGTGAGTAGATTAAATTAAAGAAGAGGTGAGTTTGTGGTCATTGGCCTTTTTGTGGAAGGCCACAGTGGGGCAAGAACACTGACGTATTCCAAGACATTGCTGTGCATACTCCAGCTTAAACAAGGCCCCACTCACTCCACCATCATCGTGCTTTCTGACCTACACTAATTATGGATAAAGTCTCAGAAGGAGATGCTTTTGGACTTCAGTCGGGCGAAGGTCAACCACTCTCCACTACACATTAATGGCTCCATCTTAGATTATGTGCTATGTACATGTGTGCACTGTGGTCCGGAGAACTGCAGTTTCATCGAGTTTTATACTCAGTCAGATGATAATAAACTTGAACTTAAAATTTTAATCCATGTTTTCAAATCCAAATGTGGTTCTGATCTATAACACCTCCTCTCCGCCCACCTCCCAGAATAGCTGCACTCCCCCAATCTAAACAGACATCCCTACATTTAATAGCCCCATTATAAATCATGCCAAAGCCCCCCCCCCCCCCACCATGGGGGAAACCCTTCTCTGAATTACTGCTCATCATTCTTTCCATGACCTGTCAATTTATCTCCTTCCCAGAACTGAGCATCAAAGTAACAATGTTCTTTTGGTAAGATGGTTCTGGACAAGTTGGTTGCATTAGAAGTGCTTTATAAAGAGAAGTTTGTTGAAATCAAAGCACTAATTTCCAGATCAGAACTTTTTTTAGGAAAAGCCTGCCTAACATTTATAGACTTTGTGGATTGTTCCAGTTGTTGTAACAGCTTCCGAAAAAAAGAAACAAGCTGTGACTGTTTTCCCTTCTCCCTCTTGCATTTTTAAGGGAGAACAAAAGCCTTTGAAAGGCAATGTCCCTAGTGAGCAGTGGGATTCATTTAAATAGTGTTCTTCAGTGGACTTTCAGAGGGGAGAAATCTCTGGAACATAACTCAAGACACCACGAATACACAGCAATTATGTTTTGTATAATGAGTTACTGCAGCATGCTTAAAATCTGCAGGGGAACGATAAAATATATTTTAATATAAGTGAGAAGCAAATTAATAACACAATTATGAGTGACCTGTGGTGATCCTTTCAGCCAGGATTTAACCGCATTTACATTTAAAGAGAGGGAAAACAGATGGAAGATTGAATATTTTTCACAACCTACAGGATGATAAACAGGAAAGAAAAAAAAAATCACTGCCATAACGACCAGAGAGTACCACTGGGCGATGAGTCATCCTGTGTCTCTGTGCCAAATTTCAGCTGTGACATCCAGAGTGCCACTTGGATAACTGGACTGTTCATCTGCAAGAGGACCGATCCTCTTTCTGCTGACACAGCGCAGGTCCGAGTGCAATTTGAAGAATTGGAAAACGTATCAGGCTTATGGACCTGTTCCAAAAACATGTCAATTTGTGCTGCATTCAACCCTTGTGGAGTTATAGAAAGTGGATAAAACACCGTTAGTCTGTCAACAATAGCCACAAGGACTGAAGAGGCTGGAATCTGTGAGCAACCACTGAGAAGATGGGGGGACTCAGCAGGTCAGGTACCATTCCATAAAGGGGAAGAACAAGCAACATTTTGAGTCAGGATCCTTTCCCTGTCCATCTCAAATAAGGGCCCAGACCCAATATGTTGACTGTCCACTTCCCTCTGTGGATGCTGGTTGGTCCTGCTAGCTTCTCTTTGTTTGCTCAGGAAAAGAAACTGATCCAACTTATGACAGCACTGATTGGGTTGTCTTTCCCTGGCCTCTGTAGTGGCATAATGAACAACTCTCGGTGGTGTTATATGTGAATTGTGGAGAAACATGTGGCCTCCCTCCTGCCTGGAATATTGTGGATGGTCACGTGTCCTCCCTGTCTGAAACCTATTTGGAAGTCACATCACCTGTCAATCAAGGTTGGACTCCGGCCACCCATTAGTACACACCTTGCTGTTGGCTTGTTTAAATTACCTAGTGTCATTATTGGCTAGGCCAATAACATCAATGCATAGTACATTCTTTCTCTCTGCCTTGTGGTCCAAGCCCTGGTCATTGCTCCACACCAGGTCGCTGTGGACATCACTGGAAATGTCGTGGTTAAAGTGTACACCACACTAAAGCTGAGCTGTAGTACTACGATAGATCAGTGCTTGCGGAGAGCCACACCCCCATTGGTACTGGGAACCGGGAGAACATGTGAAAGTCCCTGCCTGTAGAGTGTGTAGCATACAAACAGCCACTAGTATCAGCATCCAAGCTTGTTCCAAAGTGAATGTCTATATAGTTGTTTAATTTTATTATTTAATTGAGACATTTTGGCCCACAAGTCCATGCCACCCAATTTACACCCCATTTAACCTACATCCACAGTATGTTTTAAACAGTGGGAGAAAACCAGAGCCCCCTAAAGAAAACACACGCAGGCATGGGGTGAGCATACAAACAACACGGGATTCAAACCTGTCTCTCTGTGAACCCACTGAACCTGATACTCTTCCAAACACAACAATTTTCCAAACACAACAATTGGCGCTGCGACAGGGTTCAAAGAGTTTCGGCTGGACACGCGTAAAGTACTAACCATCTGGGAGATCATACTAATGAGTGTGTGTGTGTGTGTGTGCAGTTGTCCTATCGGGTGCATGTGTTATTATGTACCTACTCATCAACGGGGATAGCAGGAGGCGACCACAGATAGGAAAGGAACCCCGAGGTCGGAATATAAAATCCCCGGGTGGACTGATGAACATCAGGGGTTCAGCCATTTGGCAGCATGGATGGCAAGTCACGCCATGCCAGGCGACTGGATCAACAGGTTAGATCCACTCGGAGACATGTATCCTTCTTGGAGGAATCGGGGTTCCCGGGACCGGGGAGAGCCATGGGGATGCCAAATTATTACTAATATCCCTACCAAGGCACCAGAAAGTAGTCCGATTTAAGTAGTCAGGATGCCTTAAAGGATGAGCAAATCGAATCATTAAAACTCCAACATGTGTCCCTGCAGGAGGCACTGGACATAGCCAGGGTGCGTATCAGCAGCTTGGAGGCTAGGTCTGACTGCCAGCTGTCTGACAGCTAGTCAAAGCATGGCAGCTTCAGGCAGCACGCTGATCTGGCTGGCAGGTTGATCCTGTAAGAACCATCACCATGTTCGGGGAGGAAGGTGATGCATGGTCAGCAGATGGAGATGTGTGGCTGGACAATGTTGTCTTTGAGAAGGCTGAGTCCAATTACACATGCCTCCCCACCTGTGTCCTGGAAACCTTGCAAATCTGGCCAGTAACCATGTGGTTCTAGAGTGCCACAAGAACCCCACCCCATCAGTCTTCCACAATGGGAAAATTGCCACGAATGGAGAGGGTCCGAGTAGACGGGTGATGGGCTGGTACAAGGTCATAGAGACCCTGAAACACTCCGCCAAGAATTTGGCCAGGCTGACTGACAGATACTGCCAGCGGTCGAGCAAGCATTTAACCACCTGGCTACTCCAGCTGTGGGACGAAGATCCCCTCCATATTCACCTTTCCCACCCAGAGGCTAGCATTCTGGGCAGTCTGTCCACGTAGCACTCAGTTAACAACTCCCTGCATGTGTTGCCTGAAGGGATTGAGGAGAGAAGCACACTGTGGGATTGGGTAGTGACTATGGTGCAGGCCAGGTTCCCCATCCTTTTGGAATGGGACCAGATGTGCCGACTGCAGTGGCACACAGTTAGCAAGGGCAGAGGGTAATTAGAGAATGGGCCCTTATCATTAGCCTCTGCAGCAGGGCTCCCGGGCACAAACTTCCTGAGGACAAGAAGGTAACCCCTGCCTTGGCAGGGCACTTAATCACCACTATCTGTCCTGACCTCAGAGGGATGGTTTTTCCCTTGATGGGGCCGGCAGGTGGCAAAAGTCCATGAAGTCATTGTCCTTCTGGACTATTTGCAAAGGGGAACACCTGCATAGGGGGTACCCACACAGGTTCGCTGTGTGGAGACAAAGTACAGAGAAGGCAGGAATGGTGAAGGCACACTCCCTTTGTCCCACAGGGACATGTATTATGCCCTAACATGTGCTGGGATAGACTGTACCTGTTTACATGGCATCTCTACCCTCGCTATGTTCGTCATGTGGCAGGAGTAATCTGGGGAAAAAGCCGTTCAAACCTGCTCTGCCCTGTCTGGAATATTGTGGATGGTCACGTGACCTACCTGTCTAAAACTTATTCGGAAGTCACATCATCTGTCAATCAAGGTTGGTCTCTGGTCACCCATTAGTGCACACCTTGCCGCTGGCTCGTTTAAATTACCTAGGGTCATTATTGGATAGGCATCCATTTATCAGAACTGTATATGACATCAACGCATAGTACATTCTTTCTCTCTACCTCTTGCTCAAAGCCCTGGATATCACTCCATACCAGGTTGCAACCGTGGACATCACTGGAAGTGTCACAGCTAAGGTGTGCTCTACACTTAACTGAGTCGTAGCACTGTGATAGATCAATGCCTGTTGAGAGCCACACCCCCATTGGTACAGGAAATTGGGAGTGTGTGTGTGTGAAACTCCCTATCTGTAGAGTGTGTACACGTGTATGAGCGTGTAAAAGATAGGCGGCCACTGGTATCAGAATCCAACTTGGGTCCAATGTGAATGTCTATATAGTTATTTAGTAATATAAAAATTGAGTATTGTTTGACATTCTCCCGTTTGTCTCATGTGTGTTTATTAAAGTCAACTGTGATTGTAACACTTGTGTCTAGACTTGTATCTCTGAACCCAATGAACCTGATACTCTTCCAAACACAACAGGTGGGGAATTAAATGCAGGAATAATAACTGAAAGTGGAAAAAAACTCAGCAGGTCAGTCAGCAGATGTGGGGAAAGAAACGGAGCTAAGAGTTGATGACCCTCAATCAGAACTGGCAGCTGATGAAGCTGACCTGTGAGCCTTTCCAGTATTTGCTGGGTTTTTTAGTGCTTCTAGTGTGAACCAAGCCATGAAAGACCCCAACAATGAAGACGCTGTTTACATCCGGTACCGCACGGATGGCAGTCTCTTCAATCTGAGGCGCCTGCAAGCTCACACCAAGACACAAGAGCAACTTGTCCGTGAACTACTCTTTGCAGACGATGCCGCTTTAGTTGCCCATTCAGAGCCAGCTCTTCAGCGCTTGACGTCCTGCTTTGCGGAAACTGCCAAAATGTTTGGCCTGGAAGTCAGCCTGAAGAAAACTGAGGTCCTCCATCAGCCAGCTCCCCACCATGACTACCAGCCCCCCCACATCTCCATCGGGCACACAAAACTCAAAACGGTCAACCAGTTTACCTATCTCGGCTGCACCATTTCATCAGATGCAAGGATCGACAATGAGATAGACAACAGACTCGCCAAGGCAAATAGCGCCTTTGGAAGACTACACAAAAGAGTCTGAAAAAACAACCAACTGAAAAACCTCACAAAGATAAGCGTATACAGAGCCGTTGTCATACCCACACTCCTGTTCGGCTCCGAATCATGGGTCCTCTACCGGCATCACCTACGGCTCCTAGAACGCTTCCACCAGCGTTGTCTCCGCTCCATCCTCAACATCCATTGGAGCGCTTTCATCCCTAACGTCGAAGTACTCGAGATGGCAGAGGTCGACAGCATCGAGTCCACGCTGCTGAAGATCCAGCTGCGCTGGATGGGTCACGTCTCCAGAATGGAGGACCATCGCCTTCCCAAGATCGTGTTATATGGCGAGCTCTCCACTGGCCACCGTGACAGAGGTGCACCAAAGAAAAGGTACAAGGACTGCCTAAAGAAATCTCTTGGTGCCTGCCACATTGACCACCGCCAGTGGGCTGATATCGCCTCAAACCGTGCATCTTGGCGCCTCACAGTTTGGCGGGCAGCAACCTCCTTTGAAGAAGACCGCAGAGCCCACCTCACTGACAAAAGGCAAAGGAGGAAAAACCCAACACCCAACCCCAACCAACCAATTTTCCCCTGCAGCCGCTGCAACCGTGTCTGCCTGTCCCGCATCGGACTTGTCAGCCACAAACGAGCCTGCAGCTGATGTGGACTTTTACCCCCTCCATAAATCTTCGTCCGCAAAGCCAAGCCAAAGAAAGAAAGTGTATACAGTTTTTTTTTGCTTTTCAGAGACACTGCATTTACCTGCTGCTAAGTCAAGCAGTAGTAAGAAGCCCATTTTCGCAATGTAACAGCTTCAACATTGTGGGTGTGGTCCACAAACCCATTCCTGAATACCCATGAGCCACCTCCTTGAACCACTACAGCCCCCCTGATGACGATGCACATGAGTTGACCTGGGAGTTCCAGGAGTTAGTAAAAACACACCAAAATGCTGGAGGAACTCAGCCAGTTTTTTCAGGATCCATAGAAAGCAAAGATATATTGCTGACATTTCAGGCCTGAGACCTTCTTCAAGGAATAAGCAGAATGAGCTAGAAGCAAGAAATCTCAGAATGTCTCAGAATTCAGACAACACTGGCTGGGGGAGGAATCCAGACCAACAGAAGGTGCTAATTGGATATGATAAAGGATGAGGTAAGAATTTATCATGTTTGAGCGAAAGGAGATAGAGAAAGGAGAGACTGAGCTAGGGGAAAGTGATGGGGAAGAAGTGGTGGGAGGGAGGTTGTTTAACGAAAGCCAGAGAAGTTGATATTAATGCCATCCGGTTGGAGGGAGCCCAGTCGGAAGATGAGGTGCTGTTCCTCCAACTTACGAGTGGTCTCAATCTGGCAGTGCACGAGACATGGACGGACATGTCGGTAAGGGAATGAGGTGGAGAATTGAAATGAGAGATTCCCGCTACTGCACTGGACAGAGCTGAGGAGCTCAACAAAGTGATCTCCCAGTCTGCGTTCATTCTCTCCGATGTAGAGGAGACCTCTTGTAGATGTAGAGATGCTCCACTCGAGCCCACGCACACCTCCATCACAACCATTCAGAGCCCCAAACAGTCCTTCCAAGTGAAGCAACATTCACTTGTGAGAGTTAAAAAAAAATCTCTCCTGTTCCAGGATTTAGACTCAGCAACAAGGAAGCACTGGTGATATAGTTCAGAGTTCAGATGACACGCGTCTTGGAGGGGATTAATAAAGAGTTTATTGTTGTATACCTTGCACTGAAATTCTTGCTGCAGCCAAACATGTGCTTGTAAAAAAAAACGTACACATAATAGTAAATTTAATCGAATTAACAAAAAACAATAGGTAAGAAAAGAAGAAAATAATTATTCGATGTTATCGTCATGAAAAAAAATTGATGCAATAGTGCAGGCTCGATTTTGTGGTGTTGGAGAAGTTCCTGATTAGTGCAACAAGAGGAGGTTCAAGACTATTGGAGGGATTATACATAAGCTAATAGGCAGACATGTAAGTATGGAATTATGTCTGTCCATACCCTTATTTGAGTGGCCAGACATCTGGTTTTAGGCCGGACAGAACTCTGTTCTCCGTCTGACACCACCTTGAGCTGGGCGTTAACTTGTCCTCCATTTGAGGATGTAGGCCTTTGACCCCCAAATGGAGAACAAACTAAGGGGCAGAAACTGCAGAAAGGGCAAGGGAGGGGCCACTCACCTGTTAAATGAGGTGTCCAGGGGTCTGTAGGCTGTGAGTGGCCACGTTTCTTCTTGAGCACATGCGTGAGTGCCAGCTGGCGCATGCACGATGGATTGGAGTACCGGGGCCAGCTGACGCATGCACGGTGGGTTAGTTTACCAGGGACGGCTAGCACGTGCACGGTGGGTTAGTTTACTGGAGCCAGTTGGCACGTATGCGGATGGCCCGCAGACAGGAGCTTCAGGAACATTTAGTGCAGGTGGGTAGTTCTTGCACGACCTTCGGCAGTGCTAGCCCATTGACGTCGAGTCGAGTGGTGGCAGGCTTTGAAAGAGGGTGAGTGAGGCTCCATATTAATTTCTTTCAGTTCTTTATTTATACTGTTTGAATGCATGTACTGTATGTAATATGCAGAATGATAAATCATTGAATAGGAAAAGTGTTTTTGTTGGATTTATGTAGGTAAAAAAAAGTTTCATGCTAGAATTTCTATTTAATAAAATAACTAAGGTGATCATCTGTTTGCATTTGTTGTTTTTGCAATACTGTTTAAATTTTATATATTAAAAAAAATTTAAACACTGTATATATATATATATATATATATATATATATATATATGGTAACCTATATCCATGTCCTCAGAGGGAGCGGCAAGGGTGGATATTGGCAGGCACTCCCCCCAACCCCGAGAGTTTTTGAATGTCAGTTTGTGCACCCCCCCCCCCACGGTTACTCTAATGCCCCCCTATTAGACTTATCCTGATGCCGACCCTGCATGTCCTCCTTTTTGGAAATGGCCTCCCCAGGCCTTGTGTACTATCCCACCAAGACCACCCAAAAATTGGAAGGGCAGCACCTGATTTTCCCTCTCCAGCCAGATGGCATTAACATAAATTTTTCTGGTTTCTGCTAACCTGCTCTCCTCTCCCCCCCTTCCCCCTCCCCTCTTTCCAACTCTCCTCCCCATTCCCTCTCCATTCACCCAGCCATCCCTCCTCCCCTTGATCACTGCTGTCCCCTCCCCCCCTTCTCCACATATCACCTCCTGCCTTTGCAACCACACCTCCCCTCCCCTACTCTTTTGTTCAGACGCCTGCCAACATTTTTCTATATGTCAATGAAGGGCTCAAGCCCGTAACGTTGGTCATGTATTTTTACCTTTGCTATATAAAGGACACTATTTGGCCTGCTGAGTTTTTCCAGCGTCATGTTTCACCCAGTGTCTACAGAGTTTTATGTTTTACTTCGTGCACCTGTAGAAAGTTCCAGTAGAGTATCTGACGACGTGGCAAATCTCAGAAACCTTAGAATGTAGAGGAGTTGGAGAGCCTTAATATGCTTACTCCAGGAAATTGTCTTTTGAAATATGGACTCACAGGAACTTGGAGATTCTGATCTTCTGGATGACCTTATGTCTGATCACCTTATGGTCTTTGTGGGAGTCGAACAGCAGCTGCCTTCAGAGTGTCCAATGACTTCAGTGAAACTGGGTGTGTAGAGGGGAGCACAATGAGAGAGAGAGAGAGAGACACCTGCACGCGATTAGTACTAATGAACAGAAAGGCTTCCCTTCAGTTTGAGCAAACCACTAACCCTTCTGTATTCCCCTGCTTACTCTGTCCTCACTCTGTCATGCTGTCTGAAATTTCACGATTTCAGATTCTGAAAAGATGTCCTCTCAGGTAGAGCATCCTGTTTTGTCAGTGATCTGTCATATCTGCACATTGGATCCAGGTGCCAAGCAGCTTGTCTCTGCAGTCAAAGGCAGTAGTGGCCTGCTGCCAAAGTGGAGTACCTCAGCCGTGGGTGGTATCTGAGGTAGGCTCCATTGATGTTCGTTACATTGATCCCCAGCTGTGCTTCCAAACCATATCATATAGCACGGAAACAGGCCCTTTGGAGCACTGTAATCATACTGACCATCATACATTTATCTCTATCATCCCATTTACATGACCATTAAGACATAGGAGTAGAAATTGCCTATTCATCCTATCCAGTCTGCCCTGCCATTTAATTATAAGTTGATCCACTGCCTGGCCTTCTCCCCATAACCTTTGGAGCACTGGCTAATCAAGAACCTATCAATGACCTGGCCTCCGCAACTGGTTGTGGCAACAAATTCCACAGATTTACCCTCTGGCTAAAGAAATTCCTCAGCCTTTCTGTTCTAAGCAGATGCCCTTCAATCCTGAAGTTATGCCCTCTTGTCCTGGACTCTATCACCATGGGAAATGGCCTTTCTTCATCTATTCTGTCCATGCCTTTCAAAATTTGAAAAGTTTCAATGAAATTCCCCTTCCTTCTCCTAAATTCTAACAAGTGCTGTCAAACGTTCTTCAGATGACAACCCTTTAATTCCCAGATTCATCCTTGGGAACCTTCTCTGGACCCTCTCCAACATCAGCACCTCCTTTCTTAAATGTGGAACTCAAATGAGGTCTCCCCTGTGCCTCTAAAGCTTCAACATAACACCCCTGCTCTTATATTCAATTCCTCTTGAAATGAATGCCAGCGCTGCATTTGCCTTCTTCACCACTGACTCAACATGCAAGATTACCTTTAGGCTACCCTGTACATGGACACCCAGGTCACTTTGCATCTGAAAATTTTCTTCCCATTTAGAAAATAATCTGTCAGTTTATTTTTTTTTCTTCCCAAGTGCATGGCCATACCAGGTCTTGTGACCATATATCCCTTGGCTATACAAATGCTCATCTCAATACTTCTTAAATGCTGTAAGATTACCCGTCTGCAACCACTTTCAGGGTGAATAAATTCTTCCTTGTGCCCCCTCATGCCCCTTCTCCTAAAGCTATGACCTGTAGTTTTAGATGCCTCTGCTATGGGAAAAGATTCCTATGACATAACTTTTCTGTGTCCTTGATAACTATATACCTCCATGAGGTGGCTCCATCTCCGCCTCCTCTGTCCCATGAAAAACAAAGCCTATTTGGTCTCTTCTCATAACTGAGGAGCTCCATCCTGGTGAACCTCCTCTGTACCCCATCCAGTGCAATTATGTCCTTACTGTGAGGCAACCAGATCTGCATGCAGTACTCCAGCTGTGGCTTAACCAATGATTTTTAAAGTTGTGCTGTAACTTCCTGCTCTGATCATATACTCTCTTCATTACCATATCCAGATGTGCTATCATCTTCAGGGATCATTAGATTTGTTCTACAACCAACATCTATGCACAGTTTAGTTGGTTGCAAAGAAAACATTCTCAACATTTGAATCAGATGTAGAAGCAGGACATTCCATTCTTCAGCCTGCTCTGGCTTTCAATAAGATCAGGGCTAAGTCCCCATCCATGTCCATCGTAATAACACTGACATTATAATACTTCCTCTCGAGCTTCTCTGAGACAAAGGCCTGGCAGTGGGTGATGGTGCACTGAAGGTCATGTTTTGAAGGGGACTGGAGTGGGTTTGGAAATAAATATTTTGGGGCATATGGAGGGACATGCAGAGAAAGTTTCACTATGGAGACAGAGACAGAGTTGGTGGTAGGTGGAGGGTGGGGCGGGTTGCTGGAGAGGGAAAAAAGGAAATGCCAACAGTTGAACAGACAGAGACTGTACCCTGGACAACTGAAAACTTTCCACCTTTTCAGCCATGGGCAGAACTTCTGAAAACCCGCTGCCCCAGTGAGCTCAGGACCACACTGTGGGCTTTGGCCCTTCACCAGATGGCCTGTATTTGCAGATTGGTTATCACACAGCCTGGATTATCACTGTACATTCCAGTGTTAAACTTGGCTTTGAAATGACCCAAATGATCTCATGTATGTGATAAGGCCAGAATATAGAAACAAAGAACACTACAGTACAAAAGCAGGTCCTTCGGCCCTTCTAGTCTTTGCTGAACTTTTTTTTGCCTAGTCCCACTGACTTGCACCCAGACCATATTTCTCCACACACCTACCATCCATGCACCTGTCCAAATTTTTCTTAACTGTCAAAATTGAACCTGCATTTACCAATTCAGCTGGCAGCTCGTTCCACACTTTCACAACTCTCTGCCTGAAGTTTCCTCTAATGTTCCCTTTAAACCTTTCCCCTTTCACCTTTAACCCACGTCTTCCAATCATCATCTCTTCTAACCTCAGTCGAACAAGCCTGCTTGCAGTTACTCTATCAATAATTTTAAATCCCTCTATCAAATCTCTCCTCATTCTTCTGCACTCCAGGGAATAAAGTCCTATCCTGCGTAACCTTTTCCTGTGACTCATTTATTGAAGTTCCAGCAACATCTTTGTCAATATAATCAATATGTTATAGCCTCAATATGCCCAGTATAAATACCCAGACTAGCCCTCTTCTGCAAAACTAAGAGAGCCCTATACTGTTAGAGATACTGCCTTTCCAACGAGACAAAACACCAGGGTTCACCTGCTCTCCCAAATGAATGTAGATCACACTATTTCAAAAAAGGGCAGGATGTTTCCCCTACTCCCCTGCCTAGTACTTACTCTCACTCACCAGCACTGCAGAAATAAAGGAAATGATGTGGCCAAGATCACAGCCATTCAAGGAATCTTACTGCATGTAAATGTGCACTGTGAAACTCTGTTATAATGCAATCGTTGGCATCCATAAAATTTAATCGTGAAAAAAGCGGGTTACCTAAATTGGGGTTTCACTGTACTTACATTTTGCCCAATGCCCCTGCTTCCACTGGCAGCCTGACGTTTCCACTGCTGCCAGAAGCCCGATACCTGAGTCCAATCACTCATTGCGTTATATCTGAACTTGTGTAAAATCAGCGTTTCAATGTACCTGTGTCATGATATTCAAACTTACATCTTGACAGAATCTCTGTCTTTAGGATTTCAAGAGGTTGTGAAAACTGTTGGGTAATCCAAATTGGGGGGTGGGGGAAGTTTGCCACACACACATATATATATATATATATAAAAAAAACACAACAACATACATATATATAAATAAAATCACATCCATCTGCGATTGCCCACTAGATAGGAACTTCCTCCCCTGCCACAACATCACCTTCCAGTGTTACTACTCTCCAATGCAATCACTGTAACATTAGAAATTCATCGATGGCAGTGAAATACATTGTCAACCACCTCCAAAATCCATGTGACAGCTCTTGGAGACAGAGTGGAGGATTTTGATGTACTCATTCACACCCAATGAATGGCCAACCAGGGAATGAGCTTCTCAACAAGAGAATCAGCACAAGGGCTGAAATCTGAGCAAGAATTAGGAAGATGCAGGGGTGGAATTTGGATAACAAATGTGCCAGATTCTGGATAATTTCCTCTGCTTGCTAAGTTCAACATCAGTGCAAATCTCTCAGCGATTCTCATGGTGATAAACTAGCCTGCAAGAAAGAGATACGTTCAAATTCATCACAGCACTGAGTGCCATATACTCTTTCAGTCTTCGCTGGGGTGGAGGCTGTAAGATGAGATATTGTTTGCATTAACTGCTGGTTCTTTTGTGAGGTTCTCAGAAAATAAATGTTGCAGGCCAGCTTCTCTCTAAATTACTGGTCCAGGAAAAGAGCTCAGGTTGCACAAACTCTCTCTCATGTAATGCAAGCTGCCACCAGCACATAACATAACTCACTGGTGGAACTTCAAAGACTTGACAACCATTTCTCTCCCATTGGTAGGTCAGGCCAAAAGATAACATGACGCACTGCTTGCACCTTTGTGTCAACCCATACACTGCCCACACAGTCACAAAAGTATGGAGGCCACAGGCCAGCAAGAAAGACCCTTGAGGCATCTCATCCACACTGTTGTGACCCCCTCCTCAATAAGCAGGCTTCCTCAACACCCTGGATGTGGTTGTTCTACCTGCTCACGAGTTCTTCTGTGCTTGAGTCATTACCTTTTCCGAGAAAGTATTTGAAATACCATCTGGTGTGATATTCTGGGTTCTCCAGGTGCACGTCAGTCCGGTGCCAGGTCCCTGGAGCACAGTCAGTACTCTGGGGAGAAAAGAAACACTAATTAATATAGATCATTTTATAGTTATTTCTTTCCTTCAGCTATGAAAGTTGGGAGAGGGTTTTTTTAAAATTTGGTGATAGAGCAAAGTAACAGCCCCTTCTGCCCCACAAGCCCGCATTGCTTCAAGTACACCCATGTGACCAATTTACTCACCAACCCTGTACATCTTTGGAAAGTGGAAGGAAACCGAAGCACCCAGAGGAAATTCACACACAGATGCGGAGAACGTACACACTCCTCACGGACAGCGGCGGATTTGAACCCAGGCCACTGGTGCTGTCATAGCATTGCACTAACTGCGCACCTTAAAGCAGCAGGATATTCTGGTGAAAATGTGAAACCAATCCCAGCATCTCACACTGTTAGATATAAATGGCTAGATGTAACGCCAGGCCTAGGCACTGACTGCCAATTGCCCTTGGACAGGTGTTTGGGTAATTAAGGATGGGCAATAAATATTGGCCTTGACTAAATTTAAACCAAAACTAATTTTTGCCTCAATGGGCGCAGAATCTTATTTCTTGCTTCACAATACCTCACCTTTTAACCTGTACCAAAGAAATTATTCCAGAGGTCATTTCTACAAATGGAAAGTAAAGAGGTTCTGTTGAACTTTGTGGAACCTTGCTTGGATGCTCTGGAGAGACTGAACCATTTTGGTCATTCCATGAAAGCAGATGTACTGTAGAACTCCCTATAATCTACCAAGTTGTGAAAATTGCCAATGCTGGATTGAGCAGAGTTTTTGCGTCCAAGCACGTTATACTCATTAATACCTCAACACACATTTAATTCACTTCTTCTTAGATGTTACACGATAAAGGAGATTTTTTAAAATGAATGTGGAGGAAAATCTATTGAGCCGTAATCCAGAGGACGTGATTCCAAACACAACTCCCACCACTGCTCATGATCGGAAGCTGTTTGCTTTGATTTAATAGTTCATTGAAATTCTTTTCTGTTTTGGGTTGGCTTGTTTGAATTGCTTCATTCAAGTTATCTATTAAATTCCATCCATTCATGCAAAATAAAACCCTTGAATTAGCATTTTAAATACCAGCTTTGGTTAGATTTGCAGCCCCTGCTTTTATCACAAACGACTCCAACCCTGTGAAAGTAAACATTTCAGTCAGAGCCTGTTCTTGTTAAAATCGCACTTTGCAACCTCATGTTTTACACTGACAACACACGTTCCAGATTTAATTACATTAAATGGGTCTTTGCCAGCTCAACAGCTAAGGTTTCATTTAATTAGCATGTTCGCTGTGAAAATCTGACTGTATAAATGATGTTCCCAAAATGTGGGGTAGTACTGAAACTTGGCCCCATTGTGACTTGTTTCAGCCCCACCTCCAACCAGGTTTCAATCCCCCTCCATCCATGTTTCAAACCCCACCATCCCAACCCAAGGTTTACACCCAATGAGGCACCTGATTCAATCTTTTTAATTGCTCAGCTTTTTTTTTAAATGTCTGCAAATCAGCACCTCACTGTTCCCATGGCAACCAGGAGGGAGCCATTCTGACTGAAAATAATTGAAGGAAGTATTAGCAAGGAGCAGAGAAAGAACTTTTAACTGTGAGCATGGCCTCGGTCTGTGTGAAATGGGTTGGAGGCAGCAACACATCAGGGGCTCCATCTCGGGAGACAAGATTTCTACTGACATATATTACAAACCCACCAACTCACACAACTACCATGTCCTCACACCCTGAGCAAGGATTCCATCCCCTTCTCTCAATTTCTCCGTCTCCATCGAATCTGCTCCCAAGATAAAGTCTTCCAGTCCAGATCTTTAGAAATGTCTGCCTTCAACCACAAATGTGGTTTCCCCTCTGCCACCATCAACTCGGCCCTCACCTGCATCACCTCCATTTCCCGCTCATCGGCCCTGGCCCCCTCTGCCTCAGAAACCCCCCACCCATCCTCACCTACCACTCCACCAGCATCTGTGCAACATATTATCCTCTAGAACTTCCGGCACTTACAACAGGATTCCACTACTGGACACGTCTTCCCCTCTCCTCCCCTCTCTGCATTCCATTGGAACTGCTCCCTCCGTGACCCCTCATGCACTCATCCCTCCACACCAATTCCCCCCATGGCACTTTCCTCTGTGGCCGCAGGAGGTGCCACACTGGCACCTCCTTCACCTCAGTCTGGGGCCCTAAACAGCCTTTTCAAATGAAGCAACACTTCACCTGTAGGTCCACAGGACTGATTTCCTCCACCCTTTGTGGCCTTCTCTACATCGGAGAGACCAGGTGCAAATTGGGAGATCACTTCACTAAGCATCTTTCACTCCGTCTGCACCAGTGACAGAGACCTCCCAGTAGCCAAACATTTCAATTCTGTGTAACATTCCCATACTCACATGTCTGTCCATGGCCTTATGCACTGTCCCTGTGGTAGAACCACTGTTAATACTGTTTGTATGTGTATGGCGGGCCCACCCCTTGCTGATTGTTCCTGTGGCTCCTCTCCCTTGATTCCCCCAATAAAGGCAGCAAAGCATTACCCCTCCCCAGAACAAGTTCAGATCTCAGATCAGAATTATGAGACATGCCTTCTGTTCATGATAATAAAAGCCTATCAGTCAGGTAACTTCCAGTCTTTGGACTTAGTGACTTAAAGATGTGCATTTTTTTTAATGCATACATTGCTAAAACCAGAGAGGCTGGAAATCAAGTAGTGGTCACCGGAAGCCTCCGACAAATTTGAACTCTGGCTATGCTGCTTCAACATGTTTCTGCAGGCCTCCATCGTAATGATCCAATCCGACACAGACAAACTGCACTTACTGTTCTCATGGGTCGGGCACTGCAATGGTCAGAGACTGCAAAACATTCAGCAAAGCAATGGATGTTCTGAGTACTGGCTCAGATGAATGAAGCCTATGCCAGGCACATCCTAGCCACGCATAAGCAGCAACTCAGGGAGTCGATCGATCATTACCTTCGGGTCCTGTGAGACCTTGAATGGGCCTGTGGCTGAAAGGCTGTATCAGCAGAAGAGTACCTGGAGAAGCTGATCCGAGATGCCTATATAGCAGGCATCAGATCAGATTACATTCACCAACTGCTGCAGAAAGCCTTTGAACTAGCTAAAACTATGGAAGTAGCCCTCCGCAATGTGGACCTCTTCTCTGATAATGTGGCCGCCATCTGGGGAACACGGGCACTGCCTTCTTGGGACGCAGGATTGCAGGCTATCTCACGTCCCGAACTAACCAGTGCCGCCAGTGAACCACTGAATTACTACTTCTGCGGCCAGCAGAAGCACCCCAGGAAGCGCTTCCTGGCAAAGGATGTGGTCTGTTCCGGCTGTGGGATGAAGGGACATTCTGTGAAAGTATGCCAATCTAAGCAACCTTCTAAACCTAGCAGCACCACGTGCAGGCAGTGAGGGCTGCTGCCATCTTGGATGACATCACTTCAGATGAACCACAGCACTGCGTATGCGCCATGGGGGCCGCCATCTTATCAGACCACAAGCTAGTGCAGAAGGTCAGACAGTGGTGCTACTACACCACTATCTTACCAAACTACAAGCCAGTAGAGCGAATCAAACAGGGACCTTACTCTGGCTTCGGTCATTCTCAACCAAAACAGTCCTCACCAGCTTGGACATAGAGTAAATGGGTGCAAAATAGGCTGCCTGTAAGAGGGTCCACCTCCTCTGTGCCAACCTCAAATACACCTATGTAGTGTACCCAGATGGGTGTGAGGACACCGTGTTCGTGTGGGACCTGGCATGCGTGGGAGATCCCGGGACCCCAGCCGTCCAACCAATAAATCCGCCCCACACTCACCACCCCCCCTCCCCCCCGATCACCTATCCCATGCTATGTTACTCGACTCAGCTGCCCTGGGTCAGTCGCTGGACACCTCACTCGCTAACAATGATCAGACCATCCAGAAGTCAACAACTGAACCACAGCCAGCTCTACAATGGTCACAACAGTGGACAAGTCCACCGGACAGACTGAATCTGTGATGGACATGGAACCCACTTTACTCTGCCGAACTTCCTGTAAAATAGGGGATGAATGTGGTGGAACCACTGTTTGTATGTGTATGGCTGGCCCGCCCCTTGCTGATTGTACCTGTGGCTCCTCCCCCTTGATTCCCCCAATAAAGGCAGCAACGCCATAGCCACTTCCCTAGAACAAGGTCGGGTCTTGAGTCAGGAACATGAGACATGCCATCAGTTTATGGTAATAAAAGCCTATCAGTCAGGTAACTTCTAGTCTTTGGAGTTTGGATAGCGCATCAATCCCACCAAGACCACCCACAAATTGGAGGAACAGCACCTGATTTTCCATCAGGGCACTCTCCAGCCAGTTGGCATTAACATCAACTTTTCCGGTTTCTGCTAACCTGCTCTCCTTTTCCCCACCTCCTCTCCCCCACTTCACTTCCCAGTTCTCCTCCCTCCCTTTACCAAGCTATCCCTCCTCCCCTTGATCTCTGCTGTCCCCTCCCTTTTCCACCTATCACCTTCTGCCTTGCGACCACCCCTTCCCCCCATATTTTCTTCGGATGCCTGCCAACATTTTTCCATACCTCGATGAAGGGCTCAAGCCCGAAACGTTGGTTATGTATTTTTTTACCTTTGCATGGGCCCGGCCTCGGCAGAGTGAAACAGGCGGAGGCCCCAGTCCGGGCAGAAAGAAGGAGGCGGCGGCCCCAGTCCGGGCACAGGGAAAGCAGCGGCAGCCCTGGCCCCGGTCCGGGCTGAAGGTAGGCGGCAGCGGCCCCGATCTGGGCAAAAGCGAGGGGGAGGCAGCAGCCCCAGCCTCGGTAGTGAGGCAGGCGGAGGCCCCTGTCTAGGCAGAAGCGAGGGGGAGGAGGTGGCCCCGGCCTCGGTAGAGTGAGGAAGGCGGAGGCCCCTGTCCAGGCAGAAGCGAGGGGGAGGAGGTGGCCCCGGTCTCAGCAGAGCGAAGCAGGCGGAGGCCCCGGTCCGCGCAAAAAGAAGGAGGCGGTGGGCCCAGTCCGGGCACAGGGAAAGCAGCGTCGGCCTCGGCTCCGGTCCGGGCAGTATGGTCCGATCTAGGAGGGGAGGCAGGCCCCTCCAGCCCTGGTAAGAAACCTGCATAGGAGAAGGCCACTCTGATATAAAACCTACGACCCAAGGACCTCGCTGCCACATCCCAGCTTGCTTGGCCACAGCACACGAACCATGGGTGTAAAGGGTGGGGCCACTACTGCGCACACTGCACTCCACCTAAAAGCTCCTTTGCGCAGGCCCGAGGACATGTCCACGTCCTCCCCCTCCACATCCTCCCCCTCAAAAGATGCTCACAAACTCAAGCTAGCAT
Source organism: Narcine bancroftii (assembly GCF_036971445.1). Taxonomy (NCBI): domain Eukaryota; kingdom Metazoa; phylum Chordata; class Chondrichthyes; order Torpediniformes; family Narcinidae; genus Narcine; species Narcine bancroftii. The sequence goes on along the minus strand of NC_091469.1, from coordinate 198,541,606 downwards.
GCTGGAACATCAGAACCATGCTAGAAAAGGCTGACAGCCTTGAACTTTTCCGTCGGTCTGCCCTCATCACACATGAACTCCTCAGACTTGACATCGACATAGCTGCTCTCAGTGAAGTCCGCCTTGCAGATGTAGGCAGCCTCCAAGAACACGGCGCGGGCTACACACTCTACTGGTCTGGCAAGCCTATGGATGAATGACACCTATCTGGTGTAGGCTTCATGGTCAAGAACTCCATTGCCTCCAAACTCGAAAACCTCCCGATAGGCCAGTCGGACCGGATCATGTCCATGCGACTCCCCCTTCAAAACAAGCGTCGCATCACTCTCATCAGTGTCTATGCACCAACCCTCCAGGCAGAACCAGCAGAAAAAGACAAGTTCTACACTGATCTGCGCAACCTCATTCAACGCACCCCTACAGCCGACAAGGTTGTCATCCTTGGCGACTTCAACGCTCGCGTCGGCAAAGACTCAGAAACCTGGCCAGGAATCCTGGGCAAGCATGGTGTCTGAAAGTGCAATGACAACGGGCGCCTCCTGTTGGAGCTCTGCGCAGAACAGCGGCTTGTCATTACAAACACCCTTTTTCAGCAGAGGGACAGCCTTAAGACCACCTGGATGCATCCCCGATCCAAACACTGGCACCTCCTGGACTACGTCCCGGTGCGAGAAAGAGACAAACGAGATGTGCTCCACACCAGGGTCATGCCCAGCGTGGAATGCCACACTGACCACCGGCTGGTTCGCTGCAAGCTCAACCTTCACTTCAAGCCAAAGTCCAGGAACAGTAAATCCCCCAGAAAGAGGTTCAATGTTGGAAACTTGCAGTCAGACGAAGTGAGAGGAAACTTCCAGGCAAACCTCAAAGCAAAGCTCGAGGATGCAATCCGCCTCATGGACTTGTCCCCTGAAACCCTCTGGGATCAGCTGAAGACTACCATACTGCAATCCACTGAAGAGGTACTGGGCTTCTCCTCCAGGAAAAACAAGGACTGGTTCGACGAAAACAACGAGGAAATCCAGGAGCTGCTGGCAAAGAAGCAAGCTGCCCACCAGGCTCACCTTGCAAAGTTGTCCTGGCCAGAGAAGAAACGAGCCTTCCATCGCGCATGCAGCCATCTTCAGCGCAAACTCCGGGAGATCCAAAATGAGTGGTGGACTAGCCTCGCCAAACAAACCCAGCTCAGCGCGGACATTGGCGACTTCAGGGGTTTTTACGAGTTTCTAAAGGCTGTGTACAGCCCCTCACCCCAAGTCCAAAGCCCGCTGCGCAGCTCAGACGGCAAAGTCCTCCTCAGCGACAAGATCTCCATCCTCAACCGATGGTCAGAACACTTCCAATCTCTTTTCAGTGCCAATCGCTCAGTCCAAGATTCTGCCCTGCTCCAGCTCCCTCAATAGCCCCTAAGGCTAGAGCTGGCTGAGGTCCTCACCCGGGAAGAGACATATAAGGCAATTGAACAACTGAAAAGTGGCAAAGCAGCAGGTATGGATGGAATCCCCTCAGAGGTCTGGAAGGCTGGCGGCCAAACTGCATGAGATTTCAAGCTCTGCTGGGACCAAGGAAAGTTGCCTCAGGACCTTTGTGATGCCATCATCATCACCCTGTACAAAAACAAAGGCGAGAAATCAGACTGCTCAAACTACAGGGGAATCACGCTGCTCTCCATTGCAGGCAAAATCTTCGCTAGGATTCTCCTAAATAGAATAATACCTAGTGTCGCCGAGAATGCTCTCCCAGAATCACAGTGCGGCTTTCGTGCAAACAGAGGAACTACTGACATGGTCTTTGCCCTCAGACAGTTCCAAAAAAAGTGCAGAGAACAAAACAAAGGACTCTATATCACCTTTGTTAACCTCACCAAAGCCTTTGACACCGTGACCAGGAAAGGGCTTTGGCAAATACTAGAGCGCCTCGGATGCCCCCCAAAGTTCCTCAACATGGTTATCCAACTGCACGAAAACCAACAAGGTCGGATCAGATACAGCAATGAGCTCTCTGAACCCTTCTCCATTAACAATGGCGTGAAGCAAGGCTGCGTTCTCGCACCAACCCTCTTTTCAATCTTCTTCAGCATGATGCTGAAACAAGCCATGAAAGACCTCAACAATGAAGACGCTGTTTACATCCGGTACCGCACGGATGGTAGTCTCTTCAATCTGAGGCGCCTGCAAGCTCACACCAAGACACAAGAGAAACTTGTCCGTGAACTACTCTTTGCAGACAATGCCGCTTTAGTTGCCCATTCAGAGCCAGCTCTTCAGCGCTTGACGTCCTGTTTTGAGGAAACTGCCAAAATGTTTGGCCTGGAAGTCAGCCTGAAGAAAACTGAGGTCCTCCATCAGCCAGCTCCCCACCATGACTACCAGCCCCTCCACATCTCCATCGGGCACACAAAACTCAAAACGGTCAACCAGTTTACCTATCTCGGCTGTACCATTTCATCGGATGCAAGGATCGACAACGAGATAGACAACAGACTCGCCAAGGCAAAGAGCGCCTTTGGAAGACTACACAAAAGAGTCTGGAAAAACAACCATCTGAAAAACCTCACAAAGATTAGCATATACAGTGCTGTTGTCATACCCACACTCCTGTTCGGCTCTGAATCATGGGTCCTCTACCTGCATCACCTATGGCTCCTACAACGCTTCCACCAGCGTTGTCTCCGCTCCATCCTCAACATTCATTGGAGCGACTTCATCCCTAACATCGAAGTACTCGAGATGGCAGAGGCCGACAGCATCGAATCCACGCTGCTGAAGATCCAACTCCGCTGGGTAGGTCACGTCTGCAGAATGGAGAACCATCGCCTTTCCAAGATCGTGTTATATGGCGAGCTCTCCACTGGCCACCGTGACAGAGGTGCACCAAAGATGAGGTACAAGGACTGCCTAAAGAAATCTCTTGGTGCCTGCCACATTGACCACCGCCAGTGGGCTGATATCGCCTCAAACCGTGCATCTTGGCGCCTCACAGTTCGGCAGGCAGCAACCTCCTTTGAAGAAGACCGCAGAGCCCACCTCACTGACAAAAGATAAAGGAGGAAAAACCCAACACCCAACCCCAACCAACCAATTTTCCCTTGCAACCACTGCAACCATCTCTGCCTGACCCGCATCGGACTTGTCAGCCACAAACGAGCCTGCAGCTGACGTGAACATTACCCCTCCATAAATCTTCGTCCGCAAAACCAAGCCAAAGAAGAGAAGATATAAAGCACACTATTTGACCTACTGAGTGTCTCCAGCTTTGTGTTTTATTTTCACCTACACTAGGGGCTGTTTACAGTGCTGAAGGCTAAACAGATGCTGGCTGGCCTGGACAGGATGGGCGACATGGCCTCTGAACACACTCTGCAGAAGACCTAATCAACAGCCAATTCACTGGATTCCTTCAAATGCCTCCCAGACAATGCAGCATCCAACTGGTGGCATGGTTAATATAGAGGTTAGCAGAATGCCATTACAGCGCCAATGACCCGGGTTCAAATCCAGCGTTGTTTATCAGGACATTCTCCCCGTCACCTGTGTAGGTTTTCTCCAGGTGCTCCCACCCTCCAAAAACGTATGGGGTTGGTAGTGCAATTGGGCATCACAGATTCAATAGAAAAGGCTTCTACTGTGTTGTAAATAAATGTAAATTTAAACATTTAGTACATTCTGCTTGACAGGGACTCAAAGTTTCAAGGGGAGACCTCTTGAATAGGGTGGCTGCCCCCATACTCTCTTGCTGAGTGTATCCTTGGATACAGGGTTGCAAGGCTTTGGAATGCTCTACTGCAGTGAACTGTTGATGATGACCCACTGATAGTTAAGATCAACAGGTTTTTGGATTATATTGGGGTTAAGGATACGGGGAGATGGGTCCTGAAGCCAAGGGTGTAGTCCCCATCAATGGCAAGAGCCAAAGGATAAGGTCAAGAAAGCACACCAAAACCTCTACTTTATTAGAAAACTAAGGAAGCTTAGCACCTCTCTCGTGTCTCTCAACAACTTCTGTAGGCACACTGTCAAAAGCACACTTGCTGAATGCATCACAGCATAGTACGGGAGTTGCTCTGCTCGACATCACCAGAAGGTAGAGAACGCAGCTCAGAATATAGCAAAAAAAATTACCTCCCCTCCATGGACTCCATCTACATCTCCTGCTGCATCGGAATGGCAGCTCACATACTCATCACACTCCTCATTCCCCCTTTCTGCAATTGGAGAGAAGGCTTCAGAGTGTGAAAGAGTGTACCAACAGGCTTAAAGGCAATTTCTTCCCCACAGCCTTCACGGTCCTAAATGAACCCCCTGGTAGTGTTAGCATGCTACTCTTGGCTTTGTGTTAATTGATTTTTGTTTTCATGGCCACCCTATACTTTGTAAATTGTGTTCTTTACATGGCTGTATGAACGTTAGAGATAACCCAATTGCTTGCTTGCAGAAGAACCCTTCTCACTGAACCAGGTAGAAAATGGAGAGACAATTGATAATACCCAGATGCAAAGGGACTTGTGAGTCCTCATACAGGGTAGCCTGAAGGAAAACTTGCAGATTGAATCAGTGGTGAAGAAGACAAATGCAATGCTGGCATTCATTTCAAGAGGAATAGAATATCAGAGCATGGATGTAATGATGAGATCTCATTTAAGAAAGGATGTGCTAACATTGGAAAGGGTTCAGAGAAGGTTCACAAGAATGATTCCAGAAACGGGTCTCTGTCTTTTTTTGGTATAACCGTTATTATTGCACTCAAACACAAATCTGGTAAAGCTTGTTCCAGCGTCACCTGCTGAAGAACGTCCATAAATAGAGGAGACAAATCATCATAAAAAACTTTATAAAATTCAACAGTAAATCCATCATCTCCTGGAGACTTCCCATTTGGCATTTGTTGAAACCTCTATCAAATTTAAGTCTTTATCTCTAAATCAGTAAAAGGAGAATCCACTTTCCTCACATCATCTTCCCCTAATATTGGCAAATTTCAATCCGACAAAAAAGATACAATAGAACCATCATCTCAAACTCCCTCAGAAGTATATAATTTCTGGTAAAATGATAAAAATTGGTCATTAATTTCCTGAGGTTTATAAGTAACTGAATTATCTTTTCTCACAGCATTAATAGTTCTCGATGCTTGTTCTGTTTTCAATTGCCACGCTAAGACTTTATGAGCTCTATCCCCTAACTCATAATAACGTTGCTAAGATCTTTGAATCAAACGTTCATACTGATATGTTTGTAATGTATTATATCGTAACTTCAATTTAGTTAAAGCTGCTTTATTTTCTTCCATACAATTCCTCTGAAATTCTTTTTCCAAGTCAGCTCTGTTTTTCCAACATCTGACTCTGCCAAAAATTTCTTTTCTTTTGATGCATAACTAATTATTTGACCACATAAAAATGCCTTCAAAGCATCCCATATAATTACTCTGAACTGTGTTCCTATTCAAATTAAGAAAAGAAACAATTTGATCCTTAATAAATTTTACAAATTCTGTTTTTTTTTCAGTAAATCTCCAACGAGAAGTTGATTAAGTAACTTTTGGCCCAACACAGGAAATAAGTAACAATGAATGGTCAGAAACTATTCTACTCTTATATTCAGCTTGAATAAAACGTGTTTGCAAATGTTCTGATGCCAAAAATAAATCAATCCTTGAAAATGAATCATGACGCAAAAAATAAAATGTAAAATCTTTCTCAGTAGGATTTAGCCTTCTCCAAACCTCGATCAAATTTAAGTCTTTCATCAGAGAAACCAATAGGACTGCTGCTTTTAATTTTTTTTAAAGTTTTCGGATATTTAACCAATAATGGATCTAATACAGAATTAAAATCTCCCCAGAACAGGATATTTTCCTTAGCTTGACTCGGAGTTAAAAAAGGTTCAGACATAAATTGTTCATCGTCAACATTAGGCACATACACATTTAACAAAGTCCATGATTAACCAAACAATTTACAATTGAAGAAGGTAAATTTTTATCGTTTAATCAACTCAGAGAGAAATTTGGAACTTCAGTGAATTCTTTATTTGTGTACTACCAAATTAGAGCATTAGTGAAAGATAATTTTGGAAGAGAAATGAAAATTCCTAAGTTAACGAAATTTGAGTTTTTGATTTCTCATTCACTAAATAAGAGTTTTATTTCTGAGATGTATGTATTGTAGCAAGACACTATGGATAAAATAAATTTAGATAAATCTAGGATTAAATGGGAAAATGACTTAATTTGTGATATTAATCAGGCCGATTGGGAGACGATGTGTTTTGATGGTGTGACTAAATTGCTTAATGTAAGATATATAGTTAATCATAATTTTTTTGCATCAGTTAAATCTGACCCCCGAGAAATTGAAAAAATCTGGATTTAGTAATTCAGAACTGTGTTTTAGATGTGGACTATGTGTAGTCCACATTCAGTCTGGCTTTGTGATAAGGTTCAACCATTTTGGCAAAAAATTAGGGAATTTCTTCAAAAATTGTTTAAGATCCAATTTTTGCTAGACCCAAAAAAATGTTTGATTTGGGGCTGGACAAGTTTCAGACAGCTTTTCTTCGTCTAGCATTGGCTGTAGCATGTAAATGTGTCGCGACTTCATGGAAAGATGAGGCTGAGGTAAATGCAACTCATTGGGATAACGAGCTGAGGTCTTGGAGAAAATATGGAGAAGATAACATATAACTTGCATAATAATTATGACTTTTTTTTATTAAGATGTGGTCACCTTATTTGAATTGTATGAGTTGAGTAATATCTTAAATTGTTGGATGTGTTTCTTTTATGATGTTTTTTGTATGCTTCCCTTGTGGAGTTTGCTGAGGGTCAGTTAGTTGTAGCTTTTTCATTTTTATATTATGGACTTTGTACATGTGTTTTCTTGAAAATTTTAAATAATGTTTAAAAATAAAGACATCAATCTACTGACATCATAACAATAACTCAGTTTTGAAATTCCTTTAGTATTCCATATATTTTAAAAAGTGATCTTTTGAAAAGATTTATTAATGGTGTTTTTTAATGAAAGAAGATTTCCATCAATTTCTATTTTAACTTTATTCAAAACATTAAGCAAATATTTTAAAATTGGAACATCTTTTATAGATTTCGTTTCTCATTTATAAATAAACTCTTCTGGTATAAAAAAAAGAATGATTCCAGGAATGAAAGTGTTAGCTTATGAAGTGTTTGACAGCTCTTTCTTTGCCTGTACTCGATGGAACTTAGGTGAATGGGGGGGGGGGGGGGAAATCTCAGTGAGACATTTTGAATTTTGAAAGGCATGGACAGAATAGATCTATAAGGGTTGTTTCCCATGGTGGGCTAGTCTTGGACGAGAGGGTACAACTTCACAATTGAAGGCCATCCACAAAGATGCAGAGGAATTTCTTTAGATAGAGGATGGAAAATCTGTGGAATTTGTTTCCACAGAGGGTTGTGGAGGCCAAGTCATTGGGTGTAATGAAGGCAGAGACTGACAGGTTCTTGATTAACCAGGGCATCAAAGGTTATGGAGAAAAGGCCAGGCTTGGGGCTAAGTAGAAAAATGGATCAGCTCTTGATTGTATGGTGGGGCAGATTTAATGGGCTGAATGCCCTATTTCTGCTCCTATGCCTTAAGAGTGGCCTACTCCTGTTCCTTTCCCTTCTTTTCTTGCCTCTCTGCAGTCAGCAGGTGGAAAGAATGGCATATCCTTCTCCTGAGACTTCACAAGTTTGACTAAGGCTCTTTTGCTCTCACCCATCTCAGAAACAACTCACAGGTGTTTAATAAAAATATTGTAACAGGAGAAATATGAGTGAGAATACCCCTGAATATTACATCTATAAATCAGCCTACTGTTACCATCGGTTCAGCTTTCAAAGATCAAAGCCAAGATCAAACAGCTTAGTCAAAATAAAGCTCAATGTATTTTGTTCAAAAATAGTTCACAAAACAGAAATAAAGCGCTCCAACAAAATTGTCTTGATTTTCACATTAGGCTGACTATTAAATTGCAATACATTAAATGTAATATGGAAGTGAACTTAACTGCTTTGTAAAAGATGTTAACCAAATTAACAAGGGTTATTGAAATGACTATTTGCAGCATTTAAAGCTGCATTTGATTTCAAAGAGTTTTTAAAAATTATATTTTTCTTTAAATGTCTGAAACATCTCACAGAACCATTACCTCAGAAAAGATCAAAAGCTGGTCAAGGAAGTGTATAATGCCTTCACAAAAAACATCAAGGCTCTTCATATGGACCAAAAACAGAGGGTTTATTTGCAAGACTAACAACTTAACCAATATCCATGTTGAGTTTTCAAGATCTGACTACAGACTGTCAATGTCATTGTTCGACGGTTACAGAGCAGGCAAACGACATGACTCTCCTATCCAATAGAACGACACTGCAATTTTCATACAGAATCAACCACAAGCACGTCTTGAAATCACAAACCTGTTGTGTAAGTTGTGAACCCAACTTTCCGGAACAGCAGATGGAACCTAAATCACCAAAATACTTTGTTTAGCACTGCATTCTGTTCAATTAGGATTAAGATGCTTTTCATTTAACTGCTTCACAACTTCTTATATCTTGTTTGAAAGGGCAAGGTTTGAGTATATTCTCAATGTTCCTTTCATCAAGAAGTCTGAAGCTATGCAACCCTTGGCAGAGTGCAGAATTTCATTCTTAAATTTATCCATCCCTCCAGGACAAGATCAGTTCAAGTTTATTGTCAGGTGCACTGAGGTATAGTGAAAACATTTTGTCTGTGTGCTATTCAATAAGTCAACCAATATCAGTTCAGCAAATAAAACATAATAGAGTGTGCAGAGTTACATAGAGAATGGAGCACTGGTATCATTAATTCACTAGTGTGGGGTTCATTCAGGAGACGGATAACAGCAGGAAATTAACTATCCTTGAATCTAGTGGTGCATAATTTGTGAATCTTCTTCCAAGTCTCTCATCGGCACCAACACACTGGATGGTATACCCGAAGTAGGTCGCAATGGCGCACACTCTGCAGATACTGGAGCTGATGTCCATCGGTGAGGTAGGGCATTGGCAGGTAGGGATGGCAGTTTTGAATGGGAGGGACAGAGCTTCAAGAAATGGAATCAATGGCCCTATCACCCATTAAGAAAAAATAAAGTCAACAGTAAGGCCTTTGACCAGGTACCAGAAGGGAAAATTATGTAAAATGTAAAAGCCCAAGGGATCAAAGGCATGATGGTAATTGAATCCAAATTTGGCTTGGTGTTAGAATGGAGAGGGTTTCTGCATAGAGCTGTCTTTGTAATAGGAAACCTTATGATCAGTGGTATACAAAGGTGGACTGAGATCATGCACCAGCTGGGATCTCATTAGATGGTTGAGCAGGATGCAGAGGTTCACTGGTCTCTTCCTGTTCCTTCCTTTCTATTCCATAATTAGATTTGGGTTATTTGTTGTTGATCTCCTAAGGTACCAGGTGGCAAAAGAAGCCCCTCAAATTCTGAAGGGATAGGAGATCATACAGTACAACAATGAGAGGACAATAACCCAGATCTGCAGAATGGTGCCACAGATCAAAGATCTGTTAAATTTAACTTGAAGTGATTACCAAAGTGATGCAATATAAAGTCGTTTTATTAACATACTGCTGAATATTTAATAACATGGATGCTCTACTAATTGGAGATCTGAATTAAATACCAGACAGGAACTATTCTCTGATCATTCCAAAGTTGTGCTGTCTCATCTGAACAACTGCAACAATCCTTTGTAAAAGTCACGCAAAGTCTCTGTTTGGGTACACAGCTTGACTTTATTGATGAGAAGTTTGATGATCTTTGGCAATACTTGATAGAAAAAAGGTCAAAGTTGTTAAAAATGTTTGACATTAACATGGCCTTTGGGTAATAATGAAACCTTTTCTGTCCCCAAGAATAAGCAGCAGAAACCTTTGAATGTATTCATTAACTTAACTAGCATTAAACAGATTGGGCACTCTCCTTATCAATATCAGGGAGAATTTCTTTCTTTGCCTTTGGCCAGTAATCTTTCCACCTTTGCAGCTTTTAATAATGACAAATCTGTGCTTTAAACCAGTGACCGCTGCACATTTCCAGATATTTCAATGATAAAGCCAGAATATATTCATCTCACAAACTGAAAGCAATCTTCCTTTTATGGCCACAGAACCAGCCTGGGCTGGTTCTATCATTGTGCTCGAGCAGACAAGAAGTCCCTGGCATTATGCTTGGGAACACAGCTTGGTATTACTAATGAGATGGGAGTAAGACACTGCTAGAAAAACTCCACCAAAGAAAAGAGACTGCTCATTCACCAAGCTTTTCCAAGATCTTTGAAGGAGCTGACATTTTAGCCTTATTCTCCTGATCCCAGAAAGATTTATCTAGTATGCAAAAAAAGTATTTTGAATCCCCCCAGCCTGCTCTGAAAAAAAAACAATCGGGTCAATGTTCGTCCTCCCTGTGTCCACATGGGTTTCTTCCGGGTGCTCTAGTTTGCTCCCACTTTCCACAGGTGTACAGGGTTAGTAAGTTAATTTTCACATGGGAGTAATCGGGCAGTGCAGGCCCATGGGCTGGAAGGGTCTGTTACCGTGTGTATGACAAAATAACCCAGTTCCCCAGCTTTTCCCCTGCAGGCTCGGTGTGGTTCCTTCCTCAAGGTTCCCTTCTGAACATGATAACTTATTTCCTTCCACAACCCTTAAGCCAGTGAATTCCTCTCCATGGCTACTCCTCATGTAAAGGTTTTCCTTATATCACTCATGGCCCTTTACGTAATCACCCAATTAATCCCGTTCCTTTTCAACTTTGTAAATTCTACTTCCACTTTCCAAAACCAAATCCGGTGCAGTAGAAGACGGCAAACCTTCACTCTCAGAGGAACTCAATGCCTTCTCCACCCGATTTGACCACAGTAAAGAACCACCCTTCCAAACCCCCTCATCCTCTGATGTTCCTATCCTGTCTGTATCTGAGGATGACATTTGTGCTGCCTTCAGCAGAATAAATCGGAGGAATGCATCCGGTCTGGATGGAGTAACCGGCCAAGTATTAAAAATCAGTGCTGAACAACTTACCAAAGAATTCATGTATATCTCAACATCTCACACTGGCAGGGCATGGTACCCACCTGTTTCAAACAGGTATCAAACATACCAGTGGCCAGGAAGAGCGTAGTACTCTGCCTTATGGACTATCAACCAGTAGCACTTTCAACAATAGTAATGAAGTATTTTAAAAGAACATCAGCTCCTGTCTAAGCAGTGACATGGATTTGTTCCAGTTCGCCTGTTGTATCAATGGCTCTCCATTACCTTCCCAATGACAACCAGAGATAGAAGTTCACTGACTGGCAAAGCCGACATCCAGACCATGACACCCCACACAATAACACAACAACTGGAGATAGGAAATATACATAGACTTTTCTGGCAAAGCTTACATCCAAAATCTCAACGTAAACTCTGGTCCAATTATTAAGTTCTTGACAGTATTTGTAAAACGGACATAAAGTGGACTATAATTATAATGTAGCTGTAAGAGCTGCTAGACTTTTAACTGTGTCCTGAAAAATATCAAGGAATATCAGTGAAGGAAGAATAAACCAGGGAAAGACCTTGTTTCATTTCTCATTTCTGACAACATGCCCAGAACAGGTAAACTATAGCGCATCGTCAGTCTGCAAGAAATTTAATTGTGTCAACAAAATTAACTGATGGGACTGAACAGTGTTAGAATTGGAAACCTATCCCAATTTTTAAAACTAGTTTGAACATCCTCTCTGATCAATAGTTTTGTTTGGTGATATTAGTTACCAAGTGCTGCAATGCATTTCCAACAAAAACAAATCTGGTCCTTATGGGCATTGACCTGTTGAACAGGATGCACATCAGAAGTTGCTGGTTATGATTCATTCTGGATGTTAGTGCAAGATTTGAATGGATGAAATTGATGAGATAACATGTTCAGATAACATTATCAGAGCAAATGAGACCAGGTCCATTGCCAATGGGAACCCTTATGCCCAATTCATTCCAGGTTACTTCATGAAATGGCCAGCTATGAACAAATGATGAGAGAAAGTTTCTTATACCTCCAGCTCTAGTACACGATCATTGTCTGCATGTTGTAAGAAGGCATGTACCCTGCATACATGCATAAGTAATTACAAAGCAATCCAATAGATCCCATAAGTTCAATTTAGTGATGACCTGTGCCTGCAACTAACTCTTTCCAGCATATTGCTGGAATTTCAAGGAATACACTTTACCATTTCTAATAGATCAGATACCGAAACATTAGCAAAAGATCTGGAGTAGACAATCAGTTGTGGCAATACTTTTTTTTGGCTGAGCTTTTGTGCCTGATGCTTATGTCCGTAGAGAGATATATCAACATTTTCATTTAGCTTGGTTATCTCAAATATGACAATGTCACTGTATCCTTGGACAAGAAAGGAGAAAGTCTCTAATTTGTAAGAAAACTATGAAGTGCGGGATACGGAAGGGTTAGATTGCTGTGGAGTAGGTTTACATAGCTTGGCACCATTCTGTGGCCTGAAGGGCCTGTACTATGCTGTAATGTTCTACATTCTGTGTTCTAAAACACCCCAAGACCAATGAAGCGTGTCACTCCAAGAGAGTTGGACATCGAAGAACCAATTCCCACACAACAAGTGACCATGAGGTCGAAATGGATCCAACAAGCTCATCCACTTCTGATTGGTTCAGCTTTACAAGGGTTCGGAAGAAGACGTGATCCGCTGGAGGAACTCAGCGGGTCAAGCAGCATCTGAGAGAGAGAGAGAAAGAATGGCCAACATTTCCAGTCTGAAACCTTCGTCAGGACTAGTCACTAAGTCTGGACGTCAACCATTCCTTTACTCTCACACATCCTGCTGCTGCAGATAGTGTTTGGCTCCAGATTCCAGCATCTGCGTTCTCTCGTGTTTCGGCTGTTCACAAGAATATGGATGGGTTAAGTAATTGGGAGAGAAGAACCGCAAGCAAATGCTGACAGAGATTGCTCATGAACCTCCTCTCTATTGACATGACAGGGTCACAATCCCACACCAATCCCTGAGCTCAGTCTTTTTGTGATCCCATTTGCCGGTGTTGCAGCTTGCCCCAGGTTAACTGCTCAAACTGATGCTGCTTCCTGCATCCTCTGAACCAGGGGTGGTCATTTGACCTGATTACACTGGGGGCCTGAGGGATATGCCAGGAGACAAGGTCATGGATTGTGCAGTAATATATTTCTGTCTTTAAAACCATAGAACACTACAGCACAGAAACAGGCCCCTTCGTCCCTTCTAATCTTTGCCAAACTATTTTTTTTGCCTTGTCCCATTGGCCTACACCCAGTCCATAACCCTCCATACCTCTCCCATCCATGTACCTGTCAAAATTCTTCTTAAATATTAAAATTGAGCTCATGTTCACCACCTCACCTGTCAGTTCGTTCCACACACCCATCACTCTCTGTGTGAAGAAGTTCCCCCTAAACTTTTCCTTTCATTCTTAACCCATGTCCTCGGCTTTGTATCTCATTTACCCTCAGTTGAAAAAGTCTATCTGCATTTACTCTATCTATCTACCTCAATTTTAAATGTCTCTTTCAAATCTCTCCTCATTATTCTACGTTCCAGGAAATAAAGTCCTAACTTGTTTAACTTTTCCCTGTAACTCAGTTCCTGAAGTCTGGGCAACACCCTAATAAATTTTCTCTTTATTCTTTCTATCTTATTGATATCTTACCTGTATTTCAGTGACCAAAACTTCACATAATACTCCAAATTTGGCCTCATCAATGTCTTATACAACTTTACCATAACAATCCAACTCCTATATTCACTACATTCATTTATGAAGGCCAATATGCTAAAAGCTTTCTTTACAACCTATGTACCTATGACATCACTTTCAGGGAAATATGTATGTGTATTCCCAGATCCCTCTGTTCTACCGCATTCCTCAGTGTCCAATCATTTACCGTGTTTGTCCTTCCAAAATGCAATGCCCCATACTTGTCTGCAATAAATTCCATCTGCCATTTTTCAGCCCATTTTCCAGTTGGTTCAGATCCCTCTGCAAGCTTTGAAATCCTTCTTCACTGTCCATAATGCCTCCAATCTTAGTGTCATCTGCAAACTTGCTGATCTAATTTACCATATTATCATCCAGATCATTGAGATAGATAACAAACAACAATGATCCGGGCACTGATCCCCGAGGCACACCACTAGTCACAGGCCTCCAATGTGAAAAGCAACCATGAACCATTACTCTCTGGCTTCTCTCATCCAGCCATTGTTGTATCCAGTTCACTACTTCACCGTGAATACCTAATGTCTGAACCTTCCTGTCTAACGTCCCATGTGGGACCTTGTCAAAGGCCTTACTAAAGTCCATGTAGTCAACATCCATAGCCTTTTCTTCATCCATCTTCCAAGTAACTTTCTCAAAAAGCTCTATCAGTTTGCTGAAACACGACTTACCACACACAAAGCCATGTTGATATTCCTAACCAATCCCTGGTTATCCATATAATTGTATAGGCAATCTCTTTTGCACCTTCCAATAATTTACCTACTACTGCCATCAGTCTCACTGACCTACATTCCAGGGTTACTTTCGGAGCCTTTTTTTAATAAAGGGAACAACGTGAGCTACCCTCCAATCCTCTGGCACCATACATTAAGAGAGGCAAAGAGGATTCCTGGGAACGCCGATTGGAAGCTGGGTAAAGATATGCTTTAAAGACTTATGTGTTAATGTGATGAGAAAATAAACACCCGTATCCAGTTCACATATCAGTGAAGGTCGGTTTGAATGAACAATGGGGAGCAACATAAAGGTCCAATTCTGAGACCCGGAGAACTCTGGTTAGTGTAGTCTCATGTGCAACACGTCATCAATGAAGGCAGGGACCACCCCCCCCCCCCCACGCCAAACTTGGGGAAGGGCAAAGAGGCCCAAGAGGTCCTGCCTTCCCGGGAATTTCACCCGGGTCCAAGAAGGGTCACCACTCGCCGGCAGTGTGAAAAGGCCTAGTGAATGTCCATGGTTTCATCTCCTGCACTCCCACAGCATCTGCAGCTGCAAAGACTCCATTTGACCCATTGGCTATACGAGTTCCAGATCCAAACCTCCAATACGATCAAGAAGTCTTAAATGCCTGAAGCCATGCAGGAGCCCTTCTTGCCCTCGGCACCGTCTTGAATCCCGGCTCTGAGCCATTCTCCAGCAGCCCGCACCCCATGCAAGTCCCCTGACCACAAGGTCACACAGCCTCTGAGCCCATTGCTGATCCACTGCTGTGGTCACCATCCTGTTGGGTCATCTTCTCTGCTTCTCTTTCTGAACGCAGGGTGTTCTCCCCATTTTGATGCCCTGTGCCAGTTCACTGCTCCCTGGCGAGTCCAACCCTCATGTCTGCTGCTGAGTATAGGCACTGCCATCTTGGACGCAGACTAGTGGTTGAAGAATTTTAGTTTCAAAACACTGTCAGCTGCTTTAACAGGCTGTTTAATTTCCGTATGGAGTCACCGGCAACAGGACCAGGCGGCTGAACCCTTCGGAACAGTACTGTGCCTGCACTCTCCCTGGGCCACACCAGGGAGAACGGCTTCTTCCCACAGGCAGTGAGACTACTGAATGAATGTTGAACTGCTGAAGCAACCCCCGTAACTATATTATTTATTAATAATATTTATTTTATTATCTGTCTACAGGTTCAGCGCCTTTATTTCCTATGGAGCATGAAGAAAGTACACCTTTGTCTCAGGATGTTGATGGATTTTTACCATTTACCATTGAGAGCATACTTAGCCATGGCATCTCAGAGTGGTTTGGCAATTGTCTTGTATCAGACCGTAAAGCACTTCAGCAGGTGTGTCCAACTAATTTTCGGCTTCCAATTGCCAATCATTGAGAACATCTATCAGGAGCGCTGTCTGGGCCAGGCGAAGAGCATCATCAAGGATGCATCTCACCCTAACTATGGACTTTTTAACTCTTCTCCCATCCGGTAGGAGCTACAGGAGCCTTCGCTCTCGAACCAGCAAGGCTCAAGAAGAGCTTTATTCCCCAAGGCTGTGACCCTGCTGAACCTTAAATCCCAGCACTGAGTGGTACTGCCCTCACATTGTACTATCAGTACTTCTATAATTGTTTGCTTGCTGAATGCGCTTGTTTTTATTTGCACGTAGTTGTTTGTATTTGTATATAGCACTATTTTTTTTTAATTTCTGGCTTTCATTGGCTTTGTATTTTACGTGGCACAAGGACAATAAAGTTGAATCTAATCTGATCTAATCTATATATGCATCTGTATGTGTGCTATGTTCCCTAACGTCGAAGTACTCGAGATGGCAGAGGTCGACAGCATCGAGTCCACGCTGCTGAAGATCCAGCTGCGCTGGGTGGGTCACGTCTCCAGAATGGAGGACCATCGCCTTCCCAAGATCGTGTTATATGGCAATCTCTCCACTGGCCACCTTGACAGAGGTGCACCAAATAAAAGGTACAAGGACTGCCTAAAAAAATCTCTTGGTGCCTGCCACATTGACCACCACCAGTGGGCTGATATCGCCTCAAACCGTGCATCTTGGCGCCTCACAGTTTGACGGGCAGCAACCTCCTTTGAAGAAGACTGCAGAGCCCACCTCACTGACAAAAGACAAAGGAGGAAAAACCCAACACCCAACCCCAACCAACCAATTTTCCCCTGCAACCGCTGCAACCGTGTCTGCCTGTCCCGCATCGGACTTGTCAGCCACAAACGAGCCTGCAGCTGACGTGGACATTTACCCCCTCCATAAATCTTCGTCCGCGAAGCCAAGCCAAAGAAGAAGATGTCTGCATATGTGTTTGCACTCTTTGCACTGAGGGCAGGAGAATGCTGTTTCATCGGGTTGTACTGATATAATCAGATGAAAAATAAACCTGTACTTAAACCTGAATAATTACTTTAAAATTAAAGTACTGTCTGCAATATTAGAGGTCACCTTTTTGCACTAGGATTTTACTGTAAATATTTATTATCTAGCTTTATGTATTTATTGTTATTCAATTAGGCTTACTATTATAAGTTTATTTCAGCTGCAGGAAGTAAGAATTTTGGTGCATAAGTGCCTATGTTTTCAACTCCTCTGGTAAGGGAAACGAGACCTTCCTATTTCATACTCTCATCACGTTCTGCAATTCAGATAAGTCTCCCCTTGGCCTCATCTATTCCAAATAAAAAATTACCACCTTATCCCATCTTTCCTCATTGAAATAATCCTCTGGACCCTCTTCCTTGTGAGCTCATTCCTGTAATGATGTACCTAATACCATAAGCAACGCTTAACTTGTATGGTAGGGAATTCGAGCACAATCTGTATGCTCTGACACTGGCTTACCTGACCTATCAGCATCTCATTTTCTCTTAATTTCTTTCCTAAAAGATGGATAGTGTAAAAGCACGTTAGGTACAAGAGAAAGAAGAACGAGTTAGAGTGGATGGAAGGAGGTGGCGGTGACTGCTGGACTGATTTGCTGGTTTCTTCACTGTAAATTGCCTACAAGGCATTATCTAGGTAAATCCCCAATTTTCTGTACTCCTCTCCCTTCCATTCTTCTCCCTTTCTCTCCCCAGTCTTTAATTCAAACTCCTGCCTGCTTTTTGCTTAAAAAAAGAACTCAGACACTCCGAGACTGGCTGAGTTCCTCCTGCATTTCTATGTTTTTGCTACAATCACAGTATCTACACACTTTCGTGTTCCATCCCAATATTCTTTGCCCAGAGTAGGAATAGCCAATAAGATTTGATGCACCTTCACGTGCAACAACTTGCTTTGAGTATTAGTTGGATGTACTTGAAACAAGAATGCCAGGCACAGCTCTGCTTATAATACAAGCAGGCTGACAAGAGGACTCTACAATGCTCTCAGCCTGCTTCGAGAGACTGGCTTTCATCTGCAAAGGTTAAAGGTCTTTTCCTCTTAAGAGCTGCTTATATGAATTGGATTGAAAGAAGCCTTACTCACTCCAAGCCATAATGCAACCACTTAGACCAGCTGGGACCTGAGTGGGACACAAGTGGCAGTGAAGTGGAAACCAGAGACCATCAAAAAGCTGTGGCTTGTTTATTCCAAATATCTGAATTATTCTGCACCTGACAGCAAAGAACAGACTAATCATTTTTTTACATGTTGAATCAGCTCCCATTCCTCATGCTAAGAGAGACACAATTGTAGGTTGGGGATTTGCAAGGTATCCTGATTTTTAAAAAAATTTCAGGTGCCTGTCTCCTCTCTGCCAATGACACCAAAAGAGAAGGTGCTGCTAAATTTGTAAGGGAGCCAAGAGTGAGTCAGGAGACAAGTAAAAAAAGTGGCGATTGAATTTAGTGCCTGTCGTATTGATACAAAGCATTGCAGCAATTATGCTTTGAATGAACAGAGGCTCAAACAAGAACAGAGTCTCAGGAGAAGGCTAAAAGCACTAACTTAGATTGCCAAGAACATTAAAGGGAAAGCTAATGGAATTCTAGGTACCATCAAAAGGGGAACAACATTTAAAGGACAAAAGGTCATGATGAACTTTTATAAAACTTAATTGAAGAGTAATTTATAGACTTTCGGGCTTCTTGCAGTGGAAAAGATACCAGAGTGATAGAATTATTCAATACAGAAGTAGGCCCTTCAGCCACGGCTTAAATACAGTTAACGAGGCAGCCTCATTTGCTTCATTGTCCACAGATTCACTACTCTCAGGGAGAAGCAGTTCCTCTTTACCTATGTCCCCTTGTCTAGTCTCACTTGCTATTGAAACAACCTCCCTGCTTCTATCTTATCTATTCTCATTATATGTTTCCATACAATTCCCCTCTCACCCTTCTAAACTCCAATGAGTATAGCTCTAGGCTACTCGGTCTTCCTTCATAAGATCAGACACGGACCAGTCACAATCTAAGTGAAGGTCAGAATAGGCTTCAGGAGATGACTAGGCTTCTCCTGCTTTTCAGCTCTTCTATGTGACTAATTAAACCAGTTACATGCAATAGCTTTAAATGAGTTAAGTTTTATTTAATGTTACAAAACATCAACAAGCCAATTACTGACCTTTCAATAGCACCCATAACAGAATTTACACTTTCAATGTGATTCAGATAAATTCACAATTCTTTTCACCTTATCAGTATCACTCACACCTGCAGAAGAATAACTGAATGTGCATCAAAGCTAATTAATCTCATTTGGTTTCAACCCTGTCATGAAAAGGTTTGCAGAGTGCAACACTGCTCTTTTGCAATCGGGCTTTTGTTTCACAAATTTCCAGCATGATGTAGATATTATTTCACAGGCTTGGCATTTAATAAGCAAAATTGTTTCTCGCTGCTGTAAAATGTACAAGAAAACAAAGCATGCCCAAAGAGATGTGCCACTTCCAAACAGAAACTGATTGCAAACAGAGAATCCTTCGGCACAATATCCTAAACCTATCGGCTCAATACGGGACATTCTTGGCTCAGGTTTAAGTTACACTCCAAAGATAGATACACAAAACTCTGAGTTCACAATGCAGCATCAAAGCAATACTGCACTGCTGGTGGTAATACAGATACTCCCCAGCTTGCGATCTACGCGACTTATGTCCATCCGCACATACGACCACATTTTTAAAAAATATATTAAAAAATAAAAAATTTACAGAGTTTAAGTTGTATTTGACAAACTATAATAGGACATGTAAAAACTAAAATGTGCGTACTTATTTTGTTAGTTGGCGTCCCAGGGTCCATAGGCTGGGCACGGCCATCTAGATTCCTGTGTGCACGCAGAGTCTTTGGTTGGCGCATGCACAGCAGGTTCGTGTATAGAGTTCTGTTGGCGCATGAGCAAGAATTAAGGGTGCGAATTCAATATCATCAGGGCGCTTATTTTGCCAACCGAACTCCATATGTGAACCGACCATGCGTGCGCTAACCGAAGACTCACGCGTGCGCACAGGAATCAAGATGGCCGCGCCCAGCCTATGGACCCCAGGACGCCAACTAACAAAGTAAGTATGCACATTTTGGCTCTGACGTGCCCTGTATCCTTGTTATAGTTTGTCAAACTAAACCGAACATTTGATTAAAAAGTTTGCTTTAAGACTTCATACTCCACTCGTGTGGGCAAAATTCCAACTTACATCCATTTCAAAATACCACTGATCCTTCGGTCTCCATTACGGTCGTAAGTCGGGGACTAACTGTAATTAGAAATTTTGCCTTGCCTGCAGGAAAAAGAACTTCAGGGTTGTATGTGATGCCATGTATGTACTCTGAAAATAAATCTGAACTTTGAATCTTAATATACAAGAGTGCTGGAGGTCACGTAGCATCCACGGAAAGCAAGTGGCAGCGGATGTTTTAGGCAAATGCCCAAATAAGCTAGTGGGGTGGTGGGAAGGGGAGGAATCAGGCTTCCAGGTGATAGGTGTTTCATCTTGTATTCGTATGTGAGTTCTTAGACAACAAATGGATGAAGGAAAAGGTTCTTTAAAATTGTGGTAAACTGCACATGAGGCATGCCATGAGGCTGCAAGCCTCCATTACAGATCTCACATACTGTCTCTTGCTCTGTGTCAGCCCCCTGCTGGCAGACAAGTTTAATCAAACAGTAACTATAATCAAGGCCTTGCTAGTGGCCATGCAAACATGATCACTATCATTTCATCTCCCTTTCTTAAAACAAAAGTAGCTTACTTTTAACTAACATGTTTTCTTTGCATAACTCTGCAATTTTAACTTTAACTGCAAGAACTTATATTTTCATTATTATCAACATTGTTAACATTTTTTAAACTTGTTTTGTGTGTTCACATTTACATACACTAAACCTTGAATAAGATAGCACTACTTCATTCTACAACAGGAGCCTTTAAATTTGCTCAATGAGTCTCTTAGGAGGATTCACTTGCCTTGACGATCTCTAGTTGTTGCCTCAGACGATGTCTTCTCAGCTGTCTATTCAGGTTGTTCAACAGTATCCGTCTTTCCATCTGCTGTGGCTGGTCCCATTTGAAGATCAAGATGATTTCTTCTCAGAACAGAACCTTCATCTGTTTGAATGGTGTATGATCTTAGCTGGACTTCACCAAGGACAGTTCCTTTCTGACTCCATAAGTTTATTTTGTCTTTTAGCCTTACTTGGTCACCAGTGTAGAATTCCAGTAGGTTTTTTGTTCCTCTGTCAAAATAATACTTCTGCTTTTCTTTCTGTTGTTCTTTCAACTTCCTCACTATCTCACCCTCTTTTATGTTTAGGAGGTTCTCCTGAATGGGAAGGCTTGTTCTTAGTCTACATCCCATAAGGAGTTGTGCTGGTGACCATACCAGACTCGAGCGGTGCATGCTCTGGTAGAAGTCTGTTCCACTGTTTTTTGCCTTGTTCATCGGTCTTTTCACTGTCTGTACTGATTTTTCCACTAGACCATTGAACTGTGGAAAATGAGAACTTGACTTGGTGTGTACAAAGTTCCACTCTTTGGCCAATTGTCAGAACTTCAAATTGCAAAACTGGGGTCCATTGTCTGTGAAGACCTCACTTGCCACACCATGTCTGGAGAATATGGCTTTCATACATGTTATTACATGTTGGTGTTCAGTTTACACACCTCTGGATACAGGAAGTAATAGTCTGTGACGACAAGATAGTCCTTCCCTTGACATTCAAATAGATCAGTCCCTATTCGTTAAGGTCTGTATGGTGCTGGGTGTGGGTTTAGTGGTTCTGCAGGATTGCTTGCTTGATATTTCTGACATATTGTACAGTTTGACACTTCATTTGTTATATCATTGTTGATTCTTGGCAAGTACATCACCTCTCATGCTCTTACACTTTTCGATTCCGAGATCCTTTTTAGCATCTCTTTTCTCAGACTCCTTGAGATAAGGATTTTGCTTCCTTTATAGATGACGGCTTCAACCACTGATAGTTGCGCCCTGCACTTCCAGTACTCCGCAACATTAAGTGAGCAGTCCTGCTTCATGTTGGGCCATCCATCCAAGATCTTTTTTCTCAGTTGTCTCAGTGTTTCTTCTTCGTTTGGCTCTGAGTTTATGGGCTCAATTTTTGCATCTGATATGGGCAGTTCATTTGCAATCATGTCCACAAAGGTGTTCATGTCTTCATCCATTTTGGTGTTTGCGGGCTGTCTCGTGTCAACAGCTATGGACAACATGTCTGCTGTGTACATTAGCTTACCCAGAGTGTACACCACATTCAGTGTATAGCATTGCAGCCTAATCATCATTCTTTGTATTCTAAGTGGACATTCATTTAATGGTTTTTGGAACAATGCAAACAAGGGCCTATGGTCAGTCTCTACACTGATTGCTTGTCCTGACACAAACCGATGAAATCTTTCAAAGGGGTATGTGATGCTGAGCAGCTCCTTTTCAATTTGAGCGTATCGTGTCTCCGCGTCTGTCATTGAACGTGATGCATACGCAGTGGGTGCCAGTCATCATATTTTTGCAAAAGAACTGCACCGAGCCCACTATGTGACGTGTCTGATGGTATCTTGATGGGTCTCGCTGGGTCGTAAAGCCTCAGAACTGGTTCCTCTGTGAGCAGTTTCTTTAGTTCCCTCCATGACTTTTCATAGTCATGATCCCACACCCATTCAATGTTCTTTTCTGTTCGTCCTCAATGGAGCTGTCTTTTCTGAGAGGTTGGACATGAATTTACCCATATAGTTGACCATTCCATTAAACCTCTATGTCCTCTTTGCATTGTGGCCTTGTCATGTTTCCAATGGCAGACACCTTTCTGGGATCTGGTCTGATGCCCTCACTACCAATAATATATTCTACAAATGTTAGTTCTGTCATCCTGAGCTGGCAGTTCTCTCTATTCAGCTTCAGGTTTGCTTTCCTTGTTGCTTCCAGCACTTTCCTTAGTCTCTCATCATGCTCCTTTCTCGTGGTTCGCCATACTATGATGTCATCCATTGAGGTTTCAACTCCATCCAGGTGCTCATAGACATATGGATAGTTTTGCGATACACTTCAGGAACTGAGGCAATTCCGAATGGTAACCTTAGGAATCTGTATCTGCCAAATGGACTATTGAACATGCACAATTTTGAAATTACTTAATCCAGTTTTAATTGCCCAAATCCTGATGATGCATCTAACTTGCTGAAAATCTTTGCATTTGCAAACTGTGACATGATTTCTTCATGCGTTGGAAGCTTAAATTGTTCTCTCTTTATTGCTCAGTTTAGTTCTCTTGGATCCAGGCAAATTCTAAGCTTTCCATTCTTTTTGTCCACAACGATGAGTGAACTCACTCACTCCATTGATTCATCCATCTTCTGAATCACGATCAGGCTTTCCATCCGGTCCAACTCTTCTTTTAGTTGCTTTTGAAGTGCAAATGGAACTTTTCTACATTAATTTATTATCAATGGTACATGTTTATCCACTCTGATCATGTGTTCTCCTGGAAGGCAGCCTAAACCCTGAAATAGGTCACTGTACTCTTTCATGAGTTCTCATAGACTGTCTCTCTTTTACTTTCCACCACAAGGACTCTTTTTACCAGGTTCAGTTTCTCACAGGCTGTTAAACCTTGTATGACCTGTACATCCTTTGGTATCATGATGAATGTTTGCATGTGTTCTTTGTCCTTGTGTTTCACTGTGACCATTCATTCTCCTTGCACTGGTATATCGGTACCTGAATATCCTGTCACCTTCACTTTTGTTCCATAAATCTTTGGTCTCGGTCTAATCTTCCTAAAATCAGTCTCTGATATTACATTAATTTGTGCTCC
Organism: Narcine bancroftii; assembly: GCF_036971445.1. NCBI lineage: Eukaryota > Metazoa > Chordata > Chondrichthyes > Torpediniformes > Narcinidae > Narcine > Narcine bancroftii. The sequence goes on along the minus strand of NC_091469.1, from coordinate 198,517,786 downwards.
AGTATCCAATTTAACTGAAATATATATGTCATTCACTTTTAATCTCAACATTCAGTCTCTGTTTTCTTTCTTGTTTTCAGTCACAACATCTACATAGAATTCCCCTATCTTCATTTTATCTACTTCATGAACCTTGCTTTGTTGCACTTGGTTCCAACATCAACGGGCATAATGGTTGCTTTTGTTGCACATATTGCATGTTTTACCATATGCTGGACACTTTTTTGGTAGATGTTGTGTACCGCATCAACAACATGGCTTTCGATTGTCCCTTTCATTTTGTTCACTGGCCACACCTCTCTTTCCATTTTGGCGTGCTTTTTGTTAAACCATTTATGTCTATTCTTGCTCACTGCATTCATGTTGCAGCTAGTTTCACTGAACAGCTCTTTTGCCTGCGTTTTTACAGTTTCTGTAGTACCTCAAGTGCTATGTCTTTTTCCAGGTCTATATTTTGCTCTCTTAGCAGTCTTTTTCTTAGACTATTATCTGGAATACCAAACACAAGTCTGACTTTTATCAGCGAGTCAGTCAGTCCACCAAATTCACACGATTTGCTTCTGTTTCTCAATTCATTTACATACTGATCAATACTGTCTTCCGTTTTCTGTACACATGAAAAATCTGTGCCTCTCAAATGTCACATTATGTTTAGGGATGCAGTATGCCTCAAACTGTTCCATTATTTTTTCCAGTTTCATTTTGTCTCCTTCAGCAGCAAATGTGAAGTTATTATACACCTCCAAGGCTTCATCACACATGTAAGAAAACTGACACTTTCACTTTATCACATTTTTCATCAGCTCCAACTGCCACTAAATACAATCCAAAATGCTGTTTAAATCTGTTCCAATTTTTAGCCACATTGCCTGTCAGCTGAAGTTTTGCTGGTGGATGGAATCTTTCCATTTTTCACTTTGTTAGCTTCTCTTCACTGATCAGTTGTTGACTTTAGATTTTACCTTTTAAAGTATTTCCTTCTAACTTCCTTCATCCCACTTCTGACACTATGTTTCATCTTTTATTTGTATGTGCAAGTTATTAGGCAACACGTGGATGAAGGAAAAGGTTCTTTACTGTAAAGTTTATATAAACAGCACATGAGACAGGCCATGAGACTGCAAGTCTCCATTACAGATCTCACATACTGCCTCTTGCTCTGCATCAGCCCCCTGCTGGCAGCCAAGTCCACTCAAACAGGAACTAGAATCAAGGACTTGCTAGTGGCCATGCAAACATGATCACTATCATTACAATAGGTAGATTCAGAGAGGAGGGGGCAGAGAGAGGAGAAAGATGCTTTGTGCAGGGAAGGCAAGGGGTGATGGGGATGATACCGATAGTGCAGTCTTTCAGACATTAGCTTGAACTGCTCTTTCGATTGTGGTATTTTGAAGGAAAGGAGCTGCACAAAGGAACGTCACATTGCAAAGCATCAGGTGCTGCACTTGGACAATAAATTTTAAAACCCACTTACATTCAACTGGTTACCAAGGATGTCTGACTGACTCTGATTTTGCAAAGACTCAAACTGGGGACTAAGCACAAAATTCAACACAGGGGAATGTATTATATTTTTTTTATTGACCTATACAGTGGGAAAAACTGGTTTAAATTCTTTGAGACTGAGCAATGTTTGGATGATAAATTAGTTCAGGTTATAGTTCTTCAGGGTTTTTGTATACCCAATATAAACTGTCAATGTTATTTATTAGTTATGGTAAATAAAAACTTTGAAACAATACAACACTTTTGAAAAACATTTATTTTCTGGATTCAGTGACATCCATAAATATTTCAAGAGTCAGATGCTTCATGAACTATTGATTTCAGATGTTTTCATATTATAAGCATTTCATTTTTAATACACATGTTGGTAATTATTCATAAACTACAGTTGTCACATATTTGGCTAGAAATTATTTCCATATTTCTTTATTCACAGAGTAATCCCATTCCTCACTAACTTCCCCTGTAATTGCGCTCCCCATATTCCCCATTTAGAACCATAGAACTGTAGAACAACATCAAGATCATGACAAGTTATTGGGGTTCTCTCAGGCATATCTGGAAACAGGTTCCTAAATTTTAAAAGTAGCCGTTTCATTTGATCCTTTTCCTGGGGCTGAAGATGAGCCAACTGAGCATCCAGATTCTGCAAAATACTTGAATTAGACAGAGGAAATTGAATCATGCTTTGTTTGAAGTGACCCTCACTAGAATCAGCTTAATACTGTCTCATGATCCGTAGACTCCTTAATTCTGTCAACAACCAATACCTCTGGTGAAGGTTGTTCCTTGCTATATAGGCCAAGTTCTCCAAATAAGGTTTTAACATGTTGACATGGCAACTCTGCTTTTTATGTTTCTGATCTAATTACGAAGCTGACTTCATTCACCTTTGACTCTATCTCATACGGGCCTGAAAATTTAGCCCTAAGGGGACTGGAATTTGCTGGGAAAAGGATTAACATAATCCCTTTGGTTTAAAAGTTCTCACCAACCCTTCATTTTGCTTTGATCCGTTTCCAAATTCTTGAGTTAATTTACAGACTTTCTGTAAATGATCTTTAAATTTTGAAACATATCTAAATTCAACTGCACATCCTCATTAACCCCTTGTTCCTTCAAAATCATGAAAGGTCCTTAAACTTGGTGACCAAAAACTAGCTCAAAAGGGCTAAAGTCTAATGATTCTTGTACAAACTTACTTACTGCAAATAAAAGCAAATGGACACCCTCATCCCAATCCTTCTCATTCTCAAAACAATAGGTCCTCTTGAGATTCTGGATGATATACAGATGACGTGATTTGGTTAGCTTCCAATTTATAAACTATCTGCTGAAACAGTCTCGACATGAAATTACTTCCCCGGTCTGACTGGATCTCTTTAGGCAAACAAACTAAAATGAAAAATGTTATAAGAGCTTTTGACACAGCTTTAGCTTTAATATTTTTAAGTGGTATTGCTTCTGGAAACCTGGAGGCTGTACACATGACAGCTTTTGTTATGGGCAATGGGCCAAGACAATCCTCAATAACCTTAGAAAAGGGTTTGTCAAAAGCAGGAATGGGTTGTAATGGAGTCACTGGGGGAACCTGATTAGGTTTACCCACAACTTGACAAATGTGGCAGATCCAGCAAAATGTCAAAATGTCTTCTTAAACTAGACCAATAGAATTGTTCCATAATCACATATTAAATAGTTTTCCTTACACCAAGATGACCACCCGAGGGCATGCTATGCATGGGCCAAGGTTACAATTTCATCCGTATAGGCTTTAGGAACTACAACCTGGTGAGCAACTGCTCATTCTTCACTGACAAGTGGTGGTCTACACTTCCTCATCAACATGCCTTCCTTGAAGTAATAGCCAACTCTTTTTGGGATAACGACACTCGGGGTTAACACCAGAACTCTAGTCCAATAAAGAAGGATGCAAAGTCTTTGACAGGTCATTACAATCTGACTGCTGTTTTGTACTACCAAGATTCCAAGATTCCAGTCTCTTTTAAATCAGTCTGCACAGCACTGTCTGCACTGGCAAGCTTTTTAGTCACTGTACAGGCTGGATATATATCAGAATCTATCTTTTCTCATCAATGACTGGCTTAGTTGTCAACCTCAGCGTAGGGACAACTTCACTCTCTGAAAGGTCATTTCCTAATAACAATGAAACTCCCTCGACTGATAAACTTGATCAGATCGCTATTGTAACAGGTCCATCAACTAATTCTGATTTCAACATTATCCCATGCAGAAGTACCAACTCCAGATGACCCCCTAGACCTCAAATCAAATTTATTTCACCAATGACAGTCTCATTGCTAAACTCCAAAACACTGTCCAAAATGAGTGGGTTCCCCCAGTATGTTGAAGGATTTTCACTCACTTGTGGTGACCATTTATCGAAACCAAACCCTCTGACATAAAATATTTGAATTCATCCCTATTGTTACTCGCAGGTCTTGAACCATTTTGGTTTCTACGTATTTCATCTCTTTGAATATAAGCATCTGGCTCTCCCTCCTTTTCTCTCTTTTTCCTCAACATGGAGCAACTTGTTATCATGTGACCAGGTTTTATTACATTAGTGGCAAAGGGGATCTGAAGGTTTTTCCCTTTTTTGCCTCCCTTCTTTATCCTGAGCACAACTTCTTGATTTATTTTCTAACTTACTTGGATAGTCCATATTACCCTTTTAGAAAATTCTACTTGATACAAATTTAATTTTGTGGGTTAAAGCATACTCATCCACTAATTTAGCAGATTCCTGCCAGGTTTCAACTCCCTTTTCATCTAAATATGCTTTTATGTCATTAGGAATGCACCTTTTAATTTCCTCAGCTAACACCAACTCTCTCAGTTTGTTATAATCATCATTTATATATTTTTTATGTGCACTACCGGTCAAAGCACACAGCATTGCCATATGCAAAATCCACACAAGACTGGTTCACTGATTTTCTCAAATTCCTGAAGTTTTGCTTATAAGCTTCTGGACCCAATTTACAAGCTTTAAGCACAGCTTGCTTCACAATCTTATAATCTGCAGCTTCTTGGGTTGTAAGGGCAGAGTAAGCCTGCTGGGCCTTCCCTCTAATCAGGCTTTGTAACGTGGGGGACCAATGGTCTTTCGGCCACTTTAAACTCTCAGCAGCTTTATCAGTCACAGCCTCACCAAAAGGAGGAACTAAACCCTTGTGGTAGTAAACCTCTCACTAGGACCAGAAGGTGGAACTCCATTTCTCATCTCTCTCTCTCAAAATGCCTTTACTTTTGTACTTCATCCTTTTCAAATCTGCATTTTTCTAACTCAAACTGCCTTCTCCTCTCTTCGTCAAACTGCTTTTCCTTTCATGCTTCCTTCACCTTAAATTTACGTTTTTCTAAACTCAATCTGCTCCAACAGTAACCACTGCTCAAGGGATTTACTCTTGGGAATTTGTTCCAACTCCTCCTCTCCAAACAGTCAACTCGATCTCTGCCTTTTTCATTGACAATTTTACCACCACAAGTTCCAACTTTTGGGTGTCAGCCACCAACTCATTCTTTTTCACCCTCTACAAACCTGTAGAGGTTGGTGATCCCAATAACTCATCAATATCCATTGCTGCTGTTTTTCCACACACATAAGCTTTTTAATTGGCTTTCAAAAAGGAATTTAACCAATCAAATCAAAAATTAGTCAATCAATAAATTCCAATGTTTGTTAGATCCTGGAAAATCCCCCAATTTGTTACGTCACTGACCGACAGCAATAGAAATTCACCAAGAGACTGTTATGGGTTTTCTTATAAAACAATATAATTATTAATAATTATTAATAATATAATAACGTATCTAAACTTAACTCCCAACTATGTGCTAAAATACTTATGTGTGTGATGCCCAAACCATTACAGCTTAGGCACAACTCTGCAAAGTTATTTCTAAGTTCAGTCTTAGAAATCCTGTGTTGAAACTCAGGCTTTTAAACTGATTGATGCTCAGATGTAGTTACGAAGGAAGTGAGAGACTGAGTGATCAGACTGCCAAAAACTCATGAATCCTTGTTAAGTTGCTTCCAGATAAATGCTCTTTCATACAAATGATAATCACAACTCCTCTTTTCCTTGCATAAGGGAAACAAAATGTGTGTGACTTTCACAATGCTTCCAAAACCCAGACACAGAGACAAAATGACTATCACAATCGTCATAATCTAATGAAGCAATTCTCCTGCTTCCTTTGCCCAGATATTGGTCAATCAAAATGACCGTTACAATGGACACAATGGTTCAATAAATTCCCCTGACAAAGAGAATTAGCAGAATTGTCCATTACATAGAGTCATTGCACGATCTGTGTTTTATCAGATGACTGACTGATCAATACTGAAATGCTGGTTCTTTAAATGTTCCATTTACATGATTCATAATCACATGACTCCCTCTCACCATCTGGTTTTCCTGAATAAACAACCATTGTTCTTTCCTTCTTCTTGGGCATTAACTTTTTTTTATGGTTTGTACATAACACTGCCACTCTGTCTGGAATGTTGTGAAAACTGAATGTTTGCAGCCTGCACCAACCGCCAAAGTGAACACACTAAATAAAACAGGAGCTTGTAATAGTTGCACTTTTGTTTTTCCAAGTCTTGACACATTTCACACTGTCAAAGTTTGCCAAAGTGTGTATGCTTTGAAATGCATAATAGATCACAGGTCCACATGCACACAAAATTACCTGTGATTAATTAAACATTTGGTTTGCTGCATTTTCATTTTCATAAAAGCCTTTCATGCAAAGTTTTAATGTTTTGCATTCTGTGAAGCAGTCTGTTATATAGTCAGGGCAATGTGAATCATGTAACTGCGTAAGAATACACCCTTCTCACTGTAATGCTCCACTGTGGTGGTGATGGTGGGGTGGGGGTATAGAGAGAGAGAGAGATTACCTGAGATGGTGGAAGGCATCAGTGAGTAAACTCTCTTTTGTTATTTGAATCTTTAAGTTATTTAAGAAGCCTCCCAAGAAACACAGAGACATAACACAGTCCATTTGCTTTAAGGTATCTCTGTCCAGGATCCAATCTGGGATAAGAGTCAACAATTTGAAGAATTGTAATTTGGACAGCAAAGGTTAGCCCACCTACATTCCAGCCCCAAATCCCAACAGGAAGCCATCATTTCTCCTCAACCAAATCTGTTTACAATAGCTGGTTGGGATGTCACGTATGGATCACAAGAGAGGCCTAATAACTGTGGAATCCAGTTTGCAGGCAGGACTCCATTCCATCTCAGGAAACTGCTACCAGGGACTACATGATCCATGCAAAATGGCAGGCAAAGGTCAGTTGGAGATCAAAAAGAAAGGGTATTACTGGCAGCAGAGGAAGATAATTAGAAAAACACAGAGTTGGATTCTTGCCAAAACTATGCAGCGGGTGACACGAACTAATAATATAGAAGGTTTTGTGTTGTGTGCATGGCAAACAATACTTCACACCATAAACCTTCATATTTGCAATAATGAGATGCATTTATTGCAATAATTGCATTTTTAGTTATAACCATGATTTGGTTTCTGCACCGTTGTGAGAATGCTGAAACTCCCACTCTGCCAGCTATGTGCAGCTGTAGTGAAACACAAAAGTCTGCAGTCAGACACTGTGATTGTAGTAAAAACACAAAAATGCAGGAGAAACACAGAAGCAGTGTCCCTCAGAGCTAAAAATATACTACCAACGTTTTGGGCCTATGCCCTTTAACGCCTTTTGTGTTTGTATTAGGTCCATCTGCAGACTATTCAACGTTGAGCACCTTATTACCTGTAACCAATGAGTCAGAAAACTGGAGCAGTTTCACGACTTACCTCATCGCTCGATCCATTTTCCACGCGGAACCTTCCTGCTCTCTGTATTGCCCCATCAGCATCACTGGAAATAAGCTGCAAATATCAAGAAAAAAAAATCAGGAGCTATTACAACTGACAGTAGGAGATAGTCATTGGTGTCATCATATTCAATGCAAATCCACTTGTAAGTGGGATGACGCTGGGAAGTATTAATTGTGTGGATGGATAGAGGCTTTCTCCCTCCAAGGTTGAAACAGCAAACAGGAGCGGGCCTAGATTTATGATGCTTGGGAGCAAGTACAGGGGTGGGGGGGAATGTAAGAGCTAAGTTCTTCAGAGAGTGGTGGGTGAATGGAATACGCTGCCAACAACTGTGGTAGGTACAGGTACAATAGAATCTTTTAAGACACTATTAGATAGGTTCATGGAACTGAGAAATATGGAGGGATCATGGTAGGGAAAACCTGGCAGTTGGTAAAGTAGGTCAACACAACGACGTGGGCCAAGGGGCCTGTCGTGTGCTGTAGATTTCTATGTCCTACATGTCAAAAAACATCCAATGGTGTGGAAAAGAAACATCAGCATTTGGATTTTGTATGGATCAGCTTTACTTCCAAGGGAGCAGAGAATTCTTACAATATCTGACATTGGTAAGACTGCACCTTAGTTTTGTGGTCGGTGCTGATCTGCTTATTTAAGGCTGGATGCACTTATAATGGAGGTAATTCAAAGGGTGTCCACTGGATTGGTTCATGGGATGGAGGAAGCTGCTTTACAAGGAAAGGTTAATCAGCTTAGGCTTTCATAAATTAGAGTTCACAAGAACAATAGATATTTTTAATGTGCGAGTCACTGAGGGGATTCAGCTGGGTGGATACTGAGGAGGATTTTTCTCAGTATGGAGGAATCCAGAATTAAGGGACATAGTTGTTGGATAAGGTGCCTCACAGTTATGAAGATATGATTTTTTTCTCACTCTCTCTCTTGATGGATTGTGAACAGTGCTATGGTCTACTCCAATGTAGGCTGAGTTATTGGATAAACAGTTAGTTTATGTACCACATGTACCATGATACAATGAAAAGCTCTGTATTGCATGCGGACATAGAGAAAAGTTGCCACTCTCCAGCCCCATTTTGAATTTAAAACTTCACATAAAACGTAGTAAAAGCAAAGGAACAAAGATTAGTCAACTTGTTAGATCACAATCCCCAATTTTTTTTTATTCAGGCGCCTGCCTACTTTTTGCTTATACTTTGATGAAGGGCTCATGCCCGAAATGTTGGTTACCCTTTACTTCCAAAAGATGTTGCATGGCTTGCTGAGTTTCTCCAGCACTTTTGAGTATTCCTGCACAATTTTATATGGACAGGGAAAAAAAAGAGTAATACAATTGGTAAACAAATGTAGGAAATAACCACAAAAACACAATAGCTTCAGCCATAAAAAGCAGGAGGGGGTCATTCGGCCTCGAACATCTGATTCATCGTGACTGTAGCTCAGCGTTACCTCAACATTTTCCCCACATTATCCTCATACCTCAATTTACTTAATATCCAAAACTCTAAAAAATAAACAACAATAAACGTCAATGACAATCAGAAAAAAGACAACCAAGGAGGAAAAGAAATGAGATTCAGATTTGATTAAAATTATATACATTTAATCACCAGGGTAGTCAAGATTTATAACTATAATCGGGATAAAGATGAATTATAGGTATGGTTGATATGAACAATGTTTATGATTATAGCTAATTGTCTGGAACATTATCCTTAGACATTTGATAACTACATGTATTTTTCCTTCTATTATCAAAATTATAATGGAATTGGAGAACTTCAGAAATTTGAAACCATAGCAACAGAATGTTCCCACATAAGATTTTCAATCGAAATGTTTACACAGGAAATGTTAATATTAATATGCCTCAGTATTAAAAATCAAAACCAGAATTCCAGAAAGCAGATGCAAAGTGGATGCACAACACAGACTGATCATTCACATCAAATTTAAGAGGTCATGCTCAACATATGACCATTATCCGCATACTTAACATTATCCGTGAGTTTCGGAGCATTCTCCCATGTCACCATTATCAAGAATGGGTCCCAGCATTTCACTGTTAACAAGTTCTCAAACAAAGCCTAGACTATCAACCAATGAATTGCTTTCACTATTTTTGTTTGACCACAAGCCAGCTCTTGGGAGTGGGGGGGGGGGGCAGGGGGAGAGTGTTGGATCTAATACTTCTGTTATCCAATATCTGAGACCACCTCTCCCTTCAGCATCCATCATGGGTGGAGCAGTCGATTTGAGATCCCATGCAGACTGTTCAAGTTATTGATAAAGGGAACACAGGTGCTGTAGGTACAATAGATTTAAAGTGAATGGAGTGAAGATGAGGGCAGTGCTGGGAAGAGTTGCGGCAAAAGAGAGAGACAAGGATTGCCACGGCAAACCATTTTACCAAGGGTTAAAGCTGCCGTATAGCACAGGACTGGGGCAGTGAATGTGAACGAGGGGGAATTCTGAAAACCCACCATCCTCAATGTCCTTTGAAATCTTTCCCATCGCACCTTGAATATCTGCCCCTTATTTTGAGAGTGTTCACACACATTCCAAAGTGTTCAATCTACACACAAAGGAATACTGCGATTTTTGAAAAAATGTTTGGTTAGGTTCAATGATCACAAACCTTCCTCCTGCTCCCCTTCCCCCCTCCCCACCTCCTACTGGACAGGGGGTGATACAGGCACTTCCAGGAGTGAAACAAGAAAGTCTGCAAATGATCTGACTAAACAAAATTGCTGGAAAAACTCAATAGGTCCCATAGTGTCCATGGGAGGCAATTATAACATAACCAATGTTTCAGGACTGAGCCCTTCTGTTGAAGAGCAAGCACGTACTTGAATAAAAGGGTAGGAGAAGAAGCACCTGCAGGAGCACAGGCCAACAGCCTATAACCCATAGGTAGGTACTGATGGGGCAGAAAAGTTGACAATTGATCGGGGAGGAGGGGAACTCTGAATTCAAAGCTGGAAGAAAGGAGGCAGAAGGATAGAGTGACAAAGGGACAAGAGCTGGAGTAAAGGAGATGTGAGGATAGGAAATGAGAGAGATACTGGAGAAGTTGATGTTGATACCATCTGGGTGGAAGGTGCCCAGACAGAGTACTTCCAATCTAGGGCAGCCTCAGATGGGCAGTGCATGAGGCACAATTGTGACAACCCTCTTCCTTTGCAGTCACCCCTCCCCCAATATAACAGCAACACCACCAGCTTTGGGACTGTGCCTTTAAGGGCCAATTACCCTTTTTGAGTAGAGTGAGGGAAAGTGGGAGAAGATAATTACAACAGCACTGTTTCAGTGGGAAGGGGGAAACGAAGAGGAGGAAGTTCTCTGTTACACCAAGAAAGGTGTAACGCGATGCCATTTCTCCACAAGGCCGAGTCACTCAGAAGCACTGGATTTCCAAGATGCAGTGAGAAATGAGATTCACACAAGCCTCTTATCACTCGTTTCCAGCCATGCAATCGACTAACAAGATGTGGGTGAGCTCTCATGCTTGTTACTGAAGGCAATAGCTCACATGGAGCATATTAATCTGAAAATGTTTCTCTAATTAAAATTAAGCTGTTGATTTCTTTGACGTAATGAATGGTGGGGGGGGGGGCACAGCCTTATTGACGTAATGAATGGTGGGGGGGGGGCATAGCCTTAATCAGTGAGCGATAAGCATCTCACGGACTCTGCTTTGCCCACATCTCTGTGAGTCAACAATTGCAGCTTGGCCAGGACTTGGATGGCATTTTAGTTGAGTTTCCCTCCCAAGTCGACTTACTCCTCCCACCTCGCCTCAGGTGTATATACTGCTGATTTCAAGAGGGGTTTCTTCAGGGCAGAACTTGATGAAGGAGGATTTCTTCCAGGGGATCTGGGTCAACCAAAGATCAGCTCAATCCCAATCAGTAATGCTGTCCCCAGGACAATGCTTGTGCTCCGACTTTAACAAGCATTGTTACTGAAATAATAACCCTATCCAAACTGCTTTTCCATCAAAACCTGGAAATTATTCTTATTTGTTCTAATGAACAGCACTGTTTTATCCCGCCTCTGTCATGGCCACCTTCCCAACTAAACACTCTCATCTTGCCCTTTCCTTTCCTCGAACAATAACACAACCAATTTTCATGTCATCTGTACATTTACCAATCAAATCTCCAATATTCCAATGGAATTGTTTATGTACACAACATAAATGAACACTCCCAGCACACATCCCTGTGGTGCACTACTGTCACAGGCTTCCGATTGCAAAAAATAACCCTCCACCTCCTACAACCAGTCACCTTTGCATCCATATATAACCATATAACCATTTATGGAGCGGAAACAGGCCATGTCAGCCTTTCGAGTCCACACCAGTTCACTAGAACAACTCCACTAGCTCAAATCACCCGCTTACCGCCAATAACCCTCCAACCCCCTCACCTCCATGTACACATCCAACCTTCTCTTAAATGACAGAAGGAACCCTAACGCAACTATCTCATTCAGAAGTTCATTCCATTCTGCCATCACTCGCTGAGTGAAAAAGCTACCTCAAATATTTCTCCTAAAGTGTTGCCCCCTTACCCTTAACTCATGGCCTCTTGTTCCAATCTCCCCTGCCCTCAGGGGAAAGAGTCTGTTTATGTCAATTTGCCAACTTGTTCTGAAGTATTTGGGCTCCATTTGTTTGGGCGGTCTCTAATGTAGATAACATCAAGCTCTCTTCGCTCTTCATTAGATTTTGTTACCTCCTTGACAAAATCAAATCCAATTAACCAGACTGGATCACTCTGCAAAAGAATCTTCATGGAGAAGAATTTGGGAATAAATTATTATAAAACTAATAATGACTCCTTATTTCCAAACAGCAACCAAACAGCTGACCCCCACTCATGCTGACATTCCACAGTGCAATGGATATCTAATTGAAATTAACCAACACAAGGATAAAAGAGAGCCAATTCCAGATTCATGTGTGTGCCCAGTCAACCTATCCAAAGGCAGCAGCATCAAAAGGGATCAGTACAGGAGGCCAGGGATAAAACAGAATGTGACTCTGTGTTTGACAGGGGTGAGACAGAGAGATGTTCAGTGTGAAAACTGATAACATTGGGACGAGGAACCTGCACTGTGTTCAACTGAAAGATTCATATTGCATTTGGCAGGGGAATGGGGCTTGGAAATTGTAATGCTGTAACTATCTCAGGATGTTAGAGTCGGATATTTCTGCTGCTTGTGAAGAATCAACCTAAAAATGATCAGCACACATGGGAGCACCAGACGATGCACAGCCTTCAAGACACAGTAAATTCTATCTGAGTGTCTCAGCAATACTCCCTGCAGAAATGGGTAACATTTACCCTCCCCTTTGCTTCCCGCCTACCCCATCAGAAAAAGCCACAGGAAATTAAGGTAGGACACATCAAGCATTCCCAAACCTGTCAATCTTCATAAACGCCAGAGCTACCCATCTGACCAAATACATCCTGCTTTCGTCATTCGATCAGATTTAGCTGAAAAACATTAATTATCCACCAATTTGAATTAGACAATGTAAATTATTAAAGGTGCAGGAGGAGAATTTTGCTGTTGAATCATTTCAGTTGAAATTGGCAGACAATGCAAATTGAGCCACGTATCGAGTTCATCCTTGCAACAGCGACTGATGGAGGGGTTGGTGGGCATTCCTACCACAGTACCCGTTCATCATATCAACAGCAACTGCCTGTATGTCCTGTAAATCAGCTCTGATTCTGTGTCTTCATGGTCGCTAAGATTCAACTCAAACCCATTGAGGATGGTCATTTCTATTGTCTCCACCAGTATCACCGTCTATTCACCTGTCTGGGCCCTCAGGTTTTCCTCAACTTCTTTGCCACTTGTAAAAGAATCCTAGACTGTTCACTCCTCTCCCTGGAGGCTGTCTGACCTGATGAGTCCCTCCAGCTTCATTTTATTTGCTGAACGTTCCAGCATCAATAGTTCTTGTATTTTTTTTTGTACTTTGTCTCTCCTCTTACATTTAACACATTGCTAAAAACCTACATCTTCGACGAAGCTTTTGGTCATCTCCACCCCCATACCCCCCACTAAACCTGCTGAAGTGGTTTCCATCTGATCTGATTGGACATCGCCATATCCAGCTCCAATAGGCTTATCAAATTTGCACAATGATGTGTTGCATGAGAGCAAAGAGGTGGAAGATCTCATAATATGGTGCGAGATTAACAACGTGGGTCTCAACGTGGACACGACAAAGGAGATGATCGTGGACTTCATGGCCAGGAATGATCACACTCCACTACGCATCAACAACTCTGTAGTAGAGAGTGGAGAGCACCAAGTCCCTTGGAATACACTTAGCTAGTGACCTATGGCGGACACTCAACATTTCACTTGTCAGAAAGATGCAACAGTGACATCACTTCCTGAGAAGACCGAAGTGGGCAAAGCTACTGGCCACCATTATGTCAGCCCTCTATAGGACTCTATCAAGAGCGTCCTGTCCAACTGCATCACAGTGTGGTATGGTTACGGCAGAGGAAATGGATCAGAGGTCAATCCATAGGACCATAAGAGTGGCAGAGAGGATCATTGGGGTCTCTCTCCCCCAACCCAACACGATCTACTGGGATCATTGTCTGAAGAGGTCATGCAAAATCAGTGAGAACACCTTCTACCTTGCACACAGCATCTTTCAGCTGCTCCCATCAAGAGGTACAGGAGTGTCAGAGCCAGCACCACCAGGCTGAGGAACAGCTTCTTCCCATGGGCAGTGAGAAGACTGAGCGACCAAAGGAACTGCTCACACTAAATTCATGAAACAATATTTATTTGTACAAATGAATACTTGTCCTGTATGTGTATTGTTTGTCTGTATATGTGTTATGTTTGGTTGTGTGTCTGCATGTTTTGCACCGAGGACCGGAGAACATGGTTTCGTTAGTTGTACTTCTACAATTAGATGACAAACGCGACTTGACTATCATTCTGTAAAGAATCATGGGGCATCGTTCAGCATTATAGGCGGAAACTCGTGGGGGGGCTACTGCTCTCCACCAGATGTAAATGTGGGGCCCCATTATATCTTATGAAGTCATGGTTTAACAGTCCACTTGAAATAAAACATCTCCATTGACCTTCAGTACCATTTTGAGAAGGAGAATCAGAGCATTATAAGACATAGGAGCAGAAAAATGGCCATTCAACCTATTGAGTCTGCTCCACCATTTAATAATTTTCCCCACTTAACTCCACTGCCTGGCCTTCTCCCTATAACAAGTGATGCCCTGGATAATCAAGAATGGATCAATCTCTGCCTTAAATACCTCCAATGACTTGGGCCTCCATAACTGCCATCGCAAAAAATTCCACAGACTTACCATCCTCCGTCTGAAGAAATTTCTGTTCTAAGTGGAACCCCTTCAATCCTGAAGTTGTGCTCTCTTGTCCTAGACTCTCCCACCATGGGAAACAACTTTTCTCCTCATCTATTCTGTTCACTCCTTTCAACATTCAAAATGTTTCAAAAAGATCTCCTCCACCCCCCATTCTCCTAAATTCCAATGAGTCCAGGTGAAGAACTGTCAAACACTCCTTATAAGATAACCCTTTCATTCCTGGAATCATCCTTGTTAACCTCCTCTGAACCCTCTCTAACTCCAGCACATCCTTCCTGAAATGAAGAGCCCAAAGCTGCTTACAATACCCCAAGTGAGGTCTCACCTGTGCCTTATTAAGTCTTAATATCACATCCCTGTTCTTACATTCTATTCTTCTTGAAATGAATCCCAGCATTGCATTTGCCTTTGTCACCACCGACTCAAAATGCAAGTTTACTTTCAGACTATCGCAGCAGTTCTCAACCCTTTTCTTTCCACTCACATACCACTTTAAGTAATCCCTATGCCATCAGTGCTCAGTGATTAGTAAGGGATTGCTTAAGGTGGTATATGTGAGTGAGAAGGGAAGGTTGAGAATCACTGCTCTAGACCCAATAGTTACTGAAATATTTTGCTTGAGAAAAATTGTCAAAACTGTGCACATAATGAGTCAATTAGGCACATACCACCGTAATCAATCCCTTACTAATCACAGAGCACCTATGGCATAGGGAATACTTAAAGTGGTATGTGAGTGGGGAAAAACAAGGTTGAGAATCACTACTCCAGAGGATTGTTAACTTGGCCTGCAACATCACAGGCATATCTACATGAGGCAGTGTCTTTAAAAAGCAGCCTCTATCCTCAAAGACCCCCTCCACCCAGGCCATGCCCTCTTCATTCTGCTACCATCGGGGAAAAGGTACAGGAGTCTAAGGATTTAGAAGGATTTGGAGAAAATCCAAGCAAATGGGACTCACCCAGGATGCCAACTTGGTTGACATGGAGGAGTTGGGCTGAAGGGCCTTTTCCATGCTGTATGACTATGTCTCTAATTTGTTGCAACCTGTGCATCATGTAGGATTTAAATGGATCACTGTCCCACCAGAGTAAATATTCATTCTAATAGAATATTTATCCAATCTGATGTTCCACAAATTGGGGCAGTCTTAAACTGCCTCACTCTTACTCATTGACCCTTCTAAAGATTGGGAGGTAATTGTACACAAGGCCAATACACAGCCAAAGCTGTTCTGCTCTATATCTTGGCCGGCTATTGATAGTGAGCATCAGAATATGAAAGGGCTTGAAGGGGCTGTTGCAAAAAAAGCTGCATTCGTGGTCATAAGCTGGAAGGAGAGGTTGGATAAACTTGGGCAGTTTTCTCTCGAGTGGATGCAGGGGAGACCTGAGAGTCCAAAAATCCAGAGACAGACAGAATCTTTATCGCAAGGTAAAATTCTTTGATATTATTGTTCTGAATTTGTGAGAAGTGTCTGTGTGCCCGTGTCCACGTGCGTGCGTCTGCATGTCTGTGTGCATGTGTGCATGCGTGTGCAAGAGAGAAAACTGTTTTGTCTAGTTTTATATGCAGTCAGATGATAATAAACTTGAAATGTCAAATGCTAGAGGACATGAGTTTAAGATGAGGGTGGAGGTTTAATGGAGATGTGTGGAACATTTTTTTTACATTAAATGGTAGGTGCCTGGATAGTAATCGAAGCAATATGTTTGGAGGGTTTAGGAGGAAACTAGACAGGCACATGAATATGCAGGAAATGAAGGGATATGTGTTATGTGCAGGTTGAAGAGATTTAGTTTAATCTGGTATTGTGCTTAGTGCTGTCGTCATGAGCCCAAGGGCCCATTCCGGTGCTGTACCATTCATCTTCTATATTCCAAACCCAAACGAGAATCCAAGAGGTGGTGAGAGTGTGGAAGGAATACCCATGGGAATATGGAGCTGGAGTTAAAGGGCAGTATGGTTACAATGCCAGCAATCTGCTGCAGTCTATAAGACATGGTCTGCGTGGGTTTCCTCTGGTGCTCTGGTTTTCTCCCACGTTCCAAAAATCCATGGGGATTATTGGTTAATTGGTGCATTTGGGCAGCATGGGTTTCATGAGCCAGAAGGGCCTTATTACTGTGTTATATCTCTAAATTAAACATTTTAAATTAAAAAGTTGAATAAGTTCTCTTGTTTCTGACAGAGAAAGGAATGAAAGTTGCAGCAGGAGTGAGGAGAAAGAGAAGAGAGGTTAGTGGAGGATGATCTTTGGTCTAAAGTTTGGGCTGTAGAACTCAACGTTGCACACACCTTGGTGAGATCTGTAACCTTGCTCCTGCAGTTGATGCTGACCAGCACCTTTGGTTGGTTCTGCCGAGCGTCATGGAACAACAAAGAGCCCTGGTAAGGTTTATTTATTATTGTCACGTGTACCAAGATACATTCAACATGACCATAGCTGATCTACTCTGGCCTCAACTTCTCTACTTAGTCAGGTGTTTGAGAAGATTCAGTATGTCACCGAAGACTCTTGTAAATTTCTACAGATGTACTGTGGAGAGCATTCTGGCTGATTGCATCACTGCCTGGCATGGAGGCACCAATTCTCAGGACAAGAAAAAACTCCAGAGGGTTGTTAACTTGGCCTGCACCATCACAGGCACCAGACTTCACTCTATCAAGGACATCCATATGAGGCAGAGTCTTAAAAAACCAGCCTCCATCCTCATGGATCCCCACCACCCAGGCCACGCCCTCTTCACTCTGCTACCATCGAGAAAAAGGTACAGGAGTCTAAAGACAAGCACTCGATGGCAAAAGGACAGCTTCTTCCCCGCTGCCATCAGATTCCTGAATAATCAGCGAACCAAAAATACTGCCTTACATTTCATGCACTAAATTTTCTTATTTATTGTTGTCAGGTGGTTTATATGAATATTTGCTCTACGACGCTGCTGCAAGACACCAAATTTCATGACGTTTTCATGACAATAAATTCCGATTCTGATTCCTCAGTACTGCCTGCTCCTACACCGACCTCCGTATCATCTGCAAACTTGAGAACAGACAAAGTCAAAGAAAGATCATGAGTAGGAGAGTTGGCAAGAAGTAGGGAGCAACAGAAAAACAGTCCAGCAGTGAGACAATGGGGACTAACATAGAGACCAGCAGGGAGACGAGACGGGGAATGATACAGGGACCAGCAGTGACAGGATTGACACAAGGACCAGCAGGGAGACGGGGATTGATACAGGGACCAGCAGGGAGACGGGGATTGACACAGGGACCAGCAGGGAGACGGGGATTGACACAGGGACCAGCAGGGAGACGGGGATTGACACAGGGACCAGCAGGGAGACGGGGATTGACACAGGGACCAGCAGGGAGACGGGAATTGACACAGGGACCAGCAGGGAGACGGGGATTGACACAGGGACCAGCAGGGAGACGGGGATTGACACAGGGACCAGCAGGGAGACGGGGATTGATACAGGGACCGGCAGGGAGACGGGGATTGATACAGGGACCGGCAGGGAGACGGGGATTGATACAGGGACCGGCAGGGAGACGGGGATTGATACAGGGACCGGCAGGGAGACGGGGATTGATACAGGGACCAGCAGGGAGATGGGGATAGATACAGGGACCAGCAGGGAGAGGATTGATACAAGGACCAGCAGGGAGACAGGGATTGATACAAGGACTAGCAGGGAGACGGGGATTGATACAGGGACCAGCAGGGAGATGGGGATTGATACAGGGACCAGCAGAGAGATGGGAATTGATACAGGGACCAGCAGAGAGATGGGGATTGATACAAGGACCAGCAGAGAGCCAATAGGAATGATACAGGGACTAGCAGAGATGAACCAATGTAAACAGAGACAGTAAATATAAACTGAGAACAGAGAAACAAAGACATGTTTGCAGGGGGAGATGCACACCACTGGCTTTGAAAACTGGACCAATAAGCTTGTTGACAGAACAGTTAGATTCTGGGCACGTTTAGGGTTCTGCCATCTCAGGCAGAAGCAAACCTCTCATCACTATCTTAAAAACAGGTGCACATAATTGATCTGTTTAATATTTGAGCATTTATCTTGCACTTTCAAAAGTACAATTATAATTTCTGCACAAGCCCCCATCTAGACAATCAGATAGCTAGACAGTCAGATAACCAGACATGGGGATAGACAGATAGGTGACGTCTACCTTCCTTATCTGAAGATTAATTAGATTCACAAAGAAAAATTGCATTTGGAATTTGGCAACCTTACAAAAGGCTCATCCAGTGATGGAGGGGGTAACATTATGAAATGATTGCTTAAGTTTGTTGGCCAAATTTTCAATCCAAATTTATTCTAAAAGCAAAGGATGGGTCACAGCCTGAGCCACAGACAAATTCTCACAGTCAATGAATACGACTAAAGCCTTGGTTTGGGCATGTTCTCCCTCATTAGCTCACAGCCACGACCTTTTGTTTCCTGACTGACGCACTATTTGGAATGAAATGCAGCACCTAATTACATCTCAACTGAAATTGCAGTACTGCAAAGTGGCCAGTTCCTCTGACATTCTGTCTGAATTTCCTGTCATTTGCAGTGTCAAGAATAATCCTTCAGAGAAAGATTCGCAATAATATCATTACCTCTGGACAGTGTGAGATGCGATTTGTACGATTAATTTATAATTTGATGTCAGTGAGGGAGACAGACAGAAAGAGGTAGAAAAGCAAATCTCAGGGCTAAAGATTTTTTTAATAAGCTTGTCATGACAGTTAAGAAAATCGTACCTGAAAGAAACTATCGACGCAAGAATCTCCCTCCCAGTAGCACTGCATTATATCAATCTTGTACTCATATAAACCTCCAATTTATTAAAAAGGAGGCTATGACTTCAAAATGGCGCAGGATATAAATAAGGGCATCAAGTTCCTTCTTAATGTCTCTTGTTCCAGTAAGTTATGCTTAGCAACTAAAGTGGAAATAAAATTTGTATTTCCTTTATATATCCTCAGATGTTCCATCAGTTGACAGACTGCAGACAGAATCTGAAGCTAAACATAATCTGCTGGAGGAACTCAGCAGGTCTATCAGCATCCGTCAGAAAGAAAACGGTCGCTATTTCAGGCCAGGGTGTCCTGATGAGGGACTCCAGCCCAAAGCATTGATCTGTGGTTAGTAAGGGATTACTTAAGGCAGTATGTAAGCGGGGGAAAAAAGGGTTGAGAACTACTGGTCAAGATCAACTGGGAAAGGGCCGATAAAACCTAACTCAGACAAATGTGAAGTGATGCATTTTCAGGAGTTAAACCAGGTCAGGACATTAACAGCAAATGACAGGGCCTTGCAGAGTTAGTGGAACAGAGAGATCTAGGAATACAAACACAAGGACTTTTTTTTTTTAATTATTTTTTTATTTTTCATTCATTTAATGTATCTATTTATTTATTTATTTTCCCCGCTATGAACCATACTGACCAAAATACACCCAAACATTTCCCTCTTGAATATACACCATGTCATTTTCTCCCCTCCCTCCTTCACCCCCTCCCCACCCACTCAACGTTCAACATATAGGATACATTAAACCCATTAAACAATGTCATCACACAATGAAAATAAACAAGAAATTTGTGTCATCTACTTTTATATACTGGGTCAGTTCATTTCGTATTCTCATTCTTTCGTTTTAGGTGGTGGAGGACTGCAGTAGGACTTCTCTGTTGTGTTCCATGTACAGTTCCCACATTTGTTCGAATATTGTGATGTTATTTCTTAAATTATGTGTTTTTTTTCCAATGGAATACATTTATTCATTTCTATGTACCATTGCTGTATTCTCAGGCTATCTTCTAATTTCCAGGTTGACATAATACATTCTTTTGCTACAGCTAAGGCTATCATAATAAATCTTTTTTGTGCTCCATCCAAATCGAGTCCAAGTTCTTTACTTCTTATATTACTTAGAAGAAAGATCTCTCGATTTTTTGGTATGTTACTTTTTGTGATTTTATTTAATACCTGATTTAGATCTTCCCAAAACTTTTCCATTTTCTCACATGCCCAAATTGCATGTACTGTTGTTCCTGTTTCCTTCTTACAGCGAAAACATCTGTCTGATACTGTTGGGTCCCATTTATTTAACTTTTGGGGCATATCATGCGTAACCTCGTGTTTATTGTATTTTAATATTGATGCAAAATCAACTAAACCCTTTCACAATAGATAACCTTTCCTTTAGAGAATGGGAGAAAAAAGGGATCAAAAGAATAGAAAATTGTTTTTCGAGAAATAAATTATTATCTTTGGAACAAATGAAGGACAAATATGGTATAACTCACGGTACAATGTTTGCATGCCACCAACTGAAAACCTACTTGAAGGACAAATTGGGAAGCAGGCTGAGGTTACCAGAAGGAAGTAATTTTGAATATGTGATTACAGACACGATGATAATTAAAAGATTTATAACAAGCATGTACATCAAACTATAAGAGAAAGAGAACGAAGAAACAAGCTGTAAACCCAAACAAAAATGGGAACAAGATCTAAACAAACAATGAAACATGGGAAAAGCTATGCTCCGGAACTATGAGAAACACATGGATTCTTGAAGGTGGTAAATAAGGGTAGACAAGGTGACAAAGAAGACTATTTCCTTGCCTTCTTCGACTGGGGTACTGAGTTAAGAGGTTGGGATGTCATGGTAGAGCTTTATCAGATGTCAGTGAGTCCATACCTGGAATTCTGGGTGTGGTTCCAGACAGTGGACTATAGGAATTATGTCTTTACCCTAGAGACAGTGCAGGAAGGAATCACAAGGATGCCTGTTGAGAACAGAGGGCTTAATTTTTGGAAGAGGAAGAGGCTGGACTGGCTAGTACCATTTTCTTTGAAGCAAAGGAGACTGAGGGTGTGACCTGAAGGAGGTTATATAATTCTGAGAGGCACAGATAGAATAGATGGTCAGAATCTTTTCTTCAGCGAAGATGAGTCTGGAACTAGAGAGTCCATGCTAAGGTGAGAGGGGAAACATTTAAAGGAGATCAGGGGAAAGTTGTTCACACCAAGAACAAGCTGTTAAATGAAGTCGTGCTGAAAGCAGTTACAAACACAATTTGGGAGGCATTTGGACAGGAAAGGCCTGAAAGAATATGGGCCTTATGAGTCAAACAGAATTTGCATAGACAGGGATCACAATTGGTATGGGGCAGACCCTGTTCTATGATTCTATATGAATGAACAGAGGAAGGGAAAAGGGGCCACAGAATTATTAGATCAGGGAAAACTGGGCCACATTAGTGAACAGGTAGCAAGCCAGTTCAGATCTAGTCCATGCCAAACAATTTCTCCCACTTTGTGCCATGACCCACATTCGGCCCATAACCCTCCACACCTCTCCCATCCATATACCTATCCAACTTTTCCTTAAATATTAACATCGATCTTGCTTCTACCACCTCTGCCGGAAGTTCATTCCACACCCCCCACCACCCTCTGCGTGAAGAATTTTCCCCTCGTGTATCCCTTAAATTTTTCCCCTTTTACTCACAGTCCATGCACTCTTGTTTGAATCTCCCCCACCCTCAATGGAAAAAGCCTATCCACATTGAATCTATCCGTCCCCCTTATAATTTTGAATATCTCTATCAAATCACCCCTCAACCTTCTACGCTTCAGGGAATAAAGTCTCAGCCTGCTCAACCATTCCCTGTAACTCGAACTGTGAAACCCCAGCAACATTCTCGTAAACCTCCTCTGCACTCTCTCTATTCTGTTTATATTCTTCCTGTAATTCAGCAACTAAATTAGGCCTCATTAATTCCTTATACAACTTCAACATAACATCCCAACTCTTGTATTCAAGACTCTGATTTATGAAAGCCAACATATCAAATGCCGCCTTCACCACCCTATCCACATGTGATTCAACTTTCAGGGAATTATGTGCCATGAATCCTAAATCACTTTGATCCACTGCACTCCTCAATTATCTACCATTTAATGTGTATGATCGGTTTTGATATGTCCTACCAAAATGTAGCATCTCACATTTATCAGTATTAAACTCCATCAGCCATCTTTTAGCCCACTCTTCTAACTGTCCTATACCACCCTGTCAGCTTTAATAATCTTCCTCACTGTCCACAATACTGTCAATCTTTGAATCATCTGCAAATTTACTAATCTAATTTGCCATCCTATCATCTAGATTGTTAATATATATGACAAACATATGAGGCACTCCATTCATCACCGGCCTCCAATTCGACAAACAATTTTCCACCACAACTCTCTGGTATTGCTGAATCTATTTCACTACTTCAACATTTATACCTAATGCTTCCACCTTCCTCTCATCAACCTTTATAGTAATCTCCTCAATTTGTTAAATATGATCTGTCCTGTACAAACCATGTTGACTACTCCAAATCAATCCATGTCCTTCCAAATAGTTGTATATACCATCTGTAAGAACATTTACCATTAATTTACCCACCACTGACATCAGACTTTCTTTTGGATCCTTTTATGAATAGCAAAACAACATGAGCCACCCTCCAGTCCTCCAGCACCTCCCCCATGGCCAGCAACATTTTAAATATTTCCGTCAACGCTCTCACTATTTGTTCACTAACCTCCCTCAGGATTCTTGGGAATATTTTATCAGGACCTGGAGATTTAGCCACCTGGATCTTTTTTAATATAGCCAACACTACCTCCTCATTAATCCTTATATTATCCATGAGCTCCCTACCATATTTCTTCACTTCATCTGTGTGGTGGTACACCATCAGCCTACTGCAGGCGGCAACCTCTGTACCTGCAGAAGTGTAAAGGGACAGGACAACATCTGGCCGGCTGCCAATCAGTTGGCCTGAATGGATCAACCCCCACCTGGTCGGATGTCAACCACCCTCTGGGATACAAGCCTGTCGACTTCCCAAGGCGTCACTCAGAGTTGCTGCAGCCACAGCCAGCCTGGTCTGTGGAGGATTTTGTGGATTAAAGCCTGTTGTTCAGTCTTTACCTTGTGTGTGTCTGATTCTGTCTAACAGCACACCACAACCTGGCTCAATATTCTTTTCCTTAGTGAATACTGAAAAATTTCCTCTCACAGAACCTACCCCCCTCATCTTCATTGGACCCAATTCTATCCCTCACTAATCTTTTACTTTTAATGTACCGATAGAAACCCTTCGGATTTATTTTTACTTTATCTGCCAAAGTAGCTTTGTATCTCCTTTTAGTCTTTCTAATTTCTTTCTTAATTTTTTTTTTTAATGCTCCTTGTATACCTCAAGCAATTCACCTATTCCATGCCGTTTATACCTATTTTACACATCCCTCTTCCTCTGAAGCAAGTTCCCAATATCTTTAGAAAACCAAGGCTCCATATAGTTTCTAGCCTTTCCTTTAGTCCTCAGAGGGACTCTGTGCTCTCAAAATTTCTCCGAGGAATATCCTCCATTTATCTGCTACATCCTTCCCTGAAAATGTCTTATCCCAATCCACACCCTCCAAATCTTTTCTTATCCCCTCGAAATATGCTTTCTTCCAATCAAGAATCTCAACCTTTGGCCCAACTCTATTCTTTCCATTACTAGCCTAAAACTAATAGTATTGTGATCATTAGACCCAAAGTGTTTCCCAACTCAAACCTCTGTCACTTGACCCATCTCATTCCCTAATAGGAGATCCAATAATGCCCCCCCTCAAGTCAGTTCTTCTACGTACTGATTAAGAAAACTTTCCTGAGCACACTTAATAAACTCTAACCCATCCAGCCCTCTTACTGTATGGGCGTCCCAGTTAATGTGCGGAAAGTTGAAATATCCCACAACTACCACCTTGTGTTTATTACACAAATACACAATCTCCTTACAAATTTGTACCTCTAATTCCCTCAGCCCACGGTGATCTATCACACACTCCCATTAATGCTTTCATGTCTCTGCAATTCCTCAATTCTACCCAAACCATCCTTCCACAGCTCTGCTGTAATGTTCTCTCTAATAAGCAATGAAACTCCTCCACGTTTTATCTCCCTTGTTCTGTCATGCCTAAAACAACAGAATCCTGGAATATTTTACTGCCAAACGTGCACTTTCTGCAACCAAGTTTCACTGATGGCCACAATATCATAGTTCTGTGTGTCTATCCATGCCTTAAGCTCATCCTCTTTATTTACAATGCTCCTTGCATTAAAATATATGCACTTAAGAGAATGTTCTCCACAAATACTCCTTTGGTTACCATCTACTTTTACCTCTTTCCCTCCTTTATTAATTTTTACGTTCTATTTCCTCCCTTCCAATGTAGGTGTTCTTCCTCCCTAACCTCCATACTCTCATTCTGATTCCCACCCCTCCACACTAGTTTAGATCCCCCCCTGCAGCTCTAGCAAACCTGCCCACCAGGATATTAGTCCCCTCCAGTTCAAGTGCAACCATCCCTTTTATACAGTTCAACTTTCCCCAGAAGAGATCCCAATGATCCAGTAATCTAAACCCCTGCCCCAGCTCCTGAGCCACACATTCATCCTCCACAACTTCCTATTTCTACCCTCACTAGCGTGTGGCACAGGCAGCAATCCTGAGATCACCACCCTTGAGGTCCTGCTTTTCAACTTCTTTCCTAATTCTATATAATCCTTCTTCAGCACATACAACATGGTCATAGGACCTTCCAGTCCACAAACACATGCCACCGCCCCCCCCCCCCCAAATACACCAATTAACCTACAAACATTTTTGGAGGGTGGGAAGAAACTGGAGCATTCTAAAGAATCTTCCACAGACACAGGGAGAACGTACAAACTCCTTACAGACAGCGCTGGATTCAAACCCACTTCGCTGGTGCTGTAATAGTGCTGTGCTAACCATTATATTAACCGTGTTAAGAAAATTTACTTTCATTGTCACTTTCGGCAAAGGAATCTCACTAACCCATGAGCGTTTTAATACTGTTCGTTCACAGTTATGGCCATCACTCACAAAGCCAACAGTGACTGTGCAGTCAAGGAGACATTCAACACAAGAAGAGGTCCAGGACCATTTCATGGGCCACTTCAGAATTGACCACACTGCTGTGACTTTGAGTGGCATGGGTACAGGTCTTGAAAAGACAACAGAGTGTCATCCCGTGCAGTGAAGTTGGGGGAAGGGAAGGGGGGTTTGGGGAGTAACCCATTCAGCTCATGGTTAAGGATCTGGTTTCCCCATACTTTCTCGTGATCAAGGTGGAATTTGAACTCATCTCCAAGTCAATAGTTCAGGACAGAATCAGAATTTATTGTCATGAACATGTCATGAAATTTGTTGTTTTGCAGCAGCGTTATAGCCCTCAGACAGTGCAGAAAAGTGCAGAGAACAAAACAAAGGACTCTACATCACCTTTGTTGACCTCACCAAAGCCTTCGACACCGTGAGTAGGAAAGGGCTTTGGCAAATACTAGAGCGCCTCGGATGCCCCCCAAAGTTCCTCAACATGATTATCCAACTGCACGAAAACCAACAAGGTCGGGTCAGATACAGCAATGAGCTCTCTGAACCCTTCTCCATTAACAATGGCGTGAAGCAAGGCTGTGTTCTGGCACCAACCCTCTTTTCAATCTTCTTCAGCATGATGCTGAACCAAGCCATGAAAGACCCCAACAATGAAGACGCTGTTTACATCCGGTACCGCACGGATGGCAGTCTCTTCAATCTGAGGCGCCTGCAAGCTCACACCAAGACACAAGAGAAACTTGTCCGTGAACTACTCTTTGCAGAAGATGCCGCTTTAGTTGCCCATTCAGAGCCAGCTCTTCAGCGCTTGACGTCCTGCTTTGTGGAAACTGCCAAAATGTTTGGCCTGGAAGTCAGCCTGAAGAAAACTGAGGTCCTCCATCAGCCAGCTCCCCACCATGATTACCAACCCCCCCACATCTCCATCGGGCACACAAAACTCAAAACGGTCAACCAGTTTACCTATCTCGGCTGCACCATTTCATCAGATGCAAGGATCGACAATGAGATAGACAACAGACTCGCCAAGGCAAATAGCGCCTTTGGAAGACTACACAAAAGAGTCTGGAAAAACAACCAACTGAAAAACCTCACAAAGATAAGCGTATACAGAGCCGTTGTCATACCCACACTCCTGTTCGGCTCCGAATCATGGGTCCTCTACCGGCACCACCTACGGCTCCTAGAACGCTTCCACCAGCGTTGTCTCCGCTCCATCCTCAACATCCATTGGAGCGCTTACACCCCTAACGTCGAAGTACTCGAGATGGCAGAGGTCGACAGCATCGAGTCCACGCTGCTGAAGATCCAGCTGCGCTGGATGGGTCACGTCTCCAGAATGGAGGACCATCGCCTTCCCAAGATCGTGTTATATGGCGAGCTCTCCACTGGCCACCGTGACAGAGGTGCACCAAAGAAAAGGTACAAGGACTGCCTAAAGAAATCTCTTGGTGCCTGCCACATTGACCACCGCCAGTGGGCTGATAACGCCTCAAACCGTGCATCTTGGCACCTCACAGTTTGGCGGGCAGCAACCTCCTTTGAAGAAGATCGCAGAGCCCACCTCACTGACAAAAGGCAAAGGAGGAAAAGCCCAACACCCAACCCCAACCAACCAATTTTCCCTTGCAACCGCTGCAATCGTGTCTGCCTGTCCCGCATCGGACTTGTCAGCCACAAACGAGCCTGCAGCTGACGTGGACTTTTTACCCCCTCCATAAATCTTCGTCCGCGAAGCCAAGCCAAAGAAAGAATAGCCCAAACATTTATTTAATGAAATAAAAATAGTGCACAAAAAGTAAGGCAGTGTCTGTGGTTCATTGATCATTCAGGAATCTGACGGCAGCAGGGAAGAAGCTGTCCTTGTGCCGCTGAGTGCTCGCCTTCAGACTCCTTTTTCCCGATGGTAGCAGAGTGAAGAGGACGTGGCCAGGGTGGTGGGGGTCCTTGAGGATAGAGGCTGCTTTCTTAAGACACCACCTTTTGTTGCTGTCTCAATGGAGTGAAGTCTGGTGCCCTTGATGTCTTAAGCCAAGTTAACAACCCATTGGAGTCTTTTCTTGTCCTGAGCGATGGCACCTCCACACCAGACAGTGATGCAACCTGCCAGAGTCCACCTGTTTCAGGTTTCGAGAGTCTTCAATGACATACTGAATCTCCTCAAACTCCTCATAGATTACAGCTGTTGACGAGCCTTCTTCATGATTGCATCCTCAGAGATGTTGACACCCAGGAATTTGAAGTTCTTGACCCCTTTATGAGGATTGGTTCGTGTTCTCCTGGTTTGCTCCTGAAGCCTACAATCGTCTCCTTGGTTTTGGTAACATTGAGTTCAAGACTGTTGGGGTGACACCACTCAATGAGCTTAACTATCTCCCTCCTGCACGCTTCACGAGATCACCAGGTCAGCACTATGACCACAATGTTATTGTATTCCATCACTTGATACCATATAACACTGACTTTGAAGGATTTGAACATAAACAACACATGGTGTCGGATAACATTAAACTGATTTGCAACACGAGAATGTAGGAGAGCAGAAGGTGGCCACTTGGCCTCTCAAGTCTTTTCTGCTAGTCAATATGACTGTGGTTAATTTGCCTCAGGACTTGTCTCTTCTGCGCCAGTTACCCGTCAACCTCTATCCCCTGATCTTTAAAACATGAATCTATTTCTGGTTTAAATATCCCCAGAGAACGAGATAGCACAACTGTCTGAGGAATAAAATTCCAGAGATCCACCACCCACTGTGAGATGTTCCTACGTGCCTCAGCTTTCAATCTTGTATCTGGTAAATTCATCTGAGATTCTCCCAGCAGTGGAAGCATCTTGACATATCCCTGGCATGCGCATCAGGATCAGGAGTGCCCAACAGAAAGGATGCTGTGACAATTTATTGGGAAAGCTGTTGATTCAAAGAAAGGACGAGCTGGAAGTTGAAACTTCGTCTGTGTTCTGTTAGGCAATGTGAGGTAAGTTACCACATTTGCAGAGGAGTAGCATGCACAGAAGGGCAAGTGAAGCAATGGTGACTTCTCACACGTCAAATCCTCAACGTGGCCACAAAAACATGCCGTCGAGCAGAAGGTAACGTTCAACCTAAACAAAACACAAGTTCAGAAAGTGTGTGCATCCATTCCAGTCGATCAGACCCGATCAGAGTGAATGGCGAGGCAGGCTTACAAGGTTGAGCAGACACTCTTGCTCCTATCTTCTTGTGTTATTCTACTTATCAGCCAAGCTGACACTCTGCAGCCAAGAGGAAGATGGAAGGTCTCCAAGCAGCGCAATGATCTGAGGTTGCATACCCTGAGAACCCTCCTGGACTCTCCCTTCCAGCCCATTGAACCCCTAGCCCACTGTCAAAACTTTTTGGGTCTACCTCAGTATCTGATTGCCTATTTCACTTGAATCTATTCAAATACATGTTTTTTTAAAAAAAAATTATTAGAGCTTTGGGTGGTGGGGGGAAGCATGGGAGCAGTCCATTCCAGCCCACCAGCGCATGCCATCTAACTACACCAATTAACCTACGTTTAGAGCGTGGGAGGAAATCAAAACACCCAGAGGAAGCCAAGGGGAGAAAATAAAAATTCCTAACAGACAATGCCAGATTCAAACCAGGGTGTTTGGCGCTGTAATAATGTTGCTCCTACCACTATGGTAACTGTGTCACCCAAAATAATAAATAATTTATAAATTATAGGGGAACTATTAAAAATGTAATAAATCAAATTATAATCAAGTAATGAAAAGCATTAAAATAAAATAGACTAAGTCAAATTAAGTAGCAATACTGGAAGTCTGTATAAAAATAGAAAATGCAGGTAACACTCAAAGTCAGGCAGCATCTGCAGAAAGAGAAGGCTAAATGCTTCCTGTCAATGTTTGTTCATCGGAATCAGGAAAATATATAAATAATCCCTTTAGTTTTAAGCTAAGAGGTGCATACATTGAACCAACATTGAGGTTCAATGTTGGAAACCTGCAGTCAGACGAAGCGAGAGGAAACTTCCAGGCAAACCTCAAAGCAAAGCTCGACGATGCAACCCGCCTCACGGACCCGTCCCCTGAAACCCTCTGGGATCAGTTGAAGACTACCATACTGCAATCCACTGAAGAGGTACTGGGCTTCTCCTCCAGGAAAAACAAGGACTAGTTTGACGAAAACAGCCAGGAAATCCAGGAGCTGCTGGCAAAGAAGCGAGCTGCCCACCAGGCTCACCTTACAAAGCCGTCCTGTCCAGAGAAGAAACAAGCCTTCCGTCGCGCATGCAGCCATCTTCAGCGCAAACTCCGGGAGATCCAAAATGAGTGGTGGACTAGCCTCGCCAAACAAACCCAGCTCAGCGCGGACATTGGCGACTTCAGGGGTTTCTACGAGGCTCTAAAGGCTGTGTGTGGCCCCTCACCCCAAGTCCAAAGCCCGCTGCGCAGCTCAGACGGCAAAGTCCTCCTCAGCGACAAGATCTCCATCCTCAACCGATGGTCAGAACACTTCCAATCTCTTTTCAGTGCCAACCGCTCAGTCCAAGATTCCGCCCTGCTCCAGCTCCCTCAACAGCCCCTAAGGCTAGAGCTGGATGAGGTTCCCACCCTGGATGAGACATATAAGGCAATCGAACAACTGAAAAGTGGCAAAGCAGCAGGTATGGATGGAATCCCCCCAGAAGTCTGGAAGGCTGGCGGCAAAACTCTGCATGCCAAACTGCATGAGTTTTTCAAGCTTTGTTGGGACCAAGGTAAACTGCCTCAGGATCTTCGTGATGCCACCATCATCACCCTGTACAAAAACAAAGGCGAGAAATCAGACTGCTCAAACTACAGGGGAATCACGTTGCTCTCCATTGCAGGCAAAATCTTCGCTAGGATTCTATTAAATAGAATAATACCTAGTGTCGCCGAGAATATTCTCCCAGAATCACAGTGCGGCTTTCGCGCAAACAGAGGAACTACTGACATGGTCTTTGCCCTCAGACAGCTCCAAGAAAAATGCAGAGAACAAAACAAAGGACTCTACATCACCTTTGTTGACCTCACCAAAGCCTTCGACACCGTGAGCAGGAAAGGGCTTTGGCAAATACTAGAGCGCATCGGATGTCCCCCAAAGTTCCTCAACATGATTATCCAACTGCACGAAAACCAACAAGGTCGGGTCAGATACAGCAATGAGCTCTCTGAACCCTTCTCCATTAACAATGGCGTGAAGCAAGGCTGTGTTCTGGCACCAACCCTCTTTTCAATCTTCTTCAGCATGATGCTGAACCAAGCCATGAAAGACCCCAACAATGAAGACGCTGTTTACATCCGGTACCGCACGGATGGCAGTCTCTTCAATCTGAGGCGCCTGCAAGCTCACACCAAGACACAAGAGAAACTTGTCCGTGAACTACTCTTTGCAGACGATGCCGCTTTAGTTGCCCATTCAGAGCCAGCTCTTCAGCGCTTGACGTCCTGCTCTGCGGAAACTGCCAAAATGTTTGGCCTGGAAGTCAGCCTGAAGAAAACTGAGGTCCTCCATCAGCCAGCTCCCCACCATGATTACCAACCCCCCCACATCTCCATCGGGCACACAAAACTCAAAACGGTCAACCAGTTTACCTATCTCGGCTGCACCATTTCATCAGATGCAAGGATCGACAATGAGATAGACAACAGACTCGCCAAGGCAAATAGCGCCTTTGGAAGACTACACAAAAGAGTCTGGAAAAACAACCAACTGAAAAACCTCACAAAGATAAGCGTATACAGAGCCATTGTCATACCCACACTCCTGTTCGGCTCCGAATCATGGGTCCTCTACCGGCACCACCTACGGCTCCTAGAACGCTTCCACCAGCGTTGTCTCCGCTCCATCCTCAACATCCATTGGAGCGCTTACATCCCTAACGTCGAAGTACTCGAGATGGCAGAGGTCGACAGCATCGAGTCCACGCTGCTGAAGATCCAGCTGCGCTGGATGGGTCACGTCTCCAGAATGGTGGACCATCGCCTTCCCAAGATCGTGTTATATGGCGAGCTCTCCACTGGCCACCGTGACAGAGGTGCACCAAAGAAAAGGTACAAGGACTGCCTAAAGAAATCTCTTGGTGCCTGCCACATTGACCACCGCCAGTGGGCTGATATCGCCTCAAACCGTGCATCTTGGCGCCTCACAGTTTGGCGGGCAGCAACCTCCTTTGAAGAAGACCGCACAGCCTACCTCACTGACAAAAGAGGAAAAACCCAACACCCAACCCCAACCCACCAATTTTCCCCTGCAACCGCTGCAATCGTGTCTGCCTGTCCTGCATTGGACTTTTCAGCCACAAACGAGCCTGCAGCTGACGTGGACTTTTTACCCCCTCCATAAATCTTCGTCCGCGAAGCCATGCCAAAGAAGAAGAAGAGGTGCATAGGACAACAGGCATAGCTTTAGCAAGGAGACTCCAGCCAGGATTCCTCAGGTGGCTCCATTATTTAAACACTCAGCAGGTCAGACAACGTGGGTGGAGGGAGGTTGAAGACCTTCCAAAGCAGCTGAAACTGCTCACCGATGTTTAGTACCTCAAGGGATAGAATCCTTTACTCTCCCAGCCTACAGCCTTGCACTCAACCATCTCCCTTCTCTCTCTAAAATTGGACTTCAACCTCCCCTCTGACCTCGACGCTTGGCTAAGCTTGCACACAGGTCCAAGATCAGCTGAGCAGCGAATAATGAGAACAAGCTAATTCACCATTGGCTGCCAGTGGCCAATGTACAAGAACCCAAACACTGAGTTACAGACGTGGCTTTTTATATTGAATGTGTTGGTGAATTGGTGAAATGTGGAAAAAAAAATAGGGACAGATATAGTCACATTAATTTAATTACTTCTGTTTTCTTATTAAATTCAATGTAATTCTTATCCAGTCAAGTCTGATGCCAACACATTAATGTATTAGCTGGTGTTCTCATACAAAGATACTGGAACCCACAAAATAGAAGCTAGCTGACGTTTAGCTACCGAAAAGTCTTTTTGTTAATAACCATCCTCAAATATTCCATTGACACCATGACTCCCAGCATTGGCACTGATTAACCCAGGTGTATCTCACAAAAACAAGTTCTATCCAAATAATTGCATGAAACCTGACCAGACAGTCTGAATTATCCACACCTGAACCTGCAGATGAATTTGAATTCCAAATCAAAAGATACCAACAGATAATTATAACGATAAAAATGAGCAAAGTATTAACGCAGGTTAAATTAATAATGTGCTGCTTTTGAATAAAAAAGTATTTTACTTTTGTAACACTTTATCAATCCCTCAGGGCTTGTAAAACAATACATCAGTTGTGAAGTGCAGTCAATATTTTGAATCTTTCCTCTGAATCGAGCATAAACACTTCAAAATAACTGCTTCATTTACCAGTAGCTTTGTGTTTCAAGGTTTTTATGGATAGACAAATGAAATATCAGAAAGGAAGTTGGTTCAGTATGGACCAGAATGGCCAAGTTGGCCTATTTCTATGCTCTAATTGTTATATAGTTATATGGTTAAAAACTCTCTCCATGTAAATCCTTTCCAATGTCCAATAAAATGCATTGGTTTATGTTCTTGGGAGTCACTATCTCAGAGGATCTTTCCTCAACCCAACACACTAATGGCATTGTGAAGAAAGCCTCCTCAGGAGTTTGCAAAAATTTAGTGTGACATCGGAAACTCTGGCAAATTTCTACAGAGGTGTGGTGGTAAGTGTGCTGACTGACATCACGGTCTGGTATGGGGACACCAACACCACTGAGCGTAAAGCCCTGCAAAAAGTACTGGACACAGTCCAGGACATCACAGGCAAAGCATCCCCAGCATCAAGAACATCTACAGGGAACCCTGCCATTGGAGGGCAGCAGCAATCAGTAAAAATCCATATCACCCAGCACGGGCTCGGTTCTCACATCAGGAAAGAGGTATAGGTGTCACAAGATTCGCACCCTAAGTTCAGGAACAGCTGCTACCTCTCCACCATAAACTCAATCAGGAACTAATCTAAGGACACTATTGATTTTTTAATTCTGTATTGCATAGTCAGTTGGTTTACATTTCTTTCTTTATTTACATGAATACATTGAGTGCAGCTTTTTTTTTGCACTACCAATAGGTGGTAATTCTGCCTCCCCCATAGGAAAAGGGTTGTATGCAATGTCATGTGTGTGCTCTGACAATAAATCTGGAATCTGGCAAAACTCCTTTTGTGGATTTTGAACTTTTGGCGACGTACAATAAGCTTGGAATTGACTTGTGAGTGAGATTGTTTACTCTCAAATGTCCAAGATGAAGATGATATTGAGACACAAGTGCCTGCAGGCTGCTGGAAAATGGAGCAAGAAACAAATGGCTGAAGGATCTTACTGTGTCTCAGTGTCTGTAGTGGGGGAGAGGGGTAAAGACCATCATTTCAGGGAGTGATCTTTCATCAGGTTTGAGAGTGTTGAAGGAAGGGAGTCTATAGGAGGAGTGAGACAGGGGTTGAGGTAGAACTAGGTGAGGTGGAGTGTCTCGGATTATTGGTGGAACTAGCTAAGGAGAGGAAAAGAACAAGTATGGGCAGATGAAGCCAAGTGTGGGAGGGGAGGTAGACACAGAGGCTGGGAAATGGTCAGTGGAAGCAGATAGGCAAAGGACAGCATTTGTTCTGAGGCTGCAAACTGTGCCAGGAACCACGTGGCCTCACCAGGATGAATGAACTAATACGTACCTCACTTATGCTTGGTTCCATCGAGACATCAATGGTAGTGCTTTATCCAAAGAACAAGGTTTATTTAGTGTGATCATAATGGGGAGGTGGCTGCCCACCTTGTCCGCCAGTCAGCAGGAACTCTCTTGGAATGTAGGAGTAGTTGTTCACTCAAATCTTTAAAACCTAGGCAATCTTCCAATGCCTCTTGACATTTTCAAATGGTGTGCACACACTCACCTTGCACAAGAAATTCCCTTTGGTCTGATATTTTTAACCAAGTAATGAAAATCTACTTCTTCATTTTAACTCTGCACTTGTAATGATCAGATAACATGAACACTGCCAAACCGATCTTCTTTGCATATATTGGCTTGACTTGAATCGGAAATATAGGACATCTTTGATTTAAACAAAAACATCTGCAAATACTGGGGTCCAGTGCAACACACAAACGTGCCGGAGAAACTCAGCAGATCATGAAGTGTCCATAGGAAGTAAAGAGAAACCGATGCTTTGGGCCTGAGGTCTTGGTCAACTTCCTGCGAATGTTGCTCAACCTGCTGGGTTTCCTAGCATATTTGTGTCCTGCATGTATTGTCTTGGACCCCAGTGCCCCCATGGATCCGATTTAATTGGACATCTTCAGTCTTCTCTTCCATTGTAATCTTCAGCACTAACAACACAGAGCAGCATCGTTGGCGTAGCAGTTACTGCATTGCCTTTAGAGCGCCAGCGATCGGGACTGGGGTTTAAAATCCACAGAGTCTGTGATGAGTTCATACGTTCTGCATGGGTTTTCCCCAGGGTCTCCAGTTCCCTTCCACCATTTGAAACATACCAGGGTTTGTAAGTATAAAGTAGGCGGCAAGGACTCGTGGGCCAAAATGGCCTGTTACCATGCTGTATGTCTAAATTTAGTTTCAAAATAATTTTAAAAATTTTAAATACAGCTCCCAGCCCTCAGCTCAAATGCCTGGCAAACCAGTTAATGCAACATTATTACAGCACCTGCAACTGATGTTCGAATCTGCCGCTGTCGATAAGAAATGTGTACATTCTAACCATGTCTGTGTACCTCTGGGCACTCAGGTCTCCTCCCACCCTCCAAAAATGTCAGGGTTTATCATTTTATTATTGTACTTGGAGGGCACAGGCTCATGGCCCGGAAGGGCCTGTAATCACGCTGTATGTCTAAACTTTGAAAAAAAATTAACTATGGTCAAATTCTTGTTAATAAAGCATTATCTGCTCGAAAAAACAGTCTCCATTAAACACAGCTACACTGAATTTAAAATTCAGGATTTGACCAATCACAGAGAATTTTCCAACAAGTTAAAAAAAATCCAGTATCATAGAACCATCTAGAACATGGAAATCTTTCAGGAAAGGAAGTCTGCTGCCCTTGTATTATATTTCAGAGTTATCCATAAAACATTAAACATTGTTACCAAAGGCCAGCAATACCTATACAAGCATTTTAAAGCACCTTTACTTCTGTGAAGCAGAGCTCGAGGTATTTGTCAATGGTTTCCTTCCACCCTGGGAGTGGTACAGCAGCAGTTGAGTTGCAGCTTTTCATCTCTGGCGGTGTGTGCATGGAGCTTGCATGTTTTCTGTGACCTCATGAGTTTCCTTCAGGGGCTCCTGTTTCCTCCCACATCCCAAAGTTGCGCAGATTGATAAGTTAATCAGCCACCGTAAATCCACTGGAGGGAGTTGATGGCAATATGGGAAGAATAAAGTAAGATGAGATGAGGAAAATGGCTGCTTGATGGCACAGAACCTTTCTCCTGCCTTCTCCCCATAACCTTTGACACCCTCACAAATTAAGAACCTTTAAACCTCTGGTTTAAATATACCCAATGATTTGGGCCTCAAGGCCATCCGTGGTAACAAAATTCACAGATTCACCTCACTTTTTCTGATGAAATATCTCATCACCTCTTTTTTTTTTTAAAGAGGTCTTTTTATTCTGGTCCTGGGTCTCCCACTACTGGAAAAATCTTCTCCACATCCACTCTACCCATGCCTTTCAATATTCAGCAGGTACCTCACTGGAGGCTACTTACAGTGGTCAGTTAAAGCACTGGCTAACCAGCCACTGGATGGAGGCATACACCAGGAAAAATCTACGTGATCACAACTAATCTTGCAGACTGCACCCAAAGTTATGATCAAACCCAAGTCCCTTGGTCAAAACTTGAGCTACCTGCAGCCAGCCATTTTATCTCCACCAACCATTCTTAAAATCACAATGTCATACATTGTCTAAGTGAAGCCAAATGTAAACTTGAGGAATAACACATCATATTTCTCCTGGCGAGCCTTAAACCTAATGGTATGAACATCAAATTTTCTAATTTTAGGTGACCACCATCCAAATCTAATCCCACAGTTTCCATCTCTTCTTTACCTACTCGAGTATTTTTCTATACTTTCCCCCCCCCCCCGCCTCCTCATGGTTTCTACTCTCACCTGTCTCTCCACCTCTCACACCTTCTGTCTGATCATCTCTGGGCTTCTCCCCTGGCTTCTTTCCACCTTTATGTATGTAATTCCACCTTTTTATCTTGGTCTTAATGAAGAGCTCTGATTTGGAGCACTGTCTATCCCACTTTGCAGCTCTAGAAAATTCTGGTGAGACTACACTTGGAATATTGTCCCCTCATTATAGGAAGGTCATGGAAGATTTGGACAGTGCAGAAGAGATTTACCAGAATGTTGCCTGAATTGGAGAATGTGGCTTATGAGGCAAGGTTTGGAAAAGCTGGGGCTTTTCTCTTTGGAGTGAACGGGGATGAGAGTTGATTTAATGGAGGCTGACAAGATTATGAGGCATAGATAGGTGGACTGCCAGCACCTTTTCCCCCCAGAGAGAGTAAGAAGACACCAGAGAATATCTATACAAGGTTATGGAGGAAAGTTTAGGGGAGACATCAGAGGTAAGTTTTTTTTAAAAATGAACACTAAGAATAGTGGGTGCCTGAAATGCATTCCCAGGGGTGCAGTGCTAATTTTTTTTAGTTGTCGGAGCTCACAAAAACCAGCGACGAGGAGGTGCCAGAGCCATGCCCCTGAGGAGCCAGAGCAGTGCTGCAATGAACTCCAGCAGCCCTGCACCCCTGGTGTTGGTGGAGACTAGTACAATCAGCGCATTTAAAAGACTGAGACAGGCACATGCAGGCAAGAAAAATAGAGGATGTGAAGTAGGGAAGGTTTAGTTTGTTAAGTATGTTTATTTGGATTACCACAACATCATGTGCTGTAATGTTCTAAGTTCAATGGATGTTCAGTGACATGCTGAGTTCCTCCAGCAATTCTCCATCTGCTTCCAAATCTTAACGCTATGTTCAGTGAAATCATTTTTTCCCACTGATGCTGGAGCAAGTAGCAGAAAAAGTCATTACAAAGTTGCCAAGAGATGAAAAGCATGATGAGGTGGTATAACTAGAGGGGAGGGGGTCCAAAACAAAACAGGCGGGCACAAGGAATGATCCACAAGGAAAGTGACTAAAAGTGAACTGAATGCTCTTCAAAACAAAACTGAACAAGGTGCACTTGGAGCTTCTACTAATAATGCAGCTCTGGCCAAGATGTTCCAGAATGTTCTGCAATACAGAATCAGCTCTATCTATAATTTTCAAGTAGCAGCAAATAACAACCATTGAGATAGGCTATAAATAACCTTTTGTTTTTCAGTGTCATATTGGATTTGAGCACTTTGCTGTTAAAATGCACTTGCCTCCGATCGATGAAGAAACAGAGAGATGAATGATATTGTGAATGAATCAGATATATTGGACAGTCAACTCTCGGTGCAGTTACCCCAGCAAGATCAACTCTTCATTCTGCCTACGTCAGAGGAAAGGAAACATCTTTCCCATCAGCAAAGATGAACTATCTGGGAGAGAGTGCAAAGCTCTCCTCAGATGTGACCCTGACTATAACCCGAATGTCCTTCAATCTCACTTTGTTGACACTCCAGACAAATAAGAAAGGTCCTGGAATAGTTTATGGTTAGTAAGTGCAGGTTCAAGGGCCTGATAGCTTTGAGAAAGAGACTGATGGTGCTGGATTTCAGACTTCAGTACCTTCTACCAGAAAGTAGCACCGAGAAAAGGCTGTGACTTGGATGATGTTGGCTGCATTCCCGAGGCAGTCCTGCACAAAGATATCTGCAAAGGATGGGAGGTTGGAGTCTGTGATAGACTTGGCTAGGTTAATTACCTTCTGCAGCCTTCTGTGCTCCTGGACATCTGTGCACATGCATGTCTACGTGTTCACACGTGCATGTACAAGTTTCTTTATTCCTACCAGTACGTTGAAGTTCGCTTTTGGAGAACTAATACTTGGCAGAACAACAACAACAGAAAACTCACTATTCTGACGCCCTCACTGTCTAGAGCTTCCCTGAAGAAAGCTGACAGGAGCTGAGCAGCTGGAGATGCAGGGTCATGCACGTCACAAGTCAGCCTCCCAACCATTTGGCAAGCCCTGACTCTCTGAAGTGCATGGGTTTGTTCAACACCTCAGGAACTGATAGATTTGCATCAGTCTCCAAGGATACTCAACCTCCCCACATCCAATGGCCAACAACTGAACACTTTAACAAGCTGCACAGTGAAATGAATTTCTTCTTGCCTGAGTTATAAAGATTGCAAATGAAATCCAGTAATAAGTCGCCAATCTCTAGACAAGACGGATCATTCCCTCTGCTTATGTGGCATCAATACCTGAGCCATGAGCGAGGGGTTTTTAAACACAGGTTTCATCCATCGACGTGTAACAGTAAGAGGACCTTAAGCAATGGTCTTTCCCCACAGAGGTGGCCTCAACTAAGCTTCCATGCATTCTTCTGGCCATGAACATCCCAATCTGCAGAACTCCAATGCAAACAGTTCCTCATGAGACCATAAGAAATAGGACCAGAAATAGGCCATTCAGTCCATCAAGTCTGCCCCACCACTCCATTGGAGCTGATCCATTCTCCCACTCAGCCCCACTCCCCTGCCTTCTCCCCATAACTTTGATACCCTGACTATTCAGATACCTATCAATCTCTGTCTTAAATACACGAAACAACCTGGCCTCCAGTCATTTGTGGCAGCAAATCCCAGAGTTTCACCACACTCTGGCAAAAGAAATCCTCTGCAACTATGATTTAAATGGGCACTCTTCAATCCTGAAGTGTTGCCTCCTTCTCCTTGACTCCCCTACCTTGGGAAACAATGTGGCAGCTATAATTTACCCACAATACACACAATGAAAAGAATACACTCACTCGTTCTTCAGTACAAAATGAAGTCGACCCTCTTCATTCTTCACCCCTCAAAACGCCAAAGCCCCAATGGCTCTCCACCACAAGCAGAGTTGGTGTCAGATGAAATCTAATCAAGGGGCATTAAGGTAACCGCGGGGGGGGCACTGATTTTTTTGGCGGCTGTGGACCAGGGTGGGAGGTGGGAGGGGGAGATGGTGGCGGCAGTGTCAGACAGGGTGGGTGGGGGGGCACAAAGACTCATTCTGGGGGGTCAAGGCATGGCCCATGAATAGTCCCCCAAGACACCGAATGATGCTGACCCTGGCCACACAGGTGATCTGGACCCAGGAGGAGGAGATTAAGAGTGTCGATATCACCCTAATCCTCACATTAAGTAGGATGTCAGATTATGGGCAAGAACCTGCTTGCAAAGTCTCCAGACACATGAAATCCAGGCTTGGAGATTTTTGCTCCCGATTCCCATTTCCATCACATGCACCTGGACTTGTTAGGTCCACTTCCACTATACAGAGGATACGTGCGAGGACCAGGCTATCAGGTGGAAAAAGGCCATTCCTGTCACCAACATCTCTGGGGAGACTATCGCTCAGGCCTTCGTGGGTTTCTGGGTTATGTCTTTCAGTGTTCTGGGCACCATTACGACAGACCGAGGGGCTCAGTTCAAGTCAGCATTGTTCCAAGCACTCACTGATCTCTTGGGCACCAGCGCATTCGGATTAAGCCCCAACATCCACAGGTCAACAGCCTTGTTAATTGTTTCCACTGCCAATTAAAAGCAGCAATGACAGCAGGTGGCAATGTATCTCTGTGAACCGAGCATTTGCCCATAGTTCTCTTTGGTGTATGTACTGCCATAAAAGTGGACCTTGGATGTTCAGTAGCAGAAATGGTATATGACACCATGCTGACACTGCCCAGTGAATTTCTGAATCCAGGTCCCAGGTCAGCGCTCGATGATCCAGGGACCTTCTTCAGGAAAGCACGTGGTTGCTCAGACCTACATGACATGCATCATCCGCAATATGTGCCGGCCACTGTTCGCAGACAACTTCAACCCACTTACATGGGACCTTTTGAAGTCGTATAAAGCCACCCAAAGAATTTTCTGATTCACAAAAATGGGAAAGCTGACACGGTTTCCATTGACAGATTGAAGTAGGGGTATATCGACAGTCCATTTTCTGCATTGCTGATAATGTGGAAGGAACAGTCGCAACCCTGCCAGTCAGAGCATATCCTGCACACTTTGCAGTACCAAATGAGGTTGGGCCAGACTGTCAGCCCTCCAGACTGTTACATTACAGAGAAGATCCAACCCGTCACTTCCTTGCATGGCTCATAGGACGAGGGGATGGGGCCGTTGCAGTCGCAGACTTACCTGCGTCAGGAGCAGCACCAGTCGCCACTGGTGACGTCTCTTGGGCAACGCATGGGAGTAGTAGCGCGCATGTGCGGGTTGGAATTGGGGGATTGGAGGAGCGCTGCACACACTGTGATGGATCATGGACACAGGAGGAGGATTGAGACTGTCGAGATCACTAGGGTGGCAGAGAGCAAGTTAAAAGGTTGGGGGTGGGGATGGGTGGGGTTGGCTGTGTGGTGTTTTGTGAGGTGAAGAAGTCATTGTTGTGGCTGAAAAGAATAAAGAGTGTCGACTCCATTTTGTACTGAAGAACAAGTGAGATTTTTTTTTTTTAAATTGTGTGTATGCAGGGTAAATTATAGCTGCCACAACAACTTTGCAGTATCTACTCTGTCCAGGCCTTTCAACATTCAAAATGTTTCTTCGAGGAACCCTCGCACTCTTCAGAACTCCAAGGGGTACAGTCCAAGAGCCGTCAAACATTCCTCCTATAATGATCTCCTCATTCCAGGAACCATTCTTGTGCATTTTTCTCTGAACCCTCTCCAATCCTTTGCTAAATAAGGACCCCAAAACTGGACCCCACTGTCCAAGTGAGGCCTCACCAGTCCCTGCTCTTATATCCTCCAGAAATGAATGCCAACATTGCCTTCGCCTTCTTTACCACCTGGAGGTTAACCTTGGGGTTATCCTGCACGAGGACTCTGTCCAAGTGAGGCCTCACCAGTCCCTTCTCTTATATCCTATTCCTCCAAAAATGAATGCCAACATTGCCTTCGCCTTCTTTACCACCTGGAGGTTAACCTTGGGGGTATCCTACACGAGGACTCCCAAATCCCTTTGCAGTTCGAATTTTGAATTTTCTCCACATCCCAATAATAATCTGTCCTTTTATTCCTTCTACCAAAGTGCACATCTGTACCTTATGCTGGAAGACTAGCAAATTTTGGACAGATTCGAATACATCTTTCACTATGCCAATGGTCTTCCAGCAGCTGGAGGGATTTCTGTCATTAAGTTTCAATAAACATCGGTGAATGCACCCCTGGAGGCTTTATTGAACACAGCGTCCTGTATCACAAAGCAGCAATGTCTCACAATCCTCTACCAGCCATTTTTTTAATTAAATAATGTGCACGGTGTCTTATTTAAAAGATTACAGCAGCACCAGGTCCATAGAGGACACTGCGAGCTGCTGCCGCACCGACATCGTCAGCACTGTTGTATATTACACCAGACAAGTGAGGCCTTGGATGTTCACTTGAGAATTCTAGCAATGAGACAATCTACCAAATGTCCTGAACAATCTGATTGGGAAGCCTCCCATTTCCTTCTCCCCTTGCGCCACGCAGAAAATCTGAGCTGACTGCTGCCCAAATGACTTTGGTTCAAGCTGTTTCTCTTTACGAATCTCTGAACGACAGACAAGTGGTGTGACAGAGTCGAATTGAAAAAAAACACTAAAAGACGACAGCCACATTCTTGACATGAGAACAACATCTGGTGTTTGCAAACCTTTCGGCCATACAAATGTGGAACAAAGGCATAAAGTGGGTATTATTGGGTCAAATTTCCATGGCTATCCTTCCGATATATGCACATCACATTCCAAGAAGTACCATCTACTCTGGAGGGAATGGAAGATCGATCGGGTGACAGGAGAA
Source organism: Narcine bancroftii (assembly GCF_036971445.1). NCBI lineage: Eukaryota > Metazoa > Chordata > Chondrichthyes > Torpediniformes > Narcinidae > Narcine > Narcine bancroftii. Next base: position 198,474,977 of record NC_091469.1, on the reverse strand, counting down.
AGGTACAGTAAACAGCTACAACATGTTCAATAACATCAAGACCACATCATTCCTGATGACCAGTAACCTACTTGAGTGCTGTTCCCATATTCCCATGGTCCATCCTGTTACTGAGATGGAGTGCTGCTCCCATATACTTAGGGCCAACCTGTAGCTGAGAGGGAGTCCTACTCTCATATTTAAAGAGTCCGTCCTGTATCTGAGAGGGAGTGCTACTCCCATATTCCCAGGATCCGTCCTGTAGCTGAGAGGGAGTTCTGCCTCCATATTCCCAGGGTCTGTCCTGTTGCTGTGAAGGAGTGCCGCTCCCATATTCCCACCGTCTGTCCTGTCGTTGAGAGAGAGCATTGCTCCCATAGTCCCAGGATCCAGCCTGTAGTTGAGAGGGAGAGAAGCTCCTATATTCCCAGGATCCATCCTGTAGCTGAGGGGGAACTGCTGTTCCCATATTCCCATGGGCCATCCTGTTACTGAGAAGAAGTGTGCTCCCATATTCCCAGGTTTTATCCTGTCACTGAATGGGAATGCTACACCCATATTCCCAGGATCCCTCCTATTGCTGTGAAGGAGTGCCGCTCCCATATTCCCAGGGTCTGTCCTGTAGCTGAGAGGGAGTGTGCTCCCATTTCCCACTGTCCATTCTGTCGCTGGGAGGGAGAGTTGCTCCCATATTCTCAGGGTCCGTCCTGTCGCTGAGTGGGAGTGCTGAACCCATATTCCCAGGGTCCTTCCTGTCGCTGAGTGGGAGTGCTGAACCCATATTCCCAGGGTCCTTCCTGTCGCTGAGTGGGAGTGCTGAACCCATATTCCCAGGGTCCGTCCTGTCGCTGAGTGGGAGTGCTGAACCCATATTCCCAGGGTCCGTCCTGTCGCTGAGTGGGAGTGCTGAACCCATATTCCCAGGGTCCGTCCTGTCGCTGAGTGGGAGTGCTGAACCCATATTCCCAGGGTCCTTCCTGTAGCTGAGAGGGAGAGCTGCTCCCATATTCCCAGGTTTTGTTTCACTTTGGCCTTGTGCTCCAGGCTATTCCTCATGTATTGCCCAGCTGATCTGATGTGATTCCCTGCACCTTAGCCCTGATTGTTCATCAGAATTCTCATGAATCCTACCCCATTTGCTTGTTTCAAAGCTAACTTCAAAGCAGACACCTTTACAGTCGAGGCAGGTGTATAATTACACTGATCAGCAAAGTATTTCCCAACTGTTGCATTGTTCAGTGAACAAAAAGAAGCTGAAGGACTGTCCTTAGCTAAGCTTTCAGTGAGGTATTAAACGGAGGCAGGACAGTTCTGGTGAAAAGGATACACCATTAGCTTACTGCAGGGGACGACCTGTGTAGTTGAAGGAAGATCACCGGAGGTCAGACCACACCTGGCCCGCTGTCAATCAGCCAACTTGAATGGACCAAGCCCCATCCAGTTGGCTGCCAACCATCCGCTGGGATATAAGCCACATTCGGCACCTCGAGGTCAGTCACATTGAGTTACAGCTAACTGCAGCAGAGACTTTAAATAGAATAAAGCCTGATGTTCAGTCTTTGAATCTTGCGTCTGCTGTCACTAGAGGGCATCACAATTTATTCTACTTAAAATTTAAGCCGCTATGGAGAAGCTCCTAAGCACCAGGAGCCACGAATTCAATCCATGTCACCCGAAAGAGCAAGCACACTTCGAAACCTGAAGGCACACAGTCGAAGCAATCATCGAGGAACACGCCAATGTCCTAGACTCCAACAGGAAAAAGCTCATCCTGCTCCTTTCATGGCTGGGTCCCTGAACCTCCCAGGCCCTCAAAGATTGAATCGATTACCCTTAGGCGATGAACACCCTGGAAACCATGTATAAACCTCCAATGAACGTGGCCTTAGCCAGGTACCACCTAAGCATTCATGACCAGCAGCCCGGAGAGTCAGCTGAGTCCTACCTGGGAGCCCTGTGTGAGTTGGCCCGACCGTGCATGGCTGATCCCGGTGTGACAGAAAAGGAAGCCGAAAGGCTGATCGAGGACGTCTGCGTCCGAGATCTGCACTCGAGAGCCGTCAGGCAGAAGCTACTGGAGGACAATATTTACCCCCTTGCCAAAACTGCAGAGGTAATCCAAGCCCTGGAGGCAGCAATCCTACACACAAAGCCTTCGACTCCAGACTCCCCCAGGTCTCCTTGTGGACAGCACAGACCACAGCCATGCCCCAAAACCAGCTGGTGGACGAGAGCATCACCGCAGCGGGCACCCCACACCCTTGTAAGTACTGTGGGTCTCAATGTGGGTCAGATTGGCGGTCACGTGGCGCTGCTATCTTGGGCCAGGCGGGCGCAGGTTCCACTACCGACCTCACCAGCACCGACGATGACAACATGGTCAATACGGGCACTGACCAAGCCGCCCTTCCAATTTGCACCCCACGGCTGCGGATGACACCGATTGCCACCCATCCCGCACCACGGAGAGCACCACCAGCCAACAATCTCTTCTCTCGACGCACCCCATGCCTGCTCAGGACAACATCGGCTGCAACTCACCTCCACTGTCGGGGAACTGCAACCCAGACCCCGAAATGGTCCTAGCGGCCACCATACTGTCCAGAGACATCCTCATGGCCTCAGGCACTCCATAATGGACATAGAGATTAACGGGTGGGTAACAAAGTGTCTACTCGACAGTGGCAGCACTGAGAGCTTCATTCACCCAAACGTGGCCCACTCTCTGAAACTCAAAATCTACCCCACCACCTTCTCTATCACCTTCGCCGCCCAGGACCGAACCATTAACACCCTCAGGTGCTGCTCCGCCGATCTGATTGTGGCGATGGGGTGGGGGGGGGGTGGGGAAAGAGAGAGATGGGGGGAGACATACACTGGGTTCAGGCTCCTGTTCATGCCCAAACTCTGCGCCCCGGTCCTCCTGGGCTTAGACTTCCAATGCCACCTGCAGAGCATCACCTTCGCCTTCAGGGGGCCCCTACCCCCACTCACAGTCCACAGCGTGCCGGAATATAAGCCACATCTGGCCCCTCAAGGTCAGTCACATGGAGTTACAGCTAGCTACAGCAGAGACCAAGTAGAATAAAGTCTGTTGTTCAGTCTTTGAATGTTGTGCCTGCTTACTGTTACCACAGTGCATCACATCAGGTAAGCCCAATCCTGGGAAACTGGTAGCAGCAGGTTGTACAGAGCTGTCATGTCAGCTATTTAGTCTCAATTTACTTTCCCCAACAACTTGGGCATCATATTCGACATAGGCAAGAGCTGAAGGGTCTTTCCACGTGCTGTACAGTCATGTTCTATGTTCTAAATGCAACATAATTCTTGGGGATTCCTGGCCCATGAGGGCTTTAAACAGAGAAGGAACATGCCGATGGTGTTGAGAATCTTAAGACCATGCATCTGGAGCACACTAAAATCCCATCAAGGCAGTGAAAGGATTGGACCACCTCACTAACCATCCCCCATCACACACCTCCTGATCTACAGGAGGCACACTGGGCTCATTCGTCACTAAAGAGCCTGCAAAACCCTCGAGGAAGTGTCCCCTTCATCCTTGAGGTCATGCCAAAGAAAGAGGAGGATATGGTTTGTACACGGTAAGATCCCAGGGGCAGCAGTAATCAAAACAACCTAATTATCTCTGAAGTTAAAGTATCTCATCCCCAAAGGAAGTACTCAAAGAGGTTTCAGAATGAATTCAATATAGGTGTTTATTCGAAAATACACAAGTACATTCTTCCTTGCTGCACTCACCCAAGATACACCAGCAACAATGTGCCATATGCTGCCTGACCTGCTGGTTTTTTTCAGCACTTTTGTATACTGCACCAGACACCAGCACCTGCACATCTGTTGTCTACCTGTACAGAAGAACTTCCATGTGTCCTCGATCCCAACACTGACGACACACAAACCATCTCGTTGCGTGTAAGGGCTGTGAACAATAGTAGGAAGATGCTGCCTGTCCATTTCCATCAGTGCAGCAACATTGCCAGCTTATCATCTTGGCAATGAACAGCACGAGTCACTTAGTCTGAGGTTTACAGCATGATACAGGCCCTTCAGCCCAGCTTGCCCATGTTAGGCTAGCCCCATTTTCCTGCATTTGGCCCATCTCCTTCTCAGCCTTTCCTATCTATATTAATTCTATATACTTTGAACATGCATTTTAATCTCTCAGTACAAACCAAGGGCCCCTGCTCTTGGAACTGAGATTTCAGGGAAGATCAGGTATCTGAAGCATGAAGAAAATTTCAGTCAATCCATGAGGTTTCTCACTGCAAGTGCAATGGTTCTGGTCAAGTTATCTAATGGCTGTATGATTTGAAGGGGTTCCTACAGGTATCATGACAAAGGCTGATTGGTGATGTCTGCCCTGAACCTTCCTAATTGCTTTGTCTCCATAGTGTGAGCACTCGTTCAATAATTCCAATTCAATCAATGGTTCCAATCCAAAAACTCCTTTAAATACCTGGAGGAGTTAAATTATGATCATTCGATTTGGTAGGATTTTACAGTTATAGCTATATCGTTGTCTATTTCCAGACTAAATTCAAATGAGTTCCCTATCCTATTAATAAAAACCTGCATTTGCTTTATGTGCTTTACAATTCAAATAGATGGCAATTGTGCAACATGTTACTATGCACAAGATCCAGTCAAATCTTTGTAAATAGGTCACTGCTCATTTTTATTTTAATTGCATGAGAGGGTGACCTCATCAGAGAGCAGCATCTGTGAAGAGTGAGGAAGATCAGATGAGAGGCATTCAATACTGGCTGGAGGAGAGACGTGTGTGCGCGCGAGGTCAAACGGCCCTAAATCAAATGTCACTAGTGATTCACCTTTGAAAACTCAGCCAAATTTATCGAGATCAATAAGGGAAGATAACTGTTGGAAGGCAAGATAAATTGTTTTATTGAGGTGCCAAGAAGTACTTGGCTGGGATGAACCTTCACATGAATAAGAGTGGTCACCCAGAATGAAGCATTGGAGGGACAAGGGTGACACGGCTGGCTTCAACTGTCAGAAGTGCAGCAGCAGAGAGCATGGAAATGAGCATCTGGAGCCCATCAACCTCCGAGCACTCGATTCACACAAATCTTAAACTTGTCTCAGCTCATTCTCCCCACAATCTCTGCTCACTGCTCCCCTCAGATAGAGGGTGCAGAGCACAAAGCTCACAACCCCTAGGTTCCAACAGTACTACCCTACCCAGAAACTGTTCTGGGATCACAGATATGTCTGCACTATTGAAATATCTCTATTTTTACGCTAATTGTAACTGTGAATATTTACCTATTTTTTTTTATATTTATTACCATATATTTTGGCCTATGAGTCTTGAAACCCTCAAAAAGCACTCAAAAGTCCAGGGATGACTTATATCCAAAAAATTAGACCTTAAATTCAACTCAAAAAAAATCAATTGATGTAGATTCAACATGTAAGACAACCCTGGAAGCACCTCCCCACCACTAGCGCTGCTGCCCCACACCCCCCCCCCCCCCGACACCTCCCTACCGCTAGCACTGCTGCTCCCTGACGCCTCTCCAGATATTTTACAATTGTCCCTGCTCCTGCCCGGGAGCCTGATGTCCCCAATATAGCCCCAGTAGGCTGAGGTCCCCACTCCTGCCAGGAGTCTAATGTCCCTGCCCGGGAGCTAACACAGAGCCATGGCTCCTACACCAAGCACACTCGGACAGCGAGGTGATTTCTTCAATGTGGACAACACCACACCTGATGTGGAGAATGGAGTCGCTGTCACCCAGCTGCAGCTCCATTTGGCATCTTCCCAATAAGAAGCAAAGGTGATTTTTTTTTTATTTTTTAAATGTGCTTACTTAACTTAGATTTGTTATTTGGCAATTGGGGTGTTGTAACAAAGTTTGGGTTTTTGCTGGGAGGCCCAGACACCAGTCTCTGGCACATTCCTTGCAGAAAATTAGGTGGGGGGGGGGGTCAACTTTATCATGTATTGGGTGTATAAGTTGACCCCCCCCCCCACCTAATTTTCTGCAAAGCATGAAAATAAGGCTGAATGTGGGAACCCGACTCACACACCACAATACGGTATCTCTTTTTCTGATGCAAGACATATTGTGGTCATTTACTTTATACAACTGTTTTTGGTCAATCTTACATAGCTGTGTGGCTGAGACAAGTTAAGAATTTTGGTGTATTGTTCTTGACATCAAACTCTCATACTCATCTCCTGCCTACCCCCTCCACCCCCCCCCCCCCACCCCAACCAACCCTGGATTCTCCTACTGACAACAGGAATAATATATGCACTCCACAAAGACAGCACTGGAGGCTACTGGCTGCACGTTAGTGCCTGGAAGATACGAGGCTGAGCATTAAAGTGGTCGGGCTGAACACTCACAGGACCTTTGGGCCTAATCCTATCTCTATGTCTTAAGCTCATGATGTGACACCAATGCCTGAACTCAAGGAGTACTTTCACCACATAACCCATTTCTCACAAGCCTGGGGTGTAATTGGAAATGCTGTCATTTATTGTCCATCCTCCAAGTCCCCTTGAACTCAGGACAGAGTTAAAAATCAGCCTCATGAGTGGGTCAGGAGTCAAGTAGAATACAATCCAGGCAGATTACTTATCTGAAGAACATGAGTGAAACTGATGAGGTTTAAAAGGAATCCAGTGGTTTCATGGTTACTGTTTCCAAGACTTCCTTTCGAAAATAAAATACCTGAATGCACATATCAAATGTCTCCAAAATTAATGAAAGCATAATAGTGAAATGATCAATTTAAGTTACATGAGCCTTTCTGAAACCCACTTTTGTTTATCACAATTTTAAAGTCAACCAGTTTTCTTGATTGCCTTAACCAGTGGTTCTCAACCTTTTTCTTTCCATTCACATACCATTTTAAGTAATCCCTATGCCATCGGTGCTCTGTGATTAGTAAGGGATTGCTTAAGATGGTATGTGAGTGGGAAGAGAAGGTTGAGAATCACTGCTCTAGACCCAATTGTTACTGAAATATTTTGCTTGAGAAAAAAATGTCATTGGCCCATTTCCTTTGAAGTGATGAAACTGTGCACATAACGAGACAATTAGGGACAACAGTGGTTTTCAAACTTTTTTCTTTCCACCCATATACCACCTTAAGTAATCCCTTACTAATCACAGAGCACCTATGGCATGGGGATTACTTAAAGCGGTAAGTGAGTGGAAAGAAAAAGGTTGAGAACCACTGAGTTAAATGCATCCAAATGTGCACTCAGTTGAGCACATCTTACTTAAACTTCTCCATCTCTCCTTCCTTCATTAACACCTTCCTTAAACCTGAAACCAAACATTTGATCAACCATCCCAACAGTTCTGTTTCACATTTGGTGTCACTGCACCCCAGGATGCTTAATAAAGACCGCCATCCGTGAAACCAACTCGGTTCCTTGCAGCCAAACCATGGCAGAGTTCATTTCTGGGCAGGATCATTTATAAACGTTAACAGATAGTCTTGTTTCTGAGATTTTGTTTTGGGGAACCACAGATCCTGATGGACCTGTTGTTAGTGGGTGTGCACTGAACTTTATCATAAAGGAATTGTTTAATATGAGATTATAGGATTCAGTGCCAAAGAATATAATCTTGAAATAGACAGCACTTGTCCTATTTCATAACAATTTATTTTTACTGCACATCGTATTGACGATGGTCCTATGGTACTACACATCGTATTGACGATGGTCCTATGGTACTGCGCATCGTATTGACGATGGTCCTATGGTACTGCGCATCGTATTGACGATGGTCCTATGGTACTGCGCATCGTATTGACGATGGTCCTATGGTACTGCACCCCGTATTGACGATGGTCCTATGGTACTGCGCATCGTATTGACGATGGTCCTATGGTACTGCACCCCGTATTGACGATGGTCCTATGGTACTGCACCCCGTATTGACGATGGTCCTATGGTACTGCACCCCATATTGACGATGGTCCTATGGTACTGCGCATCGTATTGACGATGGTCCTATGGTACTGCGCATCGTATTGACGATGGTCCTATGGTACTGCGCATCGTATTGACAATGGTCCTATGGTACTGCGCATCGTATTGACGATGGTCCTATGGTACTGCGCATCGTATTGACGATGGTCCTATGGTACTACACATCGTATTGACGATGGTCCTATGGTACTACACATCGTATTGACGATGGTCCTATGGTACTGCGCATCGTATTGACGATGGTCCTATGGTACTACGCATCGTATTGACGATGGTCCTATGGTACTGCGCATCGTATTGACGATGGTCCTATGGTACTGCGCATCGTATTGACGATGGTCCTATGGTACTACACATCGTATTGACGTTGGTCCTATGGTACTACACATCGTATTGACGTTGGTCCTATGGTACTACACATCGTATTGACGATGGTCCTATGGTACTGCACATCGTATTGACGATGGTCCTATGGTACTGCACATCGTATTGACGATGGTCCTATGGTACTGCACATCGTATTGACGATGGTCCTATGGTACTACACATCGTATTGACGTTGGTCCTATGGTACTACACATCGTATTGACGTAGGTCCTATGGTACTACACATCGTATTGACGTTGGTCCTATGGTACTACGCATCGTATTAACGATGGTCCTATGGTACTGCACATCGTATTGACGATGGTCCTATGGTACTGCACATCGTATTGACGATGGTCATATGGTACTACGCATCGTATTAACGATGGTCCTATGGTACTGCACATCGTATTGACGATGGTCCTATGGTACTACGCATCGTATTAACGATGGTCCTATGGTACTGCACATCGTATTGACGATGGTCCTATGGTACTGCACATCGTATTGACGATGGTCCTATGGTACTGCACATCGTATTGACGATGGTCCTATGGTACTGCACATCGTATTGACGATGGTCCTATGGTACTGCACATCGTATTGACGATGGTCCTATGGTACTGCACATCGTATTGACGATGGTCCTATGGTACTACACATCGTATTGACGTTGGTCCTATGGTACTACACATCGTATTGACGTTGGTCCTATGGTACTACACATCGTATTGACTTTGGTCCTATGGTACTGCACATCGTATTGACGATGGTCCTATGGTACTGCACATCGTATTGACGATGGTCCTATGGTACTGCACATCGTATTGACGATGGTCCTATGGTACTGCACATCGTATTGACGATGGTCCTATGGTACTGCACATCGTATTGACGATGGTCCTATGGTACTACACATCGTATTGACGATGGTCCTATGGTACTACACATCGTATTGACGATGGTCCTATGGTACTGCACATCGTATTGACGATGGTCCTATGGTACTGCACATCGTATTGACGATGGTCCTATGGTACTACACATCGTATTGACGATGGTCCTATGGTACTGCACATCGTATTGACGATGGTCCTATGGTACTACACATCGTATTGACGATGGTCCTATGGTACTACACATCGTATTGACGATGGTCCTATGGTACTGCACATCATATTGACGATGGTCCTATGGTACTGCACATCGTATTGACGATGGTCCTATGGTACTGCACATCGTATTGACGATGGTCCTATGGTACTACACATCGTATTGACGATGGTCCTATGGTACTACACATCGTATTGACGATGGTCCTATGGTACTACACATCGTATTGACGTTGGTCCTATGGTACTGCACATCGTATTGACGTTGGTCCTATGGTACTACACATCGTATTGACGTTGGTCCTATGGTACTACACATCGTATTGACTTTGGTCCTATGGTACTACACATCGTATTGACGTTGGTCCTATGGTACTACACATCGTATTGACTTTGGTCCTATGGTACTGCACATCGTATTGACGTTGGTCCTATGGTACTACACATCGTATTGACGTTGGTCCTATGGTACTACACATCGTATTGACGTTGGTCCTATGGTACTACACATCGTATTGACGATGGTCCTATGGTACTGCACATCGTATTGACGATGGTCCTATGGTACTACACATCGTATTGACGTTGGTCCTATGGTACTACACATCGTATTGACGATGGTCCTATGGTACTACACATCGTATTGACGTTGGTCCTATGGTACTACACATCGTATTGACGTTGGTCCTATGGTACTACACATCGTATTGACGTTGGTCCTATGGTACTACACATCGTATTGACGATGGTCCTATGGTACTGCACATCGTATTGACGATGGTCCTATGGTACTACACATCGTATTGACGTTGGTCCTATGGTACTACACATCGTATTGACGATGGTCCTATGGTACTACACATCGTATTGACGTTGGTCCTATGGTACTACACATCGTATTGACGTTGGTCCTATGGTACTACACATCGTATTGACGTTGGTCCTATGGTACTACACATCGTATTGACGATGGTCCTATGGTACTACACATCGTATTGACGTTGGTCCTATGGTACTACACATCGTATTGACGTTGGTCCTATGGTACTACACATCGTATTATCTTTGGTCCTATGGTACTACACATCGTATTGACGATGGTCCTATGGTACTACACATCGTATTGACTTTGGTCCTATGGTACTACACATCGTATTGACTTTGGTCCTATGGTACTGCACATCGTATTGACGATGGTCCTATGGTACTACACCTCGTATTGACGTTGGTCCTATTGTACTGCACATCTTATTGACGTTGGTCCTATGGTACTACACATCGTATTGACGTTGGTCCTTTGGTACTGCACCTCGTATTGACGTTGGTCCTATTGTACTACACATCGTTTTGACGTTGGTCCTATGGTACTACACATCGTATTGACGATGGTCCTATGGTACTACACATCGTATTGACGTTGGTCCTATGGTACTACACATCGTATTGACGTTGGTCCTATGGTACTACACATTGTATTGACGTTGGTCCTATGGTACTGCACATCGTATTGATGTTGGTCCTATGGTACTACACATCGTATTGACGTTGGTCCTATGGTACTACACATCGTATTGACGTTGGTTCTATGGTACTGCACATTGTATTGACGTTGGTCCTATGGTACTACACATCGTATTGACGTTGGTTCTATGGTACTGCACATTGTATTGACGTTGGTCCTATGGTACTACACATCGTATTGACGTTGGTTCTATGGTACTGCACATCGTATTGACGTTGGTCCTATGGTACTACACATCGTATTGACGTTGGTTCTATGGTACTGCACATTGTATTGACGTTGGTCCTATGGTACTACACATCGTATTGACGTTGGTCCTATGGTACTACACATCGTATTGACGTTGGTCCTATGGTACTGCACCTCGTATTGACGATGGTCCTATGGTACTGCACCTCGTATTGACGTTGGTCCTATGGTACTGCACCTCGTATTGACAATGGTCCTATGGTACTACACAACGTATTGATGATGGTCCTATGGTACTGCACATCATATTGACTTTGTCATACCTTAGTGCAATATATGGCGGAGTTACATAGCGATTTCATTGTAATTGCTGGAGACTGAATAGTTTTCAGAATCTAACCCTTAGTGAACCCACCCATCAGTTTAGGAGTTGAATTCTTACTGATTGGAATTACAAATCATTCTGTCCCAGACTAAAATAGAAGATGCATATCTATTTAGTCCATTACTGAGGCAAAAGTCTAAATTTGAGATCAATTCCACACACCTCCTACTGCCTTCGGACATCTGGTCCAGTTTTCACACGTTAATTAAATACTCAAAGACACAAACAGATACAGTCTGACACAGATTTATTTCAGTTTGCTGTGTGGATCTTTGCAAGAACAAGATGAAGAAAACGTTGACCACAGAGCACTGATTAGTAAACAAGGCAATCCTGTCACCATTCAGCCAAGGCCATGAAACCTGACAGTGGAAGTACCCATCATTTCAGTGGATGTAAACAAGAAGAGTATAACAGGTAATGGGGTTGGAATGAGTAAGGTTAAGAGACAACAGTCAAGGTACATAAGATTCTTGGGTAGTACTTTTAAAATTCAAATTTATGGAGGAATAAAGAAGAGATGAACAGGTAAATTTTGGACATTTATTCATTAGCAAATACAGAATTCTTCATTTATCAAAACAAGCAGTTCTAAAGAAAAATAAAGTCAACACTTTACAAAAATGTAAACAAATGTTTTTCACTACATATCAGGCCGTGTAATGCTTGAAATTATGTTTCAAAATTAACATTGTAAGAAAAAATACAGTATACTGTGACAGAATATATAGATATGATTTGGGAGATAAAATGGGGCAGATTTGTTAGTGTAGGTCACATACAAACACTTAAAACAGATCTTATTTAAAATATTGGACCTCTGCTCAGGCTAGACATGTCACCTCCAGAGCCTTTGGAAAAGCTTTGGAGAATGCCCAAGAGACTTCACTAATGGATTGTTGTTTACAAAAAGGCAACAGATGAAAGAACTTGTTGGAGCTGCAGAGAGAGAGAGAGAGAGAGATCAGTTCTGCAGTGTTACAGTCAGCAGCAACAGCTGGGAATGGATCAGGACAAGCTGGAAAGCTTGTGGAAAACCCCATTTGGAAGATGGGTTGTGAATGCTTGGTTCAGCCTGGTCAAAGCCCTTGTGGTTCATGCAAGAGGAGAGGACTGGCTGTCTAATGTTTCACTTGAAATAAGAAAAACAAAAAGGAACTCTGTGGTGACCTGAAAGAAAGAGGTTATCATCTGGAAAACCCTGAGGGGACAAGTTTCTTCAGCAAGACACTGGAGTGGCTGATGGAAGTAAATCAACAAATCTCTCCCTGAAAACCAACAAGAACCTTCCTGAGCAGTAACCATTTAACTTTCAAGCAACTGGTGAATTTTATAAATATTAAATTCTGTGCACAGTATAAGAATTGCCTGCAACCAGTGAACTTGGAGGAATGAGAAGTGAGATTGGACTGTGAACCAATGAACTTTTCTGAACTTACACACACATTACATATACTTGCGCTTAGAATTAGAAGGGGGTTAAGTTAGGTTAGTTAAGTCGATAGTGATAAGTTAAAGTGTGATTCTGTTTTCATGTTTAAAGATAATTAAAAGCAAGTTTTGTTAAAAAAAATAACCATTTGTCTTGGTGAATATCTATTGCTGCTGGGTTTTGGGGTCCCCTGGGCTCGTAACAATAGAAACAAATTTCTTTGTGATAAGATTACCTGTGTTAAATGTGGTCACATGTTGCCACTGTGCATCAGTGGCAGTTACACATGCCTGCAGGCACACAAAAGCCCGCTAAATGTAAAAGGTCTGAGTGTCTGGATTCTCAGGTGGTCTGGATTTCTGGTATCTGGAGTTTTGGACTTTTACTGGATATCTCTCCTTGTATCGTTCCAGATCAGCTGGTTGAGTGGTGTTACAATCCTTGCTCTCAACGTTAGCCAAACAAAGGAACGGATAGTGCCCTTTAGGAGGGGGAATTCAGGAGAATACAAGTCAGTCTCAATCAAGGGATCAGGAGTGGAAAGGGTTAAGAACTTCTAATTCTTGGGTGTTGATATCTCTGAAGATCTATCCTGGGGCCTCCGTGTTGATCCAATCACGAAAACAGCTCACCAGCTGCTATACTTCGATAGGAGTTTGAGGAGATCTGGTACGTCACCAAAGACGTGCAAATTTCTACAGGTGTACCATGGAGAGCACTCTGACTAGCTGAATCATTTCTGGTATGGTGGTGCCAATGCGCAGGACAGGAAAGGACGACAGAGTTGTGAACGCAGCAAGAGACATCACGGGCACCAGTCTTCACTCCATCAAGGACATCTACAAGAGGCAGTATCTCAAGAAAGGAGCCTCTTTCCTCAGGAACGTCACCACCCAAGCTATTCCTCCTTCACATTGCTACCATCAGGAAGGAGCCTGAAGATGAACAGCCAGCAGTACAAAAATAGCAGTGTAAATGGGTGGCACGGTTAGCATATTAGAGTGGCACAGTTAGCATAGCCGTTAGGACAATAACAAGGGCTGGTTCGACGAAAACAACCAGGAAATCCAGGAGCTGCTGGCAAAGAAGCGAGCTGCCCACCAGGCTCACCTTGCAAAGCCGTCCTGGCCAGAGAAGAAACGAGCCTTCCGTCGCGCATGCAGCCATCTTCAGCGCAAACTCTGGGAGATCCAAAATGAGTGGTGGACTAGCCTCACCAAACGAACCCAGCTCAGCATGGACATTGGTGACTTCAGGGGTTTTTATGAGGCTCTAAAGGCTGTGTACGGCCTCTGACCCCAAGTCTAAAGCCCGCTGCGCAGCTCAGACGGCAAAGTCCTCCTCAGCGACAAGATCTCCATTCTCAACCGATGGTCAGAACACTTCCAATCTCTTTTCAGTGCCAACCGCTCAGTCCAAGAATCCACCCTGCTCCAGCTCCCTCAACAGCCCTTAAGGCTAGAGCTGGATGAGGTCTTCACCCGGGAAGAGATATACAAGGCAATTGAACAACTGAAAAGTGGCAAAGCAGCAGGTATGGATGGAATACCCCCCCAGAGATCTGGAACGCTGGCGGCAAAACTCTGCATACCAAACTGCATGAGTGTTTCAAGCTCTGCTGGGACCAAGGAAAGCTGCCTTAGGGCTTTCGTGATGCCATCATCATCACCCTGTACAAAAACAAAGGCGAGAAATCAGACTGCTCAAACTACAGGGGAATCACGCTGCTCTCCATTGCAGGCAAAATCTTCGCTAGGATTCTCCTAAACAGAATAATACCTAGTGTCGCCAAGAATGTTCTCCCAGAATCACAGTGCAGCTTTCGCGCAAACAGAGGAACTACTGACATGGTCTTTGCCCTCAGACAGCTCCAAGAAAAGTGCAGAGAACAAAACAAAGGACTCTACATCACCTTTGTTGACCTCACCAAAGCCTTCGACACCGTGAGTAGGAAAGGGCTTTGGCAAATACTAGAGCGCCTCGGATGCCCCCCAAAGTTCCTCAACATGGTTATCCAACTGCACGAAAACCAACAAGGTCGGGTCAGATACAGCAATGAGCTCTCTGAACCCTTCTCCATTAACAATGGCGTGAAGCAAGGCTGCGTTCTCGCACCAACCCTCTTTTCAATCTTCTTCAGCATGATGCTGAAACAAGCCATGAAAGACCTCAACAATGAAGACGCTGTTTACATCCAGTAGCGCACAGATGGCAGTCTCTTCAATCTGAGGCGCCTGCAAGCTCACACCAAGACACAAGAGCAACTTGTCCGTGAACTACTCTTTGCAGACGATGCCACTTTAGTTGCCCATTCAGAGCCAGCTCTTCAGCGCTTGACGTCCTGTTTTGCGGAAACTGCCAAAATGTTTGGCTTGGAAGTCAGCCTGAAGAAAACTGAGGTCCTCCATCAGCCAGCTCTCACCATGACTACCAGCCCCCCCACATCTCCATCGGGAACACAAAACTCAAAACGGTCATCCAGTTTACCTATCTCGGCTGCACCATTTCATCGGATGCAAGGATCGACAACAAGATAGACAACAGACTTGCCAAGGCAAATAGCACCTTTGGAAGACTACACAAAAGAGTCTGGAAAAATAACCAACTGAAAAATCTCACAAAGATTAGCGTAGACAGAGCAGTTGTCATACCCACACTCCTGTTCAGCTCCGAATCATGGGTCCTCTACTGGCATCACCTATGGCTCCTAGAACGCTTCCACCAACGTTGTCTCCACTCCATCCTCAACATTCAT
Source organism: Narcine bancroftii (assembly GCF_036971445.1). NCBI lineage: Eukaryota > Metazoa > Chordata > Chondrichthyes > Torpediniformes > Narcinidae > Narcine > Narcine bancroftii. The sequence goes on along the minus strand of NC_091469.1, from coordinate 198,459,241 downwards.
TGGAGCGTCTTCATCTCCAACATTGAAGTACTCGAGATGGCAGAGGCCGACAGCATCGAATCCACGCTGCTGAAGATCAAACTGCGCTGGGTAGGTCACGTCTCCAGAATGGAGGACTATCGCCTTCCCAAGATCGTGTTACATGGCGAGCTCTCCACTGGCCACTGAGACAGAGGTGCACCAAAGAAGAGGTACAAGGACTGCTTAAAGAAATCTCTTGGTGCCTACCACATTGACCACCGCCAGTGGGCTGATATCGCCTCAAAACGTGCATCTTGGTGCCTCACAGTTCAGCGGGCAGCAACCTCCTTTGAAGAAGACCACAGAGCCCACCTCACTGACAAAAGACAAAGGAGGAAAAACCCAACACCCAACCCCAACCAACCAATTTTCCCCTGCAACCGCTGCAACCGTGTCTGCCTGTCCCGCATCGGACTTGTCAGCCACAAACGAGGACATTACCCCTCTATAAATTATCATCTGCGAAGCCAAGCCAAAGAAAAATTACAATGCCAGCAGCCCGGGTCCGAATCTAGCACTGTCTGTAAGGAGTTTGTACGTTCTCCCCATGTCTATGTAGATTTCCTCTGGGTGCTCCAATTTCCTTGTAACTTTCAAAATGTAGAGGGATTGTAGGTTAATTGGTGTATTTATAAGCAGCACATGATTCAGGATTGGAAGGGCTCATTTGTGCTGTATGTATAAAAAAGTTTATTCCCCTCTGCCATCAGATTTCTGAATGGACAATAAACTACAGACACTCCTTCACTTTCTCTTCTTTTCCACTAATTTATTTAATTTTAAAAAAATGTAATTTATACCCATATTTGCTGCTGTATAGGAATACAGGTAAATCTTGTGATATGTTCACGAGCATAAATTCTGATTCTGAATACCCTCGATAATCTCTTCTGTATGCTTTATATGCCATAAAATTCTTCCTGTCATGTGGCGATCAGAATTGTCTGCCATAGCCCAAGTGTGGTCTAACCAGTGTTTCGTGCAGAGCCATGTGATATCCCAACCATTGTACTCAATGCCTTGGCCTTTGAAAGCAACTACACTAAATGCCTTCTTCACTACCTTATCCCCCACTGTGTCACCATCTTCAACAAGCTATGGATGCCAGCTAGGGAACAAAGTAGTCTCAATCTTTGCAAACAACCTCACCAAAGTGCCGATAGCTGAAGTTAGAGGAAAGGTCAACATATTCATCCTTGTGCTAATATGCTTGGGGTGTCTCCAATAATAATGATTAATACTGATTTGAATAGAGCAGAACAATCATTAGTGAAGCAGCAGATAAGCAGGTCCAAGCCTCAGTGCTCCCAGTCAGTGTGCATCATTCATGTTCCACAGTCCACCAAAACCATCCTGTTTACAGATTATACTGCACAAGATAATTGCTAAGTTTTTCTCATGCAACAGACTGGAAGCTGGCAAGATCATAAAAGAATATATTTGAACGGTTTTCATCCTGGGCACTCAATGTCGCCCTTAGCATAGCCACTTACCAGCCTGCACAGTGAGATGAGGTCAGAACAAAAACCCTCACTCCACACTTGTCAGCACGCCCTCCCACTGCTGGTCCTGCCATACCTATAGTTTGGAGACTTCAAAGTTGCTGGACTAATAACTGTTTAATTCCCCAAAATTATTTTCACACGAGAACCTTATCTGAGATGGCCCAGAGTATAATCATATTAATCCTGAGTGAATTCATCATCTGATCTCACTAATGAAGGACTGTACCACCTTGGCATTTCACATTGTACAGATAACCACAAGTCAATTTTGTTTGCAAGTTGGAATGTACACAAAAATCACTCCCTTTGGGAATCACACCGCCACAATGGCAACAAAAACACACAAGACTGATGAGGAAGAGAAATTTCAAAAGGAGGAGAGAGGGGAACTTGTTCTGTCATACGCAGAAATGAACATACAGAACGTAAACATACAGCACAGAGACAATATCTATGTCGAACATGATGCCCAACAAAATCTCTGCTGCTTATGCATGATACGTAGCCTCCTATTCAGGGCATACATGTGCCTTTCTGGAAGCCTCTTTAGCACCACTATTTTATCTGCTTCCACCACTAATTCAGGCACATATCACCCCAACACCCTTAATGTATATCCTCTTGTACGTGAAACTTTTACTCTTTGTACATATGCATGAATTTAATGATAAATCCACATCCAGGGGTGTCCTATAACCTTGGGACAGCCTGTAAAAGTCACATCCAATAACCCAGCTCCCTTCTTCCACATTTGTAACCATTCAAACACTCTCTGGGAGGAGTCAACACCTAGGTGTGTCTGACTGCCAGCACGCATGGATGCTTATAGCCCGTATACAGACCTCAACCACCCTTTGCTTTCAAGAAATGTCTGGCAGCCTGAAATTGAACTGGTCACCGAGCTGGAAAACAAGAGAGATGTTCTCCTTTGCAGGTAGATCTCTCCATCCACTTATTGTTATCCATAAAACAGGTCACGAGGCAGAGCTTAAATGTCATTTATAAATATTTTATCTTCATCTTAATAATTAGTAGAAGGTGTTCATGTTTCTTTTGATGGCACAGTCCAATTAATAATGAATTACTTGATGGCTTCCCTTTAGCCAGTCAGCTTATCAATTCCACCACAATATTGAATCCCACGCATTTTGTTAAATGCAACAAGTGAGCAACAGGCTAATGGTGAGATCTATGACGGACAAGCTCTTCACTTTAGCTTTAACCCGTGAAGAAAGATCATGGATGCAATCTCAGAGCACCTGAGAATTTAGTACTTACTCCACACTTGGTATAAGATGGGTATGTGATTACACGACTAAACCAGACCAATGCTGGGACATGTGCATTAAGGTTTGAACATGTTCAATTTATTAAATAAATCCCTGAATTTACTAAAAATAATTAAATAGTAATGATCAAACTGCACGATTGCTGTGACAGTGGAGCAAAATTGGGGTGGTGCTTCAGTGCAGGGAGTCGGTCTGCGACTGTGCATCTGCAGTGACCCAGGTTCAATCCTGACCACCAGTGCTGTTCACGCGAGGTTTGCTCCCTGGAATTGAGTAGGCTGCCCCTGGTGCACTTCCTGCATCTCCATCAAAATACTGATTGGTTGGGTAATTACCTGAGGGTGCAGGGGAGTGTTGAAACCTAGGGGGAGTTGTTGAGACTGTGGGGAGAATAAAATAGGCTAGGGTAGGAAAGTAGATTGAAGAGCTTGAATCCACATTGTATCTCTCTGTGATTCTGTACCATATAACCATTTACGGAGTGGAAACAGGCCATGTTGGCCTTTCGAGTCGGCACCAGTTCACTGATTTTGTGCACCCTCTTCAGGCATTGGTCCCGGTAGATCTTCATTCAATAACGATGGGCGAATTCAATGCAGGTGGAATCAAATAATAGCAAAACTATGAGCAAACAGATTGGCTGTCTGTGTACCAAAAATAGTAAAACTTGACGAATTTGACTGATTTATTAAGAAAAGACAAACAATGGACAATATCTCTAAGTTCATTAACTTAATCCATGCAGTACAAGGAAAGAAGACTCCAACAGTGGCGGTTGCTTTTGACGCAGAGAAAGCCGTTGACAGGATAGAATGGAATTATTTATTTAAAGTACTACAGCAGTTCAACCTACCAGAGAAATATATTAATTGGATTAAAGCATTATATAAGGGACCATTGGTGAAGGTGACAGTAAATGGATATATAATCAAACCAATTTAAATTAAATAGGTCAACTAGGCAGGGATGTCCACTATCTCCCTCACTGTTTGCTTTAGCTATAGAACCCTTGGCAGAACTGATAAGAACAGAAAATAAAAGCAATAAAAATAAAAGGAATATAAAATCAGTCTATTTGCAGATGATGTCACAGTATGCTTAACAGAACTATCAATAAAATAATTACATAAGAAATTGAAGGAATATGGAGAAGTATCAGGGTACAAGATCAACGCAAATAAAAGTGAAGCGATGCCAATGAATAATGCGGATTTCACAAAGTTTAATAAAGAATCACCATTTAAATGGCAAACACAAGCAATCTTGCATCATCTTATTATGTACTTCACCATTCTTTATGATTTGACATTTGTCAATTGGTATGAAAATGGTATTCAATGTTTTCAAGACTCATTTGTTAATAGTTGTCTCATATCTTTTGAGCAGTTATTAAGTAAAATTTAATTTAACAAATTCCAATTTTTGTTTAAATACTTGCAGATCACAATTTATTTTTTAAATATACAGGTTCAATTCCCAAATTTTCCTATGACTTGTGAATCTAACATGCTCGATGTAATTTTAAAATTGCAACCCTCCCAGAGAGTTTAATAACCTTTATATACGATATGCTTTCAAACACATACTAACTGCAGGTACAAGATGACAAGTAAGTGTTGGTTTAGCCCGTGATTTCTACACCAGTGAAAGCACAATTAAAATACTCTACTCCAATCTGCATCAATCTTCATTGAGGGGGGGGGCTCTGATGGGACTGGCTTTGGTTACTGATGCTTTGGATATTCCAGCTTTAAAGACTCTGAACTAGAGCTGAGCAACTGATGGCTGATGTCTTTTGGGAGTGACCTGACACCTCGCAGTCTTTCTACCACCTGGAACTACCTGCAGATACCTGAATTTTGACAACTCTCAATATGCCAAATACTACCCAGAACAAACAGTTCTACTTGATTCACATCCATTCCCACCACCTGAACCACTGATCCTCTCCACCAACAATAAAGTACCGCTGCAGCAGTGACAGTATTAATACAATGGTTTAGACGGGCAACACAAACACCATCTACCAAGGCCACAACCTCGACCACATGAACACTAGTACTTGCTGAGTTACAGGACACAAAGAGGCTACAAGTGGACAGTGATAATTTAGGAGCATGGACAAAGACCAGAAAAGGAGTATAAACAGGAAATTGTGAAATGACTCATTTTGGGAGAATTTTATTTATCTAAATAGTGAAAAATAAGATACCAAAGAACCTGGTTTTGGAGGGGGGGGTGGTGTACAAGTGTATAACTTGAAAAAAGTTCACTTGTAGATATAGTGGGCTATTAGGAAAGCTTAGGTAAAGTTGATGTGACATTCATATCAACAGTGATGAAGTCTTTTGAAAGGGTGGTGTTGAAGCACATCAGCTCCTGTCAGATCTGTGACATGGATCCATTTCAATTCGCCTATTGTAGTAACACATCTATACATCTCACAGGCGCGACACAAAGCCCTGGAACACCTGGACAGCAAAGATACATACATCAGGGTGCTCTTTATCAACCACAGTTTGCCATTTAACACCATCATCCCCTCAAAATTGATCAGCAAACTCCAAGACCTGGGGCTCAACACCCCACTGTGTAATTGGATCCTGGATTTCCTCACTTCCAGACCACAATCAGTGAGGATTGACAAGAACATCTGCCCCACAATCTGCATCAGTACTGGAGTGGCACAGGCATGCGTTCTTAGCCTCCTACTGTTCTCAGTATACACCTATGACTGTGTGGCTCGGTATGACAATGACAAATTCGCTGACAACACCACAGTAGTCAGTTGTATAATAAGGGGTGGTGAGTCAGCATACAGCATGAAGAGTGAAAACTTGGCCAAATGGTGCACCAACAACAACCTTGCACTCAATGTCACCAAAACCAAGGAGTTCATTGTTGACTTCAGGAAAGGAAAACCAGAGATGTATGATCCAGTGATCATTGGGGGGAATCAGAAGGATGAGAAAATTTAAGTTCTTGGGAGTCACCATCTTGGACCAAACACACGAATGATATTGTGAAGAAAGCACGACAGTGCCTCTACTTCCTCAGGAATTGGCGGATGCTAGTTTGACGTGGGAAACTCTGGCAAATTTCTACAGATATGTGGTGGAAACTGTGCTGATTACCTATATTGCTGTCTGGAATGGGGACACCAATTTCCTTAAGCATAAAGCCCTACAAAAAGGTAGTGGACAACCATCCCCACAATTGAAAACATCTGCAGGGAGTGCTGCCATCAGAGAGCAGCCGCAATCAACAAGGATCCCCACACCACCTGGCACATGCTCTGCATTTGCATCTACCATCAGGAAAGTCGTATACAGTAAGTGCCATAAGACTCACACCACCAGGTTCAGGAACAACAGCTCCCCCTCCACCATCCGATTCCTCAACAACAAACTCAATCAGGACTCGTACTTTTGCACTTTATTGAGTGGTTTACATATGTACACTGTGTACAGTTTTTTTTGCTCTACCAATAAATGGTAATTCTGCCTCACCCACAGGAAATAGAATCTCAGGGTTGTGTGATGTCATGTATGTATTCTGACAATAAATCTGAAATCCGAAGTAATTATTTATTAATGGCCAAATTGAAAACAGATGTGGGGAGGTTATACTTCAATTAGATTAGATTTCTACTCAGTTAAACAAGAAATTCTGCAGACGCTGTGATTGTAGTTTAATGAACAAAAGTGCAAGAGGTCATACAGCGTTCTTTATGGAAAAGATACACAACCAACCTTACGGGCCTCAGCCCTTTGTCAAGGTGTGGGCAAAAAGTCGGCAGGTGCCTGAATAAAATGGTGGGGGGTGGGGCAGAGGGAGGTGCACAGCCCCACAGGCAAAGGGTGATAGGTGAATATGGGTGGGAGGGCAGAAGAGAAAAAAAAGATAGGGTGAGATATGGGGAAGGGATAGCTCTCTGAATGGAGAGAGAAGGGTGTGGGTAGGTGGAGGAGAGGAGACTGAGGAAAAAGAGTGACGGGGGGTGGTGGGGGGGAGACACCTAACAGAAACCCGAGGTCAGAGATGTGTGAGACAGTGGCTTGATGTTTTTTGATGGGGTCCTGTTACTAATAAACAAGTTTTTTTTTAATAAAAGTTTTCAGTTAAGGTTTGCTACACTAATACCTGGAATAGACAGTTCAACTTCCAAGGATATTTGGACAAACTAGGTTTGTGTCTGCTAAGGTTTGGAGAAGTGAGAGGGGACAATTGGATCATCAAAGATTCTAAGGGATCTTGGCAGGGTGGATGTGGAGAGTGTGTTTCCACTTGTGAGAGATTCTAGTACTTGGGTTCATGGTTCAAATACAAGGGGATGCCCAGAGATAGAATATAGAAACAGGCCCTTCAGCCCATGACGTCCAAATCACACTATAACTCAGCAACTTGGACTTGATAAGTGCTCCTCCATCCCCTTCATATGCATGTAACTGTCTAGGAGCTTCTGAAATGCTTCCATGGGATCTGCTTCCACCACTACTCTAGGCAGCTATTTCAGGCACCCACCGCTGTCCACGTAAATAAAAAATCTGCATCATAAATGGTTATATGGTTATATACTTTCCCAGTTGCATCACTAGGGTTGGTGTCACACCTTCCCCTCCACCCCCACATTGGACCTCCTCCCGTACCTTAAAGAATCCTTAGTAATTTTTTTTATATCCATAAATCATAATTTGTGGCGGCCTGCCACCGTGGTGATCGAGCCAGTGCTCTGGGTGGCGAACGCAACCAAAAGCCAGCAGCCCTGCAGCAGCACTGGTCCCAGCAATCAAACCGACGAGTGAACGGCAAGGGCAGCTTAAAGGTCAGTGACCCCAAATGGCGCTGGCCTTGCTGCGCAGCCAACAGACAGGGACAGCGCGTGGGGAAAAAGGGGATTGTTATGCAGGAAAGTACCTACACACAGGAAACCCGCTTTTGTTCTGCATGTTGTGACGTCAGCCAAGGTGGGGCTATGGCAGGAACAGTGCAAGTATAATAAGAGGGCCTGAGCCCTAATAAAACTCAGAGCTTAACATGACTACACTATCTGTGTGTCTTCTTTCAAGTGGCGCGCGGATACAAATTCCCGTACATCACTGAATGCAATGGCAATAGCAATGAGATAAACAACTAGCAAACTCAAAATGACACCTTTACATTACAATATCATACACACAGCCTAAATGTAAATTAGCAATATTTGAAAAAATATAGAATATGATTAATATAGTTGCAAATTGCTTAAATATAATATTTCAGATTATATGAATACCAACAACAAAATTGTTTTGTAAAATCTACACTGAATTACATTATTAGTTACAACATTATTAGTAACTGAGCGGAAGCCTTTTTTAATTTTTCTCCTTTTCCTTTAATTACTACTTCATTCTCAAAGCATTATTGATCTAGGTTCACAAATACTAATTAACACAATATTGTAGCTAAAACACCAGAAAATTTGACAAAAGCAGTGACTATAAAAACACCAGCAAGAACAAAAACAACAGCACGTGGTTGTACCGCGTGCAGTCGAAACCACATGTTTCGAAGCATCATCCTAATTGGGTAATAATGACAGCTCTGACCGGAGCACATTAGAAGGTTCAAAAAGTAAGTGAGCATCGAGTTTTAGCCTCATTCGTATATTGATACGTTTTTGTTGTTATAACTAACTACAGGGATATTTATATAATACATTTCTGCTGACACCCTGCACAAAAACTTGATAGACAGTCATTTTGGTGTCACCTGGTGCGGTCCGCGCACCCCCCCCCCAAACCCCACATCCCCCTAGCGATACCAGTGTATCTCCCTTAATCTTCCTCCCCCTTCCCTCAAACACATCTTCTCCAGTGTGACACTTTTATAACGGGGAAAAGATTCTGACTGCCCACCCTATCAATGCTTCCCATGATTTTATATACTTGTGCTCCAGAGAAAATAATCCAACTTAGTCCATAAAAAATACTACTTCTAATTTTTAAAAAAAATAAAGGATCAAGAATCTCTGCAAAGCTCTTTCTTAAAATATGGTGGAAGCAGATCCTTTAGATACTTTTTTAAGGCTGCTGTGGGGATCCAAGAATGTGAAATTGAGTTATAGTTAGATGAGCCACGATTTTATTAAATAGCAGAGCTGGCTTAAAAGATTAAATAGCTTCCTTTTGCTGCTAATTTATATGTTCCCCTTCAAGTAAAGTGAACGTACCTTGTCAACTGATCATCATTATTAGTTCTATATCATAGGACTGCCAGCCGCATCTTCAGCAGAAGGACTGTGAGACTCTGTCTCACTCAGAAAAGAATGTCTGATCTGAGAATCTATTGGGGAGCATCCAGTGGAACCAATCGAGTATGTACTTGCATCAAAGGGCAGGAAGTACACAAATACAATTTCAGTCAAATCCTCCCTCTATTAAGATAATGTAGCTTAACCTGCTGATCCCTGTAAGTTATCAATCATAAAGGTATTCATGAACTTTTAATATTAAGCTATCTACACACCCAAGAAAAAAATTGCTGGAGAATTTATTTATGAGATAAAGGCAATTAGGAATGGACAAAAATTCGTAACCTTGCCACAATGACCATATCCCATAAATAAATTCTCCAGTAAGTTTAAAGGGAGCTCAGCAACTGGGATCCTGATGAATGCAATAGGAATTGAGGAATTGGTACCCCATTAAATTGAAAGGAACTGTGGGGACCAAGGTCCTCAGTGAGTTAGAAGAGAGTGCGACAAATAGCATGTGGAAGGCCAGAGTCAAACTATCAAGATTTCCAAGTGGTCGGGAACTGGATTATCAGAATTTTACTTTTATCATTTTGTGCATACTATAATAATTAACACTCTTCAATTATCATGTGGATTGTATTTACTAAACTTCCAGGGAATGATTAAATTTAAAATTTAGGCATACAGCACAGTAACAGGCCATTTCGGCCCACGAGTCTGTGCTGCTCAATTAACCTAGGTCCCCAGTACATTTTAATGCTCACTCGCTTATTTGCAAACTCTAAATCTTCCCCAATGTCAGGCGAACCTCAGAATCACTGCCAGGATAATCGCACTCCATTCACTCAGGTGTGACAACAGCGGCAGAGTAGCTTGCACTTTCACCTCAGAGTTTGCAGGTTTTGTGTTCCAGCCCCACAGCCAAGATTATGTACAAGTAAAATGTACAAGTAAAATATCTAGATTGTCAATATAGAGGTGCCATGCTTTCACTGAGATGCTCCCTGAGGCAGAGTCTACCAGAGTTGGACAACCCCAACTGTATGAACTGTAAAACTGGAACATAACCTTCCTACTTTGGTATTTTATGCCCTGGATGACAAAGGCCAGTATCCCACATCTTCCCTAACTATATCTACCTGCACTGCCACCATCAAGAATCCAAAGATGTAATTCAAGATCCTTTTGTTTCTCAATCTCTCTGATCCTACCATTCACAGTATATCTCACAACCATATTGGTTGTCAGGTCAGTTGTCTACGTGCTCCTGGTACCATGTAATCCAGCACTACCTGTTTGAGAGGTCGGCCTCTCATACGGCCAATGACCATCTAGCAAACAAGTGCTGTGAAGCACAGAAAGGGCATCCCTTGCATCGAAGCTTGGTCTGGCCATTCACTGCAACGGAACTTCCCCCAGCCATCTTGGACCTCACCATGCCACTGGATCCGGGAGGGGACTTAGAGAGGGTGGGTCTGGATCTGTGCAATTCCCTACTCGCCCGCCCGCACGCACGCAGAATTCATTTCTAAGGAATGGGATATCATTGCAGCACCCATCAAGAATTGGTCTGTACAGCCACTCCAGAATGTGCATTTAAATCCCACAAACTGCCTGAAAGGAACCATCATCATCTTATGGGATGGATAGACAGAAGATGATGATTAATGTTCCCAAAATTCATCACGTAAAAAACATCTAAATTAAACTGTCTTTTTTTTTAAAGCCAACTTCTCCAACAGGTTCATACCTGACTGCAGCCTAGGTTCGTGCATGAATGAGTTTATTGTTATATATACACACAAGTACAATGCACAGGTGTAATGAAAGTCTTGTGCAGCTTCACATTCAGATGAAACACACTAATAAGTTGTGTTCCTTATATTGCTTAAGCAGAACCTCTGTGTTCTCCCAACGTATGTCCAGTCCAAAGTGATTGTCGCCTGCACCAAGATGCAGTGATAGGAGCTGTTTTGCAACTGGAAAAGTGCAGAGTTGCACAAGATTCCATCAACACACAGCAAAGGCAACATAATTTTACTATTTTGGGGTTCATTCAGGAGACTGATAACTGCAGAGACTGTTTTTGAATGTGGCGATGGGAGATTTCATAATCTCAAATCTTCTTCCTGAAGGGAATTTTAATTGCTGGCTGCTTTTCCAAGGCACAGATGGAGTAGAGGGAAGGGTGAGTGGAGTTGGGAGGAGCAAAACACTACATCAAGGTTCTCAATACCATCCAAAAATTGGTCTGAGCAAAGGATCCCAGGTCTGTGGGGATTCTGCATGGTTTTTAGGAAGATGTTATGCACATCCTTGAATCATATCCTCTGTTCACCTCGTCTGTCAACAGAGCTCAGAATAGTGTCTGATCTGGGAATCTGTTGGGGAGCATCCAGCAGAAACAATCGAGTTTATATTTGTATCAAAAGGCAGAAAATACACAAATGCAAATTCAGACAAATCCTCTATTAAGATGATGTAGCTAAATTGCTGACCCCTGGAAGATAGCAATAATATTCATGAACTTTAAATACTAAGCCACCACATGTCTTCGAAAAAAAATCAAGCAATGAATTAAGAATGTACTTCCAGTTTGAAGTTCCATAAATCTGCCTGGGATAAAGTTTTTTTTTAAAAAGCAGACAGGCATAGGAAGGAAAAGGAACCAAGTAAAAATCTAAATCTTACCCTTTGGGTATTGTTTGCTAAAGTTCAGACATTCCTATCTCTGAATGCCTGGTATTTCTTTGAATGTAAATTTTATTTGTTGAGCATATTGCTTGGAGGCTAATTAATCTCCATCCAGCCAACAAGCTTCAATACTAAATGTCCAGCAATGGTCATTGCTGCAATCCCAGGGATGCCCACATAGAGAAAACAACTTTATCATTGTTATCAGAGAGTGGGTCTCACATTTCCTTACACCAGAGAAGAGGTCATTAAACCCAGCCATTCTCAACATTGGCTCTGGCCCTGTTAGAATGCAACTCAATGTTTATGGGCCCCCTTCCCTGTGAAGCAGTCGTGTTTAGTTGCTTTCTTCCATTCTTGTCTCCTACCAACTATGATTTCAGATATATGGCCCCTATCAAATGCACTGTGGCCCCTCTTAATAATGGCTGATTTAACCTATCAAATCATACCAGCTCACATCCCCACAAAGTTTCCCATTACCCATTCTCCCACATTCCCATAGACTCTCCCCATAGAGTTCAGGATGTCCCCCTCTTCCCTCAATTACATCCATAGCTACGCTATCAAGCACAGGCTTGCTGGGTGCATCACAACATGGGACGGTAGCTGTTTGGCTCAGGCTGGGAAAAAGCAGCAGAAGACAGTAGCTGCAGCTCAGATCATCACCCACACTTCCCTCGCCTCTACGAGCTCCAACTACATCTCCTACTGCCTAGGAACAGCCCCCAATGCACTAAAGGACCCAATCACTTCCTGACACACTCTCCTCTCCCTGCTCCCATCAGGGAGATGGCTTAAGTGTGTGAATGTGTGCACTAAAAAGTTTCTTCCCTGCAATCACCAGGCTCCTGAATGAACCCCACAAAACTGTTCTCATTTTGCTTCATACTTCCTTTTCTTTGCAATCACACAGTCTGTCGTTATATTCTTTACATAGCTGTATGAATATTAGCTCTTAGTCTTCTCAAAGAAGAACCATTCTCACTATCTTAGATATCTTTTGTAAAAAAATTTAAACAAATTTCACAATAGGCCTAGGAACAATTAACAGTTTGTAGCGGGCGCACAGCACAGTATTGCGAACCGCCACCGTCAGTTCACAGACTTACCTGACACATCGCAGGCTAGAAATGCTGGGCACCAAAGTACAGCGAGTGGATCAGATGAAGCCACTGCCTAAAGGGATGGAGTGCTAATGGCTCATAGCTTTAACCTGCTGGTCCACAGGACCAGCAGCTGTTCACTAACGAGCTCATTAACATGCAGGGAATAAAAGGTCTGTGTATATCTGCAATAAACCAGTCTTGAGTTAACTACCTTTGTGTGTGTTTGCCTTTATTTAGTAGCATCTACTGTAGTATCTGCTACAAATTGATGACCCTGATGTGATGAGTCAATGAATTTGAATCATTATGGAAAAGGAGGACATTTCAACAGCAACAACAACTGCTAGTGCTGCCATGACAGTTAATGCAGTTGGGCTTCATTTGCCTCCTTTCTGGTCACATCAGCCTCAAATTTGGTTTCTCCAAGCTGAAACCCAGTTTCATCTTTGGAGTATGACAGCAGAAGACACAAAATTTTGGCATATTGCAAGTAAGTGAATTTATTGCTCCTCCTCTGCCAGAAGACCAGTACACCAGGTTCTGCCAGTTTCTTGACACATTGAAACTTACTAGGCATAAGCGTGGCATGTGTCTTTTGAACAAGGAAGGCCTAGGTGACAGGAATCCATCAGACCTGATGAATGAGATGCTGGCATTGTCACATGGTCATTCCCATTGTCTGCTTTTCAAAACCTTCCAGCTCATGCTGCCATACCCATTGGTAACATGGATTTCTGCTGTCCCCATGATGTGGCTCGAGAGGCTGAGAGGCTCTACTGTATTCCTACACAAGAGGCTGCCTCAATACAGCAGAAGCATCTCCTGCATCCTACCAGCCTCCTGTATCTGCAGTCCAATCCAAGAAAGAGGAACATGCTGGTGTACATTGAGAGTGGTGTTTCCTACCATCCCCACTGGGGAAAAAATGCCCATAAGTGCATCCAGCTACGTACCTACTACAAAAAGAAGTCAGGAAATGAGAGAGCTGGTTGCCAGTAGTGGCCTCGGCAGTTGGCGTACATACAGGCCTATTGTACATTCAGGACGATGTGGGTAAGTGCAAATTCCTTGTAGACACAGGTGCTGAACTTAGTTTGCTCTCGCTGACCTATTTTGATAGAACGCATAAAAAATGCTACTTGACCTTGCGAGCGGCGAATGGAACTGCCATTCCAAGTTTCGGCACTAGACGAGTCACAATCTGAATAGGTGGAACCACTTTCCATTGGAATTGTGTCCTCACTTCTGTCGCTTAACCCATTTTGGGTGCGGATATTTTACGTTCCCACGACTTATTGGTAGACATAAATTGGAGAAAATTAGTTCACGTCACCACCTTTCAGACATATCCACTGGCATGCATCAAGGGGAGAGTTTCACAGCTTTGAGTATGTACATTACACAAGGATACATATACTGCTCTACTCAATGAATTTCCCCATATTCTCACCCCTAACTTCAGTGCCTCAAGAACAGCCCATGGTGTGTCTTATATAGACACATCAGGCCCACCGGTCCATGCCAGGGCTCGTCGTCTGGCGCCTGATAAATTGCGGCAAGCAAAGGCAGAATTTAAAGCAATGGAAGAATTGGGTATCATCCGATGCTCAAACAGCCCTTGGGCCTCACCTTTGCATACGGTACCTAAGAAGACAGGCAGTTGGAGACCCTGCGGCGACTACCGTAGGCTTAATAATGTCATTCCACACATATAGGATTTCACCGCCCATCTGCATCATTGCCGCATATTTTCAAAGATTGATTTGGTTAAGGGATATCATCAGATACCGATTTATGAGAATGATATCCCAAGACAGCAATTATTATGCCATTTGGTCTTTTTGAATTCCTCAGAATGCCATTTGGCTTAAAGAATGCCGCGTAAACTTTTCAGCGGCTTATGGACGCTCTAGGCAGATTTAGACTTTGTGTATATTTACTTGAACGACATCCTTGTAGTAAGTCAAAATGAGCAAGATCACTGCCTGCGTTTGCACCGCCTTTTCCAATGGCTCCAAGACTTTGGTCTGACAATTAACCTTGACAAGTGTCAATTTGGCAAGTCAACCATAGAATTCTTAAGGCATAAAATTACAGCAGACGGCATATCTCCGTTATCAGGCAAGGTAGACGACATCCATATATTCTCCAGACCTGTCTCCGTCAAAGGGCTACTGAAGTTTTTGGGAATGATAAATTTTTATCACAGATTTATTCCTGGGATTGCTGAAATCCTGCAACCCCTGTTTGACATCATCTCTGCTCCAAACAAAACCATTACCTGGACCGCAGAGGCAGAGGCCGCATTTATGTCCACCAAAGAGGCATTAGCCAAAGCAGCAATGCTTGTTTATCCAAATCCTGAAGCTACTTTGACACTTAGCACAGATGCCTCTGGAACAGTGTGGGTGCAGAACAATACGTCAATGGCCTTGCCTTTGATCGAGATTACAGCGCCTTTGATCGAGAACTATTAGCACTTTATCTGGCTATAAGGCACTTTCATTATATCTTGGAAGGTTGACATTTCACCATATTCACAGACCATAAACTGCTCATTTTTGCCTTTTGCAAAGTCACAGATCCTTGGTCGGCAAGACAACGACGACATTTGTCCTACATTTCGGAGTTTACTACGGACATGTCATATTTCGGGAAAGGACAATCTGGTTGCAGATGTGCTCTCTAGATCGAGTGTGTGCCATATTCAAGGTAGATTCAACATTGCTGAACTGGCTGTGGCACAATCCACGGATCCAGATATACAGGCATACAGTACAGCTATTACTGGACTTGACATTCAACAGGTGGCACCACAACAAGGCAGTCCAGAACTCCTTTATGATGTATCGTTGGGCTATCCTCGACCATTGGTCCCATTATCTTGGAGACAGCGTCTTTTTGATAACATTCACAATCTATTACACCCATCCATCAGGACTTCAGTCAAAATAATGTAAACAAGGTCATGTGGCATAGGCTGAAAAGAGACATTGTGCAATGGGCATGAACGTATATATCCTGCCAATCTGTGAAAATTCAACATCACACCAAGACACCCCTGAAACCTTTCCCGACAATACGCAGAAGATTTGAGCATGTGCACGTGGATCTGATTGGACCATTACCAGTATCACAGGACATGAGGTATATTCTCATGGTAGTAGACAGCTTCCCACGCTGGCCAGAGGCCATTCCATTACCAGTCAGTGATACTGAGACATGTGCTAGAGCATTCATCTTGAATTGGATTGCTAGATTTGGAGTGCCTACACACATAACTTCAGACAGTGGACCACAGTTCACTTCGGTGTTATGGGCTTCCTTGGCTCGTTTTTGTGGTACACAGTTGTACCACACTACTGCATCCGCAGTCCAACGGCCTGGTGGAGCATTTCCATTGACAACTTAAATCTTCACTGAAGGCTCGACTCACTGGCCCCAACTGGGTCGATGAATTACCTTGGGTTCTACTCTGAGTACGAACCGCTCAAAGATTTCTGGCTGCAGAATTGATGTATGGTACAACCTTTATGGTTCCAGGAGATATTCACTTCACAAGCAATTCAGACATGGACGTCCTGCAACAACTCTGCAAGGGTATTGCTAACAGCAAACCATCCTCTACCAAATGGCATGGCAAACCTAGGCAACAAGTGCCCCAATCATGATTAAACACTGAATTTGTATTCGTACGAAGACGGGTTCCAGAGGCACGGTTACTAAAACCATATGAAGGACCATTTCATGTGATTAAGAGATGGAGTGGTATATACATTAGACATCGGAGGGCATCGGCAGCTATTCAGTGTGGACAGACTTAAACCCACCCATACGGACCCTACTTCACCACTTCAGTGACCTCAACCCAGGCGACATGGACATCCGCCTAAGTCAAGTGTATCTGGCATCTTAAGTTATGGCAACAATTCTGGGGGGGGGGGTGATGTAGTGGGTGCACAGCATGGTATTGTGAACCGCCACTGTCAGTTCACAGACTTACCTAACACATCGTGGGCTAGCAGTGCTGGGCGCCAAAGTACAGTGAGTGGATCAGATAAAGCCCCTGCCTAAAGGGGTGGGGCGCTAATGGCTCATAGCTTGTGTTCACTATGAGCTCATTAACAGGCAGGGAATAAAAGGTCTGTGTATGTCTGCAATAAACCAGTCTTGAGTTGACTACCTTTGTGTTTCCCTTTATTTAGTAGCATCTACCATAGTAGCCGCTACAAGTTGCTGATTTACTTATTTAATGACAGTTTTTTGGGATTGGGAGGACACCAGAACACTTGGAGACAACCTACTCGGTCACAGGGAGAATGTACAAACCCCACACAGACAGCACCAAAAGTTGAAAATGAACCTGGGCCGCTTTAGCTGGGAGGAAAATTCCTTTCATGGATACTAGGCAACATTGAAACAGGAATGGATGCAGGATTGGAGATGCAGAACAACTGCCTCATTCCCTGTCCCACTGTATTGGGAAGGGCTGTGGCACTCCCGTAACAGCCCTGCTCCCTACCTAGTCGGAAGACACACCAGCTGCCAATCACGGTTTGGTTCCACCCAACCCATTAGTGCACACCTTGCTGTTTACCCATGTAAATTACCTGGACTGCATACTCCAGCCTACCTGTTCTTGGCCTTGAGCCATTGGCTATTGTAATTGGATTAACCCTCCTGACACCAAGCAGTTGGTACCCTGTAAATGATCTGGGCTTGTCCCTCCAGCACTATAAAGGTACCATGTGCTCTTTGTTCTCTCTCTTTGCCAGCTTGGGACCACCCTGCTTCACTCCAGGCCTAGAAATGTGGAAGGGTGCTGGAGAAACTGTTGATAACATGTGCACTGTTTAAAAAGGTTGGAAGTGTTTAATTAGTTGGCCCTTGTAGCATAGAACCGTGCCTGCACTGAGTCAAGGGGTGGTGAAGCATCATAGTGATTTCTCCTTGATCATTATATGTACCAGTTCAGTGTGTGTGTGTGTTGCATCAATTACCATTTCCCACACTTGTCTTCTGTAAATAAAAAAACTTCCCCATCAAAACTGTGTTCAGAGTCCTTGTCTTTGAGACCTACGAAACCTGTTTCCTCACTCAAAACACCCACCCAATCGCTCATGTCCATTAACCTAATCCATTTCTCTGCCTCCTCAACGGTAGTGCCTAGATCCTGGGATATATTCAAGATGGGGATAGATAAATATTTGAAAATTAAGGAATGTGAAAATGTCACAGAAGGACAAGATCAATTTGGAGGGCAGGTTTGAAGGGCTGAGTGGCCTACTCTGCTTCTCCTGTGTTTGTGTGTTCTCAGGGACTGTACATCCACAAAGAGCAAATTCCAAAATATTTCCATGACCAACTTGAAGTCTTCCTTGGTGCTGAAATTTTTAAAGCCCACAGATGTTTATGACTTAGCAATTTCACCTTCCGATCAACTGTGCTCAGATGAATTCACTGAAAGGTAATAAACAAAAAAAACGTGGAGGAGACTCAGCAAATCAGGCAGCAACTTCTTTGAACCCAACTGGACAAAAACAGCTTCTTCCTTCTGTCATCAGATTTTTGAATGGACAATGAACCACTGAAACTACCCCACTTCCTCTTTTTAATGCTGTAATGTAATTTACAGCAATATTTGCACCTGTAACACTGCGGCAAAACAATGCATTTTGTGAGATGTTCCTGACAATAAATTCTGATTCATCTGTGGACTGGGAATATTCAAATTTCAGATTTATTGAGATACTTTTTCCTGCAGGCAAGGCAGAATTACCACTTATTGATTTTTTTAAAAAACAGTAGTCAACGTACATATGTGCACAAATAAAGAAATGTGAAAAGACTATGCAATACAAAGAGAGAAAAAAAATTATAAAGTAAGAGCCCTTAAATGAGTCACTGATTGAGTTTGTTGATGAGGAGTCTGATGGTGGAGGGGGAGCAGCTGTTCTTGAACCTGGTGGTGCGAGTCTTGTGGCACCTAGACCTCTTTCCTGATGGCGGCAGCAAGAACAGGGCGTGTGCTGGATGGTGAGGGTCTTTGATGATTGCTGCTGCTCTCTGACTGCAGTGTTCCCTGTAGATGTGGTCAATAGTGGGGAGGGTTTTTCCTGTGATGTCCTGAGCTGCATACACTACCTTTTGCAGTGCTTTCTGCTCAGGGGCATTAGAGTCCCCATACCAGACCGTGATGCAGCTGGTCAGCACATTTCCTACCCCACATCAGTAGAAATTTGTCAGTTTCCTTTGTCATACCAAACCTCTGCAAACTCCCAAGGAAGTAGAGGCGCTGAGGTGCTTTCTTCATGCTGCCATTTATGTGTTGGGTCCAGAAAAGATGCTCCGAGATAGTGACTCCCAAGAACTTAGATGTGGTCACCTCTGATCCCCCAATAACGACTGGATTGTATACCTCTGGTTTTCCTTTCCTGAAGTCAACAATCAGCTCCTTGGTTCTGAAATATTAACTGTTTCTTGCCCCACAAACACTGCATTTGTTTTATTACCACCTTCATAGTAATTTATAAGAATATTAATTTGCCCCTCTCATTTGTTGTTTGACCAGCATTTCTCAGTTGCTATTTAAACACTCCCACCCCATCTCAATCAGAAGGCACAATTCTGCCGTGACTCTATCAACCAGCTGGTTAATTCTCCTACAGCCTGGTGAATTACTCAGCAGTAAAGAGGACCAAAAATGGTCTTGTGCAGTGAATGGATTGAAAGTGACACGAGATGGCCCAGAAATTATCCCTTGACCACTCAAAATATGTCATTGGTAACTCAGGGAACACATCAGAGTCATTGATCCAAATTTGATTTTGACACAAACTAGTGTTCACAAGCCCCATAAGATTATAGAGACATTGATAGATTAAGTGAGTGTGTGAAATTACGGCTGATAGATTTCAATGCAATTAAGTATGAAGTCATCCACTTAGAATAAAAAAAATGATCGATAGCATTACTCAAAATAATGAAATGTTGGAATCAGTGGAAGAGCAAAGTGATACAAGGGACCATATTTACAGATCACAAGGAACATACAAACAAGGTACAGCAGCTTAGTTGTAACTGCGTTCTTATGTAATTTTAAACATAGTTAATGACCTACTAGGGGTTCCTAACCGTTTTGTTCCTCTGTTCCCCTTGGGCATTTTTATAGGTTCCCATGTACCCCTAAAAATGAAGGATTAAAAAAAACATGAGATTGTGCAATCTGACTGCAGATTACAACACCATGTACTATACAGTAGTGGCTATTCTCTCAGACCCAATGTACCCCCTGAAAAGTGCAAATGTACCACTAGGGGTACATGTACCCCAGGTTGGGAACCTCTGTACTTGGGCCAACATTGCCCTAGTACATTGGGAGCAAACAGGGAGAACAGGAGTTCTTCCCATTATTCAGGAAGCAATACAATAGCTTCTTGGTCAATCTATTGGCCACAATAGCCAAAATTCAACCTCTCAGGCAGACCACCTGGAATTAGGACTATGAATGATATCTCTGCATCTCTGGATTCACCATTATATTGCAGTTCCCTGAGTACTCTGAGTGGCAGCAAGCCAGGCAGGTTGGTGATGACGCCATGATCTGAATGCGTTGCCTCCCTGTATCAAAGTCTGAGGAAACAGATGAGCCACAGTTGGTGGAAGGTGTCAGTCCATTGCCTGATCAGCTCCACCATCTGCTGTTTCACAGCTTAAGGAAGACTCCAGTCAAATCACCAAAGAGTCTACTGACAATGGGAATCTCCAGGCAGCCCCGAGTGGTTGCCTGATCAATTGTCTGAATGACTGTTCACAGGCAGTTCCTTACCGAGATCACTGCCTTTCCTTCCATCTCTGCTCCCCGGCCCAACACTTCCCATGCTGATCAGAGACTTTGATGAGCAGTGATTATGACCTAGTATGTCTCTAATAACTTGTTTAGAGCTCGTGTTACAGTGGATTTTCAGAGCATTTGGCAATGGACCAGTTTGAAAGTTCCTTCACATCAGATCCAGTGATTTTCCTCAGCCGTGGTGAAGAAGCTGAAAATGGACTGTTGAAGCTCTGCATTAATGATCAGACACACAGGCTCACTGGAGTGACTTGTCAATCTTCAGAATGCCAAAGAACAATACATCCCTCCTCGAATCCTCAGTTTTAATGCGAGTTTGATTCCATCCATTGTGCAATTCTGAGCAGACACCATGCAAACATTAAACACCTTTCCAAGATTCACCTACCTCCAGCAACTGGAAAAAGCATCATCTGACTAATTAGAACTGACCTTGCTACCACAGCCTGCACCTCAATTCTTGCTTTAGCTTGACTGGATAGTCACCAACCATTTTCTCCCATTCCTGGTTGCGAGGATGACATCAGTGAACCAGATGAGTTTTCAATGATGGCAAACATAAATCCAATGTTTTTAATACCACATATTTAACTTTCTGTTTCCAGGGAGACCTGAACACATGACTTGAGATCAATAATCCAAAACTCTGGCTGTGTCCAATAAGACAACGGCTGCATTATTGCAGTGTTATGTATGTTTCTGTTTTCCGGATGAGATGTCACACTGAGGCCACGTCTGCCCTCTAGGTTCAATGTAAATGAAGAACAGTACAGTAAAAAAAACTTTTAGTATCCGGCACCCACGGGGATTGGTAGATGCCAGATAAGCAAGTTTTCTGTTTGCTTAAGACTCACTCTTACAATGCTAATTAATACACCTGCTTTAAGAATAAACAGTTTAAAAGAGAAAAAATACTGTACTTGTATTCAACAAACTTCACTTGCATGAATATGTAAACCTTAAAAGCATTTTATTTTCATTACATTCTTTGAAAACATTTAACTGTCGCTATATCTGAAGGTTCCTCCCACTCCACAGAGCTGCCAGAAAGACAAACAATAACATTATAGATAATTAAGTTTGCAAATAAAGCTTCTGACCAGAGCAACTCTTATTAAGCAGGGATAAGGAGACTCTTTAAGAGAGAGTCACCCCAAAGGTGAACAGCATTAACCAGTTCTTTAACCTGGGTGATGTCATTTTCTTCAAACACAACTTTATTCAAACAGCTGCTGCGGGCAAAGCACGACCAATGCACTCAGTGGCTGAATATTTGCTCCCATCTTCACCAAAGGTTTGTGTGTTATTTCAAAAAACATTTGCAATTTTAAACTTTTATTAATTCTGTTTTTTATTTATTGCTGGTTGCCGGTTGAATTCCAGATAACAGGGGTAGCTGGAGTAGGAGTTGGCACAACCCCTCAAGGATGCCCTGCCATTCAACATAATCATGGGTTGAATGGGCCTGTTACCATGCTGTATATCTAAAAAAAATTAATTAATACTCCATAAAAAGAGATTCATTGGCTACAAATGGACTCAAACCTACTTTAATGCCATCAATTTTAACCCAATAAGCTGTTCAGACACAAAATTGGACAAGACAAAGAAGAACAAAAGTATTGTGCAATCTTCAAGGGTCACCTTGATTTTATGCATCATTTTACACACGTATCACTCTTGTACAGCTTACAGGCAGGCAAGCAACTAGACTGGAGAAAGGATCAGAACCCAAAACGCGGTCTGTCCATTTCTCTCCATGGATGCAGCCTGGGCTACTGGGTCCCTGTAGCTTCTCAACGCTCACACGTCAACAGTTCTAGTGTTTCTCTAGTTCACTGCGACATCCAGCCACTCCCCTTTTCTTTCACATCATAACAATCCACTGGTTATTAACTGTAAATTGCCTCTGGTGTAGGTGACTGCAAGAGAATCGGGGAGAACGGATGAACTGTGAGGGAGAATAGGTTACAGGGAAATAAGAGGGGGGAGTGAGACATAGGAATGCTCTGAGTTAGCATCAACTTGACAATGCAAGTGGCTTCCTCTTGAGAAAAAAAATATTTAGATTTAAGAGAAGGTTGGATGTGTACATGGAGGTGAGAGGGTTGGAGGTTTATTGGCGGTGAGCAGGAGGTTTGAGCTAGTGGAGTTGTTCTAGTGAACCGGTGCAGACTTGAAAGGCCGACATGGCCTGTTTCCGCTCCGTAAATGGTTATATGGTTATATAAAACACCAATAACATCCTTAATATTTTTATTTCCATTTTCATTTCCTGCCTGCCCTCCCCCACTTAATTCCACAGCTCCCTGCCGATGGAAAGGAATCGGATGAAAATACCTCTGGATTTCTAGAGTGTTGTAGTTCCATATGCAGGTGAGGGATTTTTCAGAGCTTCAACCAATGTGAAATTTGATATTTGTGAAATTTTTACAAATTACGTGGACTGCAAACAGTTGCAAAGCTTTGATAATCTTTAATGTGGAGACCTCCTTGGAGAGCAAGATACCCCTATTTGAATAATTGAAAAATGTCCTGCAACGACCAATGATCAAGGTCAATTCATACTGTGCAATCAGCATAATGGCGCCTGTTACGTCAGCATTCAGAACATTTGATGTAGGTAGGCATCTGTGATATCCAAGCAGATGTCATTACAAGTTCATATTATGTAGCCACAGAGCACAGAAAAACATCCTTCTGACAACCAAGCAAACATCATTTTTCTCCCCATTCTACCAGCAACAATCATCAGTTTCTACTACTTACCTACACATGAGGCACCATCCATAAGAAGCCATCCAATTCACAAACCCTCGATGGCTTTGGTTCAGAGGAAGGAAACTGAGCTCCTGGGTGGGCACCTACATGGTCACAAGAGGCCTTTTTACTCAGAATATCCAATTAATTGGCATGTGAATGGCCTGTCTTTAAAGGCAGCTCAGGTCGTTCACACACTGAACCAAGAAATTCCGGGTCAGTGCATCCTTTAACATGGCCAAGCCAGCATCCTGGAGCAAAAGGAGGTGGGACCTGTAGCATCTGTAACCATTTTAGACAGAAGCCAGTGCGAAATGAATCGACTCTGATACCACCTAGGTAGTATCAGACATGGAATGAAAATAACCCTCCCCATCCCAACTTCACTGTGTTTATACAGGTAGGTGAAGTGGTTAAAAGGCAGTTCCTTCTAGTCTTTTAACAGCTGTGTAAAAGGGCTTATAGAGAATGTGCAAACTTCCAACAGTCAGGATAGAACCCAGGTTCTGTAAAGAGGGAGCTCTGCCATCTGGCCCACTGTGACAGTCCAAATGAACTTGGTAAACCATCCTCAGATATCCACTGGGCTGTCGTATTTCTCATAAGCAGGTGAGAAGGAGATGATTGCACTGCATGAATGTGCTGGAGAACCAAGCTTGAAAGCAAAAGGATAACCAACATTTCGGGCCCAGGATCATCAACAGGTATAAGCAAAACAAGCAGATGCCTGAAATAAAATATCTGGGGGGGAAGGGGGGAGGCGGGAAGAGAGGAGAGGAAGGTAGGAGGAGGAGCACAAGCTAACCGGTCAGAGTTTAGGTGGATGTAGGTGGGAGGGTAGGAGAGAGAAAGTGCTGAGAAGTGATGGGGAGGGGGATCAAGAGTAGCTCTCTGATAGGAGACAAAAGGGGGTGGGGAACTGGAGAAAAGGTGACAGAGGGATATGGAAAGAGAAAGACATGGGGGTTAAAGGTTAATGGAAATTGGAGGTCAATGTATCAAGATGAGAGCTTATTTTCATATTCACAAGTAGAATGTACATTGTTGCTTGCTGCAGCCACACAGGTACTTTAAACACACCAATAAGCAATGTGTAAAAAAAAAAAATCAGTATAAAAGAGATGCACTTAATGCATGGACGTTACTGCAGGTCACCTACAAGTGACATCATCATTCAGAATGCTTACACATTCTGCACCAGTAGTCGACTAATGATCCAAGGTGAAGTGACAACCCGGAACGAACAATAAATTCTGAAACCTGTTAAAATTATACACCCACACATATAACTCCAATCGTCTGTTTAAATTGTACATTTGTTTTTACAGATAGAGACGAAAAGAACATTTCAAAAAAACTACTATCACTTAAGGGGCTCAAGAACTCGTGAGAATTTTTTTAATTATAGGGCTTTCCCGCTCTTCCTTTCTCTCCATTCTTCATTCCACCTAATATTCTTGACCAATCATAATAAAGTTAATGTGTTAATCTGAAAAAATGCATCAGGAACAAAACATGTGCTAGGTTTTGTTCTGAGAATTCATGCAGAAAATTACCGTGTGTCAAATTATTTAATTCAGATAGAGACAAACACATCCTCCTAAAATATTTGCTCATACCTTGATGAAGAGCTCTGGCCCAAAACATTAGATTGCTTCTGTGATAGTACAGATTCTATCACCTATGTGTACAGATGGTAATGTTGGATGACTGTGATTGGCTGAAAGTGTAGCCACACCTACTGGCAGGTCTTAAAGGATTGCTCCTAGCCAGACCAGGTCATTCTGGACTGGTCGACCTACTTGTGATATGCTCCAGTCTTTTAGTTAATAAAAGCCTTGGTTTGGATCAACAAGTCTTTGGTTCTTTCGACGCACATTACAGCTTCCTATAGACACTGCGTGAGCTGCTGAGTTCTCTAGCATTTTTGTGCATTGCACTACAATCACGGGGTCCACAGACTTTACAGTTTAACATCTTCCTGAAACATCCTTTCACAATCTAAAAGCCCATCTATTTCAACCACTCATTTTGCACAAAATTCTTCAAGTTATTTGTGCTCCACCAACAATTGGTCATTTTCATGCACAATGATTAAATGCTGCAGAGAGCGAGAAAAAAATTAATCCAAATACAAATTCTCAAGCAGTTTACAGGACACTTAACCAATTGGAAAAACATAAAGAATAGACAACCACCTCTAGGGTACAATATACTCTGCAAATTGGCCAAGGACAAACTGGCAAAAATCAGTAGTTTGCCCTCAGAACCTTGTCTGTAGCCAGCATAACCCACTTGTTTTATTAAAATGTGCAACATAGAGAAACAGCAACACTCAATATCTTCAATGCACCAATTTTGAGATGAACCCATTCTAATTATGCGATTATTGTCATAGGCAATGTACACATTCACTGAGATTCTTAGAGTTGCTGCAAAACAAGTACTTCATTTAAAAACTACAATAGTAATTATGATCCGGATGAATACGTGGTAAATTGGATCAGCAAGTTTACAAATGACCCAATAATTGGAGGTATACTGGAGAGCGAGGAAGGCTTTCAAAGATTGCAGAGGAATCTGGAGCTGCTGGTAAATGAGCTGCAAAATGGCAGATTGAATTTAATGCAGAAAAGTGTGAGGTGTTGCATTTTGGAAGGACAAACCAAGATAGGACATACACAATAAATGGTAAGGCACTGAGGAGTGTGGTAGAACAGATGAATCTGGGAATACAGATACACAATTCCCTGAAACCGGCGCCACAGGTAGATAGGGTTGTAAAGGGAGTTTTTCGCACATGGGTCTTCATAAATCAAATTACTGTATTTAGGAGTTGGGATGCTACAGTAAAGTTGAATAAGACATTGTTGAGGCCAAATTTGGAGCATTGTGTGCAGTTTTGATCACCTAATGACAGGAAAGATAAAAATAAAATTGAAAGAGTGCAGGGAAGATCTACTCGGATGTTTCCTGGATTTCAGTTACAGGGAAAGGTTAAATAGGCTTGGACTTTATTCCCTGGAGCGTAGAAGCACGAGGGGAGATTTGATAGAGGTAAACAAAATTATGATGGGTATAGATTGAGTTAATTCAAGTAGGCTTTTTACACTGAGTTTATGAGCTACAAACCAGGGAACATGGATTGAGGGTGAAAGGGAAAAAAGCTTTCTTCGCACAGAGACTGGTAGGAGTGTGGAAGAAGCTGCCAACTGAAGTGGTGAATACGGACTTGATTTTAACACTTTAAAAAAACATTTGGACAGGAACACAGATGGGAGAGGTATGGAGGCCGATGGAATGGGTGGAGATCAGTGGAACTCACTAATTCAGTGCAGATTAGAAGGGCTAAAGAGTCTATTTTTTTGTGCTGTAATGTTCTTCTATGGAATACCTTAAATTAAAAAAGGACCACAAATACAAAAGCTAGGTGGGTAATAAATATTCATCATGCAAGAAAAAAAATGACAACACAATAATGCTTTCCTTCAGGCCTTCTTGTGGTGTTGAAATAGTTCATGATTAGTGCAGTAAAGGGAGGTTCAAGAGCCTGAGAGCTGTTGGAAAGAACTTGTGCTCAAACCCAGAGGTGCTGGTCTTCAGGCCGCTGTAACTTCGTCTTGAAGGAAGCAGCAGCAGCAAGAAGAGGTTGTGACCAGGGTGAGGAGTTTCCCCTCTGATATTGGCTGCTTTCTTGAGACAGCACCTCACATAGACACCTTCCATGAAAGATGGCTCTAGTGAGTTAATTTCTGGGCAAAAAATCAACAAAGTTGATGATTAATATTGGAATCTTTGAAATTGATAGACAAGCAAATGAACATTTTGCACATTGAGCACATGTCCGACCAACAAGCAGCACTTGAGCCTGACCTGGCATGGTTACTGCTGGGAATCAGAATCTCTGGTCTTTTGCTGATGAATCTACAGCAAGTCCTGTATTTATTTGTGCTATCATTTGAAGATCTCTTTTTATTTCCTTGTGATGGAGAGGGAGGCCATTTCACCCTATTGTGTCAATATTATCTGACAGAGCTATTCCTTTCCTGTAGAACCAAGAGAGACATAGGGACTCCCTGAAGGTGGCAACTCAGGTGGACAGGGTGGTGAAGATGGTGTTTGGCACATTCTCATTCATTGAGCGGAGTACAGATAGGGGCCACAACATCTTTAAGTAAAAATCCTTGTTTTCCTTTCACTTCACACAACATAATTTTTTTTTTGTTTCTATTTAGTCTGTAGAAGAGAAGTACGGAAGGGGGCCCATAAAGTTTGAGTAGAGTCCTGGGTTGCAGGGGTGTGGGAGGGGGGCATAGCCAAAAATGGTTGAGAATGGCTGGTATGGAGTACATCAGTTAGGATAGGGCCTAGTGATTCAGCGGTCGGTACGAGGGATTGGTGAGACCACACTTTGAGAACTGTGCGAGTTCTAGTCACCCATCTATAGGAAAGAGATCAATAAACATTTATTGATTAGCATTTTTATTTTATAATTTCACTATTTTAATTATAATGGAAACGCGGTTAGTGTAGCGGTTAGTGCAACGCCATTACAGTGCCAGCAATCAGGACCAGGATTCGAATCCTGTGCTGTCTGTAAGCAGTTTGTACGCTCGCCCTGTGTCTATTTGGGTTTCCTCCAAGTGCTCCAGTTTCTTCCCTCTATTCAAAACGTACCAGGCCATATTGCTGTGTGATTCTAGCACGCGAGCTAATCCTCTGGGAAATCCAGACTGATGCTATACTTTTTAATCTTTGTTTTTATTTCTTTTCTAATTAATCATATTATATTTACAGCATTTTATTTAGTGGGAGGGGAGAAAGAGAGATCGGGGGGGGGGGGTGGGTGGGTTATAATTTCCATGTAATTATTCTATTTCCTGTTTTACTTAAGCACTGTTTGTATTAATTGTGTAATTGCAGGGTCGGAAACTTTAAATAAAATATTCAAAAAAACATACCAGGGGTTGTAGGTCAATTGGGTGTAATTGAGCGACACGGGCTCATGGGGTGAAAGGGCCTGTTACCGTGCTGTATGACTAATTTTTTTTAAATTTGAAAATTAGAAGGGGTGCAAAGGAGGTTCACCAGGATGTTACCTGAACTGGAGCGTTTGAATAACAGGGAGAGGTTGCACAGGCTAGATCTTTATTCCCTAGAGCCCAAGAGTCTGAGGGGGCGACCTTATAGAGGTTTAAAACATCGTAAAGGTGCATTGAAAAACTGAATGCTCAGTCATTTTCTCAGGGTAGACAATTCTAGAATTAGAAGCCATAGGTTTACGGTGAGAGGGGAGAGACTGAAGAGGGGCTTGAGGGGCAACTTTTTCCTCTCTGAGGGACGATCATTCTGGAATGAGCTGCCTGAGGGAACCGTAGAAGCAAGCACAATTTTAAAATTCAAAAGACATTTGAGCAGATATGGATAGCAAGGGCTTGGAAAGATTTATGGATCAAATGTAGGCAAATAGGACTAGCCCAGAATGCCAGCATGGACAAGTTGGGACCAAGGGACTTGTGTGACTGCAATCCCCCACTGATTTACCTCTGCTGCAGGTAGAGGGGTGGAGAACATGAACACGTGAGAGAAGAGAGGCTATAGAGAAATAAGAGAGGGGAATAGAACTGATGGGAATACTCTGTTTGGCATAGACATGACCATTCAATTAATCTCATTTATGTTATCAGAAAATGTGAAATATTAGGATTTTAAACACCAATAACATCCTTGCTATTTTTATTTCAGTTTTCATTTCCTGCCTGCCCGCCCCTTCCTTCATTCCACTGCTCCTTCCGAAGGAAATTAAACAGATCAAAATGCCTCCAGCATCTCCACTGCCAGTTTCCATGTGCCGGAGAGAGAGTTTCCAACCAAAATATCTTCAAACGTGACTATTTATGAATTTTTCACAAATTACATAGCATGTGTACATGTGTACACTTTAGAATTTAAGATATACCTACTTAAAAAGCATTTGAATCATTGGAAAATGTATTGCAATGACAATGAAAATGTCTTGCGATGATAAATTTGATTGTTAATTGCGAGCCACCAGCATGACAGTGGCTGTTACATTAACAATTTGATCATTCAAAACATTGCAAGTAGATAAGCATTTGAGAAGCCCAAGCAAATATATGTGACAACAACATGGAGCACATAAACAGTTCCCTGATTCCTATCTACTCTACCCACAATCCCATCAAATCCTTGTAGATTCTACAACTCACCTACAAACCAGAGATAATTTACAATATTCAATTAACTAGCAATATTGGGATGAAAGAGAAAATAGGAGCTGGAAGAAAACCACACTGACACAGAGAAAACATGCAAACTCCACACAATCAGCACTAGAGATCAGGTTCTAAGCTGGGTCGCAGTACCTACGAGGCTGATGATCGGCCACCTGTGCCTCCCAGTACCAGACTGACACTCTTTGCTCTGCCCCTCAGTAGACCACTAATTTTGAGCTCACGCCATAAGATCCCTTTGGAGAATTACCTCTTGGATTCTCTTGGTTTCAAGATCCCACTAATCTCAATGGAGATTGTACAGCAAAAGATTAAGATGCAAAGAGATAAAAATTATTTCCTTCTCATCATTTTGCATTACTTTAAAGCTCTGAGTATCTAAAATAAATTCATTTATTTTCTTATGCATTGATTCAGTTTCATCAAATGGAATCCAGTAATGAAAAGAGTGAAACACGAAAGACTGCAGAAACTGTGATTGTAGTAAACATATTGAAATGGTGGAGGAACTCAGCTGGTCTTTTCAGCGTCCATAGGAGACAAAGATATATTGCTGATGTTTCAGACCTGAGCCCTTATTCAAGGAATGAGCAGAATAAACCCCAAGCAGGAAACCCCTCAGAATTCAGACAATGTTGGCTGGGGGCCATCTTGCATGGTCTCACTGTTCTATTTTTAATAAACAGCAAAGTTTCAAATTGCTGCTGTGCCTGGATCACATTCTAGATCTTTCCTTCCATATTTAGGCTCAATAAAGGGTCCAGTCCTATATTAACTGCCCATTTCTCTCCATGGATGCTGCCTGACCAAATTTCCTCCATCCTCTCGTTGTTCGCCCCCCAGCTTCTTTTGTTGATATGCTTTAATACCACTGCTACTCAACTCCAGATCAAAGTTTGCTGACCCAACTCCTGTCTTGAATTCCACTTCCCAACCCTCCACATCTCCTTTTCATGGACCAACTTCATGTCCTTCATAAATCTCCACTGTCTTGTTACATTTTCAAATTTTAAATTTATTTTTTTAATTTAGATTTCGGATTTATTGCCAGGGTACAGACATGGCATCACATATAATACCCTAAGGTCCTTTTTCCTGTGGGTGAGGCAGAATTATCACTTACTGGTAGTGCAAAAATAACTAAACAGCATATACATGTAAACAAATAAAAAACTTTAAACAGATGGTAAATGTAAATAAACTGACAGTGCAATGCAGAGAGAATAAAGTGCATAAGTAATAGTCCTTAAATGAGTCCCTGATTGAGTTTGTTGTTGAAGAGTCTGATGGTGGAGGGGTAGCAGCTGACCCTGAACTTAGTGGTGCAAGTCTTGTGGGACCTAGACCTCTTTCCCAATAGCAGCAGCACGGACAGAGCATGTGCTGGGTGGTGTGGGTCTTTGATGATTCCTACTACCCTCGATGGTAGTGTTTCACGTAGATGTTCTCAATAGTGGGGAGGGTATTGCCTGTGATGTCCTGGGCTGTGTCTACTACCTTTTGGAGCACTTTATGTTCAAGGGTATTGGTGTCCCCATACCAGACCCATGATGCAGCCACAAAGCACACTTTCCACCACATACCTGTAGAAATTTCTCACGGTTTCTCATGTCATACTAAACCTCTACAAACTCCTGAGGAAGTAGAGGTGTTGACGTGCTTTCTTCATGATGCCATTAGTGTGTTGGGACCAGGAAATATCTTCCGGATAGTGACTCCCAAGAATCTAAATTTGCTCCCCCTCTCCACCTCAGATCTTCAATGATCACTGGATTGAATACCTCTTGCTTTCCCTTCCTGGTGACATTGAGTGCAAGGTTGTTGATGGTGCACCATTCAGCTAAGTTTTCAATCTCCATCCTGCATGCTGACTCATCACTTTTCTTTATACAACTCACTACCATGGTATCGAGGGCAAATTTGTAGATGGTGTTATTGTCATACTGAGCTACACAGTGATAGCTATAAAGTAAGTAGAGCAGGGAGCTAAGGAATCAGCCCTGTGGTGCTCCTATATTGATGCAGATTGTGGAGGAGATTCTCATTGATTGTGGTCTGGAGGTGAGGAAATCCATGATCCAATTACATGGTGGGGTGTTGAGTCACAGGACTTGGTTTGCTGACCAACTCTGAGGGGATGATGGTGTTAAATGCCAAACTGTAGTCAATAGAGACCAGATGAATGCATCTTTACTGTCCAGGCATTCCAGGGTTTTGTATAGAGCCAGTGCATGTCATCTCCCATAATACTGTTGCTACGATAGGAGAACTAGAACTGATCAGACAGGAGCTGATATGCTTCAACACCAGCCTTTCAAAACACTTCATCACTGTGTCTATCAGTGTTACTACAGCATGGTAACAAGCCCTTTCGGCCCACAAGCCCGCATTGCCCAGTTAAACCCAAATGAACTACAAACCCCAACCCCCTTCCCAATATGTTTTGAACTGTGGAAGGAAACCAGAGCCCCCGAGGAAAACCCACGCAGACATGGGGAGAACATACAAACTCCTTACAGACAGCGCAGGATTCGAACCCTGGACCTGATTGCTGGCATTGTAACGGCATTGCACTAACCGCTATGCTAACCGTACTGCCTTCTGTTACTTTCTGCTGTCTTGCACTGCTTGCACACTCTGGCTCAAGCTAACCATATTGTAGCCTCTACCCATATATGCTCACCCCAATTCTCCCCACATTCCCCTTCATCCTTCTTGACCCTTCCAGCATCAATTCTGTGGAATTCCCCTCCCAAACTTCCCAACTTCTCAAGAGGAGGTCTACATGATTATGAAAGGCATAGATAGGGTTTACAGCCAGCACCTTTTACCTGAGGCAACAGTAACAAACTCCAGAGGACATCTGTACAAGGTAAGGGGAGGAAAATTAGGGGAGACATCAGGGGCAAGTTTTTTTTTAACGTAGGGATAATGAATAGATTGTTAAATAAGTTTATATAGTTCAGCACAACAGCATGAGCCGCAGGGTCTGCAACGTTCTATGTTCTTTTCCATGTTCATCCCCATCTGTCAATTACCTCTCATCTGCCTCCCCCACAGAGGTGGCCCCTGCTCCCCATCTCAGTTGGGATATTGCAGTTTTCTAATTTACCATCATTGTTTCTTTGTTTTGCAAGCCAGTTTAATAGAACAAATGCAAGTGGTCCAAATACTATGTTGAAAGTGACTGGGTATTATTTTTACTTACCTGTTCAGGGGATGTGGTCATCTCTAATATTGCCAGCATTTACTTTCCCACCCCAATTGCTCCTGCACTAAGGAGGCAGTAATGAGGTGTGTGGTCTGGCTACATATGGGCGAGACTGCACAAGAATGGCAGACTTCCATTGCTGAATCATGCTAGAGAACTAGATGGAAATTTACAACAATCTGGTGGTTTTATGGTTGCCATATTGTAATTATCCGTTTACTGCAAGAAAATGGGACTTCAGTACAGTGCAGGATGAGAGGCCAAACAAGGACTGGGCAAACTGGAACTTCCAGCTGGAACAGACCCTTCTACTACCACCAACACATTATCACACTGTATCTCTCCATGTAATTGGCCATCGTGCCACACACAGTTCAACTTCCATGCTGTAATTGTGCCTTTCTCCATGAATTGCTTCCAACTTGCTTTACAAAGGCCTTAGCAAGAAGAGGCTCCCTTCCCTCATCCTTCTTTTTTTAAAATTCATTTGCCCAAATCTATTTTTGACTAAGATCTAGTCTCAATAGTACTGGACATCACATTGTTCTGAACCATTTGTCTATGGGATGGTCACAAAAACCACCACATAGCTCTATATCACTGTATCTTTGTATCTTTCAAACAGTGCCATTAGTCACGTGGATTTAATATTGAACACACCTGGTGAGATAGTCATGCAGCATAGAAACAGCTATTTGGCCCATCAAATTCATGCTGACCACTTAATCCTACACCAACAAATTTTGTTCTCTCCACATTCCCATCAGCTCCTCATCAGATTCTACCCCTGCGGACACACGAGGAACAATTTACATGGCCATTTAACCTACCAATCCACATGTCTCAGTGATATGGGAGGGAACTGAACTACCTGGAGAAAAGCAACATGCACACGGAGAGAATGTGCAAACTCCATGCAAACGGTACCAGCAGCCAAGATCGAATTAGAATCCCTGGAGCTTCGAGGCAGCAGCTCCACAAGTACCAATGCAGTAAAGATATTCAACTCATTCTTAAGTGAGTGGCCATTATATTCATTCCATTCCTCATGGTCATTTATCATTGTTTAGCAACATTTTTAAACTACCATACCCCATAATAAAAGGTGATGTAAGGGGTTAATAAAATAACAACCGATCCTTGGGCTTGATTTACATTTTGAACTACATGAAAAGTATATTGCAGCTGCCCTATGGCTGGTGGACAGATCTAGTATGACAAGATATTTTCACGTTTCCCCCTTCCCCCTGAAATATCTAATCAACTATTAATATCATGGGCCACATTTCTAGATGACAAGAATATTTTGCAAATGGGTGACCTCCATTCCACAGAAGAAAAAAGCCATCAGACCTAGGAGAACACCAGCACTTCCAAGTCGCTCATTCTACTTTGCAAACACATCACTGTTCCAGTACCATTGCTGACTTTCAACCCTGGATGTCACTGCCCAGTGGTGGCGTGGGAGCATCTTCATCACACACATTGCGGCTGTTCAAGATGCCTCACCACCACCTTCTCAAGGACAACTAAGGACCCCTAAACATGATCAATCCACACAAACTTGCCTTGGTCACACCCATCAAAGGAGTTAACGCACAGAAACATTGTTCGTTACGCAATTCCACCATTTTGCACAAGATTAATTTTGACATGGTTGTTTCTAGATTGAATATTAATATCAGAGAAAAGCTAGTGGCTCAGATTTATTAAAGCTAACTGTGCAAAAATGAAAAGGTAGCATGCATCACATTACGTGGCCAAAAGATCTTCAATTCTTTTTGCGCGTATGCAATGAGCAAGTTGGAGCTCTCTCATTTCATAATACATTGTGAGTTTAATCGTATTCTAAACATTTACACAACATCCAAGGCCAATAGCACAAAGCTGAGCATGTGCAGAGCTACTCTCTAATTTCATGGATCCCACTTTATTTTAACCTCCTATGTTATGGATAATATTTATTCCTCAACTGAAGGAACTTGTATGCTCACAATCTCATTGCTGTTTGTGGGTCAAGTTTCCACTAATGCTGGAACCACAGGTTCTAAAGTGCCTGGAGACATCCCGAAGTCATGATAATCAGGTGTTCCTTCCAAGCATCACACATTTCCATTGCAGTCGAACCCCATTGACTTACCAGCTCCACAGAACCATAGTGTTTCCTGCTGAACTCTCCTCGTCGACAACCCAGGTCTTCGGAGGCAGAGCTGGAAGAGAAACACTTCATCAGTGAATGTATCTAATGCCGCACAGTCTCACAATGAAAATAGCTCCACACCAAAGGATGTGGTTTAACCATTCCCTCTTGCCATTGTGTTCATAAACCTGTGGACTCCACTTGCAGCCAGTATCTGTTGCTGCCCAATACAGTACAATTAACCAAAAAAGAAATAATCTGAAATGCACAAACCTTTAGGATGAAACCAGTGATTCAATTATATGTTGTGTCATTTCGAAATCGATAAAAGTTTCAAGGACACTGCTCAATGGTAATTACATTTCAGAATCTTATCTTAAGGACTGGAATCCTGCGTGATGTCTGACTTAGCTGATGCGAACATAAACTCTCTCAAATAATTTTTTTCTCCCATCTAACTTTGCTTTAATTAACCACCAAGAAGGAGATTCCCTTCCAAAGGACAATAACTGTGGCCATTCACTGTGTTTCAGAAGGCAATGATCCAAACAGACTTGACCAAGGATAAAACAGAGCCCCAAAATTACTGAATGAGGGTCAGGGGAACGGATAGGTAAGTGGAGCTGAGGCCACGGCCAAATTAAATAGTGGAGCAGGCTCGATGGGCCACATGGCTGATTCCTGCTCCTCATTCTTACGTCTACCAGCATGGGACAAATTTTCCTATTGGGAGGGCAGTGCCCTACCATTGTGGAGTAAAGATTCACAATGAGAAGACAGGAGTATTCATTAAAAAATTAATAAAGTTTTATAAAGTGATGGGAGAGATTCAGTTGGTAAAGTTCCTTTCATCAGCTCATACTCCAGAGACTTGAGATGATTGATGTTCCATTACTGTCACAGAAGAGGATATGGCTCCCAGTTGAGAGTACAAAAACTTACTTGTGCTTCTGTTTAAGATGGATGTAATAGAACTCAGGCTCTATTATCAAACCAGTATCCTGACGAGCATCTATATTTGAATTACCTGACTTGTTTATGGAATTGTCCTGTGAATAAATTAGCTGTTGCTTTTTCAATACCAGTGACGCCCTGTGAAAGTACTTAACCAACTTTTAAAAAAAGGGACATGAAAGGAGCTAAAGAAACACAGGTTTTTATTTACCTCCAGTACGCTAGCCACATCATTTTGTGTCCATGAGCTCACTTCATCGATACAGTACTGCAGACGGACAGTAGTGGCAAGCTTGGCAGTGCAAGCTGAATGGAGTCTGTAGAGGTTAGGCAACCAAGTGCTTGTAATTAAGCTCTCTGCAGCTGAAGATTGATGACAGCTAACAAGTCGACCTCAGGTAAACCAAAAGGATTTACACTAAACAATATTACTTTCCTTCTGTGCTTTTAAATGTGAACACAAGATATTGAGGCTTTGTTTTGTTTTGAAGGTAAACTGCAATTTGAATGAGTCTGCAGTAAATTCAGGCCTCTTTTTAAAAACGGCTTGACTTTAAAATCGGCATAACAATGTTCTTTAAGTTATAAAAATGTAGATAATGTCATAAGTGTCTCTTAAAACTTCACTAAGCTAAAAGCACCCTTTTGATGCATTTTCCAAACCTTTGTTGGCAGGTGAAGTCTCCCATTTCCTGTGGGATGCATCAAGACAATCGGAGAAGAGAGGAATCAATAGGGAAATGTCCATTTGTTCTATCGAGATTTTGGCAGAGAATGCTCAGGCTTGAGAAACAAAATTAATTGATTTTAATTCACTAATCAAGGGCTAAGATATCAGAAAGATGCTTGAAGAGAGAACATGGCTGAAGTTACCCTTTATGGCTCTCAAGACTGAACATTTCCAATTAAAGAAATGTAAAATATTCGGAAAGAGGTGAGCTACCACATTTTAATTTGGCAATTACATCCAAAGTGGCATCAGCTTCAAGTTCTTCACACCATTTAGTTGCTATAGCTATCAGACTTGTCTCACCTCCTGTTTAATAGCTTGGCTGATCCAAGGGCAATGGCTTCTGTTTGACATGTTGGTTCGAGCATCACACGACACTAATGGAACCGTTACCTTTACTTCAAGCTCATGGGTAACAAGCAATAGCAGAGTTAAAGCATACCCTACCTTTGGTGAACAGCTGGTCTGAGCAAGGATCATACCACACTTCCAGGAGGTGTCTCAGAATATGAAGCAAGGAGTGGGAACACTGTCTGTCTGCCATTTCTTCTCTCTAACCTAGCTGGCACACCAGAGGCATGGATCAATGCTGGAACCCTGCAAACTTGCACAGCTCAGTCACATCTCACTGCAAGCTTGCACTGCAGATGATCCACTTTCTGTGAACTGTGACAATCAGGCAGAACAAACCTGACTACAGTGGTGTTTGAAACCCACAGTCATAGTTTCCATGCTTTTTAAAAAGTAGCATTGCACAATGATTTCCTTACTATCAACAGGAAAGTCTTTAATGAACACCTAGATATATATTTAATTATGAACTTTTTTCAAACACCACTCTGATAAAATATCAGCATAGTTTACATAACATTATTCTATTAAAATTGCACTTTTGGAAATGATCCATAGGTGAAATTTAACCAACGGCTTGCAGCACATTAAAACACAAGGATATTTAACAAAGGCATGTGCACAACAAATCCCTTCCTTTAGAGCACAATTAGTTTAATTTCCCAAGGGGAAATAGTCTCCTGTTTTGTTGCAGCCCATGTTAGATTTTGTCAGCCATTCTTTAAAATGTACATGTTGTACAAAGGCAGAGAGAGCTCAATAATAGGCCTAATCAAATTACATTATAATTATTATGAACTGTTAAGAAAATAACAGGTGGCAGGAATTATACAAGATAGGTAAACATTGAATTGAAAGCTTCCTGCAGAGAAGGGTGGAGGTTTGTCTATATCTGTATTGGAAAATAATCTCCCAGTCAGACAGGTTGCTATTGCTCCATCATTCTTTTTTTCTTTGGCTTGGCTTCGCGGACGAAGATTTATGGAGGGGGTAAAAAAAGTCCATCATTACATAATATGCATTCACATAGGATCAAGCAAACCCTTAGAGAACAAGGAATGTAGGATTATACCGAAAAGAGAAGTCAAGAGGCCAAATGGAGGACAGGAGATAGCTTTGCAAGATGAGGTAAAAGATTCCATTTGTATATTAAGAGCATAAGAATAACTAGGGGGAGAACAAGTCCTCTTAATGTCCAATGTGGTCATTTATGTGTGGAGGTTTTAAAAGAATACTTCTCATTTGAAATGACCATGGAGAAGATTATAGAATTTGGGGAATTCAGAGAACAATGTCTTGATGCATATCCTCATTACAAATGAAATGGTGCTGAGAGACTTAATATTTTTTTTAAATGAATAAATCCCTGAGCAATAAACAAGTGTATCCGGCTCATTGTGAGGGGGCTCAGGAAGACATTGCAGGGACCTGGCAGAGATATTGGCATCATCTTTAGCCTTTATTTACAGATAACCCAGAGAAATACAGGCTGGAGAGCCCAACATCAATGGTGGAAAGTTACTCACGAAGATTCTGGGAGATAAAATCCAACTGCATTTGGAAATTGATCAGCGTGGCTTTATACATGGGAAATCATGCCTCATTAAATGTAATAGAGTTTTAAGAAGAGACAACCAAGAGGTTTGACTTTCATAAGCCTTTTGACAAGATTCCACTTGATAGATTGGTCCAGGAAACAAAATGACAAGAGCACTCAAGACCCAGGTGAACTCCCAACTGGATACACAATTTGAATCCTCTGAAAGGGATTGGCGTGGGATCCATGGTCTTTCATCAGATTAGGATGGGGGGGGAGAGGTGACATGATAAGTGTGTGAATAACACCAAAGGACAGTAAAAAAGGTAATAAGATTTCAACAGAATCTAGATTGACTGGGAAAGTCGGGCAAGGAATGGCAGAGGTTCATAGTGGTGCATTTTTGGAAATTAAAGCAGAGCAGGAATTACATGGTATATTGCAGGATCATGAAGAATATTGCTGAACAGAGAAACATGGGGGTATCAGAAGTATATAGTTTCCTGAAAGTAGCAACACAAGTAGGCAAGGTCATGAAGGCAACATTGGTATGCTACCTTCATTAGTCAGGGCATTGATTACAAGAGTTTGGACATCATGTTACAACTGTACAAGCCATATTTGAAATATTGTGCGCAGTTCTAGTCACCCAACCGTAGGAGGGGTATCATGAGCTGGAAGGTGGGCAGGATTCAGTTTTATTGTCAGAGTACGTACATGATATCACATACAACCCTAAGATTATTTTTCCTGCGGGCAAGGCAGAATTACCACTGATGGTAGTGAAAAAAAAAGAACTGTACACAGCATATACATGTAAACAATGAACTGTAAATAAATAACAAATGTAAACAAACTGACTGTGCAATACAGAGAGAATATAAAAGAAAATCAATAAAGTGCACAAGTAAGAGTCCTTAAATGAGTCCCTGATTGAGTTTGTTGTTGAGGATTCTAATGGTGGAGGGGTAGCAGTTGTTCCTGAACCTGGTGGTGCAAGTCTTGTGGCATCTATATCTCTTCCTGATGGCAGCAGCGAGAACAAAGTGTGTTGGGTGGTGTGGGTCTTTGCTTATTGCTGTTGCTCTCTGACAGCAGCTTTCCCTGGAGATGTGCTCAATAGTGGGGAGGGTTTTGCCTGTGGTGTCCTGGGCTGTGTGCACCACCTTTTGGAAGCCTTGATGCTCAGGGGTATTGGTGTCCCCATACCAGACCATGTTGAAACCTATAGGCACACTTTCCACCACACACCTGTCGAAATTTGCCAGGATTTCTGGATTCAAATCAAATCTCCACAAACTCCTGAGGAAGTAGAGGCATTGATGTGCTTTCTTCACTATGCCATTGTTGTGTTGGGTCCAGGAAAGATCCTCCGAAATAGTGACTCCCAAAAACTTGAATTTGTTCACCTCTCCACCTCTGATCCCCCAACAATCTCTGGATTGTATTCCTCTGGCTTTCCCTTCCTGAAGGCAACAATCAGCTCCTTAGTTTTGGTGACAATGAGTACAAGGTTGTTGTTGGTGCACCATTCAGGCAAGTTTTTCAATCCCCTTCCTTTAAACAATCCACTACCATGGTAGCGTCAGCAAATTTATAGATGGTCTTCTTTGGCTTGGCTTCGCGGATGAAGATTTATGGAGGGGGTAAATGTCCACGTCAGCTGCAGGCTCGTTTGTGGCTGACAAGTCCGACGCGGGACAGGCAGACACGGTTGCAGCGGAAAATTGGTTGGTTGGGGTTGGGTGTTGGGTTTTTCCTCCTTTGCCTTTTGTCAGTGAGGTGGGCTCTGCGGTCTTCTTCAAAGGAGGTTGCTGCCCGCCAAACTGTGAGGCGCCAAGATGCACGGTTTGAGGCGATATCAGCCCACTGGCGGTGGTCAATGTGGCAGGCACCAAGAGATTTCTTTAGGCAGTCCTTGTACCTTTTCTTTGGTGCACCTCTGTCACGGTGGCCAGTGGAGAGCTCGCCATATAACACGATCTTGGGAAGGCGATGGTCCTCCATTCTGGAGACGTGGCCCACCCAGCGCAGCTGGATCTTCAGCAGCGTGGTCTTAATGTCATACCAAACCACATAGTCATTGGATGTTACCAGGACTGGAGGGCTCCAGGTATACTGAACAGGTGGGTCTTTCTTCTTTGGAGCAAAGTAGGCTGAGGTGTGACCTTTACAGAGGTATATAAAAGCACGAGGGACATGGAATAAGGTGAATAATGGTCACCATCTTTCTCTCTCCCTAAATATGAGAGTCTAAAACAAGATGGCATAGATTTAAGAGAAGAATGGAAAGGTCTGAAAAGGACCTCTCTTTTCACACAGAATGTGATGGGATGTGGAATAAGCTGCGAGAAGAGGAGGTAGACTTTGGTAAAATGACAATGTTTAAAATACATTTTGACAGGTACATGGAGGAATATGCGCCCCGCGCAGGCAAAAGAGACCAGCGACACTGACCAGATGGGCCGAAGGACCCGTTTCCATGCTTGAGAACGCTTAACTGAATCCATACACATAAATATACTACCCAGTTGAAGTTGCCTCGCTTATTGTAGTGTAGCAACATTCAGTGATCAAGTACAGAACGCCCACTCTATGGTTGTGGGCCAGCCTTTCAATAATAAAACACCTGCCTGCCATCTGATAACACTTGGCTTGTTAACGCATTTTATCCCCTGACCGATGAGGGGGGGAACTTTCGCATTTCAAAATTGTGCAAAGAAAGTGCAGAATTAAAATTTAGATCCCCCCCTCCCTACACAGTACAGTAAAACATGCCCCCCCCCAAAAACCTTTTGCATCTATTGCAACGTACAGTATTTTACAAAACCTTTAATTTGGAAATCTACTGGATGCGCATTGAGCAACTCGGGTGCACTGCAAACCTTATTCAACATGTCAAAGCGCCACAGCCGATGTTAGCGCTTACAGATAGACAGAATGAAACCACACACTAAAAATAATATCGAAAATCTGTTTTACCGTTGTGCGAGACTCAGCAGTTTAGTGGACGCTGTATCCGCACTGCTCATATCCATACATGCGTTCCTCGATCGTGCAAACTGTTCTAGTCAATGGAACTAGACATTGTATCTGCTGCAATTTTTAAAAGGGGAGGGGGGGAGTTAGGTGGTGGTAGAATGCAACTTCACGTTCAATTCTGCAGACTTATTTTTTCCCAATAGAATCCCCCCTCCCTCCCCCCGGCAGGGTGTGTTGGAAGTATGCTTCCAGGCAGCGCCCAGCAGAAGAAATGAAATGCTGACAATATTGCAACCACCAAAAAAAAGGGGCGACGCATTGGCAAACGTGTCCGAGTAATAACAGGGTAAGAGAGCGGTGGAAACGTGGCTCACATCTCAAATAGTGAATGTGCACTCGCTGTGGTTCTGGTTCAACACTTCATTCTCAATACATAACACCAACACGCCCGCAAGTGTCAACGCGGGGCTCCGCCTCTCCCTGACGCCACGACCAGCCCGGCTCCCAACCCCTTGTAGTCCTTGTACCAGCGCTGTCCTTCCTCTTTGCTGCGGGTTTGAAGCGAGTGCCGACAATATCCGGCATGCATCGCGGGCCAGGCACCGCCCACCGCTCTTGGCGATTGGTGGAGCTCCTGGTGTATCGATTCCAGAATGTTGTGCTGGTTACATTTTGACTGACAG
This sequence comes from Narcine bancroftii, assembly GCF_036971445.1. Taxonomy (NCBI): domain Eukaryota; kingdom Metazoa; phylum Chordata; class Chondrichthyes; order Torpediniformes; family Narcinidae; genus Narcine; species Narcine bancroftii. The sequence goes on along the minus strand of NC_091469.1, from coordinate 198,416,928 downwards.
TTCGTTGGGACATCAGCATTAGGAGTGGGAAGAAACCCGGACATCAGTTAGGGTTTCACCCTCGAAAGCCAGAATAGCTGTACTATCAGATCAGTCTCACCTGTAGTATTTCCAACAATAACATTTCTCAATAATTCAAAATACGTGCAACTTGAAACACCATTTGAGCATTTTCCAAACAGGTGCAAAATATGAATTTTATTTGGACTTGCACCTCAAACCGCACTATTAAAAAGAGAAAAATGTTTTTTTTTGTACATTGCCAAGTCCCATCTCTTTTTCACAAGTTGCCAGGAGGACTGGTCCAATTAACTATCAAGTTGAAATGTTCCAAGTTCTCCTCTAAAATAAAAGCATGAAACAAAAGATCTATTAAGCAGACTGGCCCTCTTGAGATCTCTTACTTGATCTTTCCCAAAACAATAAATAATGATTCCAAAAACACAGCTGAACCTACAGTATTCAGGGTACACCGCACTGCCAGAGGTGAGGTCTTTCAGATTCAGCACTAAACATGCCCTAGGATCACTCTTGAAGCCCGCAACATCGCCCTGAATCTCGCTTTCTTTTTGTGAGTTTAATGTACTGGCTGCACATCAGGTAGGCTGGCTGCGATGCTCGTAGGGAAACTGTGTGTGCTATACAAATGTAAATTCATCCATTTGCTCTTACAAGATCAAAGATACTCCAAATACATTGCACCAGAGCACCAATAAAAACAAAAGATGGAAATGCCAGTAAGTGCTGGGGACCCTCAGTGGTCAGTTTCTCCACCGGAGGAGCCAGAAAGCTGTTGACCACCAACAACTTGCTGCCTCTATGGGCACCCACCTCATGTGCTCGGCCTTCCATGGCCATCTCCAGCTGCCAGTCACTCCACTCCCCATTCCCACACCAAACCTCCGTCTACCTTGGTCTCCTCCATCTCCAGGATGAGGCCAAATACAAACTAAGGCCTTGTGCCAGCAGGGTTTTCAGCCCAATGGAATGAACACTCAATTCCCCATTGTCATATAACCCGCACTCCCTCTTTCAATACCCCCTAAATCACCAGCCCTTTTACACGCTATCCCCCTCTTGGATCCATCTTGGATCCACACTTCACCCATTGGCTCCCCTAACACCTCACCTCACTGATCCCATTTGCTCCACCATCCATCGCGTATCTGGTTCCATCAGCACCTTCCTCATCAGATTCTGTCACTATCTCCAGCCTCCCTTTTCCCTCCAGGGCCTGACAACCCTTCTTCACCTGGATCCACTGACACGTTCTAACTCCTGCTTCATTCCCCCCCCCCTCACTATTTCCCTTTACTCTCTCAGTGCAGACAAAGAGCCTTGACCTGAACCACCCCTTCGCTTCCTGACATGATCAGCAGCTTGTACCGCCCAATTACACCCACATTAACCTACAACCCCATACATTTTGGAGGGTGGGAGGAAACCAGAGCACTCGGAGAAAACCCACGTACAGACAGCACGGGTTTCAAACCCATGTTGGCAACCGACCACTATCGCAGTCTTATCTCTTCATTCAATTCGGTGCAACATTGTCGTGTTTGTTTCACAAAGTACATGTTCAACTGCAGCAAAAATGTTAATGCATATGTACAGATACAATGTATATGGCAATTAACTCATCATCTTTATGCTTTCTTCTCTATCTTATGTTCTCATGATGATCTTACTTATCACACGCCAAATGAAACTGAATGCCGCAAGGGAACCAATGGTCAGTACAAACATACCTACGTTGCGCATTAGGGTGAATTAATTTATACATTTGTGGTTGGTGCATCTTACATACCTGTGTGACTGCAGCAAGTAGGATTAGTGGTGCATCAGCACATGGTACTGATGTGTCTGACAATATACTCTCAAGTGACATAATTATGAATCAATCCCATGCATTTGGAACAGTCTGCTAATCAGGTCCAATTGACAGGAGAAATTATCCGATCACCTTCACCACGTGGGTCTATGGAGATGCTACCATAGAGCAAGGGTGGCCAAACTACACCCCTGGAGCCAACTGCGACCTAATGCCCATTTTAAGTGGCCCATCAGAACATATAACCATATAACCATTTACAGCACAGAAACAGGTCAGTTTGGCCTTACTAGTCCGTGCCAAACATCTTTTCCACCTGGTCCTACTGATCGCATTTGGCCCATAACCCTCCACACCTCTCTTGTCCATATATCCATCCAACCTTTCTTTGAATATTAACATCGATCTCGCTTCTACCATCACTGCAAGAAGTTCATTCCATACCCCTACCACCCCCTGCATCAAGAAATTCCCCTTTATGTTTCCCTTAAACTTTTCCCCTTCTACTCTCAATCCATGCCCTCTTGTTTGAATCTCCCCCACTCTCAGTGGAAAAAGTCTATCCACATTGACTCTATCCATCCTGCTTATAATTTTGAATACCTCTATCAAATCACTTCTCAACCTTCTACACTTCAGGGAAATAAAGTCCCGGCCTGCTCAACCTTTCTGTACAATTCAAACCCTGAAATCCCGGCAACATTCTCATAAACCTCCTCTGCACTCTCTCTACACTGTTTATATCCTTCCTGTCATTCAGTGGCCAAAACTGCATGCAGTATTCCAAATTTGGCCTCAACAATGCCTTATACAATTTCAACATAACATCCCAACTCCTGTGTTCTATACTCTGATTTATGTAAGCCAACACACTAAATGCCTTTTCACCACCCTATCCACATGTGATTCAACTTTCAGAGAATTATGTATCATGACTTCTAAATCCTTTTGTTCCTCTGCACTCAATTGTCTACCATTCTCAAACAATAAATTGCACTGTATGTACATTTCACTTAGTTTCAAAGCTAGATGTTGCTGCCATTTTGAACAACTACTAGACTGACCAAGGCAATATTACTCATTAAAGAAAATGTTTACCTCAGTTAAAAAAAGTTTGCCTCAGTTCATTAAATATGGTGGAACCGAAAAGACAGAAAATAGCAAGGGAATGCCAGAAATTTCAGACACAGTGGAAAAATTAATACTTTTTCACAGAAGGGCAAGTGTGTTTAATTTGCAAGAAACCTGTCAACTTTAATAGCCCATCTCTACTAGCCTATCTACAGATTTGCACATTGCATCATTAAGCCATGAACTGTATTCACTGAGAGTTGTGGAGGAATATTGATCTTTTCTCCTGTTCTTATTCTGCACCCAGCTTTTTATTTTGCACTGCTTTTTGAATGAGAGTTTTAAAAAGTTTTATTGTATCCATTTAAATTAAAGAGCAGCAGATGCCGAAATGCCTCCTGTAATAGACTTGTAATGTCAAGAATTAAACTGTTCAGTGGTGTATCGTTATTTTGATAGAAAATGAATTTTTGATGGTACAGGGGTTTTTTGGTCGAAAACACTATTTTTCCTTGCAGTGTAACTGGTTGTTTGGTCCGTGACTCCTTGTATTTTTCTGTATGTGGCCACCAAAAACTTTGCCCTCCTTCCCCACCACCCCCCCCCCCCCCACCCTTAATTTGATTTCAGGCTGCAAATTCTTTAATACACATTCCTGAATGCAGTCCTTAACTTTCGCTGTCTTAACTTTTCAGCTTGGAATCAAATAACTGCAAGACTGTGTGTGGCATCACTAGAATTCACCATACTCGTATTGATTGGATCATTTCCCTGTCAATCAAAGTTGATCAAACTGCTCTTATGTTCATTATAAACATATTTAATGAACATCCAATCATTGGATTTCTCTGCAGAAGTAACTTTACCAGGAATAATTGCTGTTGTTTGTTTCCCATTGCCTTTTAAATAATCTGTTTAATAATCTAATTGACTTTGTTGTACAATAGTCTGTTTTCCATGAATCACACACCACCTCCCCATTACCAAACTTATTGGCTGATAAAACCTTTCAGCCTAAGAAAATCCACCAACATTATGAATTAGAATGGAATTAGCATTTTCAAGAAAAAATAAAATGCACCAAAATGCTTCATGGACATTAAAAAAACTCCAAAAGCAGTTCAGAATCAGAATCCATTGCCATGAACAAATCATGAAATTCGTTGTTTTGTGGCAGCATCACAGTGTAAACATTCATATAAACTACATTACAAAAATAAAAATAGAGCATGAAAAGTCAAAGTAAGGCAGTGACTTTAGTTCATTGATTATTCAGGAATCTGATGGCAGCGGGGATGAAGTTGTCCTTGTGCCACTGAGTGCTCGACTTCAGGCTCCTGAACTTTTTTTCCCCTGATGGCAGCAGCATAAAGAGGGTGTGTCTTGGGTGTGGAGTCTTTGAGAATAGAGGCTGCTTTTAAGACACAGCCTCATGTAGATGTTCTCGATGGAGTGAAGTCTGGTCCCTGTGATGTCGCAGGCTGAGTTAATAACCCTCTGGAGTTTATTCTTGTCTTGAGATTCGGCACCTCCATAGCAGATAGTGATGCAACCAGCCAGGATGCTCTCCACAGTACCCCTGTAGAAGTTTGAGAGTCTTTGGTGACATACCAAATCTCCTCAAACACCTCACAAACTATAGCCACTGGCGAGCCTTCTTCATGATTGCATCTACATGGCGGCTCCAAGACAGATCCTCAGAAATGTTGGCACCCAGGAATTTGAAGTTCTTGACCCTCTCCACTACTGAGCCCTCGATGAGGACTGGGTCATGTTCTCCTGTCTTCCTCCTGAAGTCCACTTGGTTTTGCTAACATTGTGTGCAAGGTCATTGGCGTGACACCATTGAACAAGCCTATCTATCTGGTATCATCGGTAAACTTGTAGATAACATTGGAATTGTGCCTGGCCACATAGTCATGGGTGTATATCAAGTATAGCAGTGCTAAGCACACATCCTTGAGGTGCACCTGCGTTGACAGAGAGGAGGAGCCATTGTTTCCAATTCGTACTGACCGTGGTCTTCTGATGAGGAAGTCAAGGATTCAGTTGCAGAGGGGGTGTAGAGACCCAGGGTTTGGAGCTTCTTGACCATCTCTGAGGGATTAATGGTGTTAAAGCCTGAACTGTAGTTATGAAGAGCAGCCATATGTACGAGTTCTGCTGTTTTTGAGATGATCCAGAGCTGAGTGGAAAGCCAGCAATATTGCCCCTGCTGTGGAGTGATTGTGATGACAGATGAATTGCAGTGGGTCCAAACCTTTTACTTAGGTACACGTTAATTCTGATCTTGATCAGCCTCTCAAAGCATTTCATCACAGTAGAGTTAGTGCTACTGGGCGGTAGACATGGAAGCAGCTCACTCTGGACTTTGTGGGATGATTGATGCCCTTTTGAATCAGGTGGGAACCTCTGACTACAGGGGTTAGAGGTTGAAAATGTCCGTAAACTCTCCAGCTCGTTGGTTAGCGCAGATTTTCAGTACCCTGCCAGGTCAGAGCCTGACGTCTTGCAAGGGTTCACTCTTTTGAATGATCTGACATTGGCCTCAGAGACTGATATCAGAAGGTCCTCAACTTTTGCAGGATTCTTGTAGGCACTGTTTGGTTCTCCTTCTCAAAGCAGGCATAGAAAGAGTTCAGCTCATCGGGTAGTGAAGCATTATTGTCCTCTATGGTGTTTGCTCTCACTTTGTCGTCTGTAATGGCCTGCACTCCCTGCCATAGCTGGCATGTATCTGTTTTGTCTCTAGTTTCCACTGGAATTGCCAGTGTTTCATAGGTAGTATTCTACAGGTCGTACCTGGACTTCTTGTAGAGTTCCAGAAGAGTGTTGGCAATTATTGGCTACACTGCTGATGGATCGCAAGATTCACGCCAGTTCTCGAGAGAGCAACCAGCACTGGATGAGCAGAATTGAGAAAGGTGACAATTGTTACTAATCAGACGCTAAGCATTCAGGAGTAAACTAGTTTCCTGCTGCGCAGACATGGAGGTGCCAAGGACCACTTTTTATGCCCTTTCACACTTGCAAGTGGTCCCAGGAATTAACAGCCTAAAAAAGGGTCTAGGGTGAAAGGGAAATATTCTCAACACTGGTGTGAGATGGTGTCATCTCATGCCAGGGATTGACAGCCTCGACCCCTGGTACAATCCCCGGTGTCTGCAGGATGCTGGCGTTGCAAACAGGCAATTGCACTGTGGGATTGAAATGACCCACGTTTTTTGCGCGAGTGCTGGAACATGAAGGAAGATTAAAATGAAGGTATAAACTTTGCTGTGGGGAAGTCACAGCGGGAAAAGGAGAGAGGAAATAAATAACAATAGCAGACAATTTTTAAACAGCGTGGGAAAGTTGGCGGTGCAAGAGTGCACAATTTATAAAGACCGTGAAAAAGCGATGGCGGACCTGACTTCCCAGAATGCCATGCAGCAGAGAAACCCCTCCATGTAGCCGTGGAGGGAGTCTTTTCTCGACAGCATTCTGCGAGGGCAGGTCCACCATCATTTATCCCGGGAAGCTGAATGGCCGATTTAGTGGGACACAAGTGTAAAAGGGGCTTTTGATTCTTGGCGTCACCTGATGCCAGTAGAAGTGACACCCCACAATATCCAGACTTGCCAGTGATACAACCCACCACAGGTACACTGCCAAGTTCAGATGTTACCCATGCTTCACCCAAATTTACGCTATAATACAGATTTGTAAAATGCAGAGGTATGTTTTATAATTAAGAATGTCATCTTGACGGTAAAACATTTATATTAGGTTTGAAAGTACAGTGAAAATGTCATGAACCTTTCCTAGAAGAAAAGATTTCCTTTTAAACAATTTCCCTCCAAGAACTCCCCTTCTCCTTTGTTTCAGTTTACTGCAATGCCATTTCATCACTGCAGTTGAAATCCTGCTGTAGTTGACTTCTTTACACTCAATCATGTTTTGCTCCATGAACCAGCACTCTTCACTTCTCCAGGTCATGTCTCTATTAATTGCATTCACAATGCTGTCCCTGCCACTTTGATTGTCATACAATAATATTATCGTTATGACATTTCTATGGCCATCAGAACACTGGAAGACTCACTCCAATACAGAGCAGGCAGATTTGACGTCCACATTAGACCATGCACCATTCATGAAAATAAAAATGAATGACTCAAAATAATCTCAAAAAGCCTGGAGGAATTGATTGCGATCCTGATGTTTACAAGCCGTGTAAGATACCCTCTGCTTAACCTCAACAGTTTCAAAGTGGCTGCAGTTAATCTGACTTTAGCCTATTCAGAGGCGTGGCTCCAAAGGCACAGACGAGGATGAGTACTGCTTCTCATCTTCACAGTGAACATCACAAGCAGAATCGATTATCCACTTACAGTACATGTCAATAACTTCTCAATCTGAACTACTCCGTTGCCTGTAGCATTCCAGGAGTACAAAATACCAATGTATGTAGAGAAGGGAGCAGTTACGGCTGATCACTGATATCATTTTAAAATGGAGTTTGCAGTTTGCTGTTCAAAAGCGTTTATCACCATACTAAACCCACATTGGAAAATATATTAAAAATCATCAAAATATGGTTTCAGACCAAGAGCACTATTTTCTGCTTGGCTAAATTGATTGCCATTGCGTTATGGAAATAAAAACCTTACCATGGCAGCTGGGCTGGCTTACATACAAGCTTGCTGTGATTTTGACTGATTGAAGCACCATTTAGGGGTTAATATTTTTTCAGGTAGAAAGTTGCTGAGATTGAGACTGATGAAGACACAGTGAGGGTCAGTGATTGAAGGAGATACCCAAAATCTCCATGATTTCAAATGCTCAGTCAGAATGTATGTCTGAGAAATAATTGGGAGCTTTGTACTGAGAATTCGATGTCAAATCAGGTACAGAATAAGTATAATGGATTAAGAGAAAGAAAAAGTAACTTTTTAAAAATTTTAAAATGGAAAGGTGACTTGTCATACACAGTGGTTACATGAAGTAATGTCCTCCTTATGCTTGGAGAAAATTAGATACAATATTAAAGATAGAAAGTTTCAATTCGAAAAGGTGTGGGGTCCATTCATAGATCACTTCTATGATTGGAAGATTTAATAAGTTTGGATGCTCTGGTGATCCTGTCTAGTTTCTGAAGGTCACCATTTGATCCATAGCTTTAGATCTTTTTATACAATTAACCTTGATTAGAGGGAGGGGATAAATTAGATTTTGTTTTAGTTTTTTTTCAAGATTAACTTTAAATATGGTTGTCATAGATATCATTAAATTAGACAGAATTTACCCTTTGTTTAGACCAAGGGATTTTCTAATGTATTTTACTTGGTTTCTATCCAGAATTATTTTTTTAAAAATACTGTTAAATAAACAAATATGGATAGGTTTTTGATTTACATTTATATTAATTTGTGATATGTATATGACATGACCTGTTATTTGTTTTATTAGAGATTTATACATTAAGCTCAATAAAAAAATTTAAAAGAAAGAAAATTCTTTAAAATCTACAACAATTAACATTTGAAGGAATGAATCTGCATCCTTCATCCATCATTCTGTGTATTGTTGGTCTTCCAAGAACAATGGGTTAAAATCCTGGAAATCTTTTCCCAATGACATTGTGTTCGTTCCCTCCTTGCAAAGACAAGCAATGGTTCAAGAATGCAGGTCAGAACTACTTGCTCAAAGACCATCAGGAAAGCACAGAATGCACTGACCTTACTGGCAATAATCAGATTCCAGAAAACAAAGAAAGAATATTTTTGAGCTGGGCAGTTTGATGAGCTGTCTTTCAAAGATCATAATGTTATTCGACTATTTATACTCTTATTTACCTTATTTGTTCGTGATTTATTTAAACCACAAAAATATATTAATTTAACATTTATTGTTTATCAATGTTGGGCATTTAGAGAAAATATTAATCACAACATCTGGATATTGGCTTTAAACCTTGCCTGAATCTGTGGACCATTTACACTAAAATTACAACAAATGTTATTAACTTCACTATTATTTTGACAGCAAATTCAGGCCATTAAAATATTGCTAATTGCTCAACACATCACACAAAGGATTATGCTGTTCCTTTCATTAAATTCTACTGCAGCATTAGTGTGTTACAGAAGAGCAGTAGAATTGATCACCACCCAGAAGGAAACCTTGGATGGTCACATTGGATCATCCAATGACCTTTATATGTCCCTTCAGACAGAGCTGGAGCCTCTTTCAAGTTGTTGAGTACACTTACTTCATTTAACAGTGATGAAACTTCAAAAGAAGGAACAGACATAGCTCTCAAGGTCTTCCAGGGGAAGGTTAAATCTCCTGAGCCCAGGGATGCCCTTCAAAGCATAATACAGACAAGTGACAGAAGATTTCTTCAATCACAGGGCCTGGTTCTCCTATGTATTATGTCCTATCCTGGCATTTTTGGGTGCAAATCCTAGCTTAAGCATGAAGACAGAGTCCAGATGGTAAAACATCTTTGGATTTCCAAGAATTGAACACTGTTCCTGCCCCAAGTTAAAATATAGATATCAGCTGGAAGGTCGAAGTTTAGGGCCAAAACCTTCATTGAAAACATCGGACAACAAAGGTTTTGCTTCCTGAATACTTTTGGGTGTATTTTATGGATTTTGAGCTGCTGATCACAAAAATCACCTTTTTTAAAAAAAAAGAGTACAACTTATTTTTGTGATTTCCTGTCATATTTTAAGCCTACCTCAAGCATGAAGTGAAACATGTCATTGAAAATTCATTTTCTGCATTCATTCTTGGGCTTCTTCCCTGCTGATCTTGGTCCAGTCAGTGAGAACATGGTGAAAAGTTTCACCGGGATAAATGTGACCATGGAAAATCGTTATCAGGGCAACTGGAATCCATCAATGCTGGCCAACTATTGTTGGAGATTGACACAAGAGGCATCAGATGCTGAGTCCAAACAAAAAAATCGGCGGCAAAACATTTTTTAGATCAGTTGAACTAACGCAATGTGTCAGCATCATTAGGCGATTAAACATATTAAATTCAATAAAACATAATTTAATGTTTCTCCAACTTCCTACATGATATAGCAAATTGGAAATTATCTTTGTGTTCAGCTTGAAGTTGTCCATTACAATCCAAAATTTTATTTTTTCCAGATGCTGGTTGACTTCAGTATTTGTTTCTCAAGCATCTGCAGTCTCTTCTGTTTACCAAGAAATCATAATGTCCCACATCAGGAAAAACTCACCACATTGCTATAAAAACACACTTATAGGTCTGTCCAAGACAAGAGAGGTCACAGTTCCATTCTCCACTAGCCTATCTCACCCCCTGCTTATTAACTGGTTGGGCCCTGCTCCATTGCCAGAAGTGGAGGCCTTTAACCCACGCACTCTCAAAAACATGAGGGAGGCCAATTTCACTGCTTATTGAAGTGTTATGACACAGAAGACCATTCAGCCCATTGTGCCTTGCTTGTGAAATCCTTCTACCGCACTGTGCCTGTAGTTTTCAAACATACATCCAAGTATTCTTTACAAGTGAGGAGAGTATCTGACCTTACTGGGCAGTCACCTACAGAATCCTCCCATCTCCTGGCTGATAAAAAAAAAAATTCTGCTAATTATTCCTGATAATTCTTGTTATCTGGAATTCAAGCATCCAGCAACCAGCAAAAAAAATCACAGAAAATAAGTTAAAAAACATAAAAGTTTAAAATTGGTGTGTCTTGCTTTTAGTTTGCCAATTACACAACATGCAATCTCAAGCAACTGGAAAATTCATTTACCAGAGGTTTTACTATAATTTAAATTTATGCCCTCAAAGCATATTTTTTAAAATGCCTCTGCTGAGGGGAATAAATCCTTCCTATTTATTCAGCCCAGACCCCTCTTAATTTTACGCACTTCAGTCATGTCCCTTCTCAATCTTTCCTTGTAGCTGAAAGTTGTCATTCCTGACAACACTGTTGTGAATTCCCTCTGCACCTATTACATTGCAATCCCATCTTTCCAGTAATGTTGGGGAGAAGAGGTGGATACAGTGTTGCTGGAGACAGTTCTGGCATTGTCGTTGTATTCTGCGTGTCCACTAATCAATAAAACCATCCCGTATGTCTTTAAAACCTCCTCCACCACCTTTTAATGCTCCAAAATCTCTGTGCTACTTCCTGCTCCCCAACCCTAACCCTAACCCATACACTCCCACTTACTGTATACCCCTTTACCTTGTTGATTCTCCTCAAACTTCTTTGGATTAATATCCAGTTTTGATTTTCTGCTTGACCAACTCATCTAGATCCTTATCATGTATATAGAAAACATTTAAGGAGTCGATTTCAAAGGAGAAAATAAGATCAGAGTTGCTAAACCACATTAAGATGTTACGGAAATTAACTTTTCTCCGATTTAGAGATATAACACGGTAACAGCCCTTTCGATCCATGAGCCCGTGCCACCCAAATATACCCAAGCAACTAATCAACCTGCTAACCCCATACATCTTCGGAAGGTGGAGGAAACTGGAGCAGCCAGAGGAAACCCACGGAGACACAGGGAGAAGGTACAAACAGTCAATGGTGAGTCGAACCAAGGTCAAATTATTTATGTTCTTCATAAAACATTTCAAATGTGGCACTTAAAGAGTTAATAGAAAATTTCCAGTTTTCTTCCCTGGAAAGCGGAGGGTGACAAATAGAAACACAGAAACACAGAACTGTTGTTATTGTCATTGCTGCAATATTTTTGCCATTAAAGCTAATTCAATAAGAGGACGGAAAATTATTTCACTCCCCCTGACCTGTCCTATCTTCCCAGTGACCCACAGACTGCCCTGTATTCCTAGATGTGTCCCAAGGTGGAACTTTCAAATAATGGCTTAAGAATAGCTTTATTGCATCCTGCTCAGTTCCCCAAGCCTATATAGATGACAATCTAAACATCTTCCAAACCCAAATTCTGGTAAGCAAATTTTTTAATTATCAGTTTAAAATGATTTGACACACAAGACAGAATGTTATCACCACTAAATGAAATTGTTGCTTCACTGCAGGGAGGGAAAATGAATTATTTTCTTAAACAGATGAGGTCACTGTGTTGTTAACATTTTGAATTTACCGTAACTGTTAGATTAGCAATTGAATCACAACTAATTTTTCACATTTACATCTCTCCTCCAACATAGCCAATTCTTGTCAACCCCTTTAATATTTCAATACATAAACCAATGCACTTGCGTACCAAATGCCTTTATTTCCCCACAGAGAATCACAGCCTGTGGTATCAAACGTGGAACTTCCTATCTGAAAGGTTAGGATTGTTAAACTACACCTGGGATCCTGGAGATTGAGATCATGAGTAAGCGCAATCAGTGGAGTAGCTAGGGGGAGCTAGTGGCGCCTTCCCCCCTCCGTTGGTCCGCCGCCGCCCTCCCCCCACTCCAGTGCTGTAACCAACACCCCCTTCCCCGGCTCAGACACTGCCGAAAAATCAATGCGGCCCGCCATTCAGCCACTGACTCACCATCTGGCATTTGTGGTGGTGTATCTTTTATGTGCTCTCGCCCCCTAACATTAGAATCTGGCTACGCCCCTGAGCACAATAGCGGAGAGCTGTAAAAGAATAGTGACAGACCAAAGTGATCAAAACATCAAAATATAAAATACTGCAGTTGCTTGGAATCAGACATTTAAAAATAGCTCCTGGAAGAGGTCAGCAGGTCAAGTAGCATTTGCGGACAGAGAGTGAGTGCGGTGATATGTAATTACACCAATAGGTCACCAGGGGTCATCCCGGTGACCTTGTATATAAATCAGTCCAGAGCTACATTCTAACCTTCCAGGTTTGTCTTGCAGAGAGACAAGACCTCTTAGAGTACATATTAGTTTATTAAAGCTGTCTTATACTCGCACTGCTGTTGTGGTTATTGTCAGTACAATTTAATAAACTAATATAACTACTAGGATGGAAGCTGCTTCTGCTCCAACGTGCATTCCCAACCACCTGGAGACTCTTCCTGAGGAATGAAGTCTGGGGACAACTAGCACACACGTGCTTCTGAGGACAGAGACGGCGAGGAACCACTGTACTGGAATCGTGGTGGAATGCAGGGAAGAACACAGAAGTACGATAGGGCAGGTAAGAAACGGCCAAGAGCCCTGCCTGCCCGTGGGTTCGCTGGTAGAGGCACCGCCAACCCTAAACCCCGGTCCCATCAGAAAGGGGCCTCTACAAGTGCGGGTGGAAGGATCTCCACAAGTCGTGCTCCTGATCGCCACGTATGTGCAGAATTCCCAACCACTCCAGAGCCAGGGAAAGCAGACACCGCTACTATCACTCCCCCAGCAGCAGTTTCCTCAGTACCACAGAGACCTGACGCTACCGCTGGGATCCTCCCTAAGCCCGCTGCAAATGTCCCAAAGCCAGAGACTCAGCCAACAGCCCCAAGCACCCAGGTTACTCCTCCAGCAGACACAAGCCTCACAGAGGCTCTATCAGCAGCTCCCAGTACCCCAGGTTCCACCATTGCTATACCTAAGGGGCCAGAGACTGCGGCTTAGCCATGTGCTGCAACCAGACAGTCTGGAGCTCGACTCCAGAAATCCTGGAGCCGGCACGCACTTCGGCCGCTGGCAGAGATGCTTTCTGAATTACATGGAGGGTGCTGAGGCATCGGATAAAGAGTTATTAATGCTGCTGTTAGCCTAGCTGGGAGACCACCCTTACACCCTTATACAGGATGCCAGGTCCTACCAAGCGGCAATGAGCACTTTACAGAGGCATTACAGAAAGGGGCATAGTGAATTCCACTCCCGGTACAGACTCATGACCAGGTCACAACAAGTAGGGGAGTCTGCCAGAGACTTTATACTCTCTCTGAAAGACCTGGCGAGAGCCTGCAACTTTAAAGCAGTATCAGCTCAGGAGTATGCGGAGGACCTTATTAGGGACAGAATTGTTGCGGGCATACTGTCCACTGAGACGAGACATCAATTGGTGCAAAAAGGAATGGTGGAGCTAGATGAAGCAGAGACTATTGCAGAAGCTTTAAAAAGCACCAGGAAAGAATTGGAGGAGTACTCACAGGACCCTGGGGCTGGAACAAACATCATACTGCTGGACTCTCTAGCCCCACGAAAAGAAAAGTATGCTGCCTCACAGGAATTCACAGCAGCAGCACACCTTGAGGGTCCCAAGTGCTTTTTCTGTGGACAAAGAAAGCACCCCAGAGCCCTCTGCCCTGTCAGAGAAAATGTCTGTTCCAATTGTGGAAAATGTGGGCATTATGCAAAAGTCTGGAGAAGGCCCAAAGCCACAGCCAGGGCCCATTCTCATGCTAATAAGAGGCGGGAAAACTCTTCTTTCTCCACAGACAAACAGAAGAAAAAGAATGCCATGTGCAGCCGGCCATCTTGGACAAATGCTACAGAGCAGAGGACACAGTCTTCAGGAGATGAATATGACGCCGAGTACTATCGGATGGAAGGACACAAAGGACACGCCAGACTTGCTTCCCTACGCGTGAATCAGACAAGTCCACACAATTTGTCTGACGCCACTGTGTGCATCAAAATTAATGATGTGAGGGTAAATTGCTTAATAGATAGTGGAAGCACTGAAAGTTTTATTGACCAGGGGTTAGTCAACCACCTTGCCCTCCCCACATGCCCGAGTGAGCACCAGATCCTGTTAGCAGCCAGCAGCCTTGCTGCTGAGGTAAAACAGTTTTGCAGGGTTACTCTAGAAATCCAGGGCACAAAATACGAAGGGTTCAAATTACTAGTACTCCCTCACCTCTGTGCCCCGGTACTATTGGGGTTAGATTTTCAGTGCCAGTTAGAAAGCATTACAATAATGCACAACGGGCCTCACCCCCCACTACGAAGAAACAACACTGCAGCCTGTCTGTCCTGAACATAGAACCCCCTCCGCTGTTCACACACCTGACCCCAGAAAGCACACCAATAGCCACAAAGAGCAGGAGGTACAGCCCGAGGGATAGAGCCTTCATTAGGACAGAGGTCCGCAGGCTACTGCAGGAGGGCATCATAGACCAGAGCACCAGCCCCTGGAGAGCCCAGGTGGTTGTAGTAGTCAGGAGAAAAACTGCACATGGTAGTGGATTATAGCCAAACAATCAACAAATTTACACATCTAGATGCCTACCCCCTGCCACACAGTCAACAACATTGCGCAGTATAAGGTGTTCTCCATTGTAGACCTGGAGGCAGCATACCACCAACTGCCCATTAGAAACAGCGATCTAATTTACACGACATTTGAGGCAGACGGCAGGCTGTATCAATTTCTGCGACTTCCCTTCAGTGTCACCAAAGGAGTGTCCCTGTTTCAGAGAGAAATGGACCGAATAGTAGATGAGTTCCAACTGAAAGCGGTGTTCTCCTACTTAGACAATGTGACAATCTGGCCACACTCAGGAGGATCATGCCACAAATTTAAAAAGCTTCTTCCAGGCAGCCGAGGAAAGGAACCTAATGTACAACAGGGACAAATGTGTCTTTAGCGCCAGGAAGTTGCCAATCCTGGGCTATATAGTGCAAAACGGGGAAATCAGCCCAGACCCAGCCCGTATATGCCCTCTCCTAGACTTCTCAGTGCCACACATGCTGAAAGCACTAAAAAGGTGTTTGGGCCTGTTCGCTTACAATGGGTCCCCAACTATTCCAACAGGGCCCACCCGCTTATAAAAGCCTTCAGTTTTCCCAATATGCCCAGCAGCCACCAGAGCATTCAGGGACATAGGGACCATATCGCTAAAGCTACCATGCAGGGTCCATAGATGAGTCAATATCGTTTCAAGTAGAAACGGATGCATCCGATGTGTTTCTGGCAGCCACCCTAAACCAAGAAGGACGACCGGTGGCCTTTTTCTCGCGAACCCTGCAGGGGTCAGAAGTAAGACACTCAGCAGTAGAGAAGGCGGCCCTAGCCATTGTGAAAGCAGTAAGGCACTGGCGACATTATCTGGTGTGCAACCACTTCACCTTCGTCACGGACCAACAGTCTGTGGCTTTTATGTTCGATAACCAGAACAGGGGGAGAATTAAGAATGACAAAATCCTACGTTGGCAGAAAGAATTGTCTACATTTAAATACGCAATTCTATATCGCCCTGGGAGACTCAACGAGCCCCCAGACACGCTGTCCAGAGGCACTTGTGCCATCCTTAACCACACGTCCCAGTTGCAGAACTTGCACAATGAGCTGGGCCACCGGGGGTCGCTAGACTGTTTCACTTCATTAAAATCCAAAACCTCCCATTTTCAGTAGAGGAAGTGAGGTCAGTGAACAAGAGCAGCCCCATCTGTGTGGAATGCAAACCACAATTTTACTGGCCAGACAAAGCCACCCTGATAAAAGCTACCAAACCTTTTGAGCGCCCCAGCCTCGATTTTAAAGGCCCGCTTCCGTCCAATAATAGAAATGTCCATTTCCTAAATGTAATAGATGAATATTCCCGTTTCCCCTTCGCAATCCCGTGTTCTGATGTATCAACAGCCACTGTTATAAAATGCCTCCAACCCATCTTCAGCATATTTGGGTACCTGAACTACATATACACAGACAGGGGTGCTGCATTTATGAGCGCAGAAGTACACCAGTAACTGCACGAGAGAGGGATTGCTACCAGCCGCACTACAAGTTACAATCCCGGGGGAATGGACAAGTCAAAAGGGAAAATGCCACTATCTGGAAAACAGTCCTCTTGACTTTAAAAACAAAAGACCTGCCTGTTACTAGATGGCAAGAAGTGTTGCCAGAAGCCCTACACTCTATACGTTCTTTGTTGTGTACTGCCACTAACATGACCCCACATGAACGTATCTTTTCTTTCATAAGGTAACCCACGACGAGCCCAGTGCTGCCTAAATGGAAGATGACACCGGGACCTGTTCTCCTCCAGAAGCACTGCAGACCCCACAAAGCAGACCCGCTGGTGGATCAAGTGGAGTTGAGACACGTGAACCCTCAGTACACCTTCGTCACATTCCCAGATGGAAGAGAAGACTCAGTGGTCACCAGGGATCTTGCGCCGGACGGATGTGTGAACAACGTGGAGGAAACACAGATGTCTACAGATCAACAAGGAGCGCAGCAGCAGTCACTAGAACAGTCGTCCATCGAGTCACCCCAAAGAACTATACCACCCACCTTGGATATCAGGACCCTGGGTACGCCCGGCCCACAAAATATCACCACCCTAGACTTGATGGCAGGACCTAATCCCATACAAGAGGATCCCCAGCCCACACGGCCATCTAGTACTTCCCACTCCCACACCTTCACCAAGAAAGGCCGAAAGGCAGACCGCACTCCCCGCCCCTATACCACTACCGAGGACGTCCAGAAGGCAACGAAAGCCACGAAAAATTTTGAACTTACAAACAAGGACAGGACTGGTGGGGGGGGGGGAGATAATTTTTAAGGGGGGGGTGAATGTGGTGTTATGTAATTACACCACTAGGTCACCAGGGGTCATCCCGGTGACCTTGTATATAAAGCAGTCCAGAGCTACAGTCTCGCCTTCCAGGTTTGTCTTGCAGAGAGACAAGACTTCGTAGTGTACATATTAGTTTATTAAAGCTGTCTTATACTTGCACTGATGGTGGGGTTATTGTCAGTGCAGTGAGATTTAACGTTCAGATCAATGGCCTTTGGCAGAGTAGAAGGGGTTATAAGAGGGAACCTCCTATAGACCCAAGGATACTATATAGCAGGGGTGTCAAACTCAAATTCACGGAGGGCCAAAATTAAAAACTTGGACTAAGTCGAGGGCCGAACTAAATATTTATTGAAAATTTTCAACAACATCTGCATGTCTTCTCTTCTTTCAACATATGTAATGTTAAACTTTTTCTTATTAAAATAAATGTTTAATAATAGTTTTGGATAAACTCTTTCATTGTCATTGTCATTGGCCCATTTCCTTTAGCGTCTGAAACCGTGCACATGACGAGTCAATGAGGGATAATTAAAGCAGTGGTCTTCAAACTTTTTCTTTCCACCCACAGACCACCTTAAGCAATCCCTTACTAATCACAGAGCACCAATGGCACAGGGACGCGAGTGGAAAGAAAAAGGTTGAGAACTGTTGTATTGTGGTAACTCCACATCTGATTAGGTTAATTGTTAGGCAAGTGGTCAGAGAAGGACCCCCCCCCACCCCAAGAAAGGCTTAAATCACAGGAACAAAATAAGCTTCCGTTTCACTGCTCCCAATCTTACACACAGTCCTGATGTGGAATGTGGGGTCGCAGCTCCACGTTCACCCGAGTTCAGGTGCTGTCTGTGTGCAGTTTGTACGCTCTCCCCTTGTCTTGGACAAACAGGTCGGTCACCTGACGAAGGCACCCGAACCCCCCGTTGAAACGCCAGCGTCCGGGGCGGTGGAGGAATTGGCTAAGAGGGCGTTGCTCCCACCCCCCTCCCATGGTTGGAGAGGGATTAAACTGCGATCTCACGGTGCCGGGCTCGACTCCAACAAAAGGAGCGGGAGGCAGGGTCCACCGCGCATGGAGCAAGGGGGAAGGCATCGCCAACGAGACGTTTGGTCCGGCGTCGCCGCTGAAGCGCAGACCCAGCGAGGATGGTCCCCAACTCCAGCCGCGTCTGCGTGTCCGGGAGTCGGGCGGGCTGAGTGCGGCGCTCCGATCCCCGGGATTCGGGACTCTGAGATCCCTCCACACCTCCGGCGTCTTCATTTTTACCTTCAGTGTGCATGCACTATACTGGCGCGGCGGTCAGTGGGCCAACTCTAATATATATTTAATATGATCTTGCGGGCCAAATATGTGTGTTATATAGGGTAGGTTACTAAATAGCAAAAAAAGCTCTAAAGGAGCATGTACAGATATTTAAGAACAATATGCATTCATGTAATAATGTGGAGGGCAAATATATTATTGCCATTTGTCTCCAGGGAGATAGAAGCTGGAAACTTTTCCAGTGAGCCAACCATGAGAACAGTTTCACCATAAGGCACAGGACCACCCCAGCAGCAGTCGAGCAGGCCAACTAGGCCTGAGATGGAATTTCTGGAGACCTGCCCCATCTCACAAATCACTGGAGATTCCGCAACAAACAAGGAAGGGCAGAATGCAAAGGAGAGATGGTTGCCTTCTGGTTTGTAACGCTCTGTTTAGTCAGCATCTGGACTGCTGCCATAATTTCTGCAGCCTGAGGCCAGGGTTGGGTGGGTGGGGGTGGGGTGGGGGCTGATGCTTGAAGTTGGTGCAGCCAACATTTATCAGAAAAACACACAGCATCAAATGTAATGACAAAGCAGATAAATGTGTAAAGATGGCAGGTCAGCAAATTGAACAGAATGTGTTAAAAAAAGCACAATAAAAAGTCCCTGTAAGATTGAGGAAGGAGAAATGAGACTACAAGATAAAGCAAGCTAGAAATATTAAAACAGATATTAAGCACTTCTATTGATTTTTTTTAAAGTTAATAGAAGTATTAGCCCAACAGAAAGAGAGTCTTGGAATTAATTAGGGAAATCAAGGAGAAGGTTATTGAATAAAGCAGGTATTTTGTACTGGTCCTCAGGAGTGAAGTAACTGAGAAGGAGGAACATTACATATACCAGGGCCCTGGTACTCAGCAAACTGTAGGGTCAGAAGAAGTGGCTGGTGGGATAGTTGCTGAATTGGGTATAAATTTTCTAAGATTTGCTATATTCAGGGAAGGTTCTGTCACACTGGAAAATAGTCAAAATAAGTTCTCTTCGACATAAAAAGGGAAAGAGAAAAAAGACTACAGGCCAGTTTAGCTCAGCATCTGCCGAGGCAAAATGTTGGAAGCTACTACTAAATATCTTATAGTGAGGCATTTGAGATAATCAGACGAAGTTAATCTGATTTTACTGAAGGGAAATGACACTTGATCAATTGATTGAAGAACATCTTTGAGGAAATAACATGTGAAACTAGTGCAGTATTATATATAGATTTCCAGAAGGCATTTCATAAAGTGTTGCATCAAAGGTTATTGTGGAAAATAAAAGCTTATAACACAGGTTAGACAACGGAAAAGTTGGGTGTTTCTCTGGTTTGCAAGGTGCAACAAGAATGTCAAAGGAGTCGATGCCAGAGACTCAATTTTCACCATTTATATAAATTACTTGATGAAGGGACAGGAGGTACTGTTACTACATTTGCAAAAACCAAGGAAGAAAATTAAAAGGAAACACCAGAGTGTAGAAAGGCAATACACAAAAATGCTGGAGAACTCAGTAGGTCACGCAACATTCATGGTTGCTGTGTGACCTGCCGAGTTTCTCCTGCATGCTTGTGTATTGCACTCAACCCCAACATCAACAGAAAGGGATATGTATAGACCAAATAAGTGGGCAAGGATTAGCAAATGGAGTGACATGAAAATATGAAACTGCCCATTTTGACAGGAGAAATTAAAAAGCATATTATCTAACTGGTGAGAAACTGCACAGCCTTGAGATAAGGAATCTGTATGCTCGAGTACGATTTGCAAAAGGGCAGCATGTCATGGAACAGCAAGGTATTGGCAAAGCAAGTAGATTACTGATTGATGGAGGAATTAAATGCAAAATTAAGGGTGGGACATTGGCAAGCTAATACCTGGAATACTCTACGATACAAGTTTCCTTTTTTAAAGGACAGAATTCAATGGGAAGAGTGAGACTATGAAGGCATTTGAGATCAAGGATGAGAAATCAAGGCTTTACTTAACAGGGAGCGAGGGTAGGGTCAATGATCACTGGCTGAATGGGTTGTGGTGATTGGACCATCCTATAAATTGATCACCCTCTTTACCACAACCGTTCTTTCCCTCATTCAGTTCTGTGTGAGGCAGGATGCAGCTAGCAGAGCTTTGGATGGCAGGGTTATGGGATACAGAAGCAGGGAGTCATCAGGATCAGAGGGGAATTTCACATCCATGTTCCCAGCCTCACCTTCCAGGCACTAATTAAAATTTTCAATTCTCGGTGAATCATTCATCTTTAACAAAAACCATTGGCCATCAAACTGATTTGGACACTTGCCCAGGAAACCAGAAAAACCATTAAATATTTAAGCCATTGACCATCCACCCTTGGGACATGAAGGAGCCTCTCCTTCACAAACACAGCCCAGGCTCAGAGGCACGGGCTGCACGGAGGTCAAAAATTCAGCACTTCACAATAAACTCTATGAATGTCACTTGCCAGAACCTTGCTCTCTGTGGCCAGGTAAAAAATCCATTCAGCCAGTGCATTGAAATCAAATCCTCGCTGGTGTACACACATTAAATTCCTCAGGCAACAGTAGCTTTGGGGAAATTCTCTTTGGTGAACTATTCATTCATTCCTTGAATGAACCCAAGGGCAACTCATTTTAAAACTTGCTAGATTTGTAGTTCTTTTCAGGAAAGGATTATCCCCACAGGGTTCATGTCACTCAGAGTTTTACACCACTTATCCCAACATCGAATCATTTGTCCCCATTGTCTAAATTTTAGGCCTGTCGCTGCACAGTTGTGTACAACCTCGTTAGGTCAGCATCAACCAGCCCACATGTTGGCACAAATTAGTTAGAATACTCGTATGTCTACGAGATGAGGCAATGAAGTAAATGCAATCTGATTTAGCTGAATGCACACTCGGGTTAGTGTGGTGGGAGATTCCTCTTTGATCAGTGGTGGTTACTGACACTTAACTAAGAGGGATACAAGCAAATTAAAGACCTTTAATGAAGGCAGGAATAACTTAGCCACAGACACAATTGTTAAAGTATTATTAAATGACCAGATGGGCTGGTGATCTTTGCAAAGCAAATCTGAGAGACATATGTAGGAGACGTGGCAATGTTTTCTCCTTTGCAGTAAACAAAATCGGTCCTCACATTTCTCAGACAGCCAATAATGTTTATCCAAGAGGAGGTGGATCAGAGAACAGTGAGGACACATTGACATGATGGGAACACCAGGGGGCGAGAAGAGGGTTTCTAGTGGAGAGGGTGTGGACACCAGCACCAACCCACCGAGCTCAAATTATCTCATCATATCTCCATAAGACATAGGGTCCAATTAGCCCATTGAGTCCTTGCAGGCATGTCAAGCATTCCCTCCAACATCATCCCATGCTTGTATCCCAACAACTTATTCTCTCACAAGCCCATAACTCTACCCAATTCTATTACCTTCCACATTCAGTAGGGCAATTAACCAACCAATCAGCATGTGGGAGGAACCGGAGCAGTCAGGGAAATTCACACAGTCATAGTGAGAGAGTACAAACTCTACACAGACAGCACCAGAGGTCAGGATCGAACCCAGGTCACTCGAGCGATGAGCTGCCTCACTCCCTGCTACACTACCTTGCATTTGTTGTACAAACTGCACAAACCCGCAGAATTCAAACTCTCCCCTCAGGAATCTGGCAGCAGTAGATTCACAACCCACCTTATTGACTTGGCACGTGCCTTAACTGACTGGAAGAATAGTCCATAGTGACCACCCAGCAATTAAATTGAAAGAGCAGAGCACAGGATTGCTCCAGAGGTTATTTCACCTGCATTTAAGGTGTTATTTTTAACTTCAGCTGCAGTTTAACTTGGAGCTTGAGACGACAGTTACCCGGCTGAGCAACTGTCCTTCTCAAAACGCCTCATGCAAGTTACGTTGAAACCTGCAACTCCCCCGTGAGCTGAAAGCACAATGCTTCTGATGAGTGACACGAGGATCTGCTTTCGAAGCAGAGTTTAAAATTTAAATTTAGACATACGAGCCCATGCTGCCCAATTACATCCAATTGACCTACAACCCCCATACTTTTTGAAGGGTGGGAGGAAACTGGAACTCCCAGATGAAGCCCATGCAGCCTCAGAGAGAACATCCAAACTCCCTACAGACTGCGCCGGATTTGAATCCTGGTCACTGGCTCTGCAACAACATTGCGCTAACTGCTACGCTAACCAGTTCACCCCAACTTCATCAGCACAAGGAGCCACAAATTATTTTTATTTAAAAGAATTGATGATTGCTTTATTAAAGTAATTATCCAACCATCTAATAAAGAAAACCTGCCCATATCATTCTTGTACAATAGAAAACCTTCAAGGACATTGGCGAAGGTTTACAATCCCTGCTCCTTCAGAGCAGCTACCACTTCAGAACAACAATAAGAAAACTGAAGCACTGAGTGTGTACAAGTTTTGCTAACTTCCGTAAGCAAAATTACAAATTTAGTTTGTCTTGGTAATCTTAAAGAAGGACCAAAATTATACAACAATAAAGCCTTATCTTGATAATATAAAAAAAATGTATTATTTGGAATTTCATATTTTTCTTTCATTCTTCAAAAAAAAAATATCCAGCTTCATAACAATCTCCAACAGTTTTAATTCCTTTCTGATTCCATATTTTCAAAAGCTGATTATTAAGAGTAAAAGGAAAGAGTTTATTCTGATATAAAGGTGTTTGGGCTGAAATTTTCCCCTGTGTACATATCTCATCATTTATCCTATGCCATAATTCAATTAAATGCCTCGACAGGTTGATTATTATTAACAATGAACAATTTATTATTCCATTTATCAATAAATTGTGTCATATTCTTCTCACCAATACTGGATAACTCAACTTTAGCCCATACTAATGAATTATCCAAATCAAACATTCTATGAATAAACCTCAATTGTGCTGCTTTATAATAGTTTTGAAAATTCAGCAGCTGTAGACCTCCCAATTCATATTCCCAAATTAATTTTTGTAAAGAAACCCTAACCAATTTGTCTTTCCACAAAAACTTTCTAATTATAGAATTCAAATATTTTTTTCAAATTTTGAGGAACTTTACAAGGAATAGTTTGAAAAAAATACTGAATTCTCGGAAAAACATTCATCTTAATACAATTAACCCAACCTATTAATGTTATAGGTTAAGTCTTTACATCTATTTAAATCATCTTTTATTTTATAAAATAAAGATAAATAATTTAGCTTATATAGGTGACCTAAATCATTATTAAGTTTAATTCCTAAATATTTAATTTGTTCTGACCATTTAAACTGAGTAATTTTCTTACATTGAGTATAATCATTGGCATAATCTCACTTTTATCCCAATTTATTTTATAACCTAATATTTGTCTATATTGCTTCACTCTCTCATATAGTGACTTTAAAGAATTTTGTGGATCTGTTAAATAAATCAAAACATTATCAGCAAACAAATTAATTTTAAATTAATCAGAATTATCTTTAATACCCTTAATATTACTATCTTGTCTTATCAATTGCACTAAAGGTTCACAGTTAATACAAACAACACCAGGGACAAAGGGCATCATTGTCTGGTTGATCACTTTAACAAAAATGGTGATGATATTTGACCATTTGTCACCACCCTGGCAGAAGGATTTTTATATAAAGACTTAATCCAGCTAATAAAGATTGGACCAAACTTATTTTTTCCAAATAAAAAACTCCATTCTATCCTATCGAATGCCTTTTCAGCATCTAATTGGATTTCTTCTGAGATATATGAATCAAACTAATTAATTTTGCATTAATAATCTTGAAATATTTTTATAAAATTCTGATGTAAATCCATCTTTACAAGGAGACCACATTTGGCATAGATTTAGGTGCATCAATAATTTCTTTAAATGTAAAGAGAGTCGAATTCATCACATATTCAAAAAAGGTAAGTGAAATTGAGCTAAAAAGTCATTTTAACTTCATTTTCCAACTCAGATGTATACAATTACAAATAAAATTCATTAAGAGCCTCATTTATATCTTGAGATTTATATGTAGACTTTGAATCTCTTCTAATAGCATTAATTGTTCTGGAAACCTATTCTGTCTTCAATTGCCACTTTATGGGCTTTCTCCCCTAATACATAATATTTTTGTTTAGTTCTTTGCAGTAATTTCTCCATTTTACAAGTCTGCAATGAGTTATAATATAATTTTTTATTTATTAATTGCATCTTTTTGGTCTCTGATGAATCTTTCTGTATATCTTTTTCTAATCTATCTCCTCTAATTTATCTACTTAGTATATTGTTTCTTAATTTCAGTTGAAAAGCTAATAATTTGTCCTCTTAAATATACTTTCAAAGCATCCCGCAATATAAATTTACTATCAACCGAATCCGTATTTATTTTCAAATATAGCTGTATTAAACTCTTATAAAATTACAAAACTCAACATTTCTTAACAGTAAAGAATTAAATCTCCATCTATAAGTAGTATCTATTTTTTTCA
Organism: Narcine bancroftii; assembly: GCF_036971445.1. Lineage (NCBI taxonomy): Eukaryota > Metazoa > Chordata > Chondrichthyes > Torpediniformes > Narcinidae > Narcine > Narcine bancroftii. Next base: position 198,391,781 of record NC_091469.1, on the reverse strand, counting down.
AAACCTATACATGATATTATCAAAAGAGAATGATCTGATAATACTTTATTCTTATATTCAGCAGATGTTATTGTCACATTTGTGGCTCGAAATGTGAAGTTAATAACACTAATAACGCAGGTTTTACCAGTTAAACATCTCCGTGTCTTTATTCTCCAGCTTTCATTGTTCCTCCATTTCGTGCTCTTCTCTCTCTCTCATACCATGTGACTTCCGGTCAGGTGAATACATCTCATGCATATTCATTATCATGACATCCCTCCTTTTACCAGAAATAAACTTTACACTTCAATGTTGAAATGTAAACACCGTCACCTTATCAATATCCCTCGGAACCAACAAACAATGTCTAACAAATAAACAAACAAGTTCAAACTCCTTCTACACACAATGTAACATGAACATGTCGTAACTAACTGTAAAACAATAACTCAACTAAACAAAATGTACTTCATACAGCACTCATACACGCACTTTAGGATACATGATCAAATCACTGTCCCAATGTTCTTTTATCATTCCAACTGTCACAAACTTTCCCTTTTGTGATAATGCAGGCACAATTAGAAATACGGCACAAAGTCTTCGTATCATTTAGGCATTTTCCTGTCTCGTTTCGGCCTTCCTGCGATACTATCGTCGCTACTCGGTTGTTCACTCTCAGCGTCGGAAACACTGCTCGCCACAGCCTCTGGTGCTTCTGGCCCTCTAGTCACTTCATCAGGAATGCTGGTAACCGCCTCGGGAACATCATCTGGTCTCTCAAGTTGAGCATCTCGTATTGGACTTTCAACCACCTCGCTCGATGTCTCTCTGGACTGGTACCTTTTTACACCTGACACATTTCTTTTGTACAGGACTCCAGCCGGAGACTTGACTGTTACCATACTGCCACTTCTGGATAAGACAGTGTAGGGTTGATGGTAATAAGGTGTGTCTAGCTTACCACCATTCTCATACCTCACCAGAACATTATCTCCAGGTATGATGTCTGAGTACCTGGCTCCACTTCTCGAGTCTGTGTACAGCTTTGCTGCTCCTTTCTTTTCAGCATCGTGGTCCCTCATCTCCTGGTCGTCCCTGATTTCCTTTATTTCGGGCATTTTTGTGCGGATTTTTCTCCCAAAAAATGCTTCTGCAGGACTTTTTCCAGTGGTTGCATGAGGCGTTGCCTGATAGACAACCACATAAGATAGCAATGCTTCTCGCCAATTTTGTCCTTCTGCGTGAGCAATCCGTAATCGTTTTTCAATGGACTGATTTTGTCTCTCTACTTCCCCGTTGGCTTGCGGCCATTTCAGAGTTACTTTATGATGGTGGATATCTGTGGTCCTCATGTATTCAGCAAATGTCTCAAAAATGAATTGTGGACCATTGTCAGAGTATAGCGTAACGGGCAATCCATATCTTGCGAAGATCTCCACTAATGCTTGTATTGTTTTTTCAGTGGTTGTGGACCTCATCACAACGTACTCATAGTATCTGCTGTAGTAATCTATCACTACCATGATTGATTCACCAGTCGGTAAAGGTCCAAGAAAATCAACGGCTACGTCGATCCACGGTCCTGTCGGGAGTTGCGTACTCCGGATCGGCTCTGGAGGATTACTCCTACTTGTAATTTGACATCCATGGCAAGTTTTGACGAATTTCTCTGCGTCTTTATCACAACCTGGCCACCATACTTTACTCCTGAGGTTTTGCTTGGTACCAACAATACCTAGGTGTCCTTCATGAGCTAAGGATACGATCTTCGGTCTCAACCTCTGTGGTATCACCAATCTACAACCTCTCAATACACACTGTCCGATGCAACAAAGTTCGTCTCTAATGGGAATTTAAGCCTTGTGAGTACACTTGTCCCATTGTCCACTCTGGATACATTCTCTCACTTCCATGAGTTCTGGGTCATGTTCAGACTCTCTCTCAACTTCCTTCGTGGTCACAGCTTTCGGTGTCGACTGAATAGCTACAAAGCGTACAAAGCTCTCTGCTTCTGTCCCCAATTCTGACTTGGATTGTGGGCATCCAACCTTCACCAATCTGGACAGCAGATCAGCAATGTTTGCTTTCCTGGCAATGTGAACTACTTTGTATTTGTAGGGTTGGAGTCGGAGTTCCCATCGCTCTATTCTGGCACACGGTTTGGATCTAGCGGCATAGATCACCTCTAATGGCTTATGATCTGTGATGAGTTCAAATTCAATGCCATACAAATATGCATGGAACCTCTCACAGGCCCATACAAGTCCGAGCGCTTCTTTCTCTGTCTGAGAATATCTTCTTTCCACATCTGACAATGATCTGCTGGCATAGGCAATGATTCTTGGTCCTACATCATGTATCTGGACCAACACGGCTCCTACACCAACGGGACTAGCATCCGCTATGACTTTGGTTGGTGCTGCCGGATCGTAATATCCAAGAGTATCAGCATCTGTCAGACTTTGCTTCAGCCTTGTGAATGCTTTCTTCTCCTCCGATCCAAAATGAAATGGTACACCTTTCCTGGTTAGTTTCCTTAGTGGTTCTGCCACTGTAGCAAAATTAGGGATGAACTTTGCACAATAATTGACCAATCCCAGGAAACTCCTCACCTCCGTTGCGTTCTGGGGTGCACGTGCATCTGCAATAGCCTTCACCTTGGCCTCTGCTGGGTTTAGTCCTTCCCGTGTAAGTCTGTGTCCCATGAAGTCCATTTCTGACACACCGAACTGGCACTTGTTTCCATTCACGGTAAGGCCTGCCTCCTGTAGTCTAGATAGTACACGCCTCAACCGTCTGTCATGCTCTTCCTTTGTAGGTGCATGGACTATGATGTCGTCAGAAATGTTGGCAACTCCAGGAATGCCTTGAATCACTCGATGGATTTCATACTGGTAGATCTCAGAAGCTGCATTAATGCCGAACGATAGTCTCTTGTATCGGTACAATCCACAGTGAGTCACAAATGTTGTTACGTCTCAGGATTCTGGGTCCAGCTCTAATTGATGATAGCCCCATTTTAAATCAATTTTTGAGAATATCTTACTGGTAGTTAACTCTTGAAGTATTTCCTCCACTGTTGGTATAGGATGTCGTTCTCGAATTATAGCTTCATTGGCCATCCTCATATCAACACACAGTCTTATGTCACCATTTGGTTTGGGCACAATCACTACTGTGCTGACCCTTTGTGTCGAATGTTCCACAGGTTCAATAATGTCTTGCTCGATCAACTCTTTAATTTTGGCTTCGACTTTCCTGCCAAGTCCAAATGGAGTTCTGCGCACTGGTTGCGCCTTGGGTTTGACCGTTTCGTCCACCGCTAGCTTTAGTTGTCGACCTTTCAGCTTTCCTACTCCTTGGAAGACTGCGGGGAATTCTTGCTTCATATCCTCGTATGACTGAACTGAATTGACACGAGCTCCAATATGAAGTATTGCCAGGTCTTGCGCTGTGCGTCTACTCAGCAATGGTTCTCCCCTCTCGTCTATGACAACAAACTCTGCTTCGGTGTACTTATCACCAGCTTCCACAGTCGCAGTGAAACATCCAATGGTCTGCAATGGCTTGGTTGCTGTGTATGGATACAGTTTCTTGGAGCACTTCTTTGAGGTACAGATGATCTTTTTCCTTTTCAATTTCTCCCATAAATGTCGATCAATTACATTACTGTCACTGCCTGAGTCTACAATGACCTGAACTGTCACACCACCAATGATCACTGGGACCTTCTCATGATGTACATCATTCAATGTAAATTGATAATATCTCTGTCCATCCTGGTTATCATCATCATCGTCACTTTCTGGGTCACCGTCTATATGGCGAATAGTGTCTTTCTTTCCAGGATACTTTCCTTTCCCCCAAGCTTTGCCTTTGGAAGCTGTGCCCTTCCCCTTCTGGTCTGCAATGGACTTGCTTTTGCACTTCTTTGCAAAGTGGTCTTTACCTCCGCACTTTCTGCAAACTTTGCCTTTTGCTGGGCAGCATGGGTCTTTTCCAAAGTGACCTCTGTTTCCACATCGATAACACTCCACGTCATGTGTCGACGTATATCTTGGCTGGTTATGGCGATGCGAGAGCCTCTTAACTTGCTGGCTTGAGTTGTCCTTCAGGGTCATGGTATGAAATTGCCCCTCAACAGCCTCTAATGCAGCAGCAATGGCTAAAGCATCGGTGAGCTTCAACTCACTCCCTTTTTCCAGCAGACATCTCTTGAGCTTGTCTGATCTGCAGTGCTGCACGACTTGATCCAATAATTGGTTGTCCAAATCAGCTGCCATGTAATTGCATCCAACAGCCAGCTGGCGCAATCTCGTTACGCACTGAGCAATTGTTTGTCCATCTTCTTGTTTCGTTCTCCGAAACAAATGGCGTTGAAATGTAGCATTCAGTGTCACAACATAGTGTGCATTCAATGCATCGACCGCTTTCTGGTATTCATCCTTCCTTCCTGTATTCAAAAGTGTCTTAAAAGTTTCCCGAACTGCGGGTCCTGCGGTGAAAAGAAGTAACGCCCTCCTCTGAGCTTTTTGTTCCACCGTACCGCTATCGAGAAATAGGCCACGACTGTCGGCGTAGGCTTCAAATTCTTCCAGCCATGCCTTCCACTTCACACTTACAGTCGGGTCAAAATGAGGAACACCTCGAAGTGTTAGAAAATCAGCTTCTCCGCCTGCCATGAGGAAACTTTTTTCAGCCCAAAGCCACTAAATCAAAGATCAAAATTCTTATCACATTTAAGTTCCAAAATGTTGTTGTTTTAATCCTCGTTGCCAATGTCACATTTGTGGCCTGAAATGTGAAGTTAATAACACTAATAACGCAGGTTTTACCAGTTAAACATCTCCGTGTCTTTATTCTCCAGCTTTCATTGTTCCTCCATTTCGCGCTCTTCTCTCTCTCTCTCATACCATGTGACTTCCGGTCAGGTGAATACATCTCATGCATATTCATTATTGTTAGAAATTAAAGTACCTTTAAAGAAATTGCTCGAGACAAAAATTGAGAACAAAGAACATTTATTACTACAACAATGCAAAGTTGGGTGCTTCCCCTTACCCTGGGAATACACACACACACTGGGGCTCACCCAACTTTTATACAGTCAATTTCAGTATCAGAGTGCCCTCCCCCCTTACATTCTTCTGCCCCCTGGATGGGTTGGGCATAGGTAATCCTTCCTGCCTACGTGCAGTTTCAGTACACTTGGAGGACCAGGGGGTATCCTGTGGGTGCCCCATCATGTCATTGTCCTTATTCACACCTTCCTGATTCTCAGGGCTACAGTCTCTTGATATGCAGAGTTGACTCATTCTATCTAGGGTTGGCTAATTTCATATGTATAAATCTGTGTATGGTTAGCTAATTAGATATGCAGGACTTGGTACTTCTGTCCAGGGCTAGGAGACCCTTATCTGATCCAGACTACCTCAACTTCCTACATTCTATTGTTCCTTACCACTCCTTATCTTAGTCTTATGGTCTTGTCACAAAGACTAGAAGATTCTTATGTTAATCGTGCTGACTCTGCTTTCCTGCATCCTAACCCCCAAGCTTATCCTGTTTGTACTGGTTACAGCCATTTACTGATGAACTTTAGTTTCTTCCATGTTCATAATTTTAGATCAATTTTCCCATCTCTCACATTATCATGACAGTTATATGTCCCTGTTATTGAGATGACAATTTTTAAAAATCTATTCTAGAATAAGAATCATATCAAAAAGAATAAAATGAATAATCCCGCTCTTTAGGATTTCTTCTTCTCCAAATATCAACTAAATTAATTTCTTTCATAAATGATAAAATTTGTTTTGTCATTTTAGTTTTAGTCACTGTTTTCGGAGATTTATCTAATAATGGATCTAAACAACAATTCAAATCTCCACCAATCATTACATTTTCATATGCTTGTGCCAAATTAAAAATTGAATAAATTTCTCGTCATCAGCATTTGGAGCATAAATATTTACAAGGGTCCAAAATTCCAAATAAATCTGACAATTTACAACAAGAAATCTACCAGCTGAGTCACTAATAACTGATTCAAATATAAAAGACAATTTCTTATTAACCAAAACACTTCTCGCCTTTGAATTAAAAGAAGCTTTAACTTGTCCAAACCAAACACTTTTTAATTTTTGATGTTCCTTTTCTCTTGCAGAAAAGCAATATCTACTTTCATTTTCTTTATATAAGCCAAACCCATCTTTCTTTTAATCTGAGCATTGAGCCTGTTAACATTAAATGTCACAAAATTCAAATTAGTTGTCATGTAACAATATTAATTTTTGGGGAGAATTTTTAAGATTTAGAGTAGGCTACATACACTCATACATTTTTAAACATCTTATTTGAAAGACTGAAGAATTCACATTGCAGGATCTCTTGAAGAATGTAAGCACCTTTCACAAGTAGGTGTTAATTGAACTGACCTCATAAAATGCTTGAACATTGTCTTGCTGGAGCCATGCTGTCTATCAGTACCCTTTCTGCAAAGTGGATTTTACCTAAGATAACAACTTGAGAAGAAGAAAGAACTCCTGTTGTTTGCTGGAGAAGGTGGGGATTTTGCAAGACATGAGTCACATGCTCTCTTTGTAGGTTTAGTTGGAGAGAGAGAGAGAGAGAGAGAGAGAGAAAAGAGAAGCCCTCTCAGCTGGTGTGTGTGACACAGTGCAATCTAGGAAGAACTGATGAAAAATTCCAAAAGCAGTGGATGGGAAGTGCTATCTATCTGATGTTTCTCTTGGAATAAGAGTAACAGAAGGAGCTCTGTCGTAACCTGAAAGAAAGAGGATCACCATCTGAAAATCCCCAATGAAGCAAGTTTCATCAGCGAGACATTGAGGTGACTAACGGTGGTACCTCAGTTGTGGAAGTCCTGGAGAAACAAATATCTCTCTCTGCAAACCCTACAAGAACCTTCCTGAGCAGTAAACATTTACCTTTCAAGCACCAAGCCTGGTGAACTTTATACATGTTAAATTCTGTGCACATTTTGGTGATTGCCTGCAACCAGAGAACTTGGAAGAAGTGAGATTGTACTGTGAGCCAAAGAACTTTTCTTGAATTTACACACACGTTATATACACGGGTGCTTAGAATTAGAAGGGGGTAATTTGGGTTAGTATAGAGTATAGTATAAGAATAGAGTTAAGTTAAAGTTTGATTATATTTTCATGTTTGAAGTTGATTAAAAATAAATTTTGTTTTGAAAGCCACTTGGCTTGGTGAATGTCTATTGCTGCTGGGTTTTGGGGTCCTTTGGGCTCAAAACAGTCAACATATTTAATAATGTAACCATCAAATTCCCTCCACCTGCAATGATGGGACTTCGATCCACAGCTGTTCTGCAAAATAAAATATATCTCCTCAACAATAAAGAAAGAGACCCCTAAAACAATTTTAAAAACCCCAAAAGAGAAAGCATTGGTTAAGCATTACAACCTCCCTCTATTTTACAGGAAGCCACCAACGCCACCAAGTGGCCAACAACTTTGGAAGGAGAAATAAACAAAACCATCTCCCCCGAACGGAACAATCATAAGAAAAGGCAACAGTTATCAACAGTATTTCAAGTCTGATAAGCTCTGTTAACTTGGATCATCATCAATATCAATCTCAGTTAGTTCATGACCTTCCACCTTCTGTGAACCATTTTTTCTCTTTTTGTTTGAGCCGACTACACTTGTTGGAAAGACTGATCTTGATTTCCCCTCTTATTGTCAAGCAATGAGTTCACAAATAGAAGAGCATCATCTTCCTCAGCAAAGAATTGTGAGTGAAATTCTCCATAAAAGACCTTGAATGTAGCTGGGTATCTCAAGGCAAATTTGTAACTCTTTTTCCATAGCACAGCCTTGCCAGGATTAAATTCCTTATGATGTTTAATAATAGTTTGATCTGCATAAAAAAACGATTATGTGCAACCAATAAAGGAGTCTGATGTTTTCTCACATTTTGCACTGCAACTCTCAAAATCATCTCCTTGTCTTGATAATGTAGACACCTGATCAGAATAGAGCGTGGTGGCTGACCTTGAAAGGGATAATTCCTAACAGCTCTATGAGCTCTATCCAACTCCAAACCATTCGGGAAAAATTCCTTTCCCAAAACTTCAGAGATCCATGTCTGAAGAAACTGTGCTGGATCTGAGCCTTCAAAATCTTCAGGCAAACCCACAATTTTTACATTATTTCTGTGGCTTTGATTTTCCAAGACATCAACCTTTTTTCAACAGGTCATTTCTCTGAACTTCCCAAGCAGTAAAAGAATCCTCAAATTTGCCAACTGTATCTTTACATTGTTCTACATCTTCATGACAATCTTGAAAGTTATCTTCAATTTTCTGAAATTTAATCTGCAATTTGTCCATCATCTTCATACAAGATGTTTCAATTTGAAACATTAGTCTTAATGTAAGCATTTCTTATTTCATACTGCTAAATCTTGTTTCAAATTGATCTCTCACAGACAAAAAGCCCTGACTCATTTGAGTTAATAATGTTTGAATCTGTTTAGATAATATATTTAACTGACTAGATGGATCCACATAATAAGGAATAGCAGAAGCATCAGGTTTACCTTCAGTCACATACTGTGATGGGGCCCTACCCTGATTGTTATATACTGAGGAAATCTGGGACTATTTTATGCTAGAGCATAAACACGAACACTATAAGAGCCGCATCACACTTGAGAGTTGTGCATGCGCGGTGAGACACATTATATCAACACCCGACCCAGTCGCTGAATGTGAGTAAAGAAAGCTGCTGTTAAGCTTACAAGCCTTTCTAGTGTTTATTAAGACCTCTGATGGTACAACCTGGACACAACAAGGTGGCAGCAGTGGGATAGATTGAAACCCACATCATATAGAAAAAAATGAAATAAACACGAAGAGAAGGAAACAAAGAAAAAGCACCATTATCTGATTACCAGTGCTGGAGAAGAACATGGCCACAGCAGAAGCACCATTGCACCCAGTAATGGACGGGGAAGACAACAACGTCATAGAGGCTTTCAAAAAGTTCAAGCAGAAGTGCAACCTGGCATTCAAAAGTTTCCTCAAGGAAGCTAAACCAGAGGAAAAGGATAGTTACATCCTTCTTTGGATGGGGGAGCAAGGACTAGACCTGTTTAATAGCTGGGAGCTGGCTGAAGAGGAAGAAAATAACCCAGATAGGATACTTGAAAAATTTTCCTCTCGTCTGGAACCGTGATATGAGTTCTAGGGATTAAAGCAAGAGTCGGTAGATAATTTCCTCACAAGGTTAAAAAATATTGCTGCAAAATGCAAGTTCAGAGGAAAGAATAGTAGACCAACTAATCTGGGGAAGTGCATATCCTGAAGTGCAGAAAGCTCTCATTGTAAAAGATAGCTCGAAACTAGCAGATGCCGTAGACACAGCTAGGGCCTTCGAGGCCACTAGGTGGCAAATGCAATCCCTCTCCGTGCAGGCCAACATGCAGCACAGTGATAGAAGGGTTGATGTCATAAAGTGCACACAGAGAAAGCTGCAGACATCCGAGAACTGTACGAGGTGCAGCAGAATACACCCCTTCGATGACTGCAAGAAATGCCCTGTATATGGTTCAAAGTGCAGGGCCTGTGGGAAGGTCAATCACTGGGAAAAGTTGTGTAGGTCTGCCACAAAAAGAGAGAGTAAACAAGAATACAGAAGGAAAGTACACCATTTCGAGGGAAGCAACAACAATGACTCCGACACTGACACTCGATATTGAAACAATACTCCTCCATGAGACATCCAAGAAAGGGAAGGGAGAAAAAAGTGAATTGCACACCATGATCCAAGTGAAAAGAAAGATCGGAAACAAACCAACAACATTCAACTTGAAAATAAAGTTGGACACTGGATCACAAAGCAACGTCCTCCCACTCAGAATGTACCATCAGATGTTCCCCGAGAACAGGTACCCGAAGGCAGACACACTAGAAGCCATAAACATCATGCTCACAGCCTATGGTGGCCCCGTGATTAAACAACTAGGAAAAGCCCAAATAAAAGGCAAACATAAAGGAAAGAGCATCCTATGGTCATTCCTCGTGGTTGACACCGACGGACCAGAAATCCTGGGCCTAAATAGTTGTCATGAATTACAGCTAATCTCTGTAAACTATGAGATCAGGGAGAAGAAAATGTCCAAGAGGATCAATAGCGACACCTCGCCTGAGCAATGCCCTCCTATCACAAACAAGGCCAGGCTCAAGGACATGTATCCTAAATGCTTTGATGACACAGTCAGGTGCTTTGGAAATTTCGAATACCACATAACCATAGTCCCAGAATGCAAACCATTAATTCATGCTCCACGGGAGGTGCCAATAGAGCTTAAACAAAGGCTAGAGCAGGAGCTCAAAGAAATGAAAGAAAAACGAGTGATAGCAAAAGTGGGAGAGCCAACTGACTGGGTGAACTCTATGTAATAAAGGAAGGACAGAATGGCCACCTGAGGATATGTCTGGCTCCCAAAGACTTAAACCAAGCCATCGAAAGAGGTCACTATCCAACATCAATGCTGGAAGACATCACTTCTGAACTATCGGGATCCAAAATCTTTAGCAAGCTAGATGCAAAGAATGGATATTGGAACGTGAAGCTGGATGAAGAATCGACATTGCTCACAACATTCAATACTCCATTCGGCCGGTACAAGTTCCTGCGTCGACCTTTTGGCCTAAAGGTGAGCAAAGACATTTTCCGGCAAAAGATAGAAAAGACCTACAGGGAAATGCAAGGGCGGTGTCGGCATCGCAGATGATACCCAGATCTTTGGTAGAGATGTCAAAACCCACGATCTTCACCTTCATGAAACCCTGGAGAGAACAAGAGGGGCCGGCATCAAACTCAATGCAGACAAATGCATCATTAAGGTGGAGGAGTGCCAATTCTTCAGAATGGTGGACACACCTGAAGGGGTCCAGCCAAGCCCAGAGAAGTAACAGCCATTGCTGAAATGGAACACCCAAAGGATATAAAGGGACTAAGAAGCTTCCTTGGCCTGGTCTTGTACACAAGTTCCTTCACCCCACACATGTCAGACCACACAGCCAACCTCAGAGTTGCTGAAAGAGGATGTGGAGTTTCAGTGGTCACCATCACATCAGCGAGATTTCAATAAGGTTAAGGAAGTGGTCTGCAGAGAAGTAGAACTGAGCTACAATGACAGAAAAAAACCTGTTACATTACAAGTAGATGCTTCCACCAGAGGCCTTGGGGCAGCATTGGTGCAGGAAGGAAAACCGATATCCTTTCCTCAAAGATCTGACAACAGCAGAGAAAGGGAGCTGTTGGCAGTCGTATATGGATGCGAAAAATTCCACATATTCCTCTATGGGAGACAGTTCGTGGTAGAGAGTGATCATCGCCCACTGGAACACATCCAGAAGAAGAATCTCAGCAAGGCACCAGCCAGATTACAGAGGCTACTCCTCCGGCTCCAATGTTATGACTTTACCTTGAACTACAAATCAGGGAAAGAAATGGTGCTCGCCGATGCCTTGTCACGTCTTTCCCCAAACAAAAAATATGAAATGAAAGACATGGAGATCAAAGTACATCACCTCATCAGTACGACCAGTAACAAACTAAACCTGATTAAAGAAGAAACCGCAAAGGATGAGGTGCGGCACCTGCTCTCGCAACAGGTGATAAAGGGATGACCAGAAAAGATAAAACAAGTACAGCCTACAATACATCAGTATTGGTCTATCAGGGACAAAATATCTATGGAAAATGGTGTACTGCTGGCAGGGTCTCAGCTGATAATACCAGAGACAATGAAAAAATAAATTCTCCAGAAAATACACCAAAGCCACGTGGGAATGGAGAATGCAAACTTAAAGCAAGGTCAGCAGTTTGCTGGATAGGCATGTATAAAGGCATTGAAAATATGGTGGCTACATGCCCGGCATGCCAGAAATACAGAAATGCGCAAAAATAGGAAGAGATGATTCCCACTGAAAAACCCGCCAGACCATGGCACAGAGTGGGAGCAGACCTGTTCACAGAAAACCAAGAATGGTATCTGATTGTGTCCTGCTACTACTCCAAATTCCCCTTCAACAGAAAAGTAAATGACCTGAGAGCACCAACCATCACTGCTTCAGTACAAGTGCTCTTCATGGAACAAGAGATATCCGAGCAATGGGACCCAAGTCACATCACGTAAATTCAGAGAACTAGCTGCAGAATATGGGTTCACCATCGCTATATCATCACCACATTACCCCAAGGGCCATGGATTCATTCAGAGGCAGGTACACACAATTAAATGCCCTCTCACCAAGGGTCAGAAGGCAAAGGAAGACCCTTACTTTGCTCTTCTGTCACTGTGAGCAACACCCTTGAGAGCCGACGTGAAGTCCCCGGCAGAGCTTCTGAATGGCAGAAAGTACAAGACCACCCTGCCAGGCAAAATCCATCCACCAGACGACCAAGAGGAAGTAAGATGAAAACTGACTAACATACAAGAGGGAAGTCGCCAACATTTTAACAAACATGCACAAATATTACCAGAACTCTTCACAGGGTATCATGTTCAAGAGCCAGTGATAAAAGCCTGGAGTCCAGGCTTTGAGACAGAATCTGGAAGGCAGCTGAGACGAAACAGGACCCACATTTACCCAACACCAGATATGACACAAAAAGCATGAGAAGCATCAGCAGCTTCTGTAATTCCAACAATTTGTGAGGGAACGCGAGGCGAAACCCCAACCAACAACACCACAATGACTGCACAGCAAGCAGCAGGAGAACCACAGATCCAAACAGTTGCAACAAGGTCTATGAGGTGGAGAAGCAACATCCTACCACCAGTGTGATTCTGCTCAAAATATAGAACTGCAAATGTGTAAATAGAAGTTCATGCTTAATTCCAATTGCAGATAAAGAAGCACCTTCCCCAACCTGGATAATGTCACAATCTACGGCCATGACCTGCAAGATCATGACACCAACCTCCAGAAATTCCTCACAACAGCCAAATGCCTAAAGCTCACCTACAACAGGGATAAATGTGTTTTCCGCACTACCTGCCTGGTGATCCTTGCCTGTGTTGTGGAGAATGGAGTTATTGGCCCTGACCCCAACTCCATGCGTTCACTGTTAGAGTTCCTCCTTCCCCACAGCCTCAAGGCCCTGAAATAGGGTTCTTTTCCTATTACATCCAGAAGATGCCAAATTATGCAGATAAAGCCCACCCCCTCATCAAGTCCACATCCTTCCCTGAAAAGAGAGGCCCATGCAGCCTTCAGTTGGATAGAGGACATCGCTGAAGTCGCAACATATGCGGTGGATGAATCTGCCCCATTTCAGGTCGAGAGCGATACATCCGATTTCACCCTGACTGCCATCCTGAACCAGGCAGGTTGGCCTGTAGCCTTTTTATTCTGTATCCTCCAGGGCCAAAAATCTGACACTCCTCCATCAAGATGGAGCCTCAGGCAATAGTTAAGACAGTGTGGCACTGGAGGCATTACCTGGTGGGCAGACTTTTACCTTGCTTACGAACCAACGGGCCGTAGCGTTCATGTTTAACAATAAACAGTGGGGTAAGATAATGAATGATAAAATTTTGAGGTGGAGGATTGAACTCTCCACTGATAACTACAATATTCTGCATCTGCCGGGGAAGTTCAATGAGATTCCCAATGCCCTGTCCCAAGGGACATGTGCCAATGCCCAAATAGACCCCCTCAAAACCATCCACAATGACCTCCACTTTATCAAATCTCATAACCTGCCATACTCCATCAGGGAGATCAGAGACATGACCAGGGATTGCCGGGTCTGCGCAGAATGCAAACTGCACTTCTACTAACCATATAAGGAAGACTTGGTAAAGCCACACAGTCGTTTGAACGCCTGAGTATGGATTTCAAGGGCCCCCTCCCCTCCACCAACTGCAACGTGCATTTCCTCATGGTCATTGATGAGTATTCACATTTCTCCTTTGCCATCCCCTGCCCAGACATGACCACAACCACAGTCATCAGGGCACTGCATAACTTGTTCGCTCTATTCGGGTACCCGGCATACGTCCACAGTGACCGGGGGTCCTCGTTCCTGAGCAACGAACCATCCGGGATTCACAATCTCCTCCACAAAACCTCTCATCTAACTTCCTAATGACGGAATCCCCTATCATTACAGCACGCCTCTGTTTCCCCCTTCCCTTCTTAGCCACATCACCAGACTCCATGCCAGAGACCTGATTGTCAAGACTTACACCCGGTAGGTCATCCCCCTCAAAACGGTATACTTGTTTTTCAGGGGGACACCCAGCAGGTGGGGGTGGGGCTGCTATGCCTGACTGTTCCCGCTCCTTACTGTAACCCATCTACCCTCTTCCCATCTCCTAGGTTAGTGTCCCTGGAACTCCCCCCTTTACCCTTCTTCTTTCCTCCCCCCACCCCATCTTTTTATTCAGGCACCTGCCTGCTTTCTGCTCATACCTCAAAACGTTGGTTATATATCAAGGGGAAGCCAATCAAACAATAGAGGGGAGTAACGGTAAGGTGCCACAGTGGTGTCAATGGTGCTAAATAGAAATTAATGTAACAGAGTACAGGGATGGAAATGTATGGATACAAAACTAAGGGTGCAACCGTTTCTGAACAGTTTTCGGTTAGTAAACAATTCATTGTGAATATGGTCTATTTTTGGTATTTAAAAATGCTGAGTATGTTGCCTCCTTTAGTTTCTGTGGTTCTCCAACACTTTTGTGCATTGATATTGCACTCAATCACCACATCTGCTGACTTTCTTCTTTAATTCTTTTCCCTTCATAAGAAGTCTCAGGACTATTTCACAATTCATCACTGCAGCCCTTTTACATACATCAGGTGCCAACAAACAGCAACTATACACCGGGCACTAACCTGCCGTCCATTGAAAATACATGAGGTGCTATCTCAAGGCAGCCAACATAATAAGTAGAGGCAGGAGCTGGCCATCTGGCTCATCAAGCCCATTCCACCATTCAATGACATGGCTGACTGTCCATCAACTCAGCACCACTAACCTGCAGATTCCTTATAACCCTCAGTTTCCTCCATCATTCAAAAATATACCTGTCTTCAATACATTTAATGAGACAGCCTCCATTGCTTCCTTGAGCAGAGAATTCCACTGATCCACTACT
Source organism: Narcine bancroftii (assembly GCF_036971445.1). Lineage (NCBI taxonomy): Eukaryota > Metazoa > Chordata > Chondrichthyes > Torpediniformes > Narcinidae > Narcine > Narcine bancroftii. The sequence continues at coordinate 198,376,625 of NC_091469.1, read as the reverse complement.
CTTTGGGAGAAGCAGTTCCTCCTCATCTGTCTTAAATCTACTCCCCGAACCTTGAGGCCATGTCCCCTAGTTCAAATCTCACCTGCCATCGGAAACAACCTCCCCATTTCTATCGTATCTGTTCCTTTCATAATATTATGCTCCTCTCCTCACCCTTATAATGAGCACCATACCAGGCTACTCAATCTCTCCTCAAAGGCTAAGCCCCTCATCTCTGGAATCAACCTGGTGAACCTCTTTTCCACCGCCTCCAAAGCCAGTAGATCATTTCTCATGCAAGGAGGCCAGAACTGCAGGCAATGCTCCAGGTGCAGCCTCACCTATACTTATAAGTGACAACAAAACCTCCCTGCTCTCCTCTGACATTTAATTCCTCGAGCAACAAAGGCCAACATCTCATGTTCCTTTTCGAGTCCCTGTTGTGCCTAATTAACCAGAACAAGTGAAAACTGAAAATACTGAAAGAGTCCAGGAACACAAAGAGAAATAACATTTCTGGTGCAAACTGCAAGCCATCACGTGTGGCATCCAGCAGCGAACTGGAATTCTCTGCTCAGGTTTCCAGCACCTGTTTTTAGGTGATACTCTTTCCTGCACTTCTGCTTTTTTAAAAAAAATGTTCACACTACCTGTTGAACTATATGTAGTCAACTTGCCTGGATAGCACACACAAAAAATAACATGACAATTAATAATCCCCTCAGCAACAGACCAAATAAAGTTAGGAAATAAAACATACAACATCATCTTGAGTTTATTTTCGTATGCATTGTACAAAGTACACATGCACCAAAGTTCTTTATTGCTTGTAAAGAAAACTACAATGGTAAACTAATGAATTAAATTAAAAGGAGACCATACACAAGCTAGATAATGAATATTCCCAATAACCCTTAAGAACATTGCAGAATAAATTAATATATTTTTGAATTAAATTAGTCAATGAGTCAAACAATTTGTGCATAGCATCATCCCAAAAACATCGACGGGGGTAAATTATAATGGGGAGATGGTGTTTGGGGGCTTTAAATCCATTTAAACCACCTCCCTTCAAATTGTGACACAGGATCTCAAAAGGGAGACAGTTCGATATCGTTGGATGATATTGAAGATGGGTTCTCAACAACAATCCAATTATCGTGTCTATCATTTAGCAGAACTTTTTTGTAGATGGAGAATTTCATATCAATAAGTATGATTAACTTTCAATGTTGCTAAGGTGGGAGGGGTTTGAACTCCCGCCCCTTAAGTGATTGTTCTGAGTTAGTGGTTTGGCAACTTGATCACACCACCACACTCCGAGCAGCCCCTCACTTACGCAGAACAGGGGCCCAGGTTGCATTGTGAGAACTAACAGTGGGTTTAAAATAAGAAATTAAAGGTAAAGCCATTTCCTGCAAACACCCTTTCTGCACCATTAGCCAAGTATGTTCAAGCTGAACCTAGGCAGCAGACATCATTGACCCCAGCATGTAATACATACTGCTAACTCAAAACTACATCAGGCACAATCAGTATCACACATGGTAAATATTATCACATTATAATAGTATGTGGCTTTGGTGAGGTCAACAAAGGTGATGTAGAGTCCTTTGTTTTGTTCTCTGCACTTTTCTTGGAGCTGTCTGAGGGCAAAGACCATGTCAGTGGTTCCTCTGTTTGCGCGAAAGCCGCACTGTGATTCTGGGAGAATATTCTCGGCGACACTAGGTATTATTCTATTTAGTAGAATCCTAGCGAAGATTTTGCCTGCAATGGAGAGCAACGTGATTCCCCTTCGACACTGTGAGCAGGAAAGGGCTTTGGCAAATACTAGAGCGCATCGGATGTCCCCCAAAGTTCCTCAACATGATTATCCAACTGCACGAAAACCAACAAGGTCGGGTCAGATACAGCAATGAGCTCTCTGAACCCTTCTCCATTAACAATGGCGTGAAGCAAGGCTGTGTTCTCGCACCAACCCTCTTTTCAATCTTCTTCAGCATGATGCTGAACCAAGCCATGAAAGACCCCAACAATGAAGACGCTGTTTACATCCGGTACCGCACGGATGGCAGTCTCTTCAATCTGAGGCGCCTGCAAGCTCACACCAAGACACAAGAGAAACTTGTCCGTAAACTACTCTTTGCAGATGATGCCGCTTTAGTTGCCCATTCAGAGCCAGCTCTTCAGCGCTTGACGTCCTGCTTTGCGGAAACTGCCAAAATGTTTGGCCTGGAAGTCAGCCTGAAGAAAACTGAGGTCCTCCATCAGCCAGCTCCCCACCATGACTACCAGCCCCCCCACATCTCCATCGGGCACACAAAACTCAAAACGGTCAACCAGTTTACCTATCTCGGCTGCACCATTTCATCAGATGCAAGGATCGACAATGAGATAGACAACAGACTCGCCAAGGCAAATAGCGCCTTTGGAAGACTACACAAAAGAGTCTGGAAAAACAACCAACTGAAAAACCTCACAAAGATAAGCGTATACAGAGCCGTTGTCATACCCACACTCCTGTTCGGCTCCGAATCATGGGTCCTCTACCGGCACCACCTACGGCTCCTAGAACGCTTCCACCAGCGTTGTCTCCGCTCCATCCTCAACATCCATTGGAGCGCTCACACCCCTAACGTCGAGGTACTTGAGATGGCAGAGGTCGACAGCATCGAGTCCACGCTGCTGAAGATCCAGCTGCGCTGGATGGGTCACGTCTCCAGAATGGAGGACCATCGCCTTCCCAAGATCGTATTATATGGCGAGCTCTCCACTGGCCACCGTGACAGAGGTGCACCAAAGAAAAGGTACAAGGACTGCCTAAAGAAATCTCTTGGTGCCTGCCACATTGACCACCGCCAGTGGGCTGATAACGCCTCAAACCGTGCATCTTGGCGCCTCACAGTTTGGCGGGCAGCAGCCTCCTTTGAAGAAGACCGCAGAGCCCACCTCACTGACAAAAGGCAAAGGAGGAAAAACCCAACACCCAACCCCAACCCCAACCAACCAATTTTCCCTTGCAACCGCTGCAATCGTGTCTGCCTGTCCCGCATCGGACTGGTCAGCCACAAACGATCCTGCAGCTGACGTGGACTTTTTACCCCCTCCATAAATCTTCGTCCGCGAAGCCAAGCCAAAGATAATAGTATGTCAAGGCGAAAGGTCGTAAAACAAACAACTTAATTAAAACACTTTGAATCATTATTCCACTGGTGCATCATAAAAACTGCAGTTAAATACTATGACTCTTGACTTCAGTTTCCTAATGATTTCTTCCCTTGGTTAATAACGTATGAAGTCACCTCCATACACTACATGCTCGACTCCAAGAGGATGGAGGAGATAACACCCACACACATTTATGGCAGGGTGACACGCACTGCGCTCCACAGTGTTCAGATGCCTTCACAGGGCAGAGAATGGACTCACGTTGCACTGCCTGCTTCTGACATCATCGGCTTTTCACCTTTTGAACCAAGTTCAGGCTCACCACCAGCGGAGATTTTCGAAGCTCAGATTTATTGTCAGAGTACTTGCGTGACATCACTTACAATCCTGAAATTCTTTACCTTGCAGGCCAGGCAGAATTTCTAATTACTGGTAATGCAAAACCCCTGTACTCCAGAAAAGATATGTGTACGTAACAGCAAAATTTTTCACCTCATCACCCAGAATTTGTCCCATTCTAAGATACATAAACAGCTTTAGAAGAGAAATCATTAAATATTTCAAAGCTATTCTATTTGGACCAATTCAGGAGTTTGTTTTATTTTTTAATTAATTCACAAAATGTGGACATTGTCCATAAATATTGGCATTGTCAACAAAGCAGCATGTAAAACTCAGCACATTAGTGGGTCGAGTGTCCTGCATACTTTTCCATCTTGCTGCATTGCATTTGAATCCCTGGTTGCTTTTCTGCGTGCAAGCTTTTGCCTTTAGTTAAACAGGAAAGTTAAACAGAAGCATTCGTCCCTTTATTGTGGTTGATGTGCTCCATCCCAGTAACTTAAGAACCATCTATAGCTGCCGCTTTCTCGGGGAAGCTGCCTATCTGTTAAAGGGGCTACCCCACACTATTCACACTCGCTTCTGCCCCTTCCTTCGGGCCGAAGGTGTGTGGGGTTGAAAACACCAATCGCCAGTTTTCTTTTCCTGCTGCTGTCAGACTCTTAAGTTGTTCTCTCACTGGAAACATATGATGCCCTTGCACTGTTTTAACTGTATTCCCTCTCTATACAAGGCATCAAAAGGAATACGAGGAAGAGAAAGAGCAAAGTCACTCAGTTCCTTACGGCTGGCCCATTATTCAATGGCTGATCCATCCCTGGGCTCGGCTCCTTCTCCGTGCCAGAACTCCCACAGAAAAGAATCATTTTGAAGGCTGTATTTGTAAAAGAAGTATTCCTCTTCAGTCCCTGAACATGAAACAGGCTCCCTTGGTTCCTGTTCATGTCCTTGAGTTTTCACGGTGATGCATAGACAGTGTAATAGAAGACAGTATTACGGACTCAGACATCCAGAGATTTTCCATAACAGCACAAAGCCTACCACATCCCTCAACTGGGCCTTCGCTGGCCAAGCCCCACATCCATCATGCATCTCCGTTCACCCTTCAACTAAGCAGCTTCCAGGGTCCTTTCAGAGGGTAGTCGATAGGTCTGTGACCTTTTCCAGGGAGTTTCCAAGCTACCCTCTCCACCTGGTGCTTATGGAGCCCTCTGACCTCAAGAATTGAATGGTTATTGTCAGATACAGTAAAGAACTTTTTGTGTGCTATCCAGGCAAGTCAACTCACACAGAAGCCAGTGCAATACCAAATAAATAAAATTGTGTAGGGAGCAATGATACAACAAGTCAACTCATGCAGGCCATAGAAGAAAGTACAATTAACAACAGTACCAGTTAGAGATCCTCTTACCTAAATAACAGCAGTGACTTGATGGAATGGATGGCATCTCAGAACCATTTGTGTTAGATATTCTGGAGAGTGAAGCAAATTTGTCTGCTTTTAACACATGGGTATGGAATAGGAGGGCCCATTTCTCTGCTGTACAACTCAGTGACTCTACAAGTGGGATAAAAGGGGCCAGAATTAACAGAAACCACTGTGGACAGGTAGGAGTTGAGTTTGACAGAGTTGACGGGCTTTCAATGAATGGGTACGAGACAGGGAAGAGTGAATTTTACCACAGGATATATGACCACTAATTTGAACCTCTATTGTTACATCCAACAACATGAAAAGAACAAGCTCCAACTAGGAGGACTCTGCTTTCACAAGTTACTTTACTGAGCATGGAGGGATCATCAGGCCAAGAGTTTAGGTTGGATTTAAACAACAAAAAAATCTTCAGATGTTGGGGTCAAGTGCAATGCACAAATGCACTAGAGAAACTCAGTGGGTCACACAGCACTCACAGGAAGTAAAGGATAACCCACAATATGGGTGTGACCAAGGGCCCAGGTCCAAAACATTGGTTACCCTTTACTTGCTGTGCCTCTTGTGTGACCTCCAGAGTTTCTCCAGCATGTCTGTGCATTGCAGTTTAGGTGGTACTACATCTTATTGTTTGTTTTATTTCCTCTATGTTTTGCACAGTTGTTTACTTATCTGTATTTGTTTACATGAATACTGTTTTTTTTTGCACTACCAATTAGTGGTAATTCTGCCTCGACCGCAGGAAATAGAATCTCAGGGTTGTACGAGATGTCATGTATGTACTTGGACAATACATCTGTTGGAGGTGGTATTGTGAGTGAGGGAAGATTCGATGGAGCGGGGGGCTGTCAGGCAGAGGGGTGGGAGGCGGCCGACACAGGGTGGCCACTGCTATGCCACACATTCTTCCCCCTCTTGCACTGGGAAGCCGGTGCGTTGTTCTGGGCTACATAAAAGGACCGCGTGATCTGCCTTTTCCATCCTCTGCCATAAAAGGTAAAATTGTCTTTTTTTTTGAAACGTGAGCAGACAATAACATGGCTTTTGTGCCTAAAAACCCATTTGGTTTGTAGTCCTTGTTTGTAGCCTCATGAGGTGTAACCTAGAGCACAGACTTCTGTATGACCCCATTATGCTCAGCTTGCACTATAATCAACTCAATCCAATTAAATCTTGTTAAAATACAATGCAGAAAATGTTAAAACCTATTTCAGTGTGCTGTTATCAAATGTACAAGACTGGCTTGTACAAATGCGCTGATAATAATTTGAAAAATGCCCTAAAATTAAAGTCAAAGTGTTTGCAGTAATATTTTTACCTATACACATTCAGTTGTTAAAGTGAAAAAAAACAGCTTGCTGCATTTTCACACATTTTTGGAAAGTATTAAGTGTAAATTACCCCACCCAAAGTGATTTCAACTCTGAACAATCAACATTGAGCAGATCAGAGGGGTCATTCCTTGATTGGCATGCCATTAACTCGAGATCCTATGGGGCATTCATTCTCCACTATTTCTTCAAATATTAATTAATGTGGGGGTTAATTGTACATCTATTGCAAAGCAGAAACTTTAGCAGGGCAACAGCTCAACAGCGCCACCAGGAGCACACCTGCGGGTCTGCATCCTGCCTCAATAACTGCATTTTGCTTTTCCCCATGAAAACCAGTAACAGTAAAACTGCAATAATGTGGCACCCTCAGGAATTTGGTAGCACCTGATTGGCGGGCTTGTCTTAACTATCAGAAGTCATTTCTATTAACCCCCCACCCAATACACTTGTAGTCGATGTTTCATTGAAATACATTTTCTAGTGAAGCCGATAGGTGTGGAAACCAGGCTTCCCGGTGTTTTGGACAGGAGTGGCGCCAGCGTCACCTGGTGCCAGATGATGAACCAAAGTTAGATTTTCAAATCTACTGTCAGAGTACATGCATGACATCACATGCAACCAGAGATTTTTCTCCTGTGGGCCAGTTAGAATTTACCAGTAACGGCAAACTGTACTCAAGAAGAAAAAATAAATGCAAAAAGAAACAAACGAGCTGACTGTGCAAATGCAGAAAAATAAATCTTTGGCTTGGCTTCGCGGACGAAGATTTATGGAGGGGGTAAAAGTCCACGTCAGCTGCAGGCTCGTTTGTGGCTGACAAGTCCGATGTGGGACAGGCAGACACGGTTGCAGCGGCTGCAGGGGAAAATTGGTTGGTTGGGGTTGGGTGTTGGGTTTTTCCTCCTTTGCCTTTTGTCAGTGAGGTGGGCTCTGCGGTCTTCTTCAAAGGAGGTTGCTGCCCGCCAAACTGTGAGGTGCCAAGATGCACGGTTTGAGGCGATATCAGCCCACTGGCGGTGGTCAATGTGGCAGGCACCAAGAGATTTCTTTAGGCAGTCCTTGTACTTTTTCTTTGGTGCACCTCTGTCGCAGTGGCCAGTGGAGAGCTCGCCATATAACACGATCTTGGGAAGGCGATGGTCCTCCATTCTGGAGACGTGACCCATCCAGCGCAGTTGGATCTTCAGCAGCGTGGACTCGATGCTGTCGACCTCTGCCATCTCGAGTACTTCGACGTTAGGGATGAAAGCGCTCCAATGGATGTTGAGGATGGAGCGGAGACAACGCTGGTGGAAGCGTTCTAGGAGCCGTAGGTGATGCCGGTAGAGGACCCATGATTCGGAGCCGAACAGGAGTGTGGGTATGACAACGGCTCTGTATACGCTTATATGAGCAAATGAGCAAATGTAAGAGTCCTTAAATGATTTGCTGTTGTGGAGTCTGATGGTGGAGGGGTAGCAGCTGTACCTGAACCTGGTGGTGCGAGTCTTGTGGCACCTATACCCCTTCCCTGATGGTGGCAGCGAAAACAGAGCATGTGCTGGGAGGAGTGGATCCTTGATGATTGCTGCTGCTCTCCAATAGCAGCATTCCCTGTAGAATAGTGGGGAGAATTTTGCCTGTGATGAACTGAGCTGTATCCACTCCCTTTTACAGAGCTTTCTGCCCAGAGGTATTGATGCAGCCGGTCAGCACACTTTCCATTACACCTGTCGAAGTTTGCCAAGTTTTTCAATGACATACCAAACTTCCACAAATTTGTGAGGAAGTAGAGGCGCTGACGTGCTTTCTTTATGATGCCGTTAGTGTGTTGGGTCCAGGAACGATCATCTAAGATAATGACTAGCAAAACCTTATCCTCTTCATCTCTGCTCCCCTAATGATGACTGGATTGTACACGTTTGGTTTTTCTTTCCCTAAGTCTACAATCAGCTCCTGTCTTAGATAGTGCACCATTAAGCCTAGTTGTCAGTCTCCCTTCTATATGCTGACACATCTCTCCTTTTTATTTTGCTCACTATGGTGGTATTGTCAACAAGTTTATTCAGGGTGCTGTTGTTGTACCAAGCCACACAGTTGTAGGTGCAAAGCAAGTGGAGCAGGGGGCTAAGTACAAATAGTGTGGTCCTCTGGTTCTGATGGAGATTGTAGAGGAGATGTCCTTGCCAATCCGCACTGATTGGTGGCTGGAGGTGAGGAAATCCAGGATCCAATTGTACAATTGGGTGTTGAGGCCCAGATCTTGGACTTTTCTGGGGTTTTGGAACTCGAGACACAGGCATCAGAATGCTGTCTGACCCGCTGAGTTCCTGCAACTTCTCATTATTTGTTCAGGACTTGGACTAGAAACAAGAAATCCTAACCCGTTTTAAAAGACATGCATCTGCAAATTCCCAAAGAAGTTTAAACTATTGTTTGCCATGCTGAACAGCTCCTTATGATAGAATTCCCTCCTCAGTCCTATTGCATTCCCCCAGTTCAAAGCATAAGTGTGCTGGAGAAGCTCGGCATGTCACCGAGCATCAAGATGCTGTGCGATCTGTTGAGTTTCTCCAGCACATTCGGCCAAAAGTAAATTCTGCAATTGAAAAATTCAGAGAATATGTTTTTAAAATGATAATTATTTAAACAATGAAAGACGAATGAATGTTTTGGAACATGGGGGTCTCCCACACAGTGATTGTATCCATTCACCATCTCCTCTCGGAGCACATTGACTATCAACCACACAATGTAAAATAATGATACCCCTCAGATCCTCTTTAAAATTTTCACAGGACTTAACTGGTTATTTTGTTGTACTTAGGGCTGCACCTGGGTGTTGAAATCCACAGTGAGGATGATCTTCAGGGAGTCACACACACACAAAATGCACCGCCTAGCTCCTTGGGACTACCCCCCCCCACCCCCCCCGCCCCTCCACACACATACACACACAGTGGTTCTGATGCTGTTGGCCGCATCCAGCTGCTCATAGTTGGGCTATTATCCCCTTATTTTTAAAACGATTTAAAGATTCAGGGGGCTGAGAATTGATCAAAAATAAAGGACGCGTTTCACACCAGAATTAACATATCATCACAAGCCAATGGAGGATCTCCAAGAGCAATCTCCGCTGTAATCAGGGCCACATTAAGCCCAACTGATGCCCTAAGCACAGCCCAACAGTGGTTCCCCCTCAACCCTTCCATTGTCTAACTGACGAGACATTAAGACTCAATAAGTGCTGAAGGTAAAATAATAAATTAAAAATTCAATTTTCATCCAGGCCTGACTGTAATGCAGGGAACACCATACAGAATGGGTGACCCAAACAAGAAAAACTGGCTGTGTAATAGAGAGAACAAAAAGAAAATTAATGAAGTGCACAAGTCAGAGTCCTTAAATGAGTCTCTGATCGAGTTTGTTGTTGAGGAGACTGATGGTGGAGGGGGAGCAGCTGTTCCTGAACCTGATGGTGCAAGTCTTGTGGCACCTATACCTCTCTCCTGATGGCAGCAGTGAGAACAGAGCATGTGCTGGGTGATGAGGATACTTTTTTAAAATTTTTTTTTTAATTTTTCACACCATGAACCATATTGACCAAAATACACATAAACATTTCCCTCTTGAATATAAACAGTGTCATTTTCTCCCCTTTCTCCCCCTCCCTTCCCTCCCTCCTTCCCACTCACCTCCCCACTCACTAAACGTTCAACATATACGATACATTAAACCCATTAAACAATGTCATCACACAAGGAAAATAAACAAGAAAATTTTGTCATCTACTTTTACACACTGGGTCAGTTCATTTCGTCTTCTTCTCATTCTGTCATTTTAGGTGGTGGAGGTCCGCGGTAGGACTTCTCTGTTGTTTTCCATGTACGGTTCCCAAATTTGTTCGAATACTGTGATTGTTATTTCTTAAATTATATGATGATTCAATGAGCTAAAGAAAAATAATAAGGAAATTCTTATGGAAAGGGAGGAAACCGAGGATAGCACTAGATAAATTAACAGAATGGTACAAACAAGGAGGCTTACAACTACCAAACTTTAAGAATTATTATAGAGCAGCACAATTAAGATACCTATCAGATTTATATCAAACAAGGGAAAAACCAGATTGGACCAGATTAGAGCTAGATAAAATAGGGGAGAAGGTACCTGAACATATACTATATAAGTGGGATGAAAAGCTGGTGCAACATAGGAATTCACCAGTACTGCACCACCTGCTCAACATTTGGAAGAAGATTCACGTAGAAAGGAAAAAAACAAATTACCAACTACCAAAATCAATATTGATGCAAAATCAACTAATCCCTTTCACAATAGATAACCTTTCCTTCAGAGAATGGTAGAGAAAAGGGATCAAAAGAATAGAAAATTGTTTTTCGGGAAATAAATTATTATCTTTGGAACAAATGAAGTACAAATATGGTATAACTCATGGTACAATGTTTGCATACCCCGAACTGAAAACCTACTGAAGGACAAATTGGGAAGCAGGCTGACGTTACCAGAAGGAAGCAGCTTTGAATATGTGATTACAGACACAATGATAATTAAAAGATTTATAACAAAACATGTACATCAAGCTGCAAGAGAAAGAGAATGATGAAATAAGCTGTAAACCCAAACAAAAGTGGGAACAAGATCTAAACATAAAGATAAAGAATGAAACATGGAAAAAGCTATGCTCCGGAACTATGAGAAATACAATAAACATGAGGTTATGCATGATACAATATAATTGGTTACACACGGCCCAAAAGTTAAATAAATGGGACCCAACAGTATCAGACAGATGTTTTCACTGTAAGAAGGAAACGGTAACAACAGTACATGCAATTTGGGCATGTGAGAAAGTGGAAAAGTTTTGGGAAGATCTAAATCAGGTATTAAATAAAATCACAAAAAATAGCATACCAAAAAATCCAGAGATCTTTCTTCTAAGTAATATAAGAAGTATAGAACTTGGCCACAATTTGGATGAAGCACAAAAAAGATTTATTATGATAGCCTTAGCTGAGGCAAAAAAATGTATAATATCAACCTGAAAATCAGAAGATACCCTGAGAATACAGCAATGGTACATAGAAATGAATAAATGTATTCCATTGGGAAAAAAAAAGGTGATGTGGATCCTTGATGACTGTTGCTATTCTCCAAAAGCAGTGTTCCCCGTAGATATTCTCAATGGTGTGGAGCAGGGTTTCCCAAACTTTTTCTTTCCACTCACATACCACCTTAAATAATCCATCAGTGCTCTGTGATTAGTAAGGGATTGCTTAAGGTGATATGTGAGTGGGAAGGGAAGGTTGAGAATCTCTGCTCTAGCTCCAATTGTAACTGAAATATTTTGCTTGAGCAAAATTGTCATTGGTCCATTTCCTTTGGAGTTATGAAACCATGCACATAACAAGTCAATTAGGTACAATTAAAGCAGTGGTTTTCAAACTTTTTTCACTCACATACAACCTTCAGTAATCCCTTACTAAATACAAAGCACCTATGACATAGGGATTACTGAAGGCAGTATGTGAATGGAAAGAAAAAATTTGGGAAACCCTAGTGTAGAGGGTTTTACCAACATGTCCCTGGGCTGCATCTACTACCTTTTGCAGGGCTTTACACTCAGGGGCATTGATGCCCCGTAATGTAGCTGATCAGCACACTTTCCACCACACATCTACAGAAATTTACCAAGTTTCCAATGTCATGCCAACTTCTGCAAACTCCTGAGGATGTACTTTTATTTGTGTCAGGTCCAGAAAAGATCTTTCAAGGTAGTGACTCCCAAGAACTTAAATTTACTCACCCTCTCCACCTGTGATCCCCCAGTGATCACTGGATCGTAAACTTCTGGTTTTCCTTTCCTGAAGTCAACACTCAGCTCCTCAGTTTTGGTGACATTGAGTGTGAGGTTGTTGTTGGTGCACCATTCAGCCAAGTTTTCAATCTCCATCCTGTATGCTGATTCTTCCCCTTCCTTTATACAAACCACAACTGTAGTATTGTCGGCAAATTTGTACATGGTTTTATTGTCGAACTGAACCACATAGTCAGAGGTGTATAGCAAGTAATGTATAGTGAGTTGGCATCCACCATAGACATGTTGCTACAATTGGCAAATTGGAAAGGATCCATGTCACTGCTCAGACAGGAGCTGACATGCTTCAACACCAGCCTTTCAAAACACTTCATCACTGTTGATGTGAGGGCCACTGGTCAATAGTCATTTAGGCAGGTTACCACACTGTTCTTGGGCACTGGTTTGATTGATCCTGGTTTGAAATAGGTGGGTACCATGCCCTGCCAGAGTGAGATGTGGAAGATATTCATGAATATGTTGGCAAGTTGGTCAGCACAGGTTTTTAATACTCGGCCGGGTAATCCACCTGGACCAGATGCTTTCCTCAGATTCACTCTTCTGAAGTCAGCCCGCACGTCATCCTCGGATTCGGAGAGGAAAGGATCATCAGAGAATAAGGTTTAGCTCTGCCACAAGGACAATCAATTCTTAGAAGCACAGGCCAGGGTAGATGGGCAGAGGCCACTCCCCTGTCCACATCGATGGTGCTGAAATGTATACTGTACATAGCTTTGAGCTGTTGCCAGTAAACATTCCAAGGACCTGACCCAACCACATCAGAGCCACTCAAGAAAGAACAACCAATGACTATATTTTCCTCAAAGCCTCAGAGGATTCAGGCATGCTCCCCATGAACCTTACCAACTTCTACAACTGAATCACCAAATGGTTCCCATTCTGGGATGGGAACTGCTTCACCCAAGATCAGAAGAAGTTGTAGTGGTGAATGTAAATCAGAACATCAGCAAACCTCACCCTAATCTTCCACCAACTCCATCTCCCCCTGGTTCAGAAAGGCAGCCATCCCACCCCAGCAACAGTCTATTCACCCTCATCCTGTCTGGGAATGTGAAAATGTGCATCAACTGTCATAAAGATCATTTCTTCCTTACAGCCATCAGGCTCCTGAATGAACCCCACAATATTGAATTCCTGTCATCCTTGCTAGGTACTATTTGAACTTTTCATTGGAACAGTGCCCACTTGAATCATCTTCCTCTATTACTTTGTACTGTTGCATGCATGTTAGAAGTGACTTGTTGGACTGCTTGTGAAAAGAAACCCTCTTGCTCTACCAGGTCTAATGTGACCAAAAAAACAACTTGAACTTAATATGCCTGTAATGCCAACCAATGGGGTTGTGGCTGATCATTGACCAAACCGTCAGTAGTCAATTCTTCAGTTATCTTGAAGTTCTTCCTCCTTTCACCTTCTATAAAACTGGGAGCCTGCAGAAGTATTATGTCTTCAGTATATTCCCCCAGCCCAAGATCAAAGTGTTCATCATGAACCCTTCCTGCTCCCTTATTCTTCATTGCACATTCCTTTCACAAACAGTCGAGGGTTGGAGGATTATTGGTGTATTTGGGCACCATGGGCTGGAAGGGCCTGTTAACCTACTGCATGCCTAAATTCAAAAAAACCTATTTTCTTGTTTTTGTAAAGGAATTCACCTCCGTGTCAGTCGATGTCTGTGGCTGAATCTCCCATTCCCATTTCCCCACCCCACCAACACCCCCACCCCCCTCGTTTCCCTAGGAACTGAATTCCAAAATTTCACCAGCTGCAAGGTGAAGAAATGTCTTCTCATCCCTGTCCTGAATGGTCAGTCCCTTAGTGTGAAATTGTTTCGGGGTACTCCAACCAGGGGATATCATCAACTCCCATGTTCCAGCAATCTTTAAGAAATCTGTTCATTTCTTTTTATTAATTTTAATAAAGAGTTTATAATCCTAATACAATAAGATGACATGGATAGCTATAGATAATAAAACAATCCATAATTCATAGTCAAAATAATATTTAAAAAAAGAAAATTAATAGAAAAAATTTAGAAAAACTGAAAAAAGAAAAAATTTAAGAGAAAAAAGGAAAATAACAAGGAGAGATGAAGCAAAAAGAAAAAACTCAGTACCCGTCCCTAACAGCGTTGTGAAGTGGTATATACGATTAACATTAAAGGAAAAACCCCAGGGAGAGCAAAAAAATGTGAAAAAGATACTAGTCAGACAATTCTATTAGATTGAAGCATCTGGAATCTTGTATCTGAATTATTAACTGAATAACTAATCTTTTCCATATCCAAACAAGACGCGATGTCACGCGACCAGTGATCATGAGTAGGCAGGGCAGCATCCATCCATTTAAGTAAAATCACACATCTCACCACAAGAGAGGCAAAGGAGAGCACGACTCTGATCACCGCTATCTGATTTTCCAAGAGAGTCTGAATCAAATTTTGTAGATAAGTTTTTTAGTTTAATGCCTTCTCATAAAGGTTTAATATCTACTATTTATGAGAAATTATTATGATTAAAACAGACTTCATGAGTTAAAATTAAAAATGCTTGGGGACAAGATTTAAATTTGACTATATCAGATGTGGATTGGGACACAATTCTCAAGTTGGTTAATACCTCTTAATTATGTACTTGTCATTATTTATTACAATTTAAGGTGGTACACAAAGCACATATGTCTAAGGTTAAATGGTCCCATTTTTACTCTATGAGCCCCTGCCATAACAGGTGTAATCATATGTTCTGGATTTGTCCAAGTCTAGAAAAATACTGGAGAGAGGTTTTCTGCACTTTGTCTACAATTTTTTATATAGCTTTAGTACCAAATCCTTTGGTGGCCTCTTCAGTACAATGGGGAGGGAATATTTCTTCTTTGCCTCTGTTTCAGAAAACTGTTCATTTCAATATGATCCTCTCTCAATCTTCTAAATGCAAGAGTGTATAGGCCTGGTCTGCTTAGTCTCTACACTCGTATATAAACCATCACCCAGCAATCAACCTTGTAAACCTACACTGCTCACTCTACCCTTTATTTATTTAAGAGTGTTATGAGCCCAGGGGACCCCAAAACCCAGCAGCAATAGAAATTCACCAAGACAAATGGTTACTTAAACAAAAGTTACTTTTAATTATCTTTAAACATGAAAACAGGATCATACTTTAACTTATCACTATTAACTTAACTAACCTAACTTAACCTCCTTCTAATTCTAAACACAAGTGTATGTAATATGTAACCTCAGAAAAGTTCTTTGCTTTACAGTCCAATCTCATATTTACTGGTTGCAGGCAATTTTTATACTGTGGACAGAATTTAACATTTATGAATTTCACCAGGCTTTGGTGAAAGGTAAATGGTTACTGCTCAGGAAAGTTCTTATCAGTTTTCAGAGAGATTAGTTGTTCGCTGGACACCCATAACTGATTCCTTGTAACTAACCACTTCAGTATCTTGCCAAAGAAACTTGCCCCATCAGGGTTTTCCAGATGATAACCTCTTTCTTTCAGGTCACAACAGAGGCAGCCAGTCCTCTCCTCTTGCATGAACTATAAGGGCTTTGACTAGGCTGAACTAAGCAGTCACAACCCGCCTTCCAAATGGGATTTTTCACAAGCTTGCCAGCTTGTCCTGTTCCAGTCCCAGCTGCTGCTGACTGTAAAACTGCAGAATTGAATTACTCCCCCCGCCCTCTCTCAGAGAGAAAGCCTGTTTTACTCTCTTTGCTTGCAAAACCACATGACCCTCTTAGAATAGCAAGTTCTATTCCAGACAGCCTTTTTGTAAACAACAATCCATTAGTGATGTCTGTTGGGCACTCTCCAAAGCTTTTGAAAATGCTCTTGGCGCCAGTCTGTCTAACATGAGCAGAGCTCCAGTATTTTAAATAAGATCTGTTTTAAAGTGTTTGTATGTGACCTACACTAAAAGGCCTGTCCCAATTTATCTCCCAAAATCATATCTATATACAATACAAACAGAACATAATCTATCACAAGAGGAACTTATCTGCTAATGTTTCTAAGCCATTTCACCATCTACAAGACCAGTGTGGCTAAGATCTTGCACTAACTGTAAATGTTCATTTATCAGGCGTTTATACTGATCATCTTTTTCAGTGCTGGGGTATTTCACAATGTTGGTTGTCTTTCCTCAACTTCAGTCACTTCCCATGCAAGAAGAGTAAATCAGTTCCAAACATACTCCACCAAAACTGATCAGTTGACCTTCAGAACAGCAGACCCACCCCCTTTTCTGGGTGCAGCTTATAGGTGACTCCAGTCCCTACTTCTTGGGAGACTCTGACTTCAGTTGGGATGTGACCACTGGGCCATTTGTTCTGCTCTGCCAAAGGAAACCAAGATCACTGATGTGCCTGGCAGTGGATCCAACCAATCAGACTTTTCCTGATTTCAATTTCCACCCCATCAATCACCAGCTCTCTCCAGATGTCCCGATCACAGGCAGGAGATAAGGTTCAGTAGTAATCAAGTGAAATTTAATTCCAAATGCTTCTATAAATATTTTAATCATTAAAGCTGGATGGATAAATAATTAAGTAATTTGTCAGATCTGAAAGTATTGTAATCCATTTACACAGTGCGAACATGCCACAGTCACGTAATTACCTTCGTCGTGAGCAGTGCCAGGTCGTGAGCTGTGCCAGTCATAAAGCAACCTGCAGGAGTAACAGCAGGCTTGTCCGGGTGTGTTTAGCACCAGCATACGGGAAGAGAAGAGTGAGTGTGTCAGGATCACCCATGTGGCGTTGAGCCAATGAGAAGGTCAGAGGGGTTTAGCTGGGTGCCATTGGGGTTCTGAAGAATGCAATGTTGTGTCAAGTGAATAATAAAAGAAAGTCGACTTCATGGTGAGCTGGAAAAAAAATGCGCGAGTGTATTCTTTATTTATTTGTAAGCTGTGGTTGTTACAAGTGGTGACCCCATGAGTTCACAGTGCCTTCTAATTTAAAATGGAGAATGATGAGGATTTTAGTGTCAGTGCTGTGCAATTGCTCAGCAGAAGGAGGTGTAAAGCACTCCTTCCATATCCATTGGCCTACAGCTCTCACCCTTGGGCACGCTGTAGTACCTGTTTAGCTTCCCAATCAGGGTCACATGAAGCCATGGATTGCAGATGGTGGATGGTTTTTACAAGCAGATTCTACAAATTGAAATTAATGGCTGTAAAACTAAAAACACTGGGCAGATGAACTTGCTGATCCATGGCCAAGGTAACCTGTCCAGTATGGCCACTGCAACTGAAGGAGGAAATGGGAAACCACTTCAGTATTCTTCCCTTTTATAATCATGAACTCAACATCGACGATGGGCTCAGCACAAAGATGGGGCCTTCACCAAAGGAGAACAGGGGAGGCAACAACCACAATTCGGAGGGTAAGAGATCATGATGGATGGAGACACACCCCAATATGTCGTGTGCTCTTTCAGCTGTGAATGATTCTCATATTCAAACATATGGCCAAAGGTCACTCACGTTGGATTTCAGTCTCAATAAATCTTTTCGGTGGGTTTTCACAGTTGCAAATGTGCCAAATTCCATTTTGGGAACAGATTTCTTGTCACATTTTCCTTTGTTGGTGGATTTGAAAAATCGCTGTGTCATGGACCGCAGCTCTTATATGCAATTGAGCTGCATTCGTCTTCCCTCCAATGTCATCAGCTACCTGACGAGCCTTCAACCTGGCTCCTGCCCTTTCCCTCACCTCGTGACCCCATCGTATCATCATACAGACTTTAAACATGCAGTAACCCACCATATAGTGATTCGGGGTCCTCCTGGGGTAGCACAAGCTCATAGATTAACCCCAGACCATCTTAAAATCACAAAAATCAGACTTCAACCACATGCAAGAGTTGGGCATTGTCCACAGATCTGACAGCTGCTGGGCTTCAACATTGCGTATGGTTCCGAAAAATTTTCCTGGGGATTGGCAGCCATGTAGTGATTATCGTGCCCTAAACAATTCTACTGTGCCTGACCAATACAACATCCTCAATTTACAATACTTCTCAGCAAACATGAGATCTAGTACGTGCTTACTATCAGATTCGACTTGAGCCTTCTGATGTCGTGAAGATGACAGTAATTACCCCTTTCGACACGTTTGAGTTTGTGCGAATGCCATTTAGTGCATGGAACACAGCTCCGACATTCCAGTGGTTTATGGACCAGTACTCGTCAGCCTCGATTTTGTGTTTGTTTACATGGATGATATTCTGGTCGCAAGTGTGGATGAAAAGGAGCACAAGTGCCACCTCATCTCATTGTTTCAGAGGCTTGCTGAGTTTGGTATTATGATCAATCCCAGTAAATGAGTTTTTGGCACTGCTGATCTTATATTTTTGGGTATTTTACCCAATGAATCGAAAGTGCAAGAGATTCGAAAATTTCACACACCCATTAAGTTTGGCCAGTTGTGACATTTTTTTAGGCATTTTATCGCCAATTCTTTCCAAAAGCAGCAGCATCATCTGAATTACTAAAAGGATCCGAAATGTCCGTGTCCAAAAGACAATTAACTTTGGGAGATGATGCTGTGCGTGCTTTCAATAATGTGAAGACTGGACTTGCAAATGCCACAATGCTTGTACATCAAAAGCCTAATGCCTTGCTCTTACCACAGATGCATCTGTCAATGCAGTGGGAGCAGCGTTAGAACAATGAATCCGTGAGCAATTGGAACCGCTGGTGTTTTTCAGCCAAGCTGTCACCGACTCAGGCAAAGTATAGTATGTTTGCTTGAAAACTTGGCCATCTACCTCGCAGTGAAACATTTCTGCTTTTTTATTGGATGGTCGCCCTTTCCCCATTTATACAGACCACCAGTCTCTTAATGCATACTGCGATTAAAAACACACTTCTCTGCTCACCCAGAGAGATTCAGCACTTGGACTTCATCCTACAATTTTCATCAGACATCTGGCAAATCTGAGAAAAAATGAATGCTGTTGCCTACACCCTGTACAGGTGCGACATTGGCACCTTACATACAACTACCACCATGGCTCATGTACAGCCCACTGATCCTGATCTCATCCGGTATCACCAGATCAACTCTGGCCTCCATCTTCAAGATGTGACCCTGGATGAATCGGGTAAAAAGTTAGTCTGCGATTTTTCCACAGGAAGCCCTTGGCCTTTTGTGCTGGGGACTGTGCGGCGGGAAAATTTTGAGTCTCTTCACAATCTATCGCATCCTGGTAGAAGAGCATCAATTAAACTAGTGATGGAACGTTTTACCTGGCTTCATGTTAAATGGGATGTTGGATTATAGGCAAGGATGTGCTTGCCATGTCAATGCTCTAAAGTCTCCAGACACACTAAATTCAAGCTGGGAGATTTTGTTGTTCCAGATTCTAGTTTCCAGCACGTGCACCTAGACTTGGTAGACCCAGTTCCACCTTCTTGGGGGATATACTTATCTGCTCACATGTGAAGACCATTCCTGTCACTGACATCTCTGCAGAGACAGTCACAAGGGCTTTCATGGATAGTTGGATTCCATCCTTCATTGGGCACTACCCATATTCGCATTACGGCTTACCATCCGTAAGTTGCCTTGAGAGTTGCCATCGACAATTGATGGTGATGCATCAATGTGGAGCAAACGTTAGCCCATGGCTCTCCTTGGAGTGCATACTGGTGTTAAGACAGATGTTCAGTGGTAGAGCTAGTATATGGCACTACATTAACCTTGCCAGGCAAGTTTGTGAATCCTTGTCCGAGCACAACACTCTGTGATCCTGCTAGTTACATTGGCCGTGAAAATAGGAGATTACTCCAACCTCCTCTTAGGCGTCACCTGCAGTGTATGTGCCAAAAGATTTACAACGCTGTACTCGTGGTCCAACGGCAGGATGCTGTTCAAAACCACTTCAGCCCGTTTACGCTGGTCCTTTTCAGGTCTTACAAAACCACGCAAAGACTTTTGTGCTCAACAGGAATAGAAAAAGCTGGCATGGTTTCCATTGACTGGATGAAGCCGGCGTTTATCGACAGTCCATGTTCTGTGTGGGAGCCAGAGTCAGAGGACCAGTTGCACCCTTGCCCGTCGGACTGTGCATCACCAGTCTTGCCCTATCAAATGAGGTTGAGCCGAACTCTGGACAGTTACTTGGTGGGACAGTTCCACTCAGTCACTTCCTTGCATGGCTCAGAGAGGAGCTGACACAGTGGCATACTTAACCTTGATCGGGAGCCATGCTGGCTGCCACTGATGATGTGACACCAGGGGTGGGGAGGAGGGGCGGGGGTAATAGCATGCACGTACAGGTGAGTTAAGTGTCAGCATATGGGTGATGGATTCCGGCAGCATGAGGAGGACTTTGAGAGAGTCAGGATCACCTGTGTGGCAGTGAGCTAATGAGAAGGTCAGAGGGATTTGGAGAGTTGAAGAATGCAATGTTATGTCTAATGAATAAGAAAGTTGACTTCATGATGTACTGAAAGAAATGAGTGAGTGTATTCTTTATTTGTTGTAAGCTGTGGTAAATCAGTGGCATTTATTGTGCAAGTACATGCAACCTACAAACCTGGTGAAGAGCTTCAATAAAACAGCACCAACCAGGTCAGGATAGTTCAAGTCATCCCACGTGGGAAACTGGGTGTTCCCAGTGGATCCCTTATCCCACCATGAGAAATGGACGCCACATTGGACCTGGCCTCCAGTTATTTCACCAACCGTGTAGGCCATAGAGGACATCCCTCCTCCCTCTACACGACTACAATTGTCAAACCGATTTAAAGCTACTAATCTTACTATTGTAATGCTCATTCAAGAGTCTGATAATGGCGCTGAAAAAAAATCTTCGAATCTGGAGTGCAAGATTAGACAGATGTTGGAATTTTGAATAAACAATGAGAAGTTGGAGCATCCAAGAATCAATTTATTATCATCGTAATGAAACAGTGTCATAGTACATGAAATTCATTTTTCCCTGCTGCAAAGCAGACAGATTCACCACCGGCAGGAATTGCCTAAGCGCCTCTTACAGTCAGACTTACAGTCAGAGAGAGAGAAGCAAAAGAGAGTCACTGAGTGTCCGTAGATTTGCCTCCAGTGCTTCCACAGCACCCCCCCGCCACAGCCACACAGGGTCCAGTCCAAACCATTGGAGAGAAATGATCAGTTAACATTTCAGGTTTATTGAGACTAAGGGTTGAGATATACAAGGGATTGGGGGGGGTAGTGAAGAGTGCAGAGGTGATACAGGCAGAAGGTGTGAGAGGTGGAGAGACAGATGGAGGGAGAGGCCAAAGGATGGGTGGTGGGGAGTTAAAAAGTACAGGAGGAGATAAAGAGATGGAAACAGAAAAACCAGGTGGGAATAGGGGTTACCTAAAATTCAGAAAATGAATGTGGTTTTGTCCCTGCACGGGTATGTTAAGTGTCAGTATACGGGTGATGGATCTAGGGTGCAGGGGAGGAGAGTGAGAGTGTCAGGATCACCCGTGTGGCAGTGAGTCAATGAGAAGGTTGGAGGGGGAATTCTAGTTAAGAGAAGAGATCACAAAAAAGCAAGACCATCATAACAGATACAATGGAACAAAAAAAAATCTGAGCGAATGGAACGGAATTTTTTTTAATTGAATTTATTGTCACATGCACTGGCTTTGTCCGCTAGCTCGGCAGGTATACTGTTAATAAAACAGGTGCAGGAAGCATTGTTACAGTCAAAAAATACAGTGTACAGAGTTAAAACGACAAAGGGCAGGGTATAGTTAAACAGTGCAAAAGCAGCATCCTTTACCAATGATAGGCCCATTCTGGAGTCTGATCACAGGAGCACAGAAACTGTCTTTGAATCTAGAAGTGTTTTCAATGTCAATGAGAGAAGAGGCCCTTTTCTGCTGAAGTCATCTTTGTAACACCTGCAGTATTTTGAGTTCTCTTTAAAACATCTTACCCAACGAATGAAACGGAGCTGATGCAAAAGTTCAACGGTGACTAATGAAGGAGCAGGATTGAGGGGCTGGGTTCTCTGTGCCTACAGGAGCAGTGCCTGGCTGTCAAGGGAAAAATGAAACTCATCTCTCCAAATGGATGTCTGAAAGCAAGATGTCCTGGGATGAACAGAGCAGCCACTTGTGTCAGAGGGAAATACCCTTTGTCAAAGCATTACACATGTTGGATCCTCTGTCTGAGAGTGGATTCAACTACTCCCCATCCAACAGTCTGCCATAACACCACACCCAACAATTGAACAGGGAATTTCACAAAACTTCATTGGGAATTTAGTCTGGAATTAATTTAAAGCAGTTAAAAAAATGCTATTTATTCTTGGTGCACACAACAGTTGTGCAAAAAAAACCTCACAAAAAGCAGTCTTTTTTTGTTCTTTTTTTCCAATGAATTTTATTTCAGGCCATTTTGATGTCAAGGAAACCAGGAAGAAACCTGATCACACTAATAGTTGGAAAAACACAGCTTCGCATCAAGACATTTCTTATTTATCCAGCTCATCTCTTATACACTGCTCAATCTTTAAAATTTGACCTTGCACCATAATGTTTCTTAAAACATATTGGAGCTCAAGTTTATTTTCATATGGCAGGATTGGTTAGATAACAATATCGGCAGATACTTCAGAATCAAATAGAAAGTGACCATTTGCACTTTATGCTCGGCAATGCTTTGAAATTACCCAAGGCCAGGGGAGGCACCATAAATACATTCCATCACTAATACAATTTGAGTGAGGTATTAAATAACTAAATGAAGAAAATAAATATTTAAAAACATCTATTTCCTGGTTCTGAATGTTACTTCATGCATGGAACAGAACTAGAACAGCACCAGAAATGTTTCCTCAGCCCATCACATCTGCATCAACCACTTTGCCGCCAATCCACTAGTCTACTGTAAATATTTGTGTATAATGCATTTTGTGTATAATGCAAATCCCCCCCCCCTCATTTTTGAGGGGAAAAAGGGAGAAAAATTTTAGCCCGTGCATAATATGATCCCCCTCCCCTCGCTCGCCTGATTCGTGCTGCCGTCTCCCCCCCCTCGCCCGCCCGATTCGCGTTGGTGTCTCTCTCCCCCTTGCCTGCCCGAGTCACGTTGGTGTTTCTCTCTCCCCTTGCCCGCCCAAGTCACTCTGGCGTCTCTCTCCCCCCCGCCCCACCTCGTCGCACTGCCATCAATGTAGGCAGCTCCTGATAATCTTACTTACCGTTAAACCTGGCAGAAAATTGTTAAAATAATAACCTTGTGTATAATGCCCCCCCGCCCCGTCCCCCCACTTTGAGCTCAAATTTCGGTACAAAATTTTTTGCATTATACACGAATATCTATGGTAATTGCCTGCATGTGGTCTGGCTTGCACCCCTCCATTCTCTATCCATTCAGTCACCGAAATCAGCTATTCTCTACCTCTTTTTCAGCTATGCACCGCCCCAGCACTCTGCTCAAAGTTTATGGGCCCGCTTCTGTATGAAGCAGTCAACTTTTGGTTTCTTCTGTACTTCTCTCCTACCAAATATGTAAAGAACAAAAATATTTGTTATGTGAGGAGAAAAGAAAATAAGGCTTTTAATTAAATGTACTGTGGCCTCCATTGAGAATGCCTCTTAAACACTGCTCTCATATCTGCTACCACCTATCCTGACTGCACATTCCAGTTACCTCTGTTTAAAAAAAAATACCTTCACAAATCTCCTTTGAAACTTTCCCCTCTCTCCTTAAACCTATGCCATCTTGCACTTGTCATTTTCACCCTGGAATAGGACTGACAATTTATCCCCCTATATACTACTGGATCACTTTCAGCCTCCAACACTCCAGAAAAATAAAACAACCCAAGTATGTCCAACCTCTCCAATGTACTCCAACCTAGGCAGCATGCTAGTGAACCTATTCTGCACCCTGGAAAAGCTCCTTTCCTTTGTAGTGACCAGAACTATACCCAAAACTCTTTATATATAATAAAAAAGCTTAGTCATAGTCTTATACAGCTGCAAACCAAATGTGCTGGAGAAATTCTACACAGGCAAGGCTCCTCAACTCTTCCTCTGCTACATTGACGACTGCATCGGTGCCAGCTCACACACCCATGATGAGCTCGCCACCTTGCTGCTGTATGACCTGCTGGATTTCTTCAGCACTTGTGTATTGCATGACAATGCCAGTGTCTGCAGACATTCCTGTTGAACTTTTATATTGCTGCAATTTTTATATCCAGTGCCCCATACATTGAAGGCAAGCAAGCCATATGATCCTCAATGTTCTGCTAACAACATCCAAGAAAGTTTAGTTAAGCATTCTTTGCCACTGAGACCTTTTACAAATAGGTAAAAGAATGTAGAAGAATGTTAGGTTCAAATTCTTCCTCTGATCTCAATATTGCCCTTTGGTGATTTTAAATTCCATTTGTTAAATACTTTGAACATAAACATCTTGTTTCTCCCTCTGCTTTCCAATCCAAACTGAATTTTGATGATACTTTAACCACACACTGCATGTGATTTTATTACAACCAGACCTGTCCCAGCAGCTACAGTTATCACTCCATTCATCCACTTGTGCCAGAACATATTGTTAGATCAAACAAATACTTAGGGTTCTTTTTTACAATGCTGTTGAAAGACTTGGGACTTCTTCAGAATCAAGTAGCCTTCATTGGTCAAAGCATTGAATACAGGAGCTTGGACATACTTTACAAGACTTTGGCAGGACCGTGTTTAGAGCATTGTGTGCAGTCTTGGTCATCCTGCTTTTTGGAAGGCCATTATTAAATCAGAAAGGAGGCTAAAAAAAACCTGAGAATACTCCTGGGACTGGAGAGCTAGAGTCACAAGATGACACTGAACAGATTTTATCTGCCCTGTAGGATGAGGAGGTGTAAAAAATTGTAAGAGGCATAGATAAAGTAAATGGTCATAGTCTTTTCCCCTAGGGTAACGGAGTCCAGTGCTATAGGAAAGATTTAAAAAGGACCCATGGAGCAACATTTTTTTCCCCATATTAGAGGGTGGTGTTTGCATGGAGAAAGCTGCCAGATGAAGCAAATGGTGAATGGTAGAAATAACAACACTTAAAAGATATTTGGGGAGGTTCATAGAGAGGGAAGGTTATTAAAAAAATGAGGCAAAAAGACCAATAGAGCTAACTCAGATATACATATTAGTCAGCATGGACTCGTTAGGCCACAAGGCCTTGTGTCCGTGATGTTTCACTCTGAAAGACCAACTATCAAAGTGAACCACGGTAGCTTGTAGAAATAAAATTACTGGATCTTATTTCTAAGGTGAATCTATGCTGCAAGGGGTATATGGGGCTTAGATGACCTCAGAATCTCCCAAATACATTCTGCATAACTGTGCTTGAATATTTGGCCCCAAAGAAATCTGTGGCTATCGGATTTGGGCTTGCTCCCTCCACTCCATGCATCGACCCAGTATTGCAGTGCCTCTGGGAATGGTGCAAAAAAAAAAACAGCTTTGCACTGAATCAGTAATGTTCCTTCATTAGTTACACTCATGCTCCAGTAAAGCACCTTTGCCTCCAGGCAAACATCAGTTTCGTGCACATTTACCTGTCCTGAGTAGGTCTAAATTTACATTGAAAAGATACAACCTTTTTAACTTCTTGCCTGTAAGCAAAGAGGACTGCAAGTTCTACAAATTGAGCTAATGTTGAACCTGTTTTTCTTGTAAGTACAAGTGCTCCACGATTTCAGTGGGAGAGGATCTTCATGTGGCAATCCTCAACGCCACCCACACCTAATATGTTTTGTACTTTAGAACTTTTTTCTTTAAAAATTGGATCAGAATGGATGGCATTCAAAAGCTAAATACAGTATTATCTAAATGTGAAAACTCCAAAAGGTTGTTAACTCAGCCTATGACATTGCAAGCACCAAACTTCACTCTTATCGAGGACATCTACAAGAAGCAGTGTAGATCCTCCAGGATCCCCACCACCCAGGCCACACCCTCTTCACTCTGTTGCAATCGGGAAAAAGGTACAGGAGCCTGAAGATGAACACTCAGCGGCACAAGGACAGCTTCTTCCCTGCTGCCATCAGATTCTTGAATGATCAATGAACCAAAGGCACTACCTTACTTCGACTTTTCATGCACTATTTTTATTTGTTTTTGTAAGGTGGCTTATATGAATGTTTGCACCACGATGCTGCCGCAAACCAACGAATTTCATGACTTGTTCATGATAATAAATACTGATTCTAAACATTCATGCTCAATCATCAAAAGCTAAGTTTGGATGCGGGCTGGGATTTCCATCAGCTAGTCTGATGAAAGAAGATGGGAAATCCAGGTATTTTCCTCATTTTGTGGCACCACACAACAAGCCCAGTTTGTTTTATGCCAGTGTCAATTCTCCAGTCTATCCATACACAATTCTCAGGAAATTTGAGTGTAACTGCAACAAGGGGCACAAGCAAAAGGCAGGAGAACACTTGGCTGTTCAGTGTCTGTTGGTTTATAATCTTCCTGCACCACCGTGCCAATGAAAAGTGTACCACTGAGGGCAGTTTCTTCTATAGTGTGTACATTTTCACTTTTGTTGTTTCCCTTTGGAAAAATATTGCTTTCCAAGGTGATTCTGCCCTTTCACTTATTACCGATTTTTCCATAGTTAGGCCATTGTTTTGGTGCATGTTGAGTGCCATGTTGTTTGCACTTGAACCTCTCTCAAACTTTTGTGTTTTTTCCTAGATCTCATTTTTTTTTTGCTTGTGTATGAGGACACACACTGTGGCTATGCCTTAGTTTTCATTGACTTTTGCACTATCACCAAACTTTTTTTGTGTGCTGCAGAGCTCATTCACTGGCAATGGCATATTGTCACAGCTCCAGCTAAGGTAAGCTCTGCCTCATGCAGCAACCTCTCTTATTTTAAGATCAATAAACTCAAACACAATTTGTTTGCAGATCATTGAATCCTGCAACAGTCCAAAATTGCACGTTCTTGCTTTTAATTTCAAGTCTGCTAAAAATAGATCAAAGCTCTCTCCCTGCAGCTGCATGGATGAGTGAAACACATACCTCTTGAATGTTTCATTTTTCCTTGTTGAACAGTGTTCATCAAACATCTGGATAGCCTTGCCGAATTTGTTCTGGTCTTCTGTCTCGGCAAAAACAAAGTATTGAAAACCTCTAGTGCTTGAGGTCTCACCACAGAAAGTAGCAGCACAATCGTCCATGTATCAGGACTGCTATTGAGTTAGTGGCTTGCAGGTGCAGCATGAATCTTTGTTTGAACAACCTCCGCTCCTGGTCAACATTTCCAGTCCAATTTACAGCATCAGGAGTCTTTACACTCTCCATTTCTAATGATATTGACTGAGTCTCACTCCTGGTACCATGTGATGTTTCTTTTTATTGTAATAAATAAAATTGGGTTCTTTTAAAACAACTATATGAGCTAAAGTACACGAGACCATGCGGAGGCATCCATCTTGAATCCACGCCACAAACTAGTTTCCAGCTCCTTCTAGCGATCAGGAGGATCACTAACACTCTATCATGACAGATTTCACACCGCCCTCCACAAATTGGATCCCAAATCGTTGGAGGTTGTTTAATGGGTTGCCACTGCGGCTAAAACCCGCAGGAAGGCGCGTCGAAGATCATGGTTTGAGGGCAGTGATTTATGCTAAAGTGTCTCCGATGTTTTTAAAAAGGTCTGGTCAAGTTTTCCCAAATTTGTTTAGCGCTGCGTCTCTCCCCTGCGCGACTCAGTTAACATTGGGGGAAGCAGAGCCCACTGTCCCGGCATGGACCACCTCACCAAACCCTTCCACCGGCCGTTCCCTCCCTTCACCCCGCTGCCCGGCGGTCCGGTTTCGAATGACCTCCTGGGTTGGGCGATCATTCGGGAGATCCGGAATAAAACCGAGCGCGAGGAACCTTCAGAAGGTCGGGTAGCGTCCGAGGTGAGAGGAGCAAGAGTAGCGCGTCGGCTCCTCTCTCCGCAGATGCTGCCCGACTCCCCGAGTCTTCCCCGCACACTTTCGCCTCTTGGCCTGAAGAAGGAGCAACAACTTTCTCTGCCCCCACCCGGTCGCCCATCCAACCAGCAGGAACCACAGCGCTGGCGGATCAACCACTGCTACCGAGAGTTTGGCAGCTGACAGACAGCCTTTCGGTCAGGGCGCCTGCCACCAGCGGGACCCCGGACCAGTCCCTGGGCATGTGTGTTTGACTCCATCCATGGTCCTCGTTACACACTTGGAACTGCTTTAAAAACCCAGCCAGCCGTTCCGGCAAGACGAAAACAACTTATTGCTACTTCATTTCACCTCGAACACAATGAATGAATGAAGTACTCCATGCAAGTACTAACTCCCAGCCCCTTCGGCGGAGTTATAACATGAAATTGGGGGGGGGGGGGGGGGGGGCACAGAGAGAGAGAGAATCAGGATGAGGGGAAAATTGCAAAATGTACCCGCTCCCTTTAGAAAAAAAAAGCTGGGTCTTGACCAGGAAAAGCAGGCAGGTTTAAAGAGCGCAGTGCAACATATTAATAAACCCACACGGTAACAGTTCAAAAGGCCAGCAGCATGGGCGAGACACTGGGTGGCTTCCACTAAATCTCAAAGCAGACAAGGTCCATGTTTTTTACCTCTGTATTTCGAAGCTGCATCCTTTTCTCAGGAAGAATGCCCTTTTCCGCATTTTTCGGTTTTTCCCCCTCCCTCTTTATTTGCGAGAGGTGAATTCCAATCGAGCAGCGCCAAAACTCACAGTGACTGCATGGAGGCTGCCTGCTGGTGCTGGGTCCCAGCGTGAACCCGCTCGGTGCATAAACCCGGCTCAATCCTCGGGTCCAACAGTGCAAATCGTGTGTCAGAATCACAGCCGGACACAGTATCAATGCATTGTTACATTCTCGACAGCACAGTGAGCGCTGCCTTCAACCTGGGGAGAAGGGACAGAACTGCACCGTCTGCGGATAGTAATTAAGTCACAAGAGCTGCAGATGGAGAAGGGATAAAAAGCCTCTTCCGGGTCCTAGCGCCCAGTCAACCCCAAAAAGAACCTGGATTCATCTCCCTGTGACGCTGATGTGAGGAAGGGCTAGGGTGGGTGGAGTTAACGCAAGCGCCTGGATCAGCGTCACTCGATACGAGCGACCAAAAAAGATGTTTGGAGACCATCATAATTGATGGATTATTACTGAGTATCAATTACTGTCTGTGTTTCCTCAGCGATTATACTGCCCCGTCTGTACGAGAGTCTGTCTTTCATCGCTCACCTCATAACCACAAAACTCGAATGGGACGATTGTGACAATTGTGTCTATATTTCTGTGGCTTGAAGTACTTGGAACACAGAAGCCCTATAGAAATGTAAGTTTTTCCTTTTGGTTGTTGCTTTCCTGGGTGAGAGGAGGGAGGAGAGTTGATTGCTGCAGAAGTTAAGTGGACTAGAAGGAGTAAAGTAAGGAAATGCTTTGATCCCATCAATTATAAACTGTTAGCAAGTGAGGACAGAGCCAGCTGAGAGGGGGTGGGTGGGGAAGAGTTGAAGGTGAATATACTTAATTTGAAATGGGATAGTCAGCTGGTTCTCAATGAAGGTAACGAGGGGAAGGAGTCTGGCAGGGATGGAGCGTCGGAGTGCCAGAGATAGGGATAGAGTTGAACAGCACGAATCAACTTCCTTCAATAGATGAGATGTAACGCGAGAATCAAACTTGCAACTCTTAAGAGCTGTTCCGATCTACGTTGCAAACAAACTTTAGCAAGTTGGAGATGCATAGGAGACTGTGTTTCACTTCAGATTCCAGAATCTACATCGTGTAGGAGGAACTCAGTGGGTCAAGCGGCATCATTGGGATACAAAGAATGATTGCTGTTTTCAGCCGAAACCTTCCCTTGAGTGGCCCGAGGGACTGACTGGAATTAGTGGTGGCAATGAGTTTTATGCACCATTACTGGTCAGGAGTGAAATAGATCAACTGGGGGTACAATGGAAAAAGCAGAGAAGGAAGAATGACACAAATGAAGAGATGGTCATTTCAATCACATCGAGTGAAATATAAAGAAATGAAAGGCACAGGAAGAATTTAAGAAATAGAAATAGGAACAGGCTTTTGTCCCTTGTGTCTGCTCTGCCATTCAAAAAGATGATCTTTACCTGTCATTTTCCCCATTTTTGATGTCCTTAATGTTTTAAAAAAAAATCCAAGTACACTGAGTAACTGAGCCTCCTCTGCCCTCTTGGAGAGAGGATTCCAAACATTCACCATCTTTGGGCTGAAGGAATTCATCCTGATAAATTGTGCTGACTGGCTGGCTTATTTTCCGATACCCCAGCCAGGGCAAACAGCAACTCTGCATTTACCTCAAGCTCCTCGAAGGATTTTTACATTTCAATGCCATCACTTCTCATTCTTCTAAACTCAAGAGAGTGCATAATCCCTCAGGGTCTTCCAAATCGGCATCCAGGAATCAATCCAGTGAGATCTGGTTGTATTACTTCCACTATATGTACATCCTTCCTTGTATCATTTTCACAACAAATACTGCATTGGCTGCTTTCTGTGCTACAAAATTATTCTGTCAAAAAGATTGATGCATTAAAGCCAAGATATGAACCAATGTTTCTTCATGATCTTCATGCTAAATGCAAGTTTTAGAGAAGGCTCTGGTGGGGGCTATAGTAAGCCATAGGATATTGCCTCTAATATTGGTGAAGCAAGCTTGCTAATGCTCATTTCAACAACCCATTAAAATAATGATCACTGTGATAGGGAAAATGCCATCTGCCTTAACCTAGTGCAGGTTGCTTTTTTTTGGAAAAGAAGACCAGAAACAGACATGAAATTAATTTGTATCAGCAGGTTAATACTGTACGACTATATTTCAGGACACTGCTCCAATATCATCCAGAGGAAAAACAGAAAGAGATTGGGGAGTGTTGATATACAAATTGTTTTCAAGGAATTGAGCTCTGGGTGACCAATTGATACCAAGATCCCAAGTTGCTAATCATATTGAGGACTGGACTGTGGCATTGAAAGTAACATTTGCTAAAGATGACCACAATCTGCTGGAGGAACTCAGCATGTTGAGCAGCATCAGGCAAGGAAAAGAACAGTTTGTGTTTTGTGTTAATCTGCTGTAGTTAAATTTAGACATGCAACACAGTTACAGACCCTTCTGGCCAATCACCCCGTGCCACCCAATTAACCTACAACCCTCGTATGTTTTTGAAGGGTACGGGGAAACTGGAGGAAACCCATACAGACATGGGGAGAATGTACAAATGCCTTACAGACCAAATAATAATGTGAAGATGTGACAACTTAGTGTCACAACTAATTCCACCGAGCGAAAATCTTGCCCCTCTGGTCCCTGTCAAACCTTTGCCTTTTCACCTTAAATCTATGCCCTCTAGTTCTATCTGAGAAAAAGACTGCATTCACTTTATCCACGTTCCTCATGATGTTATAAACCTTATAAGGTCATCATTCAGCTTTCTACGCTCCAGAGCAGCTATTCTCAATGGGGGCACATTTAGTGTGGGGGGGGGGGGGGGGTGCACAGACTGAAATCATAAAAAAATATTTTTATGCAGTCAGAAGGAGAGAAGTATGGGAAAAAAACAACTAAACTTGACTGTTGTGCAGGGAAGGAGGTTCATAAACTTTGAGCGGAGTCCTAATAGGGCCATAGCCAAAATAAAGGTTGAGAATGGTTGCTCTCAAGAATCAAGATCCAGTCTATCTAACCTGTGTGTCTACAACATCCAAGTGACTCTCCTCTGCACCCTGTCTAATTTATTAATGTCCTTCCTATAGCTGGGCGACTAGACCTGCACACAGTTATCTAAGGGTATAGCTGAATCAAGAGGTCCCAACTTTTGCACTCAAAAGTCCGGGGTTGGGGAGGGAGGGGTATACAGAATGGTTGTATATTCAATAAGCGAGAGAGTGATCTATGTTCTTGCGTAAAATAGAAGCAGTGGCCGCAGTGAGAATGTAAACAATGCAAACAGCGGTCGGCCTCAAACACCTGAACCTTTTTCTTGCATTTGAGGCAGTACAGATGTGGGTTATGACACAAATGGTCGACCACTCCTTTGCCTCCACAGACTGCTTGATTTCCTCTTGAAGTTTAATTTTTGCTTATGGAATGAAAGGGAAACAATGAAAATTCTGAATTCTGTTCTTGTTCTTACACTTGTTGGGAACCTGTCAGAAGGGATGGAGAAGGTATTCGTAGTTTCTCACAGGAAGTGAGCTTCATTGGCTCACTTTGTCAGGTTTCCACACAGGATGCCCTGGATCCTTCATTGACAGAAGCACTGATGTAAGTAGATCCCCCTGCCACGTATTATTGCATTTTAGATTTCAGATTTATTGTCAGAGTACATACTTGACATTCAACCATGGGATTCTTTTTTTCTGCAGGTGAGACAGAATTAACACTTACTGGGAGGAGTGTAAAAAAAAATCTGTACACAATGTACACGTAAACGTATGTAAACAAACTTCAATCCAGAGAGAAAAAAAATCAATAAAGTATAAAAGAGTCCTTAAACGAGTCCCTGATTGAGTTTGTTGTGGAGGGGCAGCAGCTGTTCCTCAACCTGGTGGTGTGAGTCTTATAACACCTGCCCCTCTTTCCTGATGGTAGCAGCAAGAACAGAGCATGTGCTGGGTGGTGTGGATCCTTGATGGTTGCTGTTGCTCTCTGTTGGCAGCGTTCCATGTAGCTGTTCTCAATGGTGGAGAGGGCTTTACCCTTGATTTCCTGGGCTGTGTCCACTATTTTTGCATGGCTTTACACTCATGGGTATTGGTGTCCCCATACCAGACCATAATGCTTTTCACCACACATCTGTAGAAATTTGCCAGGGTTTCCCATTGTCATACCAAACTTCTGCAAACTCCTGAGGAAGAAGAGGCACTGGAGGAGTCACGTGATGGAGTAGTGGCCGGTCGGGGAACTCCAGCCCTCTCCAGAAAAGTTAAAAAAAGATAGAGAAAAAGCAAAGGCACAAACATAAAAACCAAAACAAAGTGAAAGTAAAAGTGTGGAGAAAATGGCAGCGAAGAAAGAAAAGCCAAAAACAACGGGAAGAAAAGAAGAAGGAAAGACGTCGGAAGAAGAAGGTGAAGGACTTACCTGTATGAGGAGGCCCGCTGTGGAGAGAGAAGCCCGCTCCCTGAGGTCAGTCGAGGCCCCGAACTCGGGACTACAAAAATGGCTCATGGAGCCAAACAAAAGTGCGCAACCGTGCATGCGTGACTCCTCGCACATGCAAGACAAAAATATCACTGACGGGAGGGGTGACCAGCTGAGGAGTCAATCTCCACAGCTGAAACAGACAACTACAACACAACAGCAAAAGGAAAACATAGAAAATAACGAGAGCAAGAAAGAAGAGAGTAAAAATAAGAAATCAAAGAAACAACAGATGACCAACCCAGAGGAAGAAGACCAACATCAAGACACTTCTAATAAAAATAAGAAGACCAAAAATACCCAACAAAATAAAACAAACAACCCAACAAGAAAACCAGAAGTGACAGAGGTAAAGGACACAGATCCTGGACTCAGAAGAAGAGGAGGAAGAACACTGAGAAATGGAAGATGAAGGGAAGGGCAAGTATATGGATATTTTTTTTTAAAGAATATATGGAAACAGTAAAAGAATGGCAGTCACAAGAATTCAATGAAATAAAAAGAAGAATTAAAAAGTACAGAAGAAAAAGTGAATAGATTAGAGATGATCATGTCAGATATAGGAAAAAGAGTAGACAAGGTGGAAGAACGAGAAACAGCCATAGAAATGGAGGTAGATGACTTAAAAAAGAAAGAAGAATCTGATAAAAAAGTTAAAGAGACACAAGAGCTGTTAGCTCAGAAGATAGATATAATGGAAAATTATAATAGAAGAAACAATATAAAGATAGTGGGCCTTAAGAAAGATGAAGAAGGCAAAAATATGAAAGAATTTATAAAAGAATGGATCTCCAGGGTCCTAGGAAGACCGGAATTACAGGAAGAAATGGAAATAGAAAGGGCACACAGAACATTAGCCCCTAAACCACAACCAGAACAAAAACCAAGATCCATTCTAGTAAAATTCCTAAGATATACAACAAGAGAAAATATATTGGAGAAGGCAATGAAGAAAATAAGAGAAGACAAAAAACCACTGGAATACAAGGGTCAAAAATTTTTTTTCTATCCAGATATAAGTTTTGAACTCCTGAAGAAGAGGAAGGAGTTTAATGCAGCAAAAACGACCCTATGGAAAAAAGGTTATAAATTTATGTTAAAATACCCAGCAGTACTTAAAATAGTTATTGGGGGCAGTAAAACAGACTATTCTCGGATCCGGAAGAAGCACGAAAATTTGCAGAACAACTACAAAACAGACAGAGAGATGAAGAGATGTAACAAGAACAAAAATGACACAAACTATGTATGTGTGTATGTAGGTATATATATGTATATGTGTGTATGTAGGTATATATATATGTATATGTGTGAATGTATATATACAAAAAATAGAGTATAGGTAAGAACTAGGAAGGGAAAGAAGGGAAGAAAGGAAGTAAGGAGGGAATTAAGAGAGTGACCTTTGTTATATATGAAGATTAAAATCTTTTCTGGGGGGGCTGGGTGGGGAAGAGTTACAGACACTGCGAAATCAGTTGACGCTTGCGAGTGATTTCGCAAATCCAAATGGAGAGGGGAGATGTGGTTGCCCGACAAGGGACAAAGGGCAACTCAGGAAGGGGAGGGACTATTGGGGTTAAAGGAATTTTAGATATGGGAATAGTGGAAATATTTTATGTTTTAGAAATGTTGTCTTACAATGTGTTCAAAAAAAGAAAACAGAAATGGATAAGAAGGGAAGGTGGTGATGAGGAAACGGAAAGGAAAGATAAACAAAGTATGAAATGGCTATGTTGAACTATATGACTTTAAATATTAATGGAATACATAACCAAATCAAAAGGAAGAAACTGTTAAATTTACTGAAAAAAGAAAAAATTGATATAGCATTCGTACAAGAAACACATCTAACTGAAGTGGAACACAATAAATTAAAGAGAGATTGGATAGGACATGTAACAGCAGCATCATATAATTCAAAAGCCAGAGGAGTAGCTATATTAATCAATAAAAATGTACCAATCAAAATAGAAGAGGAAATAATAGATCCAGCAAGGAGATATGTAATGATAAAATGTCAGATATATTCAGAATTTTGGAATTTACTCAATGTATATTCACCTAATGAAGAAGATCAAAAATTTATGCAAGATATCTTTTTGAAGATAGCAGACACGCAAGGGAACATACTAATAGGAGGGGATTTTAACCTTAATTTGGATTCAAACATGGATAAAACTGGAAAAAAAACTAACAGAAAGAACAAAGTAACCAAATTTATAATTAAATCGATGCAAGAAATGCAACTTTTGGATATATGGAGGAAACAACACCCAAAGGAAAAGGAATATTCATATTATTCGGGCAGACATAAAACATACTCAAGGATAGACCTATTCCTACTATTAGCCCACATTCAAGGGAGAGTTAGGAAAACGGAATATAAACTTAGACTATTATCGGACCACTCACCCCTGTTATTGGCAATAGAGCTACAGGACATCCCACCAAGAATGTATAGATGGAGATTAAACTCCTTGCTACTTAAAAGACAGAACTTTAGAGAATTCATTGAATGACAAATTAAAATGTACTTTGAAATAAATACGGAATCAGTGAAAGATAAGTTTATACTATGGGACGCAATGAAAGCGTTCATCAGAGGGCAAATAATAAGTTATGTAACTAAGATGAAGAAGGACTACAATCGGGAAACAGAACAGTTGGAAAGGGAAATATCAAATATAGAAAAAGAATTAGCAATAAAGGAAGATACAACTAAAAGAAGAGAATTGGCAGATAAAAAAATAAAATATGAAACACTACAAACATATAATGTGGAGAAGAACATAATGAAGACAAAACAGAAATATTATGAACTGGGGGAAAAAATGCAAAACCATTTGAAATAGAAGAAATACAAGAGATAATAAAAAAACTACCGAACAATAAAACACCAAGAGAGGATGGATTCCCAATAGAATTCTATAAAACATTTAAAGACTTATTAATTCCTCCCCTTCTGGAAGTAATCAACCAGATTGATAAAATACAAGGCTTACCAGATTCATGCAAAACAGCAATAATTACAGTAATACCAAAGACAGGGAAAGATCCACTTACACCAGCGTCATATAGACCAATATCTTTACTTAACACAGATTATAAGATAATAACTAAACTATTAGCAAACAGATTAGCTGACTATGTACCAAAAATAGTAAATCTAGACCAAACTGGATTTATTAAAAAAAGACGAACAACAGACAATATCTGTAAATTTATTAACTTAATTCATGCAGTAGAAGGAAATAAAACTCCAACAGTAGCGGTTGCTTTAGACGCAGAGAAGGCCTTTGACAGAGTAGAATGGAATTATTTATTCAAAGTACTACAAAACTTCAGCTTAGCAGAGAAATATATTAATTGGATTAAAGCATTATATAAGGGGCCATTGGCGAAAGTGACAGTAAATGGATATATATCAAAACAATTTAACTTAAGCAGATCAACAAGGCAGGGATGCCCACTATCTCCCTCACTGTTCGCGTTAGCTATAGAACCACTAGCAGAACTGATAAGAACAGAAAATAAAAAAAAGGGATAAAAATAAAAGAGAAGGAATATAAAATCAGTCTATTTGCAGATGATGTTATAATATACTTAACAGAACCAGAAATATCAATAAAAGAATTACATAGGAAATTGAAGGAATATGGAGAAGTGTCGGGGTACAAGATCAACGCAAATAAAAGTGAAGCAATGCCAATGAATAATGCGGATTTCTCAAAGTTTCAGAAAGAATCGCCATTTAGATGGCAAACGCAAGCAATGCGATACCTAGGTATACAAATAAATAAAAACCTCGGCCATCTATATAAACCCAATTACCATCCATTAATGAAAAAATTACAAGACGACTTAGAGCATTGGAAAGATTTACCACTAACACTGATAGGAAGGATAAACTGTATTAAAATGAACATTTTCCCAAGGATACAATACCTATTTCAGTCATTACCAATACGCTTAACAGAGAAATTCTTCAAGGAGTTAAAGAAAATAATAAGGAAATTTTTATGGAAAGGGGGGAAACCGAGGATAGCACTAGATAAATTAACAGAATGGTACAAACAAGGAGGTTTACAACTACCAAACTTTAAAAATTATTATAGACCCTCACAATTAAGATACCCATCAGATTTTTATCAAACAAGGGAAAAGCCAGATTGGACCAGATTAGAACTAGATAAAATAGGGGAGAAGATACCTGAACATATACTATATAAATGGGATGAAAAATTGGTACAACGTAGGAATTCACCGGTATTGCATCATCTGCTCAACATTTGGAAGAAGATTCATGTAGAAAGGAATAAAACAAATTACCAACTACCAAAACTAATATTGACGCAAAAATCAGCTAATCCCTTTTACAATAGATAACCTTTCCTTTAGAGAATGGGAGAGAAAATGGATCAAAAGAATAGAAAATTGTTTTTCAGGAAATAGATTATTATCCTTTGAACAAATGAAGGATAAATATAATATAACTCATGATACAATGTTTGCATACTACCAACTGAAAACCTACTTGAAGGACAAATTGGGAAACAGTCTGAGGTTAACAGAAGGAAGCAATTTTGAATATGTGATTACAGACACAATGATAATCAAAATATTTGTAACGAACATGTACATCAAACTGCAAGAAAAGGAGAACGAGGAAACAAATGGTAAAACTAAACAAAAATGGGAACAAGATCTAAACATAAAGATAAAGAATGAAACATGCGAGAAGCTATGCTCCGGAACTATGAGAAATACAATAAACATGAGGTTACGTATGATACAATATAACTGGATACACAGGCTATACATCACACCTCAAAAGTTAAATAAATGGGACCCAACAGTATCTGACAGATGTTTTCACTGTAAAAAGGAAACGGGAACAACAATTCATGCAATTTGGACATGTGAGAAAGTGAAAAAATTTTGGGAAGATCTAAACCAGATATTGAATAAAATCACAAAAAGCAATATACCAAAAAACCCAGAGATCTTCCTCCTAAGTAATATAAGAAACAAAAAATTTGGACTCGATTTGGATGGAGCACAAAAAAGATTTGTTAGGATAGCCCTAGCTGTAGCAAAAAAATGTATTATGTCAACCTGGAAATTAGAAGATAACTTGAGAATACAACAATGGTATATAGAAATGAATAAATGTATTCCATTAGAAAAAATAACATATAATTTAAGAAATAACATTACAATATTCGAACAAATATGGGAGCCATACATGAAACACAATAGAGAAAACCTACCGTGGACTTCCACTACCTAAAATAACAGAAGGAGAAGATAATGAAAAGAACTGACTCAGTAAAATTTCTTGTTTGTTTTTTGTTAAACACCCATTGTTTAACGGGTTTAATGTATCTTATAGTTTGAACTTTAAATAATTAGGAAAGGAAGTGAGGGAGGGAGGGAAGGGAGGGGGGAAAAGGGGGAGAAAATGACACTATATATATTTAAGAAGAAAAATGTCTGTATGTATCTTGGTCAATATGGTTTATAGTGTGAAAAATTTAAAAAAATTTAAAAAAAGGAAGAGGCGCTGACGTGCTTTCTCCACGATGCCATTAGTGTGTTGGGTCCAGGAAATACCTTCTGAAATAGTGACACCCAAGAACTTGTATTTGCTCACCCTCTCTGTCTCTGATCCTCCAATAATCACTGGATCATAAACCTCTGGTTTTCCCTTCCTGAAGTCAACAATCAGCTCCTTAGTTTTGGTGACATTGAGTGCAAGGTTGTTGTGATGCACCATTCAGCCAAGTTTTCAATCTCCCTCTTCTATGCTGATTCATCTATCCTTTTTATAAAACCCATTACCATGGTATCATCAGTGAATTTGTAGATGGTGTTGTTGTCGTACCGAGCCACACAGTCATAGGTGTATAGCAAGTAGAGCAGGGGGCAAAGAATGTAGTCCTGTGGTGCTCCAGTGCTGATGAAGATGGTGGAGGAGATTTTCTTACCAATTCTCATTGATTGTGGTCTGGAGGTGGGGAAATCCATGATCCAATTAGGCAGTGGGGTGTTGAGTTCCAGGTCTTGGAGTTTGCTGATCGATTTTGAGGTGATGATGGTGTTAAATGCTGAGCTGTAGTTGATAAAGAGCATCCTGATGTATGCATCTTTGCTGTCCAGGTGTTACAGGGTTTTGTGTAGATTCAATGAGATGGTATTTACCGTAGACCTGTTGCTACGATAAGAGGGTTGGATCAGATCCATGTCGCCGCTCAGACAGGACCTGATATGCTTCAACACCAGCATTTCAAAACATTTCACCACTGTTAATGCCACTGGTTGATAGTCATTTAGGTAGGTTACCACACTCTTCTTGGGGACCGGTACAATGAACATGTGGTGAAAGGAATTTGCATAGATGTATGGACTGGCCAGACCGAACCTACCTGACTTTCCCTAACTCCTCCCTTGAGTCCTCTCTGGATTTCCCAATAAAGGCTAGCCTGCGTAGACTTGCCCCCTCTTGCTCCTGTACCTGAAAACTGGCCAAGAAGTGTATCGGTAATGCTCAGGTTTCTGGTAATTCAATTCATCATGTCGATGTGATTATTGTGTGCACCACAGAACACCTCTTTGAAACATGTGGGTACCGTGCCCTGCCAGAGTGGGGTGTTGAAGATATTCATGAATGCAGGCCAACTCCTCTACACATTACTTCAATCAAGACAAAATTCAGTTACTGCGATTTAGAAAAGTGCAACCATTTCCAGTTTTGTGTGTAATGGTTCAGTTACTGCGAGATCTTTCTGGAAAACTTGAATTACAATAGATTGTGTGAATGGTCCAAAATAAGATAAGCACAAGTTACAGTCAGACTCAATGGGTGCCCCCTATTAAATATGGATTAAAAAAAACTGTGGAAAAGAATCTGACAGATTCTGACTAAAAGGAAAAGTAAAACAATTACTTTAGAAGAAAAATTAAGTTATTAAACGACATAAAGACGGTGCCAGCCACGTGAAAATTGGACACCATCTGGACTACAATGAGTCAACGGTACACACAATTTTAACTAAGCAGGAATATAAAGAACAAGATAAAGTTGCATCAGTTTCTCTAAGTGCAAATTACTTCAAACAGAAGTCCATTAGTGATTGAAATGGAACAGCTACTTGTTCTTTAGATTGAAGATTAGTATCCAAAAGCAAAAAAAACCATTCAAACCAAAGCTTTAAACATCTTTTCGATGCTTAAAGAAAATAAATTTCAAGGGGATACAGAAACTCTTGCTGCAAGTTTAGGGTGGTTTGAGCATTTTAAACATCGAACAGGATTATGCAACATAAGAAATACAGGGGAAGCTGCCAGCACTGATAAAAAACTTTCAAAAGATTGTTGAAGGCAATTACTATGATAGGCAAATGTTTAATGTTGATGAAACAGGCCTATTATGGAAAAGAGTGGCCACAAAATTTTTTTAGCTAAAGATGAACCAGGATATAAATCTTCGAAAGACTGACTTACCCTTTTATTAGGAGGCAATGA
Source organism: Narcine bancroftii (assembly GCF_036971445.1). Classification (NCBI taxonomy): domain Eukaryota; kingdom Metazoa; phylum Chordata; class Chondrichthyes; order Torpediniformes; family Narcinidae; genus Narcine; species Narcine bancroftii. The sequence goes on along the minus strand of NC_091469.1, from coordinate 198,335,777 downwards.
AGAAGAGAACTTAAAACAAACCTATGCTAACGGTCAGAACTCTGAATCTCATGCTTTAAAAGGGCTGAGCAGTCAAATTCTACCAATTATTTGGTGGCAAATAAAAAAGCATGGATAACTAAAGAACGTTTTGAAGACTGGTTCATTTTGTATTTTTGCCCAACTGTTGAAAAATATTGAAAAAATAATAATCTTAGTTTTAAAGGACATTGGGAGATTTGAATGAAAATGTAAAAGTTGCGTTTCTACCACCGAATACATTGTTGCAACCAATGAACCAAGGAACTCTTGCATCATTCAAAGCATGTTATCTTCTTGGACATTTGTACAAGCAGTTCAGGCAACATCAGGAGAAAATGGAATTTCATGTCCAAAATTTTGGAAGAAATACAATATCAAGCGGCCCACTGAAAACATTAAACTTTCGTGGCAAGAGGTTACTTCCAGCAATATCCGAGTGGTGTGGAAATGTCTTTTGCCCAGTTGTGCAAATTATTTTCTTGGCTTCAGTCCCACAGACAAAATAATTGAAGAGATAACTGCTATTGGAAGTAACATAGGTTTCGATGTGGATACAGAGAATGTGCAAGAAATGCTTGATCTGCATGTAGAAGAATTAAGTGAAAATGATCTTCTTCAAGTCAATGAGCAAAGTGTACTTCAAGAAGTTGAAGATAGAGGGTGAAACAGCTGAAAATACAGCCAAAGAAATCACTTCAAAAGAACCTGAAGAAGGATTTGAACTTGTTGAAGCCGCCAAGAATTTTTATCTGAATGTTGATCCTAACAAGGAAAGAAGCTTGGATGTCCGCAGCAATTTAGAAAAGTGATTGCTAGCTATGGGAAATTGTATAATGAGAAAATAAATCCAAATCTGTGCAGTCAACTTTGGGGAAATATTTTTTTAAGAAATTGTTTAGTTATGATAAATGAAAAATATCATAATTATTTTTATTAACCTTAACAGTTTTGGCATTATATGCAGCTCAAAGCTGTTTTAAAACATATTTTTAGGTCTTAATGGGTGTTCTGAAAGGACAGGGATTCATTGTAATTGTTCCCATTGATTCTATTAATTGCTTAATATGAATTCAACTTGCACAAGTAAAAATTGGACGAGTTAATTGCATAAAGCGGGGGTTGCCTGTACATTGGCAAATGTTCAGCACATGGTTTTAATACTCCATCTGGACCAGGTGCTTTCCTCGGATTCACTCTCCTGAAGGCAGCCCATACATCATCCTCAGATACAGACAGGAGACGGTCATTAGGGGACACGAGGGTGCGAAGTGGTCATTCTGCCTTGTTTTTGTGGTCAACTTGGTGTAGAAGGCATTGAGTTCATCTGGGAATGAAGCTTTGCCCTCTCCTTCTGCACTGGATGTGGGTTTGCAGCAAGATATGTCATTTAGGTCCTATCATAGATCCTTCCTTGTTTTCATTTTCATCCAGAAACTCCACTTCACCTGGGAGATGGCTTTCAGTTTGTACCTGGTCCCTCGGTATTGATCTGGATCTCTGGGCGTAAATGCTCTCCGCAGGTTCCAGATTTCATTGATCATTCAGGTCTTATGGTTGGGGAAAACCCTGAATGATTTGTTGGGAAACACCAGATTTGTTTCTGGGAAAAGCCTTTGCTGTTAGTCTTTGCAAGGTTGGTGGTGAGTCCATCTGTTTGAGCTGCTTCCTATAAACCTAATGAAGGTTCTCTCACAGAACCATTGAAGCGGGAGGAACAAGATGTGGGCTCGGTGACAATGAAGCCACGTGATATATTTTCAAGTCCCAGAGGTCTGTTGCTTGTATCCAAGGTAGCAGATTTTGTTTTTGGGAAGCAGCCAGATGAGACACCAGAGTGGATGGTACCCTCTGCAGCTGCAGTACACCGGTGGTCGAGAAAGTGAATTGCCTAGTTGGCGGATGGAACAACCTTCTCCCAGCTGGCATTGAGGCTCTTGACTGTAAACTGGAGCTTCATTCACCCAGAAGATTCCTCCACACTAATGATGAGCCTTGAAGATGGTGGAACGGCTTTAGGCCAACAGGTTGTCAGTCACTTTCCACAGGATGCCCAGCCTCTGACATGTATTGATACGTTTGGTCCAGTTCACTTCTAGTACGTGGAAAATGGCAGAAGAGGGTGGCCATCCTATCTCGGTTGATCTTTATCTCAGTGCTGTATTGAGGTTCTGATAGCTCAGTGGTTAGTGGTTATACCAGGGGCTGAAAGATCATTCCTCCCTGGGGCCTTATTTCTGTGAGGGGTGCTTGAAAAATGGCAACTCTCTGTCTTCCATTCGGGAGAGAAAGTGAAAGAATTTCATGTATGTTACATTCTAAATGTAGTATTACGTGACAATAATGGAACCTTTACCTCTTTACCTTTATTCCCGTTGACTCCTCATAATCCTTGATCCCTTTTGTGCTTTGTTTCTCCTTAAATATTCAGTGACTTGGGAGGAGTCACGTGATAGAGTAGTGGCCGGTCGGAAAAACCAGCCCTCTTCAGGAAAATAGAAAAAAAGTTAAGAAAAAGCAAAGCATAACAAAAATAAAATAGAAGATAAAGATACAGAGAAGAGAAAGAAGATGGCTCCCAAGAAGGAGATATTAAGAGCAACTGGAAAAAAAGAAGTAGAAAACTGCCGGAGTAGATAGAAGAAGGCCTTACCTGCATGAAGGAACAGGACACTGTGGTGGCGAGGAGTGCCCGACCCTCGAGGTCAGTGCCTGCCTTGCGGAGTCACGACCCACCAGCCAGTGCACTACAAAAGTGGCTCTCGGAGCCAAACAAAAGTTCACAACTGTGCATGCGCAATCAAAGGAGAAAGAGGACACTGGCAGGAGGGGGGCTCAGCAGAGGAGCGGGCTGTCACAGAGCGAACAGCTGAGGGACACCCGACACCAGGGTGCTCAGCTGGAGGACAAGGAAGCCAGCAGAAGAGGGAGCAATGAAACAGACGAGGGAGATAGACGGAAGGATGACCGACAAGAAGATCAACGTCAGGAAGCACAACAGATGAGCAACCCAGGAAGGGAGGACCAGCAACAAGAGGCCCGACAAAGAGATACAAGCAGCTCATCAGGAAAAACAGAAGAGACACAGACACAAAGAAGAGAAGACACAAACATAGATACAGACACAGAAGAAGAGGAAGAAGAAGACCAAGATCTTCACAGAGAAATAAAAGGTAAAACTGATGAACAGAATATAGTCTTTTTTGAAGAACAAATGAGGTCACTAAAAGAATGGTTGTCATTAGAGTTTAATGTAATTAAAAGGAAAATGAAAAGAACAGAAGATAAAATGCAAAGGTTAGAACCGGTAATGACAGAAATAGGGAAAAGAGTAGAGAATGTGGAAGAGCAGGAAACAGCTGTAGAAATGGAAGTGAATGACTAAAGAGAAAAATTGGTAGAAAGTGACAAAAAAAATTAAAGAGACACAAGAGTTGTTATCTCAGAAAATTGATATGTTGGAAAATTAGAGTAGGCGAAACAACATAAAAATAGTGGGCCTTAAGGAGGGTGAAGAAGACACAGACATGAAGGAATTTATAAAAGGATGGATCCCGAGGGTCCTGGGAATGACAGAAATGCAGGAAGAAATGGAAATAGAAAGGGCACACAGAGCATTAGCTCAGAAACCACAGGCACATCAAAAACCAAGATCCACCTTAGTAAAATTTTTGAGATACACGACAAGAGAAAATATACTGGAACGGTCAAGGAATGAAGATAAAGAAGACAATAAACCATTGGAATACAAGGGACAAAAAATATTATTTTTACCCAGATATAAGTTTTGAACTTTTAAAGAGGAGGAAGGAGTTTAATACAGCGAAATCAATTTTATGGAAAAAAGGTTACAAATTCAAATTAAGACAACCAGCCGTGCTTAAAATATTTATACCCGAGCAAAACAGACTGTTCTTCGATCCAGAGAAAGCGCAAGAATTCGCAGAACGTTTGCAGGACAGAAGAGATGAAGAGATGTAACAAGAATGAAGAACGGCAATAAAGTATATATAAAGATGTAAAAACAATGTATATGTAAAGAACTAAAGAGGGAAAAGAGAAGGGAAGGAAGGGATTAAGGGGGGGGAAGAAGAGAGAGCTTTGTTATATGTGTTTAAAGAAAAGTGTTTTCTGGAGAGGGCTGGGTAGAGGGAGAATAACCATCACTGTAAAATCAGTTGATGCTGCGAACAAGATTGCAATCCAAATGAAAAGAGGAGTCGTGGTTGCCCGGCAAGGGATATGGGGCAACTCAGAGAGGGGGGAACTTTTGGGGTTAAGGTATTAGTGGATGTGGGAACTGCGGGGATACTTTATGTTTTAAATGTGTTGTTGTACATTAAGTGTAATAAGAGAAAACTAAGAGATGAAAATAAGGAAAAGGGGGATGAAGGTCGAGAAGAGGTGTATACAAGATATAAAATGGCCATGTTGAACAATATGACTATAAACATTAATGGAATACATAACCAAATTAAAAGGAAGAGGCTACTAAATTTATTGAAGAAGGAAAAAATAGTTATCGCATTTGTGCAGGAAACTCATCTAACTGAAGCGGAACATAACAAATTAAAGAGAGACTGGGTAGGACATGTAACGGCAGCATCCTATAATTCAAAAGCTTGAGGTGTAGCCATACTAGTTAACAAAAATGTACCAATCAAAATAGAGGAGGAAATAATAGATCCAGCAGGGAGTTATGCAATGATAAAGTGTCAGATACACTCAGAATTTTGGAATTTGCTCAATATATATGCATCTAACGAGGAGGATCAAAAGTTTATGAAGGATATATTTTGAAGATTGCAGGCACACAAGGAAATATATTGATAGGAGGGGATTTTAACCTTAATTTGGACCCAATGTTGGATAAAACTGGGCAAAAGACAAGTAAAAAGAATAAAGTGGCCAAATTTATGGTTAAATCAATGCAGGAAATGAAACTTATGGATATATGGAGGAAGCAGCACCAAAGAGAGAAGGAATTTTCATATTATTTGAGTAGGCACAAAACTTACTCAAGGATTGATAATTTTTTGTTGTCAGCCCATATTCAAAGGAGAGTTAGGAAAACTGAGTATAAAGCTAGATTGTTATTGGATCACTCACCCCTGTTATTAGCAATAGAACTGGAGGACATCCCACAGAGAACATAGAGATAGAGATTAAACTCCATGCTACTTAAAAGACAGGAATTTAGGGAGTTTATTGAATGCCAAATTAAAACATATTTTGAAATAAACACAGGATCAGTGAAAGACAAATTTATATTATGGGATGCAATGAAAGCCTTCATTAGAGGACAGGTAATAAGTTATGTGACTAAGATGAAAAAGGATTACAATCAGGAAATAGAGCAGTTGGAAAGGGAGATAGTAAGTACAGAAAAGGAATTGGTAAAAAGGGATGATATAATGAAAAGGAGAGAATTGACGGACAAAAAAATTAAATACGAAACATTACAAACATACAAGGTGGAGAAGAACATAATGAAAACAAAGCAAAAGTATTATGAACTGGGAGAAAAAAACAAATAAAATATTAGCCTGGCAACTTAAAACAGAACAAGATAAAAGAATGATACTGGTATCAAGGAAAAAGGACAAACAAATTACATATAATCCAACAGAGATTAATGAAAATCTTAAGGAATTTTATGAACAATTGCATCAAAACTAGGAATGAGGGGAAAGATGATAAAATAAAGGATTTTTTAACTAAAATTGAACTGCCGAAATTGCAAGAAGAGGAATAAAACAAACTAATAAAACCATTTGAAATAGAGGAAATACAGAATGTATTAAAAAAGCTGCTGAAAAATAAAACACCAGGAGAGGATGAATTTCCAATAGAATTCTATAAAATATTTCTTCTTTGGCTTGGCTTCGCGGATGAAGATTTATGGAGGGGTAAATGTCCACGTAAGCTGCAGGCTCGTTTGTGGCTGACAAGTCCGATGCGGGACAGGCAGACACGATTGCAGCGGTTGCAGGGGAAAATTGGTTGGTTGGGGTTGGGTGTTGGGTTTTTCCTCCTTTGCCTTTTGTCAGTGAGGTGGGCTCTGTGGTCTTCTTCAAAGGAGATTGCTGCCCGCCGAACTGTGAGGCGCCAAGATGCACGGTTTGAGGCGATATCAGCCCACTGGCGGTGGTCAATGTGGCAGGCACCAAGAGATTTCTTCAGGCAGTCCTTGTACCTCTTCTTTGGTGCACCTCTAACACGATGGCCAGTGGAGAGCTCGCCATATAACACGATCTTGGGAAGGCGATGGTCCTCCATTCTGGAGATGTGACCTACCCAGCGCCGTTGGATCTTCAACAGCATGGATTCGATGCTGTCGGCCTCTGCCATCTCGAGTACTTCGATGTTAGGGATGAAGTCGCTCCAATGAATGTTGAGGATGGAGCGGAGACAACGCTGGTGGAAGTGTTCTGGGAGTCGTAGGTGATGCCGGTAGAGGACCCATGATTCGGAGCCAAACAGGAGTGTGGGTATGACAATGGCTCTGTATACGCTTATCTTTGTGAGGTCTTTCAGTTGGTTGTTTTTCCAGACTCTTTTGTGTAGTCTTCCAAAGGTGCTATTTGCCTTGGCGAGTCTGTTGTCTATCTCATTGTCGATCCTTGCATCTGATGAAATGGTGCAGCCGAGATAGGTAAACTGGTTGACCGTTTGAGTTTTGTGTGCCCGATGGAGATGTGGGGGGGCTGGTAGTCATGGTGGGGAGCTGGCTGATGGAGGACCTCAGTCTTGTTCAGGCTGAGTTATTAATTCCTCCTCTCCTGGAAATAATGAACCAGATAGAAGAAACACAAAACTTGCCAGATTCATGTAAGACAGCAATAATTACAGTAATACCAAAGACGGAGAAGGATCCATTAACACACCAGCATCATATAGACCAATATCTATACTTAACTCAGACTATAAGATAACAGTGAAATTATTAGCAAACAAATTGGCCGATTGTGTACCTAAAATGGTAAAACAAGATTAAACTGGATTTATTAAGAAAAGATGACCAGCGGACAATGTCTGCAAACTTATTAATCTAATCCACGCAGTTCAAGGAAATAAGAAACCAACAGTGGCTGTTGCTCTAGATGCAGAAAAAGCCTTTGACAAAGTAGAGTGGAATTACTTATTTAAAACATTGCAGAAGTTCAATCTACCAGAAAAATATATAAATTGGATTAAAACATTGTGTAATGGACCATTGGCAAAGGTAACAGTAAATGGATATGTATCGAGTCGCTTTAAATTAAGTAGGTCAACTAGACAGGGATGTCCACTATCCCCCTCATTGTTCACCTTAGCAATAGAACCTTTGGCAGAACTAATAAGAATAGAAAAGAAAAGGGATAAAAATAAAGAAGGAGTATAAAATCAGCTTATTTGGAGATGACTTCATAGTATACTGAAAAGAACCAGAGGTATCAGAAAAAGAATTACATAAGAAATTGAAGGAATATGGAGAAATAAAAGTGAAGTGATGCCAATGAGTAATGTGGATTATACAGAATTTTTAAAAGAATCACCATTTAAATGGCAAGCACAAGCAATCTGATACCTAGGGATCAGGTTAGATAATAACTTGTACAAACTAAATTATCAGCCACTAATAAAGAAATTGCAGGAAGACTTAGAACATTGGAAAGAATTACCACTAATGTTGATAGGGAGGGTAAACTGCATTAAAATGAACATGTTCCCAAGGATACAATACATTTCAAACGTTACCAATTCCTTTTACCAAAAAATTCTTTAAGGAACTAAAGAGAATAATAAGGAAATTCTTGTGAAAAGGGAGGAATCCAAGGGTAGCGTTAGATAAATTAACAGAGAGGTATAATCAAGGTGGTTTGCAGTTACCAAATTTTAGAAATTATTATAGAGCCGCACAATTAAAGTTTTTATCAGATTTTTACCAGACAAGGGAAAAACCAAACTGGACTGAGATAGAACTAGATAAAATAGGGGAAAAGATACCAGAACATATACTTTATAAGTGGGATGAAAAGCTGGTGCAATATAAAAACTCACCTGTACTGCATCATTTACTTAATACATGGAAGAAGACCCACTTAGAAAGGAAAAAAATGAATTATCAAATACCAAAATTACTATTGACGCTAATCCCTTTTACAATAGACAACCTTTCCTTTAGAGAATGGGAGAGAAAAGGAATCAAAAGAATAGAAAATTGTCTTTTGGGAAATAATTTATTAACATTTGAACAGTTGTACAAATATGGAATAACTCATGGTACAATGTTTGCATATCATCAATTGAAAGCTTGTTTAAAGGATAAATTGGGAAACAACTTGAGATTACCTGAAGGAAGCAGTTTTGAATACGTGATTACAGACACAATGATAATCAAAAGATTTATAACCAACATGTACATTTAGCTGCAAGATAAGGAAAATGAAATAAACTATAAACCTAAATAGAAGTGGGAAAAGGATCTAAACATAAAGATAAAAAATGAAGTATGGGAAAAGTTATGTTCTGGAACTATGAAGAATACAATAAACACAAGGTTACGTATGATACAGTATAATTGGTTACACAGTGTATATATATTACTCCTCAAAAATTAAAAAAAATGGGATTCAACATTATCGGATAGATGTTTTCGCTGTAAGAAGGAAATGGGCATGTACGAAAGTAATTACGTTTTGGGAAGAATTAAATCAGATACTAAATAAAATTACCAAAAATAACGTACCAAAAATAACCAGAGAGATTTCTTTTAAGTAATATAAGAAGTAGAGAATTAGGCCTCAAATTGGATAAAGTGCAAAAAAAAATCATTATGATAGCCTTAGTGATAGCAAAAAAATGTATAATGTCAACTTAGAAAATGGAAGAGAGCATGAGTATACAGCAATGGTACATGGAAATTAATAAGTGTATTCCATTGGAAAAAATAACATATAATTTAAAAAATAAAGTCACAATGTTTGAACAAATTTGGGAACCATACATGGAACATATCAGAGAGAGCTTGCCTATGACCTCCATCCCCTAAAATGAGAATGAAAATGATAAGAAGACAAAACGACTAGATTCAGTGTGTAATAAATAGATGACGCATTTTTCTTGTTTATTTTCCTTTGTGTGAAGATATTGTTTTATGGTTTTATTGTATTGTAAATGTTGAATATTTATGGGTTTTGGAGGGGGGTGGGTAGAGGGGAGGGAGGGAAAGGGGGGTAAAAAAGGGGAGGAAAGACCACTGTGTTAAATTTAGTGAGAAACGTTTGTACATGTTTTGGTTGCTATGGTTCATAGTGTGAAAAATAAAAAATTATAATAAAAAAAATTCAGTGACTTGGCCCCAATGCCAATTACATAGATTCATAATCCTTTGAGTGAAGAAATCTTTGCTCGTCTTAGTCATGAGACAGTATTCTCTCTTTCTTGATCTCCCCAGCCAGATGAAACGTATCCCCCTCTCTCATCCATATCCAGCCCTGCCAAAAATTTACATGGTTTAGTGAGATCTTTTAAAGTTAACTCTTGGGAGTGTAAAAAACAAGAGGGCATTTGTTTAATGAGAGTGGAAGGAAATTTAAAGGGAATCCGAGGGATTTGTTTTCACACAGAGAGCGTTTGCTCTTTGAAAGGAGGTGGTTGAATCAGATAATATTACTGCATTCAAGAGACAATTAGTGGCTTAAGGAGACAAGGCAGAGAAAGATATGATCACAGTGCAGGCAAGTGAGATGAGCACAGATGGGCAAAGAGGTTAGCATTGCATAATGGGCCAAACGGCCATTTGTGTGCTTTATGACCCCCAGTCAATCTAAGCCACACATGTCAAACTCAGGCCCGCGGGCCAAATTTGGCCCGTGATATAATTATATTTGGCCCGCAAGATCATATCAAATATGTATTAGAGCTGGCCCGCTGGCCGCCGCACCAGTATAGCACATGCACAGCTAATCCTACAAATCCCAGAATGCTTTGCAAATGCTTTGGCGCCGGCCCGTCAGCCCGCTAATCACCCCCACCTCCTCTCTTTACTTTCATTAGCATCTGCGACCTGTCGCCCAACTCACATGTAATAAACCCCTTACGAAAAATGGCCAAACCAAAGACAGAAAACAGGATCTTTCAAGACAGGTGGGAGGCAGACTATATGTTCATCATTTTAAAAGACAAACCTGTTTGTCATTGAAGCAAGTTGTTATTTTTTTGACTTGTTGGCTTGTGAAAAAAAATACATTTAAAAGGAGCTTAAAGGCTATAGAGAAATATTATTTATTAAATATTTTATTTCTCATTTGTTAATGCTTCTTCTGGAAAGAGTTTAACCAAAACTATTATTAAACATTTATTTTAATAAGAAAAAGTTTAACATTACATATGTTGAAAGAAGAGAAAACATGCAGATGTTGTTGAAAATTTTCAATAAATATTTAGTTTGGCCCACGACTTAGTCCAAGTTTTTAATTTTGGCCCTCTGTGAATTTGAGTTTGACACCCCTGATCTAAGCTCTCAGTTCTGCCATCCCAGAACCAGCCTAGTAAATGTAAATTATACCCCCTGTATATCCTTTCTTAAGTTAAGGAGGTCAAAACTGCAAACAGTACTTCAGATGTGGCGTTCCAAGGCCTTGTACAATTGTAGCAAAATCATCCTTGCTTCTGTACTCACAACCACTTGCACATGCCTTTTGACTTAATATTTATACATCAAGATGGCCCAATCTCTTCCCATTTAACTCTGTGTTCTGTTTGTCCTACTGAAGTGGATAATTTCACCTCTCCATATTGCGTTGCATCTCTCATAGATTTGCCCAGTCATACAATTCATCTAAATCACCTTCAAGCTTCTTTGTATCCTCCTGACAACCTCACTTCATTTCATTCGCAATCTTAGAAATGCATTCATTCCATTTCCTCCATACACATTGTGAATGTCAATTGGTCAAGCACTGATCCCTGTGACACCCCATAAGTTATCATCTGCCATCCAGGACATATTTTATCCTACTCCCATTTTCCTGTCTGGCGACCATTGCAGTTACATAACTCCCATTTTCCTGTCTGGCGACCATTGCAGTTACATAACTCCCAATTTCACATGCTTTAATTTTGCTCACTGTTACTGTTGTTTGTATGTGTATGGCTGGCCCACCCCTTGCTGATTATACCTGTGACTCCTCCCCCTTGATTCCCCTAATAAAAGTGGCAATGCCATAACCCCTCCCCCAGAACAAGCTCGGGTCAGAAACATGAGACGTGACTTCTGTTTATGGTAATAAAAGCCTATCAGTCAGGTAACTTCTAGTCGCATCAATTTTATTACCATAAGTTTTTTTTGGAATGGACAAGTTACTGAGACCAGAGAGGCTGGAAATCAACCCATGGTCACCAGAAGCATCCGTCAAGTTTGAACTCTGGCTACACTGCTTCAACATGTTTTTGCAGGCCTCCACCGTGATGGTCTAATCCAATGCAGACAAGCTGCATTTACTGTTCTCATGAGTCGGGCACTGTGTTTTCCCGATGGTCAGAGACTGTAAAACATTCACCGAACAATGGACATTCTGAAAGGCCAGTACCTGGCCCAGGTGAGTGAAGTCTACGCCAGGCACGTCCTAGCCACGCGTAAGCACCAACCTGGGGAGTCAATCGATGATTACCTTCAGGTCCTACAAGACCTCAGATGGGCCTGCAGCTGCAAGGCTTTATCAGCAGAAGAGCACATGGAGAAGCTGATCCGAGATGCTGCCATCTTACCAGACCATGAGCCAGTACTGCGGATCAGACAGCGATGCTATCCTGGCTTCAGTCATGCTTGACCAAAGCAGCCCTCTTCAGCTTGCCAGGTCAATAAAGGATATAGAGGTAAATGGGCACAAGATGATTTGCCTGTTTGATAGCGGGAGTACAAAAAGCTTTATCCACCTCAACACAGTGCAGTGTTACTCCCTCAAAGTGAGACCAGTCAATTACAGAGTCTTCATGGCCTGTAAGTCCCACTCGGCAGATATCCACAACATCTGTGTGGTGATGCTGATCATACGTGGCACAGAGATCAATAATTTTAAACTGCTTGTGATATCACAGCTCTGCATGCCCATACGACTGAGGTTGGACTTTCAGCGCCACCCTAAGAGCGTCACTATGGAATATGACAGGCCCCATCCCCCCTCATGATCTGCAACCAACAATGTTTAAACCACCCGCCCTCCCCTCTGAACGTGTCCAACCAGCAAACCGCCATCCACCCACATAGCGTGACCTACGTGCTCTCCACCCTCCAGATATCCCCCCACCTCTGTTTGCCAACCTCACCCCTGACTGTAAGCCCAACACCAACGAGAACAGGTGATGCACCACTGGGGACAAGGCCTTTATCAAATCAGAGGTGAGATGGTTCCTGAACCCAGAACCAGCCCCTGGAGAGCTCAGAAAGTGGTGGTTAAGAGTGGGGAAAAACACTGAATGGTTATGGACTACAGTCAGACCATTAACAGGTTTACACAACTAGACGTTCGCCCCTTCCCTGCATAGCTGACATGATGAACCAAATTGCCCAATATCAGGTATTCTCCACCATTGACCTAAAGTCAGCATACCACCAGCTCCCTATCTGCTCAGAGGACCGCCAGTACATTGTAGATTGCCGACTCTACCACTTTCTGAGGATCCCCTTTGGGGTCACCAATGGAGTCTCCGTCTTCCAGAGGGAGATGGACTGAATGCTGGACTAGCATGGGCTGCTGGCCACATTCACCTACCTCGGCAATGTCATTATCTGCGGCCACAATCTGCAGGACCATGTCTCCAACCTTCAGAAATTCCTCCAGACAGCCAAAACCCTTAATCTCACCTACAACAAAGATAAATGTTTATTCCACATATCATGCCTGGCTATACTCGGCAGTGTCATGGAGAATGGAGTTATTGGCCCCAATCCTGACCTCACGCGCCCCCTGTTGGAGCTCCCACTTCCCCACAGCCTCAAGGCCCTGAAAAGGTGCCTGGGGATTTTCCTCCTATTACGCCCAGTGGGTCCCCAACTATGCAGATAAGGCCCCCTCGTAAAAGCCACCTCCTTTCCCCTGTCAGCAGAGGCCCAAGAGGCATTCAATCTCATTAAAGGTGATATTGCCATGGCTGCAATGCACCTGTGGAGAAATCCACCCTGTTCGAGATGGAGAGTGATGTGGCCAACTTTGCCCTGACCTCCACACTTAACCAGGCGGGCAGACCCATAGCATTTTTCTCCTGCACCCTCCAAGGCTCTGAGATCCGGCACTCCTCCGTCAAGAAGGAGGCCCAGGCCATCGTTGAGGCAATATGGCACTGGAGGCACCATCTTGCTGACAAATGATTTACCCTGCTGACTGACCAATGTGCAGATGCTTTCATGTTCAATAACAAGCAGCAGCGTAAAATCAAGAACGACAAGATTCTGAGGAGGAGAATCAAACTCTCCACCTACAACTATGATATCTTATACCGGCCTGGAAAGCTCAACAAGCCTTCAGATGCCCTGACCCGAGGGACGTGCCAGTGTGCAGATAGACTGTTTACAAGTCTTCCACAATGACCTCTGCCACACCAGGGTCACCAGGTTCGTCCATTTCACCAAAGCCTGAAACCTCTCCTATTTGGATGAGGACATCAGGACGATGACCAGAAACCACACATCCACCAGCCAGACAGGTCACACCTGATTAAGGCCACCCACCCCTTTGAGCACCAGAAGCATGGATTTCAAGGGGCCCCTGCCCTCTTAAAACTGCAACGTGTACTTCCTCAACATCATTGATGAGTACTCACACTTCCCGTTTGCCATTCCCTGCCAAGACATGACCGTTGCCACGTTCATTAAAGCCTTGCACCACCTCTTCACCCTGTTCGGATACCCCTGCTACATTCATAGCAACTGGGGGTCCTCTTTCGTGAGTGATGAGCTGTGCCAGTATCTGCTGGCTAGAGGTATCGCCACAAGCAGGACCACTAGCTACAAACCCCGAGGGAATAGCCAGGTGAAAAGGGAGAATGCCACCGTCTGGAAGGCTGTCCTCCTAGCCCTGTGGTCAAAAGTTCTGCCTGTCTCCCACTGGCAAAGAGGTCCTCCCCAAGCAATAGGATCCCTCCTGTGCACCGTAAACTAATTCTACCCCATGTTTGTTTCCCTTCCCCAGGAAGTCCACATTGGGAATCTCACTGCCATCCTGGTTGACATCCCTAGGGCCAGTCCTGTTCTGGAAGCATGTAAAAAACCATAAGTCCAACCCACTGGTTCAGAGGGTCCACCTCCACCTCAACCAACCCCTAACATGCCTAAGTGGCGTACCCAGATGGGTACAAGGACTCTGTGTCAGGCCGGGACCTGGCTCGCATGGGAGACCCTGGGACTCCGGCCAACCAACTAGTAGACCCACCCCTCATGATCATCCACCACATACCATGTCACCATACCCCACTCCCCACTCCAACTGTCTCAGTTCAGTTGCCAGACATCCCCCCCACCCCTGACAATGACCAGACTATCCAGGAGTCAACAGCTGAGACACAGCCAACACTACAACAGTCACACAGTGGACAAGTCCACCAGACAGACAATTTGTGATGGACATAGAATCCATTTCACCCTGTTGGACTTCCTTTGAAAAGGGTGAATGTGGTGGAACCACTGTTTGTATGTGTATGGCTGGCCCGCCCCTTGCTGATTATAGCTGTAACTCCCCCCCCCCTTGATTCCCCCAATAAATGCAGCAATGCCATAACCCCTCCCTAGAACAAGCTTGAATCTCGGGTCAGCAACATGAGATGTGTGATCAGTTTATGGTAATAAAAGCCTTTCAGTCAGGTAACTTCTAGTCTTTGGAGTTATTGATAGCGCATCAATTTATCATAGCTGCCTTTTATAGACTTGACCATTTTTCCCACGTTAAACAAACATGTCTGCAGATCTCTGAGCCCACTCTCCCTCCTTTGATAAATAATGGGGTTATGTTTGTCACCTTTCCATCTGCAGGAACTGTTCCGTAATCTACATTTTGGAAGGTGTCAACTAATGTGTCCACGGTTTCCATGGGAATTAATGCATCCATTATTTCCATGGTAACAGTTTTTAATACTCTAGTAAGCAGATCATCAGGCCCTGGAGACATGTCAACTTTCGGAAACATTAATTTTGCTGGAACTATTCTATTACTCCATAATAATTTCCAGTAATTCCTCCTTCTTATTAGTCTTTCGGTTCCATGGAAATTCTGCAAAATCATTGGTATCTTCTTCCGTGAAGACAGAACTAATGTATTTGATTAATTGCCTTGCCACTTCTATGTCCTCTTTCCTTATTGTAAGGGACAAATATTTGTCTTCATTCATTTTTAATTCCACTTTTGTTGAAGTTTTTTTGTTCACTTTTAAATTCTTTGCAATTTTCCTCTTTAATCAAATCCTTGGTTCTTGTTGCCGAATCCGGAGGCTTATTCCTCCTTCTTTCCACTTTTTGTACCTTTTGTTTGGATCTAATCTTTAGAACATTGGACAGTATGGAACAGCCCCTCTAGCCCACCATAGCTGCGCTGACCACGATGCCAATCTAACTAATCTTATTGCCTGCACATTATCTGTATCCCTCTATTCCTGGGCTGTTCATTTGTTTGAAAACAATGCCTCTTAAGCATTGCCATCATAACAACTTCCATCACCTCTATTTCAGGCAGTACCCTGAACCTCCTCTGCACCCTTTCCAGTGTCTCCATCTTCTTCTTCTAGTGTAGCCACCAGAAAGGCACACAATACTCCAACTGCAGGTAAACCAAAGTTTTACCCAGCTGTCGAATGACGTTCCAACTTTTATACACAAGGCCTGATTGATAAAGCCAAGCATATTGTATGCTTTCTTTAAAACTATATCTACCTGCATTGCCATTTCGTGGGATGAAGGACTTGCACCCCATGATTCCTCCATACATCAATGCTCCTGCCCTTTACTGTTTATATTCCTTAAGCATTTGATCTTCTAAAATGAAATACATCACATTTATCTGAATTAATCCCCATTTTCCAATTTCACACCCCAAATTTCCAATTGATCTATAATATCCTCCTGGATAAGACCAGAGGTCATAGAGCAGAAATAGTCCATTCAGCCCATCAGATCTGCCCTGCCATTTAATCATGAGCTGATCCATTTCACCATCCAGTCCCACTAACTGACCTTCTCCCCATAACATCCTGACTAATCAAGAACCTATCAATCTCTGTATTAAATACACCCAATGGCCTGGCCTCCACAACCCGCCTCTGGCAAAAAAAAATCCACAGATTTACCACCCTGTGGCTGAAGAAATTCTTATGAATTTCTTTTTTTAAGCAGAAGCCCTTAAATCCTGAAGTTGTACCCTCTTGTCCTGGATTCTCCTGCCATGAGAAAAACCTTTCTACATGAACTCTGCACATGCCTTTCAATGTATGAAATGTTTCAATGTGATCCCCTGCATTCACCTAACTTCCAACAAATACGTCCAAGAGCTATCAAACACTCCTCATACGATAACCCTTTCATTCCCAGAATCATCCAAGTGAACCGCTCCAACGTCAGCACATTTTTTCTTCAAAGAGGAGACTAAAACTGCTCACAATGCTCCAAGTGAGGTCTCGCCAGCATCAACATCACTTCCTGCTTTTATTTTCTAATCCTCTCAAAATGAATGCCTGCATTGCATTTGCATTCTTTATTACCATATCAACATGCAAGTTCATCTTCAGGCTGTCCTGCATAAGGACTCCGAGGTTCATCTACATCTGGGTGTTTTCTCCCATTTAAAAAATAGCCTGCCTGGTTATTTTTTCTACCAAAGTGCATGACCATACACATTCCAACATCATACTCAATTTGCCACTTCTCTGCCTATTCTCTTAATCTAAGTTCTTCTGCAGCCTCCATGTTTCCTCTGCACACTACCTGCTCCTCCACCTTCCCTCTTATCATCTGCAAATTTGGCCACAAAGCCATTCATTCCATAATCCAAATGATTAATGTACAACATAAAAAGAAGCGTCCCCAAAACTGACCTCTGTGGAACACCACCAGCAACGGGCTTCCTACCAATCAATACTCTACCCACACAAGATTGTTTTCTGTTATACCATGGACTCTTATCTTGTTAATTAGCCTCATGTATGGCACCATGTCAGATGCCTTCTGAAAATCCATATACACAACATTCACTGCACCTTATCCAGCCTGCTTGTCAAATCCTCAAACAATTCTCGTAGGTTTCTCAAGCAAGAGTTTCCCTACAGGAAACCTATCCTCTCATGTGCCTCCAAACACAGTAATCTCATCTTTTACAATCAACTCCAACATCTTCCCAACCACTGACAACAGGCTCACTGGTCTATAAATTCCTTTCTGCTCCCTCCCTCCCTTCTTGAATAGTGAGGTGACATTTGCGATTTTCCTGTTCTCCGGGACCATGCCAGAGTCTATTGGTTCCTGGAAGATCATTACCAATGCCTCCAGAGACTCCACCCATAATTCCTTCAGAACTCGAGGGTGCACTCCATCTGGTCCAGGAGACTTATCCACCCTTACACCATTCAGCTTTCTGAGCACCTTCTCCTTTGAAATGGTAACTGCACTCACTTTCCTTCCCTGATAGCCTTCAAAATCTGGCACGCTGTTTGTGTCTTCCACAGTAAAGACTGATGCAAATACTCATTTAATTTTTTTTAAATTTAGACTTACAACATTATAACAGGCAAATTCGGCCCCACAAATCCGTGCCGCCCAATTTACACCACATTAACCTACACCCCTGTAAGTTTTTGAAGGGTGGGAGGAAACCCACACAAACACGGGTGAAATGTACAAACTCCTTACAGACAGTGCAAGATTTGAACCCAGCTATGGTCCCGAACGCTGGCACTGTAAAGGCATTGCACTAACTGCTATGCTAAACACTCCTCTGCCAAATCCTTGTCTCCCATTATTTCTCCAACATCATTTTCTAGTGTTCCTACATCTTCTGTCACCTCTCTTTTATAGATTGTATACTTGAAGAAGTTTATTGTATCCTCTTTGATGTTATTTGCTTAATTTCATACTTCATCTTTCCCCTCCTTATGAGTTTTTTTAGTTACCTTCAGTAAGTTTTTAAAAACCTCCCAATCCTCTTCTTCCCACTAATCTTTGCTTCCTTGTAAGCCCTCTCTATTGCTTTTTTTACTTCCCCAGTCAGCCACAGTTATGACATTTTTCTATTCTAATACTTCCTCTCTTTTTTGGTCTGTATTTATCCTGCACCTTCCTCATTTCTTGCAGAAATTCTATCCACAGCGCTCTGCCGTCTTCCAATCTACGATGGCCAGTTCCTCTCTCATGCCACTGTATTTCCCTTTACTCCCTTTACCGACATATCTGATTTTATGTTCTCTGTGTTAAATCTCAAATTGAATTCAATCATATTGTCTTCACTGCCCTTTACTCTGAGCGCTTCATTCCAATTACCTTGGGTGCATCACACAACATCCAATCCAGTACAGCAGATCCCTTCGTGCGCTCAACAATAAACTGTTCTAAAAAGCCATCTTGTGGGTTTTCTACAAAAAATTGAAAACCAGTCCCAACCTGGTTTTCCCAATCATGTTAAAATCCCCCATGACCACCATAACATTTGCTATTCTGATATGTCTTTTCTATCTGTTGCAAATTGTTGTCCACATCTCAGCTACTGTTTGGAGGTCTGTGTTGAATTGGCAACTGTGTTGAATTAACTCTTGCCATTTCTTAACCCACAATGATTCTATATCTTCTGATCCTGTCACCTCTTTCTAATGATTTAATGTTCCAAACCAGCAGAGCCACACAGCCCCCTCAACTAACATGCCCATCCTTTTGATACATTGTGTATCCTTGGACATTCAGCTCCCAATGACATCCATCTTTTAGCCCCAACTCTGGGAAGGCCATGACCAGGGTCAGTGCCAGAATGAGTGTTAGAGGAGGGCATTAGGGTATAGTCCGACAGTCGTAAACTTGCTCTGCTGGGGGCGGGGGGGGGGGGCGGTGTTGCTGGCTGTGGTCTTCCTGCTCGATTGGGGCACAGTCCGACTATCATAGACTCAGTCAGCAGGGATGGGGATGGTGCTAGTGGTGACCTACCTGCTGAGCGGATGTAAACCTCCTTTGTCCCTCTGTCAAAGCAGCCGAAAGCACTGCTTTTATTGCATGCAGTCACTGCCATGCATCAAGCTGGATGCTAGTGGCACCTGATGCATGCTCGTGATGTGAGCAAGGGCAGGCCTGATGGCGAGCAATTGCCGCAACCGTATGGGAGCGCAGCACCTCGCGGGGGGTGGGGGGGGGAGCTGCGTGAGCATATGTGGGCACAGCACCTCACAAGAAGGGGCCATGCCTGTGAATTCCCCCCTCCCACCCCGGCGCCGAACGTGGTCACGACATCATAGCTGCCAATCTGCAGAATACTGCAAGGTCATCCAATTTATTTCTTATACTGTGGGCATTTAAATACAAAACCTTTAGCCCTTTATTTGTTACATTTGGCTCTGTGTCCCTGATGCGTTGCCGCTCATCCCCGTGGCCGCAATTTTGCCCCATCTTCCTGTCGTTCCACACAAACTCCCCACCAGCTGTCCCTACTTGTGCGCCAAACACCTCTTCCTCTGCTTCTTCGTCACTTTGGTTTCCCTCCCCCTACGAATCTAGTTTAAACACCCCACCAACAGCATTAGCAAACCTTTCTGCCGGGATATAGTTCCCCTCCAGTTCAGACGCATTCTGTCCCACTTGTACAGGTCACTCTTTTCCAAAAAAGGTTTCAATGATCCAAGAATTTGAAACCCTGTCCCATCTCCTCATCCACACGTTTATCTGCACTCTTCCCATTCTGATCTTCCTTATCTAATGGCACCAGGAGTAATCCAGAGATTATCACCTTGGAGGTCCTGCTCTTCAGCCTTTCCTAACTCCCTAAACTTTCATTGCAGGAATTCTACCCCACATCTACCTATATCATTGGTACCAATATGTATCATGACATCTGGCTGCTCACCTTCCCCTTCAAGAATATTCTGCTCATGCTCAGAGACATCCTGAACTCATGCACTCAGGAGGCAATACCTTATCATAGAGTCCCTTTTGCGGCTACAGAACCTCCTATCTATTTCCCTGACTACTGAGTCCTCTATGACTATTGCTTTACCTGGCCACCCTTCCTTTCTAGGATCCAAGCTGACCATAGTGCTATTAGTTGCTGAAGGGAATGGCTTCAGGGGTACCCTGCCCTCTCTGCCCCCTTTCCATCTCCTGACTGTTACACAGCTACCTGCCTCCTTGGTGTGATTGCTTAACACCTGTCCATCACCCCCTCATCCTCCCAAATGATCTGGAGTTCATCAACTCCAGCTCCAATTCTCTAACATGGTCTGTCAGGAGCTGCAGTTGAGTCTACTCCTTGCAGATGAAGTCATCAGGAATAGTGTAGGCTTCCCTGACTATCCACTTTGACACCCTTCCTCACTGTCCACAACTCCACCAGTTTTTGTGTCCTCATCTTCTTTTGTAAGCCATAATTTGGTTGTTTTCTCATTTGCCAGAAAGAAATATATAACTGTAACAAATGTTGTATTTATTTCTAATGTTGGTCATTGTCTATCCACCATCATGGCTTTTAAGAAGACTCTCTATCTATTATTACCAAGCTCCTCTTCAAACTTTCAGAATTTTCTTTGTTTAAATTTAGAGCCTGAATTTCAGGTTGAGCTGTGTCACTTTCAATCTTAATGATGAATATTATCATGATCACTCTTCCCCACTAAACAAAATTTTTAACGAATCTTTTCTCATTGAAATTTAGGATATTCTGTACACTAGTTGGCTCATCTTAAAAAATTGTAATTTTGGGACCGTTGCAGTAGAGGAGGAGCTTTGGACGTGGGAAAGCTGTGCATTTCGGGAACAGGCTTTGGTGAGTGTACTTAAAAAGAGATCAGAGGGCAATTTAAGGGTTAAACAGAATGGTGATTGGTGGGAGTGAGTAATACTGATGCAATAAGGGACAGTGACAAAAAGAGGGGAAGCTCAAGCAGAGCAGCCAGTGTTTGAGGGTAGGAATGGGACTTAAAGGCTTTGACTCACAAGGCTTCAGTGAGCAGAGGCTGAGGATGAGTTTGTTCCCAGCAAGTTCAGGCCAGGTAAGACCTTTGTATTTAAACTTGGAATAGATAATGAAGACAGCAGCTAGGGTAGTGGAATTCTTAGATTCCAGCATGTGGGAAATCTGGGCTAGCACAACTGTACCCAATGACTACACCTGCAAGAGGTGCATCCAGCTGCAGCTCCTGGGAGACTGAGCTACGGAGCTGGAGCTGGATGAACTCCGGATTGTTCGGGAGACAGAGGCAGTGATGAAGAGGAGCTTCAGGAGACAGTCACCCCACAAAAGGAGGCAGGTAGATGGGTGGCTGTTAGGAGAGGGAATGGGAATAGGCAGACATCCTTTGGCTGTTGCCCTCAACAATAGGTATACAGTTTTAGATACTGTTGGGGGGTAATGATCTACCAGGGACAAGTTGTAGTGGTCATGTCTCTGGCAATGAGACTAATTCCTTGACTCAGAAGGGAAGGAGAAGAGGATAGCAATGGTGATTGATTACTTGTTGGTTATGTGAATAGATAGGAGGTTCTGTGAACGGGATCGAGACTCCCAGATGACATGTTGCCTCCCAGGTGCCAGGGTCAGAGTCATCTCTAATCCACTTCATAGCATTATGGAGAGGGAGGATGAGCAATCAGATATCATGGTCCACATGGGGACCAATGACATAGATAGGAGTGGGGATGAGGTCCTGAAGAGGGAATATAGGGAGTTAGGAAAGAAGTAAAAAAGCAGGACCTCATAGGTGCTGTCTGCCACACACCAGAGAGGATAGGAATAGGAAGTTGTGGGCAAATGAATGCGTAGCTGAAGAGTTGATGCAGGGGGAAGACGCTCAGATTTCTGGATCATTGAAATCTCTTCTGGGGAAGGATTGACCTGTACAAAAAGGACGGGTTGCACCTGAACTGGAGAGGGACCAGCATCCTGGTGGGAAGGTTTGCTAGAGCTCTTGGTGGGGGGGAGATGGGTTTAAACTAGTTTGGCACATGGATGGGAACCAGAATGAGAGTTCAGAGAACAGGGCAGAAGGTCAAAAGTAGGATGCTTTGTTGTACTGAGCTTGTGAGGAAGGGCAGGCAGGGGACAAAACATAAAAGTAGTCAGTTAGAGGGTTTGAAATGTGTCTATTTCAGTGTTAGGAGTTTTAAGAATAAAGGGGTTGAACTTAGAGCATGAATCAGTATCTTGAACTATGATGCTGTGGCCATTACTGAAACTTTGGCTGGAGGAAGGGCAGGATTGGCTGATGCAGGTAATGGGGTTTAGGTGTTTTAAAAGGAATAGGATGGGAGGTAAGGGGGGGGAAATAGTATTACTGGTCAGGGTAGTCTCACAGATATAGAAAGGAAGGACACTGCTGAGGGAACGACTACGGAGAGAGTGTGAGTGGAAGTTAGAAATAGAAAAGGAGCAATCACTTTACTAGGAGTAGTCTATAGGCCCCCAAATAGCCCTTGAGAGACTTCAACTTCCCACATATTGACCTGCACTTCCTGACTGCAGGAGGGATAGATGGGACTGAATTTGTCAGGTGTGTTCAAGAAGAATTCCTGACACAGTATGTGGACAAGCCGACAAGAGGAGAGGCCATACTGGATCTAATTCTGGGTAATGAACCCGGTCAGGTGGTGGGGGAGCACTTTGGTGAGAGTGACACAACTCCCTGAGCATAGCTATGGATAAAGTAATCAGACAAAATGGAAGAGTGCTTAATTGGGGAAGGGATAATTACGATGGGATGAGGCAGGAACTAGCGAGAATAAATTGGAAACAAATGTTCAAAAGTGAAAGTACAGAAATTATTTGGAAGAAGTTTAGGGACCACTTGTACTGGGTTCAGGTTAGGCTTGTCTTAATGGGTCAGGGAAAAGATGACAGGAAAAGGGAACCATGTTTGACTGAACCAGGTGAGCCAGCTGGTCAATAGGAAGAAGGAAGCATACATTAGATATAGGAAGCAGGAAACAGGAAGGGCTCATGAGAAGTATATGGTAGCCAGGAAGGAGCTTCAGAAAGGACTTAGTGAGCTTAAAGTGGACATGAGAAGGCCTTGGCATGTAACTCAAGGCATTCTAAGCATATGTGAAGATCAGAATGATGATGAGAATGAAGGTGGGGCCGCTAAAGGATAAAGGAGGCAACATGTGCCTGGAGGCGGAAGGGGTTGCAGAGGTCATAAATGAATACTTTGCTTCAGTATTCACAAGAGAAAAGAATCTAGATCAGGGAGAGGTCAGAATAGAACAGCTTGTATGCTGGACAATGTGGAGATTAAGGAAGAGGAAGTGTTGGATCTTCTTAAAAACATTAAGATTGATAAGTCCCCAGGGCCGGAATACCCCAGGTTGCTGTGGGAAGTGAGGGAAGAAATAGCTGGGGCAGAGGCTATGATATTTGAGTCCTCTTTGGCCACAGGTGAGGTGATGGAGGATTGGAGAATGGCAAATGTAGCCCCCTTGTTTAAAAAAGCAGAGCAGTTCCAGCTGCATGAAGGATTATGGGTAACGAGGACAACCATTGATCCCACATTGAGCTGCCGCCACAAGGTGCTGGATCGGCCCTGAAATGGCCCGCTTTTGTCAGGATTTCTGTGGTATGATTCTTCATTTTATTCGCCTGTGTGATGCAGCATGCAAGCACTGTCATCACGATGCTTCCCCTGCTCAGCCATTTCATACCGCAGGGAGAGGATGACTGGAAAAATTACCTGGATCTGCATCACCATGAACCTGGGTAATTTTTCCAGGCCAACATTTTCACTCCGCCGGTTCACGGGAGGGTTCCCGGGAAATTTTCCCAGGAATCCCCATTTTGAAAAGGCCTAGTGTCACCATGCAGGTTGATAGGATAGTTAAGAAGGCCTATAGGATGTTGGGCTTCATTAATGGGGGGATTGAGTTCAGGAGTCTCTGGTGAGACTACACTTGGAATATTGTGTTCAGTTCTGCTCACCTCATTACAGGAGGAATATTGTGTTCAGTTCTACTCACCTCATTACAGGAGGGATATGTCAGTTATTGAGAGGGTACAGAGGAGATTTACCAGGATGTTGCCTGGATTGGAAAATAAGTCTTATGAGGCAAGGTGAGCAGAGCTGGGATTTTCTCTTTGGAGCATAGAAAGATGAGAGGAGACTTAACAGAGGTCTACAAGATTATGAGAGGAATAGATAGGGGTGAGAGCCAGCGTCATTTTCCCAGGGCAGAAATAGCAAACACCAGAGGTCATACTGTATGTACAAGGTAAAGGGAGGAAAGTTTAGGAAGACATCAGGGGTATTTTTTTCTCTCCGCAGAGAGGTGTGGGTGCCTGGAATGCTTTGCTCTGGATAGTGGTGGAGACTGAAACTTAGGGGCATTTACGAGACTTAGACAGGCACATAGAGGAAGCAAAATAGAGGGTTACTGGGTAGGGAAGGTTTAGTATATTTTTAAAGAATAGATGGGTCAGCACTTCAAGGGCCATAGGGCCTGTACTGTGCTGTAGTGTTCTTAAAAAAAACTCATATGTAGTCCAAGAATTCATCCTCCACAGTGTCATTATTGATCATGGGTGGCCTCAAGTACTGTAATGTCATCCTAAAATTACCAGCAAAATAATATAAGAATGATTTTCTTGAATGTTTTATTTCAAAATCCATTTTCTTTCTTAACATCCGTAATTTCCTGTGATTCTTAGAAACCAGGATCAGCAACTGCAGAGAACCATAACTTTGGCTTGGCTTCGCGGACGAAGATTTATGGAGGGGGTAAAAAGTCCACGTCAGCTGCAGGCTCGTTTGTGGCTGACAAGTCCGATGCGGAACAGGCAGACACGGTTGCAGCGGTTGCAGGGGAAAATTGGTTGGTTGGGGTTGGGTGTTGGGTTTTTCCTCCTTTGCCTTTTGTCAGTGAGGTGGGCTCTGCGGTCTTCTTCAAAGGAGGCTGCTGCCCGCCAAACTGTGAGGCGCCAAGATGCACGGTTTGAGGCGTTATCAGCCCACTGGCGGTGGTCAATGTGGCAGGCACCAAGAGATTTCTTTAGGCAGTCCTTGTACCTTTTCTTTGGTGCACCTCTGTCACGGTGGCCAGTGGAGAGCTCGCCATATAACACGATCTTGGGAAGGCGATGGTCCTCCATTCTGGAGACGTGACCCATCCAGCGCAGCTGGATCTTCAGCAGCGTGGACTCGATGCTGTCGACCTCTGCCATCTCGAGTACTTCGACGTTAGGGATGTAAGCGCTCCAATGGATGTTGAGGATGGAGCGGAGACAACGCTGGTGGAAGCGTTCTAGGAGCCGTAGGTGGTGCCGGTAGAGGACCCATGATTCGGAGCCGAACAGGAGTGTGGGTATGACAACGGCTCTGTATACGCTTATCTTTGTGAGGTTTTTCAGTTGGTTGTTTTTCCAGACTCTTTTGTGTAGTCTTCCAAAGGCGCTATTTGCCTTGGCGAGTCTGTTGTCTATCTCATTGTCGATCCTTGCATCTGATGAAATGGTGCAGCCGAGATAGGTAAACTGGTTGACCGTTTTGAGTTTTGTGTGCCCGATGGAGATGTGGGGGGGCTGGTAGTCATGGTGGGGAGCTGGCTGATGGAGGACCTCAGTTTTAGAGAGGTCATTTATTCAAATAACATTATAAACCATAATCTATATTCAACAAACTGTTGTGACTTTGGGTTTGTATTAATTGTTTAAAACTTCATCAAGACTTAATTTGGGGATCTGAAAGTTTCTGATTCACCCCTCCAATCCTTTTCATCATTCTGAATGTCAAAGATAGGTGATTGGACTCTGTTTTGTTGCCTTGGGCTGATTGCACACAGTTGCGACTCTAAGCCAGCATGTTACCTTACAAAGCTTCTCTTCTTTTGCACTAATCTATTATCTAAAAATGTAATTTATAGTAATATTTGCAACTGTAATGCTTCCTAAAAACAACAGATGTTGCGACATGTTCACGACAGTAGATTCTGGAGTGAAAAATATGCCCATTTTGGATGGTGGCCGAGTCAAAAACACTGCTCTAAGGCAACCCTAGGGATTCAGTAATTGACGTCCAACAACCACAACTCCTTTGTTTAGGTGGGATTTCGGTTTAGCTTGGTCCAATTCATGCCATATTTGGTCAAATGTCGCCTCATAGTGAAGTCACACCTGCCTCAGTTTTGAATTTCAGCCCTTTTGTCCACCTTTGGGCTAAGGCTGTGAGTCGCCATGGAGCAGAGTTAACCCAACCAAACCCCAGACAGAGGCAGTTTATTGATAATCATCACTTTGTGATGAGTAATGGGATAGTAATGAAGTATTTTGAGTTAGTCTAACTTCTTGTTGCCCAGGCAATTGACTTGGAATCAAGTTGCTTTTTGTTGTATACAGTGAATATTCCCCATTGTGAGTATGTGGAACAGTATGGTCCAAGGCATTGCTAGTTCTGGAATGCAAGTAGAAACATTTTGGGAGGCATACTGCCTGGTCTGGCCCCCATCTACCCATATATAATCCTGGTTTCCCACCTAAACCCTGAGCCCTTCTGAAGACCACTGTAAGACCCTACCCTCAGTTATAAGCTAATAAAAACATATGTTCTCCTTCCAATCGTGAGAGCTTTTATTTGAGCTACAATTTTATTCGCCTATTCCCTAAAAGATGGAAGCGCAGCTCAAGCCAGGGGTACTGCTAATAGACCCTCTGTCCCCCAGCGCGGCTGAGGAGTTCACGTACTGGCTAGACTGCTTCCAGGCTTACCTGAAGGTGACCAGAGACATCTTCCACACCGATGAACTCAGGAGGTTCACACTCGTTTCAAGGATAGGAATGAAAAGGTATGCAGTCATCAGGGACTGCACTACATATGATGCTGCCATCAAGGCTTTGAAGACTCGGTACCTGAAGTCACAAAATGAGGCCCTAGCGAGGCACTGACTCGTTCTACGTCGCCAGCAGCCAGGATAGACCATTAATGATTGCCTGCTGGATCTGTAGACGCTTGCCAAGAAGTGCCGGTAAGAAGTGGCTACAGGCCATGTTCGAAAGGAAGAACAGATCTGGGACATTCTAGTTGCAGGGGTCTGCTCGAGGTACATGAGGCAGCAACAGCTTGAGTCGGGTAAGAAGGACCTGGCAAGCCATACTGAACTGGCCAAATCACTTGAACAGGGCAAGCTGGAGAACAACGACCTCAAAGCTAGCGAGCTCACTCACCCAGGTGACCCCTTCCAAGGACCTGCTGTTCAAGCTACCCCTGCCCTAATGGCTGCTGCTTCCCGTGCTAGGGACTGCTCCCATGCTAGGGAGTGCTTTTCCTGTGGCAAGAGCAGGCACCCCCAATCTCGTTGCCCCACTAAAGGCACAGTTGTGGCAAGAAAGGACATTGGGCGAGGGGAAGCTCGGGAAAGTCCACCATTCCCAGATCTGATTCCAGCCCCAAGCCATCGGCCCCAAATTTGCCTGAACCCATTTGCTGTGCTACGTACCGAAGGAGGGTGGCTGCAAGAAAACAGCGCTGAAAGGCTCGGCAGCCATCTTACCGTGACTCAAATTCAAACTTGGCGCCATCATCTTCAGAGGAGGAGGGAGAGTGCCCCCATCTTACCTGTGGATTCCGGGTTCTTATGAAATGACGTTACCGAAACTTTAGTCTTGGTCAGATTTCCTTTATTCTGCAGAATTCTGTTATCTGCACAAATTCTCACAGAGATGCTCTCTCTGTGAAAGCTGCCAGAGACTGACCTCGTGTTTTACAGCTCTTTTCTTTGTCTTGCTCACATATGGGCGGAGTTACATTTGGCCCAATCAAAAGTTCACACAGCACATTCTTACCTAATGCAATTCCTACTAAGTACAAATTCCATTGCTACAAATGATTGACAGCATCTTATCAGACCTGCTCGTTTGATTGGTTCAGAGTAAATTCCTACAGTTGATCATCTTGCTAATTGGTCCTTTTGAATTCCCATGCCCACCTTACTAGAATGCTGCAAAACCTAGCTACACTATCACTAGCTGTTAACCCTTTCCTTTCTCATACCCACAGGCAACCCAGGACGGTAGGGCCACTCAGTGAGGAGTGCGGAGTCTCCGGGTCCTAGCCTCGATGGTCCTAGATCAGGACAGACTTCACCAGCTTAGCAACTCCATAGTGACTGTGAAGATAAGCGGACAATCCACTAAATGCCTAATCGACACGGGCTCTACTGAAAGCTTCATAGACTCATGGACTGTACAAGAGTACAACCTGAAGATGTATTCTTCCAATTATCGTATATTCCTTGCAGCACATTTGCACTCCACTCATATTCAAGAACATTGTACATCTGTCATTTGAGGGGGGAATATTGTAAAATCCACCTATATGTACTAGATGAATTGTGTGCTCCAGTGCTGTTGGGTTTGGACTTCCTGTGTTGCCTTAAAGCGTGATCTTGGAGTATTGTAGTCCCTTCCCCCAGTAACGGTTCGGAATGGAGGGCCCCTAAAATCAGAACCCACACGCAGCCTCTCCACACTGAATATCGAACCCCACCTCTCTTCCCAAATCTGTCCCCAGACTGCAAATCTATTTCTACCAAGAGCAGGAGGTACAGCACAGCAGATCAAGACTTCATAAAATCTGAGTCACAACATCTACTCAATGAAGGTAGCATTGACCTTAGCACTAGCCCATGGAGAGGGAACTGGTGGTGGTAAAAGGGGAAAACAAGTCTAAGATAGTAATTGACTATAGCTAAACTATTAGTTGGTACACACTCCTGGACACTTGCCCTGTCCCTCGAATTGCAGACATGGTGAATGATATTGCACAGTATTGGGTCTATTCGACCATTGACCTGAAAGCTGCTTATCACCAGCTTCTAATCCGTTCTGAGGACCATCCATATACAGCATTTAAGGCTAATGGTTGTCTCCATCAATTCCAGAGGGTACCTTTCGGGATTACTCACGGGGTTTCTATCTTCCAGAGGCAGATGGACAAAATGTTCAATGGGTATTGGTTGAAGGCTACCTTCCCCTACCTCAATAACATCACCATCTGTGGCCATACCTTGGAGGACCATGACGCCAATCTTCTGAGTTTTCTCCATGCAGCGAAAGCCCTAAACCTCAATTATAACTCGAACAAATGTGTGTTCAGGACTAAACATCTGGCTATCCTTGGCTACGTGGTGGAGAATGGCATCATTGGCCTCAATCCCAATAGGATTGTTAGAGTTGCCCATTCCCAGGAACATAAAGGCTTTGAGGAAATTCCTAGGGCTTTTCTCATATTACACCCAATGGATCCCTCAATATGCTGAGAAAGTTCGACCACTCAAAGCCATTAATTTCCCCCTCTCAGCTGAAGCCCAAACGGATTTTAATTACCTCTGGAATCACATTGCGAAAGCCACCATGCACACAGTGGACAAGAATGTACCTTTCCAGGTGGAAAGCAATGCTTTAGACATAGCCCTGGCCACTACCCTCAACCAGACGGGCAGGCTGGTTGCATGTTTTTCACGGATATTACAAGGCCATGAGCTCCAGAATCCATCTGTGGAAAAGGAGGCTCAAGCCATTGTACAAGCCATGAGGCACTGAAGACACTACCTGGCTGGAAAGAAATTTATGCTCCTCACTGACCAGCGCTCGGTCACATTCATGTTTAATAATGTCAAGAGGGGCAAAATCAAGAATGACAAGATTGCTAGGTAGAGGATCGAGCTCTCCACCTACAATTATGACATTGCCTATCGGCCAGGAGCCCTTAATGACCCTCCAGATGCCTTATCCAGAGAAAGCTGTGCCTCTGCACACACTGGCTGACTGAGGTCTCTGCAAAATGAGCTCTGCCATTTTGTCAAGGTACGCAATCTGACCTACTCTATAGAAGATGTCAGGGAAATGACCAGGTAGATCTTGCCAGGTCTGCATGGAATGTAAACCGCCCTTCTAACACGCCACTAATGCGCACCTGATCAAGTCATCCAGGCCCTTCGAACGGCTCAAGTGTCGATTTAAAGGGACCTCTCCACTCCACGAACGGGATCACTTTCTTCCTTTCTATCATTGATGAGTACTCCCACTTCCCGTTCGCCATTCCATGTCCAGACACGTCCACTTCATCAGTCATAAAGGCCCTAGATTCCATTTTCACCCTGTTTGGGGTCCCGGCTATATATATAGCGACTGGGGATCATCTTTTATGAGCGAAGAGCTGCGTCAGTACCAGCTGGCGAGGGAATCGCATCCAGCTGCACTACTAGCTACAACCCCCTATCCGTGGGGGAACGAGCAGGTTGAAAAGGAAAATGCCGCAGTCTGGAAGGCTGTCAAATTGGCCCTCATGTGAAAAGGCCTTCCAGACTCACGGTGACAGGAAGTTCTCCCTATGGCGCTCCATTCCATCCAGTCGTTACTATGTACAGCGATCAAGGTTACTCCTCATGAGCTCCTATTCAATTTCGAGAGAAGGTCGGCATCGAGGTTACTCCCAGTCTGGATCACCATTCCTGGTCCAGTCCTTCTCAGGGAGCACGTAAGGAGAAACAAGATTGACACCCTGGTGAAAAAGTTGAAACTGCTTCATGCAAATCCCACGTACACCTACGTGAAGTACCCGGATAGCAGGGAGGACACTGTCTCCATCAGGGACCTAGCACCTGCCAGAACAGAGGGTCTATTGCCTCAAGTGCCCTATGAGCCGTGGAGCTCATTCTCGCCACCCCAGTCGGGGTCTCAGGGGATATGGTTCAGGAGGAAAGTGCATCCCCCTCCACCGTAGAGCTGGAGACCCAGTCCACCACTCCTCCATCGCAAGGGAACCAGGAGACCCAAGGAGCCCAAGGTCCTCCCGTGCTTAGGCGTTCCACCAGGATCTGCAGATCACTTAAATTTATAAATAACTGTATATTTTTTTAAATTTTCTTTTCTTTCTGAAAATGTTTTCTGTCTTCAACCACAGACCCTAAATTCTGCAGGAAGGGGTGAATGCAGTGAGCTGAGATTCACTGGTGATGTGTTATACTGATGGCTGGCTCCACCTCCCCGCTCCACCCCAATCTACCTATATATAACCCTGGTTTCCCACCTAAGCCCTAAGCCCTTCTGAAGACCACTATAAGATGCTACCCTCAGTTATAAGCTAATAAAAGCGTATGTTCTCCTTCCAATCATGAGAGCTCTTATTCACACGACAACAGTAGAGTGGAAGGGACAAATTAAAGGTATTCAGATATCCAAATTAAATCAAAATAAACAACTTTAACCTAAAACCATAAAAGTTTATTGAAAAAAGATTAATAAATATAATTTTATTTAAGTGAACAATGTTCATATCCATACCAACTAATATGATAATGGTATGGACATTAACACATTTGCTTGCTATTTCTTTTTAAATGGAAAGTTATGCTACTCTGCAGTCTTGAATACTAAGGAAGATGAGAGATTTCAAAATAATGCATTCAACAGAATCATTTCTACATTATCCTCGCTGTCAGTTTTTAGATGAGAATAGCCAGTGCTGGAGAATGGAGCACTTTTAAGGGAAGAGACCTAATTCAGTGATTGATGTAAAATAGCTCGTTTGCTTTGTTGCCCTTCAGCCAATTTCTGTTTCAAATTAGATTTACATCAAATTCCCATTATGTATTTTGGCTCCTCTGTGCATAAGATAACTCTGACCTTCTGTCAGGTTTTGGTTACCATGGGGATTCCGTAGAAATAGAAATAAGACAAGAGATTCAAAAGATGGCCTATTATGACCTCTAAAGTACGTCAATGTATTCCACAGACCCAGAGTGAGGTGAAGTTCACGTTTAAATTATTAAAATGTTAAATTTTTTTAAAGTTTAATTTTAAATTTCGAAATACAGCATGGTAACAGGCCATTTCGGCCCACGAGTCCGTGCCGCCCAATTTACACCCCATTAACCTACACCCCTGGTAGGTTTTGAAGTGAAAAAAATATTTCTGGTGAAGACTTCAAAAGCAGCAATGATTTGAAAAGAACATTTTATTCCCCAAGTTGGTTTAAGACACTAATTTGCAGTCCAAAAAAAATTGGACTACGTTTCCAGACTAATAATGTCAGGTTATCAACCTGAAATATTGACTGAACGAGTTGTCTCTCCATTAGATTTGCTGAGTGTTTCCAGGCTTTTCTGCTTTTATCCCAGATTACTAATGTCCACAGTTTTTCATTTCCTCCCAACATAATGCAATGGTAGAGAAATGTTTTCTTAACAATTCTGGCCCTTTTCTTTCCTACCACCAACAGAGTCCAGATTCAAAGATTACTGAACAAACTCAGACGAGTAAAATAATGTTGCCCTTAGTCCATTTGAATGGATGTCTCGCTATAATCACTGCACTTTAGTCAACTACACTTGTCTATGGATAGATTTGCTGGATAGAACTGGACTTTGGCACACCTGGCAGTAAACTTGAATTTAAAAATGAAAGAAGATAATCAGATCTAGCATTGCAGTATAAGTAGCACGATTGGCAATCCTTCCCTCGAATGTGGAGGACCAAAGATCCTCATAAATAGATCCGTCTACAAACACTGCACTGTCTTTATTGCTCCTTCTTGAATAATCCATCTGTGAGATTTGAAAATACACCTCAATTGCTCAAAGTCTGGGGGGGGGGGGGGGGTGGGGAGCATGGCCATACGAAGGACCTAGACAAACATGTTTCGATTGAGCTCTCCATCAAGAGTATCAAAAAGACGGTTAAAACTTTAAAATTAAGAATTTTTCACTAAAAAAAAACGGATTAAACAACTGCTAAGAAATCAAGGCAGCCAAGAACAAAAAAATTAAGTTTCTATATCAAGCAAAAGCCTGAAAGGGAGCGGCACAAGAGGGGTCTCGGGACTGGTGGACCCCGGCAGAGCTGGGAAGTCAGGACAAGAATTAAATATTATCCTGGAGAAAATGGAAAACTCGAGCAACCAATTTGTTGGCCATGAAAATGTAATAAGAGACATGACTGAAAGGATGACTGAAATTAAAGAAATCATTGAAGAATTAATGGAAAGAATGATCCAAGCCGAGGTAGACTTGATAAAAACACAAGAGAAGCTAAAAGCTTTGGAGAAAGATGCGAAGCAATGGGAATCAGACAGACAAGGTCTGCTGGACAAGATCGACCACATGGAGAATTTTAGCAGACAAAATTATGTCCAAATTATTGGACTGAAAGAAGAAATCAAGGGAAGAGATTTGGTGAACTTCTTCGAAACATAGATCCCATGAGTGCTGGGAGAAGATAAATTCTGAGAAAAACTGCATAGTAAAAGGGCTCACCGGACCCTTGGGCCCAGGAGAGCCAGCGATCAATGGCCACGACCGGTCCTGGGAAGACCTTAGAGTTACCAGGAACGAGAGACAATTCTGGGAACAGCATATGAATACTGTAAGCAAAATAACAGACTGCCTGAGATTGACCATGAAAAAGTGTAATTTTTACATGATTTTAGTCCTACTTTGATTAAGCAAAGAAATTTGACGATGTGAAAAGACAAATGTGTTCCAAAAACTTGAAATATTCAATGATATACCCCATGACTCTGAGGGTCAAAGTAGCAAAAGCCAATCAACGATTTTTCAAGACTAAAAATGAAGTAGAAAACTTCCTGTGAAAGGAAGACTTATGAAGAATGATTACGATGGGACTAAGTAAAAGTTGTATTTACAAAAGGTCTTATATTTATTGTTGAAAGTAAATTTTACTGAAATATTCATGGAGAGCTTAAAAAAAGGGAAAAAACTTGGGAAAGTAGTAGCAGGTGGACACTCTGTTCTAAGGGAGAGAATGACACCCAGAGAGGAGTATCTATAAAAGATGGTGCTAAAGGGAGGGGTTCTTCTTCCTTGAGAGATTCTGCGGGCTTTTTTCAGAGTTTCCTGTTTACATCATCGTCAGAGCAGGGACATTGTATGTGTTTTTTAAACAAGAAAGATCACTATTATTTAAACAATCAAAAAGGTTTTATTGTTAAACAATATTTGTTTGAAAATTCAATGTGGATAGAATGTTCAAATTTATTAGTCTTAATGTTAATAGGATAAATGGGACGGCTAAAAATATTAAAGGCAGATGTAAGACTACATCTTACCAAATCGGAACATGCTAATTTAGAAAGAGGATGGGTGAGCCAAGTGCTATTGTCCTCATTTGGTTCAAAAGCAAGAGGTGTAGCAATTCTAATTAACAAAAATATACCAATAATAATAGAAGAAACACTGACTGAACAAGCTGGAAGATTTGTAATGGCACATTATACAATTTATGCAGAATCACCAACATTTATGAATATCTATTCACCAAATTATGATGATGCCTTAATGAAGGGCATCTTAAAAACAGCAGAGGGAAGACAAAATATATTAGTTGGAGATTTCCATTTCTGTCTAGATCCAATACTAGATAAATCAGCCAGAACAGTAACAAAGGCAAAGGCTGCAAAAACAACACTATAATTTACGAAGGATTTAAATTTGATTGATATATGGAGGCAGCTTAACTCCATAGAAAGAGACTATTCATTCTACTCAAAGGTACATGATTCAGAAACAAGGATTGAGTTGTTCTTAATGTCTGCCTAGTTAAAAAGTAGAGTGGTAAAAACGGAATATCTGACAAGACTTCTATTTGATCATTCACCATTAACTTTAACTACTGCAATAATGGAAAAAACAAGAAAATGCATACAAATAGCATCTCAATGCCACACTGTTGAAAAGGAAGGATCTTTGTGAGTTTATTAAGAGACAGATAGAATTATTTTGTGAAACAATCTTTCAGCTACTGATAATACCTTTTTAATATGGGATACACTTAAAGCTTATCTAAGAGGACAATTGATTTCCTATACAAAAAAATCTTGAGAGAATATGCTACAGAACTAGATGGTCTAGACTCAAGAAAGATATAGTAAAATTGGAAAAAGCATATCAGAAAACAGGGTCACAAGAAAAATATAATAAGATCATAGGATAACCTTTATTGTCATTGCACAAGTACAACAAAATTGAGCGCACATCCTGACGGTGCATGCATACATCAAACAATGCAATAAAAACAACAAAATAATACAATATTCAATGTTTGGTGCTGGTCAGTTCACGTATCGCTCTGGGGTAAAAGCTGTTTTTAAGTCTGTCTATAATTTAATGTACCTGCAACATCTACCAGAGGGCAGTAGGTCAAACAGATGATGACCAGTGTGGTAAGGGGTCTTTCAGGATTTTGGTTGCTCTACTGAGGCAGCAAGATCTGTATAAATCCTCCAAAGGGGGCAGTGCACAACCAATAATCTTCTGGTCTGTATTGATGACCCTCTGAAGTGCCAAGCAGCAGGCAAATCACATAAGAATGCAGTAGGCTGGCATACTCTTAATGCAACAGTGATAGAAGGACACCAGCAATTTCTCCTGCAGTTTGATTTTCCTGAGAATCCTCAGGACATGGAGTCATTGCTGTGCCTTTTTAACTACTGCGACGGTATTGGTAGTCCAGGAGAGATCTTCACCAAAGTGTGTACCCAGAAATCTGAAAACAGTGACCCTTTCCACACAGTCCCCGTTGATGTATAATGGGTCTGGAACTATACTGTTCCTCCTGAAGTCTACTGTAATTTCTTTTGTTTTTGAGGAGTTCAATACCTGTTTGTTCTGCAAACACCACGCTGTCATCCCTGTAGGTTGTCTCATTTCCTCTTGAAACAAGTACAACCACAGTTGTCCCATCTGTAAACCTGATTATGGTGTTGATAGAATACGTGGAGGAACAATCATGGGTATAAAGAGAATAGAGGATGAGACTTAATACAGACACTTAAGGGGAGCCGGTACTGAGTAAAAGGGTAGAGGAGAGATGAGTGCCAATTTTAACATTCTGGGAGCAGTTCATTAGAGAATCCTTAATCCAGAGATAAATAGATTGGGAAAATCCTAATTTAGCAAGTTTTGTCTCTTCTTTGGCTTGGCTTCGCGGACGAAGATTTATGGAGGGGGTAAAAAGTCCGCGTCAGCTGCAGGCTCGTTTGTGGCTGACAAGTCCGATGCGGGACAGGCAGACACGGTTGCAGCGGTTGCAGGGGAAAATTGGTTGGTTGGGGTTGGGTGTTGGGTTTTTCCTCCTTTGCCTTTTGTCAGTGAGGTGGGCTCTGCGGTCTTCTTCAAAGGAGGTTGCTGCCCGCCAAACTGTGAGGCGCCAAGATGCACGGTTTGAGGCGTTATCAGCCCACTGGCGGTGGTCAATGTGGCAGGCACCAAGAGATTTCTTTAGGCAGTCCTTGTACCTTTTCTTTGGTGCACCTCTGTCACGGTGGCCAGTGGAGAGCTCGCCATATAACACGATCTTGGGAAGGTGATGGTCCTCCATTCTGGAGACGTGACCCATCCAGCGCAGCTGGATCTTCAGCAGCGTGGACTCGATGCTGTCGACCTCTGCCATCTCGAGTACTTCGACGTTAGGGATGAAAGCGCTCCAATGGATGTTGAGGATGGAGCGGAGACAACGCTGGTGGAAGCGTTCTAGGAGCCGTAGGTGGTGCCGGTAGAGGACCCATGATTCGGAGCCGAACAGGAGTGTGGGTATGACAACGGCTCTGTATACGCTTATCTTTGTGAGGTTTTTCAGTTGGTTGTTTTTCCAGACTCTTTTGTGTAGTCTTCCAAAGGTGCTATTTGCCTTGGCGAGTCTGTTGTCTATCTCATTGTCGATCCTTGCATCTGATGAAATGGTGCAGCCGAGATAGGTAAACTGGTTGACCGTTTTGAGTTTTGTGTGCCCGATGGAGATGTGGGGGGGCTGGTAGTCATGGTGGGGAGCTGGCTGATGGAGGACCGCAGTTTTCTTCAGGCTGACTTCCAGGCCAAACATTTTGGCAGTTTCCGCAAAGCAGGACGTCAAGCGCTGAAGAGCTGGCTCTGAATGGGCAACTAAAGCGGCATCGTCTGCAAAGAGTAGTTCACGGACAAGTTTCTCTTGTGTCTTGGTGTGAGCTTGCAGGCGCCTCAGATTGAAGAGACTGCCATCCGTGCGGTACCGGATGTAAACAGCGTCTTCATTGTTGGGGTCTTTCATGGCTTGGTTCAGCATCATGCTGAAGAAGATTGAAAAGAGGGTTGGTGCGAGAACACAGCCTTGCTTCACGCCATTGTTAATGGAGAAGGGTTCAGAGAGCTCATTGCTGTATCTGACCCGACCTTGTTGGTTTTCGTGCAGTTGGGTAATCATGTTGAGGAACTTTGGGGGACATACGATGCGCTCTAGTATTTGCCAAAGCCCTTTCCTGCTCACGGTGTCGAAGGCTTTGGTGAGGTCAACAAAGGCGATGTAGAGTCCTTTGTTTTGTTCTCTGCACTTTTCTTGGAGCTGTCTGAGGGCAAAGACCATGTCAGTAGTTCCTCTGTTTGCGCGAAAGCCGCACTGTGATTCTGGGAGAATATTCTCGGCGACACTAGGTATTATTCTATTTAGTAGAATCCTAGCGAAGATTTTGCCTGCAATGGAGAGCAACGTGATTCCCCTGTAGTTTGAGCAGTCTGATTTCTCGCCTTTGTTTTTGTACAGGGTGATGATGGTGGCATCACGAAGATCCTGAGGCAGTTTTCCTTGGTCCCAACAAAGCTTGAAAAACTCATGCAGTTTGGCATGCAGAGTTTTGCCGCCAGCCTTCCAGACCTCTGGGGGGATTCCATCCATACCTGCTGCTTTGCCACTTTTCAGTTGTTCGATTGCCTTATATGTCTCATCCAGGGTGAGAACCTCATCCAGCTCTAGCCTTAGGGGCTGTTGAGGGATCTGGAGCAGGGCGGAATCTTGGACTGAGCGGTTGGCACTGAAAAGAGATTGGAAGTGTTCTGACCATCGGTTGAGGATGGAGATCTTGTCGCTGAGGAGGACTTTGCCGTCTGAGCTGCGCAGCGGGCTTTGGACTTGGGGTGAGGGGCCGTACACAGCCTTTAGAGCCTCGTAGAAACCCCTGAAGTCGCCAATGTCCGCGCTGAGCTGGGTTCGTTTGGCGAGGCTAGTCCACCACTCATTTTGGATCTCCCGGAGTTTGCGCTGAAGATGGCTGCATGCGCGACGGAAGGCTTGTTTCTTCTCTGGACAGGACGGCTTTGTAAGGTGAGCCTGGTGGGCAGCTCGCTTCTTTGCCAGCAGCTCCTGGATTTCCTGGCTGTTTTCGTCAAACCAGTCCTTGTTTTTCCTGGAGGAGAAGCCCAGTACCTCTTCAGTGGATTGCAGTATGGTAGTCTTCAACTGATCCCAGAGGGTTTCAGGGGACGGGTCCGTGAGGCGGGTTGCATCGACGAGCTTTGCTTTGAGGTTTGCCTGGAAGTTTCCTCTCGCTTCGTCTGACTGCAGGTTTCCAACATTGAACCTCTTTCTGGGGACTTTATTGTTCCTGGGCTTTGGCTTGAAGTGAAGGTTGAGCTTGCAGCGAACCAGCCGGTGGTCAGTGTGGCATTCCGCGCTAGGCATGACCCTGGTGTGGAGCACATCTCGTTTGTCACTTTCTCGCACCAGGATGTAGTCCAGGAGGTGCCAGTGTTTGGATCGGGGATGCATCCAGGTGGTCTTAAGGCTGTCCCTCTGCTGAAAAAGGGTGTTTGTAATGACAAGTCGCTGTTCTGCGCAGAGCTCCAACAGGAGGCGCCCATTGTCGTTGCACTTGCCGACGCCATGCTTGCCCAGGATTCCTGGCCAGGTTTCTGAGTCTTTGCCGACACGAGCGTTGAAGTCGCCCAGGATGACAACCTTGTCGGCTGTAGGGGTGCGTTGGATGAGGTTGCGCAGGTCGGTGTAGAACTTGTCCTTTTCTGCTGGTTCCGCCTGGAGGGTTGGAGCATAGACACTGATGAGGGTGATGTGACGCTTGTTTTGAAGGGGGAGTCGCATGGACATGATTCGATCCGAGAGGCCTGTCGGAAGGTTTTCGAGTTTGGAGGCAATGAAGCTCTTGACCATGAAGCCTACACCAGATAGGCGTCGTTCATCCGAAGGCTTGCCAGACCAGTAAAGTGTGTAGCCCGCGCCGCGTTCTTGGAGGCTGCCTACATCTGCCAGGCGGACTTCACTGAGAGCGGCTATGTCGATGTCAAGTCTGAGGAGTTCTTGTGCAATGAGGGCAGACCGACGTTCAGGTCGGTGGCTGTCAGCCTTGTCTAGCATGGTTCTGATGTTCCAGCATGCTAGCTTGAGTTTGTGAGCATCTTTTGAGGGGGAGGACGTGGAGGGGGAGGACATGGAGGGGGAGGACGTGGAGGTGGAGGACGTGGAGGGGGAGGACGTGGAGGGGGAGGACGTGGAGGGGGAGGACGTGGAGGGGGAGGACGTGGAGGGGGAGGACGTGGACCTGTCCTCGGGCCTGCGCAAAGGAGCTTTTAGGTGGAGTGCAGTGCGCGCAGTACTGGCCCCACCCTTTACACCCATGGTTCGTGTGCCGTGGCCAAGCAAGCTGGGACGTGGCAGCGAGGTCCTTGGGTCGTAGGTTTTATATCGGAGTGGCCTTCTCCTAAGCAAGTTTTGTAACTTGATGTTAAAGGCAGAGCTGAAATCTAGAACAAGCATCCTCATATAGACTGTTAGAGAATAAAAAAAAATAGAACAATAACACATTACAAACATATAGAATGAAAAAAATATGTTAAAAACTAAACAAAAATATTATGAATTAGGGGAAAGGGTGCATAAAGTCTTGTCTTGGCAGTTAAAGGCAGAGGAGTCATCTAGAATGATAAATGCAATAAAAACAGAGGCCAATATTATAAGATAATCAAAAATAAATAAATAATATTTTAGACTTTTTTATATGAAACTGTATAAATAAGAATTATTAGGAGATGAAAATGAGATGGATGAATTTTTAACAGATGTTGAACTTCCAAAATTTGAAGATAGAGAATGAATTGATTTAGATGCCTCTTTCACAAGAGAAGAAATCGAGAAAGCCTTGGATACTTTACAAGCTAACAAAACTCTGGGGGAGGATGTGTTTCCTCCTGAGTTCTACAAACAATTCAAAGATTTATTTGATTCTTCTTATGATGGATGTATTGAGCCAGGCAGTGGAGACCCAGACCCTCCCAGAATCTTTCTCAACTGCTTTAATTAAAGTGCTTCCAAAGAAAGGTAGAGATCCATTGAAAACTTCATCATATAGACTAATATCACTCCTCAATGCTGATTATAAAATACTGGAAAAGGCATTAGCTAATAGACTGGGACAATATCTATCAATATTCATACATACAGATCAGGTGGGATTTGTCAAAGGAAGGCATTCTTCAAATAGACTAAGTAGACTATTTAATTTAATACATATGGCAAAATCTAAGTTGAATCC
The DNA here is from genome assembly GCF_036971445.1 of Narcine bancroftii. Lineage (NCBI taxonomy): Eukaryota > Metazoa > Chordata > Chondrichthyes > Torpediniformes > Narcinidae > Narcine > Narcine bancroftii. Next base: position 198,295,259 of record NC_091469.1, on the reverse strand, counting down.
AAGTATAACAATCTCTCTAGATCCAAAAAAAATTTGATCGATTAGAATCGTCTTTCTTATTTAAAACATTGGAAAAATTTGGTATAGGCAGAAAAAATATGAATTGGATAAGAACTCTTTACCATAAACCACAAGCCAAAATTATAGCTAATAATCAGATGTCAGCGGTTTTTCCCTTGAGTAGGCTTTTCCTCTATTGCCAGCACTTTTTATCCTCGCTATTGAACCACTGGAGGAGATTATAAGGAGAGATCCAGAGATTAAAGGCTTCAAAGTTGGAGAGGAGGAACATAAAATTAGTTTATTTGCTGATGATGTGCTATTATTTATGTCTATCCCAGTTTAATCTTTAATAAAATTACAAACAACATTTGGAAAATTTGAAGAGTATCAGATTATAAAATAAATATGGTAAGAGTGAGATAATGCCATTGAAAGATATCAAAAAGGAAATAGATTTAAGTGGAAGATAGATGGAATCAAATATTTAGGAATAATGACATAATAATTTACAGAATTTATATAACTTTAATCATACTCCTCTTTTAGAAAAAAATAGAGAAAGATTTACAGAAATGGAAAGACATGCCAATTACTTTAGTGGGAAAAGTAAATTGTATTAAAATGAAGGTGATGCCAAAATTACAGTATCTTTTTCAATCGTTGCCTATTGCACTATCTAAGTGTTTCTTTAAATTTTTGAATAATTGCATAAGACTATTCATATGGAATAACAAAATGCCGTGAATTTCATTGGAAAAGCTAACATAGGACTATAAATTGGACTTTAAGAAATATTATTTATCTGCACAAGCAAGAGTTTTATCATCCTTCTTTGAAGAAGACATTCCCCCTTCTTGGATCCCAATGAGTTGGAATTCAATAGAAGAAGAAACAGTGAAGGACTTTATTTATAAGTGGATTGTTAAGTTAATTTAAAAAAGATATATAACTCTATATTAATGCATATGATTGGAATATGGCAAGAAATAAATGAGTGGATTGGAAAAAAAGCAGGGATATCACTAAGAACACCATGTAAAAATGTATTAATGCCTAGGAATCTGGGCAACAAAATATTGAATTCGTGGAATGATAAAGGAATAAGATATATTGATGATCGTTATATGGAGGGATTTCCTATGTCTTTGAACAATTAATAAATTCAGAGTGCCTCGTGGGACTTTTTTCTGTTTTCTCAAGCTAAGATCGTTCCTAAGAGAAAAATGGGAACCAAGTCTGGCCCCACTTGAAAATAGTGAAATGAAACAAACAATTTGGCTGGGGCAATCCACCTAAATTTAGAATTAAGATGCCCTTTACTCTCCAGAATGAAAGTGTGAAACCAGATTTACAGAGATTGAGAGAGAGATAGGAGTTGGATTTAAGAGTTGCAATAATGGAAAGATGTTGGTCTGATTGATGTTTGGACAGCATGTCATCAATTATAAATGCAATGGATTAGTGAAATATAATTCTAAACACCAATTACATCTCACACCACAGAAGTTGCATAAATCAAAGTCTGAAATATTGGAGATATGTTTTAGATGTGGGTTAGAAATAGGAACATTTTTATATGCTACATGTTTGTGTGTGAAGGTGAGACTTTTCTGGCTGGATATTACTGGAATATTAACAAAGGTAACAGGGGTTGTCTTCATGGAGAACTCGGAGCTTTATCTTTTGGGCAACTTCATTGAAATAAGTAATAAACTAACTAAATTCCAAATTACATTTGTTAAAATAGCTTCAGCAGTGGCTAAGAAATGTATTACAATTACATGGAAATCCGATTCCCCTCTACATTTAGCACAATGGACTGCTGAGATGAACAGTTATGTACTTATGGAAAAAATAACACAACTTAAAGAACAAATATGACATTTATTAAGATGTGGCAGCCATATTTGGATCATACAGGGGTCCAATTGTAATTATAAATACAATAATAAGGATAATAATAAATGCTGCTCCAGTATAAATATAAGTGACATCCCTATATAGAATTCTTGATGATCAACATAGACGTGAGCCCTGATGGTGGGTGGATTTATATTGTGGAGTGGGGGGTGGAGGGGTTGTTTTGTTTGTTTTTTGTAAAGAAAAAGTTATATATTTAATATTGGAGAGTTTTTCTATGTATATTTATGGAAAAAATCTAAAATATATGCTCTGATTAATATCACTCCAGAGAGGGTCTGAAGCAATGCACACCCCTCAGAGTCAGGATGGCACAGTTCGTGTAGCAGTTAGCATAGCACCAGTGACCCAGGTTCGAATCCAGTGCTGTCTGTAAGCAGTTTGTATGTTCTTTGTGGGTTTCCTCCGGGTGCTCTGATTTCCTCCCACCGTTCGATGTATGATGGTTGTAGATCAATTGGGTATAGTTGGGTACCATGGGCTCGTGGGCTGGAATGGCCCTTTAACCTGTAATGTCAAACTTTTTTTAATTGAAAATTTAAAAAATAAAAAAATATTTTATGCTTGTGTCTCACTGCATATTCCATGCAGATTCATCAGTGCCTGGTAATGAAGAGTGTCTCATTACCAGTGTTACTATGTTTCAGCTCTCTCTCTCTCTCTCTCTCTCTCTCTCTCTCTCTCTCTATCGGATAAATATCAAAGATAACATGGCATCTTTTCAAAGATGAGCAATTTATTTTTTGTGTACTAAGTAATATTTTACACTGTCTTTGTCAAAAACCTCAGTCATACACAAACTGACCAAAAAATCTCACCCACACTAGTCCCACCTGCCTTCATTTGACCTATCCTGCCCATGTATCCATCCATCTTTTTAATTAAACATTGCAATAGTACCTGTCTCAACTATCTCCTCTTGAGACAGGTACTATTCCATACAACAGGCAGTCTGCTCCATACTCTCACCACTCTGTCGAAAAAAAAATTACTCCCCAACCCCTCTGTGACCCCATCCCATCACCTCGCCTTAAACCTATGTCCTCTGGTTAACAAATCCCATACTCTGGGCAAAAGACTTGGTACATTCACACAATCTTTTTCTCTCATGACTTTGTGCACCTCTGTGAGATCATTCCTAGTGCTCCTGCACTTCAAGGAATAAACACAGTAGCGAAGTAGCATGTGCTACGTGCCCCAAATTTTCAAGGGCTCCCACGTTTATGTACTATGAATTATGGGAAACATTTTCGTTTTCATCTTTGAGCAGCGGCTATGAGAGACCATACTGATATCCATCCTGATTAAAGGTGATTGTCTAAAATCAATAAAGGTTAGGGATTTCAGCCAATTATCACCTCTAATCAGGGTTATTAAGAGAGCCTATCAGTGTGGCATCTCATAGCCAATGCACAAAGATGAAAACAAACATGTAAATGCAAACAAGCCTTAGCAGAACAAAAGAAACCCTGACCTCAGCCTCAGTCAGCTGAGTGGTTTTGTTTGTTTACATGTGGGGGGGGGGAGGGAGGGGGGGAGCTGCTTGCTGCAGATAACAATGATGAGCAGTAAAAGTTCCAGTTATGTGGGGGATTATGGGTAACGAAGCAGGTTCCAGCTGCATGGGGGATTATGGGTAATGGGTACGACAGCCATTGATCCCGCTCTGAGCCACTGCTGTAAGCAAGTTTTGTTTTAACAGGGGAGGGGAGGGGAGTGGGGTGCAATTTCAGTGTGAGGGTAAGTGCAAAATGTGTAACTAAGTTTTTACGCAGGCAGGGGCTGAAATTTCAATGCTTGCCATAGGCTCTTTTTTCCCAGATACGCCACTGTGGTAATCACTGTACATATAGTGATCTGAGAAAGCTAGCATCATTTTGTTAAAAATAATTAAGACTATTTTAAACTTACTAAAACGGACATGCAAGGTCAGCGTTAGAAACTCTCTTGAAGGGTGGAGGGGGCTGGAGTCACACTTCCCCCTCATTGTGCACGCACCAGCTGGCACTATTTAGGACCTCTCATGTGCCAGCCGGCGCAATTTAGGGCCCCTATAAAATAAATGCTACAGGCCCCGCAATAGCTTAATCCAACACTGCTAGTATCTTGCTGAACCTCTCCCTGTAGCTCACGTCCCTGAACACAATACTCCAAATGGGGCCTCTACAACTCCTTGCACAACTGCCACATGATCTCCCACACTCATCAAGGCCAACTTGCCAAAATTCTCATTGATCATCCTATCTACCTGTGATGCCATTTTCAAGGTAATACTCACCCTCGTCCCCTCCATCAACATCTCCTGCTTCCTCAAAAAAGCAGCCAACATATGAAATAATTCATTCCATGCACAAGTGTGAGGTCAAATGTAACAGCACTGATTTACCACAGCCTACAAACAAATAAAGAATACATTCACTCGTTTCTTTCAGCTCACCATGAAGTCGACTTTCTTTATTATTCACTAGACACAACATTGGATTCTTCAATTCCCCAAACACCACCCAGCCAAGTCCCTTTGACCTTCTCATTGGCTCGCCACCACATGGGTGATCCTGACACTCTCACTCTTTTTCTCATGCATCCGAGATCCATCCCTGTATAGTGACGTTTAACACACCCGCGCATGCACACCATTACTCCCGTGCATCACTTATGTCATCAGTGGCAACCGGCACTGCTCTCGATAAAGGTAAGTAAGCAACTGCGACACACACTCCACCATGTTCAAGGACAATTTTGTTCCCACCATGATCAAACTCCTGAATGATCCTCTGGAAATTATCGGCCAATTAGCTTGACGTCTGTAGTTGGAAAAATGCTTGAAGCTGTTATTAAAGATGAAATAGTGAAACTTTTGGAACGTAAGGGTTCAATCAGGAAGACGCAGCATGGTTTTAGAAAGGGAAGATCTTGTTTGACAAACTTTTTTTTTTGAAACTTTATTTATTAATTTTAACTTTTTTTTCCCAAAACTTTATTTATTAATTTTAACGCTGTTTGACAAACTTGTTAGGATTCTTTGAGGATATAATGAGTGCGGTGGATAGAGGGGAACAGGTTGATGTTGTATATTTGGATTTCCAGAAACCATTTGATAAGGTGCCGCACAAGAGACTTATCAGTAAGTTACAGGAAAGTGGAGTCCGGGGAAGTATATTGGCCTGGATTGAAAATTGGTTGTCTGACAGGAGGCAGAGAGTCAGGATAAATGGGAGTTTTTCAGGTTGGCAGAGAGTGGTAAGTGGGGTGCCGCAGGGGTCAGTGTTAGGCCCACAACTGTTCATCATTTACATTGATGACTTGGAGGAGGGGACAAAATGTGGTGTAGCCAAGTTTGCGGATGACACCAAATTGAGTGGAAGAGCAAATTGTAATGAGGATGTGGAGAGTCTGCAGAGGGATATAGTTAAGCTGGATGAGTGGGCAAAGGTCTGGCAGATGGAGTACAGTGTGAGGTTATCTACTTTGGCAAGAAAAATAAAAGAGCTGAATATTATTTAAAGGGTGAAAAACTATAGCATGCTGTTGTGCAGAGGGACTTGGGAGTGCTTGTGCATGAATCACAAAAACTTAGGTTGCAGGTGCAGCAGGTTATTCAGAAGGCAAATGGAATGTTGGCCTTCATCGCTAGAGGAATTGAATTCAGGAGTAGGGAGGTAATGTTGCAACTGCATAAGGTATTGGTGAGACCGCACCTGGAGTACTGTGTCCAGTTCTGGTCTCCATATTTGAGGAAGGATATACTGGCTTTGAAGACGGTCCGGAGGAGGTTTACTAGGTTGATCCCTGGGATGAAGGGGTTGACTTATGATAGGATAGATGTAGGAAGGTTTTTTGAGCCGGCCGGGGAGACTAAAATGAGAGGACACAGTCTCAAGATTCGGGGGAGTAGATTTAGGACAGAGATGGGGAAAAATAGTTTTTCCCAGAGAGTAGTGAATGTTTGGAATTCTCTAACCAGGGAAGTGGTTGAGGCTGCCTCATTAAACATATTTAAAATTCGGTTAGATAAATTTTTACATGATAGAGGAATTAGGGGATATGGGGAGAAGGCAGGTAGGTGGAGTTAGGTCATAAATTAGATCAGCCATGATCGTATTGAATGGCGGAGCAGGATCGATGGGCCATTTTTGGCCTACTCCAGTTCCTACTTCCTATGTTGCTCTGTGCCAACTGATCTTTATCTGTAACTGCACTTTGAACTGTCTTAACTGCTGCACTATGTATGGGGTGACTGACTGGACTGCTCATAAAACAAACTTTTACATTGCATCCTAATGCAAACTAGAACTGAAAAGGATGTGCTTTGTATCTGGCCTCTCTGTTTTACACCAGCCTCATTGAGGGATAAGGAGTTAGTGCAAGAAAGAAGGAAAAGATCCGCCATAATCTACAGCTCATCTTGAAGTGTTTCCTTCCAAACCATCCCCCCCCCTCCACAAGATCTTTTTATACCTTGTGTAACCAAAGGACTTATCAAGTGTTTTCCTTGTTTCATATTCAATTTTTTTTCCAGACGAAATGTTTACATAATACTTAAAATTAAAGTATGCCATAACATTTCTAAAAGATTAATTAATTTGAAATGTTTGTATGATATCAATTGATGAAAATATATGTAATTAAAATTAAGAATGGATCATTTAATTTCTCCAGCCAAATTATGACTTGATTATTAATATCACAAGAGTACAAGAAGCAGAAGTAGGAGTATGCACTTGGGCCTTTGTCTGCCTTCCAACAAGATTATAGATGATATTTTTCTCCTACCTGCACTAACCCTTTAACTCTTGATTGGCTAAGAACACCGAATGGCCAGATATGAATGCATTCACCCTGAAGCTGCACTGAAGTTAGTGGCAAAACCAAAACCAAAAGGACTAGTAACAAACCACCACAGCATGTAGCACACTTCTGCACTGCAAGGGGGAGGCTCACAATCCAGGAATGGGCTGACCATGTGCTGCTAACGAATGGTTCTCTACAGAACCCAGCTAAAGAAGGACAAATAAAACTCCAATAATCTGGCACTATTTGGACCTTGGTGGTGATGGGCTAAGAGATTTTGCAGACTATCAGACATCACTCCCTACTAATACCTCAAAATGCCTTTAATTCATTTGTTTTTATTAAATGTTACACAGTGATACAGTGAAATCCCTGTAATCCGAATTTAAGTAAGCGGCAAAAAGAAAATCATGGAAAATAAATAGGTAAAAAATACAAAAGCTTAAAATTGGTGTCCTCTAGCAGTTAGTTAATTAATCACACAACACACAATCTCAAGCAACAGGAAAATTCACTTAGCCGCAATCTACCAATCCCCATAACTGCTGGAGACTGGTGGGGGGGGGGGGGGGCTTTCTGTATTATACGAGTGGACCAGTAAGATCACAGGAACTGGAGCCCTGGTGAGTTTGTAGAGAGCATGGGAATGGAAAACAGGAGCATGTAAATGGAGCATAGGAACTGGGGCTCCAATAAATTTTACAGGACTATGGTAACCCATTGGGGTTTCCGAAAAAAATCAAAGAGCAGATTATTGGAATTTTACTGGTCTGGACTGATATTTTCCATTGTTTTTATTGTTTCCCTCTGTACAGCTAAAACTGCTGACATTATCGTACTGCAGGACATTATGCATTCATCGTTTTTGGAAGCTCAAAGGGACAGATGATGGATAATGGGTAAAGGAGGAAGAAATTGGCACAGTCCAAGGATGAATAATGGCCAGCATTATCGGGAACCTACAGTCAGTGAGGTCTGGGTCGTAGCAAGGAACCTGCATTCAGAATCGTTGCCACCCAGGGTAAAATGAGGAACCATCTGTCATGATAATGAATATGTATGAGATGTACCGGAAGTCACGGGGTATGAGAGAGAGATAAGAGCACAAGCAGGAGAACAAAGGAAACTGGAAAATAAAGACACTGAGAAGTTTACCTGATAAAACTTGTGTTTGATGTTTTATTAACTTCACATTTCGGGCCACAAATGTGACATTGGCGACGAGGATGGGATAAGCTTGAAGTTCTCTGTAATCCTCTGTAATCTTCTTTAGTCTTTGAGTTAAGACAACTCAAGCCAGCAAATTAAGAGGCTCTCACATCGCCATAATCAGCCAAGATATGCGTCGACACAGGACGTGGAGTATTATCGATGTGGAAACCGAGGTCACTTTGGAAAAGACCCATATTGCCCGGCCAAAGGCAAAGTTTGCAGAAAGTGTGGAGGTAAGGACCACTTTGCAAAGAAGTGCAAAAGCAAGTCCAATGCAGACCAGAAGAGGAAGAATACAACTTCCAAAGGCAAAGCCTGGGGGAAAGGAAAGTATCCTGGAAAGAAAGATACCATTCGCCAGATAGACGGTGACGATGATGATACCCAGGAGGAACAGAGTTGTTACCAATTTACGCTGAATGAAGTACATCATGAGAAGGTCCCAGTGATCATTGGTGGAGTGACAGTGCAGGTCATTGTAGATTCAAGGCATTCCTGGAGTTGCCAACATTTCTGACGACATCATAATCCATGCACCAATGAAGGAAGAGCATGACAAACGGTTGAGGCGTGTACTATCTAGACTACAGGAGGCAGGCCTTACCGTGAATGGAAACAAGTGCCAGTTCGGTGTGTCAGAAATGGACTTCATGGGACACAGACTTACACGGGAAGGACTAAACCCTGCAGAGGCCAAGGTGAAAGCTATTGCAGAGGCACGTGCACCTCAGAATGCAACAGAGGTGAGGAGTTTCCTGGGATTGGTCAATTTTTGTGCCAAGTTCATTCCTAATTTCGCTACAGTGGCAGAACCACTAAGGAAACTAACCAGGAAAGGTGTACCTTTTCATTTTGGATCTGAGCAGAAGAAAGCATTCACAGCGCTGAAGCAAAGCCTGACAGATGCAAAAACTCTTGGATATTACGATCCGGCGGCATCAACCAAAGTCATAGCGGATGCCAGCCCGGTTGGTTTAGGAGCCATGTTGGTCCAGATGCATGATGGAGGACCAAGAATCATTGCCTATGCCAGCAGATCGTTATCAGATGTGGAAAGAAGATACTCTCAGACAGAGAAAGAAGCACTCGGACTTGTATGGGCCTGTGAGAGGTTCCATGCATATAAATACGGCATTGAATTTGAACTCATCACAGATCATAAGCCATTAGAGGTGATCTATGCACCTAGATCCAAACCATGTGCCAGAATAGAGAGATGGGTACTCAGACTACAACCCTACAAATATAAAGTAATCCACATTGCAGGGAAAACAAACATTGCAGATCCGCTGTCCAGATTGGTGAAGGATGGTGGTCCACAATCTAAGTCAGAATTGGGAACAGAAACAGAGAGCTTTGTACGCTTCGTAGCTATTCAGTAGACACCGAAAGCTGTGACTACGAAGGAAGTCGAGAGAGAATCCGAACGTGATCCAGAACTCAGGGAAGTAAGAGAATGCATACAGAGTGGACAATGGGACAAGTGTACTCACAAGGCTTACATTCCCATTAGAGACGAACTTTGTTGCATCGGACAGTGTGTATTAAGAGGTTGCAGATTGGTGATACCGCAAAGATTGAGACCGAAGATCGTATCCTTAGCGCATGAAGGACACCTAGGTATTGTTGGTACCAAGCGAAACCTCAGGACCAAGGTATGGTGGCCAGGTTGTAATAAAGACACTGAGAAGTTTACCTGATAAAACTTGTGTTTGATGTTTTATTAACTTCACATTTCAGGCCACAAATGTGACATTGGCGACGAGGATGAAAGAAGCTTGAGGAAAATTAAAGACTAAACAAGATTAAAGAGGATTACAGACAACTTCAAGGTGATAAGAATTTTCTCTTTGACTCAGTACTTTTGGGGCTGGAATATTTCCTCATGGCTGGTGCAAACGGTGACTTTCTAACACATAGTGGAATTGCTCATTTTCACCCAAATGAGTTGCAAGCACTGTAAGTGTGAAGTGGAAGGCATGGCTGGAAGAATTTGAATCCTACGCCGACAGTCGTGGCCTATTTCTAGATACCGGTACGGTTGAACAAAAAGCGCAGAGAAGGGCGTTACTTCTTTTCACTGCTGGTCCCGCTGTTCGGGAAACATTTAAGACACTTTTGAATACTGGAAGAAAGGATGAGTACCGGCAAGCGGTAGATGCATTAAATGCACACTATGTAGTGACACCGAATGCTACATTTCAACGCCATTTGTTTCGGAGAACGAGACAAGAAGATGGCCAGACAATTGCTCAGTACGTGACGAGACTCTGCCAGCTAGCTGTTGGATGCAATTACATGCCAGCTGATTTGGACAACCAATTATTGGATCAAGTCGTACAGCACTGCAGATCAGATAAACTCAGAAGACGTCTACTGAAAAGAGGGAGTGAGTTGGAACTCACCGATGCTTTAGCCATTGCTGCTGCATTAGAGGCTGTTGAAGGGCAATTTCATACCATGACCCTGAAAGACAACTCAAGCCAGCAAATTAAGAGGCTCTCACATCGCCATAATCAGCCAAGATATGCGTCAACACAGGACGTGGAGTATTATCGATGTGGAAACCGAGGTCACTTTGGAAAAGACCCATATTGCCCGGTCAAAGGCAAAGTTTGCAGAAAGTGTGGAGGTAAGGACCACTTTGCAAAGAAGTGCATGTATGAGTGCTGTAGGAAGTAAATTTTATGTAGTTGAGTTATAGTATTACCATTAGTTACGATGTTTGTAGGTTTCCGAGGGATATTGGTAAGTAAAGGTAAAGTTTATTTCTGATTAAAGGAGGGATGTCATGATAATGAATATGTATGAGATGTACCGGAAGTCACGTGGTATGAGAGAGAGATAAGAGCACAAGCAGGAGAACAAAGGAAACTGGAAAATAAAGACACTGAGAAGTTTACCTGATTAAATTTGTGTTTGATGTTTTATTAACTTCACATTTCGGGCCACAAATGTGACACCATCATCCCTGCTTTATATTATACACTGAAGCCAATTAAAACTTCACACAAATCTGCATTCAGACAAAGAGTCCTGGTTATGAACAAATTCCAAATCAATGAGCTAAACGTGAACCAGTAATGTCATCAATAGAAAATAAGCATCCTATTAGAGGATCTGGTTGCTGAGTTAATACTGAGAATTTATTTATTGCATCTGATACCAAGGGAACTTATGCCTGCGGTGACAAATTAGTATTCCTGTTAGTCTAAATTTGTCATTATGTTCGTCATAGAGATCTTAATAATTTTTACTAATTTGAGGAGACAGGAATTGACATGATTGAATCATGTATTCTTAATGTTTGGGAGATAGGGTTTATTCTCCAATCTAATGGAAGAAGAATTTTTTTTGCAGTTAGAATAATGTCTTTGTTCTAAATGATGTCTTTGTTCTAACTGATCTCATTCTGTTAGCTCTACACTCTGCACTGTGTTTTCATTGCAGTTCAATGTATAAGTTGACTCGCTGGATTGCAAGCAAAACAAACTTTATGACACGTTAATTAAACTTGAACTTGCATAGTGATGTGAAAGACTGTTAGAGACAGCATTCATGATGATGTGCACTTGTTAAAATACTTCAAAATTTGTATTAATATCTCAACTCATCTCAAAGTCCATGATTTGAAGAAATAAAAGCAGGAGCAGGTCCTTGTCATTGAATCCTGTCATTGTGTTCATTAAGATTCTCTTGTCCATCAGATTCCATATTCTTTGCTTCTCTTAGTGGTCACAAGGGTAACAATCTTTGACTGAGCTATACTCAGCAACTAACTACTCTCAGTCTTCCAAGACTGAGAATTCCAATGCTTCCGAATCCTTTTGATAAAGACACTTAACCTCATTTCGATGCTAAATGAAAGAAAGAAACCTTAAATATGGTTCAACTGGAAGGAACAATCAGAATAATATCCCATTAACTCCTGACTAAGCTCCATTCCCTCTCCCTTCATCCGTACCACAGGGCAGGAAGTTGATGCAAGTGAATGGGACAAAATGTCTGATTAATCTCAATGGGGAGAGGAAGGGTTGTATGGGGAAGTTCAAGGAACTTATTCCTGTCCTTCAGCTGCCTGTGTGATTTCCACCTCTTTTTTTTTAAATAATTTCACAGATGCATTAAAAAACTTATACATAAATTTCTTTTTCAAAAATAATGAAAAGTTAATACATAGTGATTTTAAGTCATCCATCCTCCCCTTCTCCCCTACAACCCAATAGAAAAGAAGGTTTAAAAAATAGAAAAAAGAAAACATCTGGATAGTATTTATAAAATCTTACTAAAACTATCAAATAAAATCTAACATATCTTAATTTTTCTTGATTTTAGACGTTGGAAGGTTCAGGTTGTGCGATAACAACTTAATTCCTACAATTTGTAAATATGATCCCTAGATCTTTTCAAAAATTTCAAAGTTGTTACATAAATTATATGTGATTTTTTTTCAAGTGGTAGACAACTACCTATATAAGTTTGACCATCTTCCCATTCCAAAAAACACATCTGATTTCCAATTTACTGCCACACATTTTCTAGCTACTGCTAGGGCTATTTTAACAAATGCTTTTTAAAGTTTTTTAAAATTTAATTATTTGTATCATTACAGAAAAAAAACAATGAATAAAACATTAATCACATTTCCATATCCAAAGATACAAAAAGAAACTTTTATATTTTTCTCCCCATCCCCTCTCCCGTCCAAAAGTAAGAAAAAAAACACCTACCATTTAATATTAGCATAGACAATCATTAATTGTTATTAAAAATTACTGATTAAGTGGTATGGATAAGATAGAAGTGGAGAGAAAATTATCCATAAAATCCATATATGGTTTCCAAATACTATTTTAAAATTTCAACTCGATTCCTTAAACTATACTTCTCTATCGTCTTTCCATGATATCGCGACACATTTCTTTGCAGTTGCTATTGCAATATTTAAAATTTTTTCTTGATATTTGTCCAATTTCAATTTTATATCTTTTTCATAGATATCCCCAAGTAAAAATAGTCTTGGATCCTTTGGTATCTTTATCTTCATAATTTGTCCTAATAATAAATTCAATTCATTCCAAAACTTTTCCACTTTTTCACAAGACCACACTGAATGCAAAAAAGTCCCTATTTCTTTCACACATCGAAAACACTTATTTGAATAATTAGAATGAAGTCCATTTATCTTATATTGAACCATTTGATATCTAACATTTACTGTATTCATAACACTTTCATGACATAATTTAACCAAATCACCTCCTAAATTTCTATATTTAAATCTTTCTTCCATCACATTTTTGATTTATATGTCTTTCTCCTTTGTCGTCTCTTGTAATTTTATATACATATTAGTAATACATTTCTTAACAACAAATGTTATTATATCTACAAATTGACTTTGTTTAGGGAGATTCAAATCTGCTCCCAGTCTCTTTTTCAAATAAATTTTTAATTGATAATATGCAAAAATTTTATTATTATGTATATTATATTTATCTTTTAATTGATCAAAAGTTAAGAAAAAAGATTCTAAAACACAATATTTTGTTCTCTGTATACTTTACTATTAACAAATTCTTTTTGATATTTATTTAATTTCAATTTTAGTTCTGTGTCAAAAATATTTCCAAGTAAAAAAATATTTGGATCTTGAGGAAACTTAACTTTTGTAACTCTTTCCAAAAATAAACCCAGTTCCCACGTAGAGTGTAAAAAAAAGTATCTATTTATTTATTGCATCTTTAACATTTATCTGAAAAATTAGAATTTAATCCATTTAATTTCTGTGGAGTAAGATATAGTTGATGTAAAAAATTATGTTGTACCAGACATTAATTGCATTAATCATACTCTCCTGACAAAGTTCTAACCAAGTTTCCTCTTAAATATTTATTTTTAAATCTTTCTTCCATCTTTGTATTGACTTGGTTTATTCATTCCTTTTTGCAAAATTGAATACATAATTGAAATAAACTTTTTAATATTCATATCAGTAATTAATTGTTCCAAATAACTTTGTTCAAGTAATATAAAATCTGTACCTTAATTTTCTCTTAAATATGCCTTTAACTGATAAAAAGAGAATATTGTATTGTTTTGAATTCCATACTTACCTTTTAGATGCTCAAATGTCATTAAAGTTGAACCTTGTGTGTCGCAATGGGTTAATTATGCTTATGAAGGGGATTAGAATTGGGTTAGGTGTTAGGTTGCATGCAATTTACAGACAGAACACTGCCTTGCAAAGTTCCGAGGGCAGGTGCAAACAGAAGGTTTTGGGCTTTAGCAATGTGTGCAAACACACCCCAGAAACTGAAACGTTTACCAAGAGTTGGGACCATGTGTTTCTTGTAAAGCCTGGAAATTGCAACATTTGCAAACTGAAACCAAAAAAAAGTGCCTTGAACATCAGGAGGGGAGGGGCAGAGAACAAGAGAGAAGGCAGGTAGCATGAGGCAGTCTGAGAAAAGACTGGACAGAAGAGGCTTCCTTTTTTAAGATGGGCAGAGTTCTGATATGGTAGCCTGAGTGTACTCTCTGTGGAAATCAGGAGTGGTGGCCAGTCTTCTCAGTGTGACGAAGAAAAGAACTCTGTGAGAAGAACCTGGAAAGAAGACAAGTTTCTTCTGGAAGACACTCCTGTTTGAGGTGTCCAATAAGCAACAACCATCTCTCTGTAACCCTCCACAACTTTCCTGCCTGGTAACTCTAAGTAAAGCACTGAAGTTTGCTTGAATGTAATGCCTGTTTGATTTTGTGCACAGGATTGAAGATTACTGGAAACTGTAGCCTTAGAAACGTGGGCAGTGGAAGATTGGCCAGTAAAACACATTACACACACTTGCACTTAGATTAGGTTGTGGGGGAGGGGGGGGGGGGATTGTGTAAGTAACTTAGTGTTGGTAAGTTAAGTGTTAATCTTGTTCTATACCCAGAGGTTTAAACTAATTTTGTTTAAGGAACCATTGCTTTGGTGTGTTTCTATTGCTGTTGGTATATGGGGTTCACTGTACTTGTAACACTTGAAAACAAACCTTTATTGTCTTAATTCCTTTGTTAAACCAAATATCAAAAAGTTTATTATTTATTGTAAAAGGAATAAGTTGATTCTGACTCAGTATCATTCCTCTTATCTGAAAATTTCTTAATCCAATTTCTGAATGTATTTTACTGCATATTTTAGAGAGATGTTTTAACAAAGGAATATCTCTATTTTCAATAAAAATCTTATCATTCCATTTATATATAAAATTATTTGACTTATCTTCTCCTATTTTATTCATTTCTATCTGAATCCATACAGGCTTCTCTCCCTCTTGAAAAAAAGTAGAGAGAAACATCAGCTGGGCTGCTCTCTGATTATTTTTAAAATTTGGTCATTGTAGTCCTGATTCAAATTTCCATGTTAATTTTTCTAATGGAACGCTTGCCATTTTCCCTTTCCAAATAAATTTACTTACATGCTTATTTAGTTCTTGAAAAAATTCTGATGGTATAAATATAGGTAGCATTTGAAATAAATACTGTACTATAGGGAATATATTCTTTTTTATACAATTAACCCTTCGTATTAATGTTATAGGTAGTTCCTTCCATTTCTGTAAATGTTCTTCTACTTTCTTAAGCTGTGTATAATTCAATTTAAATAAATTATTTAAATTGCTATCAATTTTAATACCTAACTACTTAATTGCATCTCTTTACCACTTAAATTGACTTTCCTGTTTGCACTGCTCTTAATCTGCCTTTACTATAGGCATTATTTCACTTTTATCACTATTTATTTTATAGCCAGATTCTACACCATATTCTTAATCTTAAATGCAATTTACTTCATGACCTTTCTGGTTTAGTCACATAAATTATAACATAATCTGCAAATAATCTAATCTTGTGCTCTTTCCTGTCTACTTTAAAACCTTTAATATCATTATCAAGTCTAATTAATTCTGCTGAAGGCTCTATTGCTAAAATAAATAATGAAGGTGACAATGGACATTCTTGTCTACTTGATCTAGTCAATAAAAAAAGATTCTGATATTTGCCCATTTGTTACCACTTTTGCTTTAGGTTTATTATATCGAGCTCTGACCCAATCTATAAATGTGGGTGCTATCCAAATTTATGTAAAATTCTGAATAAAAAAAATACCACTCAAGTCAATCAAATGCTTTTTCAGCATCTAAAGTAACTGCTGATTTCCACCTCTTGAAGAGCATGAAATGTGTGATAGAAGTAACATATTAGTTTTCTCTTTCCCTCTTCTCCCCTCCCTCCCAAAGCCCAAACACTACCAAAAAGTATAAGAGCAGTAGATGCAACTCACCCAACATCATCAGGAGATACCTGGCCATTGTTTCATCATCACTGGGTCTAAACCTCTTGTCAGCAAAGTAGGACTCTCTACCTGAGGTGAACCACAACAATCCAAGAAGGTGGCTCACCACCATCCTTCTCAGAAAAAGTATAGATAGCCTTGATGGCAAAGTCTAGGGTTGTGTATTTCTATAATTACTTGGTTCTCTCTGGACTGCTCTGTCTTCTTCTTTGGCTTGGCTTCGCGGACGAAGATTTATGGAGGGGTAATGTCCACGTCAGCTGCAGGCTTGTTTGTGGCTGACAAGTCCGATGCGGGACAGGCAGGCACGGTTGCAGCGGTTGCAAGGGAAAATTGGTGGGTTGGGTGTTGGGTTTTTCCTCCTTTGTCTTTTGTCAGCGAGGTGGGCTCTGCGGTCTTCTTCAAAGGAGGTTGCAGCCCGCCGAACTGAGGCGCCAAGATGCATGGTTTGAGGCGAGATTAGCCCACTGGCGGTGGTCAATGTGGCAGGCACCAAGAGATTTCTTTAAGCAGTCCTTGTACCACTTCTTTGGTGCACCTCTGTCTCGGTGGCCAGTGGAGAGCTCACCATATAACACGATCTTGCCCTGTAATCGCATAAATAATCAGCAGTGATGCTGATGGCTTCAGTTGCTAAAAGACACAATAAAAGTTAATGATGTTTGAACTGTAATTTATTAAGTCCCACAAAGTATAAAATCAATCTAAAATGTTTCCACACATTTTCTGGTAGTTTTTAATTTCTCTAAATCAATATTTTCTGATGTCCGAACATTTCATCGATTATTTGTTAGCTGCAGTTTGTTTTTGTTACATTACTAGCCAACATTGACACAAAATTAGCAACAAAACACAGAGAGAAAAAGAAAGGGAGATAAAGAGGAGGAGAAGGAGGGCAAAGAATAACACAAAGCTATTGACCAAAAAGTATGAATTTTTATACACAACATTCCTGGGATCCAAGTATCAGTATATGAGCATGTCAAATGTCAATGAGATTAATAAAAATAATTGTTAGTTGTTTATGTTTTAGTTTGAGAGAAAGTACAAGTAGTTTATGGCTGCAAAAGTTAAAATGTATATTTTGAAAGGATCAGCTATTACTTACAAAAGTACCTCAACAGTGGTGGGAGTGTAGAATTCATTAAACAGGAGCAGTTCATGTGGATGTAAACAGTGTATTTGGAGAGCACAAGAGGGAAAGAGGATTAGAAACGTATGATGAAAAGGTGAGTCTGTGGGAAGAAGTTTCTGATTTCTGAAGAGTCTAGCTCTAAATCAGTGATTTTCAATCTTTTTCGTTCCACTCACATACCACCTTAAGCAATCCCTATGCCAAAGGTGGTCTATGATTGGTAAGAGATTACTTAAGGTGGTGTGTGGATGGAGAGAAAAAGGTTGAATACTACCGTTTTAATCGTATCTAATTGACTCGTTATGTGCACGGTTTCATTACCTCCAAAGGAAATGGGGAAATGACAATTTTTCTCAAGCAAAATATTTCAGTAACAATTGGGTCTAGAGCAGTGGTTCTCAACCTATTTTCCCCACTCACATACCACCTTAAGCAATCCCTTACTAATCACAGAGCACCGATGACATAGGGATTACTTATGAGAGTAAGAGTGGAAAGAAAAATTTTGAAAATCACTGCTCTAAATAATCAAGTCATTACCTTCGTCAACATTTCCCCACCAGAGATAACAGTTTCCACGTAACTACTTCATCAAATCCATCAAACATCTTAAAGACTTAAACTTACTTTTCAAACTTTTAAGATTCAAGACAGTACGTTAATTTCAGATACATGAGCTCTGATTTATGCAACTGTAATATTTAACCCTTTAAGCTCTTGTTCCCTTCTCCAGTCTCCAAACGGGTACTTATCCCTCAATTAACATTCTTTGGCTTGGCTTCGCGGACGAAGATTTATGGAAGTCCGGGGCTGTTTATAAGGAGTATATTGTTTTATGTATGTACACAAACACTCACACACGCATATATATATATATATTTATGTAAATACACAAACATGTATGTACACATGTATATTTATGTTTGTGTATGTACACACACATACGTATGAACATACCTACGCACATGTGTATGTGCATATATGCAAGTGTATACACAACCACTCGTGTGTACACACCCACACATTTCATGGGCGGGAGGGCCTTCAACTCTGTTGTATCACTAAAATTAAATCACATGCTGATTGTGGGATTGTTCAATGCACTCATCGTTCCTACATCTCAGCAATCATCATACCATAATATTTTGTTGCCTTAACTAGTTTGGGACATCCTGGATTATGAAAAGCATCCTCAAGATCCAAATCAGTATTTCTTTTATATTTCGAGTGTGCTCTGTGTTTGAGTGTACACTGTTAATAACTGCTTAACAATGGAGAAAATGGCAGAGCTTTTTCATTCATGACAGGGTACACTTACAGAGGCCCTCTATTCTTTAGCAGCTGTTGTAGGGACAACTTATCACATAGTAATGGTTATAATTGATTGGAAGAAATGGCAATGAGACTTGACCCACCCCATCGGTTACAGGACAGTGATTAACATATACAAAGTCATGTTAATGATTCAGATCATGTAATCATTGATTTATATTTAGATAATTATTCATTCAGCTGTGTGGAGTGTTTGGGTAGAAACATTATGGGGCCTTTATACTCAACTCTGTTGTGAAAAATTGAAGCTGTGCTTTATGTCTATATCCAGTCAGTAACACTTACACATTCAAGTCGTAATTCAAGGTTGACTTTAGACACGTTTAAATAAAAACAGATAATGCTAGGATCATGCAACAGTATCTATGGAAAGAGAGACAGGGCTAATGTTTCAAATCTAAAAGGCTTTAACGGTTCCTTCAGCTGAGCATTTCCAGTACATCATGTTTATATTTCCAGTTTTCACCATCTTCAGTCTTTTGATTTTCATTTACTCAAGCTTAACTATTTAAGCTGACATTCCAGTGCAGTAGGGAAGGAGTGCTGCACTGGTGAAGATACAAGCTTCCTGACAAGACAACGAGGAAGGCCTCTACTCTCCCGAATGCACATCTTGCAGCACAATTTGAAGCAGAGTTGGGGAGTCATCTCCAGTGTTCTGGCCAATATTTATCCCCAATCAACATCACCATCTAAAAGTAAAACAGATTACCTGAGCACCAGCACTTAGCTATTTCTGGAAACATAAGAGCATAAGAAATAGGAGCAGAAACCGGCCTCCTGAACTGTTGAACCTGCTCTGCCAGTCAATAAGATCATGGGTATGAATATGAATCTGAGAGGTTATTGTCATATCTTTGGCTTGGCTTCGCGGACGAAGATTTATGGAGGGGGTAAAAAGTCCACGTCAGCTGCAGGCTCGTTTGTGGCTGACAAGTCCGATGCGGGACAGGCAGACACGGTTGCAGCGGTTGCAGGGGAAAATTGGTTGGTTGGGGTTGGGTGTTGGGTTTTTCCTCCTTTGCCTTTTGTCAGTGAGGTGGGCTCTGCGGTCTTCTTCAAAGGAGGTTGCTGCCCGCCAAACTGTGAGGCGCCAAGATGCACGGTTTGAGGCGTTATCAGCCCACTGGCGGTGGTCAATGTGGCAGGCACCAAGAGATTTCTTTAGGCAGTCCTTGTACCTTTTCTTTGGTGCACCTCTGTCACGGTGGCCAGTGGAGAGCTCGCCATATAACACGATCTTGGGAAGGCGATGGTCCTCCATTCTGGAGACGTGACCCATCCAGCGCAGCTGGATCTTCAGCAGCGTGGACTCGATGCTGTCGACCTCTGCCATCTCGAGTACTTCGACGTTAGGGATGAAAGCGCTCCAATGGATGTTGAGGATGGAGCGGAGACAACGCTGGTGGAAGCGTTCTAGGAGCCGTAGGTGGTGCCGGTAGAGGACCCATGATTCGGAGCCGAACAGGAGTGTGGGTATGACAATGGCTCTGTATACGCTTATCTTTGTGAGGTTTTTCAGTTGGTTGTTTTTCCAGACTCTTTTGTGTAGTCTTCCAAAGGCGCTATTTGCCTTGGCAAATACACAAGTACCAAATACAAATGCACCAAAATACTTTCTTGCTGCCGTCATGCAGGTACATCAACAACAATACTCTAAGTCACCACAATATGTCATGGCACAGAAAAAGAAATAAAAGACTAGATCTGACCCCGGGCTCATATTCAATTATTCACTTGGTCCCATTGTCTTTAATTCCCCTATTACTCAAACTATTGGCATGCTGTATGAGTCATTCAGGCCTCTCCTGAGTAAAGACACAAGACAAATTCAAATATTTCAGTGATTCTAAAAGCAGTTGCTGGATATCTGAAATAAAATTCGCAACGTTCTGAATATTTATCAGGCAGCATCTACGAGAGAAAGAGAGGGAGGTAGAAACAGAATTAACATTTTAAATGTCTCCTGCCCTATTGCATATTTCTTGCATTTTTAAAAAAAAAGGCATTTCTGTTTATCTGGGTTGAGATGTAATTGAAAGAATTCAAGTGAAACTGGGTGGATAGAAGAACTAGGAAGTTGCTGGTCATTTACTGATAGATAAAGATTCCAACTTTATGTAAGGAGTTTGGATGTTCTCACTGTGTCTGTGGGGGTTTCTTCCAGGTGCTCCAGGGTCCTCCCACCCTCCAAAAATGTACAGGGTTTGTAGATCATTTGCTGCATTGTGCTATCTCTAAATTGTAAAAAAAAATCTAGGAAATGAGAGAACAACTCACTGATGAATCCATACTGAAGCTTTAATTGGAATCCTGCTTTCAATTCTGGCCAGTGCATTATAGGAAGCAAGTGAAGATATTGGAGACAGCCGGGAAAGATTGATAAGTGTGATCGCTGACTTGAAGGAAGAGATGAGAAAGGCTGGGATTTTCTCTTTGCAGATTCAACTGACATACAATTTTATGCAGAGGCTGATGATGAGTGTTCAGGAAAAAGCTGCTGGAAGAGGTAGTTTAGTCAGATACTATTACAATGTTTAGAAATATTTGGATGAATACATGGATAGGATATCTTTAGAGGGCCACAGACCAAATCCAGGCAGGCGGGACTGGTGTGGGCCGGTTATTTGGTTGTGTGGACAAGTTGGCCAGAAGAACCCACTTCCATGATGCATGACTGTATGACTGTGACTTTATCTAAATTGGTGATGGGTTGGAAGAGAGTAGCCAATGGAAGTCTATCTCACAAGGGTCAAGGACTGGAGATTACAAAAAAAGGAGAGAATTAAAAGTGACGAGGAAAACACCTTCTTTCATTATCATGCAATATGTAAATCACAGTGACCAAATGCATAATTCACAGTAACTATTTAGAGATTGCTGATAAATCACTGAAATCAGAAACCAAAATGTATGATTTATAGGCTGATAAATAATGACAGTGAGCTCATATACTGAGTGTGTGAAGTCAGGCACATTCAGATCCGAGATGCCTGCTAAATATTGGCAGAATAGTGGGGGGAAAAAATCAAAATCTATTCTCCAGTGTTGATACTGATCTTATAGCTTGCCAGTGAGTTACCACAGTAATGTTAATAAGAGAGAAAAATAACTGGAATATTAGACAGAGGTTGAGAGTGAGCAAATTATCACTGGTGAGTCAAGTTGTGTTAAAGAGAATGTCTGAAGATTCGGAAGAGGTGAGAATATAAGAATTAATTGTGCTGGGAAGAGTAATGGAGGAAACCTTGGAATTTACAGGGAAACGTTGTGGCAGATGGCTTTGGCTTGCTCACTGCCTGTCCCGATCCAACTGCACACTGCTTACAGACAGAGGATGAGTTAACCCTCTTCACCCAAGAGGCAGAGAGCAAATGCCCCCAAACCCATCGGACGGTACCTCATCCTACAGTAAGACCATGACCCCAAACATACTGCTGAAGCAACAAAGGAGGTTTTCAAAGCTTAAAAACTGGAAAAAAAAGTCAATATTTTTATTGGTTTCATGAAATAAGGTACAAGACAATAAAATAAAATATTAACAAATCTTATATAGTAATAAAAATTGTATTGAAACCTGTTATATTGAAAAGAAGTTTTAAAAAAACACCTTTGGAGGCTACTGGCATAACACAAACAGTCCACTACTACTAATAATAAAAAAAAGTAAACAATAGGGTCAAAAACCAGAAATTAATATTACAAATTTTGAAAATAATTAAGAAATGAACCCCATAAAGAAACAAAATTAAGATTCGCTTCAGTATTGGAGCATCTAAATTTTTTTCCAAAGTCAAACATTCCATCATATCAGACAACCATGGGGTGAGAGTGGGAGGGACAGCATCTTTCCATCTCATTAGTATGGCACTTCTAGTGATGAGAAAGACGAGGACAACTACATGGGATTGTGAAGCAGTCAATATCAGACCCATTGGGCCACTTAATCCAAAAAGAGCAAGAAGAGGTTTTGGAGTCAAAGTTATGTAAAGAACTAAAGACAAGATACAAAATACACCTTCCCAAAAGTTGAAAAGAGAGGAACATAACCAGAACATATGATACTGTACCTTCTTCAGTTATACATTTATCACATTTAGAACAAAGATTAGAATAGAATTTAACCAATTGGACTTTGGAATAGTGGGCCCAGTGCACTACCTTAAATTGTATTAATGAGTGTCTAGCACAAAGAGAGGATGAATGCACTCACTTCAAAATAGAGTCCCATTCTGAAATAGAGTTTCAGAAATTAATCGATGAAAATCTTGTTCCCATAGTTTTTTTTAAATTCTGTCCAGGGAACTATCCTTAGTACTGATAACATCCATTTATGATTAGGTTTCTAATTATAAATCTTTCCAATTGTATAAGGTTCCAGGTCTTTGGGAAGCTTCAAAATTAAAGAATTCAAAAAGCTCCAAACCTGTAAATAATGATAAAAGTAAATTTGGTGGATAATTGTTCAAAAGAAGCAAGATTTTGGACAGTAAAAATATCTAAAAATGATTGGATACCTAAGTTTGACCAATATCTTGAACCGAAGGTTAAAAAAAAAGGAATTACTTGAACTAGGACTAATTAATAAGAATCTGTGGTACCCAAAATGTTTCCTAAATTGAAACCAGATTCTCAGTGTACGTCTAACAACAACATTATCAGTTAATTTGGAGGCCAAAAAAGGTAAAATTTTCCAAGTATCTAAAGAGAATACTTTTTGGTAGATTTTTTCTCAATTAATCCATCTTGAAGCACCTAAACTTTCCTTGTGATGAATCCATACAATAATATATCCAATATTACCTGCCCGATAATAAAACCTAAAGTTAATTAAGAAAATTCTTAAATGGCCAAGTCAGTCACCCGATCAAAATCCAATTGAGCATGCCTTTCATATGCTGGAGAAAACATAAGGGGACAAGCCCCCGAAACAAGCAGGAGCTGAAGATGGCTGCAGTAGAAGCCTGGCAGAGAATCACCAGAGAAGATCTGCAGCATCTGGTGATGTCTATGAATCACAGACTTCAAGGAGTCTTGCATGCAAGGGATATACAACAAAGTACTACTACTTCCAAAAATGACTGGGATAAATAGAACTTCGTATGACTACATTAATATACATAACATTGCTTTGATTCATGTATTATGGTGCCCTGAAATGAGGGGATTATGTATAAAAAGTGCTGTCATTTCTAAATGGTCAAACCAAAGTGTACACAAATAATCTTTCAAAAATATGGAATGTGCCCTTTAATCATGTGAATTGTTTGATTACAAATTTAAAACTGGAGCACAGTGGCAAATAAAGGGAAAATTTTGCCTTTGTCCCAAACATTGTGGAAGGCACTGTGTACTGTGGTAGCAATAAGAAAAGAGCATGCTCTAGGTGGTAAGGAACCTTGATGATTGCTATTCCTCCACGATGGCTGTGTTCCATGTAGATTTTTCGAGAGTGAAGCAAGTTTTACCTATGATGTACTGGGCTGTTGAAGAGCTTTCCAGTCAAAGGTATTAGTGCCCCCATATCAATTTGTGATGTAGCCTGGGTCAGCACACTTCCCCCAACAGGTGTAGAAGTTTGCCAAGGTTTTAATGCCATACCAAACCTCCGCAAACTCCAAAGGAAGTCAGAAGAGTGTTTCTAGGACAAAGTGCAGGATATAGAGAGGGCATCACCCTTCCAGAGTTTGATATAAGCAGCAAAATAATAAGTTTTGCACTTGTGGTTTATGTTTTCAAACTTCTGGATCTTGAAAGGGAGAGAAGAGAATGTGGCTGAGGTATATTGGCAGCTTTCCTGAGGCAATGGTGGATACAGATTAAGACGAGAAAGGAAGGAATATCTGAAAACATTAAGTAAAAATGAAAGCAAAATTGGGAAGTTTTCCCTCCCCCAGAGTTAAGCTCTTTCTGATGAACAGGGTATTATTTGTACACTAGCCCTATTGAAGCAAAAATCCATTGGCTATCAGAACAATGTGACCATAAGGGACAAACAAAGGGAACAGGCAGAAAATATCAGCAAGGATTCTATGCAGACGCTATGTGTAAATCTCGATAAGCTTTATCAGGAAGTGCACTTGTTCCTTTTGATAGGACTTTACAACTTTTGGAGAGGCAACTGTGGTCCTAGGGATGCAGGACTTCATTTGGAGAACCTCGAGGTTTGGAAGGGAACAATGGAAAATCCAAACTCTTGAAGGGCTATGTGAAATTAGGTCAAGGGTTTGCAATAACAGAAGTATTGATCGTACAAGAACACAGATTTAAAGTGGGTGGAGAAATCAACAGACCAAAGACTAAACATTTTTACTTTGGCTTCTGTGAGGTGGAGGTTAATTTGTCAAATCACATCAGCATGCCATTGTCAGAAGGCTTGATGGCAGTATGGGGGTGGTCCTTAGTTAGAAGGGAGGAGGATATAGAAGTAGAATCACACAGCATAGAAACAGGCTTTTCAGCCCAACTTGTTCATACTTACCCATTTACCCATGTGTCTATCTGAGCGAGGCCCATTTGTCTACATTTGGCCCATATACAGCACCTCATGATTCAGAATGTACTGCTTAAAATCATCCAAAAAATCTTCCAAAAATGAATGGGATAAATAGGAAGAGAGAACTTCAATAGGGATTAGGGATATGGATAGGGCAATAGCATTCTACCATGCTTTCTTTCTGACCATGCTATAACCTGTTAGTAAACTGAGTGATACAATTAGGAGAATTTGGAACCAGTTGGGCAGAGGGATAACCTCAATATTAGAGAAGGACCTTGCAGAATTGGAGATAGGAAAGACAAGACCATCTGTATCCACCATTGCCTCAGGAAACTTTTAGTTTCTCTGACTAAAAGTCTTACATTTCAAATTTTAATTCTATTTCTCTTACCACAGTTGCAGTATGACCTGCTGAGTATTTCCAACATTTTCTGTTTTATTATAAATATATTGCTGGAATGCATTACTGAATAATATTGATGGCATATCTGTCATTGGAATCTTTGGTTACAAACCCAAATTTCTGATCACAAAATAACCATCAGAACAAATCAGCCACATCACCTTCTTGTCTCTGACCCTCAAAACAGGGACTCCCAAGGCTGTGCACTTGGCTCCCTACTCTATTCCTTGTACACCTGCAGCCAAGCTTGGCACAAACTCAATCTACAAATTTATTGATGAACCACCATTGTTGACCAAATAACTGGAAATGAGTTGGAATATAAGATGGGGAAATTGACTGGTTGTCTGTGGGGGCGGTCGTGGTGGTCGGCTCAGCTGGATGAGGGTCCCAGGCATGTGCCAGAACAACAATCTTGCTCTCGAAATCACCAACAGCAAGTTGCTGATTGTTGATTTTCAGAAGTCGAGGCCTTGGGACCATGCAGCTGTCTTCATTGATGGGACAGAGGTGGAGAGAGACAGAACCTTCAAATTCCTGGGTCTATATTTCAGCAGTCCTTCTCCTGGAGTCAACACAAGAAGGCATCCAAACTCTACTTTCTAAGTCGTCTGGAGATTTGTCATGTTTTCAAATACTCTATCAAACATTTATAGGTGCATTGGGGAAAGTATACTGACTTATTGCATCACAGCCTGGTATACCCAGGAATGCAGGAGATAGTAAACGTAGCCAGACCCATCACAGGCTTCCATCCATTGCAGACATCTACGTGAGGTAGTTCCTCAAAAAGACAGCTAGCACCATAAAGAATCCCAGTCACCCTTGTCACAACCTTTACTCGCTGCTACCTTTGGGCAGAAGGCACAGTAGCTCGAAAACCAACACCTCTAGGTTATCGTACCATAGTGGCTGCATCATTAACATAATGCCATTACAGCGGCTGCAACCTGGGTTCGAGTCTGTTAGGAGTTTGTATGTCGTGTCTGTGTGGTTTTCCTCTGGGTGCTCCAGTTTTTTCCCACCTTTCAAAGACATACAGAGATTGTAGGTTTATTGGGGCAGCAGAGGCTCATGGGCCATAAGAGCCTGTTACCCTGCTGTACGTCTAATTTTAACTCACTAAGAGCAGTTTCTTTCCAACAACTATCAGGCTCTTGAACTTCCCTCGTTACACTAATCAGGGACTGCTCAGACACTGCAAAAGGACTGTTCACTGTCGTGTCACTTTTTTTGCACTAGGATTGCTGTGGAGATTATCTTCTTTATTTATGGTCTCATTTTATTTTATTCAATTAATTTGCTATAGATTTTTTTATTTACATGGACTCCTCATCATCAGAAAAGGTTTAAATGCATCAAATCTAAATTATGTTGATTTAGGTTTTTTTTCTTAAAAAGTCAATAATCACTAATGTTGCTTGATTAAATAAAATGATTAGTCAAAATAGACGATGTTATCCAGAGGTTGTTATGATAGCCAATCAGAATTGTTCACTTACAGTTTCCAACAAGTTGATCAACATAAACGAAATCACATGATACAGCCTTCAACACAACATTCTGGGATGAGATGAAGACGATCACTGACCACACTACAATTTGAATAACTCCTCATTCACCATTGCACTTTAAAGCTTATTGTTATCACTTGCTACTGATGCCATCATGAAACTCGTTGTATCCGTGGTTTTGTGATTAATGCTGCAGGTTAATGGTGCAACTGTTCTGCACTAATCATTCTGTCAGACACAGTGGCCAAGAGAGTGCACAAACAAGAAAAAGAATTAAACATAATTAACCCCATAAAAGAGGTTCTCTGGAGGAATCCACTGCCAGTTGCAATGTGTGATAATGAATGTATCAGTTACAAAATGGGAACTTGTACTGCGACAGAAGCCTGAGCTTTAATGAATGACCTAAAGCTCCACTGTCAGTGGGTGACGTATAAACAAAAAAAACCTATTCTTATATAAGTTAAATTCCTCTTTCTAAAATTAGTCCTCAGTCAGTTCCGCCATCCAATGAGTTCAGACCTAAAACACTGACCATTCTTTTCTTCTCTCTGCTGCTGAGTTCCACCAGCAGACTATTTGTTGCTCTGGATTCCGGCATCTGCAGTTTGTCATGCACTTTCTTTCTTCCAAATTCCCTAAAGGAAGTACATCAAGGGTGAGAAGTTATTGATACGCTCTTATCAATGACTCTAAAGACTGAGTGAAGAACAATAGGCTTTAATACACATTAGATTTTGGCTGGCTCAACTCCATGTGCTCGATTGAATGGAAGGGGGTAAGGAGGTCGACCTTTATGGCCAGTTCACAGGGGTTACATGGGGTCGAGTCATCAGTGAGCGGGCCAGCCACTATGTACAGAGCAGCAGCAGTATATACATATCACTACGTTCACCCCCTCTTTAAAAATACAAGACCCAGTTCTAGAGGTTTAGCCAGTCAGGTGGCTTCCTCTGTCTCTGTGACCTGAGCAGCTCCGCCAGGGATGTACTGGTTAGCTCCATTGCTGGTCGGGTACCTTGAGGCAGGGGAGCAAGGCTGTCGCTGTAGGGGGTGGGGACTGGTTGTCTGTGGGGGCGGTCGTGGTGGTCGGCTCAGCTGGATGAGGGTCCCAGGCATATGGTGTGGGAGCCCGGGGGGTGTCGTTAGCCTGTACCAAGTCCCTGTAGGGGCCAATGTGTGTGTATGTGGTGTTTGGGCTGGGGATAGGTGTGTGTCTCCGGTACCTGCCAGGTCCCGGACAGAGACAATATCCTCATGGCCATCAGGGTACTGGTCGTAAGCGTATTGTGGATTTGTGTGCAGGAGCTGCACCTCTTCCACCAAAAGGTCGGTCTTATGGCCCCTCGCCTGCTTCGTCAGTAGGACAGGTCCCAGAGGTGAGAGCCAGGGTGGCAGAGTGACCTCCTGAGGAAGGAAAACGTGTTAATGTGGGGTCATATTTGTAGCAGTGCATAGGAGGGATCGGATGATGTGGAGTGCCTCTGGCAGGATTTCTTGCCAGGCCTTCTGATTTAAGGGCCAGGAGGATCGCCTTCCAAATGGTGGCATTTTCTCGCTTCACCTGGCCATTTCCCATGGGGTTATAGCTCGTGGTCCTACTAGTGGCTATGCCTCTAGCCAACAGGTACTGCCGCAGCTCGTCGCTCATGAACGAGAACCCCCGATCACTACGAATATAGTCCGGGTATCCAAAGAGGGTGAATATGCTGTGGAGTGCCTTGATAACTGTGGCAGAGGTCATGCCGGGACAAGGGATGGCAAACGGGTATCTGGAGAACTCATCTATGATGTTGAGAAAATAGACATTCCTATTGGTCAAAGGCAGAGATCCCTTGAAATCAACACTCAGTAGTTCGAAAGCGTGTGTGACCTTGATGAGGTGTGCCTTGTCGGGCCTGAAGGACTGCGGTTTATATTCTGCGCACACCTGACAGTGTCTGGTCAGAGACCTGATGTCCTTGATGGAGTACGGGAGTTTCCAAACTTTTATGAAATGGAACAAAGTCGTGTCTTCAGGATGGCAGAGGTCATCGTGGAATGACTGGAGGCAGTCAAGACTCCCAGGATAGGGCATCTGGGGGATCGTTGAGTTTGCCTGCCGGTACAGGCTATCATAAGGCAATTTCAGGTGGCCAAAATACCCCAATGTAAAGCTGCATATTCTACTCCTATGCGACTGTTGGGAAGCCACCTGAAAGTGGAGAGCCCAGCTGGGAGGAGCACTTAACTAACCCTCCTCCTGTAGGTATGATCTCTGGCTCCGAGAATCTCCTATTGCATCTGAAAGCAGTGGTGGGACTACGGCCACAGTCCACAGGAGCCGGTGTTCACTCAGACGCGGCTCTCCTTCAGCTGGCATGTTCAGGTGACAGAAAGGCATCTTCTCCGTTGCCATCTGAACGTCCCAGCTGTACTCCCCCAGCCGCGTCTGCCGGCGCATTATCTGTGTCCGAGCATCTGAAAGCGGCTAAAGTTATAGGTAGAGAGTTTAATTCTCCACCTCAGGATTTTATCATTCTTGATTTTACCCCACAGTTTTGTGTTAAATTGATACGTACTATCAATGACTCTAAAGACTGAGTGAAGAACGATGGGCTTTAATACACATTAAATTTTGGCTGTCCTCACTGAGACTCAACACCCTTCTCTGTAACTGGATTATGGAATTCCTAACAGGTCAGTAGCAGAGCGTCGAGCATCATCACGCTGAACACTGGCACACTGTGCTCAGCCCACTCCTATTTATGTTACTGGCCCATGACTGCATCACCCGATCCAGCTTCAACAGTGTCATCAAATTTGCAGATGACACAACAGTAGTTGGCTTCGTCAGCATCAATGATGAGTCGCACTACAGAAAAGACATGGAAAATCTTGTGATTATGGTGCGAGAGTAACAACCTGAGTCTCAACACAGACAAGATGATCGTAGACTTCAGGAGGACTAGAAATGACCACCCCCCCACTACACATCAATAACTCTGCAGTGGAGAGAGCAGAGAGCATCAAGTTCCAAGGAGTTCACTTAAGTAATGATGTATTGTGGACAAACATCTCCTCACTTGTCAGGAAGTGGCAACAGCGACTGCACTTCCTGAGAAGAATGAAGTGGGCAAGGCTACCGGCCACCATTATGTCAACCTTCTATAGAGCTCTATCGAGAGTGTCTTGGCTGGGGGAAATCACAGTGTGGTACATTTGCTGCACGGAAATGGATCAGAGGTCAATCCACAGGACCATAAGAGGATCACATGAGTCTCCCTCCCCCACCATCAACGAGATCTACCAGGAGAGTTGACTGAAGAGGGTGCACAAAATCATTGCACATGGTATCTTTCAGCTGCTCCTGTCAGCAATGAGATACAGGAGTATCAGCAGCCAGCAATATCATGAAAATACTGAACGTCCAAAGGAACTGCTCACATTAACCATCAAAGATTCCCATAATCCCCCCAAAAAACTCTATTTGTAGATAAGGTTTCTTGTCCTGTATGTGTATTATATCTGGTTCTATATCTGCATGAGGACCGGCGGAGAATGCTGTTTTGTTGGGTTTTACTTGTGCAATATGATGACTTGAAGTGGAGTGGAAAATGGAAGAGCAGAGAAGGTACAATAAACACAATTCTGAAATTAACTGCAGCATTGATAAGGTTTGTGAGTCTCATTTTCTATTTCTTTCTTGTTCACGTTCCCATCCACATTCCCTATTAACAAACATGAGTTGCTTCAAGTCCCTGCTGTATTCACGTGATCCATATTCTGACTATTCACCAGGTTGACATTCTCCTGCTATTAGTTAAACTATAACATCTGCAAATGCTTGGATGAAGTGCAATACACAAGTGTGCTCGAGAAACCCATCAGGTCACACAGCATCCATAGGAAGTAAAGGGTGACCGATGTGATGGGCTGTTGTGTGTGGAGGAAATCTGGCCTCCCTGCCTGTCTGGAATGTGTATATTGCAGGTGATCATGCGTTCTTCCTGACTGAAACTTATTTGGAAGTCATATCACCTGTCAAATTTGGGCTCCAGTCACCCATTAGTGCACACATTGCCGTTTGCTCATTTAAATCACCTAGGGTCATTATTGGCTAGAAGCACAGATTGGCACTGTATTTACACCAATGCACAGCGTGTTCTTTCTGTCTGCCTGTGGTCCAAGCCCCGGACACTGCTCCACCCCAGGTCACTACTCTGCACATCGCTGGTAGTGTCATGGGTAACGTATGCACTACACTGAAACTGAGCCGTATTACTGCGATAGATTAATACTTGCAATGAGCTGCACCCCCATTTGTCAGGGAACCAGGTGTGTGTAAGCGCCCTGTTTGTAGTGTGTGTACTCAAGTGTGTGAACACGTCGATTATAAGTTATTGTCGGAATCCAACCTTGGTCCAAGGTGAATATCTATATTGTTGCTTAAGTGAAATAATAACTGAGTACCATTTAATGTTCTCCCCTGTTTGTCTCCCGTGTGTTCATTAAAATTACGTGTGATTTTAACACTTGTGCCAGACTCATCTCTCTATGAACCAACTGAACCTGATACTCTTCCCAACGCAACACAGGCCAGGGCTCTGCATCAGGAATACCCGATGAAGGCCTCAGGCCCAAAATGTTGGTTACTTTTAACTTCCCATGTATGCTGCGTGACATGCGAGTTTCTGCAGCACATTTGCGTATTGCATTCCTCCTGATGTTACCCTTAAATTTACTGGGGGAATAGATGTCCTATCCCTAACTTTGGATTCTCCTGGGTCTGCCCAACTGTCATTTGAAATTCTTACCATGTAGCCTGCTGCCACAGGTCTGACCTCCTGGGATAAGTGTCACCTTGCTCTCTGGTTTGCAAAGATAAAAGGAATAGCTCAACACCATGGCCCCGTATCGCTAATGCAATTAGCTGGAACTTGTAATTGCACTAAAACCCATAAGAAACAATGATAGTCACTGAGTGTTTTATATATATTATAACAGGCTAAAATAGCCAGATACTCATTCACCAATCAAGCCAGTCATAAATCAGTCTTGCCCATGTATCTTACAGTCTATTTACTCACTTACCTGTTTGATCATTTTCTTTTCCAGTCACATGCTCCTTGACTTCCCTGTAGCTTTACCTTTCCTGTGGTTCCTTGCAGTAATTTATTCTGCTTGCACAGAAGCCAACTAGCCAGGCATGGGGCAACACTGATATTACTAATTCCAGTTCAAAACAAGAACTAAAATAAAGGCCAGCATGGTTAGTGTAGCAGTTAGTGCAACATTATTACAGTGGTGGCAACCTGGGTTAGAATTCAGCCCTGTCTGTAAGGAGCTTTTACTTCCTCCCTGTCGCTGTGTGCATTTCCTCTGGGTGGTCTGGTTTCCTCCCACCCTTCAAAACATAAGGGGGTTGTAGGCTAATTGGGTGTAGTTGGGGGCGTCACGGGCTCATGGGCCAGAAGGGCCTGTTATTGAGCTGTATGTCTACATTTAAATTTAAAGATCAATTAAATCGGTCACCTGTGGACAAGCAGCTCAGGAACATAGAACAGAACAGCACAAGAACAAGCCCTTCATCCCACATATCTGGAGCAGACATGATACTCATTTTAAACTAAAACATTTGCTGCTTATACATGATGCGTATCTCTCTGTTCCTTGCATGTTCATGTGTATATATAGAAGTCTGTCAAATTCTAATGTTGTATCTGCTTCTATCACTCCTCCTGGCAGCCTGTTCCTGGTACCCTTCACTCTCTGTTTAAAAAAAAACTTGACCCATACATTTCCTTTAAGCTCCATCCCCTCACCCCTTCACCTTAAACGCATCCCCTAGAATGTGAAAACTTTATCCTGGCATAAAGAGTCTCACTGTCTAATCAAACAATGATTTTATAAACTTCTGTTAGCTCTCCCTCTCCCTCAACCTCCAACACACCAGAGAAAACAACATGAGTTCGTCCAACTTCGTCTTTCTCCCTGCTCCTTCCTCCCCTCTCTTCTTCACCTTTTTATTCAGCCACCTGCCTGCTATTTGCTCATACCTTGATGAAGGGCTCAGGCCCGAAACGTTGGTTACCCTTATTTCATATAGATACTGTGTGACATCCAAATTTCTCCAGCACTGTTATGTATTACATTCTGATAAACTTCTGTGCCTTTTCCTCAAGATCCTTTCAGTAAAAGGGTGTCCAGAACTGCACACAATATTCCAAATGCAGCCTAACCAAAGTTTTATATTGGTGTAATGTGTGTGACTCTTACTTTTAAACTCAATGCCCTTCCCAATGAAGGCAAGCATTCCATATTCTTTTGTGTGGCCACTTTCAAGGATCTATGGACCTGAACCCTTAGTCCCTCTTGTATTCAGGAACATTGAACACCTATAGTGGAGCTGGTTAGACCCTGCTAGGTGAATTTACATAAACTCCTCTAAACCCCATCCCCTCACAAAATCTGAAGATGCTGGAATTGAGTGAATAAAGATGGAGGGACTCGGATGATCAGACAGGATCCATGAATACAAATGATGAGCCAACTTTTCAGTTTAGAACCCTTAACAAGACTGACTCAACCCAAAATATTGTTGTGTGGCGGCGCACTCTCTCAGGGCGAACCGGCCCCGCATGTATCGCCACATGGTGGGGCAGCCCTGGGAAGATGGCACCGTCGGGAGTTCTTCCTCATTCAGCGCGTACCCCAGGCAGCGGTTATGACGTCACCACACACGTGGTGACTGAACCAACGCTGCCCTTAAAGGGGCACGTGCCAAATTCAAATAAAAACAGTTGTTAATGACTCTCAATGTGGTGGCTGTGCTTTCTTCAGCTGCGCTCAGTGCCACATTGATGACCCCGACGAGCCCAGATGTTTTTCTGGACTCTGAAATATGGATTCGGCAGAGATTAACGCCATAGCGATCAAGCATCCACCCCCCCCCCATCCTTTCGGACCCATTGCCTGCGGACGTGGTTTGGGCAGGCAGAAGCATTGTTCCAGCTCCGAAACATCTCAGCGGTCACCACAATGTTTTACCACATCATGAGTGCGCTGGATCAAGACAGCCCCTGCCGGCTGAGGGTAAATATACTGCCCTCAAGAATTTGCTCCTCAGGACATGTGGGCTGCGTGCTTCCCCTTAGCGCTGATGGATGAAATGCTGGCCCTGGCGGAGGATCATAAGCCCTGTTTCCTCTTCCGCCAAATTTTCCTCGAGCAGATGCCGGAGGATATCCAGCTACTCCTGACTGACGAGGATTTTGCAGACCCTTGTAAAACCACGGCCTGGGCGGATGCCCTCTGGCACACAAAGAGGGAGAATGAGACAGCCTTCAACCAGGTGACCTCAAGCCACCCCCAAGCACAAACTGGAAGAGAACCATTCAACCTGGTGCTTTTATCACCAGCACTGGGTTGTGCAAGCCCATAAGTGTTGATAACCCTGCAACTTTCAGGGAAAAGACCAAGCCAGTTGCCTATGAAGGCTGCGACAGCAGGCCACGTGAACATCCTCCTTCATGTCACGGACAAATCCACCGGCCGGCGTTTCCTGATGGACACAGGGGCCGAGTTAAGCGTCCTACCCCCCACATCCCTAGAGACTCACACCTGATCTCATGGAGCAACGCTGCGGGCGGCCAATGGATTCACCATCAAGACCGACAGCACCCACATGGTGCATATCCAGATCGGCAAGAAAATATTCCACTGGAGGTTTGTGCTGGCCTTGGTGGGAACCGCGCTTTTGGGGGCTGACTTCCTGAGAGCTCACGGCTTGCTGGTTGATATGAAGGGCAAGAGGCTGGTCAATGCCCACACGTTCCACTCCGTGCGAGTGGACACTGCAGACGCCTGCAAGCCGGAAATCACCGCCATCAGAGATGAGTACTCTGACATACTCCATGAGTTCCCCACCATCTTGGAGCTGCATTTCAACGCTGCCTTACCCCAGCGTGGAATATTCTACCACATCACCACGCAAGGCTACACACCAGACCCAGACGGCTGCTATCCGAAAAGCTGCAAAATGCGAATGAGGAATTTTCCAGGCTGCAAGAGCTGGGGATTGTCTGGTGCTCGGATAGTGTCCGGGCATCACCTCTCCACACTGTCCCCAAATCGTCTGGTCGCTGGAGACCCTGCGGAGACTACCGATGGCCGAACGACACAACAACTCCCGACAGGTACCCGGTCCCCCACATACAGGACTTCTTGGCCAACCTCCACAGCGCGCAAGTCTTTTCCAAAGTTGACCTCGTGTGGAGGTATCATCAGATCCCAGTGCACCCCAACGACGTGGGAAAGACGGCCATTATCATCCCGTTTGGCCTTTTCTAATTCTTCCGTATGCCTTTCGGGTTAAAGAACGTGACCCAGACATTTCAGCGCCTCATGTACGCAGTAGGAAAGAACTTGGACTTTGTGATAATCTCCTAGACGATATCCTGATCGCCAGTCGCAACCGTGAGGAGCACAAGGCCCATCTCCACATCATTTGCCCAGCTGGCAGATTTTGGCCTCATGGTCAATGCGGCCAAATGCCAGTTCGGCAAGCAGTCACTGCAGTTCCTGGGGCACACCATCTAAGCAGCTGGGGCCACTCCAGTGCCAGGAAAGGTGGTGGCCATCCAACGTTTCCCCAAACCTTCTACCCTTAAAGGCCTGCAGGAGTTCGTAGGGATAGTGAACTTTTATCATCGATTCATCCCCGGGGCCACCCGTACCATGTACCCACTGTTCGTGCTATTGCCGCCAAGACTTTATCCTGGTCAGAAGAGGCAAACAAGGCTTTTGGGGTGACGAAGGAGCCCCTTGCCAGCACAATGCTACAGGTGCACCCACATCCAGAGGTGCACATGGCGCTCTCCATGGACGCCTCAGCCACGGCAGTCGGGGGAGTTCTGGAGCAATGGCTTGATGGACATTGGCACCCACTGGCTTTTTTCGGTAAGCAGTTGCGCCCGCCAGAGCTCAGATACAGCACCTTTGTCCGGGAGCTCCTGGCGCTGTACTTGGCCATCTGCCATTTTCGCTACTTCCTGGAGGGCAGACCCTTCATGGTCTTCACAGACCACAAGCCCCTCACCCAGGCACTGGTGATGGCCAAAGACCCATGGTCAACCAGGCAACAGTGCCACCTTTCTTACATGTCAGACTTCACCACCAACATCCGGCACAGGGCAGGCAAGGACAATGTGGTAGCAGACGCACTCTTGCTCCTACCCATCAACACCCTCGCCCCCAGCCTGGACTATACGCAACTGTCCCAGGCCCAGCGAACCAACGCAGAGACAAGCCCTCCGGACTGCCATCTCGGGCCTCGACCTCAAGGAGGTCCAGTTACCCAACAGCCTGGACACGCTGCTCTGCGACATTTCAACAGGTACGCCACATCCGGTAGACCAACCGCACTGGAGGGCGAGAGTCTTCAGCTTGATTCACGACATCACTGACCCCGCGGTGAAGATGACCGTGCGGATGGTTGCGGATCGCTTCGTGTCGCATGGGCTTAAGAAAGAGGTGACAGAGTTGGCTAGGAACTGCACCAGGTGCCAGACCACAAAGGTTCACTGGCACACGCAGGATCCAATCCGACACTTCGACTTGGCGGCGTGGAGGTTCCAGCACATCCACGTTAATGTTATCGCTCCCTTGCCGGTGTCCAGAGAGGCACGTCACCTTCTTACGGTGGTGGACCGAGCCATGAGATGGCCCGAGGCTATTCCCATCAGAGAAGCCTCTGCGGAGACGTGCGCCAGGACCCTGGTCAGTCAGTGGATCATCTGATTCGGGGTCCTGGCACACATCTCCAGCGACAGGGGTGCCCAGTTCACATCTGCACTTTGGGCCCAGATGGCAAAACTCCTGGGGGTCAAACTCCACCAGACCATGGCCTACCACCCGCAGTCCATTGGGTTGGTGGAGAGGTTTCATCGGCACCTGAAGTCCGCTCTCATGGCTAGATTCACCGGCCTTGGCTGGTCGGATGAACTACTCTGGGTTCTCCTCGGGATCAGGATGGCACCCAAGGAGGGCCTGCAAGCCTCGGCGGCGGAACTGGTATACGGCGCGTCACTCTCCTTGCCCAGTGAGTTCTTCAACCCACAGCTCAACACTGCACCCGAGGACTCGAACCTGCTCGTGGATCTCTGCAAGGGACTGGCCTACCTCCATCACGCCACGGCACCCGGCCTCTCCATCGCCCAAAAGAACTTGACTCTGCCCAGTTTGTGTTCATCCAGAGAGGACCGCAGGTGGCAACGCTACAGCGCCCGTACGAGGGTCCATACAAGGTCCTCCACCGGTCAGGCAGAACCTTCACTCTGGACGTTGGGGGGAGGGAGGAACTTTTCACAGTGGACTGCCTGAAGGTGGCCCATTTGGACTTGTTGCAACCAGTACAGACAGCCATGCCCAAGCAATGGGGCTGCCCGCCCAAGCGGCAGAACGCATAGCCAGTTCTTGGGGGAGTTGTATGGTGGCACACACTCTCAGGGTGAACTGGCCCCATGTGTAACGCCACCTAGTGGGGCAGCCCTGGAAAGATGGCACCATCGGGGGTTCTTCCTCACTCAAACCACATGCTCAGCGCGCGCCCCAGGCAGTGATTATGACGTCACCACACATGTGGTGACTGAACCAATGCTGCCCTTAAAGGGACATGCGCAAAATTCAAATAAAAAGTCGTTAATGACCCTCAACTTGGTGGCTGTGCTTTCTTCAGCTGTGCTCAGCTCCGCAGGTTAACCATTTCTATCCATGAATCCTGGATTCCAATGGATGAATGTTCTGAAGATTCTGACTCCAGCTTTGGTTTATTAAGTCAACTTTGCTTCTTAGAAATCAGTGATTCAGAGATATTTTCGGCATGTGGACCAATCCCTCCCACTGCACACAATTCCTGCTTGTAATTGGAAAAACTTATCATCGACTCTAACCAACAAAAAAAAATGTGAAATTAATTGTACAAGATTTTGCACTGGAATTCCCTGCTGGCAGCCCATGGGGTAACAGCGTCTATTAGCTGCTCTTAACCTTTTTAATTTTTCCAGATTCCATACCTTTCTTCCAAAGCTATTTTTTCCTTTTCTTTTCATTTTTTTCTTCTTAATATTAAACTTACTTAAATATGGCAGCATGAGAAGCTAAGACTGGAAAGAAAGAAGAAATCCCCACCTTTGGGGAATCAATCTCTACTATTCTGGCATATATTAAAATTCTGAGGAAGGATGTTAAAAAATCTAAAAATGATAGAAAAGATATCAATGTATCTATTGCTCAGGTTGCCAATAAAATGGATGAGTTAGACAGTTATCGAAATTCACAGTACCAAAATTAAGGCTCTGTGATCTTCATCTGAATTTCTGGAAGCCCAAATTCAGGACTTGCAACGAGATAATACTGGTGTTAAACAGATTAATATTATTTCACTCAAGAAAGTTGCAAATTTGGAGGCTCGGAGCAGAAGAAATAGTTTAAGAATGATCAGCTTAAAAGAAGACACTGAATATGGCCACTTTACCAAATTATTTACAGAGTTTCTCCACAAGGTGCTTGGTCAAGACCTGCTGCCTATAGAATCAGAAGTCAACAGAGCACATAGATTGCTAATTTGTAAACCACCTCCTGGTGGCAAGTCTCGCTCAATTATTCTCTGCCTACGTAATTTTCAGACTAAAGACCAACTTATACGGGAATCCCTGCATCGAGGGATGTTGCAGTATTGTAGACAGAACATTCAGAGCATTGTTCATTACCCTGTGGAGGTCATGCAGGAACGTACTCAGTAGAAAGAAGTTATGCCTCAACTCTGCAAAGACGACTTTAAACCATCTCTGTTTTTCCCATCTTGACTGCGAATCACTTTTCTGGATGAGTCTGAAATGGCTGAATTCCCTTAAGGTTGCTCAACAATTTTTGGAAGTATTTCCTTCTGCTTTAGTTGTTCAGTGAAGTGCTGATCTACTTTGACTGTATCTCATTCTGATCATTATTTTTCGGTTCTTGTGTGGCTGTTTAATTATCCCGATACTCTTTGGAATTAAGTTTTTTTCGATTTTTCTTTTGATTATTTTTATAATTGAGGGGAAGGTCCATTTTCTTTTATTCTTTTTTATTCTTTTTATAAGACTTTATGATTTTTTAACCCTTTTTTTGAATTAATAATTATTCATTAGTTGAGATCTTCTGTAAGGTTATTATTTTGTAATAATTTAAACTTTGTTTATAATTTTAAGTTTGATAACATAGTTACAAGTATACAGCTGTTTTTCTTTTTGACCTGCATTTTTTTTTAGTCAAAAGATGTCTAGTGGTTTTTGGAAGCTTGGTTTAGCTTACAACTTATTAGAAGTGCTGCCTTCAGAGAGATGTGCTTGGTTTACTAGCTTGCTGTTCCCAGGGACAGCTTGGGATAGCTGGGTGCGGGAGGGGGTGGTAATTTTAGATTGGGCTTCTCATGTCAAGTTATTTTGGTTCCTCAAAGATGTGGCTGGTTTCAGCAATTACAGAGTGCTTATATTTTTTTTTACTGTCGATTAATTATATTGATCTCAATTTTGCTTTCTTTATTATGTTGGATTCTAATTTTTCTGATGGTTAAAGTTATAAAGATAATTAGTTGGAATGTTTCTGGTTTGAATCATCCTATAAAGCAATATAAGTTATTTTCACATGTTAAAAATTTTAAACCAGAGATATTTATTTTAAAAGAGACTCATATGATACCTCTCATTTTTTTTTTAAGATTTTGGAAGCAAGAGAACTTTCATTCAGTATTTATGGCCAAATCTAGAGATGTCTCAATATTGATTGATCATTGTATTCCATTTGTTAAACATAACATTATTGCTGTTCCTAAATGGATGCTATTTGATTCTATCTGGTAAACTTTATAATAAGTTGATTGTTTTTGTTAATATTTATGGCTCTAATATAGAAGATCCAAACTTTTTTGAATGACTATTTTCTCTCTTACTGGATTTAAATTTATTATTCTTTGATTGTAGGAGGTGACCTAAACTGCTGGCTAGTCCTGTACTTGATCACTCATCTCCCAAAATTGCCACATTAAACAAGTCTCATTAACTTGTTCATGTTACAGTGTGACATTATAGATATTTGGAGATTTTTCTGTTCTAATGATAAGGATTTCTATTTTGTTCTATAAGGTGCATCATACATATTCTCAGATTGATTATTTCTTTACAGATAAACAACTAATTTCACTTATTGATTCCTGTAAATATGACAGCATATTAATCTCTGACCACTCTCCAGTGGTATTATCAATTAATATTGCAGATTTACCTTGAGCCACTAAACAATAGCATTTGAATCCTATTTTATTGTCAGATCCTGACTTTTGGAAGTCGTAAAAGGTCAAAATGCTTTATTTTTTGAAAAAGAATTATTCTTCAGAGGTTTCTGATTTGGTAATATGGGACTCTTTTAAAGCTTATATTAGAGATCAAATTATTTCATTTATGGCTAATTTCAGAAAGAGAGCTAATTTAGAGAGAGATGAAATGGCCAATCAATTAAAGCTTATAGACCAGCAGTACGTTGTGACTTTGAAACCTGAGCTTTATAAAAAAAAAAGGGTTGAACTTACAACTAAGCATGATTTACTTCTTACTTATCATATTCAGACTCAGCTTTTACAGAGTTAATCTAAATTTTACATCCGCGGTGATAAAACAGGAAATTTTCTCTCTAGGCAATTGAAAGATTATACTGGTAAATTTCTTATTTCAGAAATTGGTGAAGATAATGGAGTTAATATTACTAACTATGTAGAGATGAATGAAGCTTTTCAACAGTTTTATTCTAACTTTTTATAAATTAGAATCTCTTAAAGATTCAATTTTATGGTGTAGCAAGGCGCTTCTGCAGAGTGAGAGAAGAATGACACAACACAAAAGAAGTCAAGAATGAGTTATTGATCTCTTCAAACCTTCTTTTATAGACCCAGTTTCCCGTCCCTGGGCCTGATTTTCCCGCCACTACAGGCAGATGTGATGTCACCGGCCAGCTGGCCTTTGATTGGCTATAGTTACCGCCATGCAGGCTTCTGGCCCATGAAGGCCATTAGTCTTTGCAGGCTTTCTATGTTTGCCATGTCAGTCCACCATTTTGAGTGCTGGTTTGCTTGCCAGGTAGTGGGCTGCTACAATGGAAATCATTTTAGGTAAGTTGATTGTTCCTTTGCTTTCTTCAGAAGACCAGTGACAGTTGGAAAAGCCTGACTCCTCTGAGGAGATTGTTGCAATAATTAACTCTTTACAATCCAGCAAACTTCCCGGCCCCGATGGTCTTCAAGCTGAGTTTTATAAAATTTCTCACAATCATTAACACCCCATTTAGACTTAGTTCTCTCTGAATATTTTGTTGTTGAGAAATTACCTGCTATTTTTTATGAAGCTTCAATTTCATTTATTCCCAAAAAGAATAAGGATTTATCTGACTGTTCCTCTTATATGCCAATCTGTTTTGAATGCTGATACTAAGATTTTGTCTAAAATATTGGCCTGTAGGTTGAAACCTACTCTATTTCTGAAAATTAAACCAGGTGTATTAAGGTTGTTATTCACAATTTAATATTGTTGCTTATTAAATATTCTTTACTCTCTTCCTGTCTTATCTTCTGAGTGTGTTATCTCATTAGATGCTGAAAAAACTTTTGATAGGGTAGAATGGGACTACTTAATTAAAATGGTAAAAAATTAATTTTGGTCCTAAATTTATCAATTGGATTAAATTAATATATTTATCTCCTGTCGCCACAATTTTTACCAACTCTTTAAAATCCAAACCCTTTCATCTTTACCGCGGAATGGTATTACATTTGGCATTAGAACCATTAGCTGTGGCCTTTTGGAAATCTAATGACATTTCTAGAATTTTAAGAGGTGGGAGTGTTCATAAGGTTTCTTTATATGCAGATGATCTTCTGTTTTGTATATTTCAGACCTAATCATTTGATTCCATCCATTCTGTCACTGCTCCATCAATTTGGTCAATTTTCAGGTTATAAATTAAATCTTCAGAAAAGCAA
Source organism: Narcine bancroftii (assembly GCF_036971445.1). Lineage (NCBI taxonomy): Eukaryota > Metazoa > Chordata > Chondrichthyes > Torpediniformes > Narcinidae > Narcine > Narcine bancroftii. The sequence goes on along the minus strand of NC_091469.1, from coordinate 198,253,060 downwards.
GTTACTTGTACTGAATTCTTCTGGCTCTTTAGATATCGCCTTTTCTTTCAAAATAGGTAAAAATCAATTTAATTAGCTCAATGTTACTATTACTCCAAACATTATAACAATTTCTTTAAGATCATTTTTCTTACTTTAATAAATTATGTTAAGAAATCTTTAACTCAGTGGTCTCTCTCAATGTCCTTAATTGGACAAATTAATTTTATTAAGATGAATATCTTACCCAAGTTTTTATATATTTTCTAAACTGTTCCTGTTCTTGTTCCCAAAACTTTTTTATTAACTCACCTGACTCAATTATTTCCTCAGATTTGAAAAAATAAGTGTCCTCATCTTAGTAAAGTTTTTCGTCAAAATCTTAAAAAGAAAGGTGGTTTGGCATTACCTAATTTTTGATTTTATTACTGGGCAGCTAATATTAGCTGCATAATTTTTTAAAAATTCATTATAAGAATAGAATGAATGGATGCTTCAAATTGGATAAAACATTCCCTTCTTTTGAATCTTGGTGTGCATCACCTTTTTCTGCTTCCAAATCATCTGATAATTTTGTTGTTAAGAATACTTTGAGAATTTGGTTTCAATTTATACATTTTTGTTGGCTGGCATAGATTTTTACTTGCCAGCTGTATATTACTTAATTCTTTTTGATCCATCTTCTGTGCAAGATTCTACTTTTTGTGAATGGCTTAAGTTGGGTATCCAATCTTTTCATGATTTATTTATTAACAATAATTTAGCTTCATTCAAACAACTATCTCTTAAATTTAAACTTCCCAAACATTTTTAGATTCCTACTGTGACAGAATATATCAAATTTTATATAGATATGTTTTTTTGAAGGAGATAGAATAGTGGGAAGAATGTAGGTCACAAACAAACATAAAAACTTCACAAAACAGATCTTACTTAAAATGCCTAACACATGTGTTAGCGTGTGTTAATTGGACATGCTGTGGAGTGATGTATTATTTGTTTTGAAAGCAACAGATGAATGGACTCAGAAGATGGTCTGGTTGCAGTTTGCTGTTCTAAGAAGGTCATGTGGTTTTGCAAGAAGAGAGAGGAGGAGACCAAATAGACTTTCTCTAAGAGAGAGAGAGAACTGATTTCTTCAGCATGGCAAGCTGGCAGCTTGTTTAAAACCCCATTTTGAAGAAAGTTTGTGATTTCTGAGGTCAGCCTGTTGAAATAACCCATGTGGTCCATACAAGAGGAAATGGCTGACTAGAATGTTTCACCTGAAATAAGGGAAACAAAAAGGAACTCTGTGGTGACCTGCAGAAGAAGAGGTCGTCATCTGGAAAACCCTAATGGGGCAAGTTTCTTCGACAAGACACTGAAGTGGCTGATCAGAGGGAATCAGTTTGTGTGTGTCCAATGAGCAACAAATCTCTCTCTGAAACCAACGAGAACCTTCTGAGCAGTAACCAATTACTTTTAAACACCAGAACTAGGTGACAATTAATAATGTTAAATTCTGTGCACAGTAATAAGAATTGCCTGATAGCAGTGAACTTGGAGGAGTGAGAAGTGAGATTGGACTGTGAATCAAAGAACTTTTCTGAATCTATACACATTACATACATGTATGCTTAGAATTAGAAGGGGGTTAAGTTAGGTTAATAGTAATAAGTTAAAGTTTGATTCTGTTTTCATTTTTAAAGAAAATTAAAAGCAACTTTTGTTTAAGTAACCATTTGCCTTGGTGAATTTCTATTGCTGCTGGGTTTTGGGGTCTTCTGGGCTCATAACACCTACAAATTAGGAGTTTCTTGTATTCTGTAGTGTAAGACTTTCTCAGGACTTTGTTTTAAATATAATACGGATGATCTATAATTTTAAACAGGATAAAAAAAAGCTGAAACCAGCTATATAAAATTTATTATTAAAGTCTAGGGATAACTCCCTAGATAAGATTAAAAAATTATGGGAGCAAGATCTTCAACTTTCATTTTCAGATACTGCATGGGATTCTATCTTTAAATTGGTAAATTCATCTTTATGTGCCCGACATTTGCTTTTACAATTTAAGGTAGTACATCAAGCTTACTTTTCTAAAGTTCAATTGGCTGAATTTTACTCTAACATTTCCTCGAAATGTGACAGGTGTAAGACTGAAGAAGGTATTTCGTTACATATGTTTTGGTTTTGTTCCTCTGTTTCCATTTTTTTGGAAGATACCTTTCTTACCTTATCTTTAGTTCTCAATGTGTCTCTGATACCTAATCCTATAATTGCTCTTTTTGGTTCAACTAAGACAACTGATTTTAATTTACCTATGTCTCAATCCCATGTGGTCTCTTTTGCCTCCTTTATTGCTAGACGTTCAATATTGATGAGATGGAAAGATGCTGTCCCTTATACTTATACTCAATGGCTATCTGATATGATGGCATCCCTAACTTTGAAAAAAAATCAGATGTTCTTCTATTGTAATGGATTTAAATTTTCTAAGTTTATGGGGTCGTTTTTAACAATTATTTTCAGAATTTATAAGATCACTTAGTTCTTGCTTTGTGAGTTTGTGGCTTCTTTTTATGGTAGTGAAATTATATGAAGAGGAGGGAGTAGAATTTGTAGTATAGTGTAATAGTTTTTTTAAATCTTTTTCAATTAGCCATATGTTGTAATTGTTTCAGCGTTTTCTATCTTTATTTCTGTTTGACTGTTATGATATTACATTTATATATAATAGTTTTATTTTCTTATATAACTGTTTTTTCTGTATATTCCTTTTTATATATTACCTTAGATTAATGACTTCTATTTATGTACTGTTTCTGTAAAATCCAATAAAATATTGAAAAAGATTTTACATTAAAACTTAGAGTTTCTTACCTCTTGTTGATATATTAATTTTTTGGCTATTTTAAATTCCATCTTTTGTAACGTCTGGAGTTGACTATTGACTAACAACTTTCCTCTCATTTCTAACCATCCAAAGGTCATCCAAGACACTGCTCCCCAAGTTTAAACTTGCACCTAATCCCAAGGGAGCCCATTGGAGATTGGAATCTACATTCACTGGAAACCATTGCTTCAGTTTTAAAATAGTTGCCCTTGCTTTGAAATTCTTCCCCAGTTGAACCCTTCGTTTTATCTGTAAATACACCCAGCGCTAGAACCCTCTGATTTGCTTCTTAATTTCTTCCTTCTTATTCATCTGGATGTGTTATCACCCCACCCTTGGAACCCATACCATAACTTGTCTATATTTACCATTTTTCTTGATGATATAGGATGAGGTGATTCAGAGTGAATGGCAGCTCACAGAACCATCTGAATCTCTCATGAATTTTCCCTGTGACTTATTGTCACCACAATTCCATTAATAACCCTCAGATTCCACCCATATGTCTGCACCCTTCCGTTCTCTTGAATTTCCTCCCTTTCCTCTAAATTCGCTCTTTCCCAGTAGAAGCCCATTCCCAAGAATTATTTTGGACACGATATAAATAAAATGTTGTTGCAGCAAGATAATAGAGTTGCAGCTAGGAATATATAACATGCATCCAAAATGCAGGAAGCAGCAGATGGAGGAAATGAAACATTCTAATTAATGATGTACAATCAGACCCATAAGTGAAGCAATTGATTTGGCACCAAAAGACATCATCCATGTAAAGTTCCCAAAGTAATATGAACTGAACAAATTACAGGCAGAACCAAATCTTTTTATTCTTTCATACTTATACAAGATGTACTTTAATGCATCAAAGTTCTGAACTAATGGAGGAGTCACGTGATGGAGTAGTGGCCGGACGGAGAACTCCAGCCCTCTCCAGAAAAGTCGGGAAAAACAAGAGAAAATACAAAGGCACAGAAATAAAAGTTAAAGAAAAGTGAGTATAAAGGTGGAAAGAAGATGGAGACAAAAAAAGAAAAATCAAAATCAACGGAAAGAAGAGAGGAAGAGAAGACAACGGAGGAAAAAGGTGAAGGCCTTACCTGTCCGAAGAAGCCCGCTGTGGAGAGAGGAGCCCGCATCCTCAGGTCGGTAGAAAAAGAACTACAACAATGGCTCGCAGAGCCGAGTAAAAGTGCGCAACCGCGCATGAAAAAAAACACACCGACGGGAGGGGGGACCAGCTGGGGAGTCGATCTCCACAGCCGGCAACGACAGCTGCAGAACACCTGCAGCAAGAAGAGACCACAGAAAACAATGAAAACAAGAAAGAAGAGAAGGAAAGGGCAACAAAGAAACAACAGATGGCCAACCCAGAGGAAGAAGAAGAGGAAGAATACAGTAAAATAGATGAAGGGAAAGGCAAGGTAAAGAATATACTTTCTCTTCTTAGAGGATACATGGAGTCATTTAAAGAATGGCAAACACAGGAATTCAATGATTTAAGAAGAAGAATAAACAACACAGAAGAGAAAGTGAATAAAATAGATATGACCTTAACAGAAATGGGGAAAAAAATGGACAAGATGGAAGAACGGGCAGTAGCAGCAGAAATGGAGGTAGAAGACTTAAAAAAGAAATTGGAGGAATCTAATAAAAAAACTAAAGAGACACAAGAACTACTAGCTCAAAAAATAGATATAATGGAAAATTATAACAGAAGAAATAACATAAAGATAGTGGGCCTTAAGGAAGATGAAGAAGGCAAGAATATGAGGGAGTTTATAAAAGAGTGGATCCCTAAGACCCTAGGATGTCCAGAACTACAGCAAGAAATGGAAATAGAAAGGGCACATAGAGCATTGGCCTCTAAACCACAATCACAACAAAAACCAAGATCTATTGTAGTAAAATTCCTAAGATATACTACAAGAGAAAAGGTACTGGAGAAGGCAATGGAAAAAGTAAGAGAGGGCAACAAACCACTGGAATATAAAGGGCAAAAAATCTTCATTTATCCAGATATAAGTTTTGAACTCCTAAAGAAGAGAAAGGAGTTCAATACAGCAAAGGCGATTTTATGGAAGAAAGGGTATAAATTTATACTGAAGCATCCTGCGGTATTGAAAATATTTATTCCAGGACAACAAAACAGACTATTCTCGGATCCAGAAGAAGCACGAAAATTTGCAGAACAATTACAAAAATAGACTGAGGGATGAAGACGGGTAATGAGAGTAAAAATGATCACGATTGATATGTATGTGGGTAAAGACAAAAATAGACTGAGGGATGAAGACGGGTAATGAGGGTAAAAATGACCACGATTGATATGTATGCGGGTAAAGAGGTATAAGAGTGAATAGAGACAATGTGCATACGTGAATGTATCTGTAATTAGAGGAAAATATAGATAGTATAGACAAGAATTAATAAGGGAAGGTAATGGAATAGAGAGAATAAGGAGGGAATTAAAAGAGTGACCTTTGTGACATATGAAAAGTGAAATCTTTTCTGGGGGGGGCTGGGTGGGGGAAAATAGCAGTCACTGCAAAATCAGTTGACGCTTGCGAGTGGATTCGCAAATCCAAATGGAGAGGGGAGATGTGGTTGTCCGACAAGGGATAAAGGACAACTCAGGAGGGGAAGGGGAGATTGGGGATAAAGAAGATAGAAATAGGAGAATAAGGAAAATGTTGGATGTTGTAGGAATGTTGTCTTGTAAAGAGTTGAAAATAAGAAAACAGAAATGGAAAAGGAGGAAAGGTAATGATGGAAAAACGGAAAGAGAAGATAAACAAAATATAAAATGGCTACGCTGAACTATATGACTTTAAATATTAATGGAATACATAACCAAATTAAAAGGAAGAAACTACTAAATTTACTGAAAAAGGAAAAAATAGATATAGCATTTGTCCAAGAAACACACTTAACTGAATTGGAGCACAAGAAATTAAAGAGAGATTGGGTAGGACATGTAACAGCAGCATCGTATAATTCAAAAGCAAGAGGAGTGGCTATATTAATGAGCAAAAATGTGCCATTTAAAATAGAAGAGGAAATAATAGATCCAGCAGGGAGATATGTTATGATAAAATGTCAGATATATTCGGAGCATTGGAATCTACTTAATTTAGAAGAAGATCAAAAGTTTATGCAAGATATCTTTTTGAAGGTACCTAATACGCAAGGGAACATACTAATAGGAGGGGATTTCAATCTGAATTTGGATCCAAATATGGATAAAACGGGGAAAAAAATTAACAGGAAGAACAAAGTAACCAAATTTATAATTAAATCAATGCAAGAAATGAAACTTGTGGACATATGGAGGAAACAAAACCCAAAAGAAAAGGAATACTCATACTACTCGACTAGACATAAAACATACTCAAGAATAGACCTATTTTTGTTATCAGCTAGTATGCAGGATAGAGTAAGAAAAACAGAATATAAAGCGAGAATGCTATCGGACCATTCACCCTTAATACTGACAGTAAAGCTAGAGGACATCCCTCCAAGAATGTATAGATGGAGATTAAACCCCATGTTATTTAAAAGACAGGATTTTAGAGAATTTATTGAAAAACAATTAAAAATGTATTTTGAAGTAAATACGGAATCAGTGGAAGATAAGTTTATACTATGGGACGCAATGAAAGCATTCAATAGAGGGCAAATAATAAGTTATGTAACCAAGATGAAGAAGGACTACAATCAGGAAACAGAGCAGTTGGAAAGGGAAATAGTAAACATAGAAAAAAAATTAGCAATGAAGGAAGATACAACTAAAAGAAGAGAATTGGCGGATAAAAAAATAAAATATGAAACATTACAAACATATAAGGTGGAGAAGAATATAATGAAGACAAAACAGAAATATTATGAACTAGGTGAAAAAACACACAAAATCTTAGCATGGCAGCTTAAGACAGAGCAAACTAAGAAAATGGTATTGGCAACAAGGAAAAAAGACAAACAAATTACATATAATCCAAAAGAAATTAAGGAAAACTTCAGAGAATTCTATGAACAATTATACCGAACTGAAAACGAAGGGAAAGAAGGGAAAATAGATGAATTTTTGACTAAAATTGAACTACCAAAACTACAAATAGAGGAACAAAATAAATTAACAGAACCATTTGGAACAGTAGAAATACAAGAGATAATAAAAAAATTACCAAATAATAAGACACCAGGAGAGGATGGTCTCCCAATAGAATTCTACAAAACATTTAAAGACCTATTAATACCGCCCCTCCTGGATGTAATCAACCAGATTGATGAGACACAAAACTTACCAGATTCATGTAAAACAGCAATAATTACAATGATACTAAAACAAGGGAAAGATCCACTCTCACCAGCGTCATATAGACCAATATCTTTGCTAAACACAGATTATAAGATAATAGCTAAACTATTAGCAAACAGATTAGCAGAACAGGTACCGAAAATGGTAAATTTAGACCAAACTGGATTTATCAAAAAAAGACGCACAACAGACAATATTTGTAAATTTATTAACTTAATTCATGCAGTAGAAGGAAATAAAGCACCTGCAGTAGCAGTTGCTTTAGACGCAGAGAAGGCCTTCGACAGAGTAGAATGGAATTATTTGTTCAAAGTATTGCAAAAATTCAGTTTACCGGAGAAGTATATTAATTGGATTAAAGCATTATATAAGGGACCGTTAGCGAAAGTGACAGTAAATGGACATGTATCAAAGCAATTTAACTTAAGCAGGTCAACGCGGCAGGGATGCCCACTATCACCGTTATTGTTTGCGCTAGCTATAGAACCACTAGCAGAATTGATAAGAATAGATAATAATATAAAAGGAATAAAAATAAAAGACAGGGAATATAAAATCAGTCTATTTGCGGATGATGTGATAGTGTACTTAACAGAACCAGAACTATCAATAAAAGAATTATATAAGAAATTGAAGGAATATGGAGAAGTGTCGGGATACAAGATAAACGTAAATAAAAGTGAAGCAATGCCTATGAATAACGCGGATTTCTCAAAATTTAAGAAGGAATCCCCATTCAGATGGCAAATGCAGGCAATAAGATACCTAGGTGTACAAATAAACAAAAATCTAGGTCAATTATATAAACTCAATTACAATCCACTAATGAAAAAATTACAGGACGATTTAGAGCATTGGAAAGAGCTACCACTAACACTGATAGGAAGGATAAACTGTATTAAAATGAACATTTTTCCAAGGATACTATACTTATTTCAGGCATTGCCAATACAACTGACAGAAAAATTCTTCAAAGAGTTAAAGAAAATAATAAGGAAATTTTTATGGAGAGGGGGGAAACCAAGGATAGCACTAGATAAATTAACAGAATGGTATAAACAAGGAGGCTTACAACTGCCAAACTTCAAAAATTATTATAGAGCCGCACAATTAAGATACCTATCAGATTTTTATCAAACAAGGGAAAAACCAGACTGGACGAGATTAGAATTAGATAAAATAGGGGAAAAGATACCTGAACACATATTATATAAATGGGACGAAAAATTGGTACAACATAGAACTTCTCCAGTATTACATCATCTCTTCAATATTTGGAAAAAGTTTCATGTAGAAAGAAATAAAACAAATTATCAATTACCAAAACTAATATTGACGCAAAATAAGCTACTCCCTTTTACAATAGACAACCTTTCCTTTAGAAAATGGGAAAAAAAAGGGATTAAAAGAATAGAAAATTGTTTTTCAGGAAGTAGACTCTTATCCTTTGAACAAATGAGAGATAAGTACAATATAACTGGAGATACAGCGCTGGCATATTACCAACTGAGATCCTACTTGAAAGATAAATTAGGAAGCAATTTGAGTTTACCAGAGGGAAGTAACCTTGAATATGTGATTACAGATACAATGTTAATCAAAAGATTTATAACAAATATGTATATTAAACTGCAAGAAAAGGAGAATAAGGAAACAAATGGTAAAACTAAACAAAAATGGGAACAAGATTTAAATATAAAGATAAAAAAGGAAACATGGGAGAAATTATGTTCTGGAACGATGAGAAATACAATAAATATGAGGCTACGTATGATACAATATAATTCGTTACACAGACTATACATTACACCGCAAAAGTTAAATAAATGGGACCCAACAGTATCTGATAGATGTTTTTGATGTAAAAAAGAAAGGGGAACAACAATTCATGCAATCTGGACATGTGAGAAAGTAGAAAAATTTTGGGATGATCTCAATCAGATATTAAATAAAATAACAGAAAACAATATACCAAAGAATCCAGAGATCTTTCTCCTAAGTAACATAAAAAATAAAGAATTTGGAATTGACTTGGAGGATGCACAAAAAAGATTTGTTAATATAGCCCTAGCCGTAGCAAAAAAATGTATTATGTCAACCTGGAAATTGGAAGATAATTTGAAAATACAACAATGGTATATAGAAAAGAATAAATGTATTCCATTAGAAAAAATAACATATAGTTTAAGAAATAATATTGAAATATTCGAACAAGTATGGGAGCCTTACATTAAATACAATAGCGAAAACCTACCGGGAACAAGCATTACCTAAGTTGATGGATGGAGAAGAGAAGAAAAGAATGGACTCAGTAGAATTTCTGGTGTATTTTTGTTGAATGACAACATTGTCTGACTGGCTTAATGCAACCTAGATTGTATACCTAAAATGGATGAGGGGGGGGGGTGGGGGGGTGGCTTGGGAGGAGGGAGGGGGGGGGGGGAGAAAAAGTCACTGTATATGTGTGAAAAAGGAAAAGTGTATATCATGGCTAACGTGATTTATGGTGTGAAAAATAAAAAATTTAAAAATAAAAAAAAAGTTTTGAACTAATTATGCAGTGGGAGAAAATAGATTATGAGGGCACATAAATATTAAGAAGTCCTCAGAAATTCTTTGAAACGGAATCGCAACAAAGATGGTTGCCACATGGAATATAAAAATAAAAGAGGCCATTTACAACCTAGGAAGTGGGATTATTATTTAATGAAGGAAGGGCGCAGATATGACTATGATCTCTCAAGCCCAAGTTTAAAGGTTTCTTGAAATCTATTCAATATTATCAGGAGAAGCAGGCTACATGCATCATTGACGGAGCCCCCCCTCCCCCCCACCCCCCACCCACCCTCAACTGAAAGCCAGTGCAAGGATTGGGCCTCCAGACCTCATCAGTAGCCGGGTACGGTGCTAAGTTTTTAGGTGTGTGAGCTCATCAAAAACAGCGACAAGGATGCGCTGGAGGAGGTGACGGAGCTGCCCCTTGAGATGCCAGAGCGGCGCTCCTGTGATTCCTGCAGCCCTGCATCCCTATCTGTAGCCCACAAAGGGTAACATAGGCATCTCAGACTTTCACTGAATAGCAATGTCCTTGTGGAAGGACAGAAGAAATGATGAGTGAAAAAAGACTCCAGTGCACCAGATGCAAACCATTCCACCAGATGCAAACCATTCCTCTGCAGACATAATTGGGATATCCTGTCCTCACCAAATACAGCATGGCTTCTCTAACCAAGTGGAGTTTTCTAACTGATTCATCAAGCTTTCACAGAGAACTTCATTTAAATCATCCTTGGACATTCCAATCTTTCACAAAATTCTATATGCCTTGTAAAAGTGGATGATGTAAAGAACACAAGAACAAGATTCTACTCAACATGATGATTTACTCCAGCATTTTTATGTAAACTACAATCACAGCTTCTGTAGAATTTCCTGTTGTAGTGCTTACTCTCTATTATTTCCATTGTCTCTCTGTTCTCAACTCCCTCTCAAAGCTTCAATCTAGTGCAAGATTAAAATCACCATGGAGCCTACTGAAGAGGAGATGTGCTGATCTTTTGGAAGAGAACACATCTTTTTTAATTTCTACATATTTGGCGATGGGACATCATTTATACCCATCCCTCACTGTTCTTGAGAAGGTGGGTGTAATTAGAACCTGGATAATTAACTCAAGGTCTGCAAAGCCCAATTAAACATGCTCTGCTCCATTCATCAAAAGGAATTACAAATTCCCAGACTCAGAGATGTTGGGGTCAGGCGTTAAGTAGTGAGCCATCTTCCTTGAACCACTGGATCCCTTCTGGTGAAGGTGCTCCAATAGTGCTTTTGGGACCAGAGTTTCAGCAGTAATGGACCAATCAGGATGGTGTACTACCAGTTGGGAAATTTACAGGCAGGCATCAAGGGGAGATATTATTCAAGTAGCACCGATGAAGAACTGCAGTGCATTTTGAAGGCTGGAGGTGGCTTTTCCATAAGTAAAATTTCCTGAGCACTTTTGAAGCCGCACTCCTGCAGGTGAGAGGATACCTCCCCAAAGCCTTTCTACCACCTTTCAGATAGAAGAATGTATTTGGGGTATCAAGAGGTGAGTCAATCAGCTCTGGATACCAAATCTCCTGCCAATACAGAATGTACAGGGATGAAAACAATGGTCTACCACCCCCCACCCCCCCAACCCGAGTTAAACGAGAAAGTCTGCTGATGCCGGGATTGAGTGTCATTCACAAATGTGCTGGAGAAACTCAGCAGGTCACGCAACATCAATAGGAAGCAATGGGTTCGGGCCTGGGACCTTTGTCAAGGAATAAGCAAAACCAGGCAGATGCCTGAATAAAAAGGTGATGGGGTGTGAGGAAGGAGAAGAGGGGAGGAAGGAAGGGGCAGGGGAGGAGCAGTGTAATAGGTAAGAAGATATGGGTGGATACATGTGGGAGGGTAGAAGAGAAGAGAGCTGAGAAATGATGTGGGAAAGGTGAGGTGCTCCTCCCCCCCACCCCTTCTAATCTCCAATCCTCCTCCCCACAACAATTTATTCAGGTTCCTGCCTGTTTGTACTTATGCCTGACAAAAGGGTGCAGGCCTGAAATATTGGGTACGCTTTACTTCCTATGGATACAGCATGGCCTGCTGAGTTTCTCCAGCGTGCTTGTGTATTTTACCCATAGGGTACCTGGCTTTGTATTAGAGCTGCTTCCTAATCCAAATGGATCTTGCAGGCATCGACACACCTAGGCTCTCTGCACTATCTAGACCATTGTTTTGTGGTTCAAACTCGATGAATGTTTCATCAACATCACAAGCAGTGAGAAGCTCTGGGAATAGAGGAGTGAAGTGGACAGTATCCCACTCATTGTTAATGGGTTTACTGTAATAGTATGATTTGTAAATGGTATATTATGTAGAGATTGACCGAGGAAGATTTGGATTCCTTTTTCTTGTTGCATAAATATATCACTTGGAAGGCAATTTGGACCCATTTTATTGGTGAGAGCAGCCCCTATACTGTTATGAGATTAAACAGCCCATTATAGTACCCAAGTGGAATGGAGTGCTGGGCTCAACATTAAAGGGGAGGTCCCTGGGGTTGACTTAATGATACAGTAGGTTAAACATACTTTGAGGACCTGGATACAAATTAGAAAACATTTTGGTTTAATGAGACTTTCTCTCTCTAGCCCTATTTTTTTATAATTATTTCTTTAAACCTTACATAATTATTGTAACTTTAAAGAATGGTATAGATTGGGCATTAAATGGTTTAAAGATTTATTTGTTGAGGGAAGTCTCACTTCATTTGAACAACTTTCAGTTAAATACGGTCTACCAAGTACTCATTTTTATCGTCATCTACAAATTACAATTTTTTTAATGATCTCAATTACACACATTTCCTAAGAGGACTGATAAGAATTTAATTGATGTAATTTTTAATTTCCAACCTAGTTTAATATCCAACATTTATAACATGTTGTTGGGAATAACAGGGGCTCCTTTAGATAAAATTTTAAAAGCCTGGGAACAGGACCTACAGTTTTCAATTTCTGAAGAATTGGTTAATACCTCTTCTTTATGTGCCCGCCACTCTCTCCTACAATTTAAAGTAGTCCGTAGGGCTCACATATCCAAAGTCAATCTATCTTATGCAGACGTATCTCCTTGTTGTGATAAATGCAACATGGAGATGCTTCATTAATTCATATGTTCTGGACATGAGAAATATTGGATCAGTTTTTAAAGTTAAAGTTAATTTTAAACCAAATCCTTTCAACTGCTTTATTTGGTATTGTTGGAGAGAGTGACATAACTTTAAGAACATCTGAGCTACATGTATTAGCTTTTATTTCTCATGTGGCTAAGCAGGCAGTGTTGCTCAGATGGAGGGACTTTACCCTGCCTAATTACACTCAATGTATAAGTAACATCATGCCACGTTTAAACTTAGAGAAGATTAGATGCTCAATTTCCAATTTGAATTTAAATTTTCAAACACTCTGGGAACCCCTTTTGAATTACTTTTAGAATCTTTGATTTGTTGACTAATGAGGTAATGTATCACTGATAAAAATTCTGTCTCTTTTTTTGGCAAAACATCTTATTTCTTGGTAGTGGTTTAGATTTTCCTTTTTTTATAAATATATCTATACAATATAATCTATTTGATTAAAATGTGGAGTAACTTGGATTTAAGTGTAATGTATCTTTTTGAATTTTAACCTATATCCATGCATACTCTGTATTTTTTGGATGTGAAATTTCAACGTTCATAAAAATATTGAAAAAGCAAAAAGAATTATGTAGTCAAATCCCAAACAGTGTGCTATAAATTCAGACAGCCAATGCAGGGGAAAAAGTGGCAGATGAGGGGAGCAAACTCTCAAATACCTTGGAACAGAAGGAAAATTTTGTACGTGCTGGAAATACAAAATAAAAACTGAGATTGCTGGAAGAGTTCAGCCTCTACAAATAGGTCCATGTGTGTGAAGGTCATTTCTACCCTCGTGTGCTCTTACAATATAGATGGTGGTCATCTGATCCATTGAGTCTATGCCAGTTCTCGGAGCAGTCCCACTCCCTCACGTACTTCTCTACAACCTATTTTCTTTTCCATTCCTATCAACTTCCTCAAGGTTTTAGAGCCAGTTAACTCTGCAGCCCACACATCTTTGGCATGTGAAACAAAACCAGAGTATTAATAACCAGAGGGCATAAATCTAAGTTGAGGTGGGGAGGAGTTTAAAGGAGATGGACAAGAGTGAGCTTGCCTGGCAGAGGTGATGGTGGAAAGAGATCTGTTTGTGATGTTTAAGAATAATTTGATAGATAGGTAGATATGCATGGATGTGAATCGTGTGCAGGCAGATGGGATTAGTTTAATTTGCATCATGGTTTGTACAGAGAGCCTATTCTTGTACTGCACTCCACGTAGCTGGGGAAAATCAAAATGGTCACAGGGACAAACTCGACACAGACAACACTATAGGTCAGCATTGAACCCGTGTCCTGAAGCTCTACTAGCTGTGCCATTGCACTGCTCAGCAGGCAGAAAGCATCATCCCATTATCACACCCTTCAGCTAAGAGTAGGCAGGCTGTTTTACAATAATGCTTCGTATGCACAGAAGACGGAGAGAAAGGAACAAAATTCTGCCTCTTAGAAATATCCTAAAGTAATACTTTTGCAATGAAGTATTACTGAAATGCAATATTGGTAATGTGAAGGAATGTAATTGTGGTGAATGTCTGCCAAGCTACCTGTCTCCCCTCTGGCCAGCCTTGCTGTACTAATATTGGCTGTGCATTATCTCTACTGTTAAGGACACTCCCCTTGGGTATAACTGTATATGCACCTATTGTCTTTCATTATTGTACCATGAGTTTCTGCTAATAAAAGCCATGATTATTGCTTGACCACATTGTTTTTGTCTACTTCATCAAGTGGCACTTCAGTAATGTCTTTAAAGCGGAAGATCAACATGCGACCAGGTGTCTTTGGCATTGGTTGAGGGATGAGGCAACTGAGGAAGTTGGCATTCCAAAGGGGTGGCTGCCTTGAAGCAACTGATAGTGTATCTTAAATCTTCATGCAAATAAAATAATTGCTGATTTATGCAAAAAAAACATAATGTGCAATATTTCCAAGGCTTAAGATATATAAAGTATGTATGCCTATGAAATTCCTAAATGAAAAGACTTGTCAGTCTCAGCAAAGTCTTATAAAATGCAAATTATCATCTTTAACTCTTGGGATACTGACAGCTAGAGGAAGAGCAAAGTTGCTTGACTTCTTCCTCAATTTTCAGTGAAGCCAAGTGTTTCCCTGTTGCTGATTCACAGTTGTCAGGTTGGTGGAGTCTGCCTCACGGGGCCAGAGATCCAGGTTCTATCCTGGCCTCAGCAGCTGGCTCTGTGCAGTTTGCACATTCCCCCTGTGACCGCATGTGAATCCTCCAGGTGCACCAGCTTCCTCTTGCATCCCAAGATTAACTGCATTAGCAGGTTGATAAATTACCCCAAATGAGTAGGTGAGTGGTAAAATCACAAGTTGATAAGAACATGTGGGAATATTTTACAAATGAGATTCATGTAGAATTAGTGTAACTGCGTGTGATGGTCGGCATACACTCAGTGAACCAAAGAGCCGGTTTCTGGGTTAAATAACTCCAATCTCCGACAGAAAAATAACCACATAAACAGACAATCTGCTCATTGATCACAAGATCATTCTGCTTACAAATAGCCACCACATTTTACTACATCACTACAGTTGACACATTTCAAATATATGTTCTTGGATGTGATGAAAGCCGTTATATTAATGCAAGTATTTTCTGTCTTCACCTCTGGATCCCATGACGAGGAATTTTCATGGCCAGCTGTGGTACGTGGCTATGCAAGTCCCTCTGCATGTAAAACTACTCTGTAAAAATTTGCAAAGACACATCCCTGCTGTTGGACAGCATCACACAGATCTGAGGAGTGTTAATAACTTATGCTGTTTAAATTTAGAAATGAAGACATATTCCTATCAATTAATTAATTACCTTCAGTTGCCAGGCACAGCATGACTGATCCTACCACAGAATGAAAACAAAACAGTGGAAACATGGGATATAGGGTTAGGAATAGGCCAATCAAACCCTCCATCCTGCTCCAGGTTTCAATCAATCATTGCTCATCCAATTTCTCCCCTAAACTTTCCTCTCTTCACTTTGTGCAGGTATCCTCGTGTTTGCTATTCCCACCCTGGGGAGAAAGGCATTGGCTGTCTACCTTATCCGTGCCTCTCAGAATCTTTTAGACCTCTATTAAGTCACCTCTTATCCTTCTTCGCTCTAGAGAGAAAATTCCTAGCTCTACTAACTTTGCTACACAAGACTTAATTTCCCATCCAGGCAATATCCTGATAAATCTCCTCTGCACCCACATCCTTCCTATAATGAGATGACCAGAACAGTAACCCAATATTCTAAGTCTGGTCTCACTGGAGATTTGGGGAGTTGCAATATCACCTCTCGACTCCTAAACTCAACTCAAGATTATTGTCATCTACTTGCACAAGTTAACCTGATGAAATGGCATTCTCCAGTCCTCCATGCTAGACATGCACACACTCAGACATAGGACACGTACAAACAAATAATACATATGCAGGACAAGTATTTATAATATTCAAATAAATATTGTTTCATGAATATGAGAGTCTCGGATGGTTAGTGTGAGCAGTTCCTTTTGTTGTTTAGCATTCTCACTGCCCGTGGGAAGAAGCTGTTCCTCAGTCTAGAGGTACTGGATCCGATACTCCTGTATCTCTTTCCCGATGGGAACAGCTGAAAGATGCTGTCTGCAGGGTGGAAGGGGTCACCAATGATTTTGCGCACCCTCTTCAGTAAATAATTCCGTTAGATCACATTGTCTATGGGGGGTGGGGGGGGGGGGGAAACTCAGGCACTGTCAGGTGGGAAACTCCAGTGATCCTCTTTGCCACTTATGGTCCTGTGGATTGACCTCCAATCCATTTCTCTGCAGCAACCATACCACACTGATGCTGCTGGCCAGGATGCTCTTTTTAGAGCTCCTATAGAAGGATGACATAATGGTGGCTGGTAGCCTTGCCTGCTTCAGTCTTCTTGGGAAGTGCAGTAGTTGTTGCACCTTCCTGCCAAGTGAGGAGATGTTGAGTGTCCACGATAGGTCACTATTTAAGTGAACTCCAAGGAATTTGGTGCTCTCCACTACAGAATTGTTGATGTTTAGCAGAGAAAATTGTTCCTGGTCCTCCTGAAGTCCATGATCATCTCCTTCATCTTGATCATATTGATACTCAGGTTGCTAATCTTGCACCATAATCACAAGATTTTCTACCCCTTCCTCCACTGCATCGATGACTTCTTTGGTGCTAACTCATGTACCCATGATGAGCTCATTGACTTCATCCACTTTGCTACCAACTTCTACTCTGACCTGAAATTCACTTGGTCCATCACTGGCAATACTCTCCCTTTCTTCAATCTCTGTCTCCATCTCAGGAGATAAACTCTCGACAGACATCTACTACAAACCCACCAACTCCAACAGCTACCTTGACTACACTTCTTCCCACCCTGTCCCTTGTAAAGATTCTATTCCATTCTCTCAATTTCTCTGTCCCATCTGCAACCAGGATGAGGATTTCCATGCTAGATCATCAGAGATGTCATCCTTCAAAAAATGTGGCTTTCCCTCTACCACCATCAACTCAGCATTCACCCGCACATCTGTCCTGTCCCCGTCCATCCCCACATACAACAAGGACAGGATTCCTCTTGTCTTCATCTACCATCCCACCAGCCTCCTCATCCAACACATCCTCCTCCCCCACTTTCACTACCTACTACATGATCCCACCAATAGACACATATTCCCCTCTCCACCTTCCGCGGCAACCGCTCCCTCCGTGGTTCCCTTGTTCACTCCTCCCTCCCCACTAATCATCCCCATGGGACCTACCCCTGTGACTGCAAAAGATGCTCCACATGTGCCCACACCTCCTCCCTCATTTGGGGCCCCAAACAGTCTTTCCACATTAAGCAACATTTCATTTGTGAATCTGCAGGGGTCATCTTCTGCATTCGGTGCTCCCATTGTGGTCTCCTCTACATTGGAAAGACTGGACACAGTCTAGGAGATGGCTTTGTTGAGCACCTCGGCTCTGTCCGCCACAATAGTGTGGATCTCCCAGTGGCCACCCATTGCAATTCTCCATCCCATTCCCTTATTGACATGTCTGGCCATGGTCTCATGTACTGCCAGACTGAGACCACCCGCAAATTGGAGGAACAACACCTCATCTTACGACTGGGCATCTTCCAACCAGATAGCATTACTCTCGATTTCTCTGGCTTTCATTAAAACCACACCCCCCCCCCCACCTTCTTCCCTTGTTGCCTTCCCCCTGCTCTGTCTCTCCCCTTCTTGTCTCCTTTCGCACAAACTTGTCCCTTATCATATCCAATTAGCACCTTCTGTTGATCTGGATTCCTCCCCCAGCTGGCACTGTCTGAATTTGGAAACTTTCTGAGATTTCCTGCTCTGGCTCATTCTGCTCAGGCCCAAAACATCACCAATAGATCTTTGTCTCCTATGGACGCTGAAAGGTATGGCTGAGTTCCTCCAGATTTTCGGTGTTTTTTCTACCTGTTCTTAGTCTCCTCATTCCCCTAATTTATGAAGCCCAGCATCCCATCTTCTTAAATATGTTATCAACTTGCATCACAACCTTGAGAGATTTATGGATTTGGACCCCAAGGTCCCTCTGATTTTCTACACTATTAAGCATTTGACCATTAACCCCGTACTCAGCCTTCAGGTTTGAAATTCCAAAATGCATCACCTCACACTTATCCAGATTGAGCTCCATCTGCCACTTTTTTGTCCAACTCTCCACTCTTTCCATATCCTTATGCAACCTACGACAACCCTCAACACTATCCACAACTCTTCCAACCTTCATATAATCCGCAAACTCACTCACCTTTCCTTCCAGTTCTTCATCAAGGTCATTTATAAAAATCACAAAGAGCAGGGGTCCCAGAACAGATGGTTGCAGAACTCACCATTCTCCAGGCAGAATACTTTCCATTCATTACTACTTTCTACAGGCAAGCCTATTCAGAATCCACTCAGCCAAGATTCCATGGATCCTGTGCCTCATGTCTTTCTCTTATGGGGATCCTTGTCAAATCCATATACACCACATCTAAAATCCATATACACCACATCTACCACCCTACCTTCATCAATTCCATTTCTAACCTCCTCAAATAACTCAATTACGCTCATGAGGCACGACCTTTCCGTCACAAAGCCATGTAATCACTCAGAAGTCTGTACCTTCCAAATGTAGTCATCAACGCGTGGTACAAGCTGGCGCAGTACAATTTTCTGCACCGGCTGTACCTGACACCGCAAAAATTGAACAGATCTAAACCTGAATTATCAGACCAATGTTTTAGATGTGGCATTGCGACAAGAACTTTTGTGCACGCAACCGGGACAATTACCAAGGTGACACCCTTTTGGGTAGAATTAGGCCAAGCCCTGGAAAAAAAAAATCATAGGTAAAGAATTCCCACAGGACTCAGAGTTGTTCCTGTTGGGAAATATAATGGACGTAAGGCTCATAATGAAGCTGCCCAAATTTCAAATTCAATTTGTCATGATCAGATTGGTGGTGGCCAGGAAGTGCATAGCAGTTGCCTGCAAGTCCAACTCCTACCTAAGCATTCAACGTTGGAACATAGAAATGCAGAGCTGTATACCCCTGGAGAAAATTACCTACAATGTAAGGAAATAATACAACACATTTTTTTAAAAAAAAAGGTCTGGCAGTCCTACTTAAACTACAGAGGGGCGCAATTGTAGTGTGGGCCACCATACCTCGCCTCCCTACCCTACCCTCATAATCCACCCCTCAATTGGTGAGGGAGTTGGGGGGGGGGGGTTCCCATCCCATTCTACAGGAAAAGCCACGGGGGAAAAAAGGAACCCTACGCTCTGTCTGCCGTGATGTGACAGACCCATTATCACCCCCCAAATCTAAGTTTCATACCTTTGCTGTGAGTGTTTTGGTTATTGTGTATAAGTGTAATTAGTTTGGTGTTAAGTGCTCAATGTTGGGGTGGGGGAGGGAATAAAAAGAACTTAAACTCTATGAGAAGATTGAATGGATTTAACAAATATGTTGATATTATTGATAATGATATTAATGATATTGACAATTGTTGGAGTTTAAGTGAAAAAACTATAAATAAAATATTTTTTAAAAAGACTGTACTTCTCCAAATGCTCAAATTCTGACCTTAAGAATCCTCTCCTATAGTTTGCAAACCACTGTCATAAGACTCACTGGTCTATAATTCCCAGGATTTTTCTTATTACCTTTTCTTAAACAAGGAGACCACATTAATAATAGCTTGGCAAAGACTAGAAGAGACAAAAGGCCTGTTTCTGTGCTGTAATATTCTATGGTTCTATTTACCATCCTCCAATCCTCTGGCACCTCCCCTGTGGCCAAGGAGGATGCAAAGATCACAGCTAACGCCCCAGCTATCTCTTCTCTCCCTTCCCACAGCAACCTGGGGTAAATCTCAACTGGCCCTAGGGACTTATCTTAATGTTTGTAAGAACATCCAGTGCACCTCCAGTTAGCTAATCTCAACATGGTCCAGCACACATTTTGATCTCACTTTGACTAAGGTTCTTTTCTCTGATGAATACTGAAGCAAAGTATTCATTTAGCACCTCCCCCACCTCCAGGCACGCTGTCTCCTTTATCCTCAAGCAGCCCTACCTTCGCTCTCGTCATCCTTCTGTTCTTCAAGAATCCCTCAAGGTTCTCCTATAATTCTACTTGCCAAGGCCTTCTCACATCCTCCCCAAGCTCTCCTCAGTCTCTTCTTAAGTTCTTTTCTACCATACAATTCTCATGAGCCCTTCCAGTTTTTTTTTTTGCTTCCTAAATCAAATATAGGCTTCCTTCTTCTTAGCTAGCTGCCTCACCTGTTTCGTCATCGTTGTTCACTTTTCCTATCATCTTTTCCCTGTCTCAGTGGGCAAACCTATCCAGAAAGTCTCACAAGTTGTCCCTAAACACCCTCCACATTACTTCTGTGCTCTTCCTGTGAACATCTGTTCCCAATGTACTCTCCCCAGACCCTGGCTCATCCCATTGTAATTAGCCCTTCCCTAAAGTTTCCCATTTTGTCTGCTTTTATCCTTGTCCATAACTATGCTGAACCTCAAGGAGTTGTGGTCACTCTCACTGAAATGCTCCTCTACTGAGAGGTCTGTCACCTGACCAGGTTCATTACCCAGTACTAGATCCAGTGTGGCCTCTCCTCTCATCAGCTAGTCCACATACACATAGGATTTCTTTTTGGACACACCTTATAAATTCTGCCCCATCCATCCCTCTGGCAGTCAGGAGGTGCCATTCAATATTTGGAAAATTGAAGTCTCCCATTACAACAACCTGGCTATTTCTGCACCATTCCAAAATCTGCCTGTTTATCTGCTCCTCTGTGTCCTGAGGGATACTTGAGGGCCTATTGACCACTCCCAGTAAAAGTGATTGCTCCCTTCCTATTTCTGATTTCCACCCACACTGACTTAGTAGATATTCCCTCTGCAATGTCCTCCCTTTTTACTATCCTTGACCAGTAATGCTACTCTCCCCATCTCTCTCTTCCCTCCCATCCTATGCCTTTTAAAAGACCTAAGTTCTGGATTCTGCATCAGCCAATCCTGTCCCTCTACTAGCCAAGTCTCAGTAATGGATGCAACATTGTAGTTCCACATACTGATCCATGCTCTAATCTCCTTTGTCCTTTCTTCCTGATGCTCCTTGCATTGAAATAGACATATTTCAAACCCTCTAACTGACTATTTTGTGCTTCCTCCCCTGCCTGTCCTTCCTCACAAACAACAATACATTGCTCCAACTTTTCCATCTTCTGCCCTATTCTCTCCACTCACATTCTGGTTCCCATCCCCCTGCCAAACTAGTTTAAACCTTCCCCAACAGGTCTAGCAAACCTGCCTCCAGGATATTGGTCCTTTTCCAGTTCAGGTGCAGCCCGTCCTTTTTGTACAGGTCACACCTTCCCCAGAAGAGATCCCAATGATGCAAAAATCTGAACCCCTGCCCCCTGCACCAATTCTTCAGCCACACATTCATCTGCCACAACTTTCTATTCCAACCCTCACTAGTGCATGCCACAGGCAGCAATCCCAAGATTACCACCTTTGGAAGTCCTGCTTCTTAATTCATATTCCCTCTTCAGGACCTCATTCCTACTCCTATCTATGTCATTGGTATCAATGTGGACCATGACATCTGGCTGCTCACGTTCCCGCTTGAGAAGGCTGTGGTCTTGATCAGAGATGTCTCTGACCCTGATACCTGGGAGGCAATATACCATCTGGAAGTCTCAATCTCATTCACAGCATCTGTTCGCCTAACTGTCAAATCCCCAATCACTATCACTCTCCTGCTTTTCCCCCTTTGCTTCTTAATACTCCCTCATATCTAAGAAATAACTGGAGGCAAAGAAGCTATGGATCACGTACTGGCAAATGGGATCAGTATGGACATAAGAGGGTGAAAGGCATGTTTTCTGTGTTGTATTACTCATTCGAGATACCCCTATATATATATATATATATATATATACACTCACACACACACACACACACACACACACATACACACACACACACACACATATATACAAAGTGCTGTACAGATTAAAAAGACATCACAACTAGGAAACTATTTAAACCAGTGGTTCTCAACCTTTTTTCTTTCCACTCACATACCACTTTAAATATTCCCTATGTCATAGGTGCTCTGTGATTAGTAACGGATTGCTTAAGGTGGTATGTAGATGGAAAGAAAAAGTTTGAAAACCACTGTTTTAATCGTATCTAATTGACTCGTTATGTGCACGATTTCATAACTCCAAAGGAAATGGGCCAATGACAATTTTTCTCAAGCAAAATATTTCAGCAACAATTGGGTCTAGAGCAGTGATTCTCAACCTTCCCTTCCCACTCATATACTACCTTAAGCAACCCCTTACTAATCACAGAGTGTCGATGGCATAGGGATTACTTAAAGTGGTGTGTGAGTGGAACGACAAAGGTTGAGATCCACGGATTTAAATTATTTTAAGAATAAAATAAAATGATCATGAGAGATTAGAACACAAGGTAACCATCAGGTGCATGAGAAGGACTCAAAATGCTAGTGAATAAAAGTACAACTTCAATCTGGATTTAAAAGAGTTGATGGAAGGGGCGGACATGATAGTCGGAGGAATGTTTTCCATTTTGGTGGCTGCAATAATGAAGGCATGATCTCTTCTGAGTTTTTGATTGGATCGTGGAACAGCCAATGTTCTATTTCTCCCCAAGCTCCTATACACATAATGTCATTCTTAGTCTCAATGAAGTGTCCCAACCCAAAATGCTGACTGACCATTTATCCCAATGGATGATGCCTGACTCATTGACTTCCTTCATCGTTGGCACAAGAATCTAGCATCTGTAGTCTTCGTGATTATCTTCACTATGTCTAACCTTGTCTATCATTTCAGATCAGATTTCAGATTTATTGTCAGAGTCCATACATCACATCTCATACAACCCTGAGATTCTTTTTCCTGTTGGTGAGACAGAATTACCACGTACTGATAGTGAAAAAAACTGTACACAGCATATAAATGTAAACAAAGATGTAAACAAACTGACTGCAATATAGAGAGAACTATTTTTAAAAAAATCAATAAAATGCACAAATAAGAGTCCCTACATGAGTCCCTGACAGTTTGTTGTTGAGGAGTCTGATGGTGGAGGGGTAGCAGCTGTTCCTGAACCTAGTGGTGCAAGTCTTGTGGCACCTACACCTCTTTCCTGATGGCAGCAGCGAGAACAGAGCACGTGCTGGGTGGTCTGGGTCTTTGATGATTGCTGCTGCTCTCCAACGGCAGAGTTTTCAATAGTGGGGAGGGTTTTGACTGTGATGTCCCGGGCTGTGTCCACTAACTTTTGCAGGGCTTTGCCCTCAGGGGTATTGGTGTCTCCATATCAGACGTTGATGAAATCTTTCAACAACACATCTGTAGAAATTTGCCAGGGTTTCTGGTGTCACACCAAACCTCTGTGAACCCCTGAGTAAGTAGAGCTGCTGCGTGCTTTCTTCACAATGCCATTGGTGTGTTGAGTACAGGAAAGATCCTCCGATTATAGTGAGTCGCAACAACTTAAATTTGCTCACCCTCTCCACTCCCAATGATCACTAGATTGTAAACCTCTGACATTGTTTTCCTGAAGTCAACAATCAGCTCCTTCAATTCAGTGACATTGAGAGTGAGGATGTTGTTGGTGCCAAGTTTTCAAACTCCCTCCTGTGCGCTGACTCATCCCCTTCCTTTATACAACCCACTACCGTGGTATTGTCGGCAAATTTGTAGGTGGTGTCACTGTTGAACTGAGTCACACAGTCATAGGTGTAAAGAGAGTAGAGCAGGGGGCTTCAGTACTGATGTTCTTACCAATCCTTGCTGATTGTGGGCTGGAGCTGAAGAAATGCATGATCCAATTACACAGTGGTGGTGGGGTTTGAGCCCCAGGGAGTTTTCTGATCAGTTTTGAGGTGTTAAATGCTGAACTGTACTCAATAAAGAGCATTCTACACCAAGACCTCCAAGATCCCTTCTGAATTCAAAAGGATGGGATGAAAGAAAGCAGAAACATAATATTCTGCAATAACAATATAATATATTATACAGGCAATAACCTTGAAAACTGAGAATCAGAAAATGAATGGCAAAATATACTCAAAGATCCAACTGTCCTGAGAAATGTATGGAGCTTGCTGCCTTCAAAATTACTTCTGGCATGTGAGAGGAAGATATGAATACAGATCACAGCTCCAAACATTGGAATTTTGAATGCCTCAGGGGCAACACCTTTATGTTCTGCTTGCAGGCAGGAAGACACCTGTCGAGGAAAAAAAGAAATGAGCTTGCTCAGGAAACTGTATCTCTCCACAACAGTTGCACATTTGCCTGAACAAGAAGAAATTGTACAAAGCAACAGTTGAAGCCTGTAACCTTTGTTTAATTAATGGTGTGTTCATCTGTTAACCTGCTACATCAGTCATAGCGCATCAATCAGCTGACTTGGCTCTTGTCATCACCGCCCTCTGCTGTTGGTGCTGGCTCACAATGAAAGTAGGGAATTGGGTTTATATCGAGATGTCCAATGTTCTTCTGGGTCACATGAGAGGTGCTATCTGTGATAACGGTTTCGTTCAATCATGGAGGTTAATGCCCAAAAGATTTGTGAAACACCAAGTCACTCGGCAAACCAGGAATTTAGCACCATAAAAAAGGGATGCTTGAATCATGTGACTCAAAGGTTGAAAGAGTAAGCAAGCTGCACAGGATGCAGATTGACCTGATTATGGAGAGAAAATGGTGCACTTATCATGGAGCTCATTCATCTCAACACATTTTCTTGGATCTCGTTGCCAGCAGTGACAATTTGCCACAGAAAAGTGGAAATTAACATGTGATTTTGAAGCATAATTAACTACTCTGCCCCTCTAGTCTGCTATCCCATTTAATTAGAACATGACTGACCTGCTGGCAACCTTAACTGTGCATTCACAGAAACCATAGAGGTCAATGAGTCATACAGCATGGAAACAGGCAAATCAGTTCACCTAGTCATTGTTAATCATCACCCAGTAACATTCATCGCATTTCATTGTCCCCACAGTCCAATCAACAGTGATGGGAACTCCATGCAATCACAGGGAGAAGGTGCAAATGCCGCACAGAGAACGGAAGGGTAAGATTGAACTTGGGTTGTTGGAGCTGTGTGACAGCGACTCTACTAGCTGACCACCCAGATGACCCACTGTGCTGCCCACCCATGCACATCCATCCTTTACCCATTTATTTGACAAGAATCCACCTTCCTTGACTTCAAGACATTCAGAGGCTCTGCCTCCACCACCTTTGAGGAAGTGTGTTCCAAAGGTTCACCATCCTCTGAAAAAGAAAATCACCCTCATTTCTGTCTTAAGTGGCTGCCATTTATTTTTAAACAGTGACCCCTGATTTCAGATGCTGGAATCTGGAACATCAAATAACCTGCTGCAGGAACTCAGTGGGTCGAACAGCATCAGTCGTGGGTCTTGGTCAGAACATGGTGGAAGAGCTGGAGACCAGTTGACACCACAGAGAGGGAGGAGTGAGTGGGGGGGAGGGTGGAGACTGGCAAAACTCCCGTCAAAGAGAGGAGGAAAACTTCAAAGATGGAAACACTCGAAAAGACTTTACAGTGGAGTAGCCAACTGGAAACAGCAGATGCTGAAGCTGGAGCAACTAACAATCTGCTGGAGGTACTCAGCAGTTGAAGCAGCCGTTGATTCTAGATTTTCTCATAAACAGAGACATCTGCTTCATATCTACTTTGTCAAGACAACTCAAGATCTTCTCAGTTTGTCAGGTCTCCTCTCACTCTTCTAATCTCCAGTAGATACAAGCTGAGCAGGTCCAACTTTTTTAATGAGATGAACCTCCCATTCTAGGTACTAGTCTAGTAAACCTACTTTGACCTGTTGCCAACACATTAACATCCTTTCTTAACTAAGCAATGGAAGGGCCGTGCCATGGTTTATTTATGGGACCAAAAACCAGGGTTCTGGACCATTAGTCCAAAGATTGGTTCACCACTGTGGTGGTTGGGCAATTTAAATCTAGATGAGTAATTTAAAATAATCTGGTGTTTTTAAAAATACCACAAAACTACTATAACATTGCAAAGTAAAAGATTCCTGATGAAGGGTTTTGGTCCAAAACATTTGACTATCTATTACCTTCCATGGATGCTGCCTAACCTGTTGAGTTCTTCCAATATTTTGTGTGTTGCACCAATTTTTCAGCATCTGTAGACTCTCTTGTTTAGATCCAAACTTGCTCTGTATGTCTGTACTCAACCTCTATCCTGCTAAACCTTTGCCACAGGCTCAGGACTGACCAGTAGTTGGAGGGGAGACTGCCTCAAAACACCAGGTGCTGTAGGTTTCTGTGAGGGGCGATGGACAAAGTGGTGACTCTCTGTCTGCCTTACAGTAGACAAAAGTTAATGAATTTCATGCCTGTTACATTCTAAATGTAGCATTATGTGACAATAATGGAACCTTTAACCTTTATATGTTCCTGTCTAAATGTCTTTGAAATGCTGCAATTGTCTGGCAGCTCTTCGCATACACCTACTACTCTCTGTGTGTAAAGGTGCCCCTCAGATGCCTCTTAGATCTTTCTCCTCTCACCCAGTTGCTAATTTTAGAAAAAAAAGTAACAGCAAATGCAGGTGGTTTTGCTACTTCGACAGCTACAAATTTTGAGGCCCTGTGAAGCTTCATACAGTTTGTGAGTGCAATACACGATATAAATAATTGGCAGTCCCGATCAAAATCAAAGGTTAAATTATTAGTGATGGAAGAATCAATTCAGGAAAACATGAGGAGTTGTTTAAGTCAATTAAATTACATCAGAGATGAATTGACTATTGACAAGAAATAAAATGGTGAATTATGATCAGCTGTAATAATAATTGCTAAATT
Source organism: Narcine bancroftii (assembly GCF_036971445.1). Classification (NCBI taxonomy): domain Eukaryota; kingdom Metazoa; phylum Chordata; class Chondrichthyes; order Torpediniformes; family Narcinidae; genus Narcine; species Narcine bancroftii. The sequence goes on along the minus strand of NC_091469.1, from coordinate 198,225,707 downwards.
ATGTTTCATATTTCTCTTTATATATTCCACTTAAATATACATTAGGTCAGCATATTAAAAATGGTGGATATTAAGATTATAAATTAACTTTAATAGCTGCTTAGAAATTTATAAGTAGCACATACACACAGCTTGTAACAGAAAGTCAATTTCAAAATGCTATTGTAGTGTAAGCCATCATCTTAACAAAACACACAGGAATAGCTTCACCATGTGCTGCATGGAGAATCACTCAGGTGTTGGAACTCAAGCTGGCGGTCTAACAACAGGTAATGGAACCATGTTGCAGAACTTATATGACTGGGCCAAGTCGAAGGATTGGGAGCCATCTGGCTTCTTGATCACTGCCACTCTGCAAGATCATGCCTGATCTGATCTTGGCATCAGCTTCAAATCTCCATCTAATCCCCATCATTTACTAAAGTCTTAAATATACATAACAGCCAACATCGCTCTCTAGTCTTAAATATACATAACAGCCAACATCGCTCTCTACCATAGATTCACTGCCCTCCATGAGAAGAAATTCCTCCTCATCTCAGCTGCAATTCCCTTACTTTCAAATACCCCCTCCAGAGGAAATCTCTGCATCACCTCAGTGTCTTATCTATTTCAATAAGATCATTTCTAATTCTTCACACCATAGTAACCATAGATAGGCTTCCTGTCTGAAGCCTCAGTGATCTCAGTCAATGGGACAATTCAATAGCAAACAGTGAGAAACTGAAGGAACTCACCAGGCCAGGTAGAAATGCTCAGGCAATATTTGAGGTCCGGACCTTTGACTAGAATTCACCAGAATTTCCCTCTCACACCTTTTAAATGATATTCTCCTTTATTATTTTTCTCACCCAAATAAATAGCCTAATTTTTCAACCTGGCTGCAACATTCCACGTAGCCCTTGGTTGAAGACACTGATAATGTCTCTATTGCTGTACACACAAGTGCAATGTACAGATACACCTAAATTCTTATTTGCTGCAGCCACACAGGTACGTAAGACACACCAACTACAACATCAAATCACCACAATATTCCAAAGCTGAAAAAGGCATAATAAATATAAAAATATAGACACTTAAATAATCAGGTGCAGTTAATCTGAAAAAAAGGGGTGTCATTTCAATAATGCAACCATATCCTTTGGTAAGTCCTGGTGTAGGTTATTGTTAGGGTAGTATAGGAAATTCAAGAAAAGGCCAACATGGCCTGTTTCCGCTCCATAAATGGTTATATGGTTATAGAGCGGTTGGATTTAAAAAAAAAACAAACTGTTGTTGAAACTAGAAGATCTAGACTTCAGGCTTCTGTACCTTCCGCCTGAAGGTAGTGGTGAGAAGAGATTGTGATGAGGGTGATAGCGGTCCTTTATGAAGTTGACTGCCTTCTTGAGGTAGCGTCTCACGCTGGTGTCTTCAATGAACGGGAGGTGGGTGCCCATGATGGACTTGGTTTGCCACTTTCTGCAGCCTTTTGCATTCCTGGGCACTTGACACAACCAGGCTGTGATGCAGTCAGTCAGTCTACTCACTGCAGTACACCTGTAGAAGTTCGATTGTGAATTCGAGGATAATGATTTTTTTTAAAAACATGTTATTAGATTATCATATTATGAGTAGCCGATTGCCTTCCATAGATGCTGACTATGGTGAGGGAAAATGGTGGCGCTGTTGTAATGGCACCACTACCACTGGTGCAGTCATGATCTGTAAAATGGCGGTGCTGGCTCGACAGGCCGAAGGGCCTACTCCAGCTCCTATTGTCTATTGCCTATTGTACTCCTTCGCAGGGTTCAAGCGCCCCATTTGACTGCCGTTGGCTCTGTGCAGGGCTTTAAACAGCCTGTTACAGGAGTCGATGGTGATTTTATTTAAAATCCTGTGACCACAAGATGGCGACGCCTATAATCAGCAGCAGGACACAAGGGGTTGCAGTCTCCAGGGAAGCAGAGGACTGGCGTAAGGCACCAGAAATTATGGAGGTCACTCCCTATTTGAGAAAGGGAAGCAGAGGACCCATGGGATGGTGACTACGGTGGACCAGTAAGGGGCCATGAGGCTGTTGGTGACTTGAGGTGAACCCATGCAGGCTGCGGGCTGCTAGAGTGCAGTCAAAGGATTCACACCAGGCTGCAGATTGCAGGACTGGCTGAAGCAGTACCAGGTATTGAGACTGGGATACGAGAGGGTGCTGAAGGATTCCTAATCACATTGGAGTTCCGGACCTGGAGTTCAGGTTGCGAATGGTTTGGACTGGAGTCTGTGTGGCTGTGGAGGCACCGAGAGCACTGGAAGCGAATCCACAGATACTCAGTGACTCGGGGGAGACTCTCTTTGCTTCTCTTTCTCTGACTACAAGAGATGCCTGGCAATTTCTGCCAATGGCAAATTTGTCTACCTTATGGCAGATGATAGGCAATTTTGTGTAATATTTCATTGTTTTTATTACACAATAAAGGAATCTTGACTGAGTTCCTTCAATATTGTAGAGCTCGTCAAAAGAATCAAAGACTTGTTGATCCAAACCAAGGCTTTTATTAGCAAAAGACAGGAGCTCTTCACAGGTGGCCGACCAGTCCGGAATGATCCGACCTGCCTAGGGACACAACCCTTTAAGGCCCAGACAGTAGGCATGGCTAAGCTCTCAGCCAATCGCTGTAAGCACAGTCTAGATACTATAACTATATACACTATATACATTGGTGATCGATCTGTACTATCACAAATATTTAGTGTGTTCTTCCAGTTTTCCAATATCTGCAGTTTTTCTTGCTTATCTATGATATTAGATTGGCTCTATCTTCTGAATTAGCATCTGACTAGAAATAATGCCTCCATTATGTGAACTCACTGACCAATTTCCCTATGGAAACTTCTCTCCACCCCAATGTTATTGTGTTCATGTACTCCACAATGACTATCCAAAATAGTTATCTTCCTGTTTCCCAGTGGATCAGTAAAAATTCTAAACACTGCTATTTGTCTACCTCTACTCTTGCATGTCTTTATGCAAATGATAAAGGCTTGCCTCCTTTTCTTTTCCTAAATAAATATGGCCTCACAGCTCCAGTTCAATCCTGACTTCAGGCACTGACCGTGTGGAGTTTGCTGACTTTCCCAGGTCCTCTGGTTTTCTTCCACATCCCAAAGACATGCAGGTTGATAGGTTAATTGGCCATTGTAAATTCCCGAATGTATGTATAAGAGATGGAATCTGGGACAAGTTGATGAGAATAAAACAGGCATAATGGGTGCTTGAAGACCATCACAGGCTCAGTAGCTGAAGCACTATACTAGTGCTGTATAGAAAAAAATAAACCCAATCACATCATTTCTGGGCATTGAATACTTCCAATGTTATCCATCAATTTGGAATAATCCCAGAGATATTTAGCTCCATCCCATAAATACCTAAACAGGGCTCTCTGGATAATGAAATACTGACAATACAAATTCTTCTACAAGTCTTTAAAGAGTAGTTCATTAGCGACAGAAATGTGAACATCTTCAAGAGTAATGGAATAGAGGTAGCAGCGAGTTGATTCAAAACACAACGAAATGCTGGAGGAACTCAGCCAGTCTTGCTCCGTCCATAGGAGGTAAAGATAATATTACTGACTTCTCATGCCTGAGCCCTGCCTCAAGGTATAAGAAAAAACAGGACGCATCAGAATAAAGATCAAAGAATGACAGGGAGGATTCCAGACAAACAAAAGATGTTAACAGAATATGATGAGAGGAGATGTGAGAACTGATTTTAAGTTCTGTGAAAAGTGACAGGGGATAAAGGGAAGAGAGAGAGAGAGAGAGAGAGAGATCGCTAGGTAAAGGTGACAGGGGAAGAAGGTGGGGGGGTTAATTGAACTGGAGAAGTCGATGGTCAATATTAATGCCATTGAGTTGGAGGGTCCAACCAGTGGCAGATTAACCATTAGGCTGAAGCCTAGGGCCCTGGAGGCCTGAGCCACAACTCCCTGCAAGATTGTGTTTACCATGCCCATGACTGCAGACAATGTGCTGGAGCAGGACACGCAGCATCTCTATAAAGTGAAGGGCAACCTGATCTCGGTTTATCATTTCACACTTACTATACAGGTGAAGCCTGTGACTGTGGGTCAGAGTTGGCAATGCGCCATTGTTGGGGTGACGCACGCAGTGGTTTCTGGGAGCTGGCAGCATCGGCAAGAAGATTTGCGGCGTGTGTGAGGAGGGAGCTCCGAAAAACCATTGCCCAACCTGTTACCTGCATTAGTAAGTGATTAAAGGGAGGGGCACACAGCCGGGGATGTCTGATCAGTAACTGGAACTGCTAAATGAGAGGCCAGTAGCAAGTGACACCCGAGTGGCGATGCCCTTGCTGGAGAGTGAGGGTCAATGGGAGTGGCCGACGCAGCTGGGAGCAAGGGGTGGAAGGGGTAGCCAGTCCCATGGTAGACAGAGAGAGGCATCAGAGGTAGCCTGGGCCCATTGGGAGGGGGCGGGGATTTACTAAAGCTCAGCCAAGGGCCTGGGCGATAATTAATCTGCCACTGGGCCCTACAATGGAAAATGTGTTGTTACTCCAATTTGCAGGTTTCTGGCTGGCAGTGGTCGAGACCATGGGGAGTCAGCAAGGGAATGGGGTGGGGAATTGAAATGAGTGGCACTGAGGAGATCCACACTATTGCGAAGGACAGAGCCAAGGTGCTTAACAAAGCAATCTTCCAGTCGGTGTCCAGTCTCTCCGTTGTAGATGAAACCACAGCAGGAGCACTGGTTGCAGTAGGTGACCACTGCAGATACACAAATGGAATGTTGCTTCACTTGGAAGGACTGTTTGGGGCACCAAATGAAGATAGCGAGAACATGTGGTGCAAGGGGAGCATCTGCTGCAGACAAAGGGGTAAGTCCCAAGGGGACGATTGGTGGGGAGGGAGGAGTGGACAAGGGGGTCACAGAGAGAGTAGACCCTGCGAAAGGTGGAGAGAGGAGGGGAGGGGAATATGTGTTTGGTGGTGGGATCATGTAGTAGGTGGCAGAAATGGTGGTGGAGGATATATTGAACACAGAAGCTATAGGGGAGGTAGGTGAGGATAAGGAGTATCCTGTCCCAGTTGCATTTGGGGGGGGGGGCGGGGGCAGGGCAGATGTGTAGGTAATGAAGTATATGCAGGTGAGGGCTGAGTCGATGGTGGTAGAGCAGGGGTCTCAAGCTTGCGGCCTGCGGGCCAACTGCGGCCTCGGGACGATAGTTTGTGGCCCCGCCTTAATATGAAAGTTTAATGTTAGTGCGGCCTGCGAGTTTGATATGATTGGCACTTTTCAGTGTTGTGTGCGGAGCTGAACGAACCTACCAATCACGGTGGGGTATATTGCTCTCGGGGGCAGGACATGGGCTGGGCTTATTGCGAATATAAGCATATTTGTGTGCATTTTCTATTTGTCATTATATGCACGCGGCACATGAGCAATTTCCGCAGCCGCTCCGCTTCACGCGCTTCGGCGTCCAGTCTGAACCCAGAAGTTGTGGCTCGGCTATGCGAGAGGAAGCGCTGCCAGATCTCTAGCAGTAAGAAGTAGGCAGAAGAAGACATGTTCATAACAGTTTATGTTCAATGTTCCATTCATGTTCAGAAAGTTAAAGGTTAAAGAACTGTTAAAACAGACATTTGAATCTGAATAATAATAATTACATTTCTCCAGTCAGCAACTATATGTGGTTTTTTCAGTCTTCTATATCTGCTGTATTATTATTATTTTCATTATTATTATTTTCATTTTATTTATTTATTACTGATTGATTTATTTACTTTTACATCTTATTTTGTGTTTAAAAAATAAAAATAAAGACATTTGATAACATTGGAATGTTTTTGTAAGAGCTTTTCTTGTGGAAAATCTGATGCTGCCCAGCCTCACCCAGACTCTACCTCCAGCAGCCCCCGGGTAAATTGAGTTTGAGACCCCTGTTGAATGCCGCATTCTTTGAAGGAGGAAATCTCTGATGATCTGGCATGGATGACCTCATCCTCGGAGCAGATGACACGGAGACAGAGGAAATTAGGAGAAGGGAATGGAATCCTTACAGGGACAGGGTGTGAAGAGGTACAGTTGAGGTAACTGTGGGAGTTGGTGAGTTTGTAGGAGATGTCGGTCAAGAATTTACCTCCCAGGATGGAGACAGACAGATTGTGGAAAGGAGAGCATTGCTAGTGAATTTTAAGTCAGGGTGGAAGTTGACAGCAGAGTAGATGAAGTCAATGAGCTGAGCATGGGTACATGTGACAGCATGAAGGTAGTCATCGATGAAGCGGAAGAGGAGTTTTCCCTGCAATAGGCTTGAGGCATGGATTGCTCCACGTAGCCAGCAAAACAGCAGGCATAGCTGGGACCTATGTGGGTACCCATTGCTACCTTTAGGAACTAGAGAAAGTGGGAACAGTCAAAAGGAGGTTATTGAGGGTGAGGACAAGTTTTGTGAGCCAGAGGAGGGTGGTAGTGGAGAGGGGACTGTTTAGGTCCATTGTCCAGAAAGAAACAAAGGGCTTTCAGGCCTTTGTTATGGTGGATGTAGGTGTATAGTGATTGCAAGCAGAAATCAGGATCTTTCCTGATTACTAAGCCCACACATCTAGTCAGAAAGATTATATAAGGCAGCATGGTTAGCCATGTAGTTAGTGCAATGCTGTAGCTTAATTGATGTATTTGCACAGCACAAGTTTGTGGGCTGGAAGGACCTGGTCCTTGTCATGATAATGAATATGCATGAGATGTATTCACCTGACCGGAAGTCACATGGTATGAGAGAGAGAGAGAAGAGCGCGAAATGGAGGAACAATGAAAGCTGGAGAATAAAGACATGGAGATGTTTAACTGGTAAAACCTGCATTATTAGTGTTATTAACTTCACATTTCGGGCCACAAATGTGACATTGGCGACGAGGATTAAAACAACAACATTTTGGAACTTCAATGTGATAAGAATTTTGATCTTCGATTCGGTGGCTTTGGGCTGAAAATAGTTTCCTTATGGCAGGCGCAGAAGCTGACTTTCTAACACTTCGAGGTGTTCCTCATTTTGACCCAACGGGTGATGCAAGCACTGTAAGTGTGAAGTGGAAGGCATGGCTGGAAGAATTTGAAGCCTACGCCGACAGTCGTGGCCTATTTCTCGATAGCGGTACGGTGAAACAAAAAGCGCAGAGGAGGGCGTTACTTCTTTTCACCGCAGGACCCGCAGTTCAGGAAACGTTTAAGCCACTTTTGAATACAGGAAGGAAGGATGAATACCAGAAAGCAGTCGATGCATTGAATGCACACTATGTAGTGACACCGAATGCTACATTTCAACGCCATTTGTTTCGGAGAACGAAACAAGAAGATGGACAAACAATTGCTCAGTACGTGATGAGATTGCGCCAGCTGGCTGTTGGATGCAATTACATGGCAGCTGATTTGGACAACCAATTATTGGATCAAGTCGTGCAGCACTGCAGATCAGACAAGCTCAGGAGACGTCTGCTGGAGAAAGGGAGTGAATTGAAGCTCATCGATGCTTTAGCCATTGCTGCTGCATTAGAGGCTGTTGAGGGGCAATTTCATACCATGACCCTGAAGGACAACTCAAGCCAGCAAGTTAAGAGGCTCTCGCATCGCCATAACCAGCAATGATATACGTCGACACATGACGTGGAGTGCTATCAATGTGGAAACAGAGGTCATTTTGGAAAAGACCCATGCTGCCCAGCAAAAGGCAAAGTTTGCAGAAAGTGCAGAGGGAAGGACCACTTTGCAAAGAAGTGCAAAAGCAAGTCCAATGCAGACCAGAAGGGGAAGAGCACAGCTTCCAAAGGCAAAGCTTGGTGGAAAGGAAAGTATCCTGGAAAGAAAGACACTATTCGCTATATAGACGGTGACCCAGAAAGTGACGATGATGATGATAACCAGGATGGACAGAGATATTATCAATTTACATTGAATGATGTACATCATGAGAAGGTCCCAGTGATCATTGGTGGTGTGACAGTTCAGGTCATTGTAGACTCAGGCAGTGACAGTAATGTAATTGATCGATATTTATGGGAGAAATTGAAAAGGAAAAAGATCATCTGTACCTCAAAGAAGTGCTCCAAGAAACTGTATCCATACACAGCAACCAAGCCATTGCAGACCATTGGATGTTTTACTGCAACTGTTGAAGCTGGTGATAAGTACACCGAAGCAGAGTTTGTTGTCATAGACGAGAGGGGAGAACCATTGCTGAGTAGACGCACAGCGCAAGACCTGGCAATACTTCATATTGGAGCTTGTGTCAATTCAGTTCAGTCATACGAGGATATGAAGCAAGAATTCCCCGCAGTCTTCCAAGGAGTAGGAAAGCTGAAAGGTCGACAACTAAAGCTAGCGGTGGACAAAATGGTCAAACCCAAGGCGCAACCAGTGCGCAGAACTCCGTTTGGACTTCGTGGGAAAGTCGAAGCCAAAATTAAAGAGTTGATTGAGCAAGACATTATTGAACCTGTGGAACATTCGACAGTAGTGATTGTGCCCAAACCAAATGGTGACATAAGACTGTGTGTTGATATGAGGATGGCCAATGAAGCTATAATTCGAGAACGACATCCTATACCAACAGTGGAGGAAATACTTCAAGAGTTAACTACCAGTAAGATATTCTCAAAAATTGATTTAAAGTGGGGCTATCATCAATTAGAGCTGGACCCAGAATCCCGAGACGTAACAACATTTGTGACTCACTGTGGATTGTACCGATACAAGAGACTATCGTTCGGCATTAATGCAGCTTCTGAGATCTACCAGTATGAAATCCATCGAGTGATTCAAGGCATTCCTGGAGTTGCCAACATTTCTGACGACATCATAGTCCATGCACCAACAAAGGAAGAGCATGACAGACGGTTGAGGCGTGTACTATCTAGACTACAGGAGGCAGGCCTTACCGTGAATGGAAACAAGTGCCAGTTCGGTGTGTCAGAAATGGACTTCATGGGACACAGACTTACACGGGAAGGACTAAACCCAGCAGAAGCCAAGGTGAAGGCTATTGCAGATACACGTGCACCCCAGAATGCAACGGAGGTGAGGAGTTTCCTGGGATTGGTCAATTATTGCGCAAAGTTCATCCCTAATTTTGCTACAGTGGCAGAACCACTAAGGAAACTAACCAGGAAAGGTGTACCATTTCATTTTGGATCGGAGCAGAAGAAAGCGTTCACAACGCTGAAGCAAAGTCTGACAGATGCTGATACTCTTGGATATTATGATCCGGCTGCACCAACCAAAGTCATAGCGGATGCTAGTCCCGTTGGTTTAGGAGCCGTGTTGGTCCAGATACATGATGTAGGACCAAGAATCATTGCCTACCCCAGCAGATCGTTGTCAGATGTGGAAAGAAGATATTCTCAGACAGAGAAAGAAGCACTCGGACTTGTATGGGCCTGTGAGAGGTTCCATGCATATTTGTATGGCATTGAATTTGAACTCATCACAGATCATAAGCCATTAGAGGTGATCTATGCCACCAGATCCAAACCGTGTGCCAGAATAGAGCGATGGGTACTCCGACTCCAACCCTACAAATATAAAGTAGTTCACATTGCTGGGAAAGCAAACATTGCTGATCCGCTGTCCAGATTGGTGAAGGATGGATGCCTACAATCCAAGTCAGAATTGGGGACAGAAGCAGAGAGCTTTGTACGCTTCGTAGCTATTCAGTCGACACCGAAAGCTGTGACCACGAAGGAAGTCGAGAGAGAGTCCGAACATGACCCAGAACTCATGGAAGTGAGAGAATGTATCCAGAGTGGACAATGGGACAAGTGTACTCACAAGGCTTTCATTCCCATTAGAGTTGAACTTTGTTGCATCGGACAGTGTGTATTGAGAGGTTGTAGATTGGTGATATCACAGAGGTTGAGACCGAAGATCGTATCCTTAGCTCATGAAGGACACCTAGGTATTGTTGGTACCAAGCAAAACCTCAGGAGTAAAGTATGGTGGCCAGGTTGTGATAAAGACGCAGAGAAATTCGTCAAAACTTGCCATGGATGTCAAATCACAAGTAGGAGTAATCTTCCAGAGCCAATCCGGAGTACGCAACTCCCGACAGGACCGTGGATCGACGTAGCCGTTTATTTTCTTGGACCTTTACTGACTGGTGAATCAATCATGGTAGTGATAGATTACTACAGCAGATACTATAAGTACGTTGTGATGAGGTCCACGACCACTGAAAAAACAATACAAGCATTAGCAGAGATCTTCGCAAGATATGGATTGCCTGTTACGCTATACTCTGACAATGGTCCACAATTCATTTCAGAGACATTTGCTGAATACATGAGGACCACAGGTATCCACCATCATAAAGTAACTCCGAAATGGCCGCAAGCCAACGGGGAAGTAGAGAGACAAAATCGGTCCATTGAAAAACGATTACGGATTGCTCACGCAGAAGGACAAAATTGGCGAGAAGCATTGCTATCTTATGTGGCTGTCTATCGGGCAACGCCCCATGCAACCACAGGAAAAAGACCTGCAGAAGCATTTTTTGGGAGAAAAATCCGCACAAAAATGCCCGAAATAAAGGAAATCTGGGACGACCAGGAGATGAGGGACCACGATGCTGAAAAGAAAGGAGCAGCAAAGCTGTACACAGATTCGAGACGTGGAGCCAAGTATTCAGACATCATGCCTGGAGATAATGTTCTGGTGAGGCATGAGAATGGTGGTAAGCTAGACACACCTTATTACCATCAACCCTACACTGTCGTATCCAGAAGTAGCAGTATGGTAACAGTCAAGTCTCCGGCTGGAGTCCTGTGCAAAAGAAATGTGTCAGGTGTAAAAAGGTACCACTCCAGAGAGACAACAACCGAGGTGGTTGAAAGTCCAATACGAGATGCACAACCTGAGAGACCAGATGATGTTCCCGAGGCAGTTACCAGCATTCCTGATGAAGTGACTCGAGGGCCTGAAGCACCGGAGGCCGTGGCGAGCAGTGTTTCCGATGCTGAGAGTGAACAACCGAGTAGCGACGATAGTATCGCAGGAAGGCCGAAACGAGACAGGAAAGCGCCTAAATGATACGAAGACTTTGTGCCATATTTCTAATTGTGCCCGCATTATCACAAAAGGGAAATTTTGTGACGGTTGGAATGATAAAAGAACATTGGGACAGTGATTTGATCATATATCATAAAGTGCGTGTATGAGTGCTGTATGAAGTACATTTTAGTTAGTTGAGTTATTGTATTACAGTTAGTTACGACATGTTCATGTTACATTGTGTGTAGAAGGAGTTTGAACTTGTTTGTTTGTTTGTTAGACATTGTTTGTTTGTTCTGAGGGATATTGTTAAGGTGACGGTGTTTACATTTCAACATTAAGGTGTAAAGTTTATTTCTGGTACAAAGAGGGATGTCATGATAATGAATATGCATGAGATGTATTCACCTGACCGGAAGTCACATGGTATGAGAGAGAGAGAAGAGCGCGAAATGGAGGAACAATGAAAGCTGGAGAATAAAGACACGGAGATGTTTAACTGGTAAAACCTGCGTTATTAGTGTTATTAACTTCACATTTTGGGCCACAAATGTGACTGGGCTGGAAGGACCTGGTCCTGTGCTGGATGTCCAAATTAAAAATAAATAAAATGGTGAAATAGTTTACAGCTGGTTATACTGACAAAGAATTCAGATTATTATGGTGATGCGTTTCTCCAGCTGTTCATTATTGACTAGGTCATTCAACTGATTCTGATTACACAACAGACCCCAAACTGGGAGCATTTAGTTTGTTTCAATCTGATAACATTTGCATGTTCAAACAGGACATCTATTCCAGAAGGCACTATTTAGTGGAACACTCCTATCCTTTTATAAAAATACATGTGGCTAACATCAAGTCAATATTAGCTATCTCATCCATTCCTTTCTCTCATCTACTTCCTATCATCTATTCTCTCTCCCATCAACTGAACTCAAACTGAAACATTAGATGCCGCTTTCTCTCCATGGATACTGTCTGATCTGTGAGTGCTTCCCATTTGTTTGCATCAACCACACCCTCATTCTCCTGCACTCAACTATGCTAGGCATAATTTAACATATGAACCAGCAGGTCTTTGGAATGTTGTGGGGGGAGAAAAAGAAAGATATTTGGGGAAGGCACATGGTTACAGAGATAAAATGCAAGTTCAAAACAAACATTGCTGGAGGTTATGATTGAATCCGAGTTGCTGGAGCTACGAGGCATTTTCTCAGTCAGTAGTATCACTGTCTTCTTCTTTGGCTTGGCTTCGCGGACGAAGATTTATGGAGGGGGTAAAATCCACGTCAGCTGCAGGCTCGTTTGTGGCTGACAAGTCCGATGTGGGACAGGCAGACACGGTTGCAGCGGCTGCAGGGGAAAAATGGTTGGTTGGGGTTGGGTGTTGGGTTTTTCCTCCTTTGCCTTTTGTCCGTGAGGTGGGCTCTGCGGTCTTCTTCAAAGGTGGTTGCTGCCCGCCAAACTGTGAGGCGCCAAGATGCACGGTTTGAGGCGATATCAGCCCACTGGTGGTGGTCAATGTGGCAGGCACCAAGAGATTTCTTTAGGCAGTCCTTGTACCTTTTCTTTGGTGCACCTCTGTCACGGTGGCCAGTGGAGAGCTCGCCATATAACACGATCTTGGGAAGGCGATGGTCCTCCATTCTGGAGACGTGACCCACCCAGCGCAGCTGGATCTTCAGCAGCGTGGACTCGATGCTGTCGACCTCTGCCATCTCGAGTACTTCGACGTTAGGGATGAAAGCGCTCCAATGGATGTTGAGGATGGAGCGGAGACAACGCTGGTGGAAGCGTTCTAGGAGCCGTAGGTGATGCCGGTAGAGGACCCATGATTCGGAGCCGAACAGGAGTGTGGGTATGACAACGGCTCTGTATACGCTTATCTTTGTGAGGTTTTTCAGGTGGTTGTTTTTCCAGACTCTTTTGTGTAGTCTTCCAAAGGCGCTATTTGCCTTGGCGAGTCTGTTGTCTATCTCATTGTCGATCCTTGCATCTGATGATATGGTGCAGCCAAGATAGGTAAACTGGTTGACCGTTTTGAGTTTTGTGTGCCCGATGGAGATGTGGGGGGGCTGGTAGTCATGGTAGGGAGCTGGCTGATGGAGGACCTCAGTTTTCTTCAGGCTGACCATCAAAGAAAAGATGGTGGCTGCTTATGGTCACTGCAGTAGGAGCCAATCCTTGGATTGCCAGCCTCTCAATACACCCAAGCTTCTGCCTATCAGTGAGCTGAGATGGATAACAATTGTCTATCATCTTTAAGCCAACATTTCTCCAAGAAGTAGGCCACATGATGACAAAAATTGCTTGCTTTACCTCCCATTCATTGTTTTGGAACCTTCATGTCACGAGTGGAGCATCAAGTGTTCGTGCTATGTCCGACGTTCAATGGACAGAGGAGGTGCAAGATGCCCTTCCTTGAAATTGGTGTCCAGGATAGAAATATTGCCCAAACAGAAACTACCACATTTTCTTAGATAACCCTAATTCTTCAGCAACTCTGAAGCAGGGAGCAACCAGTTTATCGTCCTGGATCATATTGGGAGGATGGCCTGACAGAAGATTACCATAAAGACCAGGTCCTTTAGATCTTCCATTCCCCCACTGCCTCAAGGCTTCGAAAAGATATCTGGGCTTTTTCTCATATTACGCTCAATGGGTCCCAAGCTACACAGCGAAGGCCTGACCCCTCATCGGGGCCACCATTTTCCCCATCGGCAAAAACTCATGAGCCATTTGACCGGATCAAAGCCAACATCGCAAAGGCCATGATGCACACAGTGGATGAATCCATCCTGTTCCAGGTGGAAAGTGATGTGCCAGACTTTGCCCTCGCTGCCACACTTAACCTGGCAGCAGGCCCGTGGTGTTTTTAAATCACATACCTTCCAGGGCCCGAAGATCCAGCACTCCTCCATCAAGAAAGAGGCCCAAGCTATCGTTGAAGCTGTATGGCACTGAAGACATTAACTTGCCGGTAAGCATTTTACCGTGCTGACTGCCCAATGGGCGATCACTTTCATGTTTAACAATCAGCAGTGGGGTAAAATCAAAAACGATAAAATTCTGAGGTGGAGAATCAAACTCTCCACCTACAATTATGACGTACTGTACCAGCCCAGAAAGGTCAACGAGCCTCCAGATGCTCTATCTTGGGGGACTTGCACCAGTGCGCAGATGGATCGATTGCAGGCACTGCACGATGGCCTCTGCCACCCTGGAATCACCCATTTTTTTTCCCACTTAATCAAGGCCTGTAATCTCCCCTACTCCATCGAGGACATCAGGACATTGACCAAAAATTGTCAGGACTGCACGGCGTACAAATTGTGCTTCTACCAGCCTGACCAGTCACACCTGATCAAGGCCACTCGCCCCTTTGAACATCTAAGCATGGACTTCAAAGGACCCCTACCCTCTGCGATGAGTACTCGCGGTTCCCCTTTGCCATCCCCTTCCCAAACGTGACTGCAGCTACCATCATAAAGACTCTGAACAATCTATTCACCATTTTCGGATACCCCAGCTATGTCCACAGTGATAGGGGTTCATCCTTCATGAGCAACAAGCTGCACCAATTCCTGCTGTTCAAGGGCATTGCCTCTTGCTGGACTACCACCTATAACCCTCAAAGGGAATGACCAGTTGGAGCAGGGGAATGGTGGTCTGGAAGGCAGTACTACTGGCCTTAAAGTCCAAGGGCCTCCCTGTCCCCCACTGGTAAGAGATTCTCTCAGAGGCCCTCCACGCTATCCAGTCCCTCCTGTGTACGGCCACCAATGACATACCTCATAGGAGACTGTTTATATTCCCCAGGAAATCAGTGTTGGGAACCACCTTACCTACCTGGCTAACATTCTCCAGGCTGGTCCAACTTCACAGACACACGAGGACCCATAAGCCTGAATCTCTTGTCGAGGGGGTCCAGCTGCTCCACACAAACTCACAGTATGCCTACGTGGCATTCCCAGATGGCTGCGAGGACACTATCTATCCAGGACCTGGCACACACGGGAGCATCTGGTCAAGCCCCAACTAGCTGACAGGTTTACCCCTCCAGCTCTCCAGGGCCCAACTTCCACACCCCTACCAACTTGACAGTCAACACACACAAACCCCCCCCGGCCCAGTCAAGTACCACTGCTGGGCCTACTGGGATGGATCAGCTAAAACTGATGGAGACCACTATGGACCCCCGGATGGGAACTTGCCAGTCACAATGCCAGAGAAGACTGCCAGAACTTATGAGGGTCGCCTGACCACACCACACACCCCAGGACTTTCTTTTAAAAGAGGGGATGAATGTGGTGAAACCACTATTGTACATATTTGTCATATGTGAATTACATGACTTTTCCTGGTTGACCCTGCTCTCATTGGCCAGCTTGTGACTCCTCCCCTTTCTTCCCCATAAAGCTATCATGCCACAAGCCTGTCTCCAGTTAGAGACTGGGTCAGTGTGAGCGACCAACACAATTTTGATTAATTCAGTCTTTGTGCAATTGATATTGCCTCAACATGGTGATTTGCAAGGATGTGCAGGGAGGAGGAGGGTACAGCGTGGCTCTGCTGGTAAGCAACAATATTAAAACATTGGAAAGAAGGAAATAGGATCAGAAGAGGTTGAGTCCTTATGGGTGAGTTAAGAAATGGTAAAGGTAAAAGGACACTAATGGCAGTTACAGTATATACAGGCCCCAAACCACAGCCAGGATGTGGATAACAAAATACAACTGGAAATGGGATATGTCA
Source organism: Narcine bancroftii (assembly GCF_036971445.1). NCBI lineage: Eukaryota > Metazoa > Chordata > Chondrichthyes > Torpediniformes > Narcinidae > Narcine > Narcine bancroftii. The sequence goes on along the minus strand of NC_091469.1, from coordinate 198,209,903 downwards.
GAATGACAGCTTTACGATAATCATGGGGGATTTAAACATGAAAGTAGATTGGGAAAGTTAGGTCGGTATGAGATCAAGGGAAACAAAGCTGTGGAATGACTATTTGGAGCAGCTTGTTGATGAGCCCACCAGGGGATAGGCTGTTCTGGATTGAACCAGAAGTGATTAGCGATCTTAAAGTAAAAGAACCCTTAGGAGGCAATGATCACAATATGATTCATTTCACTTTTAAATTTGAAAAGAAGTGGCTAAAGTCCGATCGGTCGGCATTTCAGTGGAGTAAAGGAAATTACAGTCGCATGGCCAAAGTCAATTGGAAAAACAGATTAATGGGGAAGGCAGCAGATCCGCAATGGTTGGAGTTTCTGCGAGAAATGAGGAAAGTGCAGGACAGGCACAGAACAAAAATAAATAAAACTGTGAATGGAAAAATGAGACAATTATGAGTGACGAGGGAAGTTAAAACCAAAGTGAAAGAGAGGGCAGACAAGGAAGAAAAAAAAATAAGTGGGTAGATAGAGGACTGGGAAACTTAAAAACTTGGAGATGTCAACTCAGAAGGTGACGAGGAAGGAAAAGATGAATTATGAAAGGAAGTTAGTAAACAATATCAAAGAGGAAACTAAAAGCTTTTTTAAATATATAAAAAAATAAAAGTGACAAAGTAGACACAGGACCAATAGAAAATGACACTGGAGAAATTGTAATGAGAGACAAGGAGATGGCAGAGGAACTGAATCAATACTTTGGATCAATCTTCACTGTGGAAGACATGAGTAGCATACCGGACACTCATGGTTCTCTTGGAAGGTCACAAGAGAGAAGATACTTGTGAAGCCAAATAGTCCAAGGGTAGATAAGTCTCCCGGACCAGATGGAATGCACCCTCAGGTTTTGAAGGATGGAGCTGTAGAGATTGGAGGCATTAATAATGATCTTCCAGGAATCAATAGAGTCTGGCATGGTTCCAATGGACTGGAGGATCATAAATGTCACTCCACTGTTTAAGAAGGGAGTGAGGCAGCAGAAAGGAAATTATAGACCTATTAGTCTGATGTTAGTGGTTGGAAAGTTGTTGGAGTTGATTGTCCAGGATGAGATTAGGGAATACCTGGAGGTGCATGAAAAGATGGGCCCAAGTCAGCAAGGTTTCCTTAAAGGAAAATCATGCCTGACAAAACTACTGCAATTTTTTTGAAGAGATCACAAGTAGGATGGACAGGGTAGATGCAGTGGATCTTGTGTATTTGGACTTTCAAAAGGCCTTTGACAAGGTACCACACACAAGGCGGCTAAAGAAAATGAGAGCCCAGGGAATTACAGGAAGGATACTCGCATGGCCAGAGCATTGGCTGATCGGCAGGAAACAGAATAGGAATAAAGGGATTATATTCTGGCCATAGATTACCAGTGGTGTTCCGCCCACTTCTCTTTACGTTGGATATAAATGATTTGGATGATGGAATAGATGGCTTTGTGGCTAAATTTAAAGATAACAAAATAAGTGGTAGGGAAGGTGGTGCTGAGGATACTGAAAGGCTGTAGAGAGACTTGAATAAATTAGGAGAGTGGGCAAAGAGATGGCAGATGAAATACAATGTTGGAAAGTGTACGATCATGCACTTCGGTAAAAGAAATAGACGGGCAGACTATTATTTAGATGGAGAGACCATTCAAAATTCAGAGGTGCAAAGGGACTGGAATCCTCTTGTAGTTTCACCTCCAGGTTGAGTCGGTGGTGAAGAAGGCGAATGCAATGTTGGCATTCATTTCCAGAGGAATAGAATACAATTGCAGGGATAGGATGCAATATTGAGACTCTTCAAAGCACTGGTGAGACCTCACTCGGAGTACTGTGTATAGTTTTGGGTGCCGTATTTGAGAAAAGACGTGCTGACATTGGAAAAGATTTAGAAAAGATGTATTAGAATGATACCAGGAATGAAAAGGTTAGTATAATGAGGAACCACTGTGGTCTCTTGGACTGTGCTCATTGGAGTACAGAAGGATGAGGGGGAAATTCATAGAGGCATTTGGAATGATAAAAGCCTGGACAGAGTAGATGGCAAGGATGTTTTCCAAGATAAGGGATTCCAGGTCAAGAGGGCACAATTTCAGGATAAAAGGGCATCAACTTAAAACAGATGCAGAAAACTTTCTTTAGACGTGAGCCTATGGAACTTTATACCACAGGAGGCTGTGGAAGTGAGGTGGTTGGGTGTAGTTAAAGCTGAGATTGACAGGTATTTGACTAGTCAGGGCATGATTAGAATGGGGGAGCAGACTTGATGAGCCAATAGGCCTACATCAGCTCTTATATCTTGAGTTTTCAATTGTACCAGTATACCACCAGATTAACAAGGGAGTTCAATAACAGTTGATGCTGGAGTTATTACTGTTAGGAAGTGTTGACTTCTTCCATGAGAACAAATGGCAGATCTCCAATAGTCTACAACTTTGCAGTTTGCTAAGAACACTCAAGATTTGCAAATGAATTTGACTCCAACAGAATCAATAAAACTGAGCATTTATTGCAAGTACATTAGAGTGGAACCATGTGCCGAGCAATTTTACTAGACCCAACATTCTAATCAATTTTCCAGCTGTTATTTCCTTTTTATAAAATATTAAATAGGTAGAATTGTCTGAAACTTTTGAAGGACTAGTAATTTGAACTATATTTTGGGTTTTATCAGTGGTTAGAAGACTGGTCTTGTAAACCAGGGGACGCGAGATCGTTCCTCACTTCTGTAAGGGGCGCTGGACAAAGTGGCAACTCTCTGTCTTCCTTACGGTAGACAAGGTTAAATAATTTCATGTATGTTACATTCTAAATGTAATATGTAATAATGGAACCATTACATGACATAAGTAAGAATAACATTTGTGTGGATTTTTTTTGGCTGGACTAATTTCAGTAGCACTTCTTTGCTGAAAGCCACATCTGCACCAAGAATGTTCATGTGCAACCCTCTGGAGTATTGCTAAGGGCCTCATCATAAAAATACAAACCTACTTGTGGGCTAAAACGTGGGAAAAAGAAAGATTTACATGGCACCTGTCCTGCTGTTCACTTTTAAGACTCACTCCAGTGATCTTCTAAGTCTTCCATCTTGCACACTCCAAACAAATAATTCTCAAGAAAGTTCAATACAAGAGGTAAAATCAGAGGTGAAGAAACAGGGCCATTAATGGAAATGTAGGAGCAACAGATTCCAGTAAACCAACAGTAATGCATGGGTTTAATTTTACAACCACCAGCCTTTACTTTCATTAAAAGGTGGTGGAAATTGAAGCTGCGATGGTAAAGAGGCAATTTGTGAGGCCTTACCAATAAAGATCCTTTTGAGACATCCTGCCAGCTGCAGTGACAAAACAAGGTCACATTAATATTGAAACATGGAACACAAGTTAGATGTACTTACAGTACCCTCCCTCGCAGTTTAAAGCTGTTAAGGGATAAAATAAATTTAAATTATGCTCTGTTTAAAAGAAAGTGAAAAGGGTAATTTAGCAAAGAATCTTAAATAAGGGACACTAGATGAAGATGATGTTTTGTGCATCTGGGAAAATTTCTAGGGAAAAAGCAGGGAGCAAGACCACAGCACAGAACAAATGGCCTTTATCGGTAATGCAGAGTTCTATCACAGATATTTGACTGCATTAACTGTAAAATGGGTGACTGCAAATTGGTAGAAAAACAGAAAATGATACAGCAAGCAGCATAATTTCAGGCCTGCCTCCCAACACAGACTGGAATATTTGATCTCCATACTTGGTCTGGTGACTTTCCAGTTTGCACTGGTAATGGATGCCATGTGTTAAGGTTCGCTCCAGTTACAAAACTCCCTGCCCTGTTCTGCACAAACTATATAACTGAGATTTACTCTGACTGAAAACAGTGAACAATAGCTCCTTTCTCAATTACTTTCAGCTGCTCTACAGCTTGCTGAATCCTTTGACAACCATTCTCACTACTTACAACCCCATTAATTTTTGAGTCATCTGCAAACTTGCTAATTAGACTACTTATGAAAACATCATTAATATTGTTACAAGCAACAGAAGTCCCAACACTAACCGTTGAGGAATACTGCAAATCTTGTACCTCCAGTCAGAATCACAACTCTCAACCACTTCACTCTGCCTTCTTTGGCCAAACTCATTTTTGGGCCATCGAGGTTGACACAGTTTTGTACTCTCTCAGTGAATCAGGAAAGGAATATTGCCAGGTCCATAAAGTGGAACTGGAATTCGAACATATGTACGGGGATCATACACTGCTTCGACCATATCTTCAGAGGCAAGATATTGGCAGCTTCAAACATTCCACATCATTCCCAAAGATAATGTTTAAAGTCTGCTACCCAAGAAATCTTCACAGTGCAAAGAATTTCTAGATCAATCATTGGTCATCTTATTCAGGGTTATGTAATATGCAAGGTTTTACCAGCTGCTTGCTATCATCTCATAGACTGTTGGTAGGAACACATTATTTAAGAATTTATAATGGAGAGGATACATATAGAGAACAGTGCATATGTAAAGCTGATGGAGGAGCCCCATAATGAAGTGGTTAAAAAAAAACATAGGAAGTAGGAATGGAAGTAGGCCAAAAATGGCCCATCGAGCCTGCTCTGCCATTCAATAAGATCATGGCTGATCTAATTTATGACCTAACTCCACCTACCTGCCTTCTCCCCATATCCCCTAATTGCTTTATTGAATGTTGATAATGCAGGCATAGGTCATCTAGTGTTGATATGAACCCTGTAACCATGGTATCACTCTGCTCTCCCTTCTATCTGACTTCTCAGTGCAATCCCAGACTCTGAAAACTGTGGTCTATACATGGCTGCATGCAATGCTACAGATAACCCTGTTGGTCTGTTTTCACTGTACAAGGTATCTTTTAACTTGTATGGAGCTGCTGATGTACCAAAGCTCAAACATGATTCTCCAGGATGTCCATCATCTGATTGAAAATCAAAGCCAAAGGCCAGATGAACCCTTTGGTTATAGTCAGAGATACAGCATGGAAACAGGTCCTTTAAGCACAGAGTTCACACCAACCCATTTTCACATTAATCCTACCTTAATTCATTGTATTCCCTCCATTCCCATCAATTTCCACATGCCCTATACCCCCCCCCCCCCAATTCTACCACATCTATAAAGATTTTATGAGACTCAAGACCTTGAATGGTAAGGAGATAGAGGATGAACTGGGGCTCACCGCCCCCCCCCCCCCCACAAAAGTGGGGGAGGCTGACGGGCCACCTTGTGCAGTCATACAGGGTCATGGACAAAGTGAATAGTCAGTTTTCCCCACTCTCCCCAAACCAGAGTAGGAAAGTCTAAAATGAGAGGGCATAGATTTGAGGTGAGAGGGGAAAGATTCAAAAGGGACCAGGGTGGGGGGGGCAACCTCTTAACCACTGAGGTTGGTGGGTCTATACAATTCGCTGCCAAGGGAAGCAGCAGGTACAGTGACAACATTTAAGATAGGTACATGGATAGGAAGGTTAAGAGGGATATGGACCAAATGAAAGCAAATGGTGATGAGCTCAGGATGGGCCGAAGGGCCTGTTTCTCTGCTGTATCACTCGATGCCTTTTGTTTTTCAGCTTATGATTTTCAATCAATCTAGCAACTTATTTATCTAAGGATGTGGGAGGTAACTGTCACACCAACGTACGAGGACGAACATGAAGAGAACAAGGGTGTGTTCTAATCTGTTGGAAGAAACAGCTCAAATGTCACGTTGTTAATGGCTAGAGTGAAACACAAAAGTCTGTAGATGCTGTGACTGTAGTAAAAACACAAAGATGCTGCAGTGTCCATCAGAGGTAAAGATATACCGTATATTTTAGCATACAAGTTGACTGGCAGATAGGTCGACACCCCCTTTTAAGCTTCATTTTAATGGTTTTATGGTCTATCCAGCATTCTTCGACCCTCATTTTCAGGTTCTTTGGGCCTCCCACCAGCAACCCAAATTATTATTATTTTTTTATATAAAAACCCCAATTGCCAAGTTACAAAGGTGTAAATTACCATAAGTAAAAAGGAACAGCTAAAAAACCCTCAGCCTACCGGGCAGGAGCAGCGACACGTTCTCCTGGCATGAGCAGGAATTGGACCTATGTGGCAGGAGCAGCCACCTCGTTCTCCTGGCAGGAGTGGAGACTTCCTGCAGGAACAGAAACCTCCTGCCAGGAGAACAAGGTCGCTGCTGCTGCTCCAGAGAACAAGGTTGCCGCTTCTCTTGGGTGGGAGCAGTGACCTTGTTCTCCTGGCAGGAACGACGACCTCAGCCTATGTGGCAGAAGTGGCAACCTCCTTCTCCCGGAAAGGAGTGGTGACCTCAGGCTATATAATTGTAGAATTTATGGGTGGGCTATGGCGGTGCCCAGCAGTGGGAAGGTGTCAGGGAACAGCAGTGCTACTGGTGGGGAGGTGCTTCTAGGGTCAACTAATACGTCGAATCAACGATTCCAGGGTTGACATAAGCCGAATCAGCATCAAACAGTTTTTGACCTGAATTTAAAGTCTCAAAAGTATATCTGACGTATAAGTCGACCCCCATTTTTTGAGAGTTTTACGACTCGACACACACCAAAATAAATGGTACATTTCAGGCCTGAGCCCTTCAAGGTGTCAGCAAAAAGCAGGCGGGCACCCAATTAAAAAGGCATAGGGGTATATCTCCTTTTTCTCTTCTCTGTCACTCTCTCTTTCCCCCAGCTCTGCATACATAGAGCCACCCCCTTCCCCAATCAATCCTCATCTTTCATGCCCTGTCATGGTCAATTATGGCCTTTTGCCTGTTCACTTGTGCTGTACCTCTTGCCATTTCTTCCCTCGTCGCCCAGTTTTTATTTATTGGGCTATGCACCTTTACATATCTTTACCACATATAGATGCTGCATAACCTGGTGAGTTTCTCCAGTATTTCTGTGTTTTTACTTGTTAATGGTAAATTAAGGCAAGAAAGATCACAAAACTGCAAACCCATTTTATAATAATAAAAAAAAATACACAGATAGAGGGAAGCAGAGGAGATGAGGGTCGAATCACCACAATATCCAGGAAGACAGAGGGGAACTAAAAACACAAAGCTGGTGAAACTCAGCTGGTCAAACAGTACACTTTATAATTGCAAAGATAAAGATACATAACCAACTTGAGCCTTGATGGGTTTCTCCAGGATTGTGTTTTTACTTCAACCACAGTGTCGCAGACTTTTGTGTTTTACGACAGTGAGGGACTAATGTGGTGAGATAGAGCACCATAATTCCATCGAGCAATAGTGGAAGGAAGTGACAGATGCAGTAAAACCCTCTGACCTGCCCACTGAAGGAACAATAGCCACCGTATGATTGAGGACCTTGCTGAGGCTGTCTGAATCGTGCCCTTCAATGCAACAACCTGTGGCTTTGGTGGAAGGTCATGAGGAACGTTCCCTGGCAGGCTGATGTCAAGAATCAACACATGTTATTGTTTACACTAATATTTATATAACAAATCCATTTTTAAAGCCTTTCTGTAAATGGGATCCCAACATTAGCAGTGCCATAAGTCCTCCCATAGTACAATGGCAGCAAAATGGTGTCATTTTCACTTAAATAAAAACAAAAACATTGTGTAAAATACAGAGCACATAATTGGCAGTGAGAAATTTGCTATCCATTGGATGATACATTTCCAGACTGAGGTCAGTTATAATATCCTACAATAAAATGCTAATTTTTCCCCACATACAAGAAAGAAAGATGGAAGGACGTATCAAATTGAAACATACTGGGAGGAAAATAAAATCCAAGCATAGATTCTACAGGTACTACAATTTGGTGCACAGTACTTGATCACCCTCCATTTCCTGACCATTAGATCCATGGACAATGTGTGAAGGTTGAGTATGTACCTTGCAGGTTTTGGAACCTGCTACAAGATGAATCCAAAGCACCTTAGGAAACTGTAACTGGCTGGAATTTGGAAGGAAACGTACACAAAGTATCAGATCAACCTGGTGTTCAAACTCTGGTTCCTGTCCATGAAATGTGACAGAGATCACCCTTGGAAGGAATAGGAGAGAATTTCAAGATCCTTCCAAGATCTGTACAGTACTCAATTAATTGGGGACCACTGGAAGCCTCGAGCTTTGGCTGGAAGTTGGACCCTTTGTGACTTCCACTGAGGTATTTTGCTGTACTCTTGAATCTTCAGTGTCATTGACCAACAGCTCATCTTCTGAGAAGCTAATGTGCAGACAGGTCTCGTTGAGTGGTGGGGAAAAGGGAAGAGTGCTGTTTGTGTGGTCCAGAGGTGCTTTCCAACTGCTGACTGGGGTACAGAGAGGTAAACCAACCCCAGGATTTGATATGTCAGCCTGACTTCCGCCACAAGGAGGTGAAGTGCTTGTAATCCCTTCCTTATCACCTGTCCTCTCAGTCATAGATGTAGCGGGAGGCTTGTCCCCAGGCCCGGGCTCCACAGGGCAGAACCTTTCCTCAGTTGGCTGCCAGGCCTCAAAGTCAGACAGAGCAAAAGTACAGGAAGAAATATCAGTGAAACTCAACCCATCTGAACCTTGCAGCAGGCTGTTGACCACTACCTGCTCATCATATCCTGAGGCGGATCGGGGGGCCATCAGCAGCGATCTGGTTGAGCGCTTCCTCATGACAGCTGGAGGTGGGTTGAGTCGAGGAATGGTGTGATTAAACCTTGAAGAATGAGGAAAGAAACTGCTTAAATTTGCTTGGCAACTTTTCACACAGTCCTAACACATTGTCCCAAAGCCATGTAGACTATCATTATTTCTTATTAAAAGTAATGATTTGAGGATAATGTTGGCTGTGTAAAATAGTCAGTGTGCCAGCTGCAATTAAATGTCTGGACAGATGACTCTGCGTGCAATCTATAAATGGATTTTTACATTAATGGTCCCTCCTTTCTCAGTCAAATGTCCAATTTACTGAATATTGGACATGATAATAGTCTGCAATTTGGCTAATTTTATGTTTAGAATGGAATATGAAAAGAAACATTGCAGTAAAATAAACAGCTGGATAATGATCATATTTAAGAGTTTATCTCTTTAGCCTGTGACAGCCACTTAGAATATTGAAGAATACCTTCATCCATCACAGCCTTAAATGTGCTTCCAATTTTGAAATTGGGAAGCAAAATTCTATTTATAAACAACATAAACAAGACCGAACTGTTATGGAGTTACAATACAGAAATATTGAGTCTGCACCAACCATCAGGTAATCTTACACTAATTTCATTTTATTCTCTTGACATTCCCATCAACGCCCTCCCCCATTCGAAAACTCAGCCGCCAGGACTAATTTACACTGTCCAATTAACCTACCAACCTGACCACCATTACCACTGCCAGCTTTTCTTTCTGCATTCTAAATATACTCATTTGGCCGAATTCAAATCTCCCAACAGCCTTGTTGGGACTTGAACTCTGTTTGGTGCCTCAATGACCCAGAACTCTGCTGGTGCACCACACCTGCACAAGCACTCCCTTCTCAAAATAGGCGACTAATGCTCCCAGAGGCTTGAAATAAAAACAGTCAATACTAGAGATACTCAGCAGGTCTTTTGTGGAAAAGAGAGAGAGTCAACAGTACAGGCTAAAGAACTTTCATCAAAATTTCAATGACTGCACCAGGTGAGGTAACACACACAGGTATTGACTTCGCCCACATCCATTTCCTTACCACCATTCTGAGCAGGATTAGAGCACTGGCAGCATCAACAATGGTCAGAAAGGTCTGCAACATCCAGGACAAAGCAACCCATTGGATTAGTACCCTCCCACTAGCCTGAACAGTCCTTCCAGTAATGCATTGCAGTTACTCAGGCAAGCAACAGCAAGTCCCAGACCCACAGCCTCTACCAACAAGGTGGGTAAATGTAACAGATGCTGATTGGCACTACTTTCAGCTTTCCCTCCACTTCAGACACCATCCAGACATTAAAAACAAATATCCATGATCCTCCATGTTTGTGGCAGCTAAATCTGCTCCAGCTCTTCAAGAAGTTAGCTCATCACTGCTACCAAAGGTTGCAGATGTTGAAATCTGGAGCATTGCTGGAAGGACTCAATGGGTCAGACAGCATCTGTGCAGAAAAATGAACTGTCAATATTTCAGGTCAAAACCCTACCTCAGTCCTGAATCCTTAACTTTTCAAAAATGGAATTGGATTGATTACAGTTCCAGGGAACTTCTGCATGAAAATTCTGGCAGATAATTCCTCTATGAAGCTATTCTCACATGATTTCCATTTATTAGCCCAACAGTGTTCACGATACACCACTCCCCTTCATCTAGTTACTAATTACCTTGACTTTAGTGCTGTACTGGATACCAGGACATCAGAAGAGAAATAGTTTAACCATCTCATTGAAATTAGCCTTACAATTTCAAAACCAATATTGTTTGCAAGCTTAATTTAAGAAAAAAAATTGAAAAAGGTGTATTGCTTCATTAAGGAGATCAACTTTTGTAAATGCCACTGGCAACATCCTCATCAAACCAGACTTAAAGCAGATTTAAAGAATGCTACAGAAACTAAGCATCATGTAGCCTAGGAACTTCAATATGTGTTGAATTAGCTGTTCTCACCATCAACAATCAGTATCTGGGCAAAGTCTGGCCACTGGCCAGACATGCTTCTTGGAAGGCTGTGTCTACCCATGGATACCAGAAGAGATGGGACTCTTGAGTAACAAAAATACATTTAAGAATCCTCTAGTCGAGGAATAATGGCAGGATATGATGCCTCCTTCTCACTACTGAACCCGACCTTCATCAAGTCCTGTGCAGCTCCAGAAGGGAATGGGACTTCTAAAAGTGGAACGAGAATAACCTTGAGAAACTTTACTCCCTGATCAGGCAGTTGCTGGAATGGTGGGCACCACCAAGGTACCTTCCTTTTCAGGATATGTAACAGTGAGAAATAGCCACTCTGCATGCGAAGAAAGCAAGCCCCACTTCCAAACCCACTCACATCCTCCAGTTCTGTAGTGGAAAGCAGCTGACACTTTAGAGTCTCCAGTGGTTTTCAACCTTTTTCTTTCCACTCACATACCACCTTAAGTAATCCCTATGCTATAGGTGCTCTGTGATTCATAAGGGATTGCTTAAGGTGGTATGTGGGTTGAAAGAACATGGGTGAAACCACTGTTTTAATTGTGCCTAATTGACTTGTTATGTGTACGGTTTCATAACTCCAAAATATTTCAGTAACAATTAGGTCTACAGCAGTGGTTCTCAATCTTCTTACCCCCCCCCCCCCCACCTCACATACCACTTTAAGTTATCCCTTACTAATCACAGAGCACCTATGGCATAGGGAATACTTAAGGTGATATGTGAGTGGAAAGAAAAAGATTGAGAACCACTGCTTTCGACCAGTCTTGGACCTGAAACATCAACTGTTTCTTTTGTGGAAGGAGAACACAAGGACTACAGATGCTGGATCTTGAGATCAACAGAGGAGCTAGAGGGACCCAGCAAGTTAGGCAACATTCAAGGGGAGAAATGGACAGTCAACATTTTGGGTCTGGTGCTCTTTGAAGATTGAAAATTGAATTCTCCAATTTTCTCTAATTCTAGTCTCGGGAAATAGTCCCTATCTGAACTATTATCTGTCCACTTCTCTCCACGGATGCTGCCTGACCTGCTGAGTCCCTCCAGCTTCTCAATGTTTGCTCTCTTTCCAAAGATGTTACCTGACATGCTGAGTTTCCAACATTTTATATTTTCACTCCGATTACCAGCATCTGCAAGCTTTGATTTTCGCATTGTTTGGTCAGTGGGAATATGAGATTTTGCAAAGTAGCAATGCATCTTACTGTACCTTTCACTCTTGGTTTCCACACTGAGATCTTCAGATGTAAATGAACCCATAATCTCTTGCCTGGCACTGGTTCTCCCATTCACCTCTGACCCTTTGACCTTTCTGCTTGCTTCTGTTCCATTCAATGTTTGGTAGTTGCTAATGTCCAGCGTTAGTTCGACATTCGATTTTCCCAAAGGCTGTTCATTGTCACGGTAATCCAGGTTGCTTTGTCCTGAAGAGCCAATCAAAACTTTTCCAGGGGTCGAGGTGGAAGGAATATTCATGATGAGGTCATGATGATGAAGATTCATCAGCGAAATCTGTTCAGAAATGGAGCTCATACTTTGATCAGCTGTTAGTAGAGAAAACATCAAAACCACTTTAGTGACATGTATGCTCCCAGTCCTTCAACATTAACATCAATCCAAGGTACTCACTTCAAGGCAAAAGTAAAAATAATCTCCAAATACAGCGATTATTATCACCATGTTTCATTCATATTCAGGGCAGTGCATTTGGAATTGATGGAGTGATGTTTCAGTTGAGTTTTCTTTTGAACTGGAGCAGAGGAAGAGAGAGTCCCAAATTCATAGCTGACTCAGCCATGAATCTATTCTAGCAATTGACATCAAGGCCTTGTAATATGGAGCCCAAGCTTCAAACAGGTGTCAATTGTGGCAATTTGGTTGACCCATGGGATCTTACTGAGCCTCCAACATGCACCAACATGCACCTTACCTGTTTGCTGGCCACTCTGTCTCATCTCCAGGTCCTTCAGCTGGTTGACCAAGAGGGAGAGGTGCTGAAGAAGGTCTCTGTTCTGCAGCATCAGCTGGTGAATGCGGGCCTGTGATTCCATCCTCGCAGCTGTCTCTGCCGACAACTGGTCCTTCAGTAGATGTACCTGACAAAACACCAGGTAGAGATTGGGTAGGCTGGGACCTCTCTGGGATGTAGGTGACTTGATGTAGAGAAGGCCATAGTGGGAGCACCAGATGCAGTCGATGACTCACAGATTCATAAGTGAAGTGTTGCTTCACTTGGAAGGACAGTTGTGAATCCTGCAGTCAGTGCTTCGATTGTGGTCTTCTCTACATCAGAGGACTGGACATGGACTGGGAGAGAGCTTTGCTGAGCACCTTCACTCTATCTGCATCAATGATAGGGATCTCCCAGTGGCCAACCATTTCAATTCTGCACCCTACTCCCACGCTGACATTTCTGACAACGGACTTGTGTACTGTCAAACTAAGACCACTAGTAAATTGGAGGAGCAACACCTAATATTCTGTCTGGGCACTCTCCAACTAGATGGCATTAATATAGACTTCTCTGGTTTCTGCTGGCCTACTTTCCGTTTCCCTTTCTTACCTATTGTTCTGTCTTCTTTCCTCCAGCTCTCTACCCTCTTCCCTCTCCATTCACAGACCTATCATGCCCCATTTTCAGGTATACCCTCCCTCCCTTATCCACCTATTATCTCCTGCCTTTGAGATTGTGCCCTCCCCTCTCCCCACCACCATTTAGTTCGGGCACCTGCCTACATTTTGTTCATACCTTGATGAAGGGTTCAAGCCTGAATTGTTGGATATGTATCTTTATCTTTGCTATATAAAGTACATCGTGTGACCTGCTGAGTTTCTCCAGCATTGTGTTTTTATTTCAATCATGGTGACTAGACTTTTATGTTTTACTCCTATCGGAAAGAGAGTGGGGTGTGAGTGACCAGACTGAGGGAAGGATGGGAGGGAGTGACCAGAGAGAAGGACAGGAGGGAGTGAGCAGTGACCAGAGGGAAGGATATGAGGGAGAGATCTGTAACCAAAAGGAAGGATAGGAGTGACCGGATGGATGGGAGGGAGTGACCAAAGGGAGATGGTGACCAGTGACCAGAGGGAAGGGGAAGAGTGAGTGACCAGAAGAGGAGTGACTTACCAGACATGGACCAGAGGGGATGGACCAGCAGACATGTAGCTGTGTGTGTCAGCAGAGAGTGGGGAGCAAGTTTCCAACAGGCAGCAAAATGGAGAGGTATGGGGAAGTAAAGGAAGAGCAAATAGAAGGAGGAGAGGTAGAGTTGTTAGAGGCAACAGCAGTTTCAGGAGAGAAATCAGGCGCAGTGAAGGTTAAACAAAACAGAAAGGTTGAAGGCATTCCTCCTCACAAGTAAAATAAAATTTATTGCAACCCTTCACACATTCCCCCAGCCTTTCCAATAATACCAAGAGTCCACACATGTACAGGACAGATGTCCATAACAAAGGCAAATGGACATCAAGCAAAACATTGCCCCTCCCCAGCCATCTGGCTGTTCAATTATTGGAAGATTAAGGCTGTTAATGACAATGAGCTTACTGTTACATACATTGTGCAATGTACATATGCACTGATATTATTACTTGTTGCAGCTGAATAGGTACTTCATAAATACAACCATAATGGTATATATTAAACTAAATTAAAAAGAGACAATAAATATAAAATATAGGTGGAAAATAAATATTCCTAGTAACCAGTGCAAAACAAAAGCAGTATTAGAAAAGTGCAGACAGCTTTTTATTGTGGTGTTGGAGCAGTTTACGGTTAGTGTCGTAAGGAGATGTCCAACAGCCTGACAGTTTATGGTCAGTGTCGTAAGGGGATGTCCAACAGCCTGACAGTTTATGGTCAGTGTCGTAAGGGGATGTCCGACAGCCTGACAGTTTATGGTCAGTGTCATAAGGGGATGTCCAACAGCCTGACAGTTTATGGTCAGTGTCGTAAGGGGATGTCCAACAGCCTGACAGTTTATGGTCAGTGTCGTAAGGAGATGTCCAACAGCCTGACAGTTTATGGTCAGTGTTGTAAGGAGATGTCCAACAGCCTGACAGTTTACGGTCAGTGTCGTAAGGGGATGTCCAAGAGCCTCACAGTTTACGGTTAGTGTCGTAAGGGGATGTCCAAGAGCCTCACAGTTTACGGTTAGTGTCGTAAGGGAATGTCCAATGGCCTAACAGTTTACGGTTAATGTTGTAAGGGGATGTCCAAGAGCCTGACAGTTTACGGTTAGTGTCGTAAGGGGATGTCCAAGAGCCTGACAGTTTATGGTTAGTGTCGTAAGGGGATGTCCAATGGCCTGACAGTTTACGGTTAGTGTCTTAAGGGGATGTCCAAGAGCCTCACAGTTTACGGTTAGTGTCGTAAGTGGATGTCCAACAGCCTGACAGTTTATGGTTAGTGTCGTAAGGGGATGTCCAAGAGCCTGACAGTTTATGGTTAGTGTCGTAAGGGGATGTCCAATGGCCTGACAGTTTACGGTTAGTGTCTTAAGGGGATGTCCAAGAGCCTCACAGTTTACGGTTAGTGTCGTAAGGGGATGTCCAACAGCCTGACAGTTTATGGTTAGTGTCGTAAGGGTTTGTCCAACAGCCTGATAGCTGTTGGAAAGGAACTGTTCTGAAATGCTGATCTTCAGGCTTCTATAACTTCCCGTACACTAGACACGATAAATTTATTATACTGTTCATTTTCACAAAAAACCATCCAAACACAATTGATTCTCGGGAATAATAGCAACCAGCAAATAACACCAGTTCTCATAAATAGGAGCATGAGACTGTTGAGCCTGCTCTGCCATTCAGTAACATCTTGGCTGATCTTGCCTCAGACTCAGCTCTGCTCATCGACCTATTCTCCACAATCCCGAATTCCCTTTTATTTTCAATATTCTGTGCCTCCAGCCTCGACCGCTTCCCTGCGAAAGCATTTCATAGATTCACTACCCTCTGGGAGAAACCGCTCGTCCTCATCTCTGATTAAATCCTACTCCCTTGAACCTGGAGGCTAGGTCTTCTCATTAATTTCACCTGACAGAGGAAACAATCTCCTTGCTTCTCCCTTAAATATTCTATTCATAATTTTATCTTTCTACAACATACACTCTCATCCTTCTACATTCCAATGACTATAGCCCCAGGCAACTCAATTTCTCCCCATAAAATACCCCTATCAATCCCAGAATCAACCTGGTGAACCTCCTCTGCACCACCTCCAAAGCCAGTAGATCCTTTCTCAAGACAGGAAAGCAGAACTGCACATAGTAGTCCAAATATAGCCTCACCAGTACCCTGCACAGTTGAGGCAGATGTAGACACCTATAGTGATACCCTACCATGATCCTGACCTTGCTGCTGGACCCCAGTGGCTCATCCCCCCCCCCACCCCCACCAAATCACCTCTTGCACTTCCCCATCCCCCTCTCCCTATTCTACTCCATCTGCCCCATTGAATTCCCCTCTTCCCAATCCCCTAAACCTCAGACCCTCTCATCTCCCCCTTCTCTCTACTGACCCCCTACTACCCCACTCCCCCCTGACCACCCCCTCACCCCACCTCAGACCTCCCTAACCCTCACCTCTCCACTCTGACCTCCATAAAACCCCACTTTCCTGTTCTGACTTCCCCACCTCCCCACCAACTCTCTACCTCCTCCCTCTGACCTCCTTAACCCTCCATCTCCTCCAAACACCTTCCACCACACTGATTTCCACTCTGACCCTTGCTTGGTCTTTACCATCCCCTCTGAGATGGAGCCCTCGGTCCTCAGTAAAGGCCTTACCTTTTTACTCCTCCACCCACAACTTGATGAGTTCTGCGCACGCCACAATACTGAACTCTTTTTGACACCTCCATCATCTCCAGGCCTACTTCCATGACCATGACTCTCCACCACCACACCCCCCCCCCCCCCCCCCCCCCCCACCGCCAGGACCCATTCTCCTACTTTAAGCCTTCTTCCTACTCTTCGACACCTCATCCTGGCCAGCTGTCTGCTCTGGATCTTTTATTTCCAATTGGTGCTGAGATATCAACCAGCTCAACTTCACCGCTCCTCTTTCTTATTCTAATCTTACCCCTTCTGAATGCTCTGCCCTCCACTCTCTCCATAACAATCCCAACCTCACCATCAAACCCATAGAAAAGAGTGGTGCTGTTGTGGTCTGGTCTACTGTCCTTGCTGAGGCCAGGTGGCAACTCTCAGACACTTCTTCTTACTTTCCACTTCCATAGGACCCCACCACAGCACATCAAACCAATGTCTCCCATACTAATTCCAACCTCTGGTCACCTCCTTCCCACGGCCACCAACTTCATTGTCTCCCATTCCCGCATAAACCCAAACATCAGGGAAGAACCATTGTTTCTGCTTGTCCCACTGAACTAGCTTCATCTTACCTTAACTCTATCCTTTCTCCCTTGGTCCAATCCCTCCCCACCTACATCTGCGATACCTCACATGCCCTCCATCTCTTCAATGACTTCAAATTCCCCGAAATGGATTGCCTCATCTTCAGAAGATGTTCAATCCCTTTATACCTCCATACCCCATAAAGTCTCAAAGCTCTGCATCTTTCTTGACAAGAGATCCAACCAGTCACCCTCTACCACCACCCTTCTCTGCCTGGCAGAACTTGTCCACCCTCTAAAATTCTTCTCCTTTGACTCATCTCACTTCCTTTAAACCAAAGGAGTAGCCATTGATGCTCACATGGATCCCAGCTAAGTCTGCCTGTTTGCAGCCTTTGTGAAGCAATCCATGCTGCAAGCCTACACAGACAAAGCCCCTACAGGCAAAGCCCCTCTACTTGTCTTCTGCCTCATTGATGACTACATCAGGGCTGCCTCATGCTCCTGTGATGAGCTCGTCAACCTCATTTACTTCATTGCCAAGTTGCATCTCAATCTCAAAATCACCTGGTCCATCTCTGACAACACTCTCCCCTTTCTGGATCTCTCTGTCTCCATCTCGGGAGACAAGCTTTCCACTGACATGTTTTACAATTCCACCAACTCCCACAACTACATTGACTACACTTCCTCACACCCTGTCTCTTGCAAGGATTTTATTCCCTTCTCACAATTTCTCCGATCCCGCCAAATCTGTTACCAAGATGAGGTCATCCAGTCCAGATGTTCCAAAATATCTGCGTTCTTCCACAAACGTGGCTTCCCCTCCACCACCATCAACTCAGCCTCACCTTCATCTCTTCCATTTCCTGCTCATCTGCCCTGGCCCCCAGATGAAACAAACACAGGATTCCTTCCCCTTGTCCTCACCTACCTCCCCACCAGCCTCCACATCCAACACATTATCATCTGAAATTTCCTTACGACAGTATCCTACTACCAGACACATCTTCCCCTCTCTGCCTTCTGGAGGGACCACTCCCTCCATGACTCCCTCGTACACTCATCCCTCCTGACCAATCACCACCCTCCAGCACTTTCTCCTGTGGCCACAGGAGGTGCCACACTTACACCCACCCCTCCTCCCTCACCACAGTCTGGGGCCCCAAACAGGCCTTTCAAGTGAAGAAACACTTCACTTGTGTATCTGTGAGAGTGATCTACTGCATCCAGTGATCCCTTTGTGGCCTTCTCTGCATTGGAGAGACTGTACTCAGATCGCTTCGCTGAGCACCTTCGCTCTGTCCGCACCAATGACAGGGACTTCCCAGTGGCAAACCATTTCATTTCTACACCCCAGCCCCATGCTCTCATGTCTGTCCATGGCTTCGTGCACTATCCCACCAAGATCACCCATAAATTGGAAGAACACCAGATGACATTAATATCAACTTCTTTGGTTTTTACTAACCTGCTTTCCTTTCCTTCTCGGTCTTCTTTCCCTCAGCTCTCCACTCCCTTCCCTATTTACGTAGCCATCCCCCCCTCCCCGTTTACTGCTGTGCCCTCCCTCCCTTCACCTATTACCCTGCCTTTGGGAGTGTGCTCTTCTTCTCACCCCACCCCCTTCCCCTTCTGTTTGGACAACTGCTTACATTGTTCCATACCTTGGTATAGGGCTCAAGCCTGAAACGTTAGTTATGTATCTTTATCTTTGCTATATAAAGGGCACAGTTTGACCTGCTGAGTTTCTCCAGCATTGTATTTTTACTTCAACCCACAGAGTCTGCAGACTGCAGTGATTTGCTTCTTAATGCAGCAGAACTTTCCTGCTCTCAAATTCAATCACCTGAAGGCCAACATCCCATTTGCCTTCTTGATTATCTGCTGCACCTGCAAACTAACATTTCGTGATTCCTGCACAATAACAACTTGGGTCTCTGTACTCGACAACATGCTGCAATTTTTCGCCATTTCTATTACTGGATGAATCCTAATACATGGCCTCGACTCGACCTGAAATACCAACATTTCCCCCTTGCAGAAGCAGCTCAACCTGCTGAGTTCCTCCAGTAGATTGTACTTTGCTTCTGGCAATCCCTAGCAACCACACCAGAGATCACCGAAGCTGACTGAGGACATCGAGCAGGGTAGAGCTAAGATCAGCCTGCACTACCATCTAGTGGAGCTGCAGTGCATGCACATACCAGGAGAAGCATCTTTATGATAGATAGTTTGTGTGTGTTTACATTGATACAAAGATAAGCGTATACAGAGCCGTTGTCATACCCACACTCCTGTTCGGCACTGAATCATGGGTCCTCTACCGGCATCACCTACGGCTCCTAGAACACTTCCACCAGCGTTGTCTCCGCTCCATCCTCAACATTCATTGGAGCGACTTCATCACCAACATCGAAGTATTCGAGATGGCAGAGGCCGACAGCATCGAATCACGCTGTTGAAGATCCAACGGCGCTGGGTAGGTCACGTCTCCAGAATGGAGGACCATCGCCTTCCCAAGATCGTGTTATATGGCGAGCTCTCCACTGGCCATCGTGTCAGAGGTGCACCAAAGAAGAGGTACAAGGACTGCCTAAAGAAATCTCTTGGTGCCTGCCACCTTGACCACCGCCAGTGGGCTGATCTCGCCTCCAACCGTGCATCTTGGCGCCTCACAGTTCGGCGGGCAGCAACCTCCTTTGAAGAAGACCGCAGAGTCCACCTCACTGACAAAAGACAAAGGAGGAAAAACCCAACACCCAACCCCAACCTACAAATTTTCCCCTGCAACCGCTGCAACCGTGTCTGCCTGTCCCGCATCGGACTTGTCAGCCATAAACGAGCCTGCAGCTGACGTGGACATTTACCCCTCCATAAATGTTCGTCCGCGAAGCCAAGCCAAAGAAAGAAACATTGACATGATCAAATGGAGGCAGTGCTTCGAAAAATGCCCCATCTGCAAGCTTTCTCCCAGCAGCCATTGACCCAACTAACCCCAACTGCTGCCTTTTTTATTTTCTTGGGAGTGAGATATGAATTATACACCAAGAAGGAATGCTCAGAACAAGGACTGTGTTTAATAGGAGGCTTTCGGAGAATTCACATTCTGCCAAGATCATTCTGTATCAGGAGCACTGTCCCATTCTATTCAAAATCTGGTTGTATCCCATGTAATCTATCTATGAAAGCACAGGTTTACAGATGTACATCAATGAACTGGAATAAATAAGAGTGAAGCACAGAAGTCTGCAGATGGTGTGATTGTAGTGAGAAAACAGAAATGCTGGAGGAACTCAGCAGATCTCGCAGCATCCAAAGGAGGTAAGAATATAAAACCAATATTTTGGGCCTGATACGAGTAAAAACCAGGCAGGCACCTGAATTAAAAATCTGGGGAGAAGGAAAGGAAAAAGGAGAAACATCAGGACGGCAGGAGATTCTAAGAGCAAAGATTTACTGGAGGAACTCAGTAGGTCAGACAGCATCTGCGGGTAGAAATGGTCAGTCAACAGTTTGCTTGGGACTGAGCATTTCTACTCACAGTTGCTACCTGACCTGCTGAGTCCCGCAGCAGCCCATTCTTTCCTCAAGATTCCAGCATTTGTATTTTCCCTGTTTCCCCCAAGTATGAAATGCCTGACATCTGTTTAGACTATGATTTTGCATGCCCCTTGCCCATTATAACACATGATATTTTGGTTGTTGCTCAGTGTAGACATCCAACAACGTTTCCTATGGCTGACACCAATGTCAGGGCAAGGAATGGGTCCTTGATCACAGGCCAAGTCTCTTTCCATTGTACAACTCCCTCATTTTCAGATTCATGGATCTCTGTACAAGTTCTCAGCTAATATGAGGAATTTGCAAGCAGAATGCACTTGAGATGAATGAAAATTTGGTTTTAGAAAGATTATTGGCCAACCTGTGTAGGGAGTGAGGTGCAGCACACAGCCATGCAGAGGGGAGAATAGTTACAAGATAGGGGTCTGGTTGAAGGGCAGTAAAATGGGAGTGAGCAGTCTGGGGAAAGTATAAAGTGAAGCCAAAGAGCTGAGGCACAGTAAGATAAGCAGCAGTGGCGCAAATTATGATACAATTTTCATTCGGTGCTAAAATACTTAAAGCTGTAATCCAAAGGCCCCTGGGTGATGTGGGTGAGATGACATCTGCTCTTCTCTCCAATGATGAGTAAATGACGGATTCTGGAGCCCGGGTCACTCAGAAGATCAAAAAGCCACCTGGCCCCCTCAACCCTGCCCTCCCATGCATCACAACCTAGCTGATGTACCACAGGGATTTTCTGGCACTTACAACAGGATCCCTCCCCACCAGCACCTTCCCCTATGGCTGCAGGAAGTGCCACATGTGCCCACACCTCCTCCATCACCACAGCCTGCAGGACTGATTTGCTGCATCTGGTGCTCCCTTTGTGATCTTCTCTTCATCAGAGAAACTGGGTGAAGATTGGGAGATCGCTTCAATGAGCACCTTCGCTCCTTCTGCACTAGTGACAGAGACCTCCCAGTAGCCAACCATTTCACACTCAAGTGTGTCCATGGCCTCGTAAACTGTCCCTCCAAGACCACCTGCAGATTGGAGGAATGACACCTGATTTTCACTCTGGGTACTCTCCAGCCAAATGGCATTAACATAGACTTTTCCGGTTTTATCTTCCCCACCCCTTCCCTTTCCCTCTCTATTCATCCAGCCACCCCTCCTCCCCTTGATCGCTGCTGACCCCTCTCTCCCTTCTCCACCTATCACCTTTTGCCTTTGCGACCTCTCTCCCTACTCTTTAGTTCGGACGCCTGCTGACATTTTTCCATACCTTGATGAAGAACTCAAGCCCAAAACATCAGTCATGTATTTTTATATTTGCTATATAAAGGCCAGTTACTCCAGCTTTGTCTTTTTACTACTACCACAGGCCTCTTTTGTGCCAATCCAATCGCCTTCAAGACCCTGATCTTTCAAAAATGTATTTACCTTCACTTCAAATGCTTCCAGTGACCTAGCCTCCACAGCTCTCTGGGGCAGGGCATTCCAGAGATTCAGCACTCTCTGTGAGAAGACATTACTACGTACTTCATTTTTTAAATGACCGACCCCTTATCCTGCAGCATTGATCCCTCATAGAGACCCTCCCACTCTAAAAACATCTCACCTGTTGTGGCCCCTAGGAACCTAGCATTTTTCATAACATCAGTCCTCATTCTGGTCTACATCATGCCTGGTCCATAGGGCTCCCGGACTGCAGCAGAGGAAAACCTACAGATCATTCAATGCCTCATCCATCCCCACCTCCCAACATATTCCACAAGCTGACCTCTTGGAACTATAGAACATTACAGCACAGAAACAGGCCATTCAGCCCATCTAGTCTGTGTCAAACTAATATTCTGCCTAGCCCAATAACCTCTACCTGGACCATAGCCCACCATACACCTCCCATCCATGTACCCATCCAAATTTTTCATAAATGTCAAAACCGAGCCTATATTCATTACTTCAGCTGGCAACTTGTTCTACACTCTCACCACCCTCTGCTCGAAGAAGTTCCCTTTAAACATTTCACCTTTCACCCTTAACCCAAGTACTCCAATTCTTGTCTCACCTAACTTCAGTAGCAAACGAATGATTGCATTTAATCTATCTATACTTTTCATAACTTTGTAAACCTCTATCAAATCTCCCCTCATTTTTCTATGCTCTACTGAATAAAGTCCTGACCTGCTTAACCTTTCCCTGTAATCAATAAGTATATCTTATTGATATACTTCCTGTAGTAAGCTGACCAAAACTGCAACCATACTCCAAATGTGGCCTGACCAATCTCTCATACAGTAATCAGCTCCATGGTCTACGAGGAGCACTTTTAATTCCCTTCATTGCCCTTCTTCCTCCAAGCTACCTACCAAGCACCTGTACCACGCCCAGCACTCCATCTGCCATTCATCACCTGAGGTAATGTCCAGTCCATGAATGAGGTTCCTCCACAACAAGGATTGGGTATCACTTCCTTCCTCCCCCAGCGACGTACCTGAGCCATGACCACCTGTGTCTGCTGCTGCTGCTGGAGGAGCTGAGACTGGAGCAGCTGCAAGTGGTGCTGGGATGCCAGTGGAGTCAACGAGGAGCAATGGCTGCCGGGAGATTGTGCCAGCTGCGAGGATGATGCAAAGGGAGTCCCTTCCCTGGAATTCTGCAGAAAGAGAGAACAACAAATCAGGAACTTTTTATTTAAAATTATCCCGACCAAATCAGAATAGAAAAATGTTTTTAATTGGTGGAAATGGGTGGTCAATACTCCCACCAATGACAACATTGTGAACAAAGTAGATTTTGAGTACACCTTTTAAATGTAACTACCCTCCATTCACTGCACTTTACTGCAGGTTACCCAGTTTTTAAAGACATTGGAGCAGAATTCAGCCATTTGGCCCATTGAGGCTGCTCTGCCATTCAAATCATGGCTGATGTATTTTTCCTCTCAATCCCATTCTCCTGCCTTGCTGGAAAATCATGCTATAGTTTGTTTTCTGTTTTCAAACAGATTGTTTAATGAGGAAATCAATATTCTATTCTGTAGAACAGACATTTTCCTTTGACAGTGTAGTGCTCTGTTAAAGTTAAATCTGCAGGACAGTCCATTCCTTGGACCTTCCTAAATTTTGCTCTCTATTCTTTCGGTGCTCTGGCAGTGAATTTCCATCAGCTATCAGGCTCTTGAAACTCACTGAACTACCCTGACCCTGAACTACTCTGGAGCCATCAAAAGATCTATTTACACCAGCCATTCTCAACCCATTTTTTGGCTATGACCCCTCTTGGACTCTGGTCAAAGTTTATGAGCCCCCTTCCCTGAGAAGCAGTCAAGTTTTGGTTTCTTCTGCACTTCCCTCCTACTGACTACATAAAAAAATTATTACATGAGGTGAAAAAGATTACAAGACTTTTATTAAAATGTGCTGTGGCCCCAGGGTTTTGGGGGGGGGGGTGCAAAGGACCACCGTTGGGAACAGCTGGTCCACACTATTGATACATCATTGCACTAACTCTAACTGCAAATATTCATCATTGCTTTTCTATTTATTTCCTCCTTCTCTGACTCATGGTGTAGTATGACAACTTAATGTAAACTGTGGCTGTTGGTTCATTTTACGTACCTATGTAGTTGCAGAAAGAAAGAAATTCTGGAGCATGGTACATTGTATACGACAATAAACTGTCATAACAATCCTGCACCAAAATAGGCAGGTGGAAGCTGAACATCTCTGTGTCTGCTTCATGGGCAGAACTTGAGGATCCTTTGATAAGAGATTGAGCATGGGATGAGGACATAGTTATAGTGAGGCATCTGGGCTGAAGTGAACTGGGATCTGAAAACTAGACAAACCTCTACTGGAATGCATCTGCTGGGCAGTGCCGCAAGGATCGCCAATATAAAGTCAGGGAAACCATTACAATAATAATCTGTGCAGATTTAATATAATACAAAATGTTAATCTCTCTCTAATAAGTGGGTGATTCGCACAGCCTTCTATGTTCCTTCCTGACTTTCCCAAGAAGATGCAAGAACACTGATTAATGTCATACTGATCCTGATGTCCCCCTCTTCCACCAATGCATCTGCCTCCAGAATGCACTTGTAGTATCCTACAAGTCAGCATTCATGCTGATATATTACAAGAACCTCGTGACTATGCAATTATGCTAAGTCATTAACCTCATTGCTTTATGTCAATGATCTGGTGCATAATTAGTACACAAGGAATGTCCACTAGAACCATATATGGTAAAATATAAGCTCTGTACAGCTATGACTGATCTGCCTTGGAATGTGACTTGACCACCATTTGGTCCATGTGCTATGTGAATAAAACACTTGAGTTTTAGATCTCACTATTAAGTCATGGGTGCCTTGCCTCTGTTCTTTTGACTGTGTACATTAACTACTGGAACTTTAAACTATACTCAGCTCCTCCAGTACACAAAAACACTAAAGTTAACAGCCAAGCCTGCAAACTCCACACCTGGACAAACATGAGCGATATCAGAGCCACAAGAGCAGCGTCACCTCCAAATCACTGAACAGTTACAGCTCTGGAAGAGGCAATTTGGTCCATTAACCACACCAAATCCACATGAAAAAAAATCCAGCTAGGTCCATTCCCCTGCCTTCTTCCTATGGCCCTGAAAATTGACCCTCTCGGATATCTTCCCACTTTTCCATTAAACGTTGCAACTGAATCTGCCTCGGCAACTTTACTCACTGTGAAAAAACATTTTTCGTCATGACATTTGGGTTTTTTTGGTCAATCAAATTCCCTTGCAAGAACTGGCCTGGACATGCATTGTGCACAGATTCACTTCACAAACCAGAACAGTTCAAAAAGGTGGTTCCCTAACACCTTTGAGGTTAATAAGTGCTGGTACAAACCAAAAATGTCCACAGATCGAGAGAGTGGTTTCAAAAATCAATCAAGATACCTGTAATGAGATTATCCCGAGAATTTATTAACTATATAATCAGACCAATGTCCCTGGAACTCACAAATCCTATCGCCCTCACCTGTTCTTTCTCCAGTTGATTTTGAAACCCTCGGCAAAATTAAGGAATAAAATGTTAAATAAGAAACATTGTTAAATATTTTGTTTTCCAAACCTTTGACAGTTGCCAGCTTCACTACAGCAGGGTGCAAACATAAATGTCCCTCTGCATGTCTGATTGGAAGAGCTTCCCAAATGAACTCCAGCCAAAGAGTCAACTCCAGTTCAGTGCAAGAGCTGGAGAAGGTCTAGGATTGAGACCACACATTCATCTTACTTTGCAACTGACTCTCCAATACATTCTAAACCTCCCGTGACCCTCCTCCTGAACCCAAGTCACCTCTGGTTTTTATTTGTGCCACAACTGACCTCACCTCATCTCAACTACATGACCTAGTTCCAGCATCCTTATTCTGTTAATTTGCAGACCATCCCAACTTAGCTCCTGGGCCCCACATTAATTATAAATGACTATAATAGTTCACCTCTCAACTCAACCTTACGAAGGATCAATAACCCAAAATTTTTTCCTTCCATACACATCCAACTTATTTCCAGCAACCTCTGCAATCAATCCAATTTTACAAATTTCTTGAAGTCTGGATAATTGTTAGTGACATGGAAATATTATCAGCATTGTGGATAGGACAGAGACCGGGAATAGTTCAGACCACATTCCGATTACTCACTGGTGATATCGTGAGAATAATCCCAAGAGAGGAAGAGAGTGAGAGAGAAGAAATTCAAGAGCTCAAGGCTTTGGCTGCTATAGGAATGGCTGCCAATTTTTAAAATATTTGAATATGATGGGGGAGGGGAGGAATTGGAGTCATGGAGCATGAAGCATAGAACAGGCTCTTCGGCCCAACTTTTTCATCCTGATCAAGGTGGTATTCTGGGCTAGAACCATTTGCCTGAATTTGGGCCACATCCTTCAAAGCCCTTCATAGATCAGTCTTTTGGACATCAAAAATCATATCCACCCCTTTAATTTCCTCTGGCAATTTATCCCAGATACAGACTATGCTCAGAGTGAAAAAGTTGCCCCTCAGGTCACTCTAACTTTTCCCTTTAAACCTATGCTCTCTAGTTCTAGTGTGGCATACACTGAATAAAAAAACCAAGCATTAATTTTATTCCTGCCCCTCATGGTTTTAGAAACCTCTATTTTTCTTCTGGCTATCCATCCCACAGGATGATGATGATTCCTTTCAGTCAGTTTGTGGGTTTTGGAAAGGAACAGCGTGTGTGTGAATGAATTTAGGTGAGTAGGGTTTGCCAAGTCCAGACCCATCCTCTTGACATCCCCTCTAGTATCCAGTGGCATGATGAGGTCTAAGAGGGCTGGGGAAGTTTTGTTGCAATAAATGGCCCGACTAAGCTTTGATTTCCATGCTTCATAGCACATGTTTGCTTGGTGACCATTAACCCTACGAGAGTATTCGTCCACCCTTTGACAGGTCTTGTTTTCCATCCTGCAGGGTGTCTCGCCACCCTCCTCACCAGGCAGGCATGGAGGAGGAGCTGGTTTAGTCACCGATCATCCAACCATGCAAGAGCATAAACCTCTCTAACAGTGGTGGTTAAATGGTGGCTCATGAGCTTCATGCAGCTCTTCGAACATATAATATGTGGCTTGCAGATACAGATTGGCTGGTGAGATAATAGTGCTCCCAAAGCCACGCTGTGACACTCCAGACCAGAAGGTACTGTACCAGGATGGTCACAGCCTGGACTGTGCAACAAAGAGAGGGTGTGGGCACTGGAGGAACTGCTCCTGCAGAGGAGCAAAGCGAACAGTGCACATTGGGAGACCGGTTCTCCTCGCCTAAGCGCAGCCAACTTGGGGTGCGTGGTTGGAGGGTCGAGCAAGGCGGAGGGTCCTCTGCAGGGAGTGGCTCCAGAGATTGGGAAGGCCCTCCGGTGTCCGTCCAGGCCCTCCGGTGTCCGTCCAGGCCCTCCGGTGTCCGTCCAGGCCCTCCGGTGTCCGTCCAGGCCCTCCGGTGTCCGTCCAGGCCCTCCGGTGTCCGTCCAGGCCCTCCGGTGTCCGTCCAGGCCCTCCGGTGTCCGTCCAGGCCCTCCGGTGTCCGTCCAGGCCCTCCGGTGTCCGTCCAGGCCCTCCGGTGTCCGTCCAGGCCCTCCGGTGTCCGTCCAGGCCCTCCGGTGTCCGTCCAGGCCCTCCGGTGTCCGTCCAGGCCCTCCGGTGTCCGTCCAGGCCCTCCGGTGTCCGTCCAGGCCCTCCGGTGTCCGTCCAGGCCCTCCGGTGTCCGTCCAGGCCCTCCGGTGTCCGTCCAGGCCCTCCGGTGTCCGTCCAGGCCCTCCGGTGTCCGTCCAGGCCCTCCGGTGTCCGTCCAGGCCCTCCGGTGTCCGTCCAGGCCCTCCGGTGTCCGTCCAGGCCCTCCGGTGTCCGTCCAGGCCCTCCGGTGTCCGTCCAGGCCCTCCGGTGTCCGTCCAGGCCCTCCGGTGTCCGTCCAGGCCCTCCGGTGTCCGTCCAGGCCCTCCGGTGTCCGTCCAGGCCCTCCGGTGTCCGTCCAGGCCCTCCGGTGTCCGTCCAGGCCCTCCGGTGTCCGTCCAGGCCCTCCGGTGTCCGTCCAGGCCCTCCGGTGTCCGTCCAGGCCCTCCGGTGTCCGTCCAGGCCCTCCGGTGTCCGTCCAGGCCCTCCGGTGTCCGTCCAGGCCCTCCGGTGTCCGTCCAGGCCCTCCGGTGTCCGTCCAGGCCCTCCGGTGTCCGTCCAGGCCCTCCGGTGTCCGTCCAGGCCCTCCGGTGTCCGTCCAGGCCCTCCGGTGTCCGTCCAGGCCCTCCGGTGTCCGTCCAGGCCCTCCGGTGTCCGTCCAGGCCCTCCGGTGTCCGTCCAGGCCCTCCGGTGTCCGTCCAGGCCCTCCGGTGTCCGTCCA
This sequence comes from Narcine bancroftii, assembly GCF_036971445.1. Taxonomy (NCBI): domain Eukaryota; kingdom Metazoa; phylum Chordata; class Chondrichthyes; order Torpediniformes; family Narcinidae; genus Narcine; species Narcine bancroftii. Next base: position 198,181,425 of record NC_091469.1, on the reverse strand, counting down.
GGCCCTCCGGTGTCCGTCCAGGCCCTCCGGTGTCCGTCCAGGCCCTCCGGTGTCCGTCCAGGCCCTCCGGTGTCCGTCCAGGCCCTCCGGTGTCCGTCCAGGCCCTCCGGTGTCCGTCCAGGCCCTCCGGTGTCCGTCCAGGCCCTCCGGTGTCCGTCCAGGCCCTCCGGTGTCCGTCCAGGCCCTCCGGTGTCCGTCCAGGCCCTCCGGTGTCCGTCCAGGCCCTCCGGTGTCCGTCCAGGCCCTCCGGTGTCCGTCCAGGCCCTCCGGTGTCCGTCCAGGCCCTCCGGTGTCCGTCCAGGCCCTCCGGTGTCCGTCCAGGCCCTCCGGTGTCCGTCCAGGCCCTCCGGTGTCCGTCCAGGCCCTCCGGTGTCCGTCCAGGCCCTCCGGTGTCCGTCCAGGCCCTCCGGTGTCCGTCCAGGCCCTCCGGTGTCCGTCCAGGCCCTCCGGTGTCCGTCCAGGCCCTCCGGTGTCCGTCCAGGCCCTCCGGTGTCCGTCCAGGCCCTCCGGTGTCCGTCCAGGCCCTCCGGTGTCCGTCCAGGCCCTCCGGTGTCCGTCCAGGCCCTCCGGTGTCCGTCCAGGCCCTCCGGTGTCCGTCCAGGCCCTCCGGTGTCCGTCCAGGCCCTCCGGTGTCCGTCCAGGCCCTCCGGTGTCCGTCCAGGCCCTCCGGTGTCCGTCCAGGCCCTCCGGTGTCCGTCCAGGCCCTCCGGTGTCCGTCCAGGCCCTCCGGTGTCCGTCCAGGCCCTCCGGTGTCCGTCCAGGCCCTCCGGTGTCCGTCCAGGCCCTCCGGTGTCCGTCCAGGCCCTCCGGTGTCCGTCCAGGCCCTCCGGTGTCCGTCCAGGCCCTCCGGTGTCCGTCCAGGCCCTCCGGTGTCCGTCCAGGCCCTCCGGTGTCCGTCCAGGCCCTCCGGTGTCCGTCCAGGCCCTCCGGTGTCCGTCCAGGCCCTCCGGTGTCCGTCCAGGCCCTCCGGTGTCCGTCCAGGCCCTCCGGTGTCCGTCCAGGCCCTCCGGTGTCCGTCCAGGCCCTCCGGTGTCCGTCCAGGCCCTCCGGTGTCCGTCCAGGTCCTCCGGTGTCCGTCCAGGTCCTCTGGTGGGGAGGAGGGTTTGGGTGGGGTGGGGGGGAAGGGAAAGCAGGATGACGGAGATGGGGAGGAGAGACTGGAGGAGATTCCCATTGTGGATCTCATCCATGTGCCAAGCCGGGACAAAACTGGAGCTGGCAGCAGCAGTGAAGGACCTGTCATAGCCATGGGTAAGTCCTGGCCCCACCGGATGGACAGTGAGCACCAGACAGGGGAGAGGTGAGACCACTCTATACCCCAGCCTCCCCTCCCAGCAGCTACTACCCCCATCCCACCAGTGACTGAGAAGAGGGGAGCAGAGGATGGGACAGGGAGGAGCAGAGATGTGGGCCCTCTGGTCTCACCTGTTGCAGGAAGCAGCTTTGCATCTGGTCATTTCCAACATCATGTGCTCGGCTGTGGATACTGCAATTGTACAGGTATCAGCAGACACCATTGTCAGCAGTGTTCCCGAAGAGAATGCATTAGAAACAGGAAGGGAAGTCGTCCATCCAGCCCATCGAGCCTGCTCCCATATTCAATGAGATCAAGCAGATCTGACTATGGACCCAGCTCCACTTTCCCCATAATGCTTAATTCCCCTGCGATGCAAAAATCTCTTACTGTATCTTAAATATATGTAATGAAGCAGCCTCTACTGCTTCCTTGGGCAGAGATTTGCACAGAAAGACAGTCAGGATTTTGAAAATATTGCTATGTACTTATTGATTATTGAAAGTAATACAAATTAACAGTTGAAAAATTACGTGAATAAATATTATTATTTCTTAATACTTATGCATTTTTGAAACAAAATATGCATGCAAGATTAAAAATGAATGTAATATTTTTTCATGTCTTGTGACTCTCAAATATCTGAAATTTATCATACATAGCTCTTACATGAAGCAAGTTTTGGCCACCATGCTCTACAAGGTCATTCCTTGGCCTCCTACACTTCAGGGAATAAAGACCCAGCCAATCCAACCTCTGCCTATACTAGGGGTCTCCAAAATGGTCTATATTGACCCCTGGGAGTTGATGGGACAATCCAATGAACCCATAAATGCCAGGAGGCTGAAAGGGGCTCGATAAACGGCCAAGGGGAAGGGGGGGTCGATTGAACTTTTGAAAACAGAATCTATAGTAGGGGTGCCCAAACTCTTGCGAGAGCTGGCCTTGGCGGCTGTCATGTTTTGTTTTGCTTCGGCCTCTTAAAAGTAGAGCGTGAAGTACTGACAGAGTGGAGAAGGAGGTATGTGTCCAACACCGTTCAACTGCATCCGGTGCTACCACACACCTCCCACCCCCTTCCAGCACTGCCACCACCCCAAGGATTCTATGCCTGGGAGTCAATGAGGTACCAAGGATTTCATGAAGGGTTTGATGGTCCAACAGGTTTGAGGACCCTTGGCCTAGGACAAGCCTTCTAGTCACAGCAACATCCTGGTTCAATCTCCTTTTCACCCATTCCAATCTTGAGATCCTTCCTAAAGCTGGGGGACCTGAACTGCACACAGTCCTCTCAGTGTGGTCTCACCACTACTTTGTACAGATGTATCCTGAAGTCCCAACATGTGCCCAGTGAAGGAAAGCACATTAAACACCTTCTTCACTACTCTGCCTTACTGACTTGCCATTTTCATGGCACCTATACCCTCAATGTCTCTGTTCTGAAGTTTAGAATGGGGGGTACGAAGAAATCTCAGAATCATATGAAAGAGAATTTCAAAGATAGGAAGGGACAAGACCATGAAATGATATGAAAACAAGGTTGTGAATTTTAATATCAGGGCATAACTTAACTGGGAATAACAGTGCATTAATTAGAAATCGGTTTTTGCAGCTGATAGGAAAAATTTTTTGATGTCACATCCTGGTAAAAAGGCATGAATTTCAAAGAGCTTCAAATGCCGAGACTTTGGACATCAAAAGTGTTGAAATACTAGAAATATAAATCATAGTCCAAGTAATGGCAGTCCAGTGATAAGGACAATCACAATGAAATCAATGTTCAGGCAGCAGAAGGTGGAGTTCATGAAGGTAGAAAACAAGGTATTGTCTAGAGGCAAAGCAGGTCTTTGTAATCCTCCAGCGCAAGAGCCAAATAGGTTGAGACAATTGAATCAAGCCAGCTCTCAGTAAGCCACTGAGATTCCACATCAAGACAATTTCTTGCCCTAGTGAAACTGTAAGTTAAATGGGGGGAGGCGGGGGGCAGCACTGGCCCCACAGTTCAAGCAGCCTGCATTCATTCCTGACCTTGGCTGCAGTCTGTCTGTGTGGAGTTTGCACACATCCCTGTGATCTCATGGGCTTCCTCAGTGCTCCAGTTTTCTCCCACGTCCTACAGGTTGGAAGGTTCAATTGGTCACTGTAAATATTTCTGAGTGAGTGGTACAGTCTGATGGGGAGACCTGGTGGAATGCAGACAAAGTAAAATGGGTTGGTGTAAATGCGGGCTTGATGGATGCTTTGACTTGAGTGGACTCTGCTTTCAAGGTGCTGTTTCATCTGGAATGTACTTTGAAATGTCCCAGAAAGAATGTGAGAGGTACTAAATATTTCCTCATTAAATCTACCTGTAACATTCAGCGCACAAGTACTGAAAATATTCAGTATGCCAATTACTAATCAATGATCGAAAACAGTAATTATCTTCTGAAGACAGAATGAATTGAAAGCACCTGGTAATTTCTCTCTTTGAAGAATTGTGTGGATTTATCGATTTCCAGCTCAGTACCATCAGACTCATTGATGCCATGAAATTCGTTACTCCTGTTCACTTCCCCATTCGTCTCTGCTCGTGGTAACTGGCAGCCTGCTTAAAGTAAGTGAGATAAGCTGGTGCTGAAGAAAATGCTGTTCATGGTATTGATTACAATTAAACACACTGGATACATCAGTTAAAATGAGTGACTCTCAATCATTAAGGCTTATATAACCACCTGGTACACAAGTGTATCAACACAGATATGGCCATGACAGTCCTATACAAACCACCTCCCACCTCTCTTCAACTCACTCCAGAAGTGGATCCAATGCGTTCTGCATAAATGGTTAGAGACTCTCTTGAAATACATGCAGGTTCCACTTACCTTTACCATCTTCCTGTACTTCATTCTAACTGGCCTCTGCGTAAAGAAGCCTTTACTAAAATTCTTAGTGGCTTGGTACCCATCTGATATGAATGACCTCTGGCTTTGCATGCCCTCCTAATCAGAAAGACTACCTCTAAATTAACGCCATCCAATTTTTTCATTATTTATGACTTCTATTATTATAACATCCCACCACCACCACCACTTTTCAAGAAAAGGTCACACCTAATTACTTATTTCTGGTAGATATATTCTGACTTACAGCAGGTTTCCACAAGTCATTTCCTGCTTTCTGCAGCACCTGTGTCCATCTAATACTATGGAGAAGAGACTCTGCATGGTGGCCCATCTGCGGTTCCCATCAAAGTGAGTCAACATTTGCTCATTCCATTTTTAGAACAAGCCGAGCTCTTCTACTCCTCATTCTGCCCACCACAAGAATGTTTTTTTTTCTCTCTCTCTCTCTGCACGGCTCAGAACACCTTCTTCCACTCTGAACCACTGATGCCAACCAACCAGCAACTTCACACAAATCATTACATGAAGGAGCAATGGTTCTGTCACATTCTGTAACCCAAGCAGCTCTGAGTGGCTAAACACCCACTGAATTCAAAAGCTCTCCCAATTCTGGATCAGAGTTATCACAGTTTGTAGGACTGCACATGAGTGGCTGAATTTACCTGTAGGAGGATGTTCTGTTGCGGTGTCTCTTGTGCCCTCAGCATTCTGCTCCACGTGCTGTAAACTCAGCTTATGGCAGACTTCGAAGGCTTGTCCCACTGTACGAACAATACGCATTGCTTGGCTCTAAGGCAAAAACATTGTGTTTTGTGTGAAAATTTACAAATCATCCATTCATAATAACTTTTTATAATATTGCTTGTGTTAGTATTTCTCCAACACTCTGATGTTGCATGTCTAAACTAAATCACACAATAACTGCAGTGTCCTCTCAGATTCAAGATGGAGCAAGCCAGTGAAAGTGGCCTAGGAAAAACCACAGATGTTGTAAATCTGAAATAAAAACCAGAAATCCTGGAACCACTCAGAAAATCAGGCAGGATTAGCGGCCAGAGAAACACAACAAACATTTCAGATTGATGTTACATGAGGACTGGGAAACGTTAGAGAGCAATAACACTTAACTTATTCCAGTTCCAATGATAGGTTCATCCACCTGTAACTACAATTCTGTTTCTCTCTTCACACAAACTGCATGGCCTGCTGAGAATCTCAAACATTCTGTGGAATAAGCTTCGCTTGCCTGCCAACCTGGCCAGGGAGAAGGATCAAGTCACACGTTCCACAGCCATTGAGGTTAAAAAAAAATGGCAGAACTACTGTAACAACAGCTCTGCCGCTGGTGTGTAACCGTGGGGAGTGGAGACACAATGCTTTCCCATGGGGACCAACTGCCATTGACTCTGTACAGGCTTTAAACAGCTTGCTAAAGGAGCAGATGCTGGTTTATTTTAAAATCATGGGCCCAAGATGGCGGCACCTACGATCGGCAGCAGCCATGAGGGGTTGCAGACTCCAGGGAAGCAGAGGCACCAGAAAACAGGGAGACCCCCCCCCCACCCATTTGAGAAGGAGAACAAGAGGAGATAACCCATGGGACAGTAACCACAGTGGTGGACCAATGAGGGGCTCTGATCTGAAGAATGCAGTGGCGGCAGGCTATGGTGACCCAAGACGAGGAACCCACACAGGTGGCAGGCGACAGTGGTCAAGGAACTCACGCCAGGCTGCAGGAGACTGGCTCGTAACTGGCTGAAGGGGTACCAGGTATTGAAAATGAGATGCCAGAGGGTGCTGAGGCAACGGAGGTCTTCGTGGTTGTGTCGGGGGGGGGGGGGGTTTGGATCTTGAGCTAGGATTACAGTGGATAAAAAGAGATTTTGTGTAATATTACATTTTTCTGTTTTATTACATGACAATAAAAGAATCTTGAATCTTGTACAAGTTCTCCTATGGTTCAACTCTTGTCAGAGCACTAGGTAGGTCTAGTAATAAATAGTTCACTTAACCCACAACATCGTGTCAGCAACTATGCTCCGCAAGCCTCCTGCCACCTTCTTCCTTCATGAGCTTTCTACTGGATCTACTATATGTTATCTCCCTCCTGAGGGAGCAAGTTCCACATTCTCAATATTGCAACATAGAAAATCCTGCAGGAGGCATCGTAGGAAAGATGGCAAGCTGTTTCCACTAGTGGGAGGACCCCGAACAAGGTTAATCATTACAGGATTAAGGGCAGTGAGAAGTGAAGTGCAGGCAAACGTCATTTTGCAGAGGGCAGCAAATCCCTGGCCATTTCCACCCTGAAGAGTTGGTGGGGACCAGATCATTGGAGGCATTGATCCATATTTAAAAGACCAGGGAAATGAGGGTGATGGGGCACAGAAGGGGAGGCAAGCCCAAGGGTAAATCAGCCATGAGCAGAACGAATGGAGGAGCAGGTTTCAGGGCTAACTCCTACTCATAATGTAGATAAAGGGATTTCCCCAAATTTCCAATTTGATTTCTTGTACTTGATCTCTATATCTATGGCTGAAAGTAGGAACTTCTGAAGGATAAAAACACAGTTTTAATCTCTTCCCACCAATTAGCATCCTTGGTCCTCACTCAGACCATCCTTGGTCCTCTCTCAGACCATCCTTGGTCCTCTCTCAGACCATCCTTGGTCCTCTCTCAGACCATCCTTGGTCCTCTCTCAGACCATCCTTGGTCCTCTCTCAGACCATCCTTGGTCCTCTCTCAGACCATCCTTGGTCCTCTCTCAGACCATCCTTGGTCCTCTCTCAGACCATCCTTGGTCCTCTCTCAGACCATCCTTGGTCCTCTCTCAGACCATCCTTGGTCCTCTCTCAGACCATCCTTGGTCCTCTCTCAGACCATCCTTGGTCCTCTCTCAGACCATCCTTGGTCCTCTCTCAGACCATCCTTGGTCCTCTCTCAGACCATCCTTGGTCCTCTCTCAGACCATCCTTGGTCCTCTCTCAGACCATCCTTGGTCCTCTCTCAGACCATCCTTGGTCCTCTCTCAGACCATCCTTGGTCCTCTCTCAGACCATCCTTGGTCCTCTCTCAGACCATCCTTGGTCCTCTCTCAGACCATCCTTGGTCCTCTCTCAGACCATCCTTGGTCCTCTCTCAGACCATCCTTGGTCCTCTCTCAGACCATCCTTGGTCCTCTCTCAGACCATCCTTGGTCCTCTCTCAGACCATCCTTGGTCCTCTCTCAGACCATCCTTGGTCCTCTCTCAGACCATCCTTGGTCCTCTCTCAGACCATCCTTGGTCCTCTCTCAGACCATCCTTGGTCCTCTCTCAGACCATCCTTGGTCCTCTCTCAGACCATCCTTGGTCCTCTCTCAGACCATCCTTGGTCCTCTCTCAGACCATCCTTGGTCCTCTCTCAGACCATCCTTGGTCCTCTCTCAGACCATCCTTGGTCCTCTCTCAGACCATCCTTGGTCCTCTCTCAGACCATCCTTGGTCCTCTCTCAGACCATCCTTGGTCCTCTCTCAGACCATCCTTGGTCCTCTCTCAGACCATCCTTGGTCCTCTCTCAGACCATCCTTGGTCCTCTCTCAGACCATCCTTGGTCCTCTCTCAGACCATCCTTGGTCCTCTCTCAGACCATCCTTGGTCCTCTCTCAGACCATCCTTGGTCCTCTCTCAGACCATCCTTGGTCCTCTCTCAGACCATCCTTGGTCCTCTCTCAGACCATCCTTGGTCCTCTCTCAGACCATCCTTGGTTCTCTCTCAGACCATCCTTGGTCCTCTCCCCTTACTTAAGCACATTCCCTTCCCCCTCTCTCCCCCCCCCCCCCTTCTTTCCTCAGTCTCCGCTCACATCAGAACATTACTCCAGCAGCAAACTGGCTCACAAATTGAATGGACTGGAGAACACCCACTGGCACACAACCAAAAACACACACATACTCTAACCCAGAGCACAAGGAAACGGGTCGTACCTTTTTCTTCGATTTAAACACATTGCATCGGAAGGTATTACTGACACCATCTCTGGCGATGTAACTGAATATCTTTAAATCTTGGGAGTCATGCGACACGTAGAAGATTCTACAAACCAAGGCCGGAGAAAGAAAGGTTTCACTGATCAGTGATAACATTAGGCCTATTTCTCATGTGTTACTCCATAAGACAATAAATAGACAAGAGAATTAAGGCATGATGAATAACATCCATCTCTCTTCAAATGTTTCTTCTCAATGAACTAATGAAAATGAAAATCCCTGGAGCAAACGGAGATGAGTGCAAATAATATACACCTTAATGGGCTGCCCAATAGAAAGAGCATTTATAATTTTAGAACTACAGCACAGTAACAGACCTTTCCAACCCATGAGCTCATGCAGCCCAAATAACCTACCAATCTACAAAAGCAGCACAAGGACAGCTTTTTCCCCTCTGCCATCAGATTTCTGAATGAGAAATGAACCACTGCCACTATCTCACCTTGTCCTTTTCTTGCACTAGTTTTATTTATTTTGAAACAGGGTTTATATAAAGCGCACTGAGATGCTGCCACAAAACAACAAAGTTCGTAATGTGTTCACAACAATAAATTCTGAAACCCTGTTTGCCTTTGGAACATGGAAGGAAACTCAAGCCCCAAGGGAAACCCATGCAGGCCACAGGGAGAAAGTACAAGTTCCTTACAGACCGCATCAGGTTAAAACCTGGGTTGCTGGCACTGTAATAGAGCTGCGCTCACCGTGTCATCCCATTCTTTACAAACATTTTATGGAGGAAGCTATATAATATCAAAGCAGCAGTTCACAGGAACAGGAGAAGGCCATGTAAACTCATCAAGGCTGTACTGCATTTAATCAGATCCAAAGCCCTCATGAGTTCAACTCCGTTCTCAGATTTTAAAATTATATTTACTGAACATTGAGTGGAGAAAGTTAGAAAGTGCTGTCAGTCTTTACAGCAATTTTTCAATCATAATGTGCTTTTAGCTCCTCTGTTCTTCAATGGCAATGATGACATCCATTAGATGGAATGAGAGCCAGACATGTGAAGTCAAAGGATGTCATCTCCTTCAGTGCAGTAGTCCCCTCATTTCTGTAATATTGCGTGCCAATGGGTGCAGACATGGACACGAGATTTTATAGTCAGATTTTAGATTTGTAAGAGCACATACATGATATCACTTACATCACTGAGATTCTTTTTCCTGAAGGTGAGGTAAAATTACCATTTATTGGCAGTGCAAAAAAACCTGACTCAATGTGCACATTTAGCAAATTGACTGTGCAATACAGAGAGAAAAAAAAAAATCAGTAAGTGCTAAAGATTCCTTAAATGAGTCCCTGATTGGGTTTCTTGTTGAGAAGTCTGATGGTGGAGGGGTAGCAGCTGTTCCTGAACCTGGTGGTGCGAGTCTTGTGGTACCTGTAGCTCTTTCCTGATGGTAGCAGTGAGAACAGAGCACGTGCTAGGTGGTTGCTGATTGCTGTTGCCCTCCAACGACAATGTACCTTGTAAATGTTCTCAATGGTGGGGAGGGTTTTTACCCATGATGTCCTGGGCTGTGTCCACTACCTTTTTTAGGGTTTTATACTTAGGGGTATTGATGTCCCCATAATCAGACCCTGAGACAGCCAATCAGCTCACTTTCCACTACTCATCTGGAGAAGTTTGCCAGGGTTTCTTGTGTCATACTAAACCTGCACATATTCCTGAGGAAGTAGAGGTACTGACATGCTTTCTTCATGATGCCATTTGTGTTTTGGGGCCCAGGAAAGATCCTCCAAGATAGTGACTCCCAAGAATTTAAATTGGCTCACCCTTTCCATTTCTGATCCCCCCAATGATCACTGGATTGTACACCTCTGATTTTTCCCTTCCTGAAGTCAAAAATTTGCTCCTTGGTTTTCGTGACATTGAGTGCAGGGTTGTTTTTGGTGCTTGCACTTATTCTATCTGTACTCAATTTTTTTTTTTTTTAAATATGTCTATTAAATGTCCCCTCATTCTTCTACACTCCAGGAATTAAAGCCTTCATCTGCTTAACCTTTCCCTGTAACTCAGTTCCTGAAGTCCTGGCATCATCCTTGTAAATTTTCTCTGCACTCTTTCAATCTCATTGATATCTTTCCTGTAATTAGGTACCATAATACCTGTGTACAACACTCCAAATTTGGCCTCACCAATGATTCATAACATCCCAAGTCCAAAACTCAATACTTGATTTATAAAGGCCAGTGTGCCAAAAGCTCTTTACAAGCCAAATTACCCAAGTTTACTGTTCAGATGTTCTGAAATTCTGACACTGCCACCACAGAGGTAGAGAAGATACCCAACTACCACACAACAATACGAGGCAGGAAAGGATAGATGAATTGGTCTTGATCATTGTGTTAAATTTCTGGATTGGGGCTCCGACTCGAGACAAGAGTCCTATCAGCTGATCTTGACCACGCGTTCAGAGGTAAACAAGAAAACCTGCAGATGCTGGCGTGGAGTGCAGCACACAAAAGTACTGGAGAAAATGAGCAGGTCACACATCATCTATAGCACACATGTCAAACTCAGGCCCGCGGGCCAAATTTGGCCCATGATATAATTATATTTGGCCCGCAAGATCATATCAAATATGTATTAGAGCTGGCCCGCTGGCCGCCACGCCAGTATAGCGCATGCACAGCTAATCCTACAAATCCCAGAATGCTTTGCAAATGCATTGGCGCCGGCCCATCAGCCCGCTAATCACCCCCACCTCCTCTCTTTACTTTCATTAGCATCTGTGACCTGTCGCCCAACTCACATGTAATAAACCCCTTACGAAAAATGGCCAAACCAAAGACAGAAAACAGGACCTTTCAAGACAGGTGGGAGGCAGACTATATGTTCATCATTTTAAAAGACAAACCTGTTTGTCATTGAAGCAAGTTGTTATTTTTTTGACTTGTTGGCTTGTGAAAAAAAATACATTTAAAAGGAGCTTAAAGGCTATAGAGAAATATTATTTGTTGAATATTTTATTTCTCATTTGTTAATGCTTCTTCTGGAAAGAGTTTAACCAAAACTATTATTAAACATTTATTTTAATAAGAAAAAGTTTAACATTACATATGTTGAAAGAAGAGAAAACATGCAGATGTTGTTGAAAATTTTCAAGAAATATTTAGTTTGGCCCATGACTTAGTCCAAGTTTTTAATTTTGGCCCTCCATGAATTTGAGTTTGACACCCTATAGGAAGCAAAATGCAGTCAACAGTTCGGGCTTGAGCCCTCCCTCAGAAGGGAAGAAAATCAGGCAGATATCTAAATACGTGGAAGGGTAGAAGATAAAGAAGCTGAGAAGTGGTAGGGGGAGGGTTCAGGGTGCTAAGAAAGATAGCTCTGATCGGAGAAGGACGGCAATGTCCTCCACACAATATTTCCCAGCCTCATTCATCAAAGAGCAATGCAACTTCAAAAATTGATGCTGACCCACATGCTGCTGCCTCTGGTACTTTGACCAGCCAGCTGTTCAAAGGGGATCAGGTCAGAAAATCCTCTGCACTGGAGTGCAATGTGTGCCACTTCCCCTGCATTTTCTCTTCCTTCCAAGGCACCCTTTCAGCCCACTGTGCTGTGGCTGTCACAGACAGAGGTTAAGCACTCCCAGTAGCCAGAGAGATAACACAAACTCCACAGAGGATCCAACAGCAGCTGCACCGATCCCATTTTAACCCTCAAATTTAAGCACCAAATGCAACAGTGCAAGTTCTGATGTCTTTTTGCAAGTGGGTATTAGTGCTACCTCAGGCACATCTGTAATGAAAGAAACTGTGAACTATATTTTCATGTCAATAGTACCTGCATTAATTTTACTGATGTCCACATGGCACTCTTAGTAGAGAAGGTTATTTCAGTCAAATTCAAAATTTGAAATGACTAATGACGTTACATTTTACAGAGCATTTAGAGAAATTCAGTGATTCAGATCCAGAAATGTGTTTACATGTCAGGAGCTCAGTGACAGATTCCCATGTAGAAAGCTCACAGTGACTGGTTGGCAATCAGTGGTTAGTGATCTTCCCCCATTTCTTATGGAATGCTAGTGTGAGTCTTCCACAAGAACATAAAATTATGCCATCTAGTCTATCGAGCCTGCTCGCCATTGAATATGATCATGGCTGATCTGGATACGAGAAAGATTGCAAGGAACCGATATATGAAGTAACACCCAAATCCCAAGGTCTTCAGTGAACCTCCAAGAATGCTGTTATTGTCAGTTTCTAACAAATCAGTAATCAGACCGGTTTGTAAAGGTTAAAACTTTCTATTTTTGATTCTTAGTTAATTTTGTGCTTGACTCTTTAAGAAAGACTATTGTTTGTAGTTTGTAGTGTTACCATAGTGACCATGACATATGTTGTAAAATCAGGCAAACTAAGAGCTTGCATCTCACTCTTCAACAAACTATGGAGACATGAGCTCGAGATAATTTTCTTTGAATTTGTCTTATTTCTTTTTGTATATCTCTTTGAAGTCATATATAGTTATATTTTTAAATACAGTTTATTCATCGTTATGAAAATATTAATGCAAAGTTATGCAAAATGTTTATCTGTTTTATCAATGAATTAAAGCTACATAAAGCTGCATCTACAAAATTTGGTTTATTAGATTAAAAAGATAGTAATTCGGAATATCGTAGCCCACATTTCCTCGAACATCTACATTTAAAATTAGGATATATTAGAACCTAGAAAGTGTCATCGATATTGTTGCCACACCCTATAAACAGCACAGTACCTGTAGATAGGATCATGCATCACCAGCATCTTATTCTCATCCCATGTCCACTCCTTTCTCTGGAAAAACAAAAGACCCTTTGATTAATACAATCGCAATCGTTATGGGGAACAAAATCTTCACCTTATAACTGAAAAAGCTCTGAACATTCTCTATAACAACACAAGTGTGCAATTCCTGAACTGCAAGTATTTTGAATTAATATACTGTGGCTTCAAGAATGGAGCTGGAGAAATGGTAAAGGGGAACTGAACAGGCATTTTCATCAGTCTTCACTGTGGGGAACACCAACATGCCAGAAATTCAAGTCAGTGGACAGAAGTGAGTCTAGTTACTATTACTGAGGAGAAAGTGCTCAGGAAGCCGACAGGGATGAATGTGGATACTTCACCTGGACCAGATGGACTACATCCCAGGGTTCTGAAAGAGGGAGCTGAAGAGATTGTGAACACATTAGTAGTGATCCTTCAGGAATCACTAGAGTTGGGAATGGTTCCAGAAGACTGAAAAATTGCACTGTTTAACAAGGGAGAGAGGCAAAAGATAGAGGTGGAGAGGCTAAGCATGCTTAAGTTCTTGGAAGTCACTATCTCAGAGGATCTTTCCTGGACGCAACACACTAATGGCATCGTGAAGAAAGCACATCAGCAACTCTACTTCCTCAGGAGTTTACAGAGGTTTGGTATGACACCAAAAACCCTGGTAAATTTTTACAGATGTGTGGTGGAATATGTGCTATTGAGAACATCTACAGGGAACACTGCTGTTGGAGGGCAGCAACAATCAATAAGGTTCCACACCACCCAGCACGCACACTGTTCTCACTGCTGCCATCAGGAAAGAAGCATAGGCACCACAAGACTAGCACCACCAGGTTCAGGAACCGCTACTACCCCTCCACCATCAGACTCCTCAACGACAAAGTCAATCAGGGACTCATTTAAGGACTCTTACTTGTGCACTTCATGATTTTTTAAATTCTCTCTGTATTGTACAATTTGTTTACATTTGTTATCTGTTTACAGTTCCTTATTTGTTTACATGTATATGCTGTGTACAGTTTTTTTGACTACCAATAAGTGGTAATTCTGTCTGGCCTGCAGAAAAAAATCTCAGGGTTGCATGTGATGTCATCAGAATCTGAAAAGACAGGAAATTATAGGGTGATTTGCCTGACTTTAATGATTGGCAAAATTCTAGAGTCCACTTTTAAAGACGAGGTTTTGGGGCAATTTAAAGCACCATTAAATAGGCCAAAGTCAGCATGGTTTTCTTCGGGGGGGGGGGGGGGGGGGGGAGGAAAAGAGATGTTGCCTGACAAATTCGTTAGCATTCTTTGAGACAGTAACAAGCACGACCTAACAAGGTGATGTTATTTACTTGGATTTTCAGAAGGTCTCCGACAAAGTGCTGCACATGATATAGGAGCCCATGGTGTTACGGGAAAGGTACCCAAGATTGGCTGACTGTCTGAAAGCAAAGAATGGGAATAAAAGGAGCCTTTTCTGGCTGGGTGCCCATGGCCAGTGGTATTCAAGAGTTGGGACCACTACTTTTCACGCTGTATGTAAATGATTTAAATAAGGCATTCTCTGCTGGGGCCATAGCACATTTAAGAGGGATTACAGACTAAAATCATAAAATGTGTTTTAGATAGTCAATAGAAGTACAGAAGAAGCCATCTAAACTTGACTGCTTCTTGGGAAAGGGGGCCCAGAGTCTGGGAGCCACAGCAAAAACAAAAAAGGCTGAGAATGGCTGATTTAGATAATGGAGTTGATGGGTTTGTGGGCAAATTTGCAGATGATATGAAGGAAAGTGAAGGGCAGGTAATGTTGAGGAAATACAGAGTCTGCAGAAGGACTTGGACAGATTGGAAGAATGGGCAAAAAGTGACAGGTGGAATGCAGCGTGGGGAAGTATATGGTCACACACTTTGGTAGGAGTAAAGTAGCCAATTTTCTAAAAGAAGAGAGAATTCAGAAAGTGTAGGTCCAAAATGACCTGGCAGTCCTAGTGCCGGATTCCCTAGAGGTCATCTTACAGGTTGAGTCGATAGTATGGAAGGCAAATGCAATGTTAGCATTCATTTCAAGAGGTCTAGGTATAAAGGCAAATGTATGATGCTAAGGCTCTACAAGGTGCTGGTCAGACCACATTTAGCGTACTGCAGCAATTTTTGGCCCCATATCTAAGGAAAGATGTGTTGGCATTGGAGGGGTCAGTGGAGGTTTAAGAGAATTATCCCAGGGATGAGAGAGTTAAAATATGAGGAGCATTTGATGGTTCTGGACTTGTACTCACTGGAGTTTAGAAGGATGAGAGGGATCTTATCGAAACATTGAATATTGAAAGGGTCAGATAGAGTAGACATGGATAAGACATTTCCAGTTGTGGGAAAGTCTAGGACCAGAGGGCATAGCCTCAGAACAAAGATGTCCCTTGAGAACAAAGATTTTTAGCCAGAGGATGGTGAATCTGTGGAATTTGTTGCCACAGACAGCTGTGGAGGCCAATTCATTGGCCACAATTTAAGCAGAGGCTGATAGGTTCTTGATTTGTAAGGGCATCATAAGTTATGGGGAGAAGGATGAAGAATGGGATTGTGGGAAAAAAATACAACAGCCATAATTTGAATGGCAGAGCAGATTCAATAGGTTGAATGGCCTAATTCTACTTATAAGTCTATGGTATTATGAGGAAATCTGATACACCGTGCATTGAATTAACAAGAATCTTACGCAATTAAATTCACTTCATAAATAGATAGCACAGCTTTGTTCATGTTAATTAGATTCAGGTGAAGCTTCTACAAGGTCATGGTTGTTCCTTAACACTTCAGTTTATCCAGAAACCATTCATACAATTGTTACTAAAGCTTCATCACAAGCTCAGCAAAGCTTAACAGCAAGTATCCCAAATCTTGGAAGGTTCAATTTTAAGCCAAGGCAGATAATAGTGAAGTGTCAGAGGTCAAAAATTTAGCTTTTGTCAATGGGGACAAGAAGACACAGTCTGTAAGAAACTAGAATAAAAGGGACATGTAGTGCAAATGAACTCACTGCATTCGGTGTTAAATAATTTTAGTGAAATTACAATTTTAAAAAATTTAGACAAAGCACGGTAACAGGAGCTTCTGGCCCATGAAGCCTTGCTGCCCAATGATACCAACCCACAGAGAACATACCTACTACTTGCAGACAGCTCCGGATTCAAATCCAGGTCACTGGTGCCGAAATAATACTAACTGTGCTGCAAGGTTAATGAGCATGTTTTGACAAACAAACAAAGTTTCTCATTTAAAAAAAATGTGTATAATGAGATAAAGTGAATTTATCTGTTATAGTTAAGAATATATGGGTGTTAATGGGCTGCTAATTGGGGGACCTTTGATGGAGAAGCTGGAGGCAGTGAATGAAGGATCACACTGGTGCAGTATTTTGTCTCAGGTTCATGTCCCCTTTAGGTCCTGCTGATTGTTTTGTTTTGGAAGATTGGTAGGACATGACAAATTCTGGTACTTGGGCATTTTATTGAGGTTGTCACTCACACGATATCAGCAATGTGGAATTTCCCCAGTTCTGCACAATATTCTCCAACTATCCCATATTCTAATCCTTTACTTTGAATTCCTTTTTGGAATGTCAACATCACTGCCAGTATTTATGGCACATCCTTAGATTTCCTGGAGGTTTACAGAGTTCCTAGACCAATGCAGTCTGTTCGGTGCTTCCACATTATTCAAAGGCACGTGTCATCACTTGCAAGGGTGATCAGGAATGTGTTATTTAACCCAATGGTTAGGACAAAAATTATTGCAGATGCTGGAAGTCTGGAATCTGATCTGCAACATTAATTCTGCTTCTCTTGCCACAGATACTGCCCAAGTTGTTAGGTGTTTCCAACTGTTTTCCTTTTCTGATGACTAGTTAGGATGGTTAGGGCAAGTTCGGGCAAACATTCAAGTTGAAGCTGATCCCAGACGGAAATTAATCAAATGATACAGAAGGAGAACACGTTTCCCAGGCAGGAGAGTGGATAGCAACAAAGCATGGCAGAATTAATCCTTTGGATTTATTGCAGATGCTGAACAAACTACAATGCATGTTCTCTCAGGTTTTCTGCAACACTAAACAGTAAAGTAAATCCTTACACTAGGAGTGAGGGAGATCTGGTCCAAAGTCTAATGTCATCCATTATGACATATTTCAAAGTTTACAGCCTCAGTTTTGACTCAAGCACAAGACCAGAGTTTAGCCCCTTTTCCACTGGCACATCGGCCCTGAAATTAATGGGGAATTAACGTGGTCCAGTGGAAGAAGAAAACCGGTTGCACTCTGGTGTCAAATGACGTTATTTCACATCAGGGATTGATGGCCTTGACCTCTACTCATCTCCCTGGCATCAGCTGACAGTGACGTGTCAATTAAACCAGTGGAAAAAGGGACAGCAGAAAGTCACCCATTTGCAGTTGAAGGTAGAACACCCCGATCCCCGGGGATGAGTGTGTTCAGTGGAAAATAAATTAGTGTCTCAGTTAAAGTAAAGTAATCCAATGGAAATGGTACAATAGGCTTCCCATCCCAGGACACTGAGATGCCAGTGGAAAAAGGGGCTACAGAGAACACCATTCTGTTACAGGTATCTTCAGCAGTTGACAGTAAAAGTACAAAGTAATGGACTTGCCTTTTGCTTCTTCCTCATCATGACCTTTACTCCGTCTACAGACACCACAATGCTCACCTTCTTCTTCTTGATGTTCTTGGCTTTAAACTCATACTGGGAATAAAACAGGATCAACATTACTTCCTGCTCAGCTGGATCTTACCATCATTAGCTGCAGACAACAATAGGAGTAGAATTGGTATCAGAGGCTAGGATTGTAGGAGACACTCCAGATGAACTCCCAGCACATCAGAGCCTTGAAATTTAATCAGCAAAACAAACAGCAGGGAACCAGGCATGGTCAGTCATGTTGTTCCATCTGATCATCTTCAGCACATTGTTGCAGGATTCTCCTTGCGCTGGCTTATCCAGCTCATCCAAATGATGTCAATCATCGTGCAACCCTGGCACAATCATAGTGAAAAAAAGTGGTTTGATAACTCAAGTTAATGATTTACAAATCATATTTTTCCTCGAATTCAATATCTTTTTTAGTCCATCCTTTTTAAGGTTCCTCAAAAATTCTTTAAAGATTTAAACGCTTTGGTGAGGAAACGTTTATGGAAAAATAAAATGGTAAGGGTATGTAATGGAAGATTTAAACTGTGTTTTTTACTTCTGTAGCTGCAAGGCTGAGAACCTGTTTGTTTTTTAAGAATCAGCAGATATAATCTAATTTACACCATGGAGCCCAGGATGCAGTTGAATCAGTAGACATTATCCAACTTCCACCATGAGGCCAAGAGATGCAGTTTTCTTTTGTTGGTCGCAGACTGTCAGGAGACCTTGAAGATAATTAAATCATTTGTTCAAAGAGATAAGATCTGAAGTAAACAACTTTTGGGTAATATAAGCCATGGTCCCACTACTGAAGTTTGAGACCCTCCAAGAGGTGGCAACATCTCTCAGCAAGAAGAACTTCAAGAGTCCAGCTAACGTCCCGGTCGAGGGAGGTAGAAAAGCTGTTACCGGCGCCCCGACAACCTACTACAAGTGTGCAGTCGTTGCCTCACTTCGGCAGTTGGGACCAGGCCAGGCATTGATAAGTATAATTGGGAAGGGCTTGCATATTGTAGTGTGAATTCAGCTAGCTATTTAGTAATAAAGACTTGTATAAACTGAACTGCTCTCGGTGTGTGTGCGTGTGTGTGTGTGTGTGTGTGTGTGTGTGTGTGTGTGTGTGTGTGTGTGTTTTCTTTCGATAGCTCAAACACTGTAAACAATCTAAAACGATCAAAATGAGAGGTATAAGTTTACCCAAGACAGGTATCCTTAAAGAAATTAACTTGGAAGTATGAATTAGGAGGTTTGCAACTCCCTAATTTTCAAAATTATTATGAATCTGCACAGTTGAAATTTATTAACAGGATGTTTGAAGTGGATAAACCTTGGATGTGGGCTAATGTTGAGTTATCTCAGATTGGTGAGAGGAAGATGGATCAGTTTATTTATAGATGGAATCCTATATTATTAAGTAATTATAATTCACCCATGTTGAAATATTTAATAGATTTATGGTATTAAAAAAATGAAGTTATAAGTACTCATGGTAAAATTTCAGGTAAAACTCCTTTATATCAAAATAAGTTTTTTCCTTTTACACTTAATAATCAACTTTTAAAGCTATGGGATCAAAAGGGTATTAAATTGGTGCAAGATTATTATGAAGCAGGATATTTTATTTATTTTCAAAGAATGAAAGAGAAACATACATCTTCAAATACTTTTTTTTCTTATTATCAAGTCAAAGCCTTATTGATGGATAATTTTGGACATACTTTACGGTTACCTAGACAATGTAAGTTTGAAATTTTACTTACTGAAGGTGGCAAGAAGAGATTTATATCTGAGATGTACACTTTATTACAGAATAAAATGCTTAAGCCAGATATTCATAAATATAGATTAAAATAGGGAAAAGACTTAGCTATATGTATTTCTCAGGATGATTGGATGAATTTATCTAAGAATAGTATGACTAAAATTGTAAATGCAAGGTATCGATTGGTTCATTATAATTTTATTCATCAATTATATTTAACTCTGGAGAAATTAAGGAAATACAAGTTTATTTCTTCAGATTTATGTTTTAGATGTCATAAGGCAGTTAGCTCTTTCTTACATTCTACTTGGTTATGTGAGACGGTGAAACCCTTTTGGAATAGATTTAAGGAACTTTTAGAAGCTATTTTTAAAGTGAAACTTCCATTAGATCCTTTAGTATTTTGAGATTGAGTTTAGAATTAAAATTAAATAAATTTCAAGTTGCTTTTTTGAGATTGGCTTTAGAAAATGTTTGGCAATTACTTTGGAAAATGAGAGTAATTTGAGTATTCAGTGATGGCATATGGAGATGAGATTCTGTATTCCATTGAAAAAGATAACATAATTTACATAATAATTACTCCTTTTTTTGCTAAAACTTGAAGCCCGTATTTGGATTACATTGGGTTGAACTATTAAATCTCTTTTCCGCACGTTAGTGGTGTTGCTCCGAACCATGGTAATTAATTGATGAATTTTATTATGTGATCTCCTTTTTCTTAACCTTTTTTTCTTTTGGGGGTAGATTAGAGGGGGGTGGGGAGGTTGTAGGGGTTATTATTTACATAAAAAATCATGTATGTATTCCTCTTTTATAAGCTGTATCTATCATTGCATGTTTAATCAATAAATAAAATTTTCCAAAAAAAAAAAAAAAAAATTTTTTTTTAAATGGTAGGCTATTGAGATGTGCAGAGCAACAAAGTGATTTAGGAGTGATGGTAAATAGTACCCTCAAGGCTGATACTCAGGTAGATGGTGTGGTGAAGAAGCCATTTGGAATGTTGGCCTTCATAAATCAGAGTATTGAATTCAAGAGTAGGGAGGTTATGATGAAATTGTACAAGGCATTGGTGAGGCCAAATTTGGAGTACTGTGTACAGTTTTGGTCACCAAATTATAGGAAAGATATAAACAAAATAGAGAGAGTGCAGAGAAGGTTCACGAGAATGTTGACAGGATTTCAAGGGTTGAGTAACATGGAAAGGTTGTGCAGACTAGGGCTTTTTTCTCTGGAGCGTAGAAGATTGAGGGGGGACTTGATAGAGGTGTTTAAGATTTTAAAAGGGACAGAGAGAGTAAATGTGGATAGGCTTTTTCAATTAAGAGTGGGGGAGATTCAAACTAGAAGGCATGGTTTAAGATTGAAGGGGGAAAATTATAAGGGGAACATGAGGGGAAATTTCTTCACACAAAGGGTGGTAGGGATGTGGAATGAGCTTCCGGCAGATGTGGTTGAGGCGGGATCATTGGTTACATTTAAGGAAAGACTGGAATAGTTACATGGAGAGGAGAGGACTGGAGGGGTATGGACCGAGTGCTGGTCAGTGAAACTAGGAGGGTGGGAATTTGTTACAGCATGGACTAGTAGGGCCGAACTGGCCTGCTCTGTGCTGTAAGTGGTTATATAGTTATATTTACAAATCTCCCAGGTAATGACGCTCAGGAACAGGATGGTTGGAAGGCAGAGGCCTTAAAGGGGCAGACCACCACCAAGATCGAGGTCAGAAACGTGGAGTGAGGGCCGGGATCCAAAAAAAGACTGAAGCGCAGGGGTCTGAGGCCTACCCTACCAACCATATTACTAGCAAATATTCAGTCCCTGGAGAATAAAATTGACAACCTGATGGCAAGGCTGTTTTAACAAAGACAGGTAAGACAAATCTCAGTTGTTTGCTGCACTGCTATCTGACCAGACATTTTCACCATTCATTGACTGGATCAGAACTTGGGTTCTAGTAAAGGGAGAGGGGGCAAAGTGTGCTTTTTCATTAATACTGGGAGGTGCACAGATGTAGGAGTCATGTCAACCTCCATCTCTACTGCCTTAGAACAAATCTCAATTAAATTCAGACCCTTCTATCTACCGCGAGAGTCTCATCAGTGATTCTCACCAGAGTTCAGATCTCTCCCAATGCCAGTTACAAACATGTATTTGTCGTGCTGCACAATGTGGTCAGTAATCAAGAGACAGCCCAGCCTGATGCACTATAAATATTAATCAGCGACCTTAACCAGGCCTGTGTCAAGAAAACCCTGCCCAACTACCACCAGCATGTAACCTGCTGTACCAGAGATCCCAGCACTTTCGATCACTGCTACATCAAAATTAGGAAGGCCCACTGTTCTTTCCTGAAACTGCCTTTTGGCAAGTCGGATCACCTGGCTGGGCTTCTTCTGCCTTCATAAAGACAGTCTAAAAAGAGAGGCTCCAGAGATCAGGACAGTTGGTCATAGGAGGTTGAAGGACAGTCACAGGACTTCCTAAAGTCAGTGGATTGGGTGGTGTTCAAGGACTCAGCTGAGGATCTGAATGATTACACCAAGGCTGTCACAGACTTTATCAAAACAACCCTGGATGAGCGTGTCCCCACCAAATCATTCAGGGTTTTCACCAACCAGAAGCCCTGGATGAGCAATGAAATCCAGAACCTGCTAAGACCCAGATCAATACAGGAGCAGATATGACCTGTGAAAAGCTATCTCCCAAGATGTGGAGATTCCGGCTGAAAATGGAAACAAGGGACACCCAACAGTTGTGTCAAAGCCTAAATGCCACATCCTGCTTCACTCCCAGAGGAAGTCATAGTCTCCTTGCCTGATTTGACCACAGTAACGGCGAAGAACCACCCCTCTGCACCCCCACATCCCTTGATTCCATTCTGTCAGTATCGGAGGATTACATTTGTGCTGCCCTCAGGAGAGTGAATCCGAGGAAAGCATCTAGCCCGGATGGAGTACCTGGTCAAGTATTAAAAATCGGTGCTAACCAACTTGCCCCACTATTGAGACCATCTACAGGGAATGCTGCCATCCAACACCACCCAGCACATGCTCTATTCTTACTAATACCATCAGGAAAGAGGCATAGTTGCCACAAGACTCGCACCACCAGGTTCAGGAACAGCTGCTCCCCCTCCACCATCATATTCCTCAACAACAAACTCAGAGACTCATTTAAAGACTCTTACTGTTCATTTTATTGATTTTTTTTTGTTTGTTTACATTCGTTATCTGTTTAGTTCTTTATTTATTTACACGTATACACTCTGTAGTTTTTTTTTTGCACAACTAATAAGTAGTAATTCTGCCTCACCCACAGAAAAAAAGAATCTCAGGGTTGTATGTGATGTGTGAAATTTAGGATACGTGAAAATGAATCCTGCATCGAATAGCAGCCTTGTTCTAGAAAACAAGGACACCCGTCAGTTTTGGATCATTTTTTCTGCTCTCCGTGACTTGAAAATAAACTCCCAGACAATTTGAATACAGGAAAACGAGAGTGAATTTCAATTTGTATAGTGTTTATCTTCTTCACCACCCTTCCCCCCACCCAAAGTTCATTTTCATCATGTGCAGGTGATCCTTGGGAGTGTGCCATCACAAGCAGTGAGTCCCTTTTCTCCCCACATTTGCATGACCTCTACCACTTACCAACACACAAAGGGAAAACTTACTGCAGTCAATTAACCTACCAATCAATAAATATTGGGCTGTGGTGGAAATCAAAGTACATGGGGGAACCTCAAGTAGTCACAGAGAACATGCAAATTCCCCACACAGGAGAATGCATACAGTCAAAATGCAGGACTCTTAAAAGCTCAACAGCTCATTGAAAGTGGCCATGTAAACAGATAGGGTCGTACAGAAGGTGTATGATATGCTTGGCTTCATTGGACATACATTCAGTGCAAATGTAGGGAGGTAATGTTGCACGTATAAAAGTTTGGTCAGACTGCACTTGGAATACTATGCAAAAGTATGGTCACCCGATGACAGGAAGGATGCAGAGGCTTTCGAAAGGGCACAGAAGTGATTTACCAGGATGTTTGAGGGTAATGAGTTATGTGGATAGATTGGACAAACTTTGGTTGTTTTCTCTGGAGCGTAGGTCCTGCTTTGCAGAAACTGCCAAAATGTTTGGCCTGGAAGTCAGCCTGAAGAAAACTGAGGTCCTCCATCAGCCAGCTCCCCACCATGACTACCAGCCCCCCCACATCTCCATCGGGCACACAAAACTCAAAACGGTCAACCAGTTTACCTATCTCGGCTGCACCATTTCATCAGATGCAAGGATCGACAATGAGATAGACAACAGACTCGCCAAGGCAAATAGCGCCTTTGGAAGACTACACAAAAGAGTCTGGAAAAACAACCAACTGAAAAACCTCACAAAGATAAGCGTATACAGAGCCGTTGTCATACCCACACTCCTGTTCGGCTCCGAATCATGGGTCCTCTACCGGCACCACCTACGGCTCCTAGAACGCTTCCACCAGCGTTGTCTCCGCTCCATCCTCAACATCCATTGCAGCGCTCACACCCCTAACGTCGAGGTACTCGAGATGGCAGAGGTCGACAGCATCGAGTCCACGCTGCTGAAGATCCAGCTGCGCTGGATGGGTCACGTCTCCAGAATGGAGGACCATCGCCTTCCCAAGATCGTATTATATGGCGAGCTCTCCACTGGCCACCGTGACAGAGGTGCACCAAAGAAAAGGTACAAGGACTGCCTAAAGAAATCTCTTGGTGCCTGCCACATTGACCACCGCCAGTGGGCTGATAACGCCTCAAACCGTGCATCTTGGCGCCTCACAGTTTGGCGGGCAGCAGCCTCCTTTGAAGAAGACCGCAGAGCCCACCTCACTGACAAAAGGCAAAGGAGGAAAAACCCAACACCCAACCCCAACCAACCAATTTTCCCCTGCAACCGCTGCAATCGTGTCTGCCTGTCCCGCATCGGACTGGTCAGCCACAAACGAGCCTGCAGCTGACGTGGACTTTTTACCCCCTCCATAAATCTTCGTCCGCAAAGCCAAGCCAAAGTAGTAAAAAGGTGGCTGAAGGAAGATCTGATAGATGTTTGTAAAATAATGAAAAGCCTAGAGTGGACAGTCAGAATATTTTCCCTGGGTAAAACAATCACACACTAGAGGATACTAGTTTAAGATGAGAGGGAGAAAATTTGAGGGAGGTGTGTGGTGCCAGTATTTCACACTCAGAATGATGGGTACCTGGAACCACAAGAAAACTACAGTACAGAACACAGGCCATTCAGTCCTTCTAGTCTGTGCTGAAATACCATTCCATAACTTTCCAACCGCTCCCATCCACGTATCTATCAAATTTATTCTTAAAACGTAAGAGGGAACATGCATTTACCATATCAGATGGCAGCTCATATCACACTCCCACCACTCTGAGTGAAGAAGTTGCCCCCTAAACCTTTCCCCTTTCACCCTAAAGCCATGTCCTCTTGTATTTATCTCTCCTAATCCAAGTGGAAAGAGCCTATTCACATTTTCTCTCGGTCAATTTTGTAAACCTCTATCAAATTTCCATTTATTATTCTACACTCCAAGGAATAAAGCCCTAACCTGTTTAATCTTTCCCTGTAACTCAGCTCTTAAAGACCCAGCAACATCCAAGTAAATCTTCTCTGCACATTCTCAATCTTAACTGACATCCTTCCTGTAGTTACGTGACCAGAACCTCACACAATATTCCAAATTTGGCCTCATCTAATGTCTTATGCAACCTCACCATAACATTCCAACTCCAATACTTAGATTTATGAAGGCCAAGATCTCAAAAGCTTTCTTTACAATCCTATCTACCTGTGACACCACTTTCAGGGAATTATGTATCTGTATTTCCAGATCCTTTTGTTCCTCCACACTTTCCAGTGCCCTACTATTTATTCTGTATGTCCGACCTTGGTTTTTCCTTCCAAAATGCAACACCTCACACTTGTCTGCATTAAATTCCAACTGCCATTTTCTGGCCCATTTTTTCAGTTGTTCCAGATTTCTCTACAAGTTTTTTAAAAAAATTCCATACTGTCCACAATACCTCCAACCTTAATGTCATCTTGTTGATTCAATTTCCCACATTTTCATCCAGATCATTGAGATTGACAATAAACAACAATGGTCTCAGCACCGATCCCTGAGGCACACTGCTAGGCACAGGCCTTCAACCTGAGAAGCAATCATCCACTACCATTCTGCCTTCTCCCATTCAGCCAATTTTGAATCCAGTTTGCAACCTCTCCTTGGATACCTAGTGTCTGAACCCTCTAACCTCCCATGTGGGACCTTCTCAAATGTCTTACGAAAATCCACATAGACAACATTCACAGCCTTTCCTTCATCTACTTTCTTGGTAACCACTTCAAAAAAACTAAACATGACCTACCACACACAAAGTCATATTAACTATCCTTAATCAGCCCTTGGCTGTCCAAATATTTATAAATCCAATCTCAGACACCCTCCAACAATTTATCTACTATTGATGTCAGGCTCATCGGCCTGTAATTTTATGGTTTCCAGGGAACGGGCCAGGATAGAGGTGGAAACAGAAACAATAGTAGCATTCAAGGTGCACAGGAGACACACTGCAGGGAGAGAAGACATCAGATTCTACTGTACTACTCAGAGAGAGGTGGAAGCATTTCAAAGGAAAGAATTTACTGGATTATGAAAAGAGGACCAGAGAGCGAGTCCAACTGAAGAGTCTAGACAGGCTGAATGGCCTCCTGCTTGCTAATAACTCTGTGATTGCGTTCAGTTCATGGACACTCTTGTATCTCGCCCTGTGAATATTGGACCAAGTGCCATGAAATGCAAAAACAAAGACGCCAATATCTGAATCATCACTCCAAAGAACAACAAACATTTCATACAGTAAAGACCAACTTTGATTCTCTTTCTAAGCAAATCCCTGACTGATACTAATAAGATAAATGTGCCTTCACTGGAATCATTGACGTTCTGAAAGGGACCTTCTAATTTATCAGTTGAAACACATTGAGGCCCCAGTGCACAGACTTAATCTTGTATCTTTTGTAAAGCAAGACATTTAAACCAGAGAACAGAGGCATAGAAAAGGACCAGCATAGACATCTGAACCAGTGGAATTATCCAAGAAACAATCTCCACAGAGATATGGCAAACTAAATCAAATAAGATTAATTCGGGCTCAACCCGAGACGTATTTCCCAAATGTTTAAAATGTTCAATTTATCTTGATCCTTGATGAATAGATATTGAACAACAAAATTTAAAACTGAATTCCATTATTATTGTTCTAAATGGAAGGGTATGGTGTAAAAACAGATGTGTTTGTAAGGTGATACTGGACCACAAGGAAATCTGGGCAAAGTCTTCTGCTGGAGAAAAACAGAAGAAAGTAAAAGGGAGCATTTACAATGCTTGTACCATCATTTAGTTAGATTATAGACAGTCCCTAATATCAACCCCATGTCCTCACTGGTTCAATAGTCCTCAGTACTTTGCCTATTGATACCCAAAGTACCTAGCAGTGTTGTTACCAAGTATAGAGAGCGTAACCACACACACCGTAAAACATAAAACATAATTAATTTGAATAAAAGCAATGCATCTTTCACGGTGACAATAGTTATGGACACAACCAAGTCACAGGCCAATATATAGCTAGGTGAAATTTGCAGCAGAGTAGGTTAAAGGCTACATTCAGAACTAATAAGGAGCTGGATAACTGGTGTAATGAATGAAAAGTCATTCACTGTCAGCATTCCACACCAATGCTCTGTGGCTATGGGAGGCTATTAAAGAGTGTCAGCCAGAACACAAAAAAGACTCAGCAAACCACTTCTGCATTTAATAACCAACTGAGCCAAAGATGGGGAGACAGTGAGAAAGAAACTGGATGGAAACAGAAAATGAAAAAGAAATCACCAGTTAACTAGTTTACCTCCTCTTGCATGACTTGATGTACAGTGACACTAGAGAGTCTTTATTAAAGCAGAGAACATTCCAAAAAGGATTTTAAAAAAAATAGTGTCTAAACCCTGCCAAATTTCAGCTACTGGAGAGATGGTGAAGTTAACCTGATATTTATTGAAAAGGAGCTGTGGTTACAATGAGTAGGCCCTTCCAAACTGCCATGTAAAATGGGGGCTAACTGGGCCATTTGCATAGTTAGCGACCCAGTTATATGGCAATTTGAAAGGGTCCAGCAGTGTGGGGATTATGGGTAAGGAAGATGGCCATTGCTCCTGCATTGAGGTGTTACCACGAACTGGAATGGCAACGTCCCGGCAGCAACCAACCCTCCCCCATTTGCGGCAGGTCGCTGGGAGGTAAAATTGACAGTGGAGGTGGCAACTAATGGGAAGGGTGACTATTGACAGGGGGGGTTGGCGATTGGCAGGGTGGGGGGGGGGGGGAAGAGGGAGACTGACAGCTGATAGTTCCTGAGAGTGCAATTGCGAAATGCATCATTTACCGCATCATTGTGAGCCGTATCCTCTTTAAATCGCGGAGTTGGCGATTTGAAAGGAGTGTCCTGCATCCACGACCCAGTAGTCACACCCAGGTCCCAGGAGGGCTACCTGGGTGCTGCAGTTTGAAAGGGCCTAATGAAACAAGAGCTCGATTGAGTTTAGATCACCTGGCAACTTCTGACCAGACAGACTGTAATTTTCTTCATTCAATATCAGAGTTCCATAACCAGAGGCATGCAAGTCTTAGTTAAGAGGGAAACAAGGCCAGGGAAAGAAACAAAAAACACTGCAGGTGATGGAAATTGATACAAAAACAAATGGAAAGCACTGGAAACACTCAGCAGGTTAGAAAGAGAAGCAGAGTTAACATCTCAGATCAAAAGCCTTCTTCAGAATGAAGAGAGAGAAAGTAAGGACTGGATTAACAGGACAAAGATTTTACCCCACAGCTGTTAGTATATCCTGGAGTTTAATGTTCAAACAACATTCTCTGCATGAATATTGATTTTTCAGATTTTAGGCACCCCACCTCCCACTCTTTCCATCTCTTCTTGATCTACTACTCCTATTCTCGCTCTTCTCTCTCACCTTCCACACCTCCCCTTCCCACCTGCCTCTCCCACCTTTTGCCCATTACCTCTAAGCCTCTCCCCAGCTACACAGTATACATTTGTTATCTGTTTACAGTTCTTTATTTGTTTACATGTAAACGCTGTTACATACAGAACTGCGTTGACAATGTCACCATCGACAAACGTACCCGGGTGTATTCCAACCAGAACCCCTGGATGACAAAAGGAGGTCAAAATTTTTCTCAAAGATTCTGACACCGCCTTCAGTGCTGTTAAAGCTAACCTGAAGGGAGGCATCATGAGTGCTAAAACAGCCTGCAAGTGGAAGACTGAGAATCATTTCATAAATAACGATCCACGGTAAGTGTGGCAGGGCATCCAGCATTTCACCAATTACTAAACCAGCAACAGTATGACCGTTGGCAGTGACGCCACGATGGCTGATAATCTTAATCTTTTCTATTTGCTGAAAGGAGCGGACACAACACCCTTAGCAGCCTCTAACAGTCACGTTCTCACTGTGCAGGAGCTTAGTGTGGTGCCATTGCCACTGCTCTTCACACTACACTGACCCACCTTGAACACTGAGGGATCTATGTGAGGATGCCTTTTATAGACTTCAGTTCTGCCTTTAACATCGTCATACCGAGCAGACTGGTTACACAACTTGGTGAATTAAGATTTTCCAAATCTATTTGTCTCTGGATTAAGGAGTCTAACAAACCACTCCCAGACTGTTAAAATTGGTACTCATCTCTCTACCCTTTTACTCAGTACCGGCTGCCCACAAGGGGGTGCATCACATCCCATCCTCTATTCTCTTTATACCCATGATTGTGCGTATTCTACCAACACCATCATCAAGTTTATGGATGACACAACTGTGGTTGGACTTGCTTCAAGAGGAGATGAGACAGCCTACAGGGATGAAGTCCAAAGACTGACAGCATGGTGTTCACAGAACAATCTCGTCTTGCACTCCTCAAAAACAGAAGAAATTACAGTAGACTTCAGGAGGAACAGTATAGTTCCAGACCCATTATACATCAATGGGGACTGTGTGGTAAGGGCCACTGCTTTCAGGTTTCTGGGTACATCAGATGACAGCTCGTTCCATGTACTTGTGCAATGACAATAAAAGGTTATCTACAGTTTATTTTTTGCACTACCAGTAAGTGACGATTCTGCCTCAACATTCACCTCAACTGCAGGAAAAAGAATCTCAGTGTTGTATGTGATGGCAATAAATCTGAAATATTAGTATTCACAGTACAACTCAGATTATCCGAAATCGGATTCTCTGAAATCCTCAGTTATCCAAAATTTTTTGAAGCCAAACTGATCGGGGACATCAGGTTCCCACTGGTGGCAGCAGTGGCCTCGGGCCCCCAGCACCAGCAGGGACCTCAAGCTCCCGGACAGGAGTTGGATCCTCAGGCTCCCAGCGCAACTGAGGCCTTGGTGGGGAAATGTCGGTGATTGGCGTGGCCAGCATTTTGTTTTTGGTGAGAATTAAATATTTTGATGGTTAAAAAGTCTTTCCTTGCTGTTTGTTTTGTTTAAATACTGTTACGAGTGATTTGCTGTTTCTCCTGGGCTGTTTTTTTTTAAAATGACCAGTTCTCTGAAAGAATATTTATCTGAAATAGACCCAGTCCCGACCATTTCAGATAATTGGAGTTGTACAGCAATTCATTTCCACTGGATGAAGGCGCTGTCCTGTTTTCCTCTGCTTGTATTCCACAACTATATTCCGTAACTTTTCATACAACTAACCTCCCCTATCTGGTCCATTCCCTTACTCTGAGGCTTTTAACTGGTTTCTCTTTTCCATTTGTGACAAAGAGCTACATAACCTTCATTCTCAGTTTTCCTCTCTCCACAGCAGCTGCCTATCCTGCTATTTCCAGTATTAAAACCTGAAAATAATCCTTCAGATTTTTGAAGCAATAAAGACAAAAACAAAATAATTAAGGTGGTGGTTCTCAACCTTTTTCTTTCCACTCATATTCCTCTTTAAGTATTCCCTATGCCATAGGTGCTCTGTGATTAGTAAGGGATTGCTCAAGGTGGTATGTGGGTGGAAAGAAAAAGTTTGAAAACCACTGTTTTAATTGTACCTAATTGACTCATTATGTGCATAGTTTCATATCTCCAAAGGAAATGGGCCAATGACATTTTTTATCAAGCAAAATATTTCAGTAACAATTGTCCCCTAAAGACAAAAACAAAAGAATTAAGTAGTGGTTCTCAACCTTCCCACTCACTTAGTACCTTAAGCCATCCCTTACTAATCACAGAGCATTTATGGCATAGGGATTACTTAAAGTGGTATGTGAGTGGAGAGAAAAAGGTTGAGAATTAAGGTAATAAAACTTGTCCCCTCCAGCAACTGTGAGATCATAATAAATGTTACGCCTTCTCCAACTTCTTGCGAATCCTTCGCGTGTAATGCTGTCCAACAGAAAAACCTCAGACAAAAAGTAATCTCTGCATCTCTCTCCACAGATGCTGTCAGAATTGCTTCTTGTCATGTGTGGAGATACAGTGAAAAACTTAGTTTGGCGTGCATGCAAGCAGCTTGTAAAAAGTCACCACCGTTCAGCATCTTTTTAGACGCATGAAAGAAAAGGTTGACAGAAAAGAGTAACAAGATCAATCTTGACAATGGGAGCATTTTTTAAACCAAACAGGCAAATGAAGTTTAAAATTTAAATTAAAAAATGACAGCAAGCTCCTGATGGGAACTCGGCACGCATTCTGGTCTCGTCTCCCCCACTGAGTACATCCACTATAGTGGATTTTATCTGTCTTCTTTATTCCTGAAGCATTCAAAAATCTATCAAGCAGCCTTGAATCTTTTTGCCTAATCCCTCAGGATCAAAGATAAGGCCTTGAATAGATCAATGAGAATCTACCAGGAATTCCAAAGCTTCACAAACCTGGGCACAAAGAACATTTCCCTTGTCATAGTCCTAACAGCTGGCCTCATGTCTTGAGACCATGATCCCCAAATCAAGAGTAGCCTGTTAAAACACAATGCTAGAAAAACTCAGCAGGTCAAGCAGTGTCCTTTATATAGCAAAGGTAAAAACACATAACTGACATTTCGGGCTTGAGCCCGTCATCAAGAAATGGAAAAATGTCCTGCTGAGTTTCTCCAGCAATGTGTTTTTACTTCAACCACGCTGTCTACACTTTTGTCTTTTACTTCAAGAGTATCCTGCCCTTGTGTTGATCTGTCAGGCCTTCTACAGCATCTCTTCTTAATGAGATCACCTCCCATTCATTTCTTTTCACATTTCTGGTTTACTGGAACCAACAGGACCATCAGAGGAATGGGAAGTGCATCACTGATGCCTTTAGGAAGGAAACACCTGCCTGCCTCAATTCTACAGCTAGGAAATGTTATACACCATCATCAATAGGAAACATGTCCTCTGATCCCACAATTGTCAGTTACTTGTATCACAGCAATCTGGGTTAGTTCACACCTTCGAAGCATTGGAGTTTTGTCTTCAAGATGCCTTTATTGTCATGTTATAAAATGGGTGTAATAATACACAAAATTTGCAGGCACATTCACCATCAGCAGAAATTGTCAGACACCTCTTACAGTCAGAGAAAGAGAAGCAGAGAAGAATCCCCTCAGAGTCACTGAGTGTTTGTGGATTTTCTTTCAGGTTTCCCGCAGCCTCCACAGCCACACAGACTTCAGTCCAGACCGCTAGAAACCCGAGCTTCCGATCCAAATCTCTGACACAATCAGGAAGCCTTCAGTCCCCTTAGCATCCTCACGCACCCCAGCCCCTTCAGCCAATCTAGAGCCAGTCTCCAGGAGCCTGATACAAGTCCTTGCACCACAGTCGCCAGCAGCCTGCATGGGTTCCCCACTCCGCGTCAACAACAGGCCACCACCTGCACATTCTTCAGCCACAGAGCCCCTCACTGGTCTGCCACCATGGTCATCGTCTGATGGGGTTGTCTCCTCTCCTTCTCCAACAAGGCAGTGGTGTTCTGGTGTCCTACGCCAGTCCTCCACTTTCCCGGAGCTTGTAACCCCCTCGAGGCTGCTGCCAAACACTGTCGGTTCCAGTTTAAAGCCCGTATGGAGTCGTTGGTAGTTGGACTGGCAGTAGAATCCTACGGAGGAGCACTGTATCTCCTCTCCTCGCTCTCCACGGGTCCCCAGCTTTGCAGCAGCTACAGGAGCACCACCATTCCCTTTACTCTGTTTATTTTATTCAGTCACCTTCTACACAAAAGATCAACAGAGGGCAAGGGCAAAGAGCTCCAGCTCATTGACATACCTAGAAGTCATTTCTTCTTCCCTTAAATATTTCACTTCAGATCATCCTTACGTGGGTGGAAAGTTTCTGCCAACAGTTCACAAAGCAACCAGTCTTTAGGATTTTGTATTACTTCAGAGCTTTTCGTTTCTATAACTTGGGCAAGCCTATTCACAAGCTCTCAGCAGCATGTAGAGATCTGCCAAAGAAACTTGCAAGTCAACAGTCTATAAATAAAGTTGCAATCTGTAAAATGTTCACATCCTCTGGACAACCCAAAGCAGGTAACAAAGAACTTTACTGAAGTGGTCGAAGTATAGTCAGCCAATTATCCTTTTACCACAGCTCCATACAGCAGCGAGTTAATGGATCAGAATGAATTAACTCTTAAAACATGGAATGTGACTATTCTGCCCACTGGTGCTCATGCTGGTTCCCAGCAATGTCTCACTCCCCTCTCCTTTTTCTGTATTCTTACAACTTATTCTCTCGCTCATGCCCATCAATCGCTCAGATTTATTTTTGCCAATTAAACTAGCACAACTTTGGGATGTGGGACAAAACCAGAGAATGGAGATGGAGGGGGTAGACCACATTTGCAGGGAGAATGAGCAAACTCCATACAGACAGCAGCCAAGGTCAGGATTAAACGCAAGTGATATAGCATCTATAACTATCACATCAGCATAATGCTCAGAAGTTTTTATTGAGGCTTTCTGGCAAACCTTTCTTTGGTGAGTATTGAATTACTGGGTGAATGGGACGATCCAAGTCTACCAACAAAAAAAGTACTCCTCTCCCTGTCCAAATAACGGCTTGAGAATCAAGCCATGGATCAATTCATCTCCTCTTGGGATGTGCATCAGCTTTGGGAAAAGGCCGAGATAACTTTATCCTATTGATCTTCACCAGTAAAGAAAGAACAGGAGGTAAATAAAAGCCAAGATTGATTATGATACCCGAAAGTACATTGCAAATAATGGCTTCCTGTCTTCAGTGGAGTCATTCTAGCTACACAGATTCATTGCAGTGACATTGACACTGGAGAATTGCCACACACCCCCATCCTTCCAAGTGAAGTAGGAAACCTGGAATCAGCAGAGAGATCTTCAGAGAGCAGTGCAGTTAAAGGCAATGGAGAATATAGGCATTCAGATTAGGTCACTGAGCCATTATTCCTGATTCTATAAATGTACCCAGTAGCAGCATTTTGAGGGCATATTGGTATGAAGCTTTCCAGGGAAAACTCAGCATGAACAAACTTGCCTCACCTAATCCAGAAATATTTCTGCAATGCTTGGGAAACTTCTCTTGGGGTTGCCAAGTGTGGTGCCTGACACAAAGTTAAATGAAGGACTTCCAAAAGACTGCAACACAAATTCAGTGTTCTTGTAATAGGTTCAGTCTGCACAGCCCAAACATGAACACCACAACTAGATTTAACTGTTGCCTGGAAGTTGTCTCACTTGTACAACACAACTTAAATCCTCACCTTCACACCTTCTCCACTCATCTTGTAACAGGATCCTAGCTACCGTTCGATCAGCACAGTCAATAGATTTTTCTGGAGATTCTCCAGAAAAATTAGAGTGCAACCAAGATGTTTGTAAAGAGCAGTTAACATGTAAAAAAATGCTTTGAATGTTTTGACTGCCTTATACAGGCACTAGCATTGCCTTTTCACCAAACTTCAGCACCAGCGATTAAAAACTGGTTAATGAACTAAAGAACAATCAGCACCTACTTTTACCTCAATGTTTCAACACCCTGAAGAAGTGACTGGAGGTGATAGGCAAATTGCCTTGACAAAGGGCTCAGACCAAAATGCTGGTTATATCCCAAAGGCAGCGTTGCTGGAGTTGCTGTAATGGCAGCACTGTCACTGGTGTGGGCCTGGGAGAGCAGAGACACAACGCTGCGCTAAAGGGTTCAACTGTCTGGTCCTAATGTCTGCAGCTTCATACAGGCTTTAAACGGTCTGTTAAAGGAGTAGATCATGTTTTATTTTAAAATCCTGCAACCGTGGGGTCTGTGCTCAGCAGTGGCCTTGAAGAGTTGCACACTCCGGGAAGCAGCGGACCAGTGCAGGGCATTAGAAACAGGAAGAACACCCCCTGTTGAAAAGGAGAAGCAGAAGAGACAACCCTGTAGGATGATGACCTCAGCAGCAGACCAGCGAGGGGCTCAGCAGCTGAGGGTCCCACTCAGACTTCAGGTGACGCGGACAGGGGAAAACGGGCAGGCTACAGGCTGCTGGAGACTGGCTCATGGGGACCAGGGTATCTGAGCCAGGATTCAAGAGGGTGCCAAGGGCAAGATGAGCTCCAAAAGGGCACTGAACATTTGATCTGGAGCCTGGGTTGCTGATGTATCGAACAGGGGTCCATGCAACTAAAAGTTGTGGGAGCTCTGGAGGTGAATTCTCAGACACTCAATGACTCTGAAGGGTCTCTCTTTTGCTTCACTCTCTCTTACTGTAAGGGGCACTGACTGGGCAACACTAATAGGGACTGTCTGCCCTGCAGCAGGCAAAAGGCAATTTTGTGAAATATGACACAAATATGAAAGGAATCTTGAAGGCTGGTCAGGAGTATACAGGCATTTCAATAAGGTTACCAGGGCTGCTTTGAATTGAAACAAAATAAATCTTAATTATTTTAATTTTTCAGCAATTGGTTGTTCACTCTGCATAATTTATGCAAAAGTTCAAGTCAAAGGGATTAATAATAAAACCGCTCACATTCTCAGCCAGATCTCATGATTGCTTCTAAATCGAAGTTGTTTTTTTGCTCTGAAGTGCAAAAGGCCACAAGTAACAGGTTGACAGCCTCTTCCATTTTTAACAATGTCAATTATTAAATGTTTAACAGGGAGAAGCATTTAGATGTTGTAGGTCTATTATTTTACATCTGAGTTGAACTAAGCAAAGGTATACTGTGAACTGGGGGACTACAATGCAGGTAGAACTACTGCCATCATCATGGATCACGAGTTGCATTATCACTTCCAAATCTATTCCATGGTTAAAGACCATGGTCAACAGAGATTGGATGGACTTTTCTTGCTCTGTGACTCTCAATGTACAAGAGTCAGGTCAGGAGGCCTACATTGGAAGCCAATGAGAGAATGAGAGCCAAAGATAAGATGAGGTCATGCCTTGCATCCAAAGAGGACAATGATAGGCAATATAGCTCTTAATTCCACTTTGTAAATTGAAGTAGAAATGAAGAATACTATAAATTTATCTGCAAGTCAGGCAGAATCTGTGGAATGGATAGGAAATTGTGAACATTTCAAGTCCAAGACCAGATCAACAGGGAGGTCAAGTATCTGCAGGTTTTAAAGTTCAAACAGCACCCACCTTGTGTTGACCCATGTGTCATTACCAGTTCCAGCAAAGGGCATCAGGTCCTAACTAGAACCAATGGTTCCTTTTATGTGAATAGATCAGAGGAAACGTATAGCTCAAAAACTTTGCTTCTCTTTCCATTGATGTTGCCTGATCTGCTGAGTTTCCATCAACTTCATTTATTTCTGATATCCAACATCTGCAGTTTCTTTTGATTTTCATCTTCTTTCAAAGCTGCTACTCAAATCTCACCTTTGTAAGATATTAATAGATTGGTGACTATTATGTTTGTTTATTGGCTTTATTTTAGCTTTAAACTACTCAACAATCATGCACAAAATCTTTCCCTTTGCTGCAAGTGTATGGTCAAAGCACTGGTAAACCAGTATCAGGAAGAATACCGCCAGCTTCTTACAATCCTGTGGATTGTTCAAGGGAAACAGTGCAGAAATCCCATGATCAGCCATGATCGTATTGAATGGCGGAGCAGGCTCGATGGGCCATTTTTGGCCTACTCCTGTTCCTACATCCTATGTTCCTAAATCGGCAACTGCTCATCCCTGTTTGGATCAGGGTTAAAATCTCCCAATCACTGACATCAAAGGAAGTTCACAAACATTACTCACATGGGCTGCTCCTCCATAGGGAAAGCAGGATGTCTTGGCCCAATACATAAACCTGCATTTTCAACTGTAGGCAGCAAACTCAAACATTTCCTGCATTAAGCTTTGGAGCAGCAAGTCAAGTCTAAACTAGCAGCTCAGATGGAGCCCGGTAAACAGAAATAATACAGGATGTGCAAGGCTGTAAACAGAGCCACTTCTGCAGGGATGATAACAGTGTCAAATGGCAATTGTGGGGGTGGAGGGGTTGGTGGGGGGGGGTTGTTGGTGTAAGCCTGCTCATTTGTGCAAGTCATCTGTCACCTCCAGGAGCAACCCTCAGGCAGCTGGGGAATAAATCACTGAATCATCCCAGGAACCTGTGAGAATTAATGCCGTCACTATGCATCACTATGAACAAAAAGTTATACTGCAGATTTCACTCCACAAAGCATCTGAACACTTGTGCAGTGTGGAGGTGGGGGGGGGGGGGGTGGCAAGAGCACAAATATCCCTCAAGCTTGGCCTTGTGACATGAGGCACTTTCACACAGCCACTGAAGAGGAGGAAATTTTCTGCTCCAGTGGCAGTATAAAGATGTCGTGACAGAATTTATTATGTAAATTCCATCCTGTGATTTTTCCACTGGAACCCTACACATTTTTTACGGAGTGGCTACTGTGTAAAATGACCGCAGTCACTCCAGAAGAAACAGACCTAATGAATACAATGTTTCCTGCTCTGACAAACTCCACCACTCATAAAAAGGCTGTGTAAAAGTTCCCCTGTGTAAACGTGTCCCTGTGTAAAAGACCACATTAGGGCACACAGGAGATAAGTATGCTAATTTTTTTTGGAATAATTCCAAAGTTTGTGTGTTAAAATACCAAGAAAGAGATGCTCACCCTGAACAAAGGTTGTGTCTGAGAGGTTTGACGTTTCAGACAGCAGCTGCTTTGTGCTGATTCATTGCATCACTGTCCCGCCCAGGACACCTCACTATGATTAATAAGGTACTTTGTAGGACAGTATAGCTGATAAAATAGATCAGTGAGCACGTTGCTGGATAAAACACAAGGAAACAACTAACAAGAGAAGCAGAATACTGTATTCACCACCAAGGGGAAAATCTAAATCCTGACTTTAAATTGAACGAGTTAGGAAGTATCCTCAAGAATATCCACACCAACTTTCCCAAGCATTTTTCAAAGGATTTCACCTCCAGGTGCATTATTAAATTTAACAGATGGGAAGTCACTCTGGTAGGGAGTTCTACAAGTTTACAACTCTCTAAGTGGAGGTTTTTCATGTTATATTTTACATGTTTCAATGAGATCCCCATCCATTCTTCTAAGGCAGCTGCTGTGGACGGAGGAACAAGGATAATGATTCAGATCTGGGAAAGGGAGAAAGCTGGATTTCTTCACCAAGATCAGTGATGAAGTAAAAATAGGCTGGATCCACCACACATCTAATTCATTCACTTTAAACCAGCATGATGAACTTTCTAAATTACCTCAACATTACTAAATCCTCACAGACCTAGTATAAACAATGGCATCAAGTTCCATTTCCCCTCTACCTTGCCCGAGTTGGGGCTGGTCACATAGCCCCAGGTCAGGATCCACTGGTGAAAGATGTGCTTCTAGGAGAAGGGCAGGGAATACAGCATGCAACCACCACCCAACCAAGTTCAAGTTTATTGTCGAATGTACTGAGATACAGACAGGAAGTTCATTCTGGGAAAGGTTCTCTTTAGTTCCATAATATCTTTGACAAGAATACAAATAACTGAAAGAACATTGTTATTTGAATAAAAAACTAACAATGCTCCTGCTACATAAATTCAACCAAGAAAAGCAAAAGGTGGATAAAGTTTACTTCTTTAATCAATTTTGGGAGCAGGCTGGATAACCAGTTAAATGGTGGGTGGATAAAGTGTCCGGACCCAAAATGGTGACAAACTATTTCTACCCATGGATGCTGTTTGACATGCTGCGTGTTCTACCTTCTTACTGCTTGTTGTAAACAGTTCATAAATGTTGTGTATTGAGGCAATTGCAAGAGGCTCATAAAAAGTTCGAGTGAATAGAATTGGGGGTATCATTAATTTCAAATAGGGGTTAAAAAAAATCATGAAAATTATTGAATAATAGGACCAAAGACCAATTTGAATGAGCTAAGTAAATCAATTGAATTTCTTCTGTGATGCACTATTAATGCCTTATTAAAATGGACATTTACCCCCTCCATAAATCTTCGTCCGCGAAGCCAAGCCAAAGAAAGAAAATGAGGC
Source organism: Narcine bancroftii (assembly GCF_036971445.1). Taxonomy (NCBI): domain Eukaryota; kingdom Metazoa; phylum Chordata; class Chondrichthyes; order Torpediniformes; family Narcinidae; genus Narcine; species Narcine bancroftii. The sequence goes on along the minus strand of NC_091469.1, from coordinate 198,142,391 downwards.
GTACCAAGAACTCTAGAGTGGATGATGATTCATGGGTTTCATTAGCGTTGAGGAAAGCTGTGTGAAGGTCATGTGTAATCCTGTTAGACCAAAGACTGCAACTGAGCCATGTAGTGGTCACATTCAGCACTCTGTGCTGTCTTGGGCCTACAGTTGTGGGTTGCACAGTGATGTAGCTGCTGCCTCATTGCTCAAACCACCTCGGTTCACCATCAGTGCACCTGTACATTGTACTTAGGTATATGGCAATAATTGTTCATACTTCTGATCCAGGTTCCTGAATTACTCACAAAGATGCATTCCTGTAGTTTTACATCCAGCATTTATGTAATATTTATTGTGATAGTTGTTCCAATACGAGTCACTTGGAGGGCATCACCTTCCAGAATATGGGGCAAAGGAGGCATCAGGCACAATCTGGTCTTTCTTTGCTAAGAGTAGCGAATCAAGGCTCGATGGACTTTATACAAAGTTCAAAATTTCAACGTTTTTAGTGTAGCAGCTGGGTAAAGCACAACACACACTAAGCACAGCTCCAGGGAACAGACTGAACAAGAAAACACCTTGAATTGCCAACAATTATATCAGGGCTCCCCTGATTGGATATTTCAGGCACATGATGACAGGTGTCTGCCTTTCACTGTTTCGTTGTGTGCTTTCTTTCAGAGTCCAGTTTAATTTTTATATAGTTTCCTTCACAAGCTCCAGTCTCCATTTGGTTAGGTTGGCAACAGATCCTCCTTTTGATATTGTGCCAGTTCTGCTTTCCTTATGGGTGCTACATGTGGTTCACTCATTGGTTTAGACAATGAAGTCTTGGCAAACCCAGAACCTCTCCCACATTCAGTGAGAAACAAATTCCCAGTCACTGGGTAATTGCTCAGCACATTGCTGGGAATCATCATCCCCGGGTTACAAACCAAAGGCCAGCAATCACCACCCGAGGCTGTTGAGACACGAATCATGAAAATCGCTATTTTGAGCCAGTTTGTTAAACCAGTTTATCAGTTAACCAATGGGAAAAGGGCGAATGTTCCCAGTTTATTTTTCCCCCAAGAGTAGAGAGAGGTTCTGACAGCTCACTGGTTAGAGAACTGGCCTTGTAAACCAGGAGTCATGAGTTCGTTCCTCACTGGGGCCTCACCCCTGAGAGGGCTACTTCACAAAGTGGTGGCTCCCTGTCTTCCCTACAGTCAACAAAGTTGATGAATTTCATGTATGTTACATTCTAAATGTAGTATTACATGACAATCATGGAACCTTTGCCTTCATTTCTAGAAATAGAGGACATAGGTAAGGTGGGAGATGAGAAATTTAAGAGGGCAACAATTTCCACTTAGAGGGTGGTCCATATTTGGAACGAGCTGCCAGAGAAAATGGTTGAAGCAGGGACAATTATGATGATCAGAAGATATTTGAAAAGATAAATGGTTGGGAAGGGTTTAGAAACATATGCACCAAATTCAGGCAAATGGGACCAGCCCAGAATGCCAACTTGATGGGCATGGAGGAGATGGACTGAAAGGTCTGTTCAGTGCTGAGAGCCTCTGCTCCTGAACTGAGGAAGCAAAAGTCTCAAGTCATGGGCGAGATTTCGTCCCCTTCAAGAAAATTAAAAGATTTTTAACAACAGTCCAGTAATTTCAAGATTGCAGCATTAATTTAACTCAATGTTTCTAATTTTCCAGATTTGAATTTCCCAGCTGCCACTTTAGGATTCACACTTGTATCTCTGGATCTATGGCAAGATCAAGTGAATTAACACCACTAATTAAAGTGGCATGGTGGTTAGGGAACCAATAGACAAGCAATAGAGTAAACCTCCTACATTATATTCATTTTGATCTTTCACATTTCAAAATGCCTCACTTCACTTAAATAATACCTGAAATAATGACTTTTGTCCATGACAGTTATATTTTACTCAGTGAAGTCCAGATTCACTGCAAAAGGTGTGAACTTAACCTGACCTCTTACTGATTTTCAACAAACTGTGTCAACATTTCGTATCACTAATTAATTCTTACACGGAACTCTTTGCTCAATTTCATTTTTTTTTTTAAAAAAAACACAATATCCTGTGCTTTTATTTTTGAATTTACAATACTGTACATTGCCTACAAGCCTGAGGGGGTTTATTACAGATTATATTTCAGCCTGTTCTATGTCACTCACTGCTGCAGACTCCAAGGAGAAGTGTTTTAGACCACTGGTCAAGAAAGGGGCATCAGCAAAACTGATCTATTGATAACAGAACATAACTTGGCTCAATTTTCCCTCCCCTTCAGTCATCTGAACCAACAACAGGATTAATTTTGCAAGATTGTATGGTCGGGAACAAACTTGAGAGCAGATAATTTTGTGTAGATAACCATCAAGGAACTAAATTTACTCCGTCTGAAATCTGTGGAGAACTGATAGGGAGCACACCACACTGAAAGCAAAGATAAATAACTTTATAGATATAATTATTAGTTGATTAAGGGCTAAGATCATACAATTTTTCCTTTTAAATTGTGATTAAATACTACAGGTATGCTCATACAACTGAAATTAAAATCTGATAGAAGATCATTAACCTGTAATATTAAATGTTCCTCGCTTCACAGATGCTGCCTGGCCTGCCGAGAGTTTTAATATCAGATTTCTAGCAGCTGCAGTATTTTATTTTTCCACCCTTTACATGATCAATGTCACAAAAAGCTGTCGCTCAGATTTTGCTTGAGCTCTTGGTTCAAAAAAACAATCGATTCAGTGGAATATCAGAAATGTTCAGAAGTAGAGGAACCCCTCTCTACAGAAGGGCACTGTAATCATTCAAATTAGCAACCCAGTTAGATATTAGTTTGAAATGTTATCCTAACGAATGCTGAGATCCACTACAACTTGTAGAGAATCAATGCATGCTCCGGTTTCCTCAACAGCCTTTCAAGCTATAGTTTGGTCGATGGGTTAATGTTTATTGCCAGAGCAATTAATGTCAGGAGGAAAAATCTGCTTTAGTAACATACAGCAGTGGCTTAAATATCATCCCTTAAGTATTCCTTTACTTGCACCCATCACCAACAGCAAACCCATGGCAAGCAATGGGGAAAGAGGGCGGCTGGCGAGTTTGAGCTCCTTCCCACACCACACACAGAATTTTTTTGCATTTTGGAGGGGAAATAGTTTCAGATTTTTTTTGTCGTCCGATTTACAACCTTGTTTATTGTCATACAAATGAGTACAATGTACATATGCTCCAAAATTCTTACTTGCAGCAGCCAAAAAACTGCAATAGTATAAATTATTGCATGAAAAGAGATAATAAATATAAAAGATAGATACACAAATTCATAGCTGCAGTATGAACTGCAATAAAAATAAATGGTGTTTTAATAGTGCAGACAAGTTATTTTGTAAAGCTAGAGTAGTTCATGATTGGGTGGAAAAGGGAGGTTAAAGACCTTGAGAACCATGGGGGGAGGAAAACTGTTCTTGAACCTAGAGGTGTTGGTCTTCAGCCTTCGGAACAGTTTCCTAAGGGAACAGTGAGGAGAGTTTGTAACCAGGGTGATCTTTATAATGCTGGCTGCCTTGTCAAGTCAGTGCCTTACAAAGACATCTTTAATGAGTGGGAGGTTGGAGCCTGTGATGGACTTAGCTGTTTGTTACTTTACTTTTCTGTGTTTCTCAGATTACTTGTTTATTACATCAGTAATATTTGCATTTACCGTGTTGCCGCAGATGACACGTTGAGATGCACAGCTGTTGAACAATAGTGGGACTAGATCTAGAGTCATGTGCACAGTATGGTTCTCCTTTAAGGAATAATGTTAATGCATTGCAAGCAGTCTGGAGGGGCTTCTCTGAACGAATGCCAGGAATTAGAATGTTGTCTTTAGAGGAAAAGGTTGGACTTTTATTCACTGCAATTTGGAAGAGGAATGGGAAACTTAATTGAAATGTAGCAAAATCCTCAGTTTTGGCAAGGATAGTTAAGGAGAGGGAGTTTCTTAACTTGTTAAATGATACAGCAGCAGATTCCAAGTTGTACCATTGTGTTCACTTAAAGCTGACTCTTTAGAAACAGAACAAAGCAAATAGTTGTGAGACTTTCAGCAAAAAGGTCCATTTTCAACTTGCCTGCAGGAGTCAAATATCTTTCAATGCCAGGGTTGTTTGCACAAATATTAGGCAATGAACCACCCCCCTCCCCCCCTGCAATATTTGTCCCTCCTCCTCTCCCTCCAAATCTCATTCCTTTTGGTCTGTATAATAAAGCAGAGGAATTGTAACTTAGTTCAACCTTTTACAAAACATTCAAATGAGAAAGAAAGTAGAACCACTTAAATGTTAACTAATGCTTAGAGTTGGGAGCTTAAGTTTGTGCAAATGCATCAACTAGTTGTTTAGGCTCAACCTTTTTCAACAGGAAACAGCATGTTTGGCTCTGGACCTTAGCCTGAACAACCACATACCGTACTCAAACAAACCCATGAGCAGTTAGTATTTTGACTTTGAGTAATTCTGTCACTGAATCTTCCACCCTCCAGATTAACCATTGCTGTGCAAAACCTCCACAGAAGCTGTCAATCAGGAGAATTCAGAATTAAACCCAAATGAATGAACACAAAGAACAGCAATTCCAGATTAAGTAGCAGAAGCAAGTGACAGGAATTTGTGGTTAAACTGAATATTTGGCTTCAGTGTTAGTTTCCTAATACACAGCAAGGTTTGAACTTGCACATTATTAGTTCCCACGCCAAGAGATGATCCCAGGTGTGTATGTGTGAGGATCTGTGCTTATGACAATGTATTGCACATTTCTATTCTCACTTCATTTATCCCCCATCCCTGCCAGCCTAGATCCAAGTCAACAAACTTCACTGTGTAGTGATTGATTCCCAAAGGTGTTCATGCTGGTATAATCCCTGTACTTCTGCATCAATCACAGAAGACAATTTTTAGATAATAGTTCCAATGACAGGTTGATTGAATTGCTATGAAATTCCAGTCTATTGGCGATTTATTTTCCCCCCTTTTTTTTGAACCTTTGTGATTTTACAATCTAGAAAAAAAATCTGACAAGGTGAGTTAATATGATGTGCTTTGAATAATATTTGGTCTCCCACAAAGGGGTCAAACATCCCAAGTCCCACATTATTTCACAGTAATGAGAACAGACCAGGACATGTGGATTGTACTCAAAGGTGACAAAAGCTTGATCAAATAAGTATTTTTTATGATTTGGCAGGACTGAGATTAGAGAAGGATGTGGGTCATTGGTGGTCAGGACAAACAGTGGGACAAAGGGCTTGTATCCATGCTGTAAGTCTCTATAAAAGTAAGACAAGCCTAGAACTATCTAAAATGATAGGATCTATGAGTAAAATGTTAGACCCTCATAAAGTCAATGTGTCTCATCTGATGACATCAAATTCAAAAGAGTGGACCATTTTACCGAACATGCATGCTCTCCATGCACCTCCTCGAACTCCCCAATTGTCATTCAGATCAGTAGCCCACATTTGACCAGGTCAACACATTGCACACCAATCTCCCATCTTCCAATGTTAGTACAGTAGCAAATTCCATGCCCATTTCTGCAGAACAAAACTGTCCCTGTTGGTTACTTCAGCCTTACATCTTCAGCCTGACAGAACAATTCACCAAATAGCACTGGTGAATGAAGCACTAAGCAGGCAAATGTCTTCATTCTTGGCTATTTTACTTGAATAGCAGTCAGTCACACAACAGCACGAGGGCAACTCAGGCATCACAATCTAAGAAAATACTATTAACCTTTCGTTGTCCTTTCATGGGACTACAACTGATCCAAAACTTTCACCACCATCACCCTTTGACTGTATATTTTAATATTTTATTTATTTCTAAAATTTGGATGTACAGCAGAGTGACATATCCATACCGCCCAAATACACCAATAAACTTACAAACCCCATACATTTTGGAGGGTGGGAGGAAACCAGAGCACCCAAAGGAAACCCACATGGAAAGAATGTACCAACTCCTTAAAGACAGCACCGGATTCAAACTTTGATCACTGGTGCTGTTATAGTATTGCACTAACCAGTACATGGACCATGCCGCCCAGGAAATAATTATCTTGCTATCTCAGATTTCAAAATTGAATGTTCACCATATGCCATTAGAATAAGTGTTTCTGGCTTTTATTCGTATCTCTGCATTTCCAAACTTCATTCAGGTTCAAGTCCAAAACTCCTGTTTCAGTCAAATGTTTATCTCTGGTTATTATTAAATTGAAAATGGTTACTGGCATAACTGGAACATACAAGAACCACACAAGGCAGTAGGACCAGACTACATACATGGCCAGGTACAGAAGGACCATGCTGACCAATTGGCAGAGGTCTTCATGGACGTCTTCAACACCTCACTGTAGCAGTCCATCGTTCCCACCATCAAAACAGCCACCATCAACTCAAGGGGGTGACAATAACTTTCCTCAATAACTACCATCCTGTGGCACTGACCTCCACCATTATGAATTGCTTCGAGCATCTGGTGATGGAATGCATCAAATCACACCTACCTGAGATGCTACACCCATTTCAATTTGCCTATAAAAGAACTGTTCCACAGATGATGCTATAGCCTTGACGCTTCACTCTGAACTGGCCAACTTGGAGAATGACGCCTTGTACGCCAGGTTGCTGTTCAATGACCAACTTGGCATTTAATACAGTCATTCCCCAGAGGCTGGTGGAGAAGCTGTCCTTGCTGTGTGACAGATTATGTTGTGTTTGTATTGTATATAGATATGTTTTTGGGAGATAAATTGGGGCAGGGTTTTTGTTTCTGTTCTTATCAGTTCTGCCAATTCTGCAATTGCTAAAGCGAACAGTGAGGGGGATAATAGACATCCCTATCTGGTTGACCTACTTAATTTAAATTGGTTCGATACATATCCATTTACTGTTACCTTCGCCAATGGTCCATTATATAATGCTTTAATCCAATTAAAATATTTTTCTGGTAGATTGAACCTCTGTAATACTTTGAATAAATAATTCCATTCTACTCTGTCAAAGGCTTTTTCTGTGTCTAAAGCAACAGCCACTGTTGGCTTATTTCCTTGAACTGCACGAATTAGATTAATAAATTTACAGACATTATCCGCTGTTTGTCTTTTCTTAATAAATCCAGTTTGATCTTGTTTTACTATTTTTGGTACACAATTGGCCAATCTGTTTGCTAATAATTTCGCTATTATCTTATAATCTGATTTAAGTAGAGATATTGGTCTATATGATGCTGATGTTAGTGGATTCTTCCCCATCTTTGGTATTACTGTAATTATTGCTGTTTTACATGAATCTGGTCTCCATCAGCCAGCTCCCCACCATGACCACCAGACCCCCACATCTCCATCGGACACACAGAACTCAAAACGGTCAACCAGTTTACCTACCTCAGCTGCACCATTTCATCGGATGCAAGGATCGACAACGAGATAGACAACAGACTCGCCAAGGCAAATAGCGCCTTTGGAAGACTTCACAAAAGAGTCTGGAAAAACAACCACCTGAAGAAACACACAAAGATCAGCGTGTACAGAGCCGTTGTCATACCCACTCTCCTGTTCGGCTCCGAATCATGGGTCCTCTACCGGCATCACCTACGGCTCCTAGAACACTTTCATCAGCGCTGTCTCCACTCCATCCTCAAATTCATTGGAATGACTTCATCACCAACATCGAAGTACTCAAGCTGGCAGAGTCCGCAAGCATCGAATCCATGCTGCTGAAGACCCAACTGCGCTGGGTGGGTCACATCTCCAGAATGGAGGACTATCGCCTTCCCAAGATCGTGTTCTATGACGAGCTCTCCACTGGCCACCGAGACAGAGGTGCACCAAAGAAGAGGTACAAGGACTGCTTAAAGAAATCTCTTGGTGCCTGCCACATTGACCACCGCCAGTGGGCTGATATTGCCTCCAACCGTGCATCTTGGTGCCTCACAGTTCGGCGGGCAGCAACCTCCTTTGAAGAAGACCGCAGAGCCCACCTCACTGACAAAAGACAAAGGAGGAAAAACCCAACACCCAACCCCAACCCACCAATTTTCCCTTGCAACCGCTGCAACCGTGCCTGCCTGTCCCGCATCAGACTTGTCAGTCACCAACGAGCCTGCAGCAGACGTGGACATACCCCTCCATAAATCTTCGTCCGCGAAGCCAAGCCAAAGAGAAAGGAAGTCATGAATCTGGCAAGTTTTGTGTTTCTTCTATCTGGTTCATTACTTCCAGAAGATCCCAAGTCCTTTCTCAAATACCTTCTTGGCTATACAATTCTCATGAGCCCTTCCTGTTTTTTGCTTCCTCTATCTAATACACTAGACATTAGGAAATTCCTGGTTGGATTGAATCTGCCCCAGGACATGAAGAGACATATCAATCTGTAAAAAAACTAGACCTTGAGATCGAGTGTGCTACATTGTTTCCAAGAATGATTTACCAAACTACTCAATCTCACACACAAGTTATGGATTTACTGTTCTCAAAAAGCTTAATAGACATCTTCCACACTTTATTCGAGGAAAAGCCGGAGGAGAAGCCAGTGCCCGAGGTGGAACCAGATGAGAAGCTGGTGCCTGAGGCCAATATTCAAAAAGAGCCAGAGGAGAGGCCAGTGGTTAAGCAGGTGGTCCAGGTGGAGGAGAGGCTGAGAGTCAAGGCATCAGTGGGGGAACCTGATTCCTAGTTCCGAGCGCCATGAGCCAAGGCTTGAGGACCTGGGGCTGCCCAACAAACCAACTGGCAGTATTTACTACTTGGACAGCTGTAACATTCTCGCCAAGCTCTGCAGTTATCTTCTTTATTGATGCCATTGTGGGAGTAGACATTGCATGAGTAAACAGCGTCAGAGTGGGAGCTTAAGGCTTTGGCGAGAGGCACAGGTGAGTAGCAGGCAAGTTTTTTTGAAGCAGTTATATAAAATTCAACAAATTACAACTAATTAAATAAATTAGACATGCAGGATCATGCAATGTGTTGCAGCTGCATGATGTGAGGAGGTGGACCGTGCTGCGGTTCCTCATGACTGCATTTGCAGCAAGTGTTAGTTGTTCAAGGAGCTCGAGCTCAAAAATCAATGACCTGGAATCTGAACTTCAAACACTGCATCACATCAGAGGTGGCGCAGAGAGGTGCCTGGACACTTTAATTCAGGAGATAGTCACACCCATTAGAATAGCTGGCTCAAATTGGGTCTATGGTCAGGGACAAGAGGGTTTGACTGTGAGTAAGGCAGGTAGTGGGATCCTAGAAGCAGTGCTGGTTGAGCTTCAACCCATGATCCTGTGACAGGTCCAACATTCTTATTCCGTGTGGATGAGAGTAGGGCCTTTCAGAAGGATGAACAACCTAACTATGGTTCATGAAGCCATTCAAGAGTGGGGTGAAAAGAAAAATGTAGTGGGATAGTGTGGTCCATGTGGGTACCAACGACATAGGTAGAACCAGGAAAGAGGCTCTGCTGAGGGAATTTGAGGAGCTAGGGACTAAATTAAAAAGCAGAACCAAAAAGGTGATAACTACCTAATCCACATGCAAATTGGCACAGGGTACAGAAGATAAGGAATTTAAATGTGTGACTCAAGGATTGGTGTGCCAGAAGTGGGTTCTAATTCATGGGAAATTGGCACCAGTATTGGGGAAGGAAGGAACTGTTCAAAGGGGTCAGGCTCCATTTGAACTGTGATGGTACCTGGATCTTGGCAAATTACATAACTTGAAATATGGATAAGGCTTTGAAGTAAATAGGGGATGGATTCAACAGATTGGAGAAGAATGAATAAAAGAGTGTGGATAAAGAAAAAGCAAAAGTTAAGAATGGAATGTATAAACTCAAGCACAAAAGAGGCAAAGATTACCAGATTTTAAAAGCACAATAATATAAGGACACTATCTGAATGCCCACAGCATTGGAAACAAGATCAGTGAACTTCTGGCATGTAGCAGTGCAAAATGGGTATGATTTAGTGGTTGCAGGGTGGAGGGGATCAAGAAGACAAATGGACTTCATTGAATTTAGGAGCAGGGAAATTTGCTGAAACTGTACAGGATACTTGTGAAACTGCATTCTGGTCTCCTTACTTGAGGAAGGATATACTGGCATTGGAAGCAGTGCGGAGGATGTTCATCAGGTTGATTCTAGAGATGAAGGGGTTAGTCCATGTGAAGACATTGAGTTGCCTGGAATTCAGGAAAATGGGAGGGGATCTTATAGAAACGTAAAATAATGAATGGATAGAGGTAGGCAAGTGGTTTCCTCTAGCAGGTGAGACTAGAACAAAGGAACATTGACTAAAGATTCAGGGTAGTAGATTTAGGATGGAGATGAAGAGCAACGGTTTTTCCTAGAGAATGGAGAATCTATGGAATTCTCTGCCCATTGAAGCAGTTGAGGCTACCTCAGAAGATAAATTTAAATCAAGGGTGGATAAATTTTTACATAGTTATGAAATTAAAAGATATGGGGAAAAGGCAGGCAGGTGGAGATGAACCATGATCTTATTGAATGGAGGAACAGGCTCAATGGGCCAGACATCTACTCCTGCTCCTATTTCTTGTGTTCTTATATTTAATGCAAAGGCAGAAAATGCTGGAAATATTCAGAAGGTCAGGCTGGATCTTAGTGAAGCCGAATTAACCCATTTTCAGAACAGAAATAATTAATCAGAAATATTAATTTTTGCGATTGATGTAAATATTCAATCATTCAATTTAAACTATGTACCTTTAATGAGAAAAATCGAAGCTGATTTGATTAAATGGAAGGATTTACCTTTGTCATTAATAGGTCAAATAAACTGTATTAAGATTAATATTTTTCCATGAATCCAATATCTTTTTCAATTGATTCCTTATTTTCTTTCGAAATCTTTTTTTCAAGACTTAAATAAAGTAGTCTGAGAATTTTTATGGAAGGGAAAACTAGCAAGAATCGCGATGCATAAATTGACTTGGAATATGCTTTGGGAGGTTGGCAATTACCCCATTTTCAAGATTATTATGAGGCAGCTCAATTAAGATTTATTAATCATATGTTAGATGTTTTGTGTTCCCCTAGTTGGACCAAGGTAGAATTGGCTGTTATACTGGAACTCTGTCCACATCAATTTGTATTTAAATGGAATTTTGTTTTACTACAAAGATATAATGTACTGGTTTTGAAACACTTATTAGGGATTTGGACTAAAAGGAACTTATTAATAGGCTCAAAAAGTAAAATATCAGTTCAGGCTCCAATATATCAAAATAAATTAATTCCTTTTACATGGAATAATAGATTTTTAAGAAATTGGCAGATTAAAGGAATAAAGTTATTACAGGATTTTTTTGAAGAGGGTAAATTTTTTATCATTTAATCAACTTAGAAAGAAAATTGGAATTTCAGGGAATTATTTGTTTATTATCAAATTAGAGCATTAGTGAAAGAAAATTTTGGAAGAGAAATGAAAATTCCCAAGTTAACGAGATTTGAGTTTATGATTTCTCATTTTTCGGATAAGGGTTTTTTTTCGGAGATGTATGCATTGTTACAAGATACTATGGATAAAATAAATTTAGATAAATCCAGGATTAAATGGGAAAATTATTTAACTTGTGATTTCGATCAGGCCGACTGGGAAATGATGTGTTTTGAGAGTGTGAATAAATTGTTTAATGTAAGATACAGTAATGATTAATTATAATTGTTTGCATCAGTTATATTTAACCCCTGAGAAATTGAGAAAATATGGATTTAGTAATTCAGCATTGTGTTTTAGATGTGGACGTTGTGTTGGAACTTTCTTACATTCTGTCTGGCTTTGTGATAAAGTTCAATCATTTTGGTATAAAATCAGGGAATTTCTTCAAAATTTGTTTAAAATTCTATTTTTATTAGATCCCAAAATTATTTTGTTGGGTTATATTATTCCATTTATGGACTTGGGGGTTAGACAAGTTTCAGACAGCATTTCTGCGTTTAGCATTGACAGTAGCACGTAAAATGTGTTGTGATTTCTTGGAAAGATGAAGTTGAGATAAATGTAAATTGTTGGCATAATGAGTTGAGGTTCTGTATTTATATGGAAAAAATAACAATTTGCATGATAATTATGACCTTTTTTGTTAAGATGTGGTCACCTTATTTGAAAGGTATGAATTTAGTAATATCAAACTGTGATAAATATTTTCTTTAATGCTTCCTTTGTAGGGTCTGTTGAGGGGGGGGTGGAGGGGATGGGATATTGTAGTTCTAATTTTTATGTTATGGATTTTGTAAAAGTTTTTGTTTGGAAAATATTAAAAACAATTTTTTTTAAAAAAAGTATATTAATTTTTGCTCTTCACAGATGCTGTCCAACTTGCTGACAATCTCCAAGCTTGTTCTGAGTTAGTTTTAGACCAAGCTTCGGCAGGTTTTATTCTGTTGCTGCATGGGGAAAAGGGATATCTACATCCTACCTAGATTCAAATTCCACTTCAAACTCATTGACTCGGCTATCAGGAAGGAATTTGCCCCTTAGAGGTGGATTAAGTCATCGACACCCAATGATCCGTACTGTTATCCCAAACAGAAACCCAAATTTTCTGACACTCTCTTTTGCTTCTCTTTCTCTCATCCTGTAAGGGGCACTAGACGACAGTAATGGTGACTTTGTCTGACTTGCAGCAGGCAGAAGCAATTTCATGTAATATTACACATTCTGTACTATTACACATTAAAGGAATCTTGAAACGTGCTGAAACAGGGCAACATTGGTGAATTCATGCAAAGGTTTTCACTGTTTAAGCTAATTCCATTCAGAAACAAACATCAAAATATTTGTGTTTCACTCAGAAGTGGGGATACAAATTTGCTTTCTTAGGATTCAGAAAAGTTTATAGAGCATGATAATAATCAGACAGTGAATTCCAGTTCATTGCACTATGTAATGTTCAGATGGCTGGCTCCTCCCCTGGCACCACCCTCACCTACCCCAATATAAACCCTGGTTTTCCCACCTTACCTCAGATTCACCTGAGGACTACTATGTCTACTGGCCATTGATTAAAAGCTATTAAAAACATGCTTGTACTCCTCACTTATCTGAGTGCATTCAGTCACATTACAATTTTAATAGCTTAACTTTGAAACAGGATGGAAGCCCTGTTGAAGCCAGGCATGCTCCAGGTCAACCCTCTGTCCCCTGAGGAATTTGCCTACTGGCTGAAGTGCTTCCAGTCCTACCAGACAGCCACACAAGACGTCTTCAACTTGGATGGTCTCTGGAGATCGGCATTTCTCTCTCAAGTCAGCCCCAAGGGGTTCACTGTCATCAGAGACTGTACTACCTACGAGTCAGCCATAGAAGGCCCACTTCAGGAGGCCCTAGAATGATGTGCTGGCGAGGCACCGACTCTCTCAACATCAGCAGCATCTGGGTGACTACGTTCTTGAATTGTGGGCCTTGACCAGAAAGTGCCACTATGAAGCAGCTACGGCCCAGGTGAGAGAGGAGGGACAAATCCGGGACACCCTTGTGGCAGGAGCAGTGACTGCTGGAGTTGGGGAAGAAAGACTTGGCCCAAAAGAGCAGGCCTAAATGGTAGCTGACATCCTCACGGGCAAAAGTGCTGCCTTTTCAGAGGACCAAGTCATTGGGGCGCCTGTGACCCCCCCCCCCCCACAGCCCCAGTGCCGAAAGCTGCGACCAGGGATGCTACTTCTGTGGGTGGCACAGCAGCCCCAAATCATCACTCAACCCAAAGGACTGGACCGAGCCTCTCTGTGCTGTTCGCCACCAGAGTTTTCCTGCTGCGCCTCGTGGCGGAACTCATCATGGGAAGTGAAGCAAAGCAGGAATCCCCGGCATCCATTTTTTCATGCCTCAAGGTCAGCACCATCTAATCAGTCATTGGATCAAGATGGAGGGCAGCCATCTTGTATGGCCATGGGCCAAGAGGAGAGAGTCAACATCAGCATGGGGAGTGATGGGGTTTCCAGAGCACAGACATCAGTCGTCCTGGATCGGGCAGTACTTCGATGATGGAGGTGAGAGTAAATGGACATTTGGCTGATTGTTTAGTAGACACAGAGAGCTTTATAAACTCTGCGACAGTCCTGCGGTACAACTTGAGAGTGTAACCGATGGACTATTGTATTTTCCAAGTTTCACACTCAGTGACTATCCAGGGGCATTGTATAGTACATCTAACTGTAAAGATTGGGGGGCAGGGCGGGAATTTTGTAAGTTCCGATTGTATGTACTGAAGGATTTGTGCGCTCCTGTGTTGCTGGGCCTGAACTTCCGGTGTCACCTTAAAAGCATGACCATGGACTACTCTGGCCCACTCCCTCAATCATGGTCCCAAAAGCTGGCCACCACATGCAGTCTGTCCATCCTAAAGATTGACTTTCTCCCTCCTCCCGACTGTTTCTGAACCAGACTCCTGATTGCAAACCAATAGCTACAAAGAGCAGGTGATACAGTGCGGGGGGATCGAGAATTTATCAAAGCCGACACAGCGGCTACTCAAAGAAAACATAATTGAACCCAGCAACAGCCCATGGAAAGTCCAGGTGGTAGTCGTGAAAGGGAAAGTCCAGTCTAGTGAATGACTACAGGCTTCACACTCCTGGACGCATACCCCCCACCCCCCCCACTTCCTCGAATTTCAGACATGGTAAACAAAATTGCACAGTATCGGGTCTATTCAACCATAAACCTGAAAGCTGCATACCATCAGTTACCGATCCGTTCCAAGCATTTGAGGCAGACTGGCAGCTCTGTCAGTTCCGGAGGGATCTCAGTCTTCCAGAGACAGATGGACAAAATGGTCAACGAGTACGGGTTGAAGGTCACCTCTTACTTGACATCACCACCATTATAGACACTCTCTGTAAGACCATGACATCAACCTCTCGGTTTCTCCACATGGCCAAGGCCCTGAACCTCATGTACAACTTCATTAAGTGCGTGTTCCAGTTGAAACATCTGGCAAACCTGGGCTATGTGGTGGACCCCAATCAAATGCACCCCCTGTTAGGCCTCCCGATCCCAAGGATCATGAAAGCCTTAAGGAGGTGCCTGGGCTTCTACTATGCCCAGTGGGTCCCTCATTATGCGGATAAGGTCCACCCCCTCTTAAAGTCCACCCCTTTCCCATTGTTGGCCGAAGCCCAGGTGGCTTTTGACTAAGTTCAGAGCCACATTGCAAAGGTCACCGTGCATGCAGTGGACAAGACTGCATCCTTCCAGGTGGAAAGCGATGCCTCTGACGTAGCTCTGGCTGCTACCCTTAACCAGGCAGGCAGGTTGCCTTTTTCTCCCGCACGCTACAAGTCCATGAGCTTCAAAACCAATTTGTGGAGAAAGAGTGCCATCAGGCACTGAAGGCATTACCTGGCCGGCAGAAAATTTACACTGCTCACCGACCATCATTTGGTGGCATTTATGTTTAATAATGCAAAAAGGGGCAAAATAAAGAATGATAACTTGTGAAATTCTCTGTGACTCCATTGCCCACCCACACCCCCCCCCCCCACCACAACGCCTCCATTCCCATTCCCCTACTCCATACACAAATGGTAGAGGAACTCAGCAGGTCCCACAGATAAAGATATATTACAAACATTTCAGCTCTGAGCCCTTCTTCAAGGTAATACCTTGACCACTCCCTCTGTGCCACTCCTCCCTCCCCACCAATCATCCCCTTGGCCCTTACCACTGTGACCACTGGAGATGCTCCACCTTCACCCATACCTCCTCCCTCACCATCATTCAGGGACCTAAACACTCCTTCCAAGTGAAGCTACATTTCACTTGTGAATCTGCAGGGATCATCGACTGCATCCAGTGTTCCAGTTGTGGTCTCCTCTACATTGGAGAGGCTGGGCGCAGACTGGGAGATCACTTTGTTGAGCACCTCAGCTATGTCCACTGCAATAGTGTGGATCTCCCAGTGACCACATTTCAAGTTCCCATCCCATTCCTTTGCTGTCACGTTTGTCCATGTACTGATAAACTGAGACCATCCACAAATTGGAGGAACAATACCTCATCTTCCACCTCGGCACCCTCCAACCTGATGGGATTAGCATCAACCTTCAGTTTCTGTTAACCCACCCACCCCTCCTTCTTCTCCACTCCCCTTTCCGTCCAGCTGTGCTCCCCTCTCTCTTCCCTCTGTCTCCTTTCAGAGCCCAAACCAATTCTCACCTTTCCTCTTATATCCAATTGACACCTCTTGGTCTCGAGTCCTCCCCCGCCATTCTTCAATCTTTATTCAAATGCCTTCATGTTTTTTGTTTATACCTTGAAAGAGGACTCAGGCCCAAAATGTCAGTAATATACATTTACCTCCAATGGATACTGCGAGACCTGCTGAGATACTCCAGCATTTCTGTGGTTTTATTTTACAGTCTATCACTAGGTGTTTTCACAATGCCGAATATGGGTGACCTTCCTGGGATTCGGGTGACCTTCCTGGGATTCGGGTGACCTTCCTGGGATTCGGGTGACCTTCCTGGGATTCGGGTGACCTTCCTGGGATTCGGGTGACCTTCCTGGGATTCGGGTGACCTTCCTGGGATTCGGGTGACCTTCCTGGGATTCGGGTGACCTTCCTGGGATTCGGGTGACCTTCCTGGGATTCGGGTGACCTTCCTGGGATTCGGGTGACCTTCCTGGGATTCGGGTGACCTTCCTGGGATTCGGGTGACCTTCCTGGGATTCGGGTGACCTTCCTGGGATTCGGGTGACCTTCCTGGGATTCGGGTGACCTTCCTGGGATTCGGGTGACCTTCCTGGGATTCGGGTGACCTTCCTGGGATTCGGGTGACCTTCCTGGGATTCGGGTGACCTTCCTGGGATTCGGGTGACCTTCCTGGGATTCGGGTGACCTTCCTGGGATTCGGGTGACCTTCCTGGGATTCGGGTGACCTTCCTGGGATTCGGGTGACCTTCCTGGGATTCGGGTGACCTTCCTGGGATTCGGGTGACCTTCCTGGGATTCGGGTGACCTTCCTGGGATTCGGGTGACCTTCCTGGGATTCGGGTGACCTTCCTGGGATTCGGGTGACCTTCCTGGGATTCGGGTGACCTTCCTGGGATTCGGGTGACCTTCCTGGGATTCGGGTGACCTTCCTGGGATTCGGGTGACCTTCCTGGGATTCGGGTGACCTTCCTGGGATTCGGGTGACCTTCCTGGGATTCGGGTGACCTTCCTGGGATTCGGGTGACCTTCCTGGGATTCGGGTGACCTTCCTGGGATTCGGGTGACCTTCCTGGGATTCGGGTGACCTTCCTGGGATTCGGGTGACCTTCCTGGGATTCGGGTGACCTTCCTGGGATTCGGGTGACCTTCCTGGGATTCGGGTGACCTTCCTGGGATTCGGGTGACCTTCCTGGGATTCGGGTGACCTTCCTGGGATTCGGGTGACCTTCCTGGGATTCGGGTGACCTTCCTGGGATTCGGGTGACCTTCCTGGGATTCGGGTGACCTTCCTGGGATTCGGGTGACCTTCCTGGGATTCGGGTGACCTTCCTGGGATTCGGGTGACCTTCCTGGGATTCGGGTGACCTTCCTGGGATTCGGGTGACCTTCCTGGGATTCGGGTGACCTTCCTGGGATTCGGGTGACCTTCCTGGGATTCGGGTGACCTTCCTGGGATTCGGGTGACCTTCCTGGGATTCGGGTGACCTTCCTGGGATTCGGGTGACCTTCCTGGGATTCGGGTGACCTTCCTGGGATTCGGGTGACCTTCCTGGGATTCGGGTGACCTTCCTGGGATTCGGGTGACCTTCCTGGGATTCGGGTGACCTTCCTGGGATTCGGGTGACCTTCCTGGGATTCGGGTGACCTTCCTGGGATTCGGGTGACCTTCCTGGGATTCGGGTGACCTTCCTGGGATTCGGGTGACCTTCCTGGGATTCGGGTGACCTTCCTGGGATTCGGGTGACCTTCCTGGGATTCGGGTGACCTTCCTGGGATTCGGGTGACCTTCCTGGGATTCGGGTGACCTTCCTGGGATTCGGGTGACCTTCCTGGGATTCGGGTGACCTTCCTGGGATTCGGGTGACCTTCCTGGGATTCGGGTGACCTTCCTGGGATTCGGGTGACCTTCCTGGGATTCGGGTGACCTTCCTGGGATTCGGGTGACCTTCCTGGGATTCGGGTGACCTTCCTGGGATTCGGGTGACCTTCCTGGGATTCGGGTGACCTTCCTGGGATTCGGGTGACCTTCCTGGGATTCGGGTGACCTTCCTGGGATTCGGGTGACCTTCCTGGGATTCGGGTGACCTTCCTGGGATTCGGGTGACCTTCCTGGGATTCGGGTGACCTTCCTGGGAAGTTTGCACCTCCTGGGTCTTTCACAGTGCAACCTTGTATACCTGGAAAATCTGAAACCAGGCATTTTAAGGGCTGGGGCGGGGTGGGGGCTCCCAACGTCCAGCAATTACATCGTGAGTGACACATTACACACTGACAGGAAGTGCCACCAGAAGTCGAATCGCTCAGTTGTAATGGAGAACAGGATGGATCTTGCATCTGATTACACATTAAATATGAATAGTTGTTAATGGCAATGATTTAGGGTGGAATAATTGGACTATTTAAGTATCGTACTTGGCATAAATTGTGTTCACATAATTCTAGTAAAATGCCATGACAACTTTAGAATTGAGATGCAGAGGTAAATATTCTGATATTCTGTTGGACTCACATGGTAGAAGTTGTGGGCAGGATAAATGAATGAATCGCTCGGTTGTATGGGAGCCTTTGAGAGGAAGAATAGGAATGACACTTGCAAACAGTACAGAGTGACAAAGGGACTGTTAATAAAGCATGTACTTTAACCCACTGGTTTCACAGTCAACCTAACAGCCATCAGTTGCATTTCCTACCGGATTGTTTTGCCATGGCTACCTCTTCTCCCTGCTTGTTTTTTTAACTTGGGGTTGCTCTCATTTCCACCCCCTCCCCACACATCTATGTGTCCTCTGTTCATTTCAAACTGAATTCTTGTTTGGATTGGTTTCGAGCGAGATACTTTCTGTCAGCTCCCACGATCATTTGCAGAGTTGTGTCTCTCTCCTCTCTGCTTTATTGGAGTAAGTCTGTGTGAGATGTGAAGATCATGTTTATATTTCTGCACTGCTCCAGAATGCCTCCACTCACTCCAGACACTAAAGAGTTTTAACCCCAAAAATCTGACTTATACGTGAGCTCAAGTGTAGGAGCTGCAAATGGAGGAACCTTGCATTGAACGCACTTCATCAGACTTGTAACCATCACGAATCATCTGCTGCCTCTTTTTGAGCACGATTTGGAATACAGAACTGGACTTATTTATTTATTTTTTAAAACTTGTTTTGGATACAATATTCTCATGGGATGTCTCATGTTATTCAAATTGGTATGGTTTACTTTCAGCTTCCATCCCTTCTCTGCTCATGAGATGCTGTACAAATTTGCCAGTTCTGAATTGTGTGAATTTGAAGAGATTTTTTTTTGAGATTTTGTATTGAGCATTTACCTGGGGGAGCAATGTATGGAGTAGGGGAATTGGAATGGAGGCGTTGTGGGGGGGGGGGGGGGGGGGTGGTGTGGGTGGGCAATGGAGTCACAGAGAATTTCACAAGTTAGTGCATTGGACAACTTGTCAAAATTGCCAAGTATTAGACATGAACTCCTTGCTGAAAAAGGCAGATCACCAGTGTGACCCTACACACACTTGGGTGCTGACATCACAAAGCCTTTTTGGTAAGCCAGTTGTTGATTCACACCTCCAGAAGGGGACTACCCCACACCTGGATCTCAGAGCCCAGTCAATTATGACCAGCCCTGCCCAACTTTTCACACCACACAATTCCCAGGGAGGGAACCAGTAAATTGCCTGGTTTACCCACTTTTTGACAGCAGTGTGAAAAAGGCCTACTGAGATTACCCCATTGCATTCTTAAGTGCCCCAACCTGTGATTTTTTTTTTTTTAAATTCACATCCAGAATTGAATGTTCCAAGGTCTTATCACACATTTACCACAATGAAATTTTTCCTTCCTGCTCCAAAAAAATCCACGTCCCAGCTAATCCTTCTGAACATTGGCATCAATATCTACACTTCAATCAGATATTGCCTTGCTAAGCTAAAGAGTTTAAAACCAAGCTTCTGGAATTTCCATCAAATTTCCTATGATGGACGCAGCGCCCAGTGATTGATTACTGGGAATGGAAATCATTCCTCGAGAGCTAATACAAAGATATGGACTAATGAACTAAGGATACACTCAAACCACACCTAATTAAATGCAATCAGTTAAGTAATATACTGTGGTGTTTTAGAAGAATGAGAGGAGAGAGCATTAAAATTTACAAACCTCTGACAGGATATATAAACATGCAGGGAAGATGGATGGGGACAGATCAAGAGCCAAGGTCACAGTCTCAGGATACAGGGCAAGATATCTAGGAGCTAAATAGCTATCTGAACCTATGTCAGACCTTCCTTGAAAGACATTTCTTCACTAAATAGTAGTGAATTGCAGAAATTCTCTAGCACAGAATCTATTTGAGGAGAAAGGTACATTTTGCAACACAAAAAGGCATCAAAGGAATGGGGAGAAAGCAGAAATATGGTATTGAGATAAAGTTTCAGCCATCATTCTATTAATTGACAGAGCCAAATGGCCTATTCTTGCTCCAATATTTCACTGCTTCCAAGTTATTGGGCTTCCAGCTAAAGTTAATTCAGATCAGGGAGTTCAAAGCCCACCATGAGAGAAACTAAAAATTAATAAATAATTAAACTGTTTGCTTTTTTTCAAAGTTAGTGTTCAGTGAAATTTTTAGATTGTCACAAAAGCCCATCCATTAAATCCATCAACACGATTGACTCTTAAACTCTCAGTTCACTCACAATTACAGATGGACAGTAAATGACACTGACAATGTTGACACCTGGGGAGTACTGCATTAACACCAAGAGAAAAAACAATTAACAGTTATTTCTGAGTTATGTAAGTGTCATTAATGGTGTTAAATTTTAATAAATGAGGAAAAGAAGTGTTAACTTCTGCTCTATTAATACTTCAGTGAAATGAGGGTAAAATATTAGCTTGCAAATAGTTGCACAAGCAAATTTAATGAACAGTTTCTCAAAAAATATTTGTAATGATCCACTAGATTTCAATCAGTGCAGATAAAACCAGTTTGAAGAGCAGTATTTCTCAGCAAGAATTTAAGCTGAAAATAAATAAATGAGACAACATTTTAAATGATCAGTGGTGGTGTCTGCACTTAATCAGATAAAACCTCAGAGGTAACTAAAGAAAAATGGAATTTGGAAACCATAGAAAACATCTATAGTTCCAAATAGCTAACATGCTCTTAGTGTTCTATTCCTGTTATAACTTCTTCCTTGTAATAGCATTTCTTTGTTTCACTTTGGGGCTTACAGCTCCTCCCATAGCTGGATAGGACTAAACACTGCATAGTTGTACTGCATGAACAAAAAAACATTTGTGGCAATGCATTTTAAATGCATTGTATTGATTTGATGGAACAAATACATGAAAAACTTATATTCCTTCTATATTTTTATGAATAAAGTGTTTTCTTTTTTAAAATAGTTCAATGGTGACTTCCAAAGAGCAATAAAGCCCTCTGCTGCCCATATCCCAGGAACCAATATTTTAGGTGAATGTTACATGCTCCCAATTCTCAGAGTTCTATCATTGTTTTGCAAATTATATCAGGGTTGTTGTGGGGCGGGGGGGAGGGGGCGGTGGTAAGAGAAAAGGGAACTCCAATTTACTAGTATAACCTGGAACATCAAGTTTTAATGTTCTTTTGGAGTAGAATTACATTTCTTTCAACATACAATACAAACCACAGGAAATGAGTCAAGAGTGAAACGGGAAAAGTTTAGGGGGAAACTTCTTCACACAGAGAGTAGTGGGAATGTGGAACGAGCTGCCAGCTGAAATTCAGATTATGGACTTTATTTTTTGATCATGAATTTAGAAGTAAAGACAATCACTTTTATACATGTAGATATGCCCATGTATCACTTGTCTGTATGCGTGTTATGGCTGGATGTGTTTGCCTGTTTTTGCACCGAGAAATGGAGAACACTGTTTCATCAGATTGTACTTGTACAATCAGATGATAATAAATTTGAAATAAATTGTGATTTTTTTTTAAATGAACCCCAATTGTAATGTCCAACTGCATCAGGGAGATAGTCATATGACCAGTCAGATAGCTACATCTGAAGATCTGAACAATGGTGCTGAAGCAGAGGGCATCTGTTACTGCAAAGTTCAATCTAAGAGAAAGCTCATTGTTTGGTTTCTATCCAAGCATTTCATTCATTTCAATGTCACAATAGAACCGATATTTAATATTCCAAAATTATTTCATTAAGAAAAGCCATTTTTCCAGCAGTAGTGCCAGCTGGTTCAGTGATGATTAATGACCCAGGTCTAGCAAAGTGGCTTCATAATCCTGGCCAGCTCTGCATTGCTGCGATCCTCATCCAATCTTGACATATCACAACATTACTTGTTGTGGCACTCCCATCAATTGCTGAATTTGTGTGACAATAGAGAACCTCGGATGTGAATTTATAACTTGACGTCCAGTGTCCCAGAAATAAATGAGGACATGATTACAAGGTACCAGTACAAAATAACAGAAGCTGTGATCCTTAGTAAGGAAGCAAATGGGTGTTACACAAAGTAACCAAGGGTAGGATAAGGTCAGGAGTTAATAGGTCATCTCCCTTCTCTCCTAAATACTACTCCTGATTTGGACAGTTTTCCAACCATCAAAGACAGGTTGGGCACTTGGAGAAAGGGAAGATGAGAAAGTGCACACACTTCTTGCCATCCATCCCACCCAGATGTGCAGTCTCCCAAGTGACAAGGTTCTGGAGACTGCCAGGAGCTCAAGTGTCAGAGACCTTGATCCTTCAGAGTCTCAAGGCCCTTTCACAAAGCAAAAAAAATTCCAAAAACAAAGGCGGAGATTCCCCACCCTCACGTCGGAAAACTTCCCTTCATGAATGCTCCCCAACTGGCTCCAAGGTGCTGACTCCACTCCCTCTCCGAGGTAGTGTCAGCAATGGAGCGGAGCACTCCGCCACACATCATGAATGTATTGCTGCTGCAAGCGGCTGGTTAGGGGCAGGCTGATGACATCACAGTGATGCTGTCAGCTCATGACCCATCTGCCCTCCGTCTCCCACCTCTAGCTCAATTACCTGCTCAAGGCAGGGACGGCTGGGCTGTGACATCCCGCTGGCCCCTCACCATGCTGCTTCGGCCTTCGAGGCCACTTGTCGGAACCAGCAGCTCAATACACGGCAGAGCAATGGCTGTCTACCCTACCATAATCCCCCATGCAGCTGGAACCGTTTTGGGAAACTCAGAACGGTTCCAGCTGTATGGGGAGGATTATGGGTAACGAAGTTGGCACCAGTAGCCATTTCTCCTGAAAGCTGCATCAACACCCCAGCCGCATCCAGGTTGAAAGGGAAATCAGAGCAGGCTTTTCTGGGCCTGCGTGAAAAAGGTAAGAAATGCCTTTCCATTCAGCTTTTAGCCAGCCCAGGAAAGGTATTCAGAAGGAACAGCGGGCAGTAGGGTGGGCAGAGGCCTGGTACACAAGTGTCCGATACCACAATAGTGGGTTGTATAAAGGAAGGGGATGAGTCAGCGTACAGGATGGAGATCTAAAACTTGGCTGAATGGTGCTCCAACAATAAACTTTCACTCAATGTCACCAAAACTAAGGAGCTGATTGTTGACTTCAGGAAAGGAGAGCCAGAGGTACACAATCCAGTGATCATTGGGGGGGGGGGGGAAATCAGAGGTGGAGAGGGTGAGCAAATTTACGTTCTTGGGAGTCACTATCTTGGAGGATCTTTCATAGGCCCAATGCACCAATGGCATCATGAAGAAAGCATGTCAGCGCCTCTACTACCTCAGGGGTTTGCAGGTTCGATATGTCACCAGAAATCCTGGCAAAATTCTACAGAGGTGTGGTGGAAAGTGTGCCGACCAGCTGCATCAGTCTAGTATAGGAACACCAATACCCCTGAGCATAAAGCCCTGCTAAAGGAAGTGGAGACAGCCCAGGATATCACAGGCAAAACCATCCCCACTATTGAGTACATCTACAGGGAATGCTGCCATCAGAGAGCAGCAGCCAGGATCTCACCACCCAACACATGTTATGTTCTCACTGCTACCATCTTTCTCTTTCTTTGGCTTGGCTTCGCGGACGAAGATTTATGGAGGGGGTAAAAAGTCCACGTCAGCTGCAGGCTCGTTTGTGGCTGACCAGTCCGATGCGGGACAGGCAGACACGATTGCAGCGGTTGCAAGGGAAAATTGGTTGGTTGGGGTTGGGTGTTGGGTTTTTCCTCCTTTGCCTTTTGTCAGTGAGGTGGGCTCTGCGGTCTTCTTCAAAGGAGGCTGCTGCCCGCCAAACTGTGAGGCGCCAAGATGCACGGTTTGAGGCGTTATCAGCCCACTGGCGGTGGTCAATGTGGCAGGCACCAAGAGATTTCTTTAGGCCATCAGGAAAGAGGTATAAGCGCCACAAGACTCACACCACCAGGTTCAGAAACAGCTGCTACTCTCCACAATCAGACTCAACAACAAAATCAGAGACTCATTTAAGGATTCTTACTTGTGCACTTTATTGATTGATTTTCTTTGTTTTCTCTGTATTGCACAGTTGGTTTACATTATCTGTTCATAGTTCTTTTATTTGTTTTCATGTTTACGCTGTACAGTTTTTAACCGTACTACCAATTAGTGGTAATTCTGCTATGCCCGCAGGAAAAAGGAATATCAGAGTTGTATGTACTCGGACAATAAACCTGAATCTGGTTAAAATATCACTGGTTCAATGAGCAGCAAGTGTCCAGGCAACTTCCTAATGGAAATACCAACAGCTGCAGCAGCACTGGGGTTGGACAATCCTGCTCACTTCTAAATAGCCTGCTCAAACAGTTGAAGATTGATGAATACAGTGTTAGCACAAGCAAAATTAATGGGAAATATTATGACCTGCAGCAGCCACTGGGTTAAAAATCCAAGTTCTTGCCCAATTTTCTTTCACCTTCTAGAAATAGGCAATAAGAAAAGCTCAATTTTTTTTGTAAGCAATATTAAAGATGCACACATTCGTTAAAAAAAGATGAGCGAGCACAGTGGCAGAGAACAATTTCACTAAAAGGTGTTAATTTTAAGATAAATGCAACTATTGTACCCATGGCCTGGTACCCATGGCCTGGTACCCATGGCCTGGTACCCATGGCCTGGTACCCATGGCCTGGTACCCATGGCCTGGTACCCATGGCCTGGTACCCATGGCCTGGTACCCATGGCCTGGTACCCATGGCCTGGTACCCATGGCCTGGTACCCATGGCCTGGTACCCATGGCCTGGTACCCATGGCCTGGTACCCATGGCCTGGTACCCATGGCCTGGTACCCATGGCCTGGTACCCATGGCCTGGTACCCATGGCCTGGTACCCATGGCCTGGTACCCATGGCCTGGTACCCATGGCCTGGTACCCATGGCCTGGTACCCATGGCCTGGAACCCATGGCCTGGAACCCATGGCCTGGAACCCATGGCCTGGTACCCATGGCCTGGTACCCATGGCCTGGTACCCATGGCCTGGTACCCATTCCATTACCCTCCAGACCTCTCCCATCCATGAATCTATCCAATTTATTCTTAAAACACAAGAGTGAGCCTACATTTACCATGTCAGATGGCAACTCGTTTAACACTCCCACCACTCTGAGTGAGCATTCCCCCTAAATCTTTCCTCTTTCACCCGAAGACCATGTCCTCTCATATTTATCTCTCCTAATCTAAGCAATTACTCTGTCTAAACCCCTCAGAATTTTGTAAAACCTTTATCAACTCTCCACTCATCTATGCTCCAAGGAATAAAGTCCTAACCGGTTTAATCTTTCCCTGTAATTCAACTCTTGAAGAACTGGCAACATCCTAGTAAATCTTCTCTGCACACTTTAAACCCTACTGATATCCTTCCGGTAATTTGGCAACCAGAACTGCACACAAAACTTCAAATTTGGCCTCACCAATGTCTTATACAACCTCACTATAACATCCCAACTCCTGTACTTTCAATCTTCTTTGGCTTGGCTTCACGGACGAAGATTTATGGAGGGGTAAATGTCCACGTCAGCTGCAGGCTCGTTTGTGGCTGACAAGTCCGATGCGGGACAGGCAGACACGGTTGCAGGGGAAAATTAGTTGGTTGGGGTTGGGTGTTGGGTTTTTCCTCCTTTGTCTTTTGTCAGTGAGGTGGGCTCTGCAGTCTTCTTCAAAGGAGGTTGCAGCCCGCCGAACTGTGAGGCGCCAAGATGCATGGTTTGAGGCAATATCAGCCCACTAGTGGTGGTCAATGTGGCAGGCACCAAGAGATTTCTTTAGGCAGTCCTTGTACCTCTTCTTTGGTGCACCTCTGTCACGGTGGCCAGTGGAGAGCTCGCCATATAACACGATCTTGGGGAGGCGCTGGTCCTCCATTCTGGAGACGTGACCTACCCAGCGCAGTTGGATCTTCAACAGCGTGGATTTTATGTTGTCGGCCTCTGCCATCTCGAGTACTTCGATGTTAGGGATGAAAGCGCTCCAATGAATGTTGAGGATGGTGCGGAGACAACGCTGGTGGAAGCGTTCTAGGAGCCGTAGGTGATGCCGGTAGAGGACCCATGATTCGGAGCCGAACAGGAGTGTGGGTATGACAACGGCTCTGTATACGCTTATCTTTGTGCGGTTTTTCAGTTGGTTGTTTTTCCAGACTATTTTGTGTAGTCTTCCAAAGGCGCTATTTGCCTTGGCGAGTCTGTTGTCTATCTCGTTGTCGATCCTTGCATCCGATGAAATGGTGCAGCCGAGATAGGTAAACTGGTTGACCGTTTTGAGTGCCTGATGGAGATGTGGGGGGTCTGGTATTCTTGGTGGGGAGCTGGCTGATGGAGGACCTCAGTTTTCTTCAGGCTGACTTCCAGGCCAAACATTTTGGCAGTTTCTGCAAAATAGGACGTCAAGCGCTGAAGAGCTGGCTCTGAATGGGCAACTAAAGCGGCATCGTCTGCCTGACAACCTGTGACACCACTTTCAGGGTGCAGTGAACTGAAATTTACTGTCTATGGGAAATTTAGACAACCAGCCCCTGCTGTTGGCTCCATCCCCATCAGTTCCGATATAAACCCTGTTTTCCCACCTTACCTCCAATTTACCTGAAGGTTAATGTAGATACCAGCCATTAATTGTAAGCTAATAAAAGCATATTTTTGCACCACACAAGTCTCCGAGTACTATCAATCACATTACAATTTTATTAGCTTACTTTTGGAAATGGGATGGAAGCCCTAGGTCAACCCTCTGTCCCCAGAAGAATTCACCTACTGGTTGGAGTGCTTCCAGTCTTACCTAACAGCCTCCCAAGAAGTCTTCCACTCTGACAGCCTCTGGAGATCAGCCCTCCTCTCCTGAGTCAGTCCAAAGAGATACACTGTCATCAGGGACTGAGTGACATACGAGACGGCCATTGAAGGTCTGAAGGCCCACTACTTGAGGCCTCAGAATGACGTGCTGGTGAGACATTGACTCTCTCAATGTCAGCAACAACCAGATGAAATGCTGGACAACTACATTCTGGAACTATAGACACTGATGAGAAAGTGCCACAACGAAGCGATCTCAGCCCAGGTGAGAAAAGAGCAAGTCCAGGACACACTCGTGGCAGGAGTGAGATCAAGGTACATGAGGCAGCAACTGCTAGAGTTGGGGAAGAAGGATCTTTGATCTGGCGAAATCTCTTGAACAGCCCCAACTGGGAGCGGACGACCTCTCTAAAGAAAGCGGCGCTTTCTCGGAAGACTAGGCCTGTGGAGCACTGCTATCCCAGGTACAGACTACTGCAGCCACATGTAACCAGGGATGCTGCTTCTGTGGACAGGCCAAACACCCCTGCGCCAGATGCCCCATGAAGGATTCAGTGTGTTCAGGATGTGGTAAGAGGAGACACTAGGCAAAAGTCTGTAGGACAAAGGGGAATCCCAGGAAGGTGACCACATGTGCAATGCCTGAACCATCGTACGCCCCATTCTCAAGCCCAGAAGTTTGGGTTCCTGCCTCACCTTGCTGCTCACCGCCACCTTCTTGCTGCACCTCATGGCTGGAACCGCTATCAGAAATGAGGCATCAAGGAAATCTGGAAGTAAAGCAACGGCAGGAACGGTGGCCATCTTAGCGCTCCTCGCGGTCGACACCATCTTCCCAGTCCTCTGATCAAGACAATGACAACAGGGAGAGCCATGCAGCCTCCAGAGCACTTGCATCAGTCATCCTCAACCAGGCAAAACCCCACCAGCTGAACAACTCGATGATGGAGGTAAGGTTAAACGGACATCTGACAGATTACTTAATAGACACTGGCTCAACTGAGAGCTTTATAAACTCTGCCAATGCATTTCAGAACAACTAAAAGGTTTACCCAACGGACTACAGTATTCATCTAGCGCCACAATCGTATTCAGCAACCATCCAGGGGTACTGAGCAGTACATATAACAGTAAAAGGGGGGCGGGGGGAGTTTTGTAAGTTCCAATTGTATGTATTGGAGAGTTTATTTGCTTCGGTGTTGCTGGGCCTAGATTTCTTGTGTCACCTTAAAAGCATGAGCATCGAGTACTCAGGCCGACTCCCCCCAATCATGGTGCGGAGCGGAAGGTCCCAAAAGCCAGACACTGCATGTAATCCCTACCCCCACCCCCAAATGTAAGCAGATAGCCACAAAGAGCAGGCGATACAGTGCAGGGGACCGAGAATTTATTAGAGCCAAAATGTAGTGGCTGCAAAAAGAAAAAAAAATAATTGAACCAAGCAGCAGCTTGTAGAGAGCCCAGATGGTAGTTGTGAGAAGGGGAGAAAATCCCAGGCTAGAGATTGACTATAGCTAATCTATGAATCGCCCAAACCTCTCCCCCAAATCTCTGACATGGTGAATGAAATTGCGCAGTGCCAGGTCTATTCGACCATTGACCTGAAACCTGCATATCATCCATTCTGAGGACTGTTTCTACACAGCATTCAAGGCAGATGGACGGATTTACCAGTTACTGAGGGTCCCTTTTGGTATTACGAACTGGGTCTGTCTTCCAGAGGCAGATGGTCAAAATGGTGGGCAAGTACGAATTAAGGGCCACCTTCCCCTATCTCAACAACATCACCATTTGATAACACAATCTGGAGGACCACAATGCCAATCTCCAGAAGTTTCTGCACACAGCTAAATCCCTGAACCTCATATACAATGTCAATAAGTGTGTGTTCCGGACTAAGCATCTAGCTATCCTGGGTTATGTGATGGAAAATGACATAATTGGCCCAGACCCCAAGTGTATGCACCCCCTCTTAGACCTCCCAATCCCAAGGACCATGAAAACTTAAAGGAGGTGCCTTGGCTTCTTCTCATCCTCAGTGGGTGCCTCATTACGCTGACAAGGTCCGCCCCCTTTTAAAATCCACCTCCTTTCCATTATCGGCCGAAGCCCAGGGAACGTCAGGAGCTATAATCGCTAAGGCCTCTATGAATGTGGTGGACGTAAGTACACCATTCCAGGCGGAGAGCAATGCCTCTGACATAGCTCTGGCCATGACCCTTCACCAGACAGGCAGGCCGGTAGCTTTCTTTTCCCACACCCTACAAGGCCACGCTCCAAAACCCTTCAGTGGAGAAAGAGGATCAAGCCATTGTGGAGGCCATCAGGGACTGGAGTCACTACCTGGCCAGCAGGAAATTTACACTGCTCACTGATCAATGAGATGTAGTGTTCATATTCAATAACACAAATAGGGGTAAAATAAAGAATGACAAGATCACGAGGTGGAGGATTGAACTCTCCACCTACAATTATGACATTGTGTATACTCAATTATCCTCCAGATGCCCTATCCCAAGGAAGCTGTCCTACTGCACACACCAGCCAGTTGCGGTCAATTCACAATGAGCTCTGCCACCCATGCATCACCGACATGGCTCACTTCATCAAGGTATGCAAGCTGCCCTTCTCTATTGATGATCAGGTCATGCCAGGTCTGCCCCGAGTGCAAAAAGCACTTCTACCGCCCTGACAAACTGCACCTGATAAAAGCTTCCCGTCCCTTCAAATGACTTAGCGTCTATATCAAGGGGCCCTTTCCTTCCACCAACAGAAACTTGAACTTTCTTAACATTATTGATGAGTATTTTCATTTTCTGTTCACTATCCCCTGCCTAGACACCACCAGTGTCATCAAAGCTCTGCACTCCATTTTCACCATGTTCAGGATCCCAGCTACATTCATAGCAACCGGGGCTCATCATTTATGAGCGAAGAGCTACAACGATACCTGCTCATAAGAGGCATTGCCTCAAGCAGGACGACTAGCTACAGTCCCCAGAGAATGGGCAAGTTGAAAAAGAGAATGCAACAGTTTGGAAAACTGTAAAATTGGTCATCCAGTCTAAAGGCTTTCCAGGCTCGCACTGGCAAAGAGGTTCTGTCCACCGCGCTCCAATCCACAAGATCGCTTCTCTGCCCTGCGACCAATGAGTCTCCTCATGATCTAATGTTTACATTTCCAACGAAATCCACGTTGGGGATCATTCTTCCAGCATGGCTAACACTTGGACCAGTCCTGCTGAAAAAGCACACGAGAAGCAAAACAGACCCTCTGGTCGAGAGAGTGCACCTACTGTGTGCAAACCCAACACATGCCCATGTGGCATACCCAGATGGCAGAGGACACAATCTCAATCAGAGACTGGCACCTTCAGGAATTGAGGTCTCAATGCTCACAAGAGGCCTGGAACCTCCAAACACCCTGCGCAGGGTTCCGGATGACACAGTTCCAACCACGCAACCCCCAATTTCCCCTTTGAGTCCCAGTATCCAAGATCCACAGGAAGCTCTAGAAGAGCAAAGTCCACCAGTTCCAAGGCACTTGACTAGAATAACCAGGCCTCCGACAGACTCAACTTGTAAATAATTGTAAAAGGCTCGTGCTGCTGAATGTGGTCTCTGTTTTCACCTGCAGGTTCTCTTCTGAAGGAAGGGGAGAATGCTGTGAACGGTCTATGGGTAGATTAGACGACCTGCCTCTCCTCTTGGCTCTGCCCCCATCGGTCCCAATATAAACCCTGTTTTCCTGCCTTACCTCCAATTTACCTGAAGACCATTGTAAGTTAATAAAAGCGTGTTTGTGCTCCATGCAAGTCTCCAAGTATTATCAATCACGTTACACAGGGAATCCCCTAACCCTAACCCTAATTATGTATCTGTAGTCCCAGATCCCTTGGTTCCTCCACCTCATCAGTCCCCTACCATTTACTCTGTGTGTCCCATTTGCTTTGTCCTTCCGAAAAAGGCAACACCACACATTTGTCTCCATTACATTTGCGATTTACTGTTGACTGTTTTTGCTATCAAGGAGAATATTTATTTTATGATACAAAACAATTGTAAATAAGCCAATGCTGAAGAAAAAAAAATACATTCCAAACTTGAACCAACAAAGCAAGGTAAGCACTGATTAAATAGATGAAATTTATGGCTTTGTAATAAATAGATTATATGCTTTCCATCACAGAGTCTTGGTCAAATATTAGCCCTGGCTATATTTTGCTCTTCATAAAGTCTAAGGCTAAATTTCAAATGGTAGTACGGCAGATGGATGAGCAGCAGTGGGCTAGCAATGTGATAACTCATCGCATTCCTGCCTGTAACATACAGTGCCCTCGATAATGTTTGGGACTTTCCTCCTTTATTTACCACTGTGTTCCACAGTTTGAAATTTGTAATCAAACAATTCATGTGATTAAAGTGCACATTTCTGATTTTATTCAAGGTTATTTGGACACATTTTGGTTTGATGATGCAGAAATTACAGTACTTTTTAAATACATAGTTCCCCCATTTCAGGGCACCATAATGTTTGGAGCATTTGTCTTCACAGGTGTTTGTGAGTACTCAGGTATGTTTAATTGCTTCATTGGTGCAGGAATAAGAGAGCTCGGCTTGCTTCTAAGCTTTTGATCGCATTTGGAGTCCATAGCTGCCATTTTTCAATGAAGACCAGAGTTGAACCAATGAAAGACAAAAAAGCCATTATGAGGCCAAAAAAAACCCTTAGGATTACCAAAATCAGCTGTTTGGAACATCATTAAGAAGAAATAGCATACTGGTGAGCTCAGTAATCGCAAAGTGACTGGTATTCCAAGGAAGATCTCCACTGCTGATGACAGAAGAATTCTCATCATAATGAAGAAAAAATCCCCAAATATTTGTCTGACAGATCAGAAACACTCTTCAGGAGGCAGGTGTGGATGTGTCAATGACGACTGCCTGCAGAAGACTTCATGAACAAAAATACAGAGGCTACACTGCAGCATGCAAACCACTAGTTAGCCACAGAAACAGGATGACCAGATTACAGTTTGCCAAGAAGTATTTAAGAGCCTACAGAATTCTGGAAAAAGGACTTGTGGACAGATGAGACCAAGATTAATCTGTATCAGAGTGATTGCAAGAGCAAAGTTGGAAACGTAAACAAAGTTTCCAAGATCCAAAGCATACCGCCTCATTTGTGTGGCACTATGCATATTTTATCAAGTCAACAAATACATAATTACAACCTGCCCTGCACCCAGCCTATGCTACACCTACTCCCATAACCTCAATCTACTATGCATCTGCAACTATGATCCCAAACTATCCTACACCTGCTCAACATCCTCCACTAAAATTTACCCCACTACCTACTATATACCTATCCCCATGACCTAACTTCCCCTACACCTGTCCCCATGACTCCCAACCTCCCTGACGCATCCACATGACTCCAATGTCCCTCTCCTTCCTTGCCCTCTATTGCCACATCCAAGTTTGCCAAGATCCAGACATCTTGCTCTCAAAATCCTGTAAAGCTGTCATCACCTATCACTCTCCAAATCAAGTAAAAACATCCCTGATCAACTAGTTCTCTTTCATTTATAAGAATTCAAAGCCTTCAGTTCCCTATCCTTGAAATGGATTGTGTAAGCTGGCACTAGGACCCAGGGACAATAAACCTCTCCCAAATAATGCTTTCAAAAATCAGCCCAGCAGCTCTTCAAAAATGCCTCAAAATCTTTCCCATCCTTGTTTAATATCTTTTGAACTTTACAAATGTACCCATCTCTACCACTTTCCCTGATAGTTTATTCCACATACCCACCACCCTCTGTACGAAGGTGCCCCTCAGATCAATTTTAAATCTCTCCCTTCTAACTTTAAATCTGTACTCTCTAGTTTTAGATTCCCCCATCTCTGGAAAAAGCCTGTGTGAACTATTCTGTCATAAAATTGATAAAGCTTTCAGCTTTATTCACCAATGTAGTCATATCATTTGCCACATCAATAACAGTATATTAGAAGGCATGATCTTGTATAGCACACATAATTCACAGCCTCAAATTGAAAGAACCATATCTCACCACAAATGACACCCTTCATCTTTAAGCTATACAGCTCTGAATATTGCCTCTCCAGATCAATTCAATTGCCAATTCAGCTCAGCTAAATTATTCATTAGCACATTGTGCATTCTGCACAATTTGATATGGTATTAAATATAATTGAAATCCTAATAAGGAAACTATACAGTGAATCTGCACTAGGATTCACAACAGAGTGAAAATGCAACATTACTGTAGAATGGCTTTGATAATAACCAAAGTAATTATAGATATCTCCAAATGTTAAAATGTTGACCTGTAAAACAATTATTATTTTACACTCTGAGCAATATTGCACTGCCCAATAACTTCAAGACAAATAGGTCTAATCAAATACCACTTTGGAGATTCATCAATTAAGAGAACCTGAATAAGAAAGCAAAGGCATCGTTTTTCAACCACCTTGTATTTTAATAAGATTCCAAAGCTGGATAAAATTGTAAGAAAATCCATGGCAAAACTAAACCACAATTGCAGTTTTCATAACTCTGACACTCCACAAATAACAGATATCACTGTGCACTTCACTGGACAAAGGCTAAATATTGAAAGGGAGAAGAGAGTTACAAAAGGCTAAAACATAATGACCAAAATGGCTGCAGTAATAATGGAGCAGCAGGTGTGGGCAATAATGCAAGCTGTGTCAGAGGAACAAAGGCTGACCCTTTTTTTTCCCCATGGATGTACACCTGGAGGAGAACAATGGAAAAGGGAGTTGGAAGTAAAGATAGGACATGGGGATGGCAAGGCCTGAATTATGAAAGTCAAGACTTAGTGAATGAATGAATTAATCTGAGAGTTTATTGTCAGAATGCACAGATGCTCTGGAAGTCTTACATGCTGCAGCTTCCTAGTTACTTTAAACACACTAACCACAAACAGTACATGGTGTATAAAAGAAGTAATGGAAAGTAAAGGATAGCCAGGAGAGTGTTGGAGATGGTGATGCCCAAGGTGATCATCATGTGCATTATGAATTTGGCAGCAATGTGGTGAAGCTCTGAACTTTCAGCTGCAGTTCAAATGTTGGAAAAGCCAATCTTTTAATCTAAGAGAATGCTTCTCCCTCAGAATTGCAAATGTAATCTGGACAGCTTTCTTAGAAGTATTGAAAACTTGTGTTGCTAATGGCATGGCTTTTTACATTTCTGAGTTTTCTCATTCGAGCAGCTTACAACCAAGGAGAAGCGTATTTATTGCATGCAAACATCACACGAAGTAGTCCAATGGTCACCTGATCTATTCCCATTTCCTCAGCAAGTGTTATTTAGGTGATGGCAGGTCATTTGAGGTTTAGTGCGAAAATCACTGCAGTGATAGGCTTGCACAGTTCACTTGTTAACAGGGCTATTAATATGGAGCCAAGATCACTGGTTATTAGGGAAAATAACTCAAAAGAGACAAAAAATTAAAATGCTAAAATCTTGAGCAAAAACAACGTGCTGAAGGAATTCAGTTGGTTGTGCAAAATCAGTGGAAGAGGAAACAAAATTGAAAATTTGGGTCAGAACCCTTCCTCGGGGCAATCTTAATGTAGTGTTCCAACCAGAAAGATGATTCCTTTTCACCATCTGATGCTACATGCCCACCGAATTCTTCTACTCTTTTTGCTGAAAGCACAAAAGGGTGCTGAGGTGATCGAGATAACCAGTTCAATTCACCATTACTATTCTGTAGACTCATTCCTAAGACTTGAGCATTTAATTCATGATAGACCTCCTATGCAGAATTGAGTACTTCATTGACCAAGTTATAGCATGCAGGTGAGACATTATACTAAGATGCACAATAAAAATTCCATGACTCAGGCAAAGAGGTGGGGATTAATTCTTTAGTGTTCTAGCAACAAATTTTTAATCAATCAACATCATTAAAAATTACATTTGATTATTATCATATTACTGTTTGCAAGAGCTTGCTCTGTACAAATTTTCCACTGCATTCCCTCATTAGATTGACAATTGTATATCAAAAATATTTCACCAGGTGCAAAGTGCTTAGAAGACTTAGCATTGTGAAGGGCTCAGCAGACATGCAAGACTTGTTTACAATAACTGATATATCTCAATAAAAGTAAACAATATTTTCTTATCTGGATTTTCACAGAATTACAGTTCGACAATAGTTCCTTATGGATGTGAAGGAACAAGCTGAATTACAACAATAATTATTGACTGTAGAAATGTTATGTAATGCTTTACAATATCCCATGGTTAAGTTGATGTGACCACACAAGGCGAAAAGAACTATAAAAGATACCAATTTCATTTAAAAGCATTTTCTTTTTAGGAAATGGAGGCTGCAGATTATCAATTCCATGACATATGCAGTAAAGTTTCATGGGATACATTCTATCCAATAGAATACAAGAGATAAAAGTAAGAGGCCAAGTGGCTCTTCAAACCGATTCTGTTATTCACCAAGATCATTCTTTTTCTGTGCAGCTCAAGCCATCACTCATACAATGACCCCACCCACTGTCCATCCAAACCTCCCAGTGCCTTGGAAAAGCAAATCATATATTAAAGGACTCATCCCATCAGCCCACATACTCTTCACCTGCGTGCCCCCCCCCCCACCCGGTCAGGAAATTTATTGTCATCTATTACACAAGTGCAACCTGACCAAACAGCATTCTCCAGTCCCTGATGCAAAGCATTCAGACGTACAACCAGACACAGTACACGTACAGGCAAACAATAGATATGCTGGACAAGTATTCATATAAATAAATGTTGTTTAGTAAATATGAGAGTCTCAGATGGCTGATATGAGCAGTTCCTTTGGTCGTTCACATTCTTACTGCTTTTGGGAAGCTGTTCCTCAACAAAGTGGTGCTGTCTCTAATACTCCTGTATCTCTTTCCAGATGGGAGGAGCTGAAAGGTGCCATGTGCAGGGTGGAAGGGGTCCTCAATGATTTTACACGCCCTCTTCAGACAACAATCCTGGAAGATCACGTCGATGGGGTAGAGATGTTGCAGGAACACCAGTGATCCTCTCTGCCACTCTTATGGCTCTGTGGATTGACATCCAATCCATTTCTCCACAGCAACCTTACTACGCTTGCAATGAATCAGGCCAGGACACTCTCCATAGAGCTGCTATAGAAGGCTGACATAATGGTAGCTGGTAGCCTTGCCTGCTTCAGTCTTCTCAGGAATTGCAGTCACTGTTGCGCCTTCTTTACAAATGAGGAAATGTTGTGTCCACGATAGGTCACTGCAAGTGAACTTGATGCCCTCCACTCTCTCTACTACAGAACTGTTGATGTGTCGATGACAGTGGTTATTCCTGGTCCTCGAAGTCCATGATCATCTCTTTTATTTTGTCTACATGGGGACTCAGGTTGTTACTCTCACACCATTTCACAAGATTTTCCACCTCTTCTCTATAGTCTTGCTGTTGCTGATGAGGCCAGCGACTGTTGTGTCATCTGCAAACTTGATGACACAGTTGGAGCTGGATCTGGCGATGCAGTCATGGGTCAGTAGCGTGAACAGGACCAGCCTGAATATTCAATTGTGTGAGATCACACCAAGGAAAATATGTTTCTTGCCATTATGAGATACCCAAGTGAATCTCACAGTAGTAAAGCTATGCTGCCTTTGCTCCAAACTAATTGACCTCTCTCTGTAACTGTACTATCCCTTATGTATGCTGTATTATATACTAGATGTCAAGCTGGACTGATCCCAAAATAAACTTGCTACATGTGGCAATAAACTTGAACTTGATAACAATTCCATTTTCCTGACAATTTTCTCTAATGAAGAGAGGGCCTGATAGATATAAATAAAATTATGAAGAGCATAGATAGAAGGAAATGTTTCCCTATTACAGAGATGTCTAAAGCTAGAGAACAGAAACAAGATCTGAAGAGCATTTTTACTAAGAGGATGCCTTTGATCTGGATTTACTACCCAAGTGGGTGATGGAGTCAGGTACTCTTACAACCATTAAGCATCCAGGTGAGCATAGTCATAAAAGACTGTGGTCCAAATACTTGATGGTTGGCATGACAAGGTGGGTCAAATTGTTTCTTGCTGAATGTCTCCATTACTCTACAACCACTTACTTCCCTAATGTCCAAGTCATCTCAGCCTTGAATATAGTCAACATTTCATCTCAGAGTTCTCAGCAAAAGACAATTCCAATAGTTCCCAATCCTCACAGAAGAACTTCTATTCATCTTCATCTTAAACAAATGACCACTTATTTTGAACAGTACACAAAAGAGCTGGAGAAACTCAGGAGGTCATGCAGCATCCATCAGAAGAAAAAGGCAGTCAATGAAGAGATCAGGCCCATAATGAGATTTTCTTGTTTACCCCTCATTTTGATACCTTTCTCACAATTTCTGGAATGCCCCAAGGCGGCTGTCATCCTCTTAACTATGATCCCATCAACCCTTTCAAGCCTCTCCGAATCTTCAACTTTAATCGACTGGTGAATTGCTGGGATCATATCACAAGCCAATTGGAACCAATCCAATACCAGAAAATACTGAAAAAAAAAGTCAATCAGGCAGCATCCATGCTGAGAGAAACTGAGCCAACTTTTCAGTCCATGAAGAGTAACCAAACTAAAGCCCTGACCATTTCTCTGTCCATGGAGTACCTGGCCTGCAAAGTGCTTTCACCAACTTCATTTAAGCCACCAACCATGTGCACTTCTAGCAACAGTGGAGGAGGAAGTTCACTGGCTAATGATGCAGATGTTGACATTGCTTAAAACAAGTTTTAGCACCCCTACTAAGTGAAATCAGCCCCTTAGTACTGTGTGCATGAGATCTTCCTTCCTCTGGTTGCTATAGCAGGTGAATATTCTACTCATGGACAAATCCCTTTGCCAACTTACAAGCACATGTGAATTCACTTTCACTTGCAATAAACAGACCTGATTCTGGGAAATAGATAAAATGCTGGATGATCTCAGGCAGTCTTTTCACAATCTACAGGAGCCCTGGTCCCCTCCACCCCCAAATGCAATGAGGATGGGATTCCTCATCCTCACCTACCACCCCATCAGCCTCCTCATCCAACACATCGTCCTCCACCATTTCTGCCACCTACGATGTGATTCCACCACTAGACACATATTTCCCCCTCCGCCTTCCTCAGAGACTATTCATCCACTCCTCCCTCCCCGCCAACTGTCCCCTTGGGACTTACCCTTGTGACCGCAGGAGATACTCCACTTGAAGCACACATCCTTCCCTCAGCCCCAAGCAGTCCTTCCAAGTTAAGCAATATTTCACTTGTGAATCTGCAGGAGTCATCCACTGCATCTGGCACTTCTGTTGTGGTCTCCTCTACATCAGAGAGACTGGATCCAGGCTGGGAGATCACCTTGTTGAGCACCTCAACTCTGTCACAATCTCCCATTTCAATCCCCATCCCATTCCCTTGCCGACATGTCTGTCCATGGTGTCATGCGTGCAAGACTGAGACCACCCATAAATTGAAGGAACAACACTTCATCTTCTGTCTGGGCACCCTCTAACCAAATTATATTAATATTGACCTCTGGCTTTTAATTATTCCCCCCCCCCCCTCCATCATCTCTCCATTCCCTGTCTCCTTTTGCACAGATTTAATAAATTCTTACCTCATCCCCTATCATATCAAATTAACACCTTTGGTTGTTCTGGATTCCTCCCCCATTGTTTGAATTCTGAGACTTCCTGCTTCTGGCTTATTCCTTGAAGGGCTCAGGCCTGAAATGTTGGTAATATATCTTTGTCTTCTATAGAAGAATGAAAAGACTTCCCGAGTTTCTCCAGCATTCCTGTGTTTTTAACTACAATCACAACATATGCTGACTTCCACGATCCATTCTGAGAAATAAATGCCCATTGAGTGATATCCTTTAATTGAACTGGAATTCAATATGCTTAAATGTTGAAAACGAATGTGTGTTTATACTTCGAGTCACAAGTGAACGTTATATTATTTTAGAAGTTTTCATAGCTAGCAAAATATTTGTTTGTATAAGCTTTTAAACTAGAAGTACTGTCACTTCATCTTTGACAGTAATAATAATTTCTAACATTCAAGTTGCTACTGATCACAGGAGCAACAAATTGAAATCTTCAATAAAAGAAAGATCTCTTACTGTAGTACTAAGGATGTACAGTGTTAGCGGGACACCATCAAATGACATTATATCAAAGTAGATCAGCCCAAAATCTAAAACATTGCAGAGGGCGGATAAAACAGGCAAGGTGGGAGGACCCAGCAGATTAGATAGGATCTCAAGAGAGAAATGGAGCTATTATTTCAGGTCAATGATCCACAAACGCTAACTGACCTGCTGGATATCTCCAGCGTTTCCGGTTTTGTTTTGATTTGATTTGATTTTATGCCTCTGCCAGTGTTTCATCTCCCGCAACATCACAAAAGTGTCGTTATCGCATTGCTGTTGGAGGGGGCTTGTTCCATACAAAGTGGCGACCTTTCCCAGCGTTACAGCGGAAACTTCCCCTCACAAGTACGGCTAGAACAGGCTCTGAAACTTTCCGAAAGGGGACGTGAAATAAATGACAGGTTCTCAATGAAGGTTCCTACTTTAGTACATCGATATTTAAGTTGTGCTATTCAAAATTGCCCAAATCCGCCACTACTGGGTGGCCTTTAAACGACCCATTTCCGCAACAGGTCTCCGCAGAAAAATCTTCTCCCCCAGGTGACCCCACACCTGGCCTTGCAATGGAACCAACAGTCTCGTCCATGCTGCCCGATCTCCCAATCTCCATACGGATAGAAACAAGGGAACTTAAGCCACTCACCCGTATCCTCCGCATGGCTGCCACGATCTGCACCCGGCTGCTTGGCCTCGGCACATCCAGGCTCCCCACGTACTTGACAACAGAAAGGGTTCATTGTGTTAATGTGCAGCTGGCAGCGATATCCCGGCTCGGTTATGCTTCGGGAGAAAGCGAGCAGCATGGTCTGAACCAGTCATTTCAAACTGCTATTTCAAGGCGCGACTGCATCTCATCCAATGCAGTGAACGACCCCCGTTCAAACCGCTGCCCTTTCACCAGCCACAGCAGGTTCAGGACGTGCTCGGAATTCAAATCACAATCATCTTCGCGGCAATTTCACCCATTACATAAAACCCGCGCCTTCCACCCCCCCCCCCCCCCCATTCTAATTGCTAAATCGGAATGTAGCGCTTGAAAATTCGTCTTATTGTTCTTTTGGCGGGAGGGGAAGGCGCTCGGGTTTTATTTATTTCTGCTCTGGTCTGAGCCAGGAATACGTTTACACAATTCTTCGCGCCTCTTGCACCTTGGGTGTAACCTGGGTACACGCCTCGTTCA
This sequence comes from Narcine bancroftii, assembly GCF_036971445.1. NCBI lineage: Eukaryota > Metazoa > Chordata > Chondrichthyes > Torpediniformes > Narcinidae > Narcine > Narcine bancroftii. The sequence continues at coordinate 198,101,470 of NC_091469.1, read as the reverse complement.
CATCAAAGGGCAATTCTGCGGGAGAACCGTACCTTGGCCTGGAAGTGAATCCCGTGTTGGAAAGCTTCCTCGTTGTGTAGCGGAGTCCGGGGATCACCGACGTCGTCCACCAAGTTGTACCCGCTCCTGACCGGCATGTTCGCGGGTCTTCCCGTGGTAACAACGCCGACACCAGCAGGTGCATAACACTCAGGACAGGCAGGAGGCACAACACCGGCTCCGTGCCGGGGGTGGGTGGGTCGATGGAAGTCTCCCAGAGCCCAAATTCGAAAGGGGTACCGGGTAAGGGAGGGCAGAGAGAGGAAAAACGAATGGACGTAGACAGAATGAGTGAGACGGAGGAAGCGGTGGGGAGAGGAGGAGAAAGATGGGGGGGGGGTAGGAGCGAGAACGTGAATAGAGAGGAAGAGAGGGGAGTGGACAGAGAGAATGGAAAGGAAGAGATTGTCAGAGCAGAACTAAAGAGAGAACGAAAGTCAAAGAGTGGTTCCCAATAAATACGTGTGCGATAGAGAGAGATTGCCAGAGTTCAAAAGCAGAGAACTAGCTGGAGTGCGAGAAGAATCCCTTAACAGCACCGTCCCGGACCAGATCCGTGTCGGGCCGCCGGCAGATATCAGGTCCCAGGAGGACACCTCGAGAGTAGAAGAGCTCCTTCAGTTTCCGCAGCCAGGAACACCACAGAAGTCAGCCTCACCTGCCCCTTCCCATCTATCCCTCTCTCAGCCGATCCCTCCGATGCGCGCTGGGCTGCTCACAACACGGAATGTACTGGATCCAAGGGCCAATTTGAATCTTCTCTGCTCCTGCGGCCAACCTCCACCTCCTAATAATATACGCAGGCTGAAGCCGCTGGATCCACACTGTTTTGAGTACACTCGTCTCTAGCCGGGAACCTCACTCATCTTCTTCCCATTGGATCAAAGTTGCATCACATGATTAACAACAACAAAAATAATAATTCTCCTGTGCCCGCCTGGCGATAAACACGGAGTTTGCAGGAAATGTGGACACGCCCGTGTGTTTGGCTTATTCAGGAGAAAACACGCGGAAGTTGCCCCTTAGCCTTAGGTCCGTTGTCCAAAGTTCGGTGGCTGAGCGAGACGTTTCTACCGCAGCACACGAAGGTGCAGGAGAAACTCGGCTGGTCATGCCGTATCCGTGCAATGGGCAGAGGGCAGTCGCCGTTTCGGCCCAGAGCCTTCCAGCACCTCTGTACACTGCACCAGACCCCTGCATCTGCGCGTATTGTTGACCTGCAGCTCGAGTACCCTGGATTCATTCCGTACTCAGCAAAGATGAGTTCTTCCTGCATTAATGGGTTTTTAATATCTTGAGCATGCCACGAAATTCGTTATTTTGCGGCAACATCACAAGTGCAAATACGGCTATAAATTACATTTAATAAATAAATAACAGTGCAAAAAAAAAGAAAGTGAGATAGTGTCTGTGGTTCCTTGTCCATTCCAAAATCTGGTGGACAGAGGAGAGGAAGCTATTTTTGTACAGTTGTGTGTTCATCTTCGGGTTCTTGTATCTCCTTCCTAATGGTAGCAGAGTGAAAGGGGCATAGCCTGGGTAGATGTCTGATCAAGTGAAGTCTGACGCATGTGATGGCACTAGCTTAGTTCACAACTATCTAGTCTTTTCCTGCCCTGTGCATTGGCACCTCCATACCAGTTAGAATGCTCTCCATTGCCCTGTAGCAATTTGCAAGAGTCTTTGATGACCTACCTAATCTCCTCAAACTCCTCATGAAGTACAGCCACTAGCAAGCCTTCTTTGTGATTGCATTGACATGGACAGATCTTCAGAGATGTTGACTCCCAGGAATTTGAAATGCTTAACCCTTTCCACTGCTGACCCCCTCGATGAGGACTGGTTTGTGTTCTCCTGAGTTCTCCCTCCTGAAGTCCACAATCAGGTTCTTAGTTTTGCTAACACTGAGTGCAAGGCTGTTGCTGTGACACCATTCAATTAGCTTATCATCTGTGATTCTGCCAACAACCATGGTGTCATTGGCAAATTTGTGGATAGCATTTGAATTGTATCTAGTCACGCAGTCATGAGTGTAGAGTGAGTAGAGCAGTGGGCTAAGCACCCATCCTTGAGGTGGGCCTGTGTTGTTTGAGTGTGAGAAGGAGACTGTTTCTGATTTGAATTGACTGTGGTCTTTCAATGAGCAAATCAAGGATTGAGTTGCAGAGGCCAGGATTTTAAAGCTTGTTGTTCAGTACTGAGCATATAATAGTGTTAAAAGCTGAGCTGTGGTCAATGAAGAGTAGCCTGATGTAAAAACACACAAAGCTGGAGAAACTCAGCAGGCCAAGCAGCGTCCTTTATATAGCAAAGGTAAAAATACATGACTGATGTTTCGGGCTTGAGCCTTCATCAAGGTATGGAAAATTGTCAGTAGGCATCCCAACAAAAGAGTAGGGGTGGAAGGGAAGGGGTGGTCACAAGGCAGAAGGTGATAGGTGGAGAGGGGGGAGGGGGAGAGCAGAGATCAAGGGGAAGAAGGATTGCTGTGGAATCAAGTCTGGGTGAGTACATGGTCGTAGAGGTTGAGAGCATCAGGAATTACAGATGGGGAGCAGTGAGAGAGAATCCCACAGAACTCCCTTCAGAAAGTAAAGGAGAACCTCTTCAGGGTAGGCATCCCTCAAAGAGATTTCACAGAGTCAGAAGTATAACACGTGTTGAAGTTAAAACACACAAAGCTGGAGAAACTCAGCAGGTTAAGCAGTGTTCGTTATATAGCAGAGGAAAAAATACTCTGGGGTGCAGTGCTGCTGGCTCACCTGAGTACTGCACCAGCACCTCTGTAAAAAAAAAAGGATCAACTTCTCCATAAATGAGGGAGATGTGATCGTAGATTTGACTGAATATTTCTCTCCCAACAAGTTTTAGAATTTAAGTTGGAATACTGTCTGTTCCCCAACTTTCTATTTGGCATATAGGCATTAGTGAATCAGGAATGGAGGCGAGGCCGGACTGCAAGTTGAGGGAAAGGTTGGCAGATACTCTCTACTCCCCCTGTACTCCAATGTGCATGAGCAAGGACACCATGGTCCCACTAAACCTCGCAATACTTACACGGAGATGTTTGGGGCTGCACAGTAAAGTCCTGGCAGCGGAGACTCCAATATCCTGTCAAGCCCATGTTTTATCCACCTCTATCAATTCAACTGTGCTCACCAATGACAAAATGGATCAGACCGATAACAGCATTCCATACAAATTAGCCGGCACTTATCGGAGAGCAGGGGCCTTTGGCTGGGGTCAAAGTGGTTCTGGTGAGTTTAGAGAGAGAAAGGCACTGGATAGAGAGGGAGAGAGAAGTGTGGGATAGATGGAAGCAAGGGATAGAGAGATAGAATACAGAGTTGAAATTGAAAGACCCCTTAGATTTGTGTGTGTATGTGTGTGTGTAGGGTTGGGGCAGAAACATGGGAGATAGACCCAGGATCAAGAGGAACAGATAGAAAAAGACCTGGGGGAGAAAGTACTGAGTGATATGGAGCCCCAAAAGAGAGACCCGGGATAATGAGAAAGATAAATTGTCAAGGAGATTAGGGACAGTGAGAGAGGAGACTTGGGATAGAGTGATACAGTACAGAGTGAGGGACCCCAGGAGAGTGAAATTCAAGATAGAAAGAGAGAGTTCTGGAATAGAGGGAAACTGGGGAGATAAAATCAACAGACCTTGAATAGTGTAAAACTTGGGTTAGAGGAGAAAATCAGAGAGGGAGATGAGAGTGGGACCGAGGATATGAATAGAGTGGTCTTCGGGACAAGAAAAAGAAATTTAGGGACCAATGATAGATAGGGTGAGGGAGATTTCTAGAGAGACCCAAATCAGGTGGGAGATTTTTAAGAGAGAAACAAGGGAGAGACCTGGGAAAGTGAAGGCCAGAGATGTGACATATCTTGGGGATTAGACAATCCTTTCCTCACTGAAATTAATCGACCAGACCTCTGCAGATAATCAGTGATTGCAAACATGTAATACTTTGTCGTATTATTACATTAGGTATTATATGTTTTATTGTACCAGTTGTACACTGAAATGTAGTGATAGGCTATTATCTTTTAATGTCTTAACTACCACTATATTTCTGTGGAGCTCTGGAATTCATATATTTCTTTCATCTTGGTTTAGTGCTTGACAACTTCCTTGCCCCATTCATGTAATGAGCAGGTAGACATATTGGGTATGACGTATATAGAGAGAGAGTATAGGAAATAGAAGGCATTTTGTCAGCTCCAGCTCCTAAAAAATTAGCACTGCACCCCAAGGTATGAGAAAATGTAAAAAGAGAAAAAAGAGTAAGGGTGGGGGGAAAGGAGTGGTCACAAGGCACAAGGTGAAGAAGGGAGGGATGGGACAGCAAAGATCAAAGGGAGGAGGGATGGCTGTGGAATCGGGTCTGGGTGAGTACATGGTCGATGGTCATAGAGCTTGAGAGCAGTGAGAGAGAATCCCACAGAATTCCCTTCAGAAAGCAAAGGAGAACTTCTTCAGGGTAGGCATTTCTTGAAGAGATTTCAGAGTTGTGCAGCAGTCAGAAGTAAAACATGAAAATCTGCACATACCGTGGTGAAGTAAAAACACACAAAACTGGAGAAACTCAGCAGATCAGAGGTAAAACATGAAAACTGTGTGGCTATTGTCTTGGTGATCTCAAGCTGAATAGAGAGCCAATGAGATTGCATCTCCTGTGGAGTGATTGTGCCGATAGATACATTGCAGTGGGTCCAGATCTTTACTTAGGTATGAGTTAGTTCTGACTATGACCAACCTCTCAAATCACTTCATCACAATGGGCAATAGTCATTGAGGCAGCTCACGCTACTCTTCTTGGGCACCGGGATGATTGATGCCCTTTTGAAGCAGGTGGGAACCTCTGACTGCAGCAATGAGAGATTGAAAATGTCCAGCTAGTTGGTTGGCACATATTTTCAGTACGTATCAGGCCCCGATGCCTTGCGAGGGTTCACCTTCTTGAAGGATATTCTGACATTGGCCTCAGGCAGATATCATAGGTCATCAGAGGTCATCTGCCTCTGTAGGGATTCTCATTGATACTGTTGAGTTCTCCAAAGCGAACATAAAAGGTGTTCAGCTCATCAAAAAGTGAAGCCTCACTGCCATTTATGGTATTTGGCCTAGCCTTGTAGGACACAATGGCCTACAATCCCTGCCATAGCTGGCAAGAATCTTCTCTTGATGTAAATCATCATCTATTTTAATGCTCTCATTACTGGGATAAGATTGTCACTCTCCCTCAGGTTCCCTCTTCTCCTCTTCCTGTGTATGAGAGGTGTGATGGAGAATTGGTGACTCAAGATTTTTGAGAAGTTTAGAACTTCAGCAGGGCACGGTCTGTTCCTGGGCCCTTGTTGTTTTACAATTAGTATATTAGGGCTTTTCATTTGTTGAGAAAGATGGCAAGGTTTGACTAGATTGCTTGCTGCTCAATGAAATCTAGCATGCTCCTAAGAAGCTCCTCTACTTCTTCAGGAGTTTGCAGAAGTTTGGTATGACATCAAAAACCTTGGCAAACTTCTACAAATGTGTAGTAGAAAGTACGCTCATGTGAGGACTCTTACTTTACACATTATTTATTATTGAATTTTTTTTCTTGAGTACAGTTTTTTTTTGCACTACTGATAACTAGAAATTCTGACTGCCCTACAGAAAAAAAGAATCTCAGGGTGATAGGTGATATCATGTATGTACTCTGACAACAAATCTGAACTTTGAAGGATGAAGTCACAGTTACAACATCCTCCAACTTGTAAGAAATTACCAAAGAAAAAGATACACGTAAGCACATAACTTTAGTCTGATACCCAAAATTGATCATTTAAAAGATATTACGATTTGTTATGTTTTCAATACACTGATGTACTATAACTCATTTATAACATTGCAAACTGATAACCACTTCATTTATTTTAAATGTTCAATTTTGACATACAGCGCGGTAACAGACCTTCGGCCCACAAGCCCGTGCTGCCCAATTACACCCAAATACCTCTGTTACATTTTGAAGAGTAGGAGGAAATCGAAGCACCTGGCAAAAATCCATGGGAACAAACGACAAATTCATTATAGGCAGCATGGGATTTGAACTGGTCGCTGGCGCAGTAACATTGTTGCACTAACTGACTAATTGTATCGGTCCTGCCCCATTATCTTGATATATTGTGGTTTGCCAGCATTACCCTTCATAAGGTGGTGATGAGCACCTCCTTGAATTAGAGCACCAAGAAGCTATAATTGTCCTCATTGACAAAGTATTAAGTCATCTGTCCTAATCCCTGGTGCTAGTTTTGTTGTGATAACATTCTTGTCAGTTCCTCAAATGGCTTCATCACATTGAAACTGCAAGATACATAGGACAACAGTTTTCTACAAGAATAGGCCCTTTGGCCCATGTATCAATGTGAAACCTGTCCATTTTCAAGTAAAGGTCTGCTGTTTGATTATGATTCTCTCTCTTGAATAGAATCTCTTTATTCGCTGCATAATCAGAAGTCTCTTACACGACTGTTGTATCTGCTTCCACCACTACTCCTGGCAGCCTGTTCCTGGTGTGTAAAAAGACTTGCCCTGCACATCTCCTTTAAATGTTCCCCTTCTCACCATAAATGCATAACCTGTACAGGAAATGGACGTCAAATGCGGCAACTGGCAAAACATTAAGCGGGCTGATACGCCCGTTTCCATAGGCCACCAGCAGAATGGTGAAACTGCATAATCACCACCGGTGGATCACAGGGGGCCCAATTGGGGCCCGGGCATCTGAGGTAACCAATTGGCAGCTGGCCCACTCAAGCCAGGTCCCAGTGGTGACGCAGCTGAGCTGATTATAAAAGTCAGAGCTGCCACTGAATAAACTCAGTGTCGAATATACTCTACTGGTGTGTGTGTGTCTTTCTTCCCTTGAGGATTTGAGATACAGCCTTAGGGCTATAACCGAGAGCTATAACCTAGGTGTAGCCATAGCAACCTCGCTATAGTAGTGACCAAATAGTGCTTTGGTCCCGAAGATGGAAGAGCATCCTGCGATCAACGCCATAGCGTTGAAACTTCATGGTTTCTGGACGTTGCAACCACGGGTGTAGTTCCAGCAAGCCGAGGCACAGTTTGCCATTTGATGGATCTCTGACGATGACACGTGCTACTACCACATTGTCAGTGCCCTCGATCAGGACACCACAGCCCGCATTATGACTTCTTCCAGCAGCCCCTGGAACAAGGAAGGCATGGCCACCAAAGAGCTGTTAACCTGCACTTTCGAGCTCTCAAAGCGCGAGCGCACTGCCTGAATGTTGTATATCAATGGTTTGGGGGACAGGGCCCCTTCTACCCTCATGAGCGACATGCACACTCTCAACGATGGCCACACCTCCTGTCTGCTGTTCCAGTAGATCTTCCTAGAGAGGCTGCCCGAGGACATCCGGCTGCTCATCACGGAGGAAGACTTCAATGACCCCAGGAGGGTAGCTGCCCGAGCAGACGTGCTGTGGGCGGCGAAGAGGGAAGCCTGCTTGAGTAGGTGACAGCACCGCATCATCAGCGCCCAGCCAGGAAAACCATTGACCGAACGTCCGACTGACCAACCACCTGATCGCCATGCCCCACTGATAAGCAGTACTGTTTCTATCACCAACGGTGGGGTTCTGAGGCCCGTAGATTCCATTCCCCCTGCGCATTCCAGGGAAATACCCAGGCTGGCTGTCATTAATGGCTGCGACGACCAGTCAACTGAATAGCCTGCTACACATTCAAGACTCCCTGTCGGGTTGACGTTTCTTGGTGGACACTGGGGCACAATACAGCATAATTCCCCCGACCAGCCTGGAGGCCCACTGTGGCAAAGTGGGCTGCAAGCTCCGAGCAGCACACAGCTCCAACATCTGAACATTCGGTACCAGCACCATTCCCCTATACTTTGGGGATAGACAATTCACTTGGAAGTTTACAGTGACGGTTGTGCAGCAACCATTACTGGGTGCAGATTTCCTACGGACCAACTCACTCCTGGTGGATATCAGGGGCGCCAGCTGGTGCACACCTGGACATTTCAGGCACTCTAGCTCAAGGGCGCTGAACTCACCAGCCCCCACTGCACTCAGTGAGTACTGCTGACAATGAATTCACTCGGGTCCTAGCAGAATTCCCCTCCATCACCACACCTCACTTCCACTTGGCAGAACCCAATCATGGGGTGAAGCACCAAATTGTTACAGAGGGTCCTCTCCTCAATGCCAGGGTGTGGCGTCTCCCCCCGAGAAACTCAACCTAGCCAGGGAGAGTTCAAAAAGATGGAGGAACTCAGCATCATGCGGCGCTTCGATTGTCCTTGGGCCTTCCCTCTCCACATGGTCCCCAAGGTGTGGTTGAAGGCCATGCAGAGACTACCACTGCCTCAATGAGGCCACCAGACCAGACAGATATCTTGTGCCCCATATCCAAGACTTCACCATTAACGTGCAAGGGGTATGGATATTCTCAAAGGTGAACCTCATCAGGGGCTATCACCAGATCCCAGTACACCCCAAAGACATCCCAAAAAACCCATTATAACCCCCTTTGGATTGTTTGAATTTCTCCACATGCCCTTCAGGTTAAAAAACAGGCTCAGAATTTCCAGAGGCTGATGGATGCAGTGGGCCGGGATCTGCATTTTGCTTTCATCTACCTACATTTTTATTGCCAGCCAGACCCACGCCAAGCACACCGCCCACTTAAAACGATTATTCTCCAGGCTGAGCAATTTTGGTCTAATCATCAACCCAGCCAAGTGCGAGTTTGGATGAGAGACTATTGACTTCCTGGGCCATCGTATTGACCAACATGGAGCCAGACTGTTATCCACTAATGTGGATGCTATTCGCTCTTTCCCCAGCCATCAATGTTGAAGGGACTACAAGAGTTGGTAGGTATGGTCAACTTTTATCACCGCTTCATACCTGCAGCAGTCCGCATCATGAGCCCACGCTTTCCCCTCATGAAGGACCCAGTAAAAACATACAATGGACCCAGGAGGTGACCGAGGCCTTCTAGGCCATGACAAACACTCTAGCCAATATCACTCTCCTCGTGCACCCTCGGAGAGACACCCGACCATCCTCATGACAGACACCTCTAGCACAGCGGTCAGGGGTGTACTCAAGCAACTGGTGAATGGACAATGGTAACCACTGACCTTCTTCAGTAAACACCTCAGGCCACCAGAGCTCAAGTACAGTGCCTTTGAAAGAGAACTGTTAGCCTTATATCTGGCAATTCAGCACTTTTGTTATTTCCTGGAGGGCAGGAAGTTCAAAATTTAAACAGACCACAAATCCCTTACTTTTGCCTTCAGTAAAGTGTCAGATCTGTGGTCAGCCAGGCAACAGCGGCACCTGACCTACATTTCCAAATTTACAATGGACATTGAACACGGAGCTGGCAAATCCAACATGGTGACTGACGCCCTATCATGTCTGGCTATCTTGGCGGTGCATGACCCTAACCCTGGCATAGTCTATGCGGTCCTGGCTGACGCCCAGCAAACAGACCCTGGCATTCCAATGTACTGAACAGTGCTCACTGGCTTACAACTGGAGGATATCCAGATCACCCCTGGCAATCGCATGCTGCTCTGTGACACATCGATGGGTAAACCTTGCCCTGTCATTCTGGTTGCATGGAAGAGATGGGTTTTTGACTCGGTCCACAACTTTGCTCATCCCGCCATCAGGACTACTGTCAAAATGGTGGCAAACAGGTATGTCTGGCACAGCCTCTGCAAAGAGGTCACCCTGTGGGCCAGGACTGTGGCAGACTCATATCAAAGTTCCACCACAGACATTCGAGCCAGCACGTCGCCACTTCAGCCACATGCACATTGACATTGTGGGTCCCCTAACCGTATCCAGAGGTGCACGTTACCTTCTTACAATGGTCGACTAGATGGCCAGAGGCAGTGCCACTATCAGAGGCTTCCACAGAAGCATGTGCATGGGCTTTACTCAACACTTGGGTAGTGTGTTTCAGGGTCCCCAAACACCTTACATCGGACAGCAGGGCCCAATTCACTTCCAGTCTGTGGACTGCCTTAGCCCACACCCTGGGGACCTAACTCCACCACACCACAGCGTATCACCCACAGGCCAACTAGTTGGTGGAGAGGTTCCACAAAAACCTTAAGGCAGCCTTAATGGCATGGCTTGCCAGACTTAACTGGGCTGATGAACACCCTTGGGTCCTATTAGGCATCTGCACCACACCCAAGAAGGACTTTGTGGCATCCTCTGCAGTTAGTCTATGGCACACCCCAAGTTATACTGAGTGAGTTTGTGACGGCCCCTGAGGACTTAGGGTAGCCACCCAGTGACCACATTGTCCCAACTACATGAGCTCCTAGGCACCCTGGCCCTGACTAAACCTAAACCCCACAGTCAACCCTGCTTTTACATCCCAAAGAACTTTACTGACTGTAAATATATGTTTGTTTGGCACGTGACTCACTGCCCATCTCTACAGTGGCCTTACGAGGGGCCATACTATGTCCTCAGACATAATGGCTCCATCTGTGTTTTGGACAGTGGCAGCAGGGAAGAGACTTTCACACTGGACCAGTTGAAACTAGCCTACTTGGACTTTGACCAGCCCATCACTCACCCGACCCCACTGCCCAGGGGTCGGCCTCCTAAAATTGCCGGTTCTGTGGTGGTGGTGGGGGGGGGGGGGGTGGGATCATGTACCGACCTGCAGCCCGCGCCTTGGGCCAACACAGAATGTCGATCACAGCAACCGGCAAAACATCATGCAGACTGAAACTCCAGTTTCCATAGGCCACTGCCAATCACCGCCGGTGGATCACAGGGGGCCTAATTGGGGCTCGGGCATCCGAAGTATCTAATCGACAGCTGACTCTCTCAAGACATGCCCTGGTGGTGATATGGCCAAGCTGACTATAAAAGGCAGAGCTGCCACTGAATAAACTCAGTGTCGAATACACTTTGCTGGTGTATGTGTGTCTTTCTTCTCCTGCGGATTCGAGCTACAGCCCGAGGGCTACAACCAAGAGCTATAACCTAGCTGTAGCCATAGTGATCTCACTACATTCCTCCAGTATCTGACATTTTTTCTGGGTAATAGATTCTGACTGTCTACGTTATTAATGCCTCTTAGAATTTTCTAAACTTCTATCAAGTCACCCATCATGCATCAAAATGATATTACTGACAATTTAGTGCCTTACTGATGAAAAACTCCTTTGTCAATGGTATTGTCCTTGAGTAGAACACTGACCAAGACCCCACACTCGGCCTCATTATAATTACCAGTGCTCAATTGGGAAACAGGTTAATATGGTATATTTAGATGTCCAAAAGGTCTTTGATAAGACTTCTGCATAATATAGGGGGTGTACAGAATTGGAGGTTACATATTTGCATGGATAAAGTATTGGTTAACCAGAAGGCAGAAGTGGGATAAAAGGGTCTTCCTCTATTTGGCAATCAGTGTTTAATGGTGTGCCACAGGAATTGGTGCTGGGTTCACAACTGTTGATAATATACACAAATAATATGGAGGTGGGCACCAATATAGCACATCTAAGTTTGCTACATTCACTAAATTAAATGCAAAAGCAAATTTTGTGAAGGACACAGACATTTTGCCAAAAGATAGAGATAGGTTCAGTGAGAGGCAAGGGTCAGGTAGCTGGAATACAACATCGGTAAATATCTGGTCATCCATTTTAGAAAGAAAATAGTTAATCAGACTATTATTTAAATGGTTAAAATCTGCAACTTATTTTTGTGCAGTGTACTTGTACATGAATCCTAAACAGTAGCTTGCAGAACTAGCAGGCAAACAAGAAGGCAAATGAGATGTTGGCTTTCATTGAATTTATGAGCAAGGAAATTCTGCTGCAGATTGTACAGAGTACTGACTGATGAGGTCACACCTGAAGTGTGCAGTTCTGGCCTTCTTACTTGAGAAATTATATACTGGCTTTGGAGGAGGTTCACCAGATTTTGGAAATGAAGGGGAATATATTCATTGGAGTCCTGAAGGATGCTAGAGGAAACATATCAATTTATGAAAGATAAGATAGAAACAGCAAGGTTGTTTCCACAGGGAGGCGAGATTAAATTTTGGGGACACCCTCAAGATTCAGGGGAGTAGACTTAAAACAAAGATGAGTAAGAACTGCTTCTCCTAGGGAGCAATAAATCTGTGGAATTCTGTGCCCAGTGAAACAGTAGAGGCTGTCTCATTAAATGTATTTAAAACACTAATCCATTTTTGAATAATAGGAGAATTAGGGGTAATGGACATGTAAGTGAACCTAAGTCCATGGTCATGTCAGCCATGATCTTATTGAAGGCCAAATGGTCAACTCTTGTTCTTATTTCTTATGTTCTTAAAGAGCCTAGAGATTTGTTTGTGGCCTGTTCAAAGTGTATCCTTCAGCCCAAATTACCAGTGACAGGTGAACTGGTTATTGATGTCATTGCTGCTTGTGGTGCTCTTCAGGATCTTGCTATGCACCAATTTTAGAAGTAATTAATTTATCATGGCAATGTTGGGATATACTGAGAATATGAAAGGCTATTTATGAAAACAATTCCCCTCTTGTTTAATCAAGAAGACATAAGTATGCTTGAGCATCAATTATCTCAATAGAATCGATTATTTCAAGATGAAGTTGGCAGGCTATACTTTCAAAACTCTATAGAGATAGATGATATTTATTTATTTATGTATGAAACAAAGTTTGAGAATGAAGCTAAATACTAAATTAAATTTGAGGTGCTGATAATGCTTAGGGAGATTGTAAAAGTTCAGAGAGATCATGAAGGTTTGCTCATGAATTGCTGTCACCCTTTTTCAAAAAAATGTGGCAAAATAGATCAGTACAAATGCAGACTTTTAGTATCCTATCACTGCAATTAAACATGATTACTCATTTATGGTAATCTGATGAAAGTCAGCAATGTGTAAAAGGGCAATGTCTGAATTGACCAACCTATTTTTTTTTAAACGAATTTTGTCTTCCAGAATCCATTTGACAGAACTGAGCTCTGTTAAATGCATTCTCAGTTTAGAGTTCAGGTACTTCACAGACCTGGATTATTGTTGACTGCAGGATAGAAAAGAGCAGTTTATAGATGGAGTTAAAATGAATGGCATACCCTGAGGTTCAGTCGTAGCATCCCAATTGTTTATAATTTCCATGAACAGCTGGAATGGATTTCTGGGCCAGCTTGTGTCGATAAAAGCCTCACAATCATTGAAGATTCAATGTGATGCTATGATGGGAACACAATTAGGGAGATGGGATGTAGAATGGAGAAAATTATTTCTCTCCATTTTTGCTGATAATATAATTTTCTAATAGGGGGCAAGATAATCAAACTGCTGCAATTTAATTGTAAATTAGTGTAAACCTGCACAGCATAACAGAAAGTCACGTTGGTTCAGGGGAGAAGTCTTCAGATCTTACACCATCCCATATAAATTGATCCCTGTTCTACATTAGGTTCACTGATCTGTATCAAAGGTCAATGGAAGCAGTGTGATTGGCTCTACTGTTTTGAGACTAAGACTGGGAAAACCAGCACAGACTTCCACTTTGATCACAATCAGAAACCATTTGTCAGAAACTAACAAGTGAAGACAATAGATGAAGACAGAATTCAATAGATGGCTGATGCATTTCATGATAAAATTATCTGCCGTCACAATCCTGTCTAGATTCACACTTGGTGAATCAATTAGAAGAGGAACTCCAGGCCCACTTCACTGCAAATTAATATTGATGATAAATCAGTAGCCTCATCAGGGAGAGAAGCATTCAGGGGAAAAAAAATGTTCTCAACTGGTGCATTACATTTCCACAAGGAAAATTAACTCAAAATGTTATTTTTTTCTGAAATTCATAATGATACAGTAGATAGAATGTCTCAGAAAGCATTTATAATGCTCATACCTCTGCTTGCATTACAGCATAAGACAAATTTAATACAAAAATGGACAATGAAACACAGTAAAACCCTAGGTATCCGAAACCTATGGGGTGCGCAGTGTGAGCAATGGAAGAAACACTGCTGCCACACTGAGGGTTGTTAACGACTGTTTTTATTCAAATTCAGCGCGCCCCTTTAAGGGCAGCATGAACTCAGTCACCTGGTGCATTGTGACATCATAATCGCTGCCCAGGGTGGGCGCTGGAAGGGATACTGCAGTCAGAGAGAAACCTCTGATGACGCCATTTCCCCATGGCTGTGCCGCCACGTGGCAATACAAGCGGGGCCAGTTCGCCATGAGGATGTGCGCCACCACAGGGGATTATTAGATGTCAGATGAGAGTATAACTCAAGAGGCTGAGATTAAGTCAGGCTTCTATTCACAATAGACTGGGACCTCATCCAGTGCCATGACGTGGGCTTTCTGGGGAAGGGTCGAGGTGTTAGAAGCCTCATACAAGGTCAAGAGGGAGGGGTCACTGGTACAGTCACATGATGGGGCAGAACCAGGTAATCAGGAATACACCAGTTCACCACATTAACCCCTTGTTTTTTTAATATATTGTACTAAGAGGTCACAAAGTCTTACATGTTAAGCCGATCCAGTGGCCTGATCTTCCGTACTGACCAGCGGAGTGCTGGTTATTGCGTTGCAGCTGGGGCCACTGTTTCATCCCGAACCTCCAGCGCTGTGTATTGGGGGTTCTGTGGTGATACAACCACAGCACTGGCTGTACTCCCACCAGCCTACTGCAGGGGGAAACCACTGTACCTGCAGGAAGGCAACCTGGGAGGCTGGCCCCATCTGGCCATCTGTCAATCTCTGACCTGCATTTAGACTCGAGCCAGCACCTCCCGGGTCAGTCAGTCATGTGGAGCCAGCAGAGGACAGTCGGGCACACATGGAGCCATCAAGATATGACAACTGGTGTGTACAGAGTTTAAGTCGATTAAATCCTGTAGTACAGTCTTTTCTCATGTTTTGTGGTTGCTTGCTGCACCACAGTGCATCACAATTTAATCGACTTAAAATTTAAAGACCATGGAGAAGTTCCTCATCATTGAGAGGCTGGATATCGACCCTCAACACCCAGACGTCCCGGCCCACTTCGAGATCTGGAAACTGTGACTGAGGCAATCATCCAGACGCAGGCTGAAATTATCAAGACAAACCAAAAGAGACACATGATACTTCACACCAAACTGGGCCCCTGTGCTTTCCAGGTCATCCAAGACTGAACGGACATTGAACTTGGAATGGCTGTCCTGGAGGGCATGTACAGGCCCCCGATGAGTGTGCTTTACGCCCGGTACCTGCTCAACATCAGGGTACAGCAGCTAGGTGAGACGGCAGATGCCTATTTGGGGGCTCTGTGGGAACTAGCTCGCCCATGCATGACCGAGACTGGGATGACTGAAGGGGAGGTGGAGCAACTTGTCTGAGATGCCTGCATGCGAGGGTTGTGGTTGAGTGTGACTCGACAGAGACTACTAGAAGAAAATACTGCCTCCCTTACCAGAATCATTGAGATGGAGCTCGCATTGCTCCCGATGCAGTAAGAAAAGCCACTTCACCAAGATGTGCCTCTCTAAACCCACCAAGACTGCTACATCCCTCTATGATTGACCAAGAGTCTCCCCCTCCCCCAGGCGCCGCCATGTGCGAATACTGGGCAGCATCATTATTGAGTGTGCCACTTCCGCCTGAACCGCTGATGTCACTTCCGGCCCAGCCACCCACCCACACCACTGCTGTGTGCTCACCATGGGTGCCACCATCTTCCATCACCCAATTTCTGCCCACACCAAAGACATCACATCCACCCTCATGATGACCTCACCTCCGGCCTCACTTCCAGTCAGGTCGCCCGACCGTACCGATGCCACATGCATCCATTGGGCACCGCCATCATGGGCCAGCCAGCCCCCGACCACCTCAATTCGCTCGACTCACCAATGGGACGATGTGGTCAACATGCTCAAGTACACAACCACACACACACACAGCACCCCACGCCCCAGAGGGAAACCAGTGGCTGCTATTCGCCACAACCATCGGGGAGCAACAACTCGGACCCCAAGGTGGACCTAGCATCCATCACGTTAATGAAGAACATTCCCCATGGACTTGGGTGTTCAATGATGGACATTGCTGTCAACTGGAAGGTAACAAAATGCCTGTTTGACAGAGGTAGTCCTGAGAGCTTTGTCCACTTGAATGTGGCCTGTATGCTGAAATCAATGGTATACCCAGCGAACTTCTCTATCACTTTCACGGCCCAGGACCACTCCATCATGGCATTCAGATGCTGCTCAGCAGACTTGATAGTTGGGGGGGGGGGGAAACATAGCAAAGGTTCAGGCTCCTGATCATGCCCAAGCTCTGTCATCCTCGGGCTGGACTTCCAGTGCCACCTCCAAAGCTTCAGCCATGCCTTTGGTGGCCCCTTTCCCCCATTCACACTCCACAGCATGCATCCTATCGACTGCCCCCAGTCCATCTGTGGCCTCTCGACCCTACAGGTGCCCCCTCCATCCCTCTTCAATTACCTGAAACCAGACCGCAAGCCCATAGCTGCCAAGAGCAGGCTCTACTGTGCGGCTGACAGGACCTTTATCAAAGCAGAGGTGAGACAGCTTCTGGCAGAAGGAATCATAAAGCCCAGCACCAGCCCCTGGAGAGCCCAGGTCCTGATCATAAAAGGGGGCAGCAAACCAGGATAGTCATTGAGACTAGCCAGATCATCAACTTGTACCAACTGGACACCTACCTACTGCCCTGCATTGCCAACCTGGCCAATGAGATAGTCCACTACAGTGATTGACCTAAAGTCGGCCTACCACCACCTCCTCATCCATGCGCCTCTACCAGTTCTGCTGGGTTCCCTTTGGGATCACAAATAGAGACTCTGTGTTCCAGCGGGAGATGGACCGCATGGTAGACCGGCACAATCTAAGAGCTACCTTCTTGTACCTGGACTATATCACCATCTGCAGCCATAACCAGCAGGACCATGATGCCAACCTGGAGAGATTTCTCTGAATGGCTGACGAGCTGAACCTCATTTACAACAAGGAGAAGTGTGTGTTCAGCACCACCCACCTCGTCATCCTAGGGTACATCGTGGAAAATGGTGTCATTGGTCCTGACCCAGAATACACGGGCCTCTTAATGGAACTGCCTCTCCCTTACATACTCAAGGCCATCCACAGGTGCCTAGAGCTCTTCTCGTACTACTCCTTGATTCTTGGACAAGGTCCGCCCACTGGCCCAAGCCACAACTTTTCCCAATCCCCCTGAAGCCCAAATGGCCTTCGCTCACATCAGACAAGATATCGCCAATGCCACGATGCATGCCGTGGATGAGGACTCCCCATTCTAGGTGGAGTGCGATGCCTCTGATGTTGTCTTCACTGCCACCCTCAACCAAGGGGGCAGACCCGTGGACTTTATCTCCAGGATCCTCCACAGTTCAGAACGGGTACTCCATTGAAAAGGAGGCCCAGGTGATCGTGGAAGCAGTCCACCACTGGTGCCATTACCTGGCAAACAGGAGGTTCATCCTCCTCACAGATCGGCATACAGTGGCATTCATGTCAGCACCACCTACAGAGGCAAGATCAAGAATGACACGTTCAGCTATGACATCTAGTATAGACCGGGGAAATTCAATGACTCCCCCGATACCCTGTCCCAGACTTGTGCCAGTCCACAGTCCAATCAACTGCAGGTGCTGCACAACACCCTTTGCCACCCGGGCATCACATGCCTGTACCATTTCATCAAGTCCTGGAACTGTGGTGAATCTATGCTGAGCTGTCAGTCTCCCACTGTGCCTAGCCCCGCTTTACTGACATTAGACGTGTATTATCTCTACCACTTAAGACACTCCCCATGGGTATAACTGTCATAAAATTGAAGTGCCAGTTAATGAAGTAGACGATGGCGGCATAGTCAAGCGATAATCATGACTTTTATTAGAAGAAACTAACGGTATAATAATAAAAGATAATAGGTGCATACACAGATATACCAGTTATCAATTTTATTAGCAGAAATGGATGCAGCACTCATGCCAGAGTGGCTGGTAATCGACCAGTCTGCCCCAAGGGCCAGAGAAATTTTCAACTACTGGATTGCTTGTTTCGATTACTACATGGCTCGAAGCAACATGGTCGATGAGGCGATACAGTGGATCCACCTGAATTCCCTACTGGGCGAGGTCCCTTTTGCTCTAACACAAGGAGCTACAACTCTGCTATAGTCCGGAATGCCTGACCACTTACTATGCAGCGCCACGGAATGGTACTTGCTCGACACCAGACTAGATGCCAGAAACCCGGGGAAAGTGATGCTGCCTATGCACTGGCCCTCGACTCGCTGGCAAACGAATGCAATGTCAGGGCGGTCAATGTGGAACAACACCACAATGCTTTGAAGCTGGATACTTTTGTCAACGGAATTGACTCCAGTTACATCCATCAGAGGCTACTAGAGACAAAGCCCCTGACCTATGACTGGGCAGTCACGCCAGCCAAAACACTGAGAAGTGCCATATGGTCCAGTGAAATGCTGGAAACTGAAAGGGAAACATCTAGGAGTGCTGGAACCCTGAAAGAGAAAAAGGGGTGAACCCCTGGCAAATGCTACTTCTATGGTAAGAGCTGGCACCCCAGATAGAAGTGCCTGACTCGATTTGCTACCTGCAGCTACTGTGGGAAACATGGCCACTTTGCTAAAGCACGTAAGGCAAAAAATACTCCCACTGATAATTAGAAGAGAAGCGCCAAGAAAATTCATCCTGGAGCTGCAGGAATGTAAGACAACGGTGAAAAGGGGGAATCTTCAGATGAGCAGGCTGAATTGACTTCAAGTGACGGTGAGGTGAGATCAACACAAATCAATTGACTGTAAAGCTTGGAGGTTGTTATGGACTGGAATGGTGGACTATGAAGAGGGAGGTGAATGGTGAGACTGTCGATTGCTTAATAGATTCAGGAAGCACTGACAGCTACATCCAAGAGAAGGTCACCAAAGCTTTAAATTTGCGGAGATATCCAGCAAACCGAAGGATATCGCTGGCTTGTAGTAAACTTAAAAAAACTATACAGGATAAGTGTAAAGTTACTTTGAACTTGCAGGGACATTGTCTTGCTGATGTTTGGCTCTTTGTAATGCCTGATCTCTGCGCTCCCGTGTTACTGGGGTTGGATATTCAATATCAGATGAAAAGTGTAATATTAAATTTCGAAGGGCCACTACCCACTTTTAACATCCCCTGCACTAGTTACTGTAGTCTGTCCACATTAAAGATCGAAGCTCCCTCCCTGTTCAGTAATCTGTCTCCCAAGTATCGACCGATTCCCTCTAAGAGCTGTTCTTACAGCAAAGAGGTTCGCGAGTTTATTAAAGCTGAGACCAGGAGACTGCATAAAGAGGGGTGATTGAACCTAGCAGGAGTCCATGGTGAGCCCAGGTGGTAGTGGTGAAAAATCACACTAAGAAACAACTGGCTGTTGATATAGCCAGACAATTAGCCATTATACTAACTTGGATGCCTATCCCCTCCCACACATCAATGAAATGGTTAATCAGATAGCACAATACAGAGTGTACTCGACCATTGACCTTAAGACAGCTTATCACCAAATCCCCATTAAAAAAAGTGAACGACCCTATACGGCAGACTTGTCAAACTCAGGCCCGCGGGCCAAATTTGGCCCGTGATATAATTATATTTGGCCCGCAAGATCATATCAAATATGTATTAGAGCTGGCCCGCTGGCTGCCACGCCAGTATAGCGCATGCACAGCTAATACTACAAATCCCAGAATGCTTTGCAAATGCGTTGGCGCCGGCCTGTCAGCCGCTAATTGCCCCCACCTCCTCTCTTTACTTTCATTAGCATCTGCGACCTGTCGCCCAACTCACATGTAATAAACCCCTTACGAAAAATGGCCAAACCAAAGACAGAAAACAGGACCTTTCAAGACAGGTGGGAGACAAACTCTGACCCCAGAGTTTGATGAACTTGCATCTAAGAAGAGATGCCAAGTATCTGGTTTAGACCCAGGTGCATCAGAGTAAATCACAGTGTAGCAAGCTAAACTTGGATTAATATTTTCTTTGGTTAACTTTGGACTGTTCATAGTTGAAAGATTGGATTTTCATTGAAGCAAGTTGTTATTTTTTTGACTTGTTGGCTTGTGGAAAAAAATACATTTAAAAGGAGCTTAAAGGCTACAGAGAAATATTATTTATTAAATATTTTATTTCTCATTTGTTAATGCTTCTTCTGGAAAGAGTTTAACCAAAACTATTATTAAACATTTATTTTAATAAGAAAAAATTTAACATTACATATGTTGAAAGAAGAGAAAACATGCAGATGTTGTTGAAAATTTTCAATAAATATTTAGTTTGGCCCACGACTTAGTCCAAGTTTTTAATTTTGGCCCTCTGTGAATTTGAGTTTGACACCCCTGCTATACAGCCTTTGAGGCTGATGAGGGGTTATACCAGTTTAAAAGGGTACCTTTTGGAGTCATTAACAGTGTGTCAGTGTTTCAAAGGGAGATGGATAAGATCGTTAGAATGTATGAGTTGAAGGGCACGTTCCCTTATCTGGATAATTTTACTATCTGTGGTGAGACCCAGACTGAACATAATGACAACTTTAAAAAATTCTAGCAACAGCCAAAGAATTCAACGAGGGCAAATGTGTTTTCAACACAACAGAACTACCCATTTTGGCTACATTGTTTGCGAGGGCGAAATCTGCCCCGATCCAGAAAAAATGGCTCCCCTGAAGAAGTTGCCACCCCCAGACTCAGCAAAAGCCCTTAAAAGGTGTATAGGATTATTTTCCTACTAATGCAAATGGGTACGTGACTATGCTATGAAAGCACGCCCTCTGTTTGACACAAAATCCTTCCCTCTCTCTCCAACAGCCCTGAAAGCTTTCGAGAAAATTAAAGCTGATATTGCCAAAGCTGAATTCTCGTCCATTGACGGGGATGCCCCGTTCCAGGTGGAAACTGATGCCTCAGATTGTGCTTTAGCAGGAACACTTAATCAAAAGGGCAGACCCATGGCATTCTTCTCCCACACGATACGCGGACCTGAACTTAAATATCTGGCCATTTTAAAAGAAGCCCAGGCTATCATTGAAGCTGTTCGCTACTGGAGACATTTTCTAGCTGGCAGGAAATTTACCTTGATCACTAATCAGAAATCTGTAGCCTACAAAAGTAAGATTAAAAACGATAAGATGGCACGCTGGCGAATAGAACTCTCAACTTACAATTATGAGATCCTGTACAGACCTGGCAAGTTAAATGATCCCTCTAACACATTGTCACGATCTGCTGCCGGTGATCAGCTTGAGGGACTAAAGGAGATCCATAGCAGACTGTGCCACTTAGGGGGTCACAAAATTCTTCCGTTACATAAGGGCTAACAAAACTTATTCCCTCGAAGAAGTCAGAAAACTGACTAAAAGGTGTCCTGTTTGCGCAGAATGCAAACTGCAGTATTTTAAAGCTCCGGAGGCCACTCTCATCAAGGCGATGAGAGGATCAGCTTAGATTTTAAAGTCCCGTTACCTTCTAACAACAAAAATGTATATTTCCTTATTGTAATCGAATATTCAAGATTTCCCTTCGCGATATCCTGCCCCGACATCTCAACAGCGTCTGTCATTAAGGCACTCGCCAGAATCTTCAGTAATTTTGGTTTTCCCAATTACATTCATACAGACAGAGGCTCAGCATTCATGAGTGCAGAGCTGCGCCAAGCTCTGTTACGCAAGGGGATTGCCACCAGCCGCACCACGAGCTACAACCCCCAGGGCAATGGGCTGGTCGAAAGGGCTAACACCACATTCTGGAAGACTGTTAACCTCGTGTTAAAGACACATGATTACCCTGTTACTCGGTGGCAGGAGG
Source organism: Narcine bancroftii (assembly GCF_036971445.1). Taxonomy (NCBI): domain Eukaryota; kingdom Metazoa; phylum Chordata; class Chondrichthyes; order Torpediniformes; family Narcinidae; genus Narcine; species Narcine bancroftii. The sequence continues at coordinate 198,079,482 of NC_091469.1, read as the reverse complement.
TGCTGCCCGAGGCGCTACATTCGATTCGGTCTCTACTGTGTACTGCAACAAATCAAACACCTCATGAACGTATGTTTACTTTTCCTAGGAAATCAGGGACTGTGATGGACTGGCCAGCCTATCTATCTGAGCCTGGGACACGCTCGGACGCGTAAAACAGACCCTCTAGTCCAGCCAGTTCAGCTACTGCACACTAACCCCAATTATGCCCACGTTAAATTCCCAGATGGGAGCACGGACACCGTACCCCTAAGAGATCTGTCCCCACCTGGTTCACCCCTTTTGCACACCCCTACTTGGGGTGATCCTGAGAGGTTGGATGCACCACCCCCAACCTGCGACCCCTAGTAAGCATTCAGATGGCCATGCTGAGGCTCCACTGCCTCACGCTCGTGATTCTGGAGCGGCGTAAATGGTTATATGGTTATATGGGTCCAGAAGTCTGGCCTTCTCACACTACAGACCAGGGAACCGTATCAACACCGCCAGTTCCCAAGGCTGCTACCCCTGCACCTGTTCTGATAAGGAAGTCTACTCGTATCTGTGAACAACCCGAGAGGCTTCAGTATTCATAAACATCTCATTATATTCCGCTAGTTACTTGCCTTGTTTTGGCTATGTCAGTGAATTCTCAATGCCATTTATTTTATTGTATTACGCTTGCAGTAGATTGCTTGCTTGCTTGAATTCTACTTGGCAGCTGACCTTTTAATTTTAACCCTACTTCTGTTGGGGGGAGACTGTGGTGAATCTATGCTGAGCTGTCAGTCTCCCACTGTGCCTAGCCCTGCTTTACTGACATTGGGCATGTATTATCTCTACCACTTAAGACACTCCCCGTGGGTATAACTGTGTAAGCACCTATTGTCTTTCATTATTGTACCATTAGTTTCTTCGAATAAAAGCCATAATTATCGCTTGACTACGCCGCCTTCATCTACTTCATTAATTGGCACTTCAGGAACCTTCCCTTCTCGGCCCAAGAGGTCCAGACCATGACTGAGTCCTGCAGGATCTGTGTAGAGTGAAAACTGTGCTTCTTCCACCTGCCACAGGCCCATATCGTTAAGGCCACTCAGCCTTTTGAAGCGACTTTTGAAGGCCCCCTGCCTTCCATGAACAAGAACATCTATTTCCTCTTGGTCATAGACGAATACTCATGTTTTTTCTTCGCCATCCTTTGCCCTGACACTTCCACAGCCTCCATTATCAGGGCACTGACACAGATCTTCACCATGTTCGGATACCCAGCCTTCATCCACAGTGTCCAGGGGTCCGGCTTCATGAGTGAGGCGTTGCACCAGTACCTGACAGAGCAAGGCATTGCGACTAGTCGCACAACTATCTACAATATCCAGGGGCAACAGGCAGGTGCAGCATAAAAACTGTGTAACCCTGAGGTCGAAAGGCTGGTCCGTTGACTACTGGCAAGAGGCCCTCCCCAAGGCAATCCATGCCATATGGTCACTCTTGTGCATGGCTGCCATTCAGACCCCTCATGAGTGCCTTTTCTCATTTACTAGGAAATCAGCGACTGACATTTCCCTACCAACATGGCTAACATTTCCGGGACCGGTACTCCTCTGCAAACACCTACAGTCCCACAAGTAAACACCCACTTGTTGAGCAAGTGCTCCTTCTCCATTCAAACACAAACTACACCTATGTCAGGTATCTCAGTGGATGTGAGGACATTGTCTCGACCAGGGATCTGGCACCAGCAGGGGACCAACCTCCCCATCACAGGTACCCTTTCCCCACCCAGGATTACCCGTGAGCTGACCCCCTTCCTCTGCCTCCCCAGAGGGCCCCAATGCCGGACTACCTGAACTTATAAATACTACCTGATGCTGAGGACCCCCCCCCCCCCAGGACTCATTTTAAAAAGGGGGTAAATGTGGAGATACAACCACTACACTGGCCGGGCTCCTACCAGCCTACTGCAGGGGCAATCACTGCACCTGCAGGTAGGCAACCTGGGATGCTGGCCCCACCTGGCCAGATGTCAATCATCGACCTGCAAATAGAATCAAGCTAGTCCCTCCCAGGTCAGTCGGACATGTGGAGCTAGCAGAGGACAGTTGGGCACATGTGAAGCCATCATGATATGGCAACTGGTGTGTACAGAGTTTAAGTCATTTAAAGCCTTTAGTACAGTCTTTTCTCTTGTTTTGTGTTTGCTTGCTGCACCACAGTGCATCACAGGTTCGTGTGGAGAAGCTGAACCTTTTCGATCAGGGGGTCAGTTTTATGACCTCTCGTGTTTTCGTAGCAGGATTAGCCTTGGAGATGCCAACCAAAAGGGTAGGATGGTCCCAAATGCTGACTTCCTGTGGAAGGAGAAAATTCGTTCATGAGGGGTAATGTTAGTGGCAGTACATAGATTGAGTGGTATGCAGCACCTCTTGCCAATGAGAGACAGGCAGTCCCCTGGACTTTAGAACAAGGAGGATGGACTTCCACATGGTGCTGTTCTCTCTTTCTACCTGGTAGAGTTATTACTCCAGGGGTTATAACTTGTGGTCCTGCGGATGGCGATCCCCTGGCCAGCAGGAATTGGTGTAGTTCGTTGCTCATAAACGAGGACCCCCGGTCGCTGTGGTTGTACAATGCGTACCTGAACAGGGTGAACAGGTTGCGCAGGGGCCCAATGACTGTGATGGTGGTCATGTTAGGGCAGGGGATGGCAAAAGGGAACCGTGAATGCTCATCAATTACAGTGAGAAAGTATGTGTTACAGTTGGTGGAGGGAAGTGGGCCCTGAAGGCCATGCTCAGGTGCTCAAAGGGGCGCATGGCTTTTATCAGTTACGCCCTGTCCAGTTGGTAGAAGTGCGGCTTGCACTCCACCCAGATCCTGTGGTCCCTGGTCATTGTCTCTGACATCCCCAATGTAGTATGGCAGATACCGAGATTTGATAAAGTGAAAAAATCTCGTGACACTGGGGTGGCAGAGGTAATTGTGGATGACTTTGAGGCGATTAATCTGTGTGCAGGCACATGACCCTTGTGACAGGGCATCTGAGGGCTCGTTGAGCTTCCACGGCCAGAGCAGGATGTCATAATTGTAGATGGAGAGCTTGATCCGCCACCTCACAATTTTAATGTTCTTTATCTTATCTTACCTCATTGTTTATTGTTGAACATGAATGTCACGGCCCATTAATCTGTGAGCAGTGTAAAATGTCTGCTGGCCAAGCAGCGCCTCCAGTGCCATATAGCCTCAATTATCGCCTGAGCCTCCTTCTATCTGTCGGACTTCATGGCCCTGGAGGGTGCGAGAGAAGAAGGGAGTGGGGTGGCCTGTCTGATTTAGGGTGATGGTCAGGACAAAATTGAATGCATCACTCACCTCCTGGAAGGGGGGTAGATTCATCCACCACATATGTTGCTGCTTCCACGATGTGCTGCCCATGCTTCATTTGTAAGGGGGAAAGAGATTATCCACATAATTTGGAACCCACTGGGTGTAGTAAGAAAGAATCTGGGGTTCCTTTTCAGGGCCTCAAGACTGTGAGGAAGGGGAGGTCTGGCAGAGGCTGCATGCGGTCGGGTTTGGGGCCAATGACCCCATTCTTCAAGATGTAGCCAAGGATCGCTAGTCAGGTAGCGTGGAAAACACACATTATTGTAGGTCAGGTTCAGGCGTTTGTCAGTGGTGATGAATTTCTGGAGGTTCACGTCATGGTCTTGCAAATCATGGCGACAGATCATGACATTATCCAGATATGGGGAGGTGGCGTGCAGGTTATTTTGGTCTACCGTCCAGTCCATCTCCTGTTAGAAGATGGGAACGCCATTGGTGACACCGAAGAGGACTCTGAGGAAGTGGTAGAGGCAGCTGTCTGCCTCAAAAGCTGTGTAATGATGATCCTCGGGGTGGATAGGGTGTTGGTGGTAGGCGGATTTAGGTCTATCGTGGAAAAAACACAATACTGGGTGATCTGGTTAACCATATCCATGATGCAAGGGAGGGGGGTATGCATCCAACTGCATGTAGTGATTAATGTCTGACTATAGTCGATCATCATCTGCGTTTACCCCTGCCCTTGACCACCACTATCTGAGCTCTCTAGGGGCTGGTGACCTCTCGTCCAGGAGTCATTGTACCTCTGCCTTTAAAAACATCCTGTCCTCCTTATTGTATCGCCTGTTTTTTGTAGCAACTGGCTTACAGTTTGGGGTGAGATTGGCAAACAACGGCAGGGGGTTGATGTGGAGGGCAGAGAGACTCCAAATTAGTTGGCCAGTGGGAGGGGGGGGGGTCAAAGTGCCCAGTTAAGGAACTGCGGGTTACCATCTATGAGGGGTGGGAGGGGGCCGTCATATTGTATAGTAATACTCTTTAAGTGTCACTGGAATTCTAGCCCCAACAGCAGCGGTACGCAGAGTGCGCCATAATGAGAAGCTTAAAGTCTCTATATGTTGTGCCTGCACGGTCAGTATCACTGTAGTGTAGCTGTGGATTTCTGCGGAGTGAGACTTTGAGGTTAGGGCAACTTTTTAAGTGACTGGTTTTGCCTCAAGGGAATAATGTTGGACCATGTTCTGGATGAATATAGCTCTTGGTGCTCCCTCTATCAAAAAGGCATTTAGTGATCTGGTTATTGATGGAGATGTCCAACATGGAGTGGGCCAGATTGTGAGGGCAGTTCTGGTCCAGCATCACTGAGTGCATGGTCGGTCTGTGGTCTGACCCACACTGAGTTGCTATCTGCGAGTAAATGGTGGCATCTATGCAATGGCGTGGGTCTCCCTGGAAATCAGCAGCATCGAAGATGGCGGACCCCATGTTGCAGCGAGGTCATCCCCGGAAGATGCTAGCATCCAAGATGGCAGCTGCCATGCTGCCCACTTGGTGGCGCAGGGACTGGAGGGCTATGAACGGCATACTCTTGCATCGTGGCCCTTCTTCCTGCACTTGGAGCACGTCGCGTCTCTTGCCAGACAGCGTTTTCAGGGGTGTTTTGCCTGGCCGCAGAATTAGCACTTTGGGTGCTTCTGAGAGACAACAGCTGTAGTGGCCTCGTTAATTGGGCGTGGTAACACTGCTGGCCTGTAGTCCCCGTCCCAAGATAATGACCCCCATGTGATTCCATTTGCAGAGTACGCCTCTGCGTTGCGGAGGGCGATTTCCAGTGACTTTGCAAGAACAATCTCCCCTTTTAAATCTAACTTACTTGAGTAACTTCTGGAGCATGTAGTCGGACCTGATTCCTGCAACATAGGTGTCCCGGATCATGTCTTCTGTGTTTTAGGCGGCCAATACTGACTGGAAGTTGCACGTCCGCATGAGACCTCACAGGGCCCAGAGGAATTCATTGTCCGATTCGCCCGGTCGCTGTCTGGGGTGGCCAGCGTGTGCCTGGCGAATACCTCGTTAACTTTCTCCCTGTATTGTCCCTTAAGTATATCCATTGCTTCCACGTACGTGGTGGCATCCCTGATCATTGGGATTATTCATGGTCCAACCGGGAGAAGATGCAGTCTGTTTGCATTGATGGCCACGAGGCCTGCTGAGTTTTGGAGGAAGACATTGAAACAGCGTAGCCAAAGTTTGATGCCGTCTGAAGCATTCAGTGACTGTGGATCGATCTCCAGCTTGTGAGGTTTCAGAAGTTGGTCCATTATTAGCAATAAAACAAAAAATTGTGATTAAAGTTGACGCGCACTAAATAACTTGAGAGGCTGAGACTGAGTCACTGATCTACGGGCTTTTATTCACAATGGACAGGGACCTCATCTCTGCCGTGACCTGGGTTTTCTAGGGAAGGGTCAAGGTGTTAGAGGCTTTATACAAGGCCAAAAGAGGGAGGAGCCACAGGTACAGTCACAGGGTGGGGCAGAACTGGGTAATCAGGAATATGGCAGTTCAACAGTTCACCACAAGTATTTTCCAGTTGCATGAGATTGCATGTTGCATGATTGGCAAACTAACGACAAGGTGCACCACTTTTAAACTTCCATATTTTTTACCTATTTCTTTTCCTCAATTTTTTTTGCTGGTTGCTTGAATTCCAGATAACAGGGGTTTTACTGTACAAGTTATTGCTATGTTGTTCCACAAAGTTGATTTCTAATGCTATGCTGCAAATGTATTAGGGATCAGTCCTACCTGAGGTTGGAGCATAGTCAAGGTCTTTCAGAAAAATGGAGTGTCCCTTTATAATTTCCTTAGCCGCAGAATTCTAAACTTCATGTTTTTTAAAAAAAATCTAGGGAAAAGTAACAAAAAGCAACCTGAAAAAATATACCCAATTTACAAAATGAATAACTAAACATATCCAAAGCTTGCTAATAATTTTTTTGGGTGTGGTGGGGGGGGTGGGCGGATTGTTGTGCAAACGTCTGAGCTGCATTCACAACTCTCTTTGAACAGACTTTTGGCAAGTCATGCCAATAAAAAATTCTAGCAGTGAGATGCTGGTGCCATTGCTGCCCAATAATCTGAAATGAGCAGGTTTGTGTAATTCAGCATGATGCTGCGTAAATAAGGAATGTTGTGATTCCCCGCTGTGTCTCTATGGCTGCTTTCCAAAATAGTCCCAGGAATTCCAATTAGCCAAAAAAGGAATTTCTTTCAGGCCTATGGGTGTTAGTTGATAAAAAGAACTAGATTTAATTAATCTCCTGTCGTCTGATGATATAGTATTTTCCACCCACAGATTCAACTGGCATTGAATCAATCTGATTATCACTTTGGCTGACTGAGCAACAGTGCTGGCACATCTTGAAAGCTCTAAAAATAGGAACTATCACACCTATTGATTGGTCAGTGGAAAGAAGCTATGACATTTGTACAGATTTTAAAATCAGGTGATAATATTGAGAAGCCAAAAACGACTTAAACAAATCTCATTTAATAAATGTAACCACATAACAAAACGACACTTGGATTTAACATAGAACACTACAGCATAGTACAGGTCCTTGATCTTGTGCTGACCGTATATCCCTTCCCAAAAAAAAGTACTAAACCCTCCCTATCCTATTAAATTGTGGAGCGCTGTTAGCCAGAATCAGACACACACAAAGATAAAGACTGTACAACAGGCTTTCATCCACAAAGACTTCCACAGAGCCAGGCTGTGGCTGCAGCAACTCAGTGTGAGGCCTCGGGAGGCCGGCGCAGGCTTATATCCTGGGGGGTGATTGACACCCAACCGGGTGGGGCTTGATTCATTCAGGCTGACTGACTGGCAGCCGGCCAGGTGTTGTCCTGTCCCCTTACACTCCTGCAGGTACAGAGGTTGCTCCCTGAAGTAGGCCAGTGGTGTATCACCACACATCCATATGCCTATCTCTTCTCTTTGGCTTGGCTTCGCGGACGAAGATTTATGGAGGGGGTAAAAAGTCCACGTCAGCTGCAGGCTCGTTTGTGGCTGACCAGTCCGATGCGGGACAGGCAGACACGATTGCAGCGGTTGCAAGGGAAAATTGGTTGGTTGGGGTTGGGTGTTGGGTTTTTCCTCCTTTGCCTTTTGTCAGTGAGGTGGGCTCTGCGGTCTTCTTCAAAGGAGGCTGCTGCCCGCCAAACTGTGAGGCGCCAAGATGCACGGTTTGAGGCGTTATCAGCCCACTGGCGGTGGTCAATGTGGCAGGCACCAAGAGATTTCTTTAGGCAGTCCTTGAACCTTTTCTTTGGTGCACCTCTGTCACGGTGGCCAGTGGAGAGCTCGCCATATAATACGATCTTGGGAAGGCGATGGTCCTCCATTCTGGAGACGTGACCCATCCAGCGCAGCTGGATCTTCAGCAGCGTGGACTAGGAGTCTCTTAAATGCCCCTAATGTTTCAGCCACCTCCACCATCCCTGGGAAGGCCTTCCAGGCACCCACAACTCTGCCTAATAAAACTTAACCCTGATGTCTCCCCTAAACTTAAACTTCCCTCCCTTCATTTTGTACTCATGTTCTCTGGTTTTTGCTCTTCCTGCCCTGGGAAACAGGTGCTGGCTGTCCACTCTATATGCCTCTCATAATCTTGTAGACCCCTATTAAATCTTCTCTCATCCTTCTACGTTCCAAAGAAAAAAGTCCCAACTCTGCAAACCTTGCCTCATAAGACTTAATTTCCAATCCAGGTAACATCCTGGTAAATCTCTTCTGCACCCTCTCCATAGATTCCACATCCTTCCTATAATGAGGTGACCAGAACTGAACACAATACTCTTAAGTATGGTCTCACCAGAGATTTGTAGAATTGCAACATGACCTCTCTACACTTGAACTTAATCCCCCATTAATAAAGCCCAGCATCCCATATGCCTTCTTAAATATCCCATCAACCTGTGTGAGGGATGTATGGATTTGAACTCCAAACTTCCTCTGTTCATCCACACTCTTAAGTAACTGACCATTAACCCTGTACTCAGCCTTCTGGTTCATCACCTCACACTTATCTAGATTGAACTCCATCAGCCACTTTTCTGCCCTTCTTTGTATCCTGTCTATGTCCTTTTGTAACTTTCAACAACCTTCAACTCCAACCACAATTTCTCCAACCAAAACTCTTCCAACCTTCGTATCATCCACACACTCACTGACCCATTCTTCCACCTCTTCATCCAGGTCATTTATTAAAATCACAAATAGCAAAGGTCCCAGAACAGATCCCTGCAGCACTCCATTTGTCACCAACCTCCAGGCAGAATACTTTCCTTCCACTACTACTCTCTGCTTTCTATATGCAAGCCAATTTTTTATATACTCAGGGGGACCTTGTCAAATCCCTTACTAAATTCCACGTAGACCACATCTACTACCCTACCCTCATCAATTTCTTTTGTTATCTTTTCAAAAAACTCAATTAGGCTCGTGAGGCACAACCTTCCCTTCACAAAGCCATTCTGAGTATCCTTGAGTAGACTGTACTTCTCCAAATGCTCATAGATCCTATCATTAAAAATTCTCTCCAATAGTTTGCACACCACTGTTGTAAGACTCACCTGTCTATAATTTCCAGAATTCTCCCTATTACTTTTTTTAACAAAAGGTCACCACATTTGCCATTCTCTAATCCTCCGGCATCTCACCTGTGGCTCAAGAGGATTCAAAGATCATAGCTCCTGCCCCAGCTATCTCTTTTCTCACTTCACACAGCAACCTGGGGTATATTGCATTCAGCCCGGGGGACTTATCAATCTTAATGTTTTTAAGAAGATCCAACACTTCCTCTTCCTTAATCTCAACACTGTCCAGCATACAAGCTGTTCTATTCTGACCTCACCCTGATAAAGGTCCTTTTCTCTTGTGAATATTGAAGCAAAATATTCACTTAGGACCTCCCCAAATTCCTCCTCCTCCAGTCACATGTTGCCTCCTTTATCAGCCCCACCTTCATTCTCGTCATCCTTCTGTTTTTCATATATGCATAGAACACCTTAGGATTCTCCTTAATCCTACGTGCCAAAGCCTTCTCATGCCCCCTTCGAGCTCTCCTAAGCTCCTTCCTGGCTAACATATACTTCTCTTTTTTTTCTTTTAATTTTTTTTTTCACACCATAAATCACATTAGCCATGATATACACTATTTCTTTTTCACACATATACAGTGACTTTTTCTCCCCCCCTCCCTCCTCCCAAGCCACCCCCCCACCCCCCCCTCTCATCCATTTTAGGTATACAATCTAGGTTGCATTAAGCCAGTCAGACAATGTTGTCATTCAACAAAAATACACCAGAAATTCTACTGAGTCCATTCTTTTCTTTCCTTCTCCTTCCATCAACTTAGGTAATGTTTGTCCCCGGTAGGTTTTCGCTATTGTATTTAATGTAAGGCTCCCATACTTGTTCGAATATTTCAATATTATTTCTTAACCTATATGTTATTTTTTCTAATGGAATACATTTATTCATTTAAATTTAGTAGTTTCTTCCTTTTAATTTGGTTATGTATTCCATTAATATTTAAAGTCATATAGTTCAGCGTAGCCCTTTTATATTTTGTTTATCTTCTCTTTCCGTTTTTCCATCATTACCTTTCCTCCTTTTCCATTTCTGTTTTCTTATTTTCAACTCTTTATAAGACAACATTCCTACAACATCCAACATTTTCCTTATTTTCCTATTTCTATCTTATTTATCCCCAATCTCCCATTCCCCTCCTGAGTTGTCCTTTATCCCTTGTCGGACAACCACATCTCCCCTCTCCATTTGGATTTGCGAATCCACTCGCAAGCGTCAACTGATTTTGCAGTGACCGCTATTTCCCCCCACCCCGCCCCCCCCAGAAAAGATTTCACTTTTCATATGTCACAAAGGTCACTCTTTTAATTCCCTCCTTATTCTCTCTATTCCATTACCTTCCCTTATTAATTCTTGTCTATACTATCTATATTTTCCTCTAAGTACAGATATATTCACTTATGCACATTGTCTCTATTCACTCTTATACCTCTTTACCCGCATACATATCAATCGTGATCATTTTTAATCTCATTACCCGTCTTCATCCCTCAGTCTATTTTTGTCTTTACCCACATACATATCAATCGTGATCATTTTTACTCTCATTACCCGTCTTCCTCCCTCAGTCTATTTTTGTAATTGTTCTGCAAATTTTCGTGCTTCTTCTGGATCTGAGAATAGTCTGTTTTGTTGTCCTGGAATAAATATTTTCAATACCGCTGGATGCTTTAGTATAAATTTATACCCTTTCTTCCATAAAATCGCCTTTGCTGTATTGAACTCTTTTCTCTTCTTTAGGAGTTCAAAACTTATATCTGGATAAATGAAGATTTTTTGCCCTTTATACTCCAGTGGTTTGTTGCCCTCTCTTACTTTTTCCATTGTCTTCTCCAGTACCTTTTCTCTTGTAGTATATCTTAGGAATTTTACTACAATAGATCTTGGTTTTTGTTGTGGTTGTGGTTTAGAGGCCAATACTCTATGTGCCCTTTCTATTTCCATTTCTTGCTGTAGTTCTGGACATCCTAGGGTCTTAGGGATCCAATCTTTTATAAACTCCCTCATATTCTTGCCTTCTTCATCTTCCTTAAGGCCCACTATCTTTATGTTATTTCTTCTGTTATAATTTTCCATTGTATCTATTTTTTGAGCTAGTAGTTCTTGTGTCTCTTTAGTTTTTTTATTAGATTCCTCCAATTTCTTTTTTAAGTCTTCTACCTCCATTTCTGCTGCTACTGCCCGCTCTTCCATCTTGTCCATTTTCTTTCCCATTTCTGTTAAGGTCATCTCTATTTTATTCATTTTCTCTTCTGTGTTGTTTATTCTTTTTCTTAAATCATTAAATTCCTGTGTTTGCCATTCTTTAAATGACTCCATGTATCCTTTAATAAGAGAAAGTACCTTCTTTATCTTGCCTTTCTTTTCTTCTTCTATTTCACTGTACTCTTCCTCTTCCTCTGGGTTGGCCATCTGTTATTTCTTTGTTGCCCTTTCCTTCTCTTCTTTCTTGTTTCTATTGTCTTCTGTGGTCTCTTCTTGCTGCAGGTGTTCTGCAGCTGTCGTTGCCGGCTGTGGAGATCGACTCCCCAGCTGGTCCCCCCTCCCGTCGGTGTGTTTTTTTTCATGCGCACCGCGCATGCGCGACTCATCGCGCATGCGCGGTTGCGCACTTTTACTCGGCTCAGCGAGCCATTTTTGTAGTCCATTATTTACCGACCTGAGGGAGCGGGTTTCTCTCTCCGCAGCGGGCCTCTTCGGACAGGTAAGGCCTTCACCTTTTTCCTCCTTTGTCTTCTCTTCCTCTCTTCTTACCGTTGCTTTCGATTTTTCTTTTTTTGTCGCCATCTTCTTTCCACCTTTATACTCACTTTTCTGTAACTTTTATTTCTGTGCCTTTGTGTTTTCCTTTGTTTTTCCCGACTTTTCTGGAGAGGGCTGGAGTTCACCGTCCGGCCACTACTCCATCACGTGACTCCTCGCTAACATATACTTCTCATGAGGTCTTCCTGTTGCTTGCTACCTATATAATATATGCTTCCTTCTTCCTCTTGTCCAGCTGCCTCATCTGTTTCATCAACTATGGTTCCCTCCACTAGCAGAATCGATAAGAAGAGATAATAATATAAAAGGAATAAAAATAAAAGACAGGGAATATAAAATCAGTCTGTTTGCGGATGATGTGATAGTGTACTTAACAGAACCAGAACTATCAATAAAAGAACTATATAAGAAATTGAAGGAATATGGAGAAGTGTCGGGATACAAGATAAACGTAAATAAAAGTGAAGCAATGCCTATGAATAACGCGGATTTCTCAAAATTTAAGGAGGAATCCCCATTCAGATGGCAAACGCAGGCAATAAGATACCTAGGTGTGCAAATAAACAAAAATCTAGGCCAATTATATAAACTCAATTACAATCCACTAATGAAAAAATTACAGGACGATTTAGAGCATTGGAAAGAGCTACCACTAACACTGATAGGAAGGATAAACTGTATTAAAATGAACATTTTTCCAAGGATACTATACTTATTTCAGGCATTGCCAATACAACTGACAGAAAAATTCTTCAAAGAGTTAAAGAAAATAATAAGGAGATTTTTATGGAGAGGGGGGAAACCGAGGATAGCACTAGACAAATTAACAGAATGGTATAAACAAGGAGGCTTACAATTGCCAAACTTCAAAAATTATTATAGAGCCGCACAATTAAGGTACCTATCAGATTTTTATCAAACAAGGGAAAAACCAGACTGGACGAGACTAGAATTAGATAAAATAGGGGAAAAGATACCTGAACACATATTATATAAATGGGACGAAAAATTGGTACAACATAGAAATTCTCCAGTATTACACCATCTCCTCAATATATGGAAGAAGATTCATGTAGAAAGAAATAAAATAAATTACCAAATACCAAAACTAATATTGACGCAAAATAAGCTACTCCCTTTTACAATAGACAACCTTGCCTTTAGAAAATGGGAAAAAAAAGGGATTAAAAGAATAGAAAATTGTTTTTCAGGAAGTAGATTCTTATCCTTTGAACAAATGAGAGATAAGTACAATATAACGGGAGATACAGCGCTGGCATATTACCAACTGAGATCCTACTTGAAAGATAAATTAGGAAGCAACTTGAGTTTACCAGAGGGAAGTAACCTTGAATATGTGATTACAGATACAATGTTAATCAAAAGATTTATAAAAAATATGTATATTAAACTGCAAGAAAAGGAAAATGAGGAAACAAATGGTAAAACTAAACAAAAATGGGAACAAGATTTAAATATAAAGATAAAAAAGGAAACATGGGAGAAGTTATGCTCTGGAACGATGAGAAATACAATAAATACGAGGCTGCGTATGATACAATATAATTGGTTACACAGACTATACATTACACCGCAAAAGTTAAATAAATGGGACCCAACAGTATCTGATAGATGTTTTCGATGTAAAAAAGAAAGGGGAACAACAATTCATGCAATCTGGACATGTGAGAGAGTAGAAAAATTTTGGGATGATCTCAATCAGATATTAAATAAAATAACAGAAAACAATATACCAAAGAATCCAGAGATCTTTCTCCTAAGTAACATAAAAAATAAAGAATTTGGAATTGACTTGGAGGATGCACAAAAAAGATTTGTTAAGATAGCCCTAGCTGTAGCAAAAAAATGTATTATGTCAACCTGGAAATTGGAAGATAATTTGAAAATACAACAATGGTATATAGAAATGAATAAATGTATTCCATTAGAAAAAATAACATATAGTTTAAAAAATAATATTGAAATATTCGAACAAGTATGGGAGCCTTACATTAAATACAATAGCGAAAACCTACCGGGAACAAACATTACCTAAGTTGATGGAAGGAGAAGAGAAGAAAAGAATGGACTCAGTAGAATTTCTGGTGTATTTTTGTTGAATGACAACATTGTCTAACTGAATTAATGCAACCTAGATTGTATAACTAAAATGGATGAGAGGGGGGGGGGATGGGGGGGTGGCTTGGGAGGAGGGAGGGGGGAGGGAGAAAAAGTCACTGTAAATGTGTGGAAAGGAAAAAGTGTATATCATGGCTATTGTGATTTATGGTGTGAAAAATAAAAAATTAAAAAAAAAAACAAAAAAACTATGGTTCCCTTTACCTACCATCTTTTCCTTGTCCCAGTGGGACAAACCTATCCTGAACCCAGCACAAGTAGTCCCTAAACTTCCTCCAAATGATTTCTGTGCCTTCTCCCTTGAACATCTGTTTCCAATTTACTCTCGCTAGCTCCTGCCTCATCTCATTGTAATGATCCCTTCCCCATTTAAGCACTTTCCCATTTTATCCTTTTCCATAGCTATGCTAAAGCTCAAGGAGTTAAGGTCGCTTTCACCAAAGTGCTCCCCCACCGTGAGGTCCGTCACCTGACCAGGTTCATTACCCAGAATTAAATCCAGTATAGCACCTCCTTTTATCGGCTGGTCGACATATGGTGTCAGGAATCCTTCTTGGACATACCTAACAAATTCAGCCCCATCTTGCAGTAAGGATGTGCCAGTCAATATTAGGGAAGTTGAAATCACCCATAACTACAACCTTGCATTTCCTGCACCATTTCAAAATCTGCCTGCTTATCTGCTCCTCGAGGGCTATTCAGAGGCCTATAGACTATTCCCAGCACAGTTACTGATTGCTCCCTTTCCTAATTCTGACTTCCATCCATACCGACTCAATGGACACTCCCTCTACAGTCTCCTACCTTTCTATAGCTGTGAGGCTGGTTTATGGGTCTCTTTTAAATTTCTTATATTGAGTTTGCATTTGCTGGTTATATACTCTTTCAAATGTTGAGGTTTCCCAGTGTTTAAGAGAGGACAGAGGTTTAGAAAATATCAACTCTGGATCAGTGCTAGTATGTTCCACAAGAACAAATTAAGCAGCTAGTTTAGGTTGACATTTTGTAGCAGTACTGAGAGAATATAGCACTATCTGCAATTCAAACTTTTGGCTGAGACATTAAACTAAGGTTCCATCTGTTCCATCTGAGGCTTGTAGAAGATCCATGGAGTTGTGTTTGGTGAATTCGTCAATATTTATCCCTCAACTAATATAACTAAAATCCTTTTATTTGGGTAAATTCTGGTTTTTGTGGAACATTGTTGGATAGTTTTCCCTACATTACAACACAATTAAACTTTAAAAGTGGCTACAAAGGATTTTGGAATTGAATACATATAAATATTAGTCATGGCTAATTGTTGTGGCCCTAATCCATAGCTCACTTCAACATTGAAAAAATGCCACATTACTGTTGGTGTAAATCTGTTAAAATATTGAATTGAATTGTTTATCATCGTGCGCACCAAGATATAGTAAAAAAAAAGTTTGTTTTGCATTCTATCCAAGCAAGTCAGTATGTATGGAATAATAACAAATAAATAAGACAGTATTACAGGGAGTAGTGTTACAATCAGTCAATTAGAGCAGCAATTAGAGAAAAATACAAAAAACATAGTTCAGGGCATAGAGAAAGTACAGTTAGAAATAGTGCAAAGACATCAACTTTTCCCAATGACAGATGGACTTAAGAGCTGGATAACATCAGGAAAGAAGCATCCTTTGAATCCAGTGGTTTGTGGTTTCAAGCACAGATATCTTCTGCCCAATGGAAGGTTGGGGTTGGTGGGGGGGTGGGAGGAGAGAAAATAGCATGACTGGGGTGGGATGGATTCTTTAATAGGTTAGCACCTTTCCCGAGATAGCAGGTGGTATAGGTAGAGTGGATAGATGGAAGGTGCAGAATGGAAGGAGGATGACTGGTGGTGGAGGGAGAAGGAATGAGGCTGGAGGGAGGAGCAGTGGTGGATTAACTACCATCTGGGCTCGATGCTGTTTTAGTAAGGCCCTCCTGACCTTGCCCTGCCCCACGGCCCCCACCCTTCATTGATTAGAATAAAATGAAATTGTTCCATTTATTAACCTATGGGCATAATACCCTCACATTCATATGGTTATGTGCTGGGAATACACTAGTTAGGTGTTTGGTTGGAGGAGGGGAGGAAAATCTTAACTAAAAATCAAATAAAACTTTACCTTACAAAAGTCGTCTGCTAGCCCCAAATAATTTGAAAAGTCTGTTACAAAAAGATAAATAAAATCAATTCTAAAAATAACAGTCTCGATACAAAATAACATAAGAAAAGGGAAAGTCTATTTTGAAAAAGTAAAGCTCCCGTAAGCGACGTTTCATGAGCCGTGCTCTGCTGCAGGAGGCAGACCTCAGACTCACACGCATATACAAATGCGAGCATTGATTGACAGGTACCATTGGGACTGGCAGAGCCCGAATTGCTAGATGGAACTGAGACCCTGCTGCTGATTAACAGGTGAATGCAGTACTTCTGCTTGCCTTGATTGATGGGTGGACCCAGGACTAGCGCAAGCCCATATTGACAAGTAGTTACATTGGTGTACCAGTGGTTGTGATGGGCCCCCTTAACTTCCGGGCCCCTAAGCTTCAGCCTAGTCAGCCTAATAGTTAATCCACCACTGGGAAGGAGGAAGAAGGTTGGAAGATGAAGGGCAGATGGCAAAGGCTGAACGTGTGCAAGAACATAAAGTGTGGAAATGAGGTCCCTCAACAGAACCATCTGGGCCTGCATCTCTTGACGCATTGCTGTTATGAGCCTTGCTTGACCATGGGCATTTCCCTGGCACTCCTGCTGGTCAGCCTCCCGTTCCTGTCTATCTGCCTGCTGGTGTGCACTTATCTGCACTCCTATGATCTCTGACTGGCTCTCTGACACAGGTGGTCACAGTCCTAAACCTCCTGATAAATCTCGTAGAGCAACCCTTGGATCTTTGTTGTGACTTCCTGCATCCTCATGGGCTTCCTCCTCTACCTCCTCCCCTCAGTTGCTGCAGAGCAGTAATTCACATAGGAGATTAGAAAAATGGCACGTAATGGGCAAGAACTCATAAAACACATGAGCAACATTGGACAGATGGAAAATCAGTTCTTATCTGCCTCTGGCGCAGCAGCAGAGGTACTGGGGTCACTTGCTCTCCTCGGGGGAGTAGAGGTGTAGGGTCAGCTGAGGTTGTGGAAGCATTTGAAGTATTGGGAGTCGATGAAGTACTGGGAGTGGATGAGGTACAGGGGGCAGATGTGGGACCAGGGGCAGATGAGGTACAGAGGAAGGTAAGGAACAGGAGATAAATGAGGGACTGGGGACAGGTGAGGTATAAGGGGCGGATGAGGTACAGAGGGCGTTGATATCTTCCACCTCCTCCTCCTGCAGTCCCAAACTGCCTTTAGGTAAGTGTAGGGGAGCACTCTCAATAGGCTGCATATTCGCAATCAGAGACAAGGGCTTTGGTGACCAGCTGTTGCCCCAGATATTGCAGGCCAGGCCATAATATGGTCTGTCCAGCTCGTTCCTCCCACTCCTGCCATTATGATCAACAACCTTAAGAAACTTCCTCCAAAGAGTCTTCAGTTTATTGTCACCTGGGGCTTATCCCTGGCAAACCCCATGTCTCGGAGCCTGGCAGCAATCCTTTCATAAGATGGGCTATCTTTAATTGTGCCCATTAAATCAAAGCAGGCAGCCTCCTCAAACCTTAGTGAGAGGAGCTCCCATGTCTTCCTATCCTCCCAGTTTGAGACTATACCTTTAATTTATATTTAATCCAAATTCACAGGATTGGGGAGAGGTTGGGTCTGCCTGTACCACCTCTGACACGGTTGGACGCACTCACATAAATGTTATCAATGCGTCACTAAATTGGTCCCAGGTACCCCAGTGACCCATTCACACTGGGCTAACCACCAAGCAGGCATTAGATCACCCTGGGAATGATACACCCTACCTAAGCTGTCCATCTCCGGGGTGATCTGACACCTGCGTGCCAATTCACAAGCATTCTCATTGGCTTGTTAACTGGTAGATTGGCCATTAATTACTGTGATAAAGAGCCAGTGTGAAAGGGGCTACAGTATAATCAGTCACATCAGACTTAACACGATTGATACTAGCAACTATTTGCACTTGTACAAACACAACACAACCCAGTCACATCAGACTTAACATTAATGATACTAGCAACTATGTACAGACTTATAACAACCAAGAATTACAATTACCTGCTGTGGGGCATGGCCATGCAAATATGGGTTGGAAGATCTTTCCGTGAAGATTGATTAAAAGACAGATTTAAAAGTAATCAAATCAAACATTTTACATGCTAAAATCAAAAGATTGATGGGTAAAAAGAACAAGACCCAGAAAAATAAAACTGAAGAAGCTCAAATGTCGCCGAGATCGTCAACAGAAAGTCCACAAGGGAGTGGTGAAGAAGGTGCAGCCATGATGTCAGGACTAAACCAAGGAGGTGGGGATCAACACAGGATTTCCAAAACAATGATAGAAACCGTGGAGGTTCTGAGTGAACGATTCTCCAAGGTAAAAAATGTACTGAAAGAAATGGCAGGAAAAATAACGGTGATTGAAGACCTGACTTCTCAGGTGGGCCAGGTTGGAAACAACCTGATAATGACTCAAGAACAATTAAAAACCCTGGAGGAAAATACAAACAAGTGGAAATTGGATAAACGACTGCTGCTGGACAAAATCGACCACATGGAAAACTTCAGCAGAAGAAATAATGTCTGAATTGTTGGGTTGAGAGAAGGGACTGAGGAGAATGATCTGGTGAATCATTGGATGTATTTAAGGCAGAGATTGATAGGTTCTTGATTAGGAAAATGGATCAGCAGGGTGAACTCGAAGGGCTGAATAGCCTGTTTCTGCTCCTCTGTCTGATGGGATTACTTTTCCTAATCCTTTTACCCATGGCACCTGTGCAGAGGTGTGTGTGTCCCCTGGGCGACCATCCCCTGCAGTTCTTCTCAGTGCGGGGTATGGAGGACAATATATTCCGGGGAAGTTTTTGACTTGAGATGTTTACTCGGTTTCGCTTTCCACAGGTGTTGATGAGTATTATTATGATTTCCCCCCCATCTGCAGTTTTTAAAATCTTGTTTCCATAAATTCGTTGCTTCTGCGTTGCAGCCTGGTTTTGACATTTAAGTGCGGCGCCGTTGGCCAGGACACGCTGCCATGGAGATGACACTCGGCTTCCGTCGGAGCCGTTGCATTGGCAACGACGTGTCAACAATGGGCGAGGAGTGAGGACGCAGGCGAGCACGCGACAGGGTGGAGTTGGGGAGGGGGGGTGGGGCGAGCGATTGGGATTTAAATGGGCCGGCGATAGCGTGCAGGTTTAACGGGTAGCTGAGCGCGCGGAGGTTTGAGGCATGAGTCAGCAGGGGGGAGACCCCGAGCAGGAAGCAGGGCCGGAGGGCGGCCAGACTACGGACACCGGGAAGACGGATGCGGCCCGCAGAGCGCTGGTGTCCCTCGGCAAGGAGGTGTCGCGGCAGTGGCAGAAACCGGAACAGGGCCGACAGTGCTGCCAGCGGAGAGGCAGGCGCCCGGTGGCTGTGGACAGTTCTCGGGCCAAGACGTCGGCCGAGGCGCTCAGGATCTGCATCCAGCAGCTGAAGTGGAGGGAGGTGAGCTTCGGCCCTGGGAGTTGGAGCGGGGCAGTGGCATCGGCTGAACACCGGGCCCACAGTCACCCAGGGGTGACGGGTCGGTGCAGCTGGTCAAATGGTGCGACGGGAGCAGCTAGAGGCTCAATTGGATGCCCGGCACAACTCGTCGTTTGGCATTAACTGACATATTAGGTGGACCAGTGCAGTGACTACTAGCTTGGCCCCCAAGTCCACCTGTGCAGAGATGCAGGGAAAGTGTCTCCCATCAGTACCCATTGCCCTGATATCTCTGCCAGTGTTGAAAACCTAGGGACTGTCTTTGCTGCAAATTCCTGCCTGGCGTGCCATGTGTTCTTCTCTATCAGAGCTGTGGCACTGGTGTGATTGGGTCAATGGCACTGCATGACCAGGTCAGGTACATGGACTGTCACAGAATGTTGCTGGTGGGACTATGGGCCAGGAATCTTATGGGCATGTGGCATAGGCAATATTAGCTTTCCATTACTGGCTGGGCCTGGTTCTTGTTGATTTGTGGTGCAACTTCTGTAGTTTGGTGTGACTATTACCATGACTACAGGTTAGTAATGTTGGATCTACTGCTGAGCCTGTGCTACTGAATCTGCATGACTAGGAATGGTAGTTTTTTTTTGCAGGTCCTGATGGTGCCAGTTGTGATGATCTGTATCAGCAGGTCTGGGATGTTGCTGTTCTGCTGCACTGTTCCTGAGCCTCTGGTTGATGCTGAATGTGTCACTGGCTGACATTGGGCCTGTGGCGCTGAATCTCAAGAGCTGGTAACAGTGTGTCTGCAACACTATAACTTTGGGTCTACAACGAAGAGAGTGGACTTTGGCACTGGTTGATGTTTGATCTGAAGCAATGAGTCAGGGATAGTGGTTGATATTTTGTGCAGTACTGGATCTTCAACATTAGTTAAGGTGGTTAACAAAACTAGGTGACACTGATGTGGCTGTGTGGTGATATGACACTTGGTCTGTGATGCTGTGATATTGAGTTTGCAGGACAAGATCGTTGGAACTACAAGGCAAGCCAATTATTGGGTGGTCTGAGATGCATTGGGAGAATTGGAATGGCAGTGCAGGGTCACATTGGGTCTGCTGTGCTGAGTAACATTGGGTTTTCTGTGTAGGCTAATATTGCCTGCAACACTGAATGTAGACAACTGGAGATTGGGTTTAGACCACTGGTTGATATTGGTCCATATGAGATTGAATCCATGACACTGGCTTTTTGATGCTTTGTGGTACAATCTGAACCAATGAGCCTGGGGCACTAGATGCACCAGACACTGGATATGCAGCTCGAGATGAGACCAGGTGTGCAGTGATGGGTGAGATGGGATCTATGGGACTGGGGAAACCATCTACAGCATTTGATGAGTGCTGTAGCATGGACCTTCAGTATTGGCAAGACCATGGGTATATCAAGAAGAGCATTATAGTCTTTGGTGCCGCCTGGATCCCTGCTCTCTTTGGGGTATCCTGTTGCCTTTTGCTACAAGATGTGAGATGTTCTGCCTGTAATTACTACTCTAAGGCACATCCTTTCTTGCCATTGCTTTATGCTGATGTGAGGCCATATTTTCCTCCTTCCCAGATTACACTGCCAGCACCACATTTTCTCAAGAACATTTGGGGAGTGCATTATCAATGGACTAAAGCAGGGGTGATGAGGTACCCTTAAAATGTACGTTAAGTTGATTTGCCATGCCTTAATAAGTGTTGCATTGCTGTTGTAATATGTGATTCCACTGCAAATGCAAAATACACAAATGAAAGTACACAAGAACCTTTTGGTAATGTGTCGCACCTTGGGGCACTGATACATTTTTGATCAGCAAGCCCCCAATCAAAATGATTGTTGCTTCATTGCAAGTTAATTCTGTTTTGATCTTTTTGCACTGATATTATAAGCACAACATGAAACTCTGTCCTTATTGGATCTACATGACAGTTCTTAAAAATGGTGTGTCTAATACTAAAGAATACCTTACTCATGCCAAAGTAACTCTTGGAATTTCTGATAACGATGGCTTTTTAAAAATTTTGTGCATCTTTTATTGATGATGGTGCAACTGTATATATTTTGGCAATTGGAGAAAATGTTTCTCATTTAAAACAAAATTTGGATTGCTGGTTAAAATTAACAGTTAATACAAGGCAGAGATATCAAATGTACAGCCAATTATATTATTTGGAAATGGTAGTTTCGATTTTTGTTGTCTCGCTGGAGCAATACTCACTAATTTCAAAGGCAACTTTAATATTCAATGCCTTCAACACTACATATTGTGGGTGGTTTAGTGCATGTTTCCTGATTGCAATCTGTCTGCTGCAATGCCCTACTGGTGCTGAGTTATTAATGGATACTTGTGGAAATTGCTTGGCATAAGTTGCTGCAACATCCTGCATGACAGTGACAAATTTGAAAAGGTAACCAATTTGCAAAAGGAGTTTTGAATATCATGAAGACTTAAAAACTACTTTATGAATGGTTGATCTTTAGAAAGGCCAACTTTGAAGAAATGAGAAAGGATCTAGAATGCGTGGTTTGGGCTAAGTTGTTTGTGGGCATGGATGTCTGAGTTAAGTGAAATTTTGAGAGAACAGAGTTTATATGTTTCTGTCAAGATTAAAAGCAAGGTTAGCAGGCATATGGAGCCTTGGTTTTCTTGGGATATTGGGGACTTGGAAGAAGAAAGGTGTATTGCAGGTATAAGCAACATGGAGCAAATGAGATACTTGAGTATTTTTTTTGAAAAATGTCAAGAAAGAAATCAGGAAGGCGAAAAGAGGTTGCTTTAGCAGACAATGTGAAGGATAATCCTAAGGCTTTCTGCAGGTATATTAAGAGCAAAAGGATAGTATAGGACAAAATTGGTCCCCTTGAAGATCAGAGTGTCAGCTTTGAATGGAGCCAAAAACTGGGGAGATCTTAAATTTTTTTTTCCATCAGTATTCACTCAGGAAACTGCCACAGAGACATGGGAAGTAAGGAAAACAAGCAGCAAGGTCCTGGAACCTACAGATTAAAGCATATAGGGGTGGATAAATCCCCAGGGCCTGACGAGATATTCCCTTGGACCTTGAGGGAAGCGAGTGTAGAAATTGCAGGGGCTCTGGTAAAAATATCTGAAATGGCATTAGTCAGCCACTGGTGTGGCTGGAGGGTAGCTCATTTTTTTTAAAAAAAAAAACTCCAAAAGTTGCCCTAGAAATTATATGCTGGTGAGCTTGACATAAGTAGTAGGTAAATTATTGGAAAATATTCTATGAAATCAGATATACAATTATTTGGATAGCCAGGGACTGATTAGGGATAGTTAACATTGCTTTGTGCATGGTTAATCGTGTTTAACCCATTTTTATAGTTTTTTGAGGTTAGCAGGAAAGTTGATGAAAGGAAGGCTGTGGATGTTGCATCGTAGACTTTAGTAAGGCCTTTGACAAGGTCCCACATGGGACATTAGTCAGGAAAGTTCAGATGCTAGGTATTCATTGTAAAGTAGTGAACTGGATTCGACTACGGCTGGATGGGAGAAGCCAGAGATTAGTGGTAGACGATTGCTTCTCGGATTGGAGGCCTCAGAGATCGGTGCTGGATCCATTGTTGATTGTCATCTATAGCAATGATCTGGCTAATAATGTAGTAAATTGTATCAATAAGTTTGCAGATGAGACTAGATTGGAGGCAAAACACTCATGGTTGAAGTAAAAACACACAATGCTGGAGAAACTCAGCAAGTGTCCTTTATATAGCAAAGGCTCAAGCCTGAAATGTCAGTTTCGTATTTTTATCTTTGCTATATAAAGGACACAGTTTGATCTGTTGAATTTCTCAAGCATTGTGTGTTTTTACTAAGATTGGAGGAGTTGTGGACAGTGAATACATTTTTTTAAAGCTTACAGAGTGAGCCAGCTGAAAAATCTGGGCCAGCTGGAAAAATGGGCTAGAAAAATGAGATGGAATTTAATGCAGACAAGTGTGAGGAGTTGCATTTTGAAAGGACAAACCAAGAAAGGACACTGTAAATGGTAGAGCACCGAGGAATGCAGAAGAACAGTGGGATCTGGGAGTACAGATACATAATTCCCTGTAAGTGGTGTCACAGATGGATAGGGTTGTACAGAGAGCTTTTGGAAATTGGCTTTCATAATCAAAGTATTGAGTACAAGAGTTGGGATGTTATGGCAAAGTTGTATAAGGCATTGGTGAGGTTAACTTTGGAGGATTGTGTGCAGTTTTCACCTTCTAACTACAGGAAAGATGTCAATAAGATAGAAAGAATACAGAGAAAATTTACTGGGATGTTGCCTGAACTTCAGGAACTGAGTTTCAAGGAAAGGTTAATCAGGTTGGGACTTTATTCCCTGGAATGTAGAAGAATGAAGGGAGGTTTGATTGAAGTATTTAAAAATTATGAAGGGGATAGACAGAGTAAATGTAGATAGGTTTTTTCTACTGAGGGTAGATGAGATACAAACCAGAGGACATGGGTTGAGGAGAAAAGTTTAGGGGGAACTTCTTCATACAAGGTGGTGGGACTGTGGAACGAGCTGCCAGCTGAAGTGGCTCAATTTTAACATTTAAGAATTTGAATAGGTACATGGATGGGAGAGGAATGGAGGGCTATGGATTGGGTGCAGGTCAGTGGGATTAGGCAAAAAATGTTTCTGCACAGTCTACAAGGGACAAAGGGGCCTATTTCTGTGCTGTTCTATGGTTCTTTCTATGTCAGATGAATATAATGCACTTTTTTGTACAGTACTTAATGTATTTTATAAGTGCTTATTATAGTTAAGGTTTCTTAATGTGTTTCAGTTTCCATCTGGACGTCACCTCTTTTGTGACATCTATTGGCATGGAGTATCTTTTCACGATGGTGAAGTTAGCTGCTCAAGTCAAGTCAACAAATTTCCAGGTATAGCTCAATGATTATTGCTGTGGCTTAAGATGTTGTTTCTGTGACTTAATTCTGTTTCCCTGTTTTAATTTTTAGATAATATACTTTACTGGTTGAAAGACAAATAATGTTTGTACTATACAGGGTAGTTGGAGAGGAAGTAATTTTTACTCACAAACACATATCTGATAATCAGTAGAATACTGCAATACATATTTTGTGTAAATTGGCCTGGAGTAATGCCCACAAATTGTCTGAATTGTAGTTAAAATTAGATACTCAATTTCAAATAATGCTCTGGCTTCTGGAGTGTTTAGTGACTGCATTGACCACTGAAGTCTCAGTGACATCAACTATTTTCTGCCCTGTTCTCTCTTTCTCCATTATATTTTTTAGTCAATTTTATACCTTGTAGCATTGAAAGTGCATGCTGAAATGATAAAGAACATTTTTTGATAAAATGGTTGATTTTGGGTAAGAGTATTGGTATTTGTGTGAAATTGTACAAAGTGTACATTCCATCTAATCTGTTTTGCCATTTATCCTTGAAATGAGCCACTGCCATCTTTCCTTTCTAACCCTGTCCAAAATGCTCTCTTTTTTTTTCCAGTCATGCCTGTTCTAACACCTTAAATGCAAATATGCTCTTCATTTCAACCACTCTTCTGGTAGTGTTAATACTCTTGCCACCCTGGATAGATTCTTATGTTACCTTTCATGGTGACTGTTTTATATTCATGGATTTTGGTTTTTTTTTTCCTTTCAATGGAAACACTCTTGATAAAAAATACTCTATTCCAGGGCTGGCCAAACATTTTTGGTGGAGGGCCACATTCAGAAAAACATAGGAGGCAGGGGCCAAACAATATTAAGTCCAACAATTTTCAACCAGTTAAATGGCAAGAAAAATGATGGCACTGTGAGAGGACTGTTTTTAAAAGATGACACTAAAGGGAAGATTTCTTCTTCAGAAGAATCTGCAGACTTTTTTCATGGGTTTATGGGCACTATTGTCAATGTCACCATCAGAGTTGGGGGTGAGGGTATGCTTGTATGTGTCTTAAAGGGGAATTGTATGTGTGGGAAATGGCTCCTAAAAGGGAAATGTTATAACAGTATTTTTTAAATTTGAAAGATTTTATTGTTATACAATATCTGTTTGAAAATGGTATGGATAAAACACTAATGTTTATTTTAATATTAAGGGGATAAATGGACTGGTGAAAAGGAAGAGGGTCTTGGCATACTTAAAGAAATTAAAGTTGTTTATTTCCATTGTGTGATGATATTGTTTAATGGGTTTATTGTATTGTTTATGTTGAACGTTTAAGGGGTTTGGAGGGGGGTGGGAAGGAGGGATAAAGGGGAGAAAATGACACTGTATATTCAAGAGGGAAATGTTTGTATGTATTTTGGTTAATATGGTTCATAGTGTGAAAAATAAAAAATTGTGTGTGTGTATACACACACACACCATTTATTTATTTTATTATATATATATATATATTAAAAAAAAATAATATATATATATATAAAAATATTAAAAAAAATTAAAGTAGACATAATCTTTTTGCAGGAAACGCATCTTACCAAATTGGAACATGATAAATTAAAAAGAGGGTGGGTTGGAACAAATAGTAGTCTTCCTTTAGTTCAAGGGTGGCGAATCTAATTAATAAAAATGCCCTAGTGTTAATAGAAGATACTTCAATTGATCAAGCCAGAAGGTATGTAATGGTACATTGTAAAATTTATGGAGCAGCATGGACATTTATGAATTATGACGATGAATCCTTTATGAAGGATATCTTCTTAAAAACAGAGGGAAGACAAAATATATTGATAGGAGGAGATTTTAATTTTTGCTGATTTATCTGGTATTGGGTCCAAGCAAGAAAAATAGAGAGGGTGAAAGCAGCAAAAGCCACAATTTCATATACAAAAGATCTAAATCTTATCGTTGTATGGAGGCAGTTAAATCCCACAGAGAGAGACTACTATTTTTACTCAAGGGTGCACGACTCACATACAAGGATTGACTTACTTTTAATGACTGCCCAGTTTAAAAAGTAGAGTGATTAAAAACAGAATGACTAGCAAGGCTTCTATCAGACCACTCTCTATTAATATTAACTACAACAATAATGGAAAAGCATGTATACAGGTGGCGTTTTAATATTAATTGCGACTTTGCAAATTTATAAAGAGACAGATAGAAATATTTTGTCAAACAAATCTGCCATCTACTAATAATAGTTTTCTGATATGGAACTGTGATGGATTATATATATTACATTGCATATAAATATGTTTTTGGAGGAGATAGATTGAGGTTTTAATTTAGATCCTAAAAAAAACACTTCAAAACAGATCTCATTTAAAATGCAAGAGCTCTGCTCAAACCAGACACTCCAGGCCCAGGGCCTTCATAAATACAATGGAAACTGCTTTGCTGAAGGTTTTCACAAGGAGATGCAAACAGAAGAACCTGAACTCAAGAAACTTCAAAAGCAGGTGTAAATGGATTATTGTTTTGAAAGCAACAGATGAACAGGCTCAAGCTTGGGTCTGGTTCTGCAATCTGTCTGGTTGCAGCTTGCTGTTGTAAGATGGTCATGTGGTTGGGGAGGAGGGTTTTCTGCAGTCATGCCAATCTGGCACCTTCTTGAAACCCCTTGTGGTCCATACTAGAGGAAATGGCTGGCTAGAGTGTTTCACCTAAAATAAGGAAATAAAATACTGAAGTCACTGATTGGAGGGAATCAGTTTGTGTGTGTCCAATGAGCAACAAATGGCTCTCTGAAACCAACAAGAATCTTCCAGAGTGGTAACCAATTACCTTTAAGCACCAGAGCTTGGTAAAAATTCATAAATGTTAAATTCTGCGCATAGTATAAGAATTGAACTTGGAAGAGTAAGAAGTGAGACTGGACTGTGAAAGAACTTTTTTGAACTTGTACACATTAGATACATGTGAGCTCAGAATTAGAAGGGGGTTAAGTTAATAGTAATAAGTTAAAGTTTGATTTTTTTTTAATGCTTAAAGAAAATTGAAAGTAACTTGTGTTAAAATAACCATTTGTCTTGGTGAATTTCTATTGCTGCTGGGTTTTGGGACCCTCTGGGCCCTTAACAGGACATGGTCAAAGCATACTTAAGAGGACAAATTATATCCTATACAACATATGGCAGAAGTAAACTGTTTGGAGAATGATACTAAAGAATTATATTTAAAAAATCAAAACATGACTATAAGAAGAATACAGATTACTGGAGAATAAAAGCTAAGATACAATACAAACATATAGGACAGAAAAAAGCTATCTTTAAAAACTAAACAATTGTGTGAGTTAGGTGAACAGGTGCACAATGTTTTGGCTTGGCAGATTAAAACATCAAGAATGATAAATGTTATAAAAACAGACAGATACTCTAGTATTTAAGCAAAAAGAAATTAATGATATTTTTGACAATATTACACAAAATTATATAAACCAGAATCACTAGGAGATGAGAATGGAAAAACTAGAAGAGAGAGGATCAAATTAGATACTCCCTTCACAAGGGAAGAAATCGAAAAGACCCTTGGCACCTTGTAGGCTAATGTAATGGAAGATTCTAACCTATTTTTTAACCTGTTTTTTCTTAATTTCCAGCTCTTGGTTCTGCAGAGCTGAGAACCTTTTTTTAAACTTGCAGCTTTGGGTTCTGCAAGGCTGAGAACCTAATTGTTTTTAGACTCAGCAGACATGAGCTAAATTCCACCAAGGGGCCAGAGATGCTGTTATCTGACGAAAGGACATCTGTGTACCAAGAACATTTAATCTTCCTGCTTGTTTTGGTCACAGACTGTCAGAGGCCTAGCCTTGATGTAGAATAAACCATTGTATTAAAAATGATAAGCTGAAAATTATGTTATTCATTAATTAACCTAGCATGCTAGCTTGCTTGCTTATCTTTCTTGCTGTTCTGGGAATAGGTGCTTGGTTAAGCAGTTTTTGGGTAATATAAGGCATGGTCCCGCTGCTGAAGGGGGAGACTCTCTGAGAGGTGGCAACATCTCTCAGCAAGAAGAAGAACAACTTCTGGAGTCCAGCTAACGTCCCGGTCAGGGGAGGTGGAGAAGCTGCTACCAGCGCTCTGACAACCTACTACAAGTGTGCAGTCGTTGCCTTGCTTCGGAAGTTGGGACCAGTCCAAGCACTGATAAGTATAGTTGGGAAGGGCTTGCATATTGTAGTGTGAAATCAGCTTTTGAATTTGTAATAAACATTTGTATAAACTGAACTGCTCTTGATGTGTGTGTCTATTTTCTTTCGGTAGCTCAAGCACTGTGACCAATCTAAAATGAACAAAATGAGAGGTATAAGTTTACCCAAGACAGCTAATAAATCACCAGGCTTTCCACCTGAATTTTATAGTCAATTCAAAGAATTATTAATGCCCTTGTTGGTGGATGTCCTGGACCAAGCAGTGGAATCACAGACCCTCCTGGAATCTTTCTCAAGCACAATTCTTACAGTGTTACCAAAAAAGAACAGGGACCTAATAAAAACTTTGTCATACAATCCAATATCCCAGTTAAATGCTGATTATAAGATACTAGTGAAAACATTGGCTAATGGGTTTGGACAATACTTGCCAAAACTGATACATGTGGATCAAGCAGGATTTGTTAAAGGAAGGGATTCCTCAAATAGTCTAGGAAGATTATTTAATATAATACATAGCAAAATTTGAATGAAATCCAAATATTACAGTTTCCTTAGATGCAGAAAAAGCATTTGACTATTTGGAGTGGCCCTTTTTAATTGAAACACTGGAAAAAATTTTGTTTAGGCAGAATATTTATAAATTGGATAAAAACTTTGTCATAAAATACACTTTAAAATAATAACAAATAATCAGATGGTGTTCCCCTTGAGTAGAATGATTAGACAGGGATTGCCCCCTATCCCCAGCACTTTTTATTTTAGCAATTGAACCACTGGCGGAGATAAATAAGAAGGGATCCAGATATAAAGGGCTTCAAAGTCTGGCAAGAAGAATACAAAATCTGTCTATTTGCCAATTAAGTGCTATTGTACTATCAGACCTGGCTAAATGTTTGGAAAAATTACAAGGAACACTAGAAAAATATGGAAGACTATCAGGCTACAAAATGTGAGATGATGCCATTAACAAATTTTGGATATGAAAGATACCAAAAAGGAAGTAAATTTAAATGGAAGACAAATGGAGTATAATATCTTGCGATAACAACTGACAATAAATTGTGAAGTCTGTACAAACTAAATTATGTTCCTCTTCTTGGAAAAATAGAACGAGACCTACAGAAATGGAGATACTTAATGATTATTTTAGTGGGAAGGATTAACTGCATCAAAATGAAAGTGATGCCAAGACTGCAATATCTTTTTCAATCGCTGGTCAGATTGGTGTAAGGACAGCATGACGTCAATTATAAATGCAAGATACGGATTGATTCAGTAAAGTTTTTTTACACTAATTATACCCCACAAAAGTTACACAGATCAAAAGCCGAAATTTCAGAGATGTGCTTCAGATATGGATGGAGACAGGAAGTTTTCTACATGTCACATAGTCGTGCATGAAGGTGAGGCCATTCTAGCAAGAAATTGCAGAAAAAGTAACCAGGAAAACAGGAGTGGCCTTCGTGGGCGACCTGAAGCTTTATCTATTGGTAATTTTATGTAAATGAGCAACAAATTGACCAAATATCAAATCTCATGTATAAAAATAGTACTGGCAGTTGCCTGAAAGTCTGACTCCCCTCTACTTATAGCGTGATGGACAGCAGAACTGAACAGCTGTATACCCATGGGGGAGGGGTGAAAAAAATCACATATAACTTGAAGAACTATGACACTTTCGTAAAGGCCTGGTAGCTATACCTGGACCACATAGGGGCCCAGATATAGTAATAAAAATGAAAAAAAAGTTATAAAAGTTACTATTATACATACAAAAATATAGTTTCCCCAGTTGTACTCCAAATACTTAAAATATGTTTAAGCTCTGACAGTGAACAGATCTGTATGGGTGGGGGTGAGGGCGAAGGGAAGAACTGTTTTATTTTTTTGGCTGTGTTTCTAAAAAATATATATTGAAAATGTTACAATGTATATTTTTGAAAAAAAATCAAAAATATATTAAAAAAATTATCTACACTTATCTAATTTTATCCCCCAGCTATGCACGAATATGCTGGTGTGTGTGTGTAGAGTATCCCAAGACGCTACAGCTCAAAGCACAATTTTCAGAAATTTAGTGTTGACATGCAGGCTTTGGATGGATGCAACACACTGGCTTTAAATGGAACTAGCAGTTCATGAAGTGGGTGAAAGAGACTGGGTGGGGGAGGGTTGGCGGAATGTTTATAACTCATAAAACCCTTGCTGAGGTGAAATGTACTTTTTAGATAAATGCCAACCAAAACTCCCCTCTTCTTTGGCATAGGGGACACAAAACAAGTGATGCTCACAAAGCTTCCAGAACCCTTTCTGTGGGTTAGCTGAACAAAAGTGACCTTCCCTCTTTTGGTCAAAAGTGGTATTCTCATTCCTCTATCACAGACAGGAAGAAATCAGACATTGTCTATAATCAACGATGAGGTCAATCCAGCATAGTATTTCTTCTAAGAGCTGTTTGCTCCTGTGCTGTTTCCTTAAAAATGGCCCCTGAGCAGGAAAACTGTACTCAGTCTTAATCTGTTGGTCACATGGTCTCTGCACCTGGGTTTTGGGGACACTTTTTTGCTTCTCTTCAAATGTAACCAGTTTAGGAATATGCTGTCTTCAGCCTGGAGTCTTTCACAGACACATCAAAGCCTGTAGGGTTTGTTAAATCTGATCTCTTAAAGTGACAGTCCCACACAAATGAAAAGGGACTAAAAAATGGGAGCATATAATAATAGTAAGAATAATGCTAGTTAAATAAATAGTTTTATATTAACCAACAAAGTAGAGTTATTTACGACTCTTATAATCGCAGTTTATTTTCCCTTTTCAGGAATGATGGAAATGACACGGAAAGTTAATTTTAGTCGAGCAGTTCGAACCATGCAGGAATTATTTCCCGATGAATACAAGTTCTACCCTTGTTCTTGGATTTTGCCAGAAGAATACCAACATTTTGTAGATCAGGTAAAACACTTTTTTTAAAAAAAGGATCAAAATTATTTAGGTGCATCTTCTGCATTAAATTCTAAATTTTTCTTGCTTAAAGGATGTTTCAGGTGAAATCTGGAGCCCTTTTAATTGTTGACATGAAGTCGTTTTTTTTTAAAAAAAGCCTTGTTCCTAGTGTTAGAAAAGAACCACCTTCATTATTGTGACCCCCTCCCCACCCCTGAAAACATGATATAAAATACTTTGTCGTATTTTTGTTTTAAGAAGGCGTGATTAGCGCATGCTATTACAGCCCCAATAATCTTAGTTTAAACTTGCTGATGTATGTAAGGCATTTGCTCATTCTTCCTGTGATTGGGTTTCCTCTGGGTATTCTTCTTCCCACATTCCAAAGACATATGAGATTAGGAAGTTAATTGGCCACATGGGTGTATTTAGGCAGCGTGGGATCATGGGCGGGAAGGACCTGGTACCATGCTGTTTCTCCAAATTAAGAGAATTATTTTAAAAATTAAAATTTTACTTTAAAATATCCAGATTATTTGTGAGATATTATACTTGCTGCTCTTACTCTTTTTTTGAAGCCCATGTGAACATCAGTGCTAGTTGTACCATTGAAGGACAAAGGAGACCAAAATTAATGCATAAATTTTCAACTGTCAGCAGATTGATATAAACAGTAATTTTTATCTTTTAATTGGGATAGTCTTTCAATTTCATATACCTGATAGATTTCCTTTTTGTGCATAGAATTTAATTCTATTAAACAACTAAACAATTGAGACTAACCCCCAACAATCTTGTAAGGATTACTGTTCTTGCAGATACAGTAATCATGAAGCACAAATGAGGAAATGTGATGGAAGTATGATTTCTTAGTTTGGTTATTGTGTCTCCCTCTTGTGTCGTTTGAGGCTGCTTTCTTTTTGTGGATGTACTCTAAATTAAGATGACTGTCTTTCATCTTTGAGTCTATCACTAACAGTAAAACAACATTTTACATTTGTTTCTGCACATTTTTAAATGCAGTACGACTCACTAGCTTGAAGCTCTTTGCAGAGGAGTTATCAAACACCATCTTTAAATCAAGCCATGTAAAATGCTAAAAGGCTGTTGTTTCTAAGAGGAAGAAGAAATGAAGGTAATGAGGAGAGGCTGAAGAACAAAATTCAAAAATTTTGGGGTCTTGTAGGTGAATATATCAGTGAAGGTTAGGGCATGTTTTTAAAATATTTTATTTAATTTTTAAAAAAAATTTAGACCTACAATAACAGGCCATTTTGGCCCATGAGTCCATGTCACCCAATTTGCACCCAATTAACCTACACCCCTCATACGTTTTGATTAAAATTTAATGGAAGTGTATTTGTTAATGACAAAACCATCATTGAATTGTAAGGAATTGGTCATACCTGCTGAATTCATTTGAATAATAGTGGTAACTAAAGTATGTCACTGAATATCATTAGATGAACTTCTAAAGAGAATTGATAAGGACTCCATACAAGACTGGAGTTTGTGGAACTGAAAATAGATGATTCATTTACCATAGTCTTAACATTTACTAAGCAGCTAGAGACCCAGAGTGAAATTGTTTAATCGTTGAATATTAAGTCAAAACATTTCCAAATGTAAAGTTGCATAACCTTTGAATGACAGTTTAGTTTCTATTGTAGCCACGTGCTACTCAAAAGAACACACACACACACACACACACACACACACACACACACACACAGACACACACAGACACACACAGACACACACAGACACACACAGACACACACAGACACACACAGACACACACAGACACACAGACACACACAGACACACACAGACACACACAGACACACACAGACACACACAGACACACACAGACACACACAGACACACACAGACACACACAGACACACACAGACACACACAGACACACACAGACACACACAGACACACACAGACACACACAGACACACACAGACACACACAGACACACACAGACACACACAGACACACACAGACACACACAGACACACACAGACACACACAGACACACACAGACACACACAGACACACACAGACACACACAGACACACACAGACACACACACACACACACAGACACACACAGACACACACACACACACACACACTGTAGTTAGGTTAAGGTCTGAGTTTTATTGGGGCTCAGGCCCTCTTATTATACTTGCACTGTTCCCACCATGGCCCCCCCTTGGCTGACATCACAACATGCATAACAAAAGCGAGTTTCCGTGTGTAGGTACTTTCCTGCATAACAATGCCCTTCTTCCCTGCGCGCTGTCCCTGTCTGTTGGCTGCTCAGCAAGGCCAGCACCATTTTGGGGTCACTGGCCTTTAAGCTGCCCTTACTGTTCACCCACCAGTTTGCTTGTTGAGGCCAGTGCCACTGCACGGGCTGCTGGCCTTTAGTTGCGCTCGCCTCCTAGAGTGCCAGCTCAATCACTACAGCGGTGGGCTGCTATATGGACCCAACCCCCCATAATCGGCGGTATTGTCCTTGGTGCCCAGAGGCAAAGTCTCTGCAGCCTTTGGTGGTCTGCCTCATCAGCGTGGTGCTGTTGTCTTGACCAGGCGTGCTGGGTCCAGGTGTGCCAGCTTCAACCTGTCTATGGTGAAGACCTCTGTCATGCCTCCGACCTCCAGTTCAAACATGGCCCAATTGTTGCAGATGACCTGGAATGGCCTCTGAAGTGGTGGATGATGTGGACTCCAGCGAATGAAAACATACCCAAGGAACTGCGGGACTGAGAGTATGTTGGTCCTTGAGTGTCTGTGCCTGGAAGGTGGAATCAGGGCCAGATTGCCGACTCTTTTCCATTCAGCAAGCTGAATGCTGCTGAGTTGTCCTGCTGTCTGCCTGGGGAATGGTATGAATTTTCCTGAAACCACCAGTGGAGTTCCATAAACTAGTTCGGCCGAAGAGGTGTCGAGATCCTTCTTGGGCGCTGTGCCCGACAGCGCCCATGGTATCTCGTCTAACCAGTTGGGTCCTTGGAGTTTGGTCATGAGTCCGGTTTTGAGGTGCTTGTGGAAGTGCTCCACCAACCCATTGGACTGTGGGTAGTAAGCTGTTGTGTGATGCAGCTGGGCACCCCACAGGCTGGTGAGGTCGGACCACAGACTGGAGGTGAACTGGGCACCTCTGTTGGATGTGATGTGGGATGGTAATCCAAACCATGCCACCCAAAACTAGATGAGGGCCCTGGTGCACGAGGTCGTGGATGTGTCTGCCTGCAGGACTGCTTCTGGCCACCTGGTGGAGCGTTCAACCATTGTGAACAGATAGCAGAAACCCTGGGATACCGGTAAGGGTCCTACTACGTCCACGTGGATGTGGTCGAACTTTTGTTCTGGGTCTTGAACTGTTGAGGTGGGGTCTTGCAGTACCTTGGTTGTTTGGTACTGCGTGCAAGCCTTTGCCTACCCGCTGACCTGTTTTTGCAATCCATGCCACATATTTGCTGGCCACCAGCCAGACAATGGAGGGTGGTGTGGCCTGTGCTGAATGGAATGTCCTGGAGATGCAGTCCCAATATGGCAGTCCTGTATTGGGGCATCATCTCATCTTTCTGCTGCGTTTCTGCCAGTGCTACGAAGTCCACTCCCCTTGATAGTGCATGGATATTTTTCTTGGACAGTGTGTCAGCCACTATGTTGTCCTTGCTGGAGATGTGCCTTACATCTGTGGCATACTCAGATGTAAGGCAGCTATCATTGCTGGTGGGTCGACCAAGGATCCAGGATTTTAGCCAAAGTAAAAATCGGGGTCTTATCATCTGTGAAACTCGTGAAAGACCTGCCCTCTAGGAAGTATCTGAAGTGGAAGATGGCTAAGTACAGCTCCAATAGCTCTCTGTCGAAAGTGCTGTACTTTAGTTCTGGAGGCCACAGATGTTTGCTGAAGACAGCCAGCAGCTGTCAACTTCCTTCGATATACTGCTCCAGAACACTGCCGATTGCCATTCCTGAGGTATCCACCATCAGGGCCATTGTAGCGTGTGACCTGGGATGTGCCAAGGGAGCGGTACCCGCCAGGGCTTCCTTGGTCTTCACAAAGGCTTCCACTGACTCCTTATCCCAGGTGGTATCCTCCGCCTTGCCTGCCATCCGAGCGAACATGGGCCGCATGATCTGGGCAGCTGTGGTGATGAACCTGTGATTGAAATTGATCATCCCCACGACTTCTGTAGTCCCTTGATCGTGTTTGGTCTGGGGAACTTCCGGATGGCCTCCACTTTACTGGTAGCGGTGTGGCTCCTTCCCTGGTTATCATGTGGCTCAGAAAGTATATGGCCTCCAATCCGAACTGGCATTTGACTGGGTTGATCGTCAAGCTGAACTTACTCAGCCTGGTGTAGAGGTTGCGGAGGTGCGTCATATGCTCCTGTTTGTTCCTGCTTGCCACAAGGATGTTGTCCAGGTACTCAAAGGTGCTGTCCAGGTTTCGGCCCACTACGTCCATGAGTTGCTGGAAGGTTTGTGTGGCGTTCTTTAGCCCGAACGGCATACAGAGGAATTTGAAGAGGCTGAACGCGGTGGTGATGGCTGTCTTGGGGATATCATTGAGGTGTACTGGGATCTGATGATATCCCCGCACAAGGTCCACCTTGGAGAAGATCCTTGCCCTATGCAGGTTAGCCGTGAAGAACTGGATATGCGGCACGGGGTTCCGATCCAGCGTTATGGCCCCATTGAGCTGGCAGTATTCGCCACATGGTCCCTAGCCCCCAGTTATTTTGGGTATAGACCAAGGGCTGTCCAACCGCCATACGATGTCGAGCTCCTCCAGCTTTCTGAATTCCTCCTTCACTAGCTGGAGCTTCTCCAGAGGAAGGCGCCTTGCCCTTGCGTGGAGTAGCAGGCCCTGGGTCAGGATGTGGTGCTGTACTCCATGTGGTGAATTGGGGGGGATGAGCACTGCAAGGAACTTGGCCAGAGGGCGTACTTGTTATCTGATCTCTGTATGGAGTCCAGGCAGAGTGCTGGGAGCCTGGCATCTTTGAGGGGGAAGGTTTGAAAAGTCTTGGCATGGAGCAATCTCCTTCCCTTGAGGTCCACTAGCAGGCATGCAGGAAGTCTGCCCTGAGGAGTGGCTGTACCACTGTGGCTAGTGTGAACACCCACAAGAAGATGCTTCCTCCCAACTGCAGTTGGATCTTGCGAGTACCATAGGTCCAAATCGTGCTGTTTTTGGCAGCCCTCAGTGTGGGAGCCTGACTGCCTGTTCCTGGTTTCCTGTCCCGACAGGGCCAGGATGCTGACCTCTGCTCCTGTGTCCTCGAGGAAGTATCATCCGGACTGGCAGTCCCAAAAGTACATGAGGCTGTCTTGGTGGCCAGGTGTCATGGCCATTAGCGACTGTTGGCCCTGCGTTTCTCTGAAATGTTCATGGGACTCTGGCGCCCCATCTCTGGTGATAGAAACACCACTGGTCATCTGGTTCATCTCCTCTGGGGCGCTGTTGTTCTCTTGACAACTCTGCATGGGTCTGGTTGTGGGGTTTAGTGACGAGCCCCATGGACGCCGAGCATTCTCTCTTCTGTTTCCACAGAATGTCCACTCATGCTGCGACTTTCCGGGGATCGCAGAAATCCACGTCAGCCAGGAGCAGTTGGATGTCCTCGGACAATGGCTCCAGGAATGCCTGCTCAAACATTATGCAGGGCTCGTGTTTGCCCAGGAGGGCTAGCATCATGTTCATGAAGGCTGACTGAGTCCTGTCCCAAACTCGTCCAGTTGGAGCAGACGTGCCCCTCTCATGCTGTGAGAGCCCGAAGGTCTCGATCAGCAAGTCCTTGAAGGCAGTGTACACGCCTTCTGATGGGGGCTCCTGGATGAAGTTGGCCACCCAGCCTGCTGTGTCCAGGTCCAGGGCGCTCACCATGTGGTAGTATTGGGTGGATTCTGCTGGATCTGCCAGATCTGGAACTGTGCCTCAGCCTGGTCAAATCACACGTGTGGTCAATTTGTCCAGAAAGTCGGCAGCTTGAGAACTACCTCATTGACTGTAGCCTGTTTATTCATCACTGGTTTAGACAGCATCTAAACCCATCAGGGTCACCAACTGTAGCCGCGTGCTACTTGAAAGAAGACACACACACATTAGGTTAAGCTCTGAGTTTTATTAGGGCTCAGGCCCAACTTTTATATTTGTTCTGTTTCTGCCGTGGCCTCCCTTGGCTGAAATTAAGACATGCATAACAAAAGCGGGTTTCCCACGCGCAGATAACAATGCCCTTCTTCTCTGCGCGCTGTCCCGTCTGTTGGCTGCGCAGCAAGGCCAGCCCCATTTTGGGGTCGCTGGCCCTTAAGCTGCCCTTTCCTTTCACCCGCCGGTTCGCTTGTTGGGGCCAGTGCTGCAGTGTGGACTGTTGACCTTTGGTTATGCTCGCCACCCGGAGTGCAGGCTTGATTGCCGCAGCGACGGGCTGCCACACTGTAACTGTCTTTTGAAGTTGTGTAAATCTAAAGACTTCTGTAACACTATTTTGTGATATCTGTAATAACTATTTTCTGCTTGCATAACTATTACTTATTTGAGGAATTTATTAATTATTGTGACAGAGTATTTAGAGGTGGCTTGGGAGGAATTGCTAGAGCAGCTTGCATACACATATTTTAAAACACAGAATTATGGAGGACTTTTGCAGAGTGCTTTTTGTAAGAGGCAACAAAGATCAGCATACGGCTTGCCTGGGAACATTTGATCTTTGCAAGCAGGGGGAGAACAGTTTTGCTCTCAGAGAGGCAGGGTGTGAAACAAGGAGAGAGGAAACAGAAATCAGTTTCAGAAGTACAAAGCTGGCAAACTTTTGAAAGACTGTCTGGTCAAAGGAGAAGGCTGGCTATCTGAAAGGTGACCTGAAAGAAAGCGGATCATCTGGAGAACCATGAAGGGGGCAAGTTTCGTCAGCAAGGCTGATTGGAAAGGAATCAGTTGCGGATGTCCTGGAAAAGGAATCTCTCTTTGAAAACCAGCAAGAACCCTCCTGAGTGGTAACCATTTGGCTGTTAAGCACCAGACTGGTGAACTTTGTTAATGCTAACTTCTGTGCACAGTACAAGAATTGCCTGCAACCAGTGAGATTGGACTGTGATCCAAATAACTTTTCTAATTTTAAATATACATTACACACACCTGTGCTTAGTATTAGAGGGGGATTAAGTTGGTTAAGTAATAAGTTAAAGTTTAATTCTGTTTTCTTGTTCAAATATAATTAAAAACTACTTTTGTTTAAGTAACCCCGTGTTGTGGAGAATACCTAATGCTGCTGGTTTCTGGGGTCTTCTGGACTCCGTTACACTATTAACAGTGCTTTAGTTTAAATCTTGTCATGACTTTGACAGTATAAAGTGAAATACATTCATCAATTCAGTAAAACATACAATCAAATATTTTTTAGAACCCTGTCAGCATTAAAATTGAATGGAAAGTGCTTTATTTATTGAATGGCCTCAGTTTAGTTCCATGCTGTCCAAATGTAATCATCAACAGGGTCATTAGTTGAAACTATGGCCATTGGTTGTTCATAATTCATATTACTTAACCCTTTGGAATCGGTGCCTGGGTTTTCAAGGATTACCAACAAGTGCATATACTCCGCGTCCTGGTTTTTCCAGAACTCTTATTATGCCCAACTATCTCGTGTTTCGGACTGGTGTTCGTACTGAAAAGGTTTATCCATGGACCTAGCATGGTCTATATTAAGTTTAAAAATAGCACAAGTCCAAAGATTAATGTATATACACTGTAAATCTCCTTAATTTGGAAGTTAAAAAAATTATAAATTTCAAAAGAGTAATTCTGGAAAATATCAGCTAAAAGTAGATGATTAAATTTGTTCTCCAGCATTGTTTTATTCATTAAGTTGAAAAATATTTCCTATTTTATTCTCTTGACTATTTTCATTTATAGTTTAAGACATTAGAGAATATTGGGAAGATATTCAAAATAGTTGATGGCAAAATTTGAAGTTTAGACTTATTTTTCACTACCTGAGAAAGTAAATAGTTGTGTCACATCACAAAATGGCATTAATATTTTTGTTATGGTTTACAATTAAGGGCAAAAGATACTTTATCATGAACCCTTTAGAAATGAGTCAGAAGTATGTATCTTGGCAGAAGTTCTATGATGAACCTTCCAATAATGAAGCAGTCATATCCATATACCTCATGATCTAGTTAACAAAATAACATTTACAAATAATTAGCATTTAACATTTGTACAAAACATTTGACCATGTCCTGCAAGAGAGAATCTTGCATCCCAAAAACTTTTTTAATCTGTGAAAAGCTAGTTATTTTTGTTTAGTGGTTTCAATTACAAAAGTGAGATATTCACAGCAAGTCTTACTTTTGTACATTTAGTCCCTTAATTTACAAGTACTAGTATATCTTTGTCAAGATCTTTTAGAGATGTGGTTTGTGTACTTGACCTTGTTATCTCTAATTATTTTGCATCTTTCATTTTCAAGGAGCTTAAAATGAGCACTGTAGAAATACGATGATTCTCTGAAAAAATGTACTGTTGTGGCGGCTCACCACTAGGCTGGCAAACTGGCCCCGCTTGTAAGCCACGCGGCAGGGCAGCTAGCCAAAATGGCGCCGTCGGGGGTGTTCCCTTCCTCCCAGCATGGGGCTCAGAAGCCCGCGCTGGGGGACCACATGATGCTTGGGTGATGTCAGCACCCTCCAGCGCGATTCTCAGCCAGGTCCGGGCTGGGAGTATAAGTACAGCCCAGCAGCCTGCAATGAACTAGTCTGCTCACTGAGCTCAACCCGTCTGGTTGTGTGTGTTATTGCAGGAGCAGTATAGCTGCCACTACAATTGGTGACCCTGACTGGTTCAAACGTCTTTGAACCCATCATGAGCGAGCCTGGGATCAGCGCTATAGCCGTGAAACTGTCTGAATTCTGGGTTCAGGAGCCGGAGACCTGGTTCAGCCACACAGAGGCTCAGTTTCACCTCCGCCAGATTTCGTCCGACACGACCAAATTCTACCATGTGGTCACTGCCCTGGACCAGGCCACCGTCAGATGCGTGCTGCACCTCATTCAGCATCCACCCGCCGAAGACAAATATGAGAGAATCAAGCTTACCGGATCCCTCGACTATCCAGACACCAGCGTGCCGCTCGGATGCTGCACCTCGACACCCTGGGGGACAGGTCACCGATGGAGCTGATGGACGAGATGCTTGCGCTCATGGGTGAGCATACCAACTGCCCACTCTTCGAGTGTATTTTCCTTGACCATATGCCCAGGGACATCCAGCTGCTGCTGGTCCGGGAGAGCTTCATCGACCCAAGGAAGGTCCCCCAGAAGGCCCAAGAGCTATGACTCGCACGATTCCTGGAGGGTTCAGCGGTCTAGCAGGTCATGAGACATGGACACGACCACGCCAAGCCCGCCCCTAGTGCTGTGGTAGAGCATCCGGCCCCTGCAGGGGTCTCCAAGAGCATAACCAAGGCCACCACATCCGCTCCAGGCCTCTGCTTCTACCACCAGCGCTGCGGAGCCAAGGCTCGGAAGTGTCGTCAGCCCTGCTCATTCCAGGGAAATGACCAGGCTGGACGCTATTAATGGTTGAGGTGGGGCTGGCCAAGGACACAGCCTCCTCTACCTGCGGGAATCAGTCAGCGGCCGGCGGTTCCTCGTTGTCATCCCGGCCACGGCTGTCGAGTCCAGGAACCGACCTCGTGGACCTCCCCTCCATGCGGCCAACGCAACAGAGACAAGAGAGTCCACTTCAAGATCGGCCAACTAAATTTCGCGTGGAGGTTCACCGTCTCATCCCTCCCAACTGCCATCCTGGGTGCAGACTTCCTCCTCGCACACAGACTTCTGGTGAACATTCAAGGTAGACACCTGATGGACACCCGTACCTTCCAGGCCATTCGCCTTGATGCCTCACGCTCGGTGCAACTTCAGATAGCCACGATCAGCACGCCCAATGACGAGTTCCAGCGAATCCTGGATGAGTTTCCGACACTCCTCAAGCCACAGTTCTCCGCTGCCTCGCTGTGTCACGGGGTGTTCCACCACATCCCCACCCAGGGCCCACCGGTTCACACCAAGGCACGCCGGCTCCTGCCTGACAAGCTCCAGGTGGCGAAGGAGGAGTTTTCACACTTGTTGGAACTGGGGATCATTTGGCGGTCCGACAGGCTGACATCCCTGCGGAAACTATCGACGGCTCAACGAGGCAACAGTTCCTGACCGTTATCCCATCCTTCTCATCCAAGACTTTACGGCCAACCTGCATGGTGCGAGGGTTTTCTCCAAGGTTGACCTGGTGCACGGATATCACCAGATCCCGGTGCACCGTGAGGACATACCCAAGACGGCCATCATCACCCCCTTTGGCTTGTTTGAATTCCTGCGCATGCCATTCGGGCTCAAGAATGCCACTCGGACCTTCCAGTGCCTCATGGACTCTGTCGGCAGGGACTTGGATTTCGTCTTTATTTATTTGGACGACATCCTCGTCACCAGCAAGGATCAGGTGCAACACAAGGCCCACCTACGTGCCCTTTTCTCCCGGCTGGCCGATTTCTGCCTTACCATCAACCCGGCCAAGTGCCAGTTTGGGAAAGAGTCCATGCAGTTCCTGGGCCATACCATCACAGCCGAAGGAGCCACGCCCACCGCTGCGAAGGTTGCCGCTGTCAGGGAGTTCCCACGCCCGGACAGCCTCAAGGGGCTGCAGGATTTCGCGGGTATGGTCAACTTTTACAACTGCTTCATCCTGGGAGCTGCGTGCATCATGCAGCTGCTATTCACCCTCATCGCAGCCAAGCACAAAACGCTCGCTTGGAACCCAGAAGCCTGCACCGCATTCGAGGCCACCATGCTCGCCCACCCGCACACCGATCTGCATATGGCACTCTCTGTCGATGCCTCTGCCGGTGCCATCCTGGAGCAGCAGGTGAATGGACATTGGAAGCCTCTGGCATTCTTCAGCCGCCTGCTCCACCTGCCGGAACGCAAGTATAGTGCCTTTTACTATGAGTTACTGGGCATGTACCTGACGGTGCGGCATTTCCACTATTTTTTGGAGGGGAGGGCTTTTACCATCTTCACCGACCACAAACTGTGGACCCAGGTGCTTGCGATGGAAAAGGATCCCTGGTCGGCCTGCCAGCAGCATCACCTCTCCTTCATGTCGGAGCTTACCACTGACAATTCAGCACAAGACAGGGAAGGACAAGGTGGTTGCCGATGCACTCTCGCGACCGGCCATCTGCGCGCTGATGCCCAGCCTTTACTTCGACCAGCTTTCCCGGGACCAGAAGTCTGATGAGGAGACGAGGGCCTTCAAGTCCGCCAACACGGGCCTGCGGTTCCGAGACCTCCCGACTCTAAGCGGCAAAGCCTGTGTGATATCTCCATGGGCTCCCCACGACCAGTGGTTCCCCAGCAGTAGCGTAGGCAGATCTTCCGTCACATCCACGAACTTTTACATCCGTCCATCAGGACCACAGTCTGGATGGTGGCAGAACGGTTTGTATGGCATGGGCTGAGCCAGAACATACACCCTTTGCCAGACGTTCAAGGTGCACAGGCACACCATGGTGCCCGTACAGGAGTTCGAGCACGTCCGAGAACGGTTCATCTGCATTCATGTGGACATCGTTGGGCCCTTAGCCATTTCCCAGGGCAACCGTTACCTGTTTACGATGGTGGATCACACCACTTGCTGGCCTGAGGCGATCCCGATGCCAGACACCTCCACAGACTCCTGCTCCCAAGCACTGTTGCATGGTTGGGTTGCCTGGTTTGGTGTCCCGGGTCACCTCACCAGCGATCAGGGCGCCCAGTTCACATCTGCGGCTCTGGGCACAGCTCGCCAACAGATTGGGGATCCAGCTACATCGCACCTCTGCCTACCACCCGCAGGCCAATGGACTGGTCGAACGTCTGCACCGCCACCTTAAGTCGGCACTCATGGCCCGCCTCACCGGTCCCTAGTGGGCGGACGAACTGCCTTGGGTGCTCATGGGCATCCGCTCCACTCCCAAGGAAGATCTGCAGGTTTCATCTGCTGAGCTGGTCAATGATGCGCTGCTGGCACTACCTGGTGGGTTTGTTAACGCACCTTGCAATCCCCAGCAGTCGCCGCACGAACTACTTCCTCACCTCAGGGCATGCTTGGACTCATTCGAACCCCCACCGACGCCCAGGCATGGCACCCGCCTGTTTCACGTTCCTGGCGAACTGCTTTTCGTGGAGTACATTTTTGTCCGGCTGGGCCCGTCCACGGCACCTTTGCAGCGACCATACAAGGGGCCATACAGGGTTGTACAGCGTTCCATCTCCACGTTCACGCTGGACATTGCCAGCAGGCGGGAGCTGTTTACTGTGGACAGGTTGAAACCAGCGCACCTCGATCCCACTGAGCCCGT
This sequence comes from Narcine bancroftii, assembly GCF_036971445.1. Taxonomy (NCBI): domain Eukaryota; kingdom Metazoa; phylum Chordata; class Chondrichthyes; order Torpediniformes; family Narcinidae; genus Narcine; species Narcine bancroftii. The sequence continues at coordinate 198,035,491 of NC_091469.1, read as the reverse complement.
GGTGGTAGCCCAGCTCAAGAAGCGAGACTGCCCGGCGAAAAAGGACATTGGTGCTGGTTCTGGGGGCGGGGGGGTGATGTGTGGCGGCTCTCCACTAGGCAGGCGAACTGGGCCCACTTGTAAGCCACACAGTGGGGCAGCCGGCCAAAATGGCGCAGTCGGGGATGTTCCCTTCCTCTCAGAAGCCCAGGCTGGGGGACCACGTGATACCCGGGTGACGTCAGCGCCCTCCAGTGCGATTCTCAGCCAGGTCCGGGCTGGGAGTATAAGTATAGCCCAGCAGCCTGCAATAAACTAGTCTGCTCACTGAGCTCAACCCGTCTGGTTGTGTGTGTTATTGCAGGAGCAGAGTAGCTGCCGCTACACTGTACAATATTGAATCTGACTTGAGCAACCTAAATATTGTATTAGATGAATATTAACATTTCATAAGTATATTTGGTTTGTTTATTTGCAATGAAGCACCAACTCAAGTATGGGCAACCAATTTTAATATTAGTGTGTTTGATTACAATATTTCCCCTTTGAGCTGAGAAAATGTCTTGATGGTTACTTGTGTTGTAAAGCTTACTTGTTCTGCCAGCTACTTTGTTTCACACAGCCTATTGTGAATTTGTCTATTCTGGAAATGACTGTGTGGCTCTTTGTTGCAATGAGTGCTTAAATTCTCAGTTGAAGCTAAGTTTTAGGTCAACCTTAAATGCATCGCTCTTTCAATCAAGTTACCCTGGTTCCAGACATGCTCAGTTTGGTAAAAACATCTCTGTATCTGCATTGCCAAGCCTTGCAAGAAGTTTCATTTTTCTAACTTTAAGTATATAGATTCTGTATGCAATCGCTCTCTTCAAGAAAATCTCCTTCCATGGGTAGGAAGGCTGAACCTACAGAGTGACTGAATAACCAGGTGTCTATTTGACACCTGATTATACCCCAGTCACTCCTTTTTTATATCCCCTGAAGTTTTCCTGCAATCTCCTTATAATCCATGTGGATATTTATTATAAGTGAACTTGGATATATTGTATTTGACAGCTCATTCAGATAATTGATTATGAACAGCTGAGGCAAAACTCCAGATTCCAATGGCACTTCACTGGTCACGGAATACTAACTAAATATGACCTGTTTATTCCCACTCTTTCTATTCATTATGTAATCAGGCTATACCTATATATTATCCCAATTCCTTGTGCTCTGATTTTGTTTTATGACCTCTTGGATGCTTTAATGAAGATTTCCTCGAAGTCCAAATCCAGTTTACTGTTTTGCTAGCTGTACTCTTGGGAAGGAGTGGTGGTGGTTGGGAGGGGAAACTCTCGTAATTTTTCAAAACATGATTTAATTTTCATAATTTTGAATCATCCTAATACTGTTAACAGTTCCTGTTACCCAATTATTTATTTGTCAATAATAGATTGTATCATTTTCCCTATAAAGATAATCGTTAATTTTTCTTTCCTATGTTTCTTAATTTTCCAATCTGTCAGAATCATTTTAAAATCCATGAAATTTTGGATGATGATGATTAAGAAGCCTGCAGATGGTGGGGAATGAGTACAATACTCAGTGTTGGAGTAACTCAACAAGTCCTGCAACATTCACAGTGTATTGAATTTTGGATGATGACAACCATTATCTCTGATAAAATTTTTCAAAGTTATGGATGCAGGTCATCAGACTCTGGGATCAACTTTTGTTTTAAAGTCCATTTAATTTCTCCCATTCAATTTTTCCACAAATGCAAGTTCCTTTCAGATCATTCATTCCAGATCTATTGTTCTCAACTATTTCAAGGATGTTTGGTACCTTTTTCATGAAAACAGACACAAAACGAGGCTTTAATTTCTCTACTATCTCTTTATTCTCTCAATATAATTTCCTTGAGATATAGGAGCAAAAATGGGTTACTCAGCCCATCGAGACTGCCACTCCATTCAATCATGAGCTAATCCAATTTCCTGCTCAGCCCCATTGCCCAGCCTTCTCCCCATAACCGTTGATGCCCTAGTTAATCAAGAACTGATCAATCACTCCCTTAAATGTATTTATCCTGCACCTTCATTTCTTGCAGAAACTCTGTCCATTGCTTCTCTGCCATATTCCCTACAAGTGCCCTTTTCCAATCTACTTTGGCCAATTCCTCTCTCATCCTTCACTCCACTGAACTACCAACACTTTTGACTTTAGTTCCTCCTTCTTAAGATTCAAATTGAACTCTTATCACTGCCTCCTAATGGTTCCTTTACTCTAAGCTCTCTAATTGCCTCATCAATTTTATTGTCATTTGCTTGCACAAATACAGCCTGACAAAATGGTGTTTTCCGATCCTCAGTGCAAAACATACATAATGCCCATACAGACAAATAATGCATATTCAGGATAGGTATTCATGTACACAAACAAACAAACAAATAAATAAATAGACAAACAGACATTGTCTCATAAATATGAGAGTCTCCGATGGTTGGTGTGAACAGTTTTATTTGTTCAGCATTCTCATTGCTGGGGGGGGGGGGGGGGGAGCTGTTCCTCAGCTGGTGCATTACCATACATAACAACCAGACCAGTATAGGTGATTCCCTAGTGGGCTCATCAACAAGCCATTTCGTAGGCATTCTACAAATTCTCTTTCTTGAGATCCAATCCAAACCTGGTTTTCTCCATCTATTTACTTGTTAAAATCCCCCATGACTACCATAACATTGCTTTTCTGATGCATCTTTTCTATTTGCTGTCGTAATTTGTTATCCATATCCTAGCTACTGTTTGGAGGTATAACTACCAATAGTGTTGTTTTTCCCTTGCCATTTCTTAATGATTCCATATCTTGTGATCCTATGTCACCTGTTTCTAATGATTTAATGTTATTTCTTGCCATCTGAGCCATGTCACTCCCTCTGCTTACCTGTATATCCTTTCGATACACTCTTATCTTTGGATATTTAGCTCCAATTGGATCCATCCTTTAGCCACAACTCCATGATGGCCTCAATATCACACCTACCAATCTGTAGCTGTATTACAAGGTCATCCAATTTATTTAAATATACAGCTCCCTCTATAATGTTTGGGACAAAGACACTTTTTTCCATTATTTGCTTCTGTCTTCCACAGATTCAAATTTGTAATCAAAGGATTCATGTGATTAAAGTGCACGTTCCAGATTTTATTCAAGTTGATTTGTATATATTTTGATTTGACCGTATAGAAATTGCAGAATTTTTTTGTACATAGTTCCCCATTTCAGGGGTCTGTAGCGGGCTAGGTCAACCTCACACACGATGGGCCGAATTGCCATAGTGAACAGCCAGCGCAGCAGGGCACAGGGGCTTACCCCACCACACAGAAGTTCCAGGCTGCAGGAGCGCATTGCCAGGGGGATGGCCAGGCTGCAACTTACAGAATCACAGTTCGCTCTACGAGGAATAACAACCAAGGACATCAAGTTCTAGCGCGTGGTCAACGCCCTGGACCCTGCCACAACAGTGAAAGTCGCCCTGTTTGTCAACAACCCACCTGTAGACGGCAAGTACATGATGTTTAAACAGTTTTTGCTCAAGTCATTGGAACTTAGCTGGCACAAATGTGCTTAACACAGGATCTAGGGCAGTGGTTCCCAACCTTTTACTTTCCACTCACATATCACTTTAAGTATTCCCTATGCCATGTGTTCTGTGATTGGTAAGGGATTGCTCAAGGTGGTATGTGAGTAGGAAGGGAAGGTTGAGAATCACTCCTCTAGATCCAATTATTACTGAAATATTTTGCTTGAGAAAAATAGTCATTGACCCATTTCCTTTGGAATTATGAAACTGTGCACATAACAAATCAATTTGGAATGATTGAAACAGTGGTTTTCATACTTTTTCTTTCCACCCACATACCACCTTAAGCAATCCCTTATTAATCACAACACATGGCATAGGGAATACTTAAAGAACTTGCTCCTGTTATTAATGACAGACGCCTCAGACTGGGAGGTGGGCGCAGTGCTGCAACACTGGGTGATCACCTGTGGCGGCCACTTGCTTTCTTCAGCAAACACCTCTGACCACCCAAGCTGAAATACAGAGTTTTTGATCTTGAACTGCTGGCAATGTACCTGGCCATATGCCATTTCCGGTACATTCTTGAAGGCCGAGTGTTCATGGCCCACATGGACCACAAGCCACTGGCGCAGGTGCTGGGTATAGTCTCGGACTCCTGGTCGGCGAGGCAACAATGGCACCTTTCATACATCTATGAATATACAACAGACGTCTGCCACGTAGTGGGGAAGTCCAACATGGTCGCTAACGCACTGTCAAGGCCAATGATCTCTGAGGTGAAAATTGGCATTGACACAGCTCAGCTCGCGAGGGACCAGGCTGAAGATGCCAGCACACAGGCATACTGCAAAGCCGTCAGCAGCCTACAAATTGAGGAGTTCACGCCAGACCCAGGAGACCCAACAGTCCTGTGCAATATGTCTACAGGTCACCCCAGGCCAATCCTGCCCACGACCTGGATACGGCGGGTATTCAATCAAATGCATGGACTCTCTCAACCTTCCATCTGGTCAATAGTCCACCTCACTTTGGACAGGTTTGTATGGCATGGGCTTTGGTGCAAAGTTTCACTTTGGGGGAGAAAACCTGTGTACAATCCAGTGAGCCACAGTTCATCGGCACACTAAAGGCTCAGTGCAACGTTTCCCGGCCGCAGCAGACAGGCTCGACCATGTGCACGTGGACATCCCCATCAGCCAGGGGATGAGTTACCTTTACACCATGGTTGACCGCTTTACATGCTGGCCAGAGGCAGTGCCCATGCCAACCTGTGTCATGGAGACCTATGCAGGGGTCTTTACCTCACAGTGGGTCACCCATTTTGGCATCCCTTCCCACATAACTTCAGACTGGAGAGCCCAGTTTACCTCTTCCCTCCTGGCGACTTCGGACTGGAGAGCCCAGTTTACCTCTTCCCTCCTGGCGACCATGGTCAAATTCTGTGTAAGCCTCACCACACCACACAACCACCTACCATCCCCAAATCCAATGGGCTGGTAGAGTAATTTCACCATCATCTAAAAGCAGCCCTCAAATCACAGCTGCATGGGCCCAACTGGATGGATAAACTCCCATGGGTTCTACTGGACATCCGCACAGCACCTAAAGAGGGCCTCCCCACCTCATTGGCAGAAATGGTCTACAGTGCACCACTCTCCATCCCAGGCGATGTCCATTTTGGCTCCACAGAACCACCACTGAATCCCCTGGACATCCTACAGCAGCTGAGGAACCACACCGCCTAGCTACGTCCACATCCTATCACCACCCAAAGGACGCCAATCAGCCATGTCCCACAAGAACTCAAAGCCATGGACTTTGTAAGATGGGGCAAACCAGGTACCCTCCTGAAGTGCCCTTATGAGCCAGGTACAACGTATTTACAGTCAACTGCCTTAAGAAAACCCAATTGGTCTCTTCAGAGCCTTTCCCTGCCCTTACACTACAGCAACGGGGATGCCTGCCCAAAGACAATCTCCCAAACCTCACCCAAAGAAACTTCGATTCTGGGGTGGGGGGTGGGTGTGGTGGTGTCGCGGGCTGGGTGTGGTGGTGTCGCGGGCTGGGTCAAACCCACATATGACGGACTGAATCACCGTAGTGAACAGCCAGTGCGGCAGGGCACAGAAGCTTTCCCCCTCGACCACGCAGAACTTCCAGGCTGCAGGAGCGCGTTGCCAGGGGAATGGCCAGGCCTCACAGTAGCATTATGACATCACTCCCATGAGCCTCTGTCACCTCCCCTAAAAAGGAACGTACATGGTTTGAATAAACAGCAGTTACTGGTTTATTTGCTTGGTGTGGACAGCATTTATTTCAGCAGCTCTGCTTTTAACAGTGCTACACGTCCATAATGTTTTGGACATTTGGCTTCACAGGTGTTTGTGATTATTTTGGTATATTTAATTGTTTCATTGGTGCAGGTATACAAGAGCTAGGGTTTTGATCACCTTTGGAGTTTGTTGTTGCCATTTTTCAACATGAGGACCAAAAGTTGTGCCAATTAAAGTCAAAGAAGCCATTATGAAGCTTAAAAATAGTAAAAGATATAGCCAAAACATTAAGATTACTAAATCAACTGTTTGAAATGGGGCGTGACTAGATGGCGTAGTGGGAAGACATGTGGTTCCACCTTCCCCCAGTTAGACTTCTAAATACCTGAATTTAAAATTTGTAAAAGTGGTTAAAAATAGTATATATAGACTTTGGAATATTGGAGGATTGCAAAGGCTGCAAACGTGAAAAAATCAAAACCTCAATTGCAAAAGAAATTACCTTACAAAAGTGTTGAAGAACTGAGGCCTACTTACCAAGTTGAAGCCATGGAATCGTCGATTGGAGTCCCCAAGCCTCAGAGGACTCCTGCTCAGTTAAGTATTATGCCAGTGCCTATCACGCAACCGCAAGATGGTACCGGCTCAGTGATGGGCTCGGCCAGCCCTGACTCACGCCCCCGGGCGGATCAGCCGAGCGAAGACAGATCCATGAGCCCGCAATACTGCCTGGCGGTCCAGGAGCGCGCAATGTAGTGGCGGAAGACACACCTGCACGGTCGGTGACTTTGCTGGGCATGCGCGGAGCGTCGGGGGTCCGGGAACTACTGGACAAGGTGTGGGCTGTCGGGGAGCCCGAACGGAAGTGGGCTGACGAGCTCGTCATGCTGTCGACGGGCGTCCAGACCCGCAGCTGCACTGGAAGAGGACCTATGATGTTAGAGGAGGAAGAAAGATCAACATTACAGGAACTTACACAGGAAGAAACGGGGAATGATACCAGAGAAGGTAGGCCTCAAAGGGAGGTGATGGAACCTGGACTGGATTCTGTGTTCACAATTTGGAAGGGATTGCTCATCAAATGAAAAATATGTCAATAGAGATGTCTACTCAGATGACTCAAGGATTTATGGAAGTGAAAATTAAAATGACTACTATATGTGAAGAAATGACTTGTATGAAGCAAGATATTAATGTAGTTAAAAATGATGTAGATGTATAAAATCAGTGGTCACTGTACAAGATAACTTAAAAAAGATTGAAGAAGCTTTTTTTGAATGTAAGAACCAAGTGGAGCGTAATAGAGAAAAAACAGAAAAAGTGGAGGATTCATTCATGGATTGGGGGATCCAGAAGAAGGAATTTTTGAAGAAGATTGATTCATTAGAAAATCAGAGTCGAAGAAATAACGTAAAAATAGTAGGTCTTCCAGAGGTGTTGCGCAAGGAATTTTTTCCAGATGGTCTGGAGTTAGATCGAGTACATAGAGCACTAAGGAAGAAACAATTTCCAGGCCAACCACCACGAGCAGTTTTGATTCACTGTTTGAAATATCAGGACAGAGAAATTATATTACGAATGGCGGTGCAGAAAGCACGGCAGAATCAGGCTCCAATGATGGTCCAGAATAATAGGGTGGTTTTTTTATGTGGATTTGAGTCAAGAAATTATTAGAAGGCGGCGAGAATTTAATTCAGCGAAAGAAGTATTGTGGCGAAAGGGATATAAATTTGTCTTTCATTATCTGGCCGTGTTGAAAGTTTTTTGAGAACTTTCAATCTCATTTCTTTGAAAATGATCATGATGCATTAATTTTTACTAATTCCTTGTCAGATTTATGAGAAAATGGACGATCATCATCACTGTCACCTAAGAGGAGGGTAAAGAGTCATGGACATGGGAAGAATGGAAAACATGGGAAGAAAGTTGAATTGACACAAAGTCTTCTTTATATTGAAGATCCGGAACAATCATTGGGACTGGAATCATTGGGTTGATTATTTTTGTTTCAGTAGTTTGTGAAAGTCTGACTGGGGGTGGGGGGTGGATGACACTGAGACCTTTAGTCATCTGCAACTAGTGGGTTTTACCACACCCAGATTTTTAGGGGGTTACTACTTTTTTAGTAGTTTGTTTTGGGGACTGTTAGTTTTTTTTCCTTTTTGGAATTTTTATATAAGGGGGTGGTTAGAATACTAAGGGAATTAGAAGGGGAGCATTATTTTATAGTAGTGGAATATTTTATTGGATTAAGAAATGTCTAATTTGAATTTTGAAACTTTTAATGTTCAGGGTTTAAATAACCTAATTAAACGTAAATGAATTTTGGCTTGTATAAGAAAAATGAAAGTTGATATTACTTTTTTGCAAGAAACACATTTGACTGAAAAAAAAAAATTGAAATTGAAGAGAGAGTGGGTTGGCCATGTATTCTTCTTTTAATTCTAAAGTGAAGGATGTGGTGATTTTATTTCATAAGAAATTACCGTTTGAATTGGAATTGTTTGAAGGAAATGCTGGGAGGGTTTTGATGGTTAATTGTACATTTTTTGCTGAATCATGGACTTTGTTAAATATTTATGCACCTAATGTAGATGATGAACGGTTTATGTCAGAGGCTTTTTTATTGCTTAATCAGGCCAATAATAATATTTTGGTCGGGGGAGATTTTAATTGTGTTTTGGATCTTTTATTGGATAGATCTCCGAAAAGTATAAGGAAATCAAAGACGACAACACAAATAGGAGCTTTGATGAAGGATTTGAATTTGGTTGATGTTTGGAGGAGAGTAAACCCTACAGAGAAAGACTTCTTTTTATTCCTCTAGACATGATTCCTTTTCTAGAATAGATTTTTTTTTGGTTTCGGCACATCTGCAAGGTAGAGTATTACAGGTTGAGTATAAAAGTCAGATTATATTGGATCATTCTATGTTATTTTTTTCCTGTGTAGGTTCAGAAGTAGTACAGTCATCTTATAGATGGAGATTTAATACAATGCTATTGAAGAAACCAGAGTTTATTACTTTTGTTAAGGAGCAGATTACTTTGTTTTTGACTGAGAATGTCAATTCAGTAATTTTTGCATTGTGGGATGCTTTGAAAGCATATTTACGAGGGCAAATTATTAGTTATACTACAAAAGTTAAAAAGCAATATGCAGCGGAAAGCTTAATATTAGAGAAACAAATTACTGAATTGAAAAAGGAATTTCAGAAAGATGCTACAGAAGATAAAAAAGCTGCTTTAATGAAGTTGAAACTACATTATAAAACTGCAAACTTATCAGTATGAGCGTCTACTTCATCGATCTAAGCAACGTTATTACAAATTGGGTGAGCAAGCTCATAAGGTATTAGCATGGCAATTAAAAACAGAACAGACATTATAAACTATTAATGTTGTGAAAAAGAATTCAATAGTTACCTATAAACCTCAAGAAATTAATGATCAGTTTTATTCATTTTATCAAAAATTATATACTTCTGAGGGAAAGCAGGACGCTGGTTCTATCGAAACCTATTTATCTAAATTAAACTTACCTGCTTTAGGGGAGGATGAGGTTAAAGAATTGGAAGCTCCACTTATGGATTTTGAGATTAAAGAGGCTATACAAGAGATGCCAAATGGAAAGTCACCAGGAAATGATGGATTTTCTGTTGAATTTTATAAAATATTTTATGAAGATTTATCCTCTAGATAACAGAGCAGTTGTTACCAGAATCTTGTTCAAGTGCTGTAATTACTGTGATTCCTAAGAAAGGTGGGGATCCATTGAAAGTATCTTTGTATAGACCTATTTCTTTATTTAATGTAGATTATAAAATTATAGCGAAGGTGTTAGCGAATAGACATATAGATATACATATAGATCAAACAGGTTTTATTAAAAATAGAAATGGGTCTGATAATATTCTTAGATTGATAACATTAGTCAATGCATTTAGACAGCAACCCAACCATCTGGCCGTGTTGCGCTGGATGCGGAAAAGGTCTTTAGGGTCGAGTGGAATTTTTTGTTTAATGTGTTAGAGAAGTTTAATTTTGGCCCTTATTTTATAGGCTGGGTTAAGGCCATATACAAATCCAACTGCTAGGGTGGTGATAAATGGTCAAATTTCCTTATCATTTAAATTAACGCGTTCGACTCGACAAGGTTTGTCCATTGTCACCAGCCTTATTTGCATTGGCTATTGAACCGTTAGCTCAGACAATAAGACAGAATGATAAGATTAAAGGAATGAAAATTGTGGAGGATGAATATAAGATTAATTTATTTGCGGACAATGTGCTGGTATATTTGACAGAACTGGAACAGTCTTTGAAATATTTACAAGATTGTTTGTTAAAATTTGGAGAGTTATCTGGATATAGAGTAAATTGGGATAAGAGTAAAATATTGCCAGTTGGGGATGGATATTATTCAGAATATAAAAGTATTATAAAATTGAAGTGGTCAGATAGAATTAAATATTTGGGAGTGGTAGTAAACACAGACTATCAGTCTTTATAACTTGAATTATGTCCCTTTATTAAAAAGGATTAAAATGGATTTGATTAAATGGAAAGATTTGCCGCTAACATTAATTGGTCGAGTAAATTGTGTTAAAATGAATATTTTCCCTCGAATTCAATATTTGTTTCAGTCTATACCATGTTTACTTTCAAAGGGTTTTTTTCAGGACCTGAATAGGGCAGTGTGGGAATTTTTATGGAAAGGAAAATTAGCCCGAGTAGCTTTACATAAAATTACATGGAAATATGCTTTAGGTGGATTGCAGTTACCTCACTTTCAAAATTATTATGATGCAGCTCAGTTGAAATTTGTTAGCAGATTGATGGATGTGGACCAACCTCCAAGGTGGGCAAAGATGGAAATGGCTTGTATATCTGAAGTTGAGATACATCAGTTCATATTTAAATAGAATGTGGATTTATTGCAAGAATGTAATATGCCGGTATTAAAGCATTTGTTAAGGATATGGGTTAAAAGAAATAGCGTTTTAGGATCAAAGGGTAAATTACCAATTCAAACCCAGTTATATCATAATTATCTTATTCCTTTTTCAATGTTTAATAATCATTTAAAGAGATAGAATTTTCAGGGCATAAATATAATTCAGGACTGTTTTGAAGAAGGCCAATTTCTTTCTTTTATTCAATTGAGGGAGAAATTTGATTATATCTGTAAATTCTCTGTTTGTGTATTATCAACTCAGCTTTGATAAAAGATAATTATGGTAAAGAGATTAATTTACCCATGTTGATGAAATTTGAGTCCTTGATTTCTTCTGTACCTAAGAAAGGTTGTATTTCAGATATGTACCAATTGTTACAGGATAGTATGGATAAACTGGAATGGGAGAAATCTAGGCTTAAATGGGAAAGTGATTTAACCTATATTTTTCCCGAAGATAACTGGGAGGTTACGTGTTATGATAGTGTAACTAAAGTGACGAATGTGTGTTATAGAATGGTTAATTATAATTTTTTACATCAGTTATATTTGACTCCAGAGAAATTGAAAAAATATGGATTTAGTAATTCAGATTCTTGTTTTAGATGTGGACTATGTACTGCAACTTTTTTTACATGCTGTTTGGTCTTGTTTAAAGTACAACCATTTTTGGAAGGAATTAGATTGGTCTTTAAAAAACTATTTAAGATTAAATTACCGTTCGACCCATCAATCTTTTCGTTGGGATATATGGTTTCTTTGAAAGGACTAGGGTTGGATAAATTTCAAATTGCATTTGTACTTCTAGTGTTATCTGTAGCATGAAAATGTGTAACTAGTACTTGGAAGGATAATGTGGAGGTTAATATAACATGCTGGCATAATGAGTTGAGAAATTGTATTATTATGGAAAAAATTACATGTAATTTGCATGATAATTATTCATTTTTTGTTAAAATGTGGTCTTCTTATTTGAAGTATATGAATTTAGTAATACTTTGAAATATTCTTTATAATCATTATATTATCTTTATATTTGGCTCCCCTTAAGGGGGCTGGCTGAAGGGGTGGGAGGGTGGTTGGGGTTTTTGTTTTTTTTTAAATATACAAAAAATTGTTTCTTTTTCTGTTATGTTTGATTGTAAGTTGTCTAAATTCTTTTAAATAAAGTTTAAAAAAAAATTGCTTGGAACATCGTTAAGAAGAAAGCGTACAGGTGAGCTAAGTAATCGCAAAGGGATTGATAGGCTAAAGAAGACCTCCACTGCTGATTACAGAAGGGTTCTCTTCATAATGAAGAAAAACTGCCAAACATCTGTCAGTCAGATCAGACACACTCATCATAAGGGAGGTGTAGATGTGTCAATAACTTCTCCCTGCAGAAGGCTTCATGAACTGAAATACAGAGGCTACACTGCAAGATGCAAACCACTAGCCACAGGAACAGGATGGCCAGATTACAGTGTGCTAAGACCTATTTAAAAGAGCCTGCAGAATTCTGGAAACAAAGTCTTGTAGACAGATGAGACTAAGATTAACTTGTATCAGAGTGATGGCAAGAGGAAAATGTGGAGGTGTAAAGGAACTTTCCAAGATCCAAAGCATACCACCTCATCTGTGCAACATGGTGGTGGGAGTGTTATGGCCTGGACATGTATGGTTGCCACAGGTACTGGCACACTTATCTGCATTGATGATGCAAGTGCTGATAGCAGTCGCAAAATGAATTCTGAGGTGTATAACAAAAAGAAAATTTTGTCTCCTCATGTGCAAGCAAATGCATTGGACGGTACTTCATCCTACAGCAAGACAATGATCCCAAACATATTGCTGAAGCAACAAAAGAGTTTTTCAAAGCTTTAAAAACTGGAAAATTCTTGAATGGCTAAGTCAATCACTTGATTTAAATCCAATTGAGCATGCCTTCCATATACTGAAAAGAAAGTTTAAGGGGACAAGCCCACAAAACAAGCAGGAACTGAAGATTGCTGCAGTAGAGGCCTGGCAGAGCATCAGCAGAGATGATGCTCAGCACCTGGTGATTTCAGATTTATTTTCAGAGTACATACATGACATCACATACAACCCTGAGATTATTTTTCCTGTGGGCATGGTAGAATTACTACTTATTGATAGTGCAAAAAAAAACTACACAATGTACACATGTAAACAGTTTTAAAAAAGTAAACAAATTGTGCAATACCGAGAGAATAAATAACCCAATAAAGTTCAAAAGTAAGAGACATTAAATGAGTCCCTGATTGAGTTTGTTGTTGAAGCATCTGTTGGAGGAATAGCAGCTGTTTCCAAACCTGATGGTGCGAGCCTTGTAACACTTATACCTCTTCCCTGATGGTAACAGCGAGAATGTGATGGCTGGTGTGTATCCTTTTTTTGAATACTATATTTATAATAAGCACATGCATAAATACATTTTTCATATATCAAAATATATAAAAATAATGATTATATAAGAAAGGAAAAAAAATTAGAAGAAATTAATCCACACCCCACCCCCTCCCCAAAAACCCCCACTTCCTTGATGATTGCTGCTGCTCTCCAAAAGGTTCCAAAAATCCAAGAATTTAAAACCTTTCCCCCTGCCTCATCTCTTCAGCCGCTCATTTGTCTGCGCAGATTTTTTTTGGCTATAATAATTCCATTTAAATATAAACGATGATAAATATATTCAGTTACCCACTATTCAATTTTGGTTTTGCATAGATGATCTGTTGGAGGTTCATTGAGGAATAAATATTGGATAACTTTTAACTTGATTTCCATTTGAAATATAGCATTTTTCACATTCATCTCAAAGACTGGAGAAGATCTTGATTTAATATCTTATCTAAAATACAGTTGTTCCAACAGAACAACGCTCGCTCAGAACTGAAATAGAGCATGGCACTATATTTTGAGCATCTGCCCTTAGAATGGGATTTAACCAACATTCTAACCGAGGCAGGAATGCTATGGGGTCACCCATGAGAAAAAGGGCGATGAGTTTTTCTTTCGTATGAGGATTTGATACAAGAGGCAATCTAATGAAAAGTCTCAAAATCAAATATTGGTTAACAAATGGGACGTAGACCAAAGATTACCAAGGCAGAAGAGGAAATTGGATTATTTTTCCACACACTCAGGAATTGTAGAACATGGAGGCTTTCAATCTCAATGCTCAGCACTCATTTTATGTGATGGATGGATGCCTATGGTCCTAACCTAGTCTCCAATCTCATGCCAAGGAGGGAGTTTGGATGGCAAGAATAGTTTTCATATCAAAAGGCAATGACTACTGTAGAAATTCTTGTTTGGTCCTGAAAATAACTGCTTGACCTTTTGACTCATAGTGATAACACACAACTCTGTGGTTCCCAGTGGAATTTAACTTTTGAAGACTTCCTACCTAAACTTGATAGCATTGCCAATTTGACATTCTTTGTCAAGAAAGATGGAGCTTTCCTCCCTTGCCCTTTTTTGATTGAGAGAAAGTGGTGAAAAAGCATATAACCGATCTGGAATAATTTGTTCATTCAACCCTTTTTTTCATCTCAATAATGTGGAAAGGGTCGAAATCTATTGGCTTAATTCTAAATTGTACCAATAGATGGCAGTGAGTAAACATGTCATTTCTAATGTGCAGTACCTAAGCTGGTGGACTGTCATTTGAGGCGATAGTCATCTTGGCAAGTGATTGTGTACATATATGCAGCTCCAATATTAATGTTAAGGTAATGTAAATGTTTGCAAGCAAGGAGGGAAGGATATTTTACTTGAAAGAATTTGCTGGGGGTGGGGGAGGGAAGAGGGGGGAGAATGGCAAGTTCTCACCACAGAAAATTTAATTTACCTCTGTCATTTTATAGAGTTGCTCAGTGGACTGGCATCAGTTGTACACTGATTTTTGACAAATAATTCAATAGCAGTTGGACCTGAAAAATAAAGAAGAAATTAATTGCTGACTGAATAAATAGTTATTTTGGTTATTACTTCAAATAAGATCAAAATTATACATTTTTTTCATTAAGAGCCACCTTTTTAAAAAAAAAAGTTGGTGGAGAAAATGGATAAATGGTAGTGTGTGACCATAAAGTCTTGTTCTGGCTTTAATCTTTGCTTGTAGAAATTCAATGTGTTTGGATAGGGCAACCATTTTATATCCCTCATCCAGTTTTTGCCTGATTGAAAGAAACATTGTTTTTACTGGATTGGTTTGGTTAAAACTGGGATATGGAATGGAGGAGCTCCTTGTGTGCAGAAGTGATGGCTAGAAGAAACATTTATTTTATTTATTGTTGCACAATATATAGTTTGTGAATATTTTTTTTTTAAATTGAGGCCTGGTTAGCCTCTCCTTGAATGTTGTCCTTGATTTCCAATGAGGATTATGGTGCAACAAATAACTGCAATATTCGGTTAAAGAGGAGTAAATCAGATAGCAAAGTTTAAAATTGCGTAAGCAATTGTAGAAATCAGGAAGTTGTAGCCTGAGATTCTGTATTATTCCAGAGTTGAGCTGCAATGGTATCTTACTGAGGGAGATGGCATTCATGTACACCAAGAGGTGTGAATTTGTTGTATTTGGCCATTGGATTTTCAGAGAATGGCAGAAAATGTTTCATGTTCTGAAAGATCATTGACCATATACATAATTTTGTTTCTCTATCTACAGATGCTGTCTGATTTTTGATTATTTCCAGCATTTTCTATTTTTGTTCCAAATTGCCAATCTCCACAGTTTATGATTTTGTTTTCAGAAAAAAAATCAAAACTTGGCTTTTCAAATGTCAGTGTGTAGTGTATTATATTTAATAACTTGTAGTGCTGGACACAGCCAAGAAAGACTCAGCCACCACATTAAAGTTGTTAATGACTGTTTTATTCAAATTCAGCACGGGCCCTTTTAAGGGCAGCATGAGCTCAGTCACCTCGTGCATTGTGACGTCATAATCACTGCCCCAGGCGCGCGCTGGGCAGGTGACGAGGCAGGGAGAAACCCTGACAGCGCCATCTTCCCATGGCTGCTCCACCACGTGGCAATACTCGGGGCCGGTTCACCATAAGAGAGTGTACCGCCACACAACCCCCCCCAGAACCGGCTACGTGTCCTGTCGCTTGGGCGGGCGGCCCCAGCGTTTGGGCATGGCCATCTGCACTGGCCATGATAGGCCATGATAGTGAAAGTCCTGCCGGACCAATGGAGGACCTTGTATGGACCTTCGTATGGGCATTGTAAAAGTGCCATATGTGGGCCGCACAAATACGAATTCCGCCGAGTCCAGCTCTTTGGGATGATGTGTCAGATGACGCCATGATGCGAGGGAGGTGGGGGGGCTAGCGAAGATAATTTCTTATGGAGATCTGCTAAAAGGTTCGCGTGCTTGGATGTGACTTTGGGCTCCGGGTCAAAGAACTCACCAGGCAATGAGAGCGGTGCACCGTTGACCAGTTCTGCAGAAGACTCCTGTAAGTCCTCCTGTTCTGATGCCGAGGACCCAGGGAAGTTCGTCTGCCTACCCTGGACTGGTGAGGTGAGCCATGAAGGTGGATTTCATATGACGATAAAACCTCTCCACCAAGCCATTTGCTTGCGGGTGGTAGGCTGTGGTGTGGTGGAGTTTAGCCCGCAGGAGGTTCGCCAGCTGAGCCCAAAGCGCGGTGGTGAACTGGGCGCCCCTGTCACTGGTGATGTGCGCTGGGACTCTGAACCTAGCGATCCAATGACTGACTAGGTTCCTGGCCCACGACTCTGCGGAAGCCTCTTTGATGGGAACTGCCTCCGGCTATCTCGTGATCTGATCGACTATTGTGAGAAGGTAGCGTGCTTCTCTGGACACCAGCAGAGGACCTACGATGTCAATGTGGATGTGCTGTAATCTCCACACCGCTGGGTCGAACTGCTGGATTGGGGTGTGTATATGCCGGTGGACCTTAGAGGCCTGGCACCTGGTGCAGTTCCACGCCATCTCGGCCATCTCCTTTTTGAGCCCGTGCCACACAAACCTCTCTGCCACCATTTGTACCGAAGTCTTCACCAAGGGGGTGGGCTAGGTCGTGGACTAAGCTGAAAACCCTCGACCTCCACTGCGGTGGGACTACTGGGCGTGGCAAGCCGGTGGAGACTTCACAGAGCAGCGTGTCTGGGCTGTGGGGCAACTGAATGTCCTGGAGCTTGAGGCCAATGGCGGTCCGGAGAACCTGTGTCTCTGTATCCAGCTTCTTGGCCTGTGCTAACTGTGTACGGGGGCAAGAGCGTTGATTGCCAGATGCGAGAGTGCATCCACCACGACGTTGTCTTTGCCTGCCCTGTGCCGGATGTTGGTGGTGAACTCTGACACGTAGGAGAGGTGGCGATGCTGGCAAGCCAACCACGGATCTTTGGCCATCGCGAGTGCCTGTGTGAGGGGCTTGTGGTCCGTGAACACCATGAAGGGCCTGCCCTCCGGAAAATATCGAAAGTGTTGGATGGCCAGGTACAGTGCCAAGAGCTCCTGCTTGAAAGCGTTGTACTTGAGCTCCGGCGGATGCAGCTGTTTGCTAAAGAAGACCAGCAGGCGCCATTGTCTGTTGAGCCACTGCTCAAGTATGCCCCCTACTGCAGTGGCTGAGCCGTCCACCAAGAGCGTCGTGTGCGCCTCCGGGTGTGGGTACACCAATAGAGTTGCATTGGTGAGGGCCTCCTTTGTTGTGGTAAAAGCGGTCTCTGCCTCCTCCGACCAGGTCAGGACTTTCTCCTTTGTGGCGATCAACGCGAACAGCGGTTGCATGGTGCGGGCGGTGCCGGGGATGAACTGATGATAAAAATTCACCATCCCCACAAACTCCTGCAGACCCTTGAGGGTGGTTGGCTTGGGGAACTGCTGAACGGCCGCGACCTTCTCTGACGCTGGGGCAGCACCTGCTGCCAAGATGGTGTGCCCCAGGAACTGCAGCATCTGCTTGCCGAACTGGCACTTGGCCACGTTGAATGTGAGTCCAAACTCCGGCAGTCGGGCAAATAGGGTACGGAGGTGGGCCTTGTGGTCTTTGCAGTTGCGGCTGGCGATAAGGATATTGTCCAGGTAGATAAACACAAAGTCCAAGTCCCTACTCACTGCATCCATGAGGCGCTGAAAAGTCTGGGCTGCATTCTTGAGGCCAAAAGGCATATGCAGGAATTCAAAGAGGCCAAAGGGGGTGATGATCGCTGTCTTGCCGATGTCCTTGTGGTGGACCGGGATCTGATGATACCCCTGCACCAAATCGACCTTGGAGAAGACTTGCACGCCATGGAGATTGGCCAAGAAGTCTTGAATGTGTGGAAACGGGTACCTGTCCAGTGTGGTTGCGTCGTTTAAACACAGGTAATCACTGCAGGGTCTCCAGCCCCCGGAGGATTTGGGGACCATGTGGAGAGGGGATGCCCAGGCGCTGTCCAAGCGTCGGATGATTCCCAACACCTGGAGTCAGGAAAACTCCTCCTTTGCCAGCTGCAGCTTCTCATGCGGAAGTTGTCTGGGCTTGGCGTGCAGCAGGGGGCCCTGCGTGGAGATATGGTTGTATACCCCGTGCTGAGGTAAGGTGGCACTTAATCGTGGTTGTAGGATGGCGGGGAACTCATGGAGTATGTTCAAATACTCATCACTGGAAGTGGTGATGGTGGTGATCTCAGGCCTGCAGGCGTTTGCACCGTCCAGGTGCACCGAATGGAAGGTGCAAGCATTGACCAGCTTCTTGCCCTTCATGTTGACCAACAGTCCGTGTGCCCTCAGGAAGTCAGCCCCTAACAACACAGTACTGAGGCTAACACGAACTTCCAGTGGAATTTCTCTTTCCCAGTCTGGATCTGCGCTCTGTGGGTACTGAAGGTCTTGACGGTGGAACCGTTGGTTGCCTGAAGGGTGGGACCACAAGTTCGGGTGCGTTTCTTGAGGGCGGTGGGGGGAAGGATGCTCAGCTCTGCTCCTGTGTCCACCAGGAAACGTCGGCCGGTGAACTTGTCGGTAACGTGAAGGAGGCTGTCCACATGGCCAGCCATTGTAGCCATCAACAGTAGCTGGCTGGGTCGTTTCCCCTGGTAGACACATGATTGTCGGCACTTACAAACTTGTGCTCCCCAGAGCTGATGGTAAAAGCACCAGGTGGAATGGTGCTCCTCCAGCTTGTGGTTTGGGGAGTGTTGTGGCCGGCTGGCACTTGGTCGCGTAACCTGACTGAGGGGTGCTTCATTCTCCCTCTTGGTACGCCAGAGGGTGTCGACTTGGGCTGCAACTCAGCGTGGATCAGTGAAGTCCTCATCTGCCAGGAGTAGTTGGATGTCCCCGTGGATATCTGCTCAAGGAAGATCTGACTGAATAGGAAACAAGGTTTGTGATCCTCCGCCAGTGCCAGCATCTTGTCCATTAGGGTCGATGGTGTGCGGTCCCCAAGCCCGTCGAGGTGCAGGAGCCTGGAGGCACGCTGCTGAGGGGAGAGCCCGAAAGTGCCAAGGAGTAGGTTCTTGAGGGCAGGATATTTACCCTCGACTGGTGGGTTTTGTATTAGATTGACCACCCTGGCTGCTGTTTCTTCGTCCAGCACACTCACGATGTGGTAGAACATCGTGGCATCTGCTGAAATGTTCCTCAGTTGAAACTGCGCCTCTGCCTGCCCAAAATCACGTACGCAGGCGATGGGTCCAGAAGGGGGAAGTTTGATGGCAACAGCATTGATCTCTGCTAGATCCATGTTCTTGACACCAGAGAGGCATCTGGGCTCAACGGGGTCACCTATGTAGTGCTGGACACAGCCAATAAAGACTCAGCCACCACATTGAAAGTCGTTAATGACTGTTTTTATTCTAATTCAGCGCACACCCTTTTAAGGGGAGCATGAGCTCAGTCACCTCGTGCATTGTGACGTCATAATCGCTGCCCCAGGCGCGCGCTGGCCAGGAGACTTGAGGCAGGGAGAAACCCTGACAGCACCATCTTCCCATGGCTGCCCCACCACGTGGTGTTACACGCGGGGCCTGTTTGTCATGAGAGAGTGCACTGCTACAAACTTCTCGTTCCTGAAAATTTACAAATTTGAAGATCTAATTCATTGAATTTTAATATTGAGGGTTTTTGACACATTGTTTTATTTTCTTCTTCCTATGACATTTTAATTCGTGATTTAAGGTTGAATTTAATATTCTAATTTGGTATTCTTAGTTCAGATCCTGTATGGGTTAAACTCCTGAGATTTGTAGTGATAGTGACTGACATCAGGCAGTAAGGTGTCCTACTAAAGCTCCAGTGGTTGGTGGTTTATCTCTTGCAAAGGACAATGATTATGTTTGTTGATGATCAATTATCTCAACTCCCATGGACTCGGTTGGCCGAGACCTGCCTTTCTTCTTCAGCTACCTGAACGATATCCTGGTAGTGAGCAAGACTTGAGGAGCACATCTCACACCTTTGCCAGCTATTTCACCAACTTGCTGAGTTCGACTTTGCTTTCAACCTTGCTATCAACCCCTTGAAGTGCCAGTTCAGCCTCAGGGAAATTGATTTCTTGGGCCACAGAATCACCAAGGACGGTGCCACTCCTTTACCCAACAAGGTGAAGGCTATACGACAGTTCATCAGACTGATGACTCTGAAAGGACTACAGGAATTTGTGGGCATATTGAATTTCTACAACGGGTTCATCCCCACAGCTACCAGCATCACGTGCCCACTCTTTGCTTTAATGCCAGACTCCAGAAGACCAAGGATCCCCTGGCTGCTGCAATGATGCTTGTCCACCCATGCATGGAGAGCCCACAGCCTTACGGTTGATGCATCCAATACAGCAGTGAGCAGTGTCCTGGAACAGTTCGTGGACAATACCTGGAGGCCCCTGGCTTTTTTCTGCCATCACCTATGAGCGCCTGAACAGAAATACAGTGCATAGAACAGAGAGCTGCTCGCCCTCTATCTCTCCATCCGCCATTTTCACTCCTTCTTGGAGGGGCAGCCTTTCACGGTCTACACGGACCACAAATCTTCTGACCTGTGGTCTGCTCTCCAGTAGTGTACATTTCTGCATTCACCTCTCAGGCAAAAAGAATGTTGTGGCTGATGCACTCTGCAGGCATCAGCTACATGACCTGGCTTGAGCCCAACAGGACAATCCCGAGACCCATAGTTTCAGGACAGCAATCACTAGTCTGCAGTTCCAAGACCTCCCACTGGACACAAATGGCGTGACTTTACTCTGTGATGTCTCTACCAGCCAATCCCTACCACTCGTCCCCACCCAATGGTGACGAATGGTTTTTGACATGCTACACAGCCTTTACCATCCTTCCATTCGAGCAATGGTATGGATGATATCCTCTTGTTTTGTCTGGCATGAGTTGTAGAAGCAAGTTAGCGAGGGGGAAAAAACTTGCATGCACTGCCAAATGGCGAAGGTTCAACGGCACATGAAACCCCGCCTCCAACAGTTCGACACACCAACTCATGAGTTCCAGCATGTCCACTTTGATATAGTGGGCCCTTGCTAGTCTCCTGAGGGTCACGCTGCTTGCTTACAATTATGGACAGATTCATCCAATGGCCAGTGGCCATCCTCCTCCTGGATGCCACCAGTGATGCATGTGCTAGAGCATTCCTCTCCACCTGGGTCTCCCATGTGGAGTCCCAGCACACATAACTACCCACCGGGGGGCGGGGGGGGGGGGGGGGAGAATCAGTTCACCTTTGCCCTTTGGAACGAACACTCCAAACTCCTGGGCACCCAGCTACACTGCACTACTGCCTATCACACCTAGTCCAACGGACTGGTCAAGTGTTATCATCGCCACCTTAAGTCGGCACTGATGGCAAGGCTTGAGAGGTCAAACTGGGTGGATAAACTGCCATGGGTCCTCCTCTGTATATGCATGGTGCCTAAGGATGACCTCAAAACCTCCTCAGCAGAGTTAGTCTATGGTGAACCCCTTACAGTCCCTGGCCAATTCCTGCCTTCACCGTCAGGCCAAGTCTTTGACACCGCCAATGTACTGGAAAGACTGAGAGACAAAATGGGAACACTTGCACCACCACTGCCATCGCGACACTGTCACCCACCCTCCAATTACCCTGCAAACTTAAATTCCTGCAACTGTGTACTTGTTCACGGGGCGGATGCAGGCCACCTCTCCAGTTTCCCTATGAGAGATCCTACAAGGTGCTCCAGAGAAATGCATCTACTTTCATTCTCAACTTCGGGGGCAGGGAGGAACTTTTCACTCTGGACCACCTAAAATCAGCCCACTTGGACTTGTGAGAGCCGGTAAAGGTCCCACCACCAGTACACAGAGGTCAGCCACCAAAGCAGCAGATCTTACCCACGATGCATCGTGAGAACACCAGTCCCGGTTCTGTGGGAGGGGTGGGGGTTGTCTGGCGGCACACATAATTGCAGTGAACTGGCCCTACTTGTCACGTGCAGTCAGCGGGGCAGCTACGGCAAAGATGATGACATGAGTCTGTCTCTTCGGGTGCAGACAGGAAGCGCGCTTACGCACTTAGGTCAGCGTGATGCGAGGGGTGGGCTCAGATCAGCCTTAAAGGCTGCAGCGTAAACATCAAAGTAAATCAGTTGTGCTAAACGAGCTCACCGCCTGCTGTCTCCGTTCTTTTGCTGCACTCGCGCACAACCCACTACAGGACTATAAATTGGGAGGACTTGGACTCCAGGATTTGAAGAAGAATTATCTTTCAGCACAAGCAAGATATTTATCATCTTTCTTTGTATAAAAACAGTCCCCCTTCGTGGATTTGAAAGGGACTAAATTAAATAAGGAGACAATGAAGGACTTTATTTACAAGTGAAATGTTAAGACAAAAACAAAAAGGAATAATCCTATATTAATACACATGATTAGAATATGACAAGAAATAACTGACTGTATCGGGGTGGGGTGGGGGGGGAGAAGCAGGTTTATCACTGAGGATACAATTATGTAAAAATGTACTACTGCCTATGAATCTGGGAAACAAAATATTGAATTCATGGTATGACAAAGGAATAAGTATGTTGATGATTGCTATATGGAAGGATTTTTTTGGAAAAATTAAGAAGTAAGTATGGAGTAGCTAATGGGACATTATTTTGCTTTCTCTAGTTAAGATTGTTCTTAAGAGAAAGATGGGGACCAAACTTGGCCCCTCCTGAAATTAATGAGATGGAACACACCAAAATTTATATTCAAGATGTACTTTGCTCTCCAAAATGGAAGTGCAAAATCGGGTTTACAGAGATCGAGGTAGAGATGGGAGTCAGATTTAGGAGTTATAATAATGGAAAGATGCTGGTCTGATTGGATAGCATGACGTCAATTATAAATGCAAGATACGGATTAGTAAAATATAATTTTCTGCATCAGTTATACCCCAACACCACAGAAATTACATAAATCAAAAATGGAAATATTGGAGATGTGTTTAGATGTGGAATAGAAATAGGAACGTTTGTATGTGCTACATGGTCGTGTGTGTGAAGGTGAGACCTTTATAGCAGGATATTACTGAAGTACTAACAAGGATAACGAGTGGCCTTTGCAGATGAACTTGAGCTTTATCTTTTGGGCAACTTTATTGAAATAAGTAATAAACTAATTAAATTCCAAATTTCATTTGTTAAAATAGCTAGATGAGGCAAAGAAAGGTATTGCAATTACTTGTAAATTCAACTCCCCTCTACAGATAGCACAAAGGAAGACCAAGATGAACAGTTGTATACCAATGGAAAAAAATCACATATAATCTAAAGAACAAATATGATGTATTTATAAAAATATGGCAACTATATTTGAACTATAGAGGGGCCCAAATATAATTTAACATGGCCTGTTTCCGCTCCGTAAATGTGCTACTATTATAAAAATACAGTATGTGATCTCCCCAATGAAGACTTTCTTTATTTAAACCTAACTGTTAGCTCTGACAGTGTACGGATTTAAACTGTGAAGGGGGTGGGAGGGAAGGGGTTGTTGTGTTTTGTTTATGTATATTTAAGGGGAAAAAATATTTTAAAAATATATTCATAGCATTTAGGTACAGGGTATCTTTGGCTTGGCTTCGCGGACGAAGATTTATGGAGGGGGTAAAAAGTCCACGTCAGCTGCAGGCTCGTTTGTGGCTGACAAGTCCGATGCGGGACAGGCAGACACGATTGCAGCGGTTGCAGGGGAAAATTGGTGGGTTGGGGTTGGGTGTTGGGTTTTTCCTCCTTTGCCTTTTGTCAGTGAGGTAGGCTCTGCGGTCTTCTTCAAAGGAGGTTGCTGCCCGCCAAACTGTGAGGCGCCAAGATGCACGGTTTGAGGCGATATCAGCCCACTGGCGGTGGTCAATGTGGCAGGCACCAAGAGATTTCTTTAGGCAGTCCTTGTACCTTTTCTTTGGTGCACCTCTGTCACGGTGGCCAGTGGAGAGCTCGCCATATAACACGATCTTGGGAAGGCGATGGTCCTCCATTCTGGAGACGTGACCCATCCAGCGCAGCTGGATCTTCAGCAGCGTGGACTCGATGCTGTCGACCTCTGCCATCTCGAGTACTTCGACGTTAGGGATGTAAGCGCTCCAATGGATGTTGAGGATGGAGCGGAGACAACGCTGGTGGAAGCGTTCTAGGAGCCGTAGGTGGTGCCGGTAGAGGACCCATGATTCGGAGCCGAACAGGAGTGTGGGTATGACAACGGCTCTGTATACGGTATATTAATTCTCTAATTACACTTATGGCTTTTTTTGCCTTAAGTAATTATCACTCTTTATTTGTACCTTCACATATTATTAATTTTGTCGTTTGAGTGCTCTTGTACCCCCCCCCCCATGCATTCTGTTATGTTTCCTCTTTTTAAATTGTTCAAGTTCTAATGAAAGATCATCAAAAGTGATAATCCATGTATGACTATTCAGAGTCCTCCAGAATTAAATGGTGGAACTCCAGGGCCAAGATGTTCCTTAAGGAGTTAAAGTAAATGATTCCAAGGAAATCCTGACTATCATTGTCTGTCAAGGATTGGATAAGAGGGAAGACAGTTATGAAGGACTGAATGTAGGAGTACAGTAAGTGGAAGGCTGCATTCTTAAAGTAATGAGGAGGCAAAGAAGAGACATAAAATAGTGTTTTGGGGCAGGTTTTGGGTAAATCCCAAAGTCTTTATATACATTAAGGTCACAGGGGTCCTCAGGCAAAGATTAGAGCCCATTTGGGGCCAAATAGAAGCCTGAACATTGACCAGAGGACAAAGGCGAGAGCTTAAATAAATAGATTTCATATGTATTCACAATGGAGCAGATATTGTAGTTGGAGAGAATGACAGGTATATCATAATGAAGTGAGTCAAACATCAATAATAGGAAAATTATTGGAAAATTTTCTGAGAAGACTGGATTATTCCAGGATAGACAGCATGGTTTTGTAAAGAAGGAATTCTGTTTGAGAAAATCTGATTGAATTTTTTGAAGAGCGATCAAATGTTTCAATAGGAATAAAATGTTTGATGCAGACTGCATGGACTTCAGTAAGGTTTTTGAGAGGGTCTCACATGGGGAGCGAGCCATGAAGGTAAGAGCAAATGGGATCTAGATAATTTGACAAATTGGACCTGACATTGTCTGGTGATAGGAAGCAGAATGCAATTGGAGGCTTGTTACTCATGATATACTACAGGGTTTAGTGCTGGAATTTTTGCTATTTGTTGAGCAGATTAATAATTTGGATGTGAATGAATAAGTTATAATTAGTAAATTTACAAATGGCAAAAAATTTACTGAAGTTGTTGAAAGAAAGGAGGACTGTCTGGTTGCAGAACAATATTGATGTGTGGCACTAAGAGCAAAATGACAGCGTGTGGAATTTAATGCTGATAAACAAATGAGATGGTGCATTTTGGGAGGATTAATAGAGATAGAGTATTTGCAATAAATACTAGGATCTTGCGAAGTACTGAAGAACAAATGGATATTGGTATACAGGTATGGAAGCATCTCGTAAGGCCACAGCACAGGCAAACAAGATATTTGGATCTTTAAGATATATATCTAATTAACCAGGGTATTGACTATAAGAGCAAAGAGGTAATGGTACAAATACATTAAAAGAAATTGAGCAAAGCTGAAGTACAGTGAGCATTGATGCCATGCTGCCGAAAGGCAGTAATTGCCGGGGAGAGAATGAAGAGAGGATTAACCAAGATGTAGTCTGGAATACAATGTATCAGCTTTAAGCTATAAAGTGTATAGTGAACCATTTTACACATAAGCAAAGCTGTCAATAGCCATTTAAGTCACTGACAGAACATTTTGAAGGTATTTGAGGAAGTTGTTTTCAACCTGTAGGATTATTGAAATCTGGAGCACACTGCCTCAAGGGTAATGGTGGCAGTCCCTCTACTTTGGCAAGTATTTAAATGAATACCTGACTCACAGTGATCAGGTCTACAGGCCAATATGCTAGAAGCTTGGATTAGTATAGATAACTACTTGATGACCACTGGGGATGTGATGAGTTGGAAGGTTCTGTATTGCTTTCTGACACTGTGTTTTAGAAAAGTCATCATGACTTCATTGCTCTTTTACTCTAAGTCTCTATTTATAAAGCTAGTACAACAACACCCATCTACAAATTTGCTGATGGTATGACTATAGTGAGTTGTAGTAAAAGGTCGACAAGTCAGCATACAGAAGGGAGATTGTCAACTTAGTCGAATAGTGTGGTTAAAAACAGCCTCACACTCAATGTCACCAAAAGAAAGAAACTGATTATGGACTTTGGGAGGGGAAAACCAGAGGTTTTTGATCCAGTGATCAATGGATCAGAGGTGCAATGGGAGAGATGATTTAAATTCCTGGGAGTCACAATCTTGGAGAATCATTTCCTGGGCCAAACACACTTCAGTGCCTCTATGTCCTCGGGAGTTTACAGAGGTTTGGTATGACATAAATATCTTGACAAACTTCTGAGGTGTGGTGGAAAGTGTCCTGACTGGCTGCATCATGGGCTGGTATGGGGGCACCAATAACTCTGAGCAGAAAGCCCCTGTGAAAGGTAGTGGGCACAACCCAGTATATCACAGACAAATTTCTCCCTACCATTACCTGAAACACTGCTATCAGAGAGCAGCAGCAGTCTTCAAGGATCCACACCACCTAGGACATGCTCTGTTCTCACTGCTGCCATCAGGAAAGAAGTTTAGGCACCACAGGAACAGTTGCTACCCCTCCACCATCAGACTTCTGAACAACAAACTCAATCAGGGACTGATTTTGCACTTACTTTTGCACTTTAAAAAAAAAATTCTCTCTGTATTGTGCAGTTTGTTTCTTTCTTTGGCTTGGCTTCGCGGACGAAGATTTATGGAGGGGGTAAATGTCCACGTCAGCTGCAGGCTCGTTTGTGGCTGACAAGTCCGATGCGGGACAGGCAGACACGGTTGCAGTGGTTGCAGGGGAAAATTGGTTGGTTGGGGGTTGGGTGTTGGGTTTTTCCTCCTTTGCCTTTTGTCAGTGAGGTAGGCTCTGCGGTCTTCTTCAAAGGAGGTTGCTGCCCGCCAAACTGTGAGGCGCCAAGATGCACGGTTTGAGGTGATATCAGCCCACTGGCGGTGGTCAATGTGGCAGGCACCAAGAGATTTCTTTAGGCAGTCCTTGTACCTTTTCTTTGGTGCACCTCTGTCACGGTGGCCAGTGGAGAGCTCGCCATATAACATGTTCTTGGGAAGGCGATGGTCCTCCATTCTGGAGACGTGACCCACCCAGCGCAGCTGGATCTTTTCAGAGAAAATACCCAATTCAACTTGAATGACAAATGTGAACATCTAAACACTGATTTTAAAAAATATTCGAATGATGTGATCTTTGCAAACTGAGCCAGCATTCAGTTGTCCATTCCTAACTGCCTTTGAGAAGATGGTGGTGAACTGCTTTCTGAACATTGCAATCAAGGTATGGGAATGAGAGAGTGAGTTCCAGGATTTTGACCTAGTGATAGTGAAGGAATAGGAACTATTTCCAGATTGGTGTGTTGCATAGTAGACGTCATGGGTTTGGAATATGATATCTAAGGAGTGTTGATGAACTGCAGCAAGGCATTCTGATTGTGTCGGTGGTGAAGTGAGTGAATGGTTGTAGTTTGGTTGTTGATCATGGGGGCTATGTTGCACTCATCAAGTAATTGTGAAAATGCCCTCATCAAGCCAAATGTAGATGGTGGACAGGCTTTGGGGAGTTGTGAGGTGAGTTACTTGCTACAGGAATCCTAGCCTCTGAAGTGTTTCAGGTTCCTCTAACAGCTTTTGGTCAATATTACCTCTAGGATATTAACAGTGATTGCAGTGCCATTCAATGCCCAGGTTGATAGCTAGATTTTCTCTTGTTAGATATCATCATTGACTGGAACTTGCATGGTGTGAATGTCACTTGCCACCTATCAACTCAGGCTTGGATATTATCCAAGTCTTGCTGTAATTGGATGCAGGCTACTTTATTTTCTGAGGAAAACTGAGCAAGGGGACCATCTAGGACTGTACAGAAAACACAATGCTGGAGAGAAACTCAGCAGGTAAAACAGTTCTTTATAGACCGAAGATAAAAATTCATAACCAACATTTCAGGCTTGAGCCCTTCATCAAGGTATGAGCAAAATGTTGATAGGCTCTTGATTTTGCTCATACCTTGAGGGCTCAAGCCCGAAACATTGGTTACGCATCTTTATCTTTGCTATGTAAAGAACACTGTTTGATCTGCTGAGTTTCTCCAGCATTGTTTTTACTTCAATCACTGCATCTACAGACTTTTGTCTTTTAATATAGGAATGTACTACTTTGCATGGTTTACTGACTTGACTAATAAATTCACTGACCCATCATTAAGTCCTTCATTTAATTCTTCATTGTGCAAACATTTGACATTAAATAAGCCAAAAATCAATTGTTATTCAATTCTTGATAGTTCATGGCTGGGTAATTGCATTTAGTTTTGAGATGCCTGGAGATGTTACTTTATTATTGTCAGTGCATATCAAACTGATCAAGACATTTACATTAAAAAACTAATTTAAAAAGAGTAGATAGCAAAATAACGACTGCAAGCTTGGAGATTGGAACTACAGTCATGTGTCGCTTAACTTCCACGATATGTTCTGTGAAATAGGATATTATGTGATTTTTGATGCTGTGCGAACACCATCTTATATACTTAGCAAATCTATATGGGATACTGTAGTGTACCTGTATTGACTAAATAGCCAAGATACTGTAAAAATACAGTACTATATTTCAGCTAATGTATCTGGCAAGGTAATATATGGGTTAATTAGATCAATGCTGTACCATACTATACTGTACATAATATGGTGGCAATCTGGGCCAAGGCTCTGAGGAATTGTAGATGGAGGTTTCCTTGAAAAAATAGGCTGGAGAACCCTCGCTACCATCTGAAACCTCAGACAGCAGTATGACCTAAAAGGGAATGGCAACTTCTGAGCCAGGAGTCCACATTATGCTGATGTGGACATTGCTATCCTGCCTTACTGAGCCCACAGACTGGTCTCCGTCTATAAACATGTTCCGTTCACTGTTACTTTTGTACATTTCTGTTGAAGTAGTTTGTTTTAAAGTTCAATGTTATGTTGTGCAGTTAACTTGTAAGGGATAAAATTGTAATTGGGAGGCTGGGATAAGATGGTGGCTGTGGTTCGAGATGGCTGAGTGGCAGTTGCTCGCAGTGGTCCCTTGCTACAGTGCCATTTTGCCCACTCTATGCTTGGTCTTATATATAGTATTATGTAATTAAGTTACACCTTGTCCTGGAGAAAGACAATTTTGTTATTGTTGTTTTCAGATTTTAAAAATGACAATAAACTCTGACTGATAATATAATTGTACATTGTAAATATACACTACTGTATATATAGGCCAATATGTAATCTGTACTTACCACAAATGGAGCTTGCGGGACTAATGTGTTGGGTGAGTCTGGAGGCTGTTTATGGTACAAGATACTGAACTTGTACTAAATTAAACTTTTGCTTTTGTGATTGGTCCTCAATCCACGTCATTAACAATTTTCCCATATCTGATTTGGGTCCCTCTCACATTTTCATTAGCCTTGTAGCTTTCAGTGGAGCTGATCCTTTAACAGCTTTGTCTTGGGTAAACTTGTACCTCTCACTTTGTTTGTTTTAGATTGGTCACAGTGTTCAAGCTACCGAAAGAAAATAGACACACACACCGAGAGCAGTTCAGTTTATACAAGTCTTTATTACTAAATCTAAAGCTGAATTCACACTACAACATGCAAGCCCTTCCCAATTATACTTATCAATGCCTGGACTGGTCCCAACTGCCAAAGCAAGGTGACAACTTCACACTTGTAATAGGTTGTCTGGGCGCTGGTAGCAGCTTCTCCACCTCGTCGGTTTGAAATCTTGAAGTTCTTCTTGCTGAGAGATGTTGCCACCTCTTGGAGAGTCTCAAACTTCAGCAGTGGGACTATGGCTTATATTACCCAAAAGTTGTTTACTTCAGATCTTATCTCTTTGAACAAGGTCTCAGTCTCCTGACAGTCTGAGACCAACAAAAGACAACTGCATTGCTTGGCCTCATGGTGGAAGTTGGATAATGTCTACTGATTCATATGCATCCCTGGGGCCCATAGTGTAAATTTAGATAATGTCTTCCTATTCAACTGCATCCCTTCTTGCATCAGCTGGTCTAGGGCCCCATGGTGGAATTTAGATTATGTCTTCTGATGCAACTGCATCCCTTCTTTCATAAGCTAGTCTAAATCCTCCATTAAATTCCACCCCTTGTTCGCAGCCTGTCACTTACGAGACCTAACAAGCATTTGAGTTCAGAAGGAGCGAAAAAAAAAAAAGGAACTAAAACTATAATAACCACAAAAATAAGCAATAATCCGAGCAACCAACGGAGAATATTGTGGTCCAATCCCCCAAATGTACAATTTAACCATGAAAAAGGATTCAAATTATCCTTGTGGGCCACAATTCCCAGACACTGAAGTTCACAAACAGATTTTGAAACATGCTTAACAATATCAGATTTATTAGTGGATACTTCGGGCCATGTCCCCCACGGGCAACTCCCTCGGAACGTCCTCGACATTACAAATCCAATTGCTGGCACCAAAGCAGTGGTTCAGCCAGATCAGCAGGAGCACAAGATGGAGGACCTGGAACAAAGAAGCCTGACATATGACACTCACGATGCCACAAGCGTTCAGTATTTAAACAAACTAAACCATCCTGTTCCTCAATAGCTACCCACCGAGTGTTACCCTGGGCAGGTGTCACTATTTCCCCTTTTACAGGAGGGCCACTACCTGATGGTGCCATCCATATCTTTTGTCCGGCATTCTCTGGCTCGGGAATGGGGGGCAATGACTGTTTTTCCTCTGGAATAGGCTGTAGTTCAGAAGCGTGAAGAAGTCGGTGGAAAGGTGTACCTCCCTTCAAAGGGCGATGATTCAAATTGTCGACTGCCTGCTGCAGCACATGGCATCACCCCTTCAGGGTCCCCAGTGGTGTTAACAAACAAATTTGTTCCTTCAGTAAGCCATTCATTCATTCAACTAACCTGGCAGCCTGTGGGTAATAAGGAATATGGTGGACCCATAAGATACTGTTGTCAGTTGCCCAATCACAGATTGCCTTCCTGGAGAAGTGTGAGCCATTATCAGACTGAATTTCTTCTGTACATCATAACGAGAAATTAAATGGTTTAGTCCTTGGATAGTGCTAGCTTGGTCAGCCGTCTTGGTGGGAAAAGCAAAAACTAGGCCCGAAAAGGTGTCAACCATTACTAGGACGTAACGTTTACCCATACAGTCTGGCTTAGGGCCTATGTAATAAATTTGCCAGACCGCAGCTGATCGAGCTCCCAGTCTTATTCGGCCATGCGGACCAGGAGGAACGGTGCGGGACTTCACAAGCTGGCATGCTGGGCATGTACGCACGACCATGCGGACATCGTCCTGATGGACGGGTAAGGCATGTGTATGGGCCCACATAGCTGATCCCTTCTCCCCCAAATGGCCACTCTGTTCGTGTGCCCATCGAGCCAGGGAGACAGTTTCAGTGCGGCTGATAGTGGCAAGCTGATCTGCTTATGCATTATGTTGTGCCATGTTCATCGTCGCATTGGTATGGGCATCAACATGATATATGGTTATTTCACGATGATGGGAAGCATCCCACAACAGCTGCCACAGCTGTTTGCCCCATACTGGACAGTCATGTATCAGCCAGTCGTTCTTCTGCCAATCAGACATCCATACCATTAGTCCATTAGCCACAGCCCAGGAATCAGTAAACAAGCAAAGAGAGTGATCATGGGGGTCTAGTGGTAAAGTGACTGCCTTCAACTCAGCATACTGACTGGAGCCACCATCTCCCTCCTCCAATAAGTGAGTTCCTGACCTGGGATGGTAAGCCACTGCCTTCCACTTCTCCTTTCCTTGCACCCACCGGCTGCTACCATCAGTAAACCAGGCATCCTCTTGTTCTGCTGGAGTGAGCGAATCATATGGTTTACCCCACTGAACTGGTGAAGGGGGTAAGGGAGGGGACAAAGTGGGTTCAACGTCCTCATGATGAGACAGAAGATCAGCCACCTGTTCATGTATGCGGCCCACCCCTTCAGGCCCTCTGGTTGCACGACTCTGAATATACCACTTCCATTTAACAATAGAAGACTGCTGAGCCTGCCCGATCTTTAGATTAGCGTCATTAGCCAGGACCCAGTTCATTATTGGAAGTGCAGGTCGCAATTGAACATCTGGATCGCCTGTCATTCTTTCAGTTTCCAGCAGGGCCCAGTAACAGGCTAGTAACTGTTGTTCAAAGGCAGAATAACGAATGGCAGCCTCGGGCATGGTATGTGACCAGAATCCCAGTGGGATTCAGCGGCCCTCTTGTTTCTGCCAGAGGCTCCAGGATGCCACATCATCAGTGACGGAGACCTGTAGTTCGTAGGGGGAATCTGGGATGCGGGGAGCAATGGCCAGGCCCCTCCGATCCCCCCTCTGACCCCCCCTCCGACCCCCCCCCTGACCCCCTCTCTGACCCCCCCCGACCCCCCTCTGACCCCCCCGACGCCCCCCCTGACCCCCCCTGACGCCCCCCACTGACCCCCCCCGACCACTCCCTGACCCCCCCCTCTGACCCCCCCTCTGACGCATGATGTCTGTGGTAGGATAGTTGGAATGTGCTTTGAGGGAAGTCATATTTGGAAGAAGATGGATGGATAAGTAGTAGTCAGCATGATTTTGACAGGGTAAGATGATGCGTAAAATACCTTTCAGATTTTTTTGAAGGGTTTACAGAAAAGAGTGATGAAGACAAGGCTGTGAATGTTATCTAGTTAGAGTTCAGTAAAACTTTTAACATATGAGGTTAGGAAAAATGGTGGAGACATTAGGTATAATATTGGATGCCCCCTCGGGCTCCCCCTTGAGCTCCCCCCCCATCTGACGCCCCCTCTGATGCCCCCTCTGATGCCCCCTCTGACGCCCCCTCTGATGCCCCCTCTGATGCCCCCTCTGACGCCCCTTCTGATGCCCCCTCTGATGCCCCCTCTGATGCCCCCTCTGACGCCCCCTCTGATGCCCCCACTGACCCCCCCTCTGACCCCCCTCTGACCCCCCCCTCTGAACCCCCCCTCGGACCGCCCTCTGACCCCCCCTCTGACCCCCACTCTGACCCCCCCTCTGACCCCCCTCTGACCCCCCCTCTGACCCCCCCTCTGACCCCCCCTCTGACCCCCCCTCTGACCCCCCCCTCTGACCCCCCCTCTGACCCCCCCTCTGACCCCCCTCTGAACCCCCTCGGACACCCCCTCTGACCCTCCCTCTGACCCACCCTCTGACGCCCCCTCTGACGCCCCCTCTGACGCCCCCTCTGACCCCCCCTCTGAACCCCCCACTGACCCCCCCTCTGACCCCCCCCTCTGACCCCCCTCCCCCTCTGACGCCTCCTCTGACGCCGACTCTGACCCCCCTCTGACCCCCCCTCTGACCCCCCCTCTGACCCCCCCTCTGACCCCCCCTCTGTCCCCCCCTCTGTCCCCCCCTCTGACGCCCCTCTGACGCCCCCTCTGACGCCCCCTCTGACGCCCCCTCTGACGCCCCCCTCTGACGCCCCCTCTGACGCCCCCTGTGACGCCCCCTCTGACGCCCCCTCTGACGCCCCCTCTGACGCCCCCTCTGACGCCCCCTCTGACGCCCCCTCTGACGCCCCCTCTGAACCCCCCTCTGACCACCCCCTCTGATCCCCCCTCTGACCCCCCCCTCTGACGCCCCCTCTGACGCCCCCTCTGACGCCCCCTCTGACGCCCCCTCTGACGCCCCCCGACGCCCCCTCCGACGCCCCCTCCGACGCCCCCTCCGACGCCCCCTCCGACGCCCCCTCCGACGCCCCCTCCGACGCCCCCTCCGACGCCCCCTCCGACGCCCCCTCCGACGCCCCCTCCGACGCCCCCTCCGACGCCCCCATCCGACGCCCCCTCCGACGCCCCCTCCGACGCCCCCTCCGACGTCCCCCTCCGACGTCCCCTCCGACGCCCCCTCCGACGCCCCCTCCGACGCCCCCTCCGACGCCCCCACCGACCCCCCCTCTGCCTGCCCCTTCTGACCCCCCCCTCTGATCCCCTCTCTGAACCCCCCTCTGACCCACCTCTGATCCCCCCTCTGACCGCCCCTCTGACCCCCCTCTCTGACCACTACTCTGACCACTACTCTGACACTCCCTCTGATCCCCCCTCTGACGCCCCCCTCTGACGCCCCTCTGACGCCCCCTCTGACGCCCCCTCTGACGCCCCTCTGACGCCCCCTCTGACGCCCCCTCTGACGCCCCCTCTGACGCCCCCTCTGACGCCCCCTCTGACGCCCCCTCTGACGCCCCCTCTGACGCCCCTCTGACGCCCCCTCTGACGCCCCCCTCTGACGCCCCTCTGACGCCCCCTCTGACGCCCCCTCTGACGCCCCCCCCCTCTGACGCCCCCTCTGACGCCCCCTCTGACGCCCCCGCTGACGCCCCCGCTGACGCCCCCGCTGACGCCCCCTCTGACGCCCCCTCTGACGCCCCCTCTGAC
The DNA here is from genome assembly GCF_036971445.1 of Narcine bancroftii. NCBI lineage: Eukaryota > Metazoa > Chordata > Chondrichthyes > Torpediniformes > Narcinidae > Narcine > Narcine bancroftii. Next base: position 198,000,632 of record NC_091469.1, on the reverse strand, counting down.
GCCCCCGCTGACGCCCCCGCTGACGCCCCCGCTGACGCCCCCGCTGACGCCCCCTCTGACGCCCCCGCTGACGCCCCCTCTGACCCCCCTTCTGACCCCCCTCTGACCACCCTGTGACCCCACTCTGACGACCCCGCTGATGCCCCCGCTGACTTCCCCGCTGACGCCCCCGCTGACGCCCCCGCTGACGCCCCCGCTGACGCCCCCGCTGACTTCCCCGCTGACGCCCCCCGCTGACGCCCCCGCTGACGCCCCCGCTGACGCCCCCGCTGACGCCCCCGCTGACGCCCCCGCTGACGCCCCCGCTGACGCCCCCGCTGACGCCCCCGCTGACGCCCCCCTCTGACCCCCCTCTAACGCATGGTACGATAGTTGAAGGAATGTGCTTTGAGGGAAGTCATATTTGGAAGAAGAGGGATTGATAAGTAGTAGTCAGCATGATTTTGACAGGGTAAGATGATGTGTAAGATACCTTTCAGATTTTTTCGAGGGGTTTACAGAAAAGAGTGATGAAGACAAGGCTGTGAATGTTCAGTAAAGCTTTTAATATATGAGGTTAGGAAAAATGGTGGAGACGTTAGGTATAATATTGGACACCCCATCGGACGCCTCCTCGGGTTCCCCCTCAGTCTCCCCCTCTGACGCCCCATCTGACCCCCCCTCTGACACCCCCTTCTGACACCCCCTTCTGACACCCCCCTCTGACCCCCCCTCTGACCCCCCTCTGACCCCCCCTCTGAATCCCCCTTCTGACCCCCCCTCTGACCCCCCTCTGAATCCCACATCTGACCCCCCCTCTGACCCCCCCCTCTGATGCACCCTGTGACGCCCCCTCTGACGCCGGCTCTGACGCCCCCTCTGACGCCGGCTCTGACGCCCCCTCTGAAACCCACTCTGACCCCCACTCTGAACCACCCTCTGACCCGCCTTCTGAACCCCCCTCTGACCCCCCCTCTGACCCCCCTCTGACCCCCCTCTGAAGCCCCCTCTGAAGCCCCCTCTGAAGCCCCCTCTGACGCCCCCTCTGACGCCCCCTCTGACGCCCCCTCTGACGCCCCCTCTGACGCCCCCTCTGACGCCCCCTCTGACGCCCCCTCTGACGCCCCCTCTGACGCCCCCTCTGACGCCCCCTCTGACGCCCCCTCTGACGCCCCCTCTGACGCCCCCGCTGACGCCCCCGCCGACGCCCCCGCCGACGCCCCCGCTGACGCCCCCGCTGACGCCCCCCTCTGACCCCCCTTTGACCCCCTCTGACCCCCCCTCTTTCCACCCCTCTGTCCCCCCTTCTGTCCCCCCCGCTGTCCCCCGCTCTGAGCCCCCTGAGCCCCCCTCTGAGCCCCCCTCTGAGCCCCCCTCTGAGCCCCCCTCTGAGCCCCCCTCTGAGCCCCCCTCTGAGCCCCCCTCTGAGCCCCCCTCTGAGCCCCCCTCTGAGCCCCCCTCTGAGCCCCCCTCTGAGCCCCCTGACCACCCCTCTGATCCCCCCTCTGACCCCCCCCTCTGATCCCCCCTCTGACCCCCCCTCTGATCCCCCCTCTGACCCCCCCTCTGATCCCCCCTCTGACCCCCCCCTGACCCCCCCTCTGACCCCACCTCTGACCCCACCTCTGACCCCCCCACTCTGACCCCCCCTCTGACGCCGCCTCTGACGCCGCCTCTGACGCCGCCTCTGACGCCGCCTCTGACGCCGCCTCTGACGCCGCCTCTGACGCCACCTCTGACCCCCCTCTGACCCCCCTCTGACCCCCCTCTGACCCCCCTCTGACCCCCCCTCTGACCCCCCCTCTGACCCCCCCTCTGACCCCCCCTCTGACCCCCCCTCTGACCCCCCCGCTGACCCCCCCCGCTGACCCCCCCTCTGAACCCCCATCTGACCCCCCTCTGAACCCCCCTGAACCCCCTCTGAGCCCCCCTCTGAGCCCCCCTCTGAGCCCCCCTCTGACCCCGCCTCTGACGCCCCCCTCTGACGCCCCCTTGCAGTCCCCCCGGACGACCCCTCTGACGCCCCCGCTGACCCCCCTCTGACCCCCCCTCTGACGCCGCCTCTGACGCCCCTCTGACGCCCCCTCTGACGCCCCCTCTGACGCCCCCTCGGACGCCCCCTCGGACGCCCCCTCTGACGCCCCTTCGGCCGCCCCCTCTGACGCCCCCTCTGACGCCCCCTCTGACGCCCCCTCTGACGCCCCCGCTGACGCCCCCGCTGACGCCCCCGCTGACGCCCCCTCTGACGCCCCTTCGGCCGCCCCCTCCGACGCCCCCTCCGACGCCGCCTCTGACCACCCCCGCTGACGCCCCCGCTGACGCCCCCGCTGACGCCCCCCCTCTGACGCCCACTCTGACA